>NC_137347.1:13066561-14309314 GCF_965287045.1 Carcharhinus amblyrhynchos | reverse complement strand
TATCATTTTTAAAACCTCATAAAAAATATTTATTGCTCCTCAGGTTGAGGCAAATGGTTTGATTTATCAAGAAAGGTTCTGATACTTCACCTTGGTTTGACGACTTAAAGATCCCCTTCTGTCAGACCTGAAGTTTAAAGACTCTGACAAAATCCCCTAGTGGTTTTGGAACATGATCTGATAGGTGTGTATTAGTTTGAGGATGAGCTGAAAGCCCAACTCTCATCAAATTCAATAGAGCCGTTTCAGAAGCCCACCTTTAGCTTACTAAGCAAACTTAGTGGAGCCCAGTAAACATGACTGAACTCATGTTTGCACAGAACAAACTCAAAGCTGGCATTCATTACAAACAATGGCTATCACACACATCCCCCCACAAGGCATGGTGGCACAGTGGTTAGCACTGCTGCCTCACAGCGTCAAAGACCCGGGTTTGATTCCCACTTCGGTCACTGTGTGGAATTTGCACATTCTCTGCGTATCTGCATGGGTTTCCTCTGGGTGCTCCGGTTTCCTCCCACAGTCCGAAAGATGCACTGATTTGGTGAATTGCCCATGTCAAATTCTCCCTCAGTGTACCCAAACAGACTCCAGAGTGTGACGGCTAGGAGATTTTCACAGTAACCTAACTGCAGCATTAATGTAAGCTTACTTGTGACACTAATGAATAAACTAAAACATGTTCAGATGCAATTTTTAAGCAAAATGAAATAGAACCTTCCAAACAAATTATTTTGACAAGTATCTTTGCGTCACTGTGGTTCATGGTGACACAATAGTTAGCACTGCTGCCACCAGAGACCTGGGTTCGATTCCAGCTTGGGTCACTATCTGTGTGCAGTCTGCACAATTCTCCCCATGTGTGCTCCTTTTCCTCCAGGTGCTCCAGTTTGCTCCCACAGTCCAAAGATGTGCAGGTTAGGTGCATTGGCCATGCTAAATTCTACCTCATGTACCCGAACAGGCACCGGTGTGGCACGACGAAGGGGTTTTTGCACTAACTTCATTGCAGTGTTAATGTAAGCCTACTGGTGGCAATAATAAATAAAAAGGGATCTTGCATTCATATAGCACATTTCGCAACTTCAGTAAGTCACAGAGCACTTCAAAGCCAATGAAGAACTCTAAATTGCAAACACTGCCAAGATGTTGGAAACTCAACAGCCAATTTGCAATTTCACAACAGCTATGACCAGAAAATTCAGTTGTTGAAAATTAGTGGATGGATCAGATATCGGAATTAAGTTTAATTTGGATAAACTAAGATGCTAAAAAAGAGAGATGTTGGGTGGGAATCCCTGGCAGCGCTCGCCTGCAAACCCAAGATTCCTGCCTGACTTTAATGGACTTTTACACAGTGTCCCCCACCACCTCCCCACCCCATCTGCTAAAATTCTGTTGTGGCTGGGACAGGAGAATTCCAGTCTCTATTTCAGTTTTCAGCAGATTCTTTTGAAAGGAAATGGAGCATTGAGCTGTGTCAACGTTGAGTCCAGAGAGAAGTTTACAGAGACTTTTTAAATACATTGAATGACAAGTCCGACAGAAGTGTCAGCTTTAAGTCAAAGGAATATTGCCAACGAACCAGGAAAGAAAACAATTACAACAAATTTGCGAAAGGTTTAGCCCAGAGGTTGGAACCAGTGCACTGCGGAGAAATGGTTTCAATATATCTGTTAACCTGCAACATGATGAAAGAGTTGTATGTTTTTCTATTAACTTCATCCAATATAAAAGGGATATGTCCTGAGTCCATGCCCAGGCTATATTGCCTATGTGCAGTGAACGTTAGAAGATCAAATGCGGCAGAACGATTGCTTGTAAAAAAAAATCCCAGCCAAATTTTTCTACATCAACTCAAATGGAGCGAAAATTTTAGTCAAATTCTCCACGGTTAATGGCTGCAACAAGGGACAAGGAAATTCTCTTCCAGAGAGCGTATTCCTTCGTATTTGACCATATCAGCAGAAAAGGATTGACTTTGGCCAACATATTCAGTGAGACTTGCAACAAATTACCAATAAATTATGCTATCTAAAACTCATATCAATAATTGTGACACTGAAGGTGGGATTTTCCAGCTGTGCATATCTAAAGTCCGGAATTTCCTGCCCATGCTTAATGGATATTTAAACAGACAACTAAATTTTCTGCCCCACCTGCAACATTCCCACAACAGGCAGAGTAGAAAATTCCCACCCTTAGTTTTATGACGCAAAGTTGAACACCAATGATCTATCAATATTCCAAATCAGATTTTGTTTTTGATGGTGATCCTCTCGACCTTAACAATACCAAGCTAGTATAACGAACATATTTGCTGTATGATAAACCACAATTTATTGAATCCTCTAGTTTTGGAAAATTAAGTTAAATAATCCGATTAAATGAATTTGTTTATATAAGGGTCTTGGGCATATTCTTTAATCCTAATCCATTTTTTTCTGTTACAATATTTAACTCTAGTAAATTTAAGTTTTTTTTTATTCATCTGTGGGACATAGGCATCGTTGGATGGCCAGAATACATTGTCCTTGAACTGAATGTCTCACTCGGCCACTTGAGAGGGCAGTTGAGAATCAACCACTTTGAGAAGTCACTAGGAATAGGAGAGCAGCCGGAGACAATATTATTCTTTGTATTCTCTATCCATTTCCACTCTGATCTATGTCTCTTCAATCTGCTCCATGATTCCAATGAGGTTCAACCCAAACTCGAGGAAGAACACTTCACCTTTTCAGTTAAGAACTTGACAATCTCTAAGCAGAAATATGGAGTTGAATGACATCTGATCATAGTCACTTCCATTTTCTCAGACAGCAGATTCTGATATTAAGATTGCAATATTACCATTTACACCCCCTCTCTAATTTCTGTTTCTTACACTCATTAATCTTGTATTGTCATCTCTTCTGTCATTGAATTACTCATTTCCTCCAGCCTACCACAGCCCTTCTTCCCCATTGTTCTTTCCCTCCCCCCACCATCCCACCTTCTTCCAGATTCTAAGCTGTTGCAGGGAGAGAAATTGGTCTGTGTAGCATTGTCACATGAACTTAGGTCAGCTCCCTGGGGACAGACAGCACTGTGGACCACTACATTCGTGGTCCATGCTATTATGGAAGCATTCTGTGCAGGTAGCCTGACCTACTCTGTGCCCTTGGTCTGTATCAAGTCAACATGAACAAATTTCTTCCCACTTGTATCTAATATTGTAATGACCTCAGAAAGGCCCATTAGGTTTGCGTCTTGGAGTATGAGCTCCCTGATTGAGGTAATAATTGCCTTGCCCAATCAGGGAGTCTCACTTCTGTATATATTGAGGAGTGTCAGGGTTACTGAAACTCTAGATTGCAACTTTGTACCTGAAGCACTCACAGGAGTAGAGATTAGTTTGTAAATAAAGGGAATCCTGGAAAGGGACACTGACCTCAGGAGTTAGTTCAAATATTTTCCAGTCCTGACGAAAGACCTCTCTCCATGGCTGCTGTGTTTTCAAGCACTTTCTATATTTATTTCAGATTCCCAGCATCTACAGTATCTTGTTTGTGTTTATTCTTTGTATTGATGGCACCGGGGTAGTTACTTTATGCTTAGTCTAAATTTCCTAATTAGAGCTGTAACAACAGTAATTTGTAAATCTCCTTGTACAAAATGTTTTATTCATCAGCCAGTTTAATGCTTGTTACATAAAAAAAACCTTCTGATAACCAGAGTGATCAGTCATGAGACTTTTTGGCTTACAGCAGCTGTTGGGATGTTCAAGAAGAACTCATTATTTCCTAATGTGTTTGTATAAAACTGTGCAACTAAACATCAACATCAAAACCAATGAAATAATTAATTCTGAAATTCTGTCAAACCGACAAAGGAAGAAAATAAGAGACTCTGGAAATAAGGTCCATGTAGGAAATATGTGATTTTCAAATGCTTTTGCCCCAGAATCAGTTGGACGTGAATTTTTCTTAGTTTTTCCCAGTCTGACTTCAACATGAAACGCATGAAAAGACATAAAAATCATGCAACGAGTTCAAAAAAATTCAAGAAACTCCTGGCATAAAATGGCAAAGTTTAAAGTTCATTTATTTGTGTCACGAGTAGGCTTACATTAACACTGCAACGAAGTTACTGTGAAAATCCCTTTGTCGCCACACTCCGTTGCCTGTTCAGAGACACCGAGGGAGAATTTAGCGTGGCCATTGCACCTAACAAGCAGGTCTTTTGGAGTATGGGAAGAAACTGGAGCTCCTGGGGGAAGACATGGGGAGAATGTGCAGACTCCGCACAGAGACAGTGACCCAAGCTGGGAATCGAACACATGTCTCTGGTGCTGTGAGGCAGCAGTGCTAACCATTGTGACACTGTGTCATGGTAAGTCTGTAAACTGTCTAATTTTAAAATACAACTTTCTGCTGTGTTTTCAATTCAGAAAAAGGTGTTTACTTAGGATGATTTGACACCTAAAAACTATGCTTAGCAACTGGTTGAAAGACTCATTTCGTTATTTCTGGATAATCACAGTTCCCTCACATTCTTGGACATCATCAGCCTTGCAGCTTCTGCCAGACCACAGTTGTACAAATTTTGGCTGCAACCTGTTCGAAATGCCAACATGGGTGATCCATGCTCAGGCTTCATTATCAATGGGTGGCAGCTGGTTGCACCCTCACCTTCCACAGCCAACACCTTGCTATCAACTGACTGCATACAACAACTTGTGCTGTGACTTGTTAATGTCAGCAAAGTGATAGAAGGGGCCATTGACATCCTATCAAGTGGCACTGACTCAGCCACAACCTGCTCACTGACATTCAGTTTGGATTCCGCCAGGGACATTCAGCTCATGACCTCATTAACATTTGGTTCAAATGTGGATAAAAAAGATGAACTCAAGGGGTGAAGTGAGATTGACATAACCTTGATTGACATCAAGGCAATATTTGACTGAATATGGCATCAAGGAGCCCTGGGAAAAACTCAAGGGAACGGGGAGAAAAGTTCTTCACTGCTTGGAGTCACACCTAACACAAAGAAGATGGTTGTGGTGGTTGGAGGTCAATCCTTTCAGTCCCTGGACATTGCTGCAGGAGTTCTATAGAGTAGTGTTCTTGGCTCGAGCATCTTCAGCTGCTTTATTATTGACCTTCCCTCCATCATAATGTCAGAAGTGGGAATGAGAAACCCATGGTTCACTTAATACGGTCGGACTTAAAGTTGAGATTTTCATAAGGTTGGGTGGGATTCTTTGATTTTCCTCTGCTGCAAGAGAGAATGGAGAATTTGACATTCCAGTCAAAACTCCATTTTCTTTCAGCAGGACTGCAGGATCCCAGCCACGAATGAAGGAGAGATTTTTGTTAATTCAGGACTTATTGTATTGACTAATGTTTGAGACCATTCTGTTTAACCACTGTATATACACTGATGAATGGAAAAACATAAAAACAACTTTCATGGTAGATTCTTCTTGCTGATATCAGTCAGGAAGATTAAAATTTCAGCCAAGGTGCTTTGCACTTTCAGATTTTAATTTTCAAAATTTGTTTGCACGTATTTTGTATTTGAAGTATTTAGTGTAAAAGACAATGGCCGGAATTCTCCAGCTGTTCAACCCAGCGGGATTCTCTGGTCCCGCCTGCCAAGCACCCCCTCCTGTGAGTTTCCTGTCAGCATGCGGGTGACATTAATGTGAATTACACATTTTAGCGGGATACTGGGAAATCCCGCCACCAGCAAACAACAGGTCACCTCTCGTTACCAGGAAACATGTGGCGAGGAGCCTGGAGAATCTCCTTTGATATTATGTATTATTTCAGTGTTTGGCATTTTCGAACATATCATGATGCACTTTACGACTTTAAATGGTGAACAAAGGATTTATTAAGTTATCTTCAAATGATGATCATCATTGAACATTTAGCACATCGGGAATTTTTACATTATTTAGTGATGAACTCATTTAAATTATACTTCATATATATCTCCATGGGTGCTTATGTTCATGAATCTCAAAACATCAGTGTGTCAGTCCAGCGTGTTTAAAAAAAGGCAAGTGGGGTGTTGGCATTTATTGCAAAAGATCTGGATTATAAAAGTAGACAAGTATTGTTGTAATTGTATAGGGTGTTGATGAGACCACATCTGGAGTATTACATCCAGTTTTGGTCTCTATTTGAGGAAGGATGTCGTGGCATTGGAGGTAGCTCAAAGGAGGTTCACCACATTGATTCTGGGGATAAAAGGGTTGACGTACGAGGAGAGATCAAACAATTTGATCTTGCACATGGAGTTTAGAAGGATGAGGGGGGATTTGATTGAGGTATATAACATTTTAAAAAGGATTGATAAAGTAAATGTAGACCAAATGTTTTCTCTTAAGGCACAATCTAGAAAAAAAAAGAGATCACAGTAATAGTTTGAAAGGCAGGAGATTTAAAACTATGAGCAGGAATTACTTCTTGTAGAGGGTGGTGAATTTGTGGAACTCACTGCCCCATAGTGCGGTGGAATCTGAATCATTGAATGGTTTCAAGAGGGAGATAGGCATATTTCTAATCAAAGGGAAAGAGGGATTTGGGGAACAGATGGGGAGGGGGATTTGAGATCAGGAGGAGATCAGCTATGGTCTGATTGAATGGCAGAGCAGGCTAGAAGGGCTGAATTGCCTACTTCTGCTTTTAATTCTTATGCTCCTATAAAAAGGAATAAGCTATTGTCTGTGCTGAGGGCAATGGAGACATCCAGCAACTTGTTGACTTGTCACCTACCACAAGGCCAATATCCACCTACCATCAATCTCTGTGTTCATGAAACTGTAACATTTAATGATCAGGCAGCTGCAGGACTCAACAATAAATCATAACCCAACTTTGACTTCATCGGTTGTGACATCCCCAACCACACTGGTGCATCAATTAAGTGGCTCACAGGCTGAAAAACTCCAAAACTGACAGTATAGTGTAAAGTCAATCAATTTATACACCAGACCAACAACTGCATGTACAGCTTTTATGTATAGGACGACATATTAGCCAATTAGCTCACTGTCTCTGTGCGGTCAGGACCCAGACACAAATTTGAAACAAAAGATTAGACATTATTGCAAAGTGACAGCAGCACTGAAGTAAGAAATTAGAACTGTCAAAGACTGTTCTGTGTTGATCTGTGTTTCCTCTAATCTAGTTTGTTAGTTGCTTTGAACATGAGCTCATTACATGAAACCTGAAGGGACAATGTTGGACATGGTAATATATGGAACCACACAAGAAGAGTACACAAAATAATGTAATTTCGACAATGCATATTTATGCCTAGAAATAATACTTAATACAAAAATAAAAGTTCATCAGCCAAAAGAATGGGGGGGGGAAGAAGTGGTAAAGAGGAAAGGAAATGGAATGTATTTTTATTATTCATTCGTGGGAGATGGATGTCTCTAGCTGGCCAGCATTTTTAACCCATAGAATTACTGCAAAGGAGGAGGCCGTCGAGTCTGCAGCAACTCTCACCCAGGCCCTCTCTCCATCATCCCACATATTTACACTGCTGATTCCCCTAACTTGGGACACACTGATGGGGTGATTTAACATGGCTAATCCGCCTAACCCATACATTTTTGTACTGTGGGAGGAAACCGGATCATCCAGAGGAAGCCCACACAGACATGGGGAGAATGTCTGTGTGGAGTTTTCACAGTCACCTGAGGATGGAATCGAACCTGGGTCCCTGGCACGGTGAGGCGGCAGTGCTAACCACTGTGCCACCAATCAAGTTATAATTTATTGTTCATTCATGGGACATGGGTGTTGCTGGCTGGCCAGCATTTATTGTCCATCCCTAGTTTCCCTTGGAGGGCAGTTAAGAGTCAACCACATTGCCGTGTGTTTGGAGTGACATGCAGTCAGACCAGGTAAGGCCAACAGATTTCTTCCCCTAAAAGACATTAGTGAACCAGATGGGTTTTTCCGACAATCGACAAAGGTTTCGTGGTCATCAGTAGATTCTTAATTTCAGATATTTATTACCGAATTCAAATCACACTACCTGCTGTGGTGGGATTTGATCCCAAGTCCCCAGAATATTAGTTGAGTTTCTTGATTAATAGTCCAGCAATAATGCCACATGGCCATCACCTCCCCAAAATACATTGGAATATGACTGGCATTTTTATCTTTGAGCTTTATCTGGCTTTTATCTTTTCTTTTCTCTGTCAGCTGTCTGTTAGGATCTCACACAAAACTGGCTTTGTTGATCTCAACTTAACTCTTTGTGCAAAGCTGCAAACTCCACATTCAGGGCGGCTGGGATAAAAAAAAGGAATGCCAGCTCATGCAATAGGACGTGCACTTCTGATTCTCAGACGCATCTTTTAGAGTATGATAAAGGTGACTTGAAAATGTATCTCAACAATGCTGTTAATAATAAACAAGTGCTTTACGCCAACACCAGAAGCTTAAAACGGATCATGGTTCAAATGCTAACATTAACATTCCTAACGTGGAATATTTTCAAAGAGGAATTAGATATAGCACTCGAGGTGAAGGGGATCAAAAGGTTGTGGGGTGGGGGGAAGATCAGGCTATTAGGTGATCAGCCATGATCATAATGAATAGAGGAGCAAGTGTGAAGGATCAAATGGTCTTCTCCTGCTCCTATTTTCTTTATTTCTTGTAATACAAATTGCATTGATAATTTAGTGCAGTAGCAAAGAAGAAGTCTTTGAATTTATCTTTGTTCCAGGAATAAAGTTCACCCTAACACGATTCCTTCAATTAGGTTGCACTATTCAAACACCTTTAAAGAAGTAATTGGAGTTAGAAAGTAGATAGGTAACACCAAGTCAGAGGCTCCTCTTCACAAAGCCTGACCTTACCCCACACCAACCCTACTCTGTTTGACTGCAACAGGTTTTTATTAAAACAAATACACTTGCCAATTCAGTGAGTGGTTAATTGAATCTATGATCATAGCATGTAAGCATTCAGACAAGTTTCTTGAGTTAAAGCGAAAAGAAGATTTGCTTTAATGTGCACACGCACGCACTCAAGTGCGCGCACACACACAAAGTAGATAGCAGTGTGGGGAAGGATCGATTAAGCAAGTTGGAGTCAACTAAAATTCAAGGGGTATACAGTCCCTGAAGGTTGGTGATTTGGTTGACTGAATTTGGGGGTTCTGCTGCTTACTCGACGGTATGTTGGCACAGTGGTTAGCGCTGCTGCCTCATAGGGCCAGGGACCCGGGTTCGATTCCCGGCTTGAGTCACTATCCATGTGGATTTTGCACATTCTCCCCATGTCTGCATGGTTTTCCTCCGGGTGCTCCGGTTTTCTCCCATAGTCCAAAGATGTACAGAATTGGCCATATTAAATTGTCTGTTAGTATCGGGGGAGTGGCAGGGTAAATACATGGGTCTGGGCGGGATCATTGTCGGTGCAGGCTCAATGGGCAGAATGGCTTCCTTCTGCACTGTAGGGATTCTATGACTCTCAATGCTCCTGATGCTTCCAGCGTGGAAGTGATTCCCAGATGCAGAAGGATAATTTATCTGTGCTGCAGAAGAAAGCAGGTGCTGGGATGAATTCCTTCAAAAAGCTTAGTCTGTGGCACCTGCAGTAGTCACAATGAGGAGTCAGGAATCAAAACCTTGCAAGTTGTGTGGAGAAAGAAAGGGATAAACCCACCCAGGTTCTTATTCCTACAGCATCATGGCTCCTCAGTGCATTGTGAAGAGAAAGTAGGTGTTTAAAACACACGCGAGATGGGATTGTTGCATGATCTGCTCTCTCCAAGTCCCCAGGGATCCAAATCGGATTACGGCCAACGTATTCCAAATGTAACTTGATGACAATAACATCTGAGAATTCCTCCCTCAGCCAGGGTTTGAATGATTATTTCAACTCATTTTTCTTCATCCAAATGATTGCCAGGAATGTGTGGTGATGGGAAAAGGGGTATGCTTCATACACATCCCCAAGGTCATCATTCATGGTGAGTTTTGGTCGACAGACTCACACTCAATGGTGTTGCAATGTAAAAGATAGAGGGAAGCAAATTCAGCAGCCATCTTTGGACGTGAGCTCAAGTCACTGGAAGATGGCTTTTGTCTATTTCAAAAGAAATCAATTGGTCGTTTCAAAAATCATCTTTTGATTTGAAGCAGGTTCTCATATCACAGGGAATTCACAATTCCCGTTTTAATAATTGCAATTGCTTATCAGGAAGGAACAGGGAACAGAAGGGCAGGTGAGATAGTTTGTGAACCACCTTAAACAAACCTCAATGAACCCTGTTCCACCCACTTTCAGGGCAAGCAACGTGCAGGCTCCTACCCGTCCATCCAATCCAATTAAAACACATGGGTTGGAATGGTCCAGTCTCGGGTGAGATTGGAATTAACCAGTCTCGCGACAGTGAATGGAGTTTCAGCTGAGTGTCAAATTCTCCGTTCTCACAGGCAGTGGTGACGGGGTGAATGAGATCAGAGAATCTTGCCCGTGAGCTCCAAGACATTTGTCCTCATTTCACTGCTGAAAATAGTTAGCATGGGTAAATTTTCTCCACAGGGATCATAGCGGGCAGGATAGAAAGCTTGGTGGGCCATTTAAAGGCCCGTTGACCTTGAGTGGGGATTTCCAGTCTTGGGATGTAAATCCCACCCACCATTCTTACACCTAGTCAATTTATTATATTTATTTATTACCATCAGTCTGGATGAAGCTGGGAATTGACACATCTAAGCAGCATTAGCCATCGTCATCCATTCTCTTGCCACCATGTTCAACGATGGTATCTTCACGCTCAGGTCAATACACAGATTACTACTACCTAGCTGCAAATTTCCATCACTCACGTACAATACTGTAGTAAGTCCTTGGGGGCAGAAGTCCCTTCACCAAAATCCCTTTATTGACAAGTCTAACAAAAGCACACAGTGCTTTCAGTTAGTCTACACTCGGAGTACAATAAGAAGTCTCAAAACATCACGTTACAGTCCAACAGGTTTATTTAGTATCATGAACTACTAAAGTCCAACACCAGCATCTCCACATCATGGCGTGCTCTGAAACAAACCTGTCGGACTTTAACCTGGTGTTGAGAGACTTTTTACTGTGCCCACCCCAGTCCAATGCTGGCAACTCCGTATCTGCAGCGTGTCCTAGAGGAACTGGCACTTTTAGTTCAGTACAAAGCAAGAGGCTCCCTGATTGGCCCATCAATTTGGCCCTTAATTAGGGGTTTTATATTCCAGCAGGCCCACCTCAATTGCTTGATTGAAGTCTTAAAAATACAGCAGGGCTTATTCTCCAGCTGTGACCTGGCACATAAGAGGAGGTAGAAAGTAACTTTACTATTCTAATAAATGCCTGGCCATTACTTTTAGTGCCATTGATATTACAGGATTCTGATGATAAATGTTTCTTACGATTATTACTGGTTATTACTCTTCATCGCAGTTTGACAGAGTACATTTCAGAAGAAACTCCCAAATTAGTCTTGGAGAACAGCAGAAACATATGTCTAAGTTTTGTTCCGTTGAAAATCACATCTTCATCAATTAAACCTGACAGTAGACCTAAAATCATTTCCAAAGTGACAAAAATATTCTTGAGATAGACAGAAAACGTTTGAAGCAACAATTTGGAGGAACCTTTCTGTTTGATTATCAGAATGCTTTTACCCTGAGATGAAAGTGTGCGGGAAGTATTTACTGTAGATTAGTTCCCCTGCAATTGGAAAATGCAGCAAATTAAGCGTGCCACCTGAGCCAGGCATGATGTACGATGACTACCTTCACAAGGAACTGTGACAAAATCAAAGTGAGTTATGGTTGCTACACAAGTGGTGAGATATATTGTATTTTATAGCTGTTCAGGATGTATTTAGTTTGTGTCAGCTATTGTGGGTTTTTACAAAAAATAATTGACTTAAATATCAAGTGCTTTTGTAGCTTGGCATTTGAGAAAACAGCTGAAGCTTGGTCACGTTACACAAACCGAAATGAGATTTTTGATTGCACTGTTATTTCTGCATATAAAGGACATCAAACATCTTCACCACCACCACCGCCACCCCTGCCCCCTCACCCCCCACAATCCCAGGCAGCATTAAACAACCCATCAATTAACATTAACATTTGCGACTGCTTTTCCACAAGATAATCTCTCCATACAAAGATATTAAAGGCTATAAAACTACTTTGACAATATAGGTGAACGCCTATTGAATGCATTCACGTGATAGCCCTGTATCTACTATTAACTCAGTTATTTTAAATGTACCACACAGAAGAATGTATCAATTGTTTGTTTTGTGATTTTTTAACACATGGAGTTATTAAGTTTGGACTGATTCATCAAGAAAATATTCAGGCATCCCAGATCTCTAAGAAAACTATTGTGTATGTTCAGGCACAGTCCCTTTAAGGTCAGATGACCTGGGGAGGCTGTGTAGTGGTGTTGTCACCAGACTTGTAATCCAGAGACCCAGAGCGAAATTTGGAGACCTGGGTTTGAATCTCATCACGGCAGATAGTGAAATTTGAATTCAAAATCTGGAATCTAATGATGACCATGAAATCATTGTTGATTGTCATCAAAACCCACCTGGTTCACCAATGTTTTTCAGGGAAGGAAATCTGCCATTCCTTACCTGGTCTGGAGTACATGTGGCTCCAGACCCACAGACTATGGTTGATTCTCAACTGCTCTGAAATGGAGGGCAATTAGGAATGGCACAATTCTCTGAAAGAATGAAACATAGTGTGATTCCTACTGGGTCGGTGTGACTCTGATCGCGATTCTCCCCAATTTAGTCATTCTTTTGGGAGGATAGAGGCGATTTGTGCTGTGAATAAGAGTGGCAGCAAGGCCTGCTCCTCAGAGATCATTGCCAGTCTGCCAGGGGGCAGTGCTGTGGCATTGTCAAGCCATGTCCCTGACCACCCAGGGGCAGAAGAGAGGTCAGGGAATTGAATTCCTAAAAGATGTACAAAACTAATTTCCAGTCCACTATATCAAAAGCTGAAGCTAAGAGGATTCATCCCAGGTTTCAATAATGGAAAGTGGACTAAATCAGACTAGAGAAGTGAAAGTAGGAGGGGGGGAACATCAAGGAAATAGTGACCATAATATGTTCTGCTTTAAGATGATGATCATGGAAGATATAAGGATGATGAAAATCAAGTTAATAGTTTGGAGAAAAGTGATTTTGAGGGGCTGAGATTAAAACTTGGGGAAATAAAATAGACAACAATATTGACAAATAATGGTGTAAAATAACAGTGAGAAACATTTAAAATGATGTTCAACAGAGCAAGGAGACAATATATTCTACTGCAAGAAATAAAAACAAATTAAACTCTACTGGGACTTCATCAGCCAATAAAGATGCAAGGGAACAATTGAATATTGAGAAAGAAGCAAATATTAAGTAAATAGATAAGCAAAGTTCATGATTAGACAAATTGGGTGACGGTGCCACAGTGATTAGCATTACTGCTTCACAGCACCAGGGACTCAGGTTCAATTCCTGGCTTCAGTCACTGTGCAGAGTTTGCACATTCTCCCCTTGTCTGCATGGGTTTCCTTCGGCTGCTCTGGTTTTCTCCCATAGTCCGAAAGACATGCTCGTTAGGTCTATTGGGCATGCTAAATTCTCCCTTAGTGCACCCTAACATAGTGGAGTTGTGGACAGTGTGGAAGGATGTTGCAGGTTACAGAGGGATATAGATAAGCTGCAGAACTGGGCAGAGTGGTGACAAATGGAGTTTAATGTGGAAAAGTGTGAAGTGATTCACTTTGGAAGGAGTAACAGGAATACAGAGTACTGGACTAATGGTAAGATACTTGGTAGTGTGGATGAACAGAGAGATCTTGGTGTCCATGTGCATAGATCCCTGAAAGTTGGCACCCAAGTTGATAGGGTCGTTAAGAAGGCTTATGGTGTGTTAACTTTTATTGGTAGAGGGATTGCATTTTGAAGTCATGAGGTCATGTTGCAGCTGTACAAAACTCTGGTGCGGCCGCACTTGGAGTATTGCATACAGTTCTGATCGCTGCATTATAGGAAGGATGTGGAAGCATTAGAAAGGGTGCAGAAGAGATTTACCAGGATGTTGCCTGGTATGATGGGAAGATCTTACGAAGAAAGGCTGAGGGACTTGAAGCTGTTTTCGTTAGCGAGAAGTTTAAGAGGTGGCTTAATAGAGGCATATAAGATGGTCAGAGGATTAGATAGGGTGGACAGTGAGAGCCTTTTTCCTCGGATGAAGATGGCTAGCATGAGGGGTCATAGCTTTAAATTGAGGGGTGATAGATATAGGACAGATGTCAGAGGTAGGTTCTTTAGTCAGAGAGTAATAAGGGCGTGAAATGCCCTGCCAGCAACAGTAGTGGATTCGCCGACGTTAAGGTCATTGGATAAACATATGGATGATATTAGAATAGTGTAGGTTAGATGGGCTTTAGATTGGTTTCACAGGTCAGTGCAACATCGAGGGCCAAAGGGCCTATACTGCGCTGTAACGTTCCATGTTCTAACAGACACCGGAATGTGGCAACTAGGAGATTTTCACAATAACGTCACTGTAGTGTTAATTTAATCCAACTTATGGCATTAATAAATAAACTTTAAAACTTTATTATAAAGGGCTCTCAGATGACATCACAAAGTTGAGCCAGACATTAGCAATGCCGCAAAAATTTAAAAAAAGAGTTTTTATTTTTATTGGGACAGAACTAAAAGGTATGGACATCTTGCTAAACTGGATTTGAACCTTGATTGAACCATTCTCCTCGTATTGCAAGCTGAGTTATATTTCTCCTACAAAAAAAATCTAAAAGGTGAACGAATAGAGGTTTATAAAATTACAAATAGTTATGATACAGTGGGGTATTGCGCAACTCAAAGTCATTAACAGCTACCAATACATCAAATGGGAACTCAGAAGAAACTTCTTCACCTCAGGTTTGGTAAGAAGGCGGAACTCGATAACACGGAGTGATTAAAATGAATAGTACAGATGCATTTCAGGCAAAACTACATAAACAGGTGAGGGGGAAAGGAAAAAATGATGGACATAGATGACCAATGAGAGATGTTCTGAGTGGACCATAAACACCACCATGGACTGGTTGGGCTCCATGGCCTGTTGCTGGGTCTAAATCCTTTGAATATTACTATAAAAGTTACAGAAAATGAAGTAATTGTTGTTTAGTCATTTTTGCAACAGGCTTTCAGGATTCTAAAACCAATTCTGTCCCTTTTGGGTACAATTTAATGGATCACAAGATAAATGATTGGCCTCTTTGCCTTAACTTTGCAACATACACCTCAAAAGTCAGACTTATTAGAAATTCAAGGGAACAAAGAAAGTGGAAGAATTAAAGCACTGTGCCAAATTAAAACTTTCAGAATGCAGGCAACATTGCTTTCAGCCTGGGAGAAATCCTCTGGGATTGTACAAATGTTTTAACATTATCTTTATTGGTTAAAAAATATAGCTCATGAGACACTCCAACAGTTGCTTGTAACCAACTATAAGCAATCCTTTTGAAATCTATGCTTTCCAGACAGGCACCATCTCCTCCTGAGGTTACGTTATTCAATTAGGTTGCTACTTAAGTGTAATTTCCCTCCTCAAAAGTCACTCAAGCTCATAATCAGGATCAACTCTGGCTCTGCTCAGAGAATCAGCACAAATGCTAAAGTATCCCCTTGTTGAAGAATCAACTAGGCATTACTCAGCAAGCATTGCGATGGCATCCATGCTCCATACAAGTGGCAATGTTAAGATTCCTGGAATTTATTTTAGACAAATTCCTGGTCAATGTTTTTCAAAGATCACTGCTGCTTGACTAGAATTTGCAAGTGAATCAACCTGATTTTACACCGTACTGGCCATTGAAAGTTCATGTTATTTTTTTTAATCATTGTCATCTTTCAGCCTTCTCTGCCCCGGGTCAAAATCTTGGGATCCCTTTCTTACAGCACTGTGTGCACCGCACCACATTTCGTAGAATCCCTGGAGTATTGTAGCAAGCCAAGGACAGACATACAAAGTGCAGATGGAGGTCATTCGGTCCATTGAGTCTGCACTGACCACAATCCCACCCAGCTCCTATCCTTATTACCCCATGCATTTACCCTAGCTAGTACACCTTAATGCTAAGGGGCAATTTAGCATGGCCAATCCGTTTAAGCTGCTCATCTTTGGAGTGTGGGAGGAAACCGGAGCACCTGGAGGAAACTCATGCAGACACGGGGAGAACGTGCAAAACTCCACACTGACAGTGACCCAAGCAGGAATCGAAACTGGGTCCCTGGCGCTGTGAGGCAGCAGTGCCAACCACTGTGCCACAATGTGGCCTCATGGACTGCAATGGTTTAAGAAAGTGGTTCACCACCTTCTCGAGGACAATTTAGGGTAAGTAATGTGTGCTGGCCACGAATGAATAATGAAAAGAAAATGGGTGGGATTTTCTGGCCACACTTATCCCAAAACTGGAAAATTCCACCCAAAGTCAACAGAACTTTACAAGGTCCATGTTCTGCTACAATTCCCATGGCGGGTGGGTGGGACGGGAAAACTCCCCCCGTGTGTTTCTCATTCCACACAGGTAACTAACAGCATCCATAGAAATGAGCTTACTTCCCAAATGGTTGACATCAAGATGATGAGACCCCTTCATGTTAAGGTTAATAGCTTGATATTGTCCCAAGGTTTTTTTTTTACCCAATGGCTGGAACTTTATGCAGAGGCAGTGACCTCTTCCTCTTTGAAGAGACAGGGTGAGCTGCCTCCACCAGGTCAGGTTGTCCCACACTGGTTCAACAGCCCTTGGACCATTCATTGACTCAGGTCGAGACTTCTGCAGCCAAATGGAAGGGAGTCCCACCTCCAATAGCTGTTGGTCAATCAAATAGTCAGCAGCTCCCTGGTCCCTACAATACCATGATGTGGTGATGCCAGCGTTGGACTGGAGTAAACAAAGTCTCACAACACCAGGTTAAAGTCCAACTGGTTTATTTGTAACAAACACCACTAGCTTTCGGAACTGGCTGTTTGACCCACCTGATGAAGGAACAGTCAGTCCCGAAAGCTCATGGTGTTTGCTACAAATAAACCTGTTAGACTCTAATTTACTGTTGTGAGACTTCTTACTGTGTTTACCCCAGTCCAACGCCAACATCTCCACATCATGACTTTTTCCAGCAGCAGAGGTAGTTTGCCATTGGGATATTCTGGTCCTACTCATGTCTATGCATTTTGTGTGGCTCACCCATCCAGCCATGGGGTGAGGGTCGGGGGTCACAACCTTTAGCGGGACCAGAAAATCCTGCTGATGGGAAGGGCTTGAAAATCCCACCCAATGGCCAGAATTCTTTGCCCACAGCTGGGACTCTCTGATCCTGATGTTATAAAGGGAGATTTGCCTGAGCATCAAATTCTCCGTTCTCACTGGCAGCTGCAGTGTGATGCATGAGACCAGAAAATTCCAGCCAATGTCTTAGTATTTTTCCAGAACATGTATAGCATCTGCTCATGTATCACCAGTTCAAGGGCTCAAATGTTTCCTAATGTAGAGAGTACAGAATCAGCCTATAATCACCTGGATTTGTTGGTCTAAAAAAGTTAGGCTGAAATGGAAATATTAAATGTTGCTTCATCAAAGGTTGCTAATTCAGAGAGGGAACCTTTCTTCAAACCCAAAACATTTTGTTTCTGGGTTTTTATCACATCAGTTTTCTACCTTAAAAGACATTAAAACTATACAACACCATTTCAGTACATGCCACAATAGTCACCGAGACCTCATTATGTGTTGGGAAATCTTTGATCTGGAGTGATAACATCCAGAAACAAGCACTTGGATATTACTCGCTGCCAATTATTTGATGGATTTCCATCAATCTCTGTGCAGGTTTCAAACACAAAAGCACCATTGTATTAAATACTGATGCTGGAACTTGGATAGCTGCAGTGGAACAACAGTCTATAACTAAATTAGGGATGACAACCACTGTTTTTTTGGTATACTGCGCTGTTTGTTTCCCAGGTTTCATTTTGTATTTATTCTCAATGAGCTGCACCATCAATAATCACTATTCTATGGGATAGTTTTTTTTTGTTTTGGCCAAGTAATTGTTTTCTTGTAGTTTTGGAAGCAACATCACCAAAGTAACTACCTTATCTCAGAGGTATCTTCTGGAGGAAGACTACCTTTGAGATTCCCTTCGTATGCTGCAGATGAGAAACATTGATTTCCATCTTTGTAGTAGTCCCCCTTCAATTCAAATGGAATCTTCTGATTTTCCCCTAGAAAACTTGATTTATCAAGGCTGGAATTTTGTGGCCGTTTACATCCCGCTGCCAACAAGGATGGAGAATTCGGCGCTCAGCCAAATCTTCATTTATTGCAGTGGGACTGGAGAATCCCAACTGCAGGCGAGGTCGGAGAATCTGCAAGGTTCTAGAAAGTTGTTAGCTGTGCTGAGACCTCACGATTACTTCACTTTTCTTTTATTCTTCAAATGCAATTTGGAATTTCTCTCAAAGCTTCCTCACAATGTTGGCAGATCATAACTTTTGATGTTTGGGTGCTTAAGGATTTGCCATCGCTTTTATGAGTGACCCCTAAATCTTTCCAGCATACGACCAATATTATGAAAAAAAACTTCCATCAGTGAAAACAGGGGAAACACCTCAACTTGAATAGAAGTAGTCAAAAACATTGCCACTCAGAGAGATCACAAAGGATTTCATTCCTAATGTTTTGTACATTAGAAAAACCTTGAGGATGAAAAGTAGGATTGGAATGTAAAAATCCTAAAACAATTCATGAAAAAGATGCAAGCTCGAAACGCTCACAGTCTTTGAACTGGAAAGATGTGTAGAGCATGCATTCTTTTTACCATAAGAAATTCATTTGTTTGAACTTCAGAAGACAAAATTAAGGATTTAAATGTTACCTTTGAACCTAAGGGTAGCACCAAGGGCTTCCACTCTGTATATCAAGTTTGAAAGACTTTATGCACACTCATACCTCCCTGACTATCTCCTTCATAATGTGAAGATGTCGGCATTGGACTGGGGTCAACACAGTTAGAAGTTTCTCAACACCAGCTTAAAGTCCAACAGGTTTATTTGGAACCACGAGCTTCCGAAGCGCTGTTCCTTCACTCACCTGATGAAGGAGCAGCACTCTGAAAGTTTGTGATTCTAAATAAACCTGTTGGATTTTAACCTGGTATTGAGAGACTTCCTAATATCTCCTTCTTGCTACATAGTCAAAAAACAGATACATGAACTTGTATACTAGCAAAGACCATGGAGAGCACCTAACATGCCATGGAAAGATTTAACGTGCGCACTTAAATTTTTTTTAAATGATGGAGCGTATAAAAATTATTGCACTTATACCTGAATATTGCTGTAAACATATGAAAAGAAAGGTATTGCGGATACCGTAATCTGTCCCAATGTGAAAGGGATTATCAATGTTGAAAAGTGAGCATTTCTAATGTATAATTGATCATAACTTTGGGAAGTGAGTATATGAAAATTATATGACTTTGCTGACAATTCTTGAAAATGATTTGGCTTGACACTGCCTGATGGTGCTTGAAACATACATAATTTACAGTTTCTCTGCCCCACTTTGACTTAATACCGCACACCATGTGATCTTGCATACATCACCATTCCCTTTGCATTCCCTATCTATCAGCGGCTTTGGCATTTAGCAAAGGAAATTTACAACATTTCGTAGCAAGGGATTTCTTTTTTTTAAGAGCAAATTAGTGAATAGCGTTGAACAAAATGCCTTGCGTTACGATATTTAACTGACATTAATAAGGTTGCCCACAGGAGGGTGCCAGGTCAAAGACCTGGGGATTCAACACTCAGAAAAATATACCCTTCTTAAGTCAAGTAGTAATCATTACATTGATTTGATTTAAGTGGTAGTAAGAGACATGTAATCACTTGAACATTCACTTCTACATTAGACTTTGTGACAAGTTCATTTTAAATGGTACCAATTAAAACTCTTATCTCCCAAAGGAAATTCAAAACTTAAATAGACATTTTTGACCTCAGTAACATGGCCGATGTCATTAATGCAAAAACGGATATTTATAGTGTAGTCAAGGAAGAAAAAAGAAGTGGCCTTTCAAATTTCTCTTTAAATATAATAATGAATTTGATGGCAGAAAACGTAATTAGATTTCTTTTCTTCGATGCAGCTAAGATGGGTTTCGCACTGAACTAAAAAATTCCATAACATCTTACACTGGCAACTTGATTGAATATTATAAGGGCTCATATTGTCAGAAAAATTAGCATATTCACAGTTCATGATTGATTTGGTTTCTACTTGCTGTATTTTGTGGCTCTGGCTTTAAATAAAGTTTCAGACTGAGAACAATCAAATTCCTCGATTGGAAGGCTGTACAGAGGATACTCGGTCAAAGAAGTTCGACATTTTTCATAGTTCCGCAGAGTTTGGCGTCCAGCCTTTTGTGGTCATGGCAGGATTTTCAGGTCAAGGTTATTACAAACATGCAATATGCTTTAAAATTCTTCAGTTGGCCATTTGAGCTGACTTCTATCAATCCCCTTCCAGCAGCACTATCTGGATTATAGTAATGAATATTTCAAATGACCCTAAATAGCAGAGTCCAGGTTCCTCCCCTTATGGTGAGGGCAAACCAATACAGGGCAGTCATACACATCTCAAAGCAACCACACCATACAGACACTGATAGTAACCAGTGATAAGCTGGACAGCTCATAGGACTGGAATTTCATCTTAGAGGTGAAAAGCAGGAGTCGAGCCTTTTCCCAAGGCTGCTTCCTAACTAGCAGTACTCATCCACACTGTCTTCACGGTGACGTGGTAGATGCAGGCAGGAGTCAGGACCACTGCTTTTGGAAGCAGATTCAAGGCACAACTGGAGGTGGGTGGATGCCAATGAGAACAAGTTAAAAAGCCCACCTCAGCTTGATTAGCCATCAGGACACTTCAGGAGATGAGTATGACGACCCATATCCTTCAACTTCCTCTACCCTCACATGTCTTTTCCCCTTCCATACCCCAACTCAGACCTGCCCAACCCATACCCCACTCACTCACTATGTATAGAACACATAAGCCCAATAACAATATTGGGATGTCACAGAATCGCAGAATCACAGAATATGACAATACTACAAGAGGCCCTTCAGCCCATCGAATCTGCACTGACACATGAAAGGCCCTGAACTGCCCAACTAATCCCACGTGCCAGCTCTTGGCCCATAGCCTTAAATATTATGGTGTGCCAAGTACTGATCCATGTACTTTTTAAAAGAGGTGAAGCATCCCGCCTCTATTACCCTCCTAGGCAGTGCATTCCAGACTATCACCACCCTCCACGTAAAAATGCTTTTTCCTCAGATCCCCCCGAACCTTCCCAACCCTCACTTTTAACTTAAATCGCCTTGTAACTGACCCTTCAACTAAGGGGAATAGCTCCTCCTTCTCTATCCTGTCCATGCCCCTCAATCTTGAGCATCTCAATCAGATCACACCTCAGCCTTCTCTGCTCCAGAGAAAACAATGCAAGCCTATCTAATCTCTCTTTATAACTTCAACGTACCAACCCAGGTAACATCCTGGTGAATCTCCTCTGCACCCCTTCCAGTATGGTCACATACTTCCTACAATGTGTCTTTGAGATAAACTTGACAAAATAAACAAACAGTCATTCAAAGGAAAACAGGAGTCAGCCATTCAGCCCTTCAAGCCTGCTTTGCCATTTAATTACATCATGGCTGATCTTTTAATTCTATACCATTTCCCCACATTATCCCCATATCTCTTGATGCTGTAACTCACTAGAAATTTATCAGTTTCTGTCTTGAACAATCTCAATGAGTGAGCCTCCACAGATTCAGATAGAAAATTCCAAAGATTTATCACTCAGTGAAAAATTTCTCTCTCACTCCTAAATGGCCTACACATTATTCTGAGATTGTCTCATCTTGTTCTTAACTTCCTGTCCCCTTCCTCAATCAGAGAAAATATCCTTCCTACATCTACCTTGTCAGGTTGTGGAAAAATTCAAAAGCAACCTTGAAACAAAATGTTATTAGAGCTCATAAAACTGTCAAAATAAACATACAGTCATTGAAAGCCCATGTTTGATTAGGTACTCATAAAACACTAAATAATTATGCCCATGTCCATTTGTCAGTTGTGCCAACAACCCTTTCTAAGCTGAATCCGTTAGTTTGCAAATCAACCAAGAATTCATAACTAAATTCCATTGAACTATGTCAACAAATTAAATACATTAAAGCTGAAGTCATTTGAAGAGCTCATTGAGCTGTCCAAGTTTTGAAAAACAAAATGAAACTGATGCCTGAGCTGAAATTCAATGACAACAGGAAAGCAAAGTATACAATTGATACAGTCAAATGTGAATTTCAATATTGCTAAATACAGAAGAGCATTGCATCCCAGTGGATAATGTACTTCAATGCATCTGAAGACATTTTCACTTTCAAAGTTGTTCAAACTAATGGTCACATACCTTTTCAAAGCAAAGTCCAGTCATTAATTATTGTATTAAAAAGATATTATACTCTATTTCATTGTGACATATGAGGTTAACAAACCTTTTCAACTTAACTGTCAAATTCTTCCTGACTCCAATCAGGATTCCCCTGTTGTTCATGACAGTTAGCAACTGCTGTGAGCCACATTACCTTCAAAAGTGTTTTTGGCATGAGAAATGCAGGACATCTGATATGCCCACCCCCACAATTCAGCTGCAAGTGTGCACACAAGTCACCACATTACATTGCGCACCACTGAAAATTGCTGACAGTTAGAACGGGGGAAGGATCTTACTAATATAACTCTGGACACACCTCATCCCCTACACCAACTCTTAAAAGCCGCTAGTGCAGGTCAACCCCACGTTGGGTTGGGAAAACTCAGCCCATAGCAGATTAAGGAAATAAGAGTAGATCTAACTTAACTGAAAGCAAACAAACATAATTTGCCAGGTCATCTGAACATTGTTGATTTCAAAAATTGCATTCTAGGTTTGTGGGGTAACAGGACAAATACAATCTCTCCATACTTTCCCATTGGTAGATTCATCCAAATCCTTTTAAGTCAAAGTAAATGTACAGAGAAGGGTCATCAATGCATAAAAATAGCTTTAGAAATACAGCCAAAACCAAAAAATTCTGGCTTTATGTGGAATTGCTGGTATTCTAAAACTATTATGAGTTGTCATCATACAAAGATTAATCAACGTCACATACACTATGCATCATATCAAAATTGAAATAGAAATGGTCGAAAGCTTCAAGTTTTTAGATGTCCACATCACTAACGACCTGGCCTCGTCCCTCCATGCGGATGTTATACTAAAGAAAGCCCAACAATACCTCAATTTTCTCAGCAGATTAAGGAAATTTGGCATGTCCACAACAACTCTCATCAACTTCGACAGGTGCACCACAGGAGACATTCTTTCTGGTTATATCACAGCTTGGTATGGCTCCAGCTCTGTCCAAGAGCGCAAGAAATTACAAAGGATCAGGAAGCCCAGTGCATCACTCAAACGAGTCCCTCACCCACCGACACTGACGACACTTCCCGCTGCCTCAGAAAAGCAACCAGCATAATCAACAACCCCACACACCTTGGACATGCTCTCTTTTACCTTCTTCAGTCAGAAAAAAGATACAAAAGTCTGAGATAACGTACCAACCGACTCAAGAACAGTTTCTTCCCTGCTGCTCTCAAACTTCTGAATGGACCTACGTCGCATTACATTGATCTTTCTCTACACCCTAACTATTACTATAACACTACATTCTGCACTCTCTCCTCTCCTTCTGTATGTATGATATGCTATGTCTGTATAGTGCACGAGAAACAATAGTTTTCATTGTTTGTAAATACATGTGATAATAAATGAAATCAAATCAGATATGTTGCAACTAAGCTGAATCACCTATTATGTCATTGGTTTCAATTTTCCACTACATCTGTGAGAAATGTTATCCCGTGAAGTCATGTATACTTTTATCAGTAATTGAATTTTGCTGAGTTGCTAAACAGAGATCACTTTCTGAAATAAATACTTTCCTAAATGTAAACAAGCCTAACTTTATTTTATGACCTGACGTACTTTTGAGGTAACCACATTATGTTTTAATTAACCCTTAAATTTTAACTTAGAAGCCAGGTCAACCCTAATAATAAGTATAAATGGGGAATTCGCAGAGGTATATGTGGAATGATTGCAGAACATTTGTGGGGCAAAATATAACAAGTTTCCTTCAAGCTTTCAACTTTTGTGTGGAAGCTACACATAATGGTCCCATAGGATATTCCAGCAGGGAATAACATGTCTCATTAGAAAATGACCTTTAACTGAGGAGCAGCAGATAATGCATTCCTGCACGAGTAATTTTTTTTCTAAATTCACCATTTAGATGTGGAATCTATCTATATAATGCATTTGGCAGTTGTATTAAATGTCACATTTTAATACAAGACTTAGAATCATATAGTTATATGGCACAGAGGGAGGCCAGTCAGCCCATCTTTGATGTGTCAACACTCTGGGAGCGTTAACTACTTAGCGGGCAACACGGTGGCATAGTGGCTCACACTGCTGCCTCACAGTGCCAGGGAGCTGGGTTCAATTCCCAGCTTGGGTCACTGATTGTGTGGAGTCTGCACATTCTCCCCTGCTGGAATTTTACCAATTCCAGGGTGGGCGAGGTTCGCAGAACGACATTCTCCGTTGGTCGCGGACGGGATCTTACGAGCCTCGGGTGGGCAAGGCAGTAAAATTCCAACACCTGCGTCTATGTGGGTTTCCTCCGGGTGCTCCAGTTTCCTCTCTCAGTCTGAAGGATGTGCTGATTAGGTGCATCGGCCATGCTAAATTCTCCCTCAGTGTACCCGAGCACGCAGAGTGTGGCGACTCGGGGATTTTCACCGTAACTTCATTGCAGAGTTAATCTAAGCCTATTTGTGACAATAATAAATAAACTTAAACCTAGTCACATTCTACTGCTTTTTTGCCCCGGGTCATCTTTTTTTGCCATGCAAGCATCCAATTCCCTTTTGAAAGTGGCTAACAAATCTGATTTCCGCCATCCTTTCAGACACTGCATTCCACATCAGAGTAAGTTGCAAAAACAGATGTTTGCTAATGTAGCCTCTGCTTATTTGTCAATCACTTTCGATCTGTATTGTCCAGTTCACAACACTTGTGCCACTGTCTAGTGCTTCTCTTTATTTATTCGATTCAAAACTCCCCTGCCTTTGAACAACTAGAATCTGCCTTCATTTTTCTCTGTTCCAAAGGGAACAGTTTCAACTTTGAGTTCCATGGGGTGAATTCAGGTCAATTTGCAAGTTATATACACTCATGGACTACAAATATTAATCATGGTATCAAAGAATGGTTACAGCACAGAAGGAAGTTATTTGTCTTATTGTGTCCGTGCAGCCCTTTACAGATCAATTTAGCTCGTTTCATTCCGGCACCACCCCTCTTTCCCCCACGGTCCTGTAAAACTTCAGGTGCTTATCCAACCCCCTTTGAAAACTTCAACGAATTTGCCTCAAATTTCAGATCGAGCTATTCACTGCATAAAAAAAAAATTCCTCATGTCATCCTTGATTCTTTTGCCAATCATGTTGTATATGTGTCCTCTTGTACTCAACCTTGGAGACGAGGGGGTTGGACTATGAAGAGAGACTAAATAGACTGGGTCTGTACTCATTGGAGTTTAGAAGGATGAGGGGGGGGATCTTATAGAGACGTATAAGATAATGAAAGGGATGGATAGGGTAGAGGTGGAGAGATTTTTCCCACTTAGAAAGGATAGCAGGACTAGAGGGCACAGTCTCAAGATGGGGGGGGGGGTGGAGTTGAGGAGGAACTTCTTCACTCAAAGGGTGGTGAATCTCTGGAATTCTCTGCCTGTTGAAGCGGTGGAAGCTACCTCGCTAAATATATTTGATTCACGGGTAGGTAGGTTTTTGACAGACAAGAAAATTAAGGGTTATGGGGAGAAAGCGGGAAAGTGGAGCTGATCCACTTCAGATCAGCCACGATCTTATTGAATGGCAGGGCAGGCTCGAAGGGCTAGATGGCCTCCTCCTGCTCCTATTTCTTATGTTCTTATGTACTTCACCCTTCTGCCAGAGGGAACAATTTCTCTCAATTGGTTGTATTCAGTCCCATCATGATTTTGAACAGTTCTATCACACAAACCTCCTCTCGACTCTCTCTTCTCTAAGGAAATCATCCCAGCTTCTTCAATTGCAATCTTTCAACACCGTTTCAAGGTTTTAAAGTTTATTTTGCGTCATAAGTAGGTGACATAACACTGCAATCAAGTTACTGCAAAAATCTGGAACTTCCTTTTGATTGTTCTAATTTTGCTGCACTTTCACCAAACTTGAGATTCAAGTTACAAAGCACAAGGCAACGTAATAAACTCCACTTGTACAAGCATACTGTAGGCAAGTTAGCACTTCCTTCAGCAAATATTATCCTAATACTTAGTGACTTCATTTTTCTATTTTGCATGCTTGTTAAGTCAAATTTTCCGATTAAACGAGTTTACATATCTCTTCAGCTAAAGTTCGCTCAGGACTGGAAAGCATATTCCATATCCTAGTAAAAAGACAAGATGTGCTTATTCTGCACCTTCTCCATCACACACAAGGGAAAAATACAATTCACTATCTACCAAAACAGATATGCTGTGTATTGTGCAAAAAGTAAAAGCATCAGTAATAACCCTAACCTCACCAACGAGATGACAAAGCTGCCTTCGCATTGTCTCAGTCTTTAACCTTCATGGTTTCCCAACCTGGATACAACCAAAATTATAAGGACAGAGCACTCACCATTAATTAAATTAACTGGAATAAGTGGGCATATTTTTATAACACTAACTTACAATTGAAACTTAACATTGTACACTGCCATTCTGTTACTTTGCAAACACAACAATAGCTGTATACATTTAAGAGGTGTGATATTATGAGCAATACAAAACCATGGCCAATTAGCAAAGATTGACTGGTCATGGGGGTGATTTTAACTTGTGCCAGACATTAACAGGACTGCTTCAAATGGAGTTTTGATAGCCTTACCATTTTGCTAACCAGGCCATTGCGACTTGCATCATTTTCATAAAATTCCCAAAATGTGCCAACTTTCTTTCAAGACTTTTCTATAATGCTAATTGATGTCTTACTACTTAGATTGCCATTTTGAGTTAGGAATAGAAATTAGGAGCAATTCAGCCCTTTGAGTCTGCTCCACCATTCTATATAATCATGGCTGATCTCCATCTCATCCTAACTCCAGTCCCTGGCCTTTTCCCCACAGCCTTTATTATGCTTTTGATCAAATATTTACCTATCTCTTCCTTGAATCCATTGATTGATTCTGCATCCACTGCACTCTGGGGCAGTGAATTCCCTGGATTCACAGTCCTCTGTGAGAAGTAACTTCTCCTTATCTCTGTCTTGAATCTTCCCCCTTACTCTACAAATATGGCCTCTTGTCCCCGATTGTTCTAGAAAGGGAAACAGTTGGTTAACATATACTTTACCAATCTTATTGAGTATTTCATGTTTCCCAATCAAATCCTCCCCATTTTTCTGCGCTCCAGTGATACAAGCCCAAACGACACAACCGCCCTTCGTATGACAGCCCCTTTAAACCTGGAATCAATCGAGTGAACTTCTCCTGAATCGCCTCCAATGCCACCACATTCTTGCTCAAAGAAGGTGACTAAAACTGAACACAATGCTCCAAGTGCAGCCTCAGCAATGCCTTCAATAATTGTAACTACACTTATTTAGTTTTATGCTGTAGTTGGAACTAATTTGAGTATAGACTGTGCATGCTTTGATCAGGGGCAGCATGGTGGCACATATGGTTAACACGGCTGCCTCTCAGTGCCAGCGACGCAGGTTCAATTCCAGCCTTGGCTGACTTTGTGAAATTTGCACATTCTCCCCGTATCTGTGTGGGTTTCCTCTAACAAAGTGAGGTTGATTGGCCATGCTAAATTGATCCTTAGTGTCAGGGAGATTAGGAGAGTAAACACATGGGGTTACCAGGATAGGGCCTGGGAGGGATTGTCATCTGTACTTGGCTTGATGGGCCTCCCTCTGCACTGTAGGTATTCTATGATTCTAAGTTCCATGGGCAACAGAGGTGCAGGGGTCATCTGAAATTATGTTGGGTTTCCCACTACTATTTGGAATTCTATGATTGCTACCCAAGGGCACCTTTTATTAGGGGGTCATAAATTAAGCCTATCACATTGCATGTTATTAGATTCAGTACAGCCTGCTTTTTGATTAGTTTTAAAATATGCTACTCTGGGTGGTCTGATTAGATTTGTAGATGATACAAAAATTGGGGGAGTAGCGGATAGAGAAGGATTGTCAGAGGATACAGCAGGGTATAAATCAGCTGGCAAAAGGTGGAATTTAAACTAGACAAACGTGAGGTGATGCAATTTGGAGGGTCCACTGCAGAAAGAAAGTATACAGTAAATGGGAGAGCCCTGAGAAATATTAAAATACAGAGGAATCAAGGCGTGCAGATCCTCACTTCCCTCAAGTGGCAACTCAGGTGGACTTGATGGTCAAGAAGGTGTATGGCACACTGGCCTTCATCAGTCGGGGCATTGAGTATAGGAAATTCATGTTGCAGCTGTATAAAGCTTTGGTTAGGCCGCATTTGGAGTATTGTGTATAATTCTGGTTGCCACACTACCAGAAGGATGTTGATGCATTGGAAAGGGTGCAGAAGAGATTTACCGGAATGTTGCCTGGTTTGGAGGGTATGGACTACGAAGAAAGGTTGAATAAACTTGATTGTTTTCATTGGAACATTGGAGGATGAGGGGGAACCTGATAGAGGTTTACAAGATTGTGACAGGCTTGGATAGAGTAGATAGTCAGAGTCTTTTTCCCAGAGTTGAAGGGTCAATTACTCGGGGGCATAGGTTGAAAGAGAGAGGGGGAAGTTCAAAAGAGATGGAAGAGGCAAGATTTTCACACAGAGGGTGGTGAATGCCTGGAACACACTGCCGGTGGTGGTGGTGAAAGCAGATTCTATAATAAGGTTCAAGAGGCATCTGTATAGATACATAAATAGGCAGGGAAAAGAGGGATATGAACCGTATGGAGGCTAGAAAATATGAGAGAGTCATCTGTGTTGGCACAAATGTAGTGGGCCAAAGCGCCTGTTCTTGTACTGTACCTTTATTTATTCTCTTTAATTAATCAGATACTTGCAAACTTGATCCCTCTGCCCCACTATTTTTCTGAAATCCTCTTTACACCCTAGTTATACAGCTTGCCAGAATACTTATCCCAGTATGACTCAGAAGAATACCACTCCAACAGTATAGCTCCAACTTTCACCTCTTAGTTCTCTGTTCCAGGAACATCCTTGTAAACCTCTTCCATACCCTCTCTTGACTGAACACTTGAGTAATTCAACCCAGCAGAAGTCTGGTTTTACAAGCAAGTAACGTTTAGTGGAGTGAATTAGAAGGGGGAAATTACCTTTGCAATAAAAATGTTACGGTCACGTTCCAAGAAACACGTTCTAACCAACTGTTCCTATGAAAGCTAACGATTCATTAATAGGCAAGGAGGTTAAGTTGAATTAAATGAAAATAGATTAGAAACTGTAACTAAGAAATGTCAGATATCAACTGAGTGAACTGGTAGATTCATAGGGAAAGAAATTCCAAATATCAGCCAGCGTCTCTCTAAGGGTATGATTTAATTACCCAAACCTAAGAGATTTCCAACCCAAGGAAAGAGGGTCAAATCTGAAGGTGAATGAACCTGTTCAGTTCAAATGGTTAGAGAGTAAGAACTGCCAGCAGGCTGAAAGCAGATTACTGGCCTGTCCTCTCCACTGGAGAATATGCAGCCCATGGAAATTAACTCAAAAAGGATTTTTAACTTATGAAGCCGGTTGAAAGGATTGGGGCAGCACAGTGGTTAGCACTGGTGCCTCGCAGCGGGTTCAATTCTGACCTTGGGAAACTGTGTGAAATTTGCACATTCTCCCCATGTCCGCGTGGGTTTCCTTCAGGTGCTTCTGTTTCCTCCCACATTCCAAAGATGTGTGGATTAGGTTAATTGGTAGAATTGCCCCCTCGTATCAGGGGGTCCAGAAGGATAAATACGTGGGGTTAAGTGGATTCTATTCTATGTTTATGTTAGGTGGATTGGCTATGCTCAATTGCCAGGGAGATTAACAGGGTAAATACGGGGATGGACACTGGGTGGGATTGTTGTCGATGCAGGCTCAATAAGCCGAATGTCCTCTTTCTGCACTGTAGAGATAGACGTAGAGAAGATGATTTTACTTGTGACAGCATGTAAAACTAGAAGTTATAGGATGGGATTTCATGCTCCCTCAACACCTCATCCTCCTCCCCATCCCCTGGTAGTGTGGTGTCTCACCATTGGTTGCGTGTAGGATCTTCCAGTCCCACTGGCACCTTTGGAGGTTTGCATGGCTTACCCACCCTGCCACCGGAGAATCCACTATGGGGCAACCAGAAGATCCTGCTTGCAGGAAGGGCTGGAAAATCCCGCCCATAGTTTAAAGATGACCAGATTGTGCCATAGTAATATTGATGGAACTCTCAGCTTTCACCATCACTACTCCTCTGAAACTGAGAGCAGCTTCTGGGCGTGCACAGCTAAGCATAGAAACCCATGAGCTGCTGTTAGTGATTCAATGTTTCACCAGTAGGATACCTGTTGAAGATCTCTGGATGGCAATTGAGTAAAAATCACTGTTCTAACAGAATTTGCCCTTATAGGTTGTAAAGCTTGTTACTCACAACAAGAAGTTATAGCGGAAAAATCAATCCAGACTGGTGATTCAAGCCAATTTGTTGTAAAACACTTGCACAGTGTTCCTAACTTACATAAAGCTCTCCCCACAAAGTGTTCCAGCTGTCTCTATCTATAAGACAAATCAATGTTACAAGTTTAACTAGCAATTTCCTTAATCACCATATCCTGTGATTAATAGTACGTTGACAAGTCCCACTATAAAAATCCTGATATAAATTACAATTGAATGAGGTGTCATAGGGGTTTTGGTTGCTTCCTAAAAAGGGGGTATTTTCCAACCCTTCACCCCACTCCACTCCTGATGGAAGCTTCCAGCCCTGCCAAAGGTGACCCTACGTAGCAAGTTCCTCAGTGGCAGGACGGGCAAGCCACGCAAAATGCCATTGACATTGGTGGGACTGGAAGTTCCTGCCAGCGACAAATAGCAACCTCTGCTGTGGATTGGTTGGGGGTGGAGTGGGGGGGTGCAGGGGGAAGCAGAAAATCTCACTCTATGCTATGAGTAATTATTTTGGCTCAATAGCCCTGAAAAATTGATTTTATATTTACAGGCATGTTAAAAAAAAACGTACTTTAACTTTTCTTGCAAAACTTATGATACTTGAGCTGTTATCTTAATAGCATGTATCGGCCCCAAGTCATTCATTTCACTTGTCAAAATTTTAATGGAGTGAACAATTCGGCCTGTTTGACTTCCTGATTTACTGTCGGTGAGAATACGGCAACGTGATTGGTTGCTTATTCTGTTTGATGATTTAATTCTTGTCAAATTGTAAAAAGCCATTGGGACTCCAGATCCTGGTCCATTCCGGGATTTGAGTCACTAATATTAGGTTGACATTTCTGAAGAATACTGGCAAGAACCCTGTCAGATGAATTGTTAAACCAAAGCCCTGTCTGTCTCACAAGGGTCAAAGCTACAATAGGAGAAATTAGTGAGGTTAACACAGTTGGTACTTTCCAGGACAGAGAAACCATTTGGGACAAAAGATCCATGAATGACATAAATGTAAAATTAACTTGGCGATTAAGAACATTTACAATTCAATGAAGTCTATTTTGTTAAAGGGAGGATGAAAATTAATATTAATATTTGATAATAATTACTTTTTTGCCCATTAAATTTTAATAAAAGTGGAGTCTACAAAGATTAAAAACAATGGTCCCCGAACAAAATTATTTGACCTCAGTGGATTTAACTGAGGGAATAATGTCACATTAGGAATAATATTCTCATTACAATTATATCTATTTCTATTAAATAGGGGATTGAGTGATACAGGTGCAGTAGAATACTTCAATGCAGCCCAGAATGATAACATGGAAACCATCCCTCAGGTGAAAAAAGATCCCATCTCAATGAAACTCAGTTTTTAATTAGGACAGAACATTTAATTTAACTCAAGTGACACTGGAGGGCCATCTTGAACAAGTTGGCTGCCTTGAAGAGGCCAAAAATATTAGTTGATGCAAAACTGTGATTTGTATGCACTAGGATGTGTGTGTCCTCTCCCCGCCCCCATCCCTCAGTAAAATAAAGAACCATTGTTCAGGTGAGACAAAAATCGAGTGTCTTTCCAATGTTATGTCCAATCTGATAATGCGAGAAAAATAATGGAGGAGCCATTCACATCCCGCTGGTGCTGCAAGTGAGGACAGAGAATTTGATGCTCAGCCAAATCCCCATTCACTGCAGCAGAACCAGAGAATTCCGCCAGCACGAATGGCTAGAAAATTCCAGCCCGCATTTTTCAGTTTGATGAGCTTCGAGCCCTCCAGTAACCTTTAACAGGAGACTTTAAAAAAAATTTTCTCCATTCTTAAAGTTACAAAACCAATGCTCAGAGTGGAACAGGCAAGCCCGAGTCCATGGTGATGATTCTCCCATCCAGCTGCGCTGATTCTTTAGTGTAGTGGGCCGGGAGATTCAAGAGGCACCCCTTATCCTAAAACTTTGTCCTCTTGCTCGATTGAGATTGCCCTACAATAGGGAGCACCCTTTCCACGTCTATTTTGTCAATCCCCCTGATCATCTTGTACACCTCAATTCAATTTTCTCTCATTCTTCTAAACTCCAGGGAGTACACTGGGTGCCCGGCTCTGAGCACATCTCCCAGCGTCAGATATCCAGCACCATCAGCTCAGCACCGCAAATACAAGCAGAGCTTATTACGTTAGGCATTAGGTAATTTGCATGTAATTCCAATGCTATTAGTGGGCCCGGAACTGAAATCTGTGGGTCCGCTAGCATTCGCCCACCCACACCCCCTCCTCCCCCGACCACCAGGAGTATTTCATTCCAGCGAAGCTTACAGTAGCTCTCCACGTGGGGAGCTCCCAGCCTGACTCCACTGGAGTGAAGGGAGAGCAATCAAGGCTCCCCCCAGAGGGTCAGGCACAAGGAGGATACCCCCTGGGAATTGACACCTTGGCAGTGCCAACCTGGGCCCGCCAGGCAGTGCTAAGAGGTGGAGCCTGATGGGGTGATTGGCAGGGTGACTCTGCAGTTGGAATCGATGAGGAAGGGTAGCAGACCAGGAATCGGAGCTGGTCATCCGGATTTGGGGGGAGTGAGTGGGGGGGGGGGGGCGGGGGGAGGGGGAGGGGGTGAGTGGGTGGGAGTGGGGGGGGGGGTGTAGTGAGTGGGGGGGGGGAGGGGTGCAGGGTGGAGGGGACAGGAAATCATGGCAGGCCATCGAGACTGGCCTCGGACATGTTTGGGGAGCTAGCGATTGGGCTGTTGTGGTGGGGGGTGGGGGGGGGGGCAGCAAAAATCAGAGGGGCAGCATTGTGGGGTTTGCAGGGCCAGCCAGTGATCAGGAGGCTGGCAGATGTGGGAGAGCTTCTGATGGTTTGGAAAAGAAGTGTTTATTCAAAAACTGACAGAGGCAAAGTGTAGAAAACACTCGGCCAATTAGATTAACATTATTCATTGGGAAATCGTTAGAATTCATTCTTAAGGAAATAATAATAGGATATCTGGTAAGTCCAAATTGATTCATCATGGCTTTACGAAGGATAAATCATGTTTGACAATTTGCTCAGGTTCTTCACAGATTTAACAAGTTGGACAATGGAGATCCTTCAGATCGAGTATCTGGGTTTCCAGAAGGCATTTAATAAGGAACCACATAAAAGCTTAATACATAAGGTTAGTTCACATGGGATTCGGGGTAATTCATTAATCTGGATAGAGGATTGACTAACCAACACAAAGCAAAAAAATTGGGATAAATGACTCTTTTCCTGGTTGGCAAGATGTAACTAGTGAGGTGCCACAGGGGCCTTGGGCCCCAACTATTTACAATTTTTATGAATGACATGGAGACAGAGACAGCAGGTACCATAGCCAAATTTGCAGACGACACTAAAATAGTTGGATAGTAAGTTATTATAATGAAATAAGAAATTTACAAATGAATATGGATGGGTTAAGTGAATAGGATAAAATTTGGCAGATGAGTTTAATGTGGATAAGTGAGAGGTTATCCATTTTTATAGGAAAAATACAAAGTCAAATTATCTAACTGGAGATAAACTTCAGGGTGCTTTGGTGCAGAGGGATCTGGGTGTCCTCATGCAAGATATACAGAATGGAATCTTGGCATTAGTTGCAAAAGAAATAGAACACACAAGTTTTGAAGTGTTGCTACCACTATACAAAGCGGTGAGACTGCTTTGAGAATAGTGTACATAGTTTTGGTCCCCTTGCTTGAGTAGGAATGCAGTTGCATTAGAGTTGGCTCAGAGGAGATTCACCAGATTGATTTCAGAGATGAGGAGTTTGTCTTACGAAGGGAGATTGCCAGTGTATCCGATACTCCCTGGAGTTGAGAAGAATGAGAGAAGATTGAATTGAGGTGTACAAGATGATAAGGGGGGATTGACAAAGTAGACACGGAGAGGATGCTTCCTATTGTAGAGCGGTCTCGATCGAACAAAAGGTCAACATTTTAGGATAAGGGGTGGCAGATCTAAAACAGAGATGAGGACAAATTTCTTCTCTGAAAGGGTCATGAGTCTGTGGAATTTACCCGAGCATGGTGGATGCTGGGATAGTGAGTAAATTTAAGGAAGAGATGGGCAGATTATTAATTAATGAGAGATTGAAAGGCTATGGTGTGCGGGCAGCAAAGTGGAGTTGAGGCTGAGATGAGATCAGCCATGATTGTATTGAATTGTAGACTCGAGGGGCTAAAGTACTTACTTCTGCCTCTTGTTCTTAGGGCAGGAAAAGCGTTCACTTTCCCCCTACTCCCCCTTCCTAATGTACACAGACATGGGGAGAAAGAAAGTGGATAGATATGGCATTGGGCAAAACAGAGCAAAAGCAAGCAATCCTGGGAACAAGTATAAAGCAACTTAAATATGCACCCACTGTTAAAATGGTTGGCAAGTTAAGGGTAGTGCTACACAAGATGGGTATTATGAAAGCACTGCACAAGATTTGCACACCATGATCTATGGTAATTTAAAATAGTTTTCATTTCCTTTATATTTCATTATCACAAAATGCTGGGTCAAACACAAACTTCCAGCCGAAGGTTAACCGTTCTTTGGTACAGAATTGATTTTGAGAGAAATGCCATCAAATTAATTCACCATCAAGACCAGCAATTTAGGCATTCAAAAAGTAGCCGAAGGCTTCCCATTCAGTTCCACTTGATTTGATTTGGGTTCAATGATTTTTGCTTAAAGTACAGGGAACTAGTTTACACATTGTTTTCATGTTTAATTTAATTTAACACAGATTATGTGGCTACTTTATTAACAACATTAAGAAATAAAACAAAAAGTGAAGGTCAGACTACTCCTTGATAGAAATCACCACACTGCTGTTTGTGGAAGCTTGCAGTACACACATTGGCTTCCATGTTTCCTGCATTACTGCAGAGTCACCACATTTTAAAAATATATCATTGGCTGTATGGCTCTTTGCAATGCCTGGAAGTGATGGAAGCTGCTTTATAAATGCAAATATATCTCTCTGTAGTGTGCTATCAATGCTGTATCAATGAATTTTGACACTCACAACTGCAGTCGATTCAATAATTCATATTGTAAGACCGAAAAAGGTAGGATTGGAAGATGTGACACCTGAAAATCACTTCAAGTTCAGACATGTATGATTTTATTCCACACAAAGTGACAATTAATTTGATCGACAGAGTCCATATTCTCATAAAGGAGCGAGCACTGGCACAATGCTCCATTACATTTTCTTTCTGAAAGTTGGATCGAATTTTGTCCCCAGTCTTGTCAAAAACAGTAGGAGCAATTAACTTCATACAAGATTATGAAATCGGAGCAATTTCAAAAAAGTAATGAAATATTTTGGGTTTGTAAAAGAGGACGACTGCAGAACTATGGACAGCTGACAGTAATGATTCGCGCCATGAATAGAAAGGATCTGATGGAGTCGCGCAAGTTAATTCTCTGGCAATATTGAAATGCTGGATAGCTATTGGGAATATGAAATATGAATTGTCAAGCAGTTTTATTATTATGAATGACAGCAAGCCTAGCTCTTCAGAGCATGTTTCAGGACTTGCTATTTTTAAGCCTGCTGGATCGTATGTCCCTGTACATTGACAAGAGATTCACAAGTATCAGAACTCTTGCCTTTCACCATAAGACAAAAGAACCATGAGAAGTAGATCATTCAGCCCCTCAAGTCTGTTCTGCAGCGTTCAATGGGATCATGACTGATCTGATATGATAATCCTGAGCACCACTTTTCTGCCTTATCCCATAACCCTTGATTTACTGACTGATTAGAAATCTGCCCATCTCTGTCATTTAGAATCATAGAATCCCAACAGTGCAGATGGAGGCCATTCAGCCCAATGAACTCACACCGACAACAATCCCACCCAGACCCTATCCCCGTAACCTTACATATTAATCCTGTTAATCCCTCTGACACTGAGGGCCAATTCTGCATGGCCAATCAACCTAACGTCCACATCTTTGGACTGAGGGAGGAAACTGAAGCACCTGGAAGGAACCCACACAGACACTCCGTACAGACTGTCACCCAAGACTGGAATTGAATCCGGGTCCCCGGCGCTGAGGCATCAATGCTAACCACTGCGCCATCGCGCTACCCAAACCTTGAACGTACTTCATGACCGATTCTCGACAACCAGCCGGAGAAAAGAATTCCATAGATTCACTACCCTCATGAGAACAAATTCTTCCTCATCTGAGTTCCCATTTGGCATTGTTTTAGATTTGTACAATATATTATATATTCAAAACAATTGCATCAAGTACATTAATTTGATTAAATTTTGCCCCAGAACGCGTACATTAAAAAATAATACCAACAGCAACAAATTTCTGGGAGTAGAGTTGTTCAAGTGGTGGAAGCAGGTTGATAAAAACATTAGAGAAATGTTTACTGTAAAAGTAATTACTAAATAGTGTCACATATCAAGATGAGAAGATGTGAATACATACAATATTCTCTTGTGTTTTATATTTCTTGGTCCTCACCACAAAGGCATTCTAATTATGCTGCAATGTGTGTGAAAAACTAAAAGACATGTGCATGTGTATTTATTCCGCTGTAAAAAAAGAGGGGTACTTGGGCCAAATCTTGCTGGAGTGGGGCAGGGTCCCAGAAGCTGCACTATTATCACCTGAAATTTCCCAAAAGTGGAGGCACAGGAGAAAATTGCTGAATGACATGTGCCACAGAATCTCCTGCGCCAACAAAAATTCTGCTGATATTTCACTTCACGCAGAAATGAAATAAAAATTTGGTTAGGCCGCATTTGAAATATTGTGTGCAGTTTTGGTCACCATACTACAGAAGGACATGGAAGCTTTGGAGAGACCGTGAAGGAGGTTCAGCAGGCTGTTGCCTGGTCTGGAGGGTGTTGGCTATAAGATGAGGTTGAATAAACTGGGATTGTTTTCACTGGAAAGACAGAGGCTGAGGGAAGACTTGATAGAGGTCAACAAAATTATAAGGCATATAGACATGGCAGTTAGTCAGAGGCTTTTTCAATTACAAAGGGTCACATGTTCAAGATGAGAGAAGTAAAGTTTAACGGAGATGTACACGGGAAGATTTTCACACAGTGGTGGGTGCGTGGAACACACTGCCAGAGGTGGTGGTGGAAGCAGGCACATTAGCAACATTTAAGAGGCATTAGAATGGGTAAATATATGAGTAGGGAGAGAATGGAGGGATACAGACTGAGTAAGGACAGAAGATTTTTTTTAAGTTTACTGGGACATCTTGAAGGGCCTTTTCTGTGCTGTACTTTTCTTTGTAGAGGTGTAGACAGCAGGAACTATTCCATGGAATTGGAACAAAGGGCCCGTGAAATCATTTTTTTCTTGGATATATTCCATTTTAATTACTTTTTTAAAAACGGTGTCACAAGTAGCTTACATTAACTGCAATAAAGTTACTATGAAAATTCCCCAGTCATCACACTTTGGCGTCTTTTCGGGTGCACTGAGGGAGAATTTAGTATGGCCAATGCACACAACCAGCACATCTTTTGGACTGTGGGAAGAAACCCACATCGACACGGGGAGAACATGCAGACTCCACACAGGCAGTAACCCAAACCAGGAATCGAACCCGAGTCCCTGGCTCGGTGAGGCAGCAGTGCGAACCACTATTCCACCGTCCTGCCCAGATTTACACGAAACCTTACAAAGTTTTCAGGAATAATCAGATATATTCACAGTTTAAAAATGGTGAAAGAAAGTATTAATATTCCAGGGTAAAAAAATTTAACTTTGCTAATTCTACTTAAATTAATACCTCTCTTTCACCTAATGGCTAAATTGACATGAATAAGTCCTTTTACTAAATTATCCAATCTTAATGTCAGGTTTCAAGACAGATCAACATACTGTAATTATTTCACTGCTGACAGGAGGTTGCTTTTAGCTCTTCTAATGTAAGCGGTTGATGGCAACGTGCTGAGGCAGACGCAAAGTAATTGTTTCATTTTCATTAGCATATTTCTGTTCATACAGCAATGCTTGGCAGCTGAGGTCTGTATTATTCTGAATAATCAAAGCTGCAGTTTGTACATTTACGCTTGGTGATGAAAAAAATATAAAAATATACAAATGCGGAAAAGCTCTGTTCATCCTTATCACAACGTCAACAACTGTGTGCATATAAATATGAAAACAAATGTGTGTGTATATTGTATACATATATACACACACACACAGAATAGAGCCTTCAATGTGGAAAAGCTTTTAAGTATCACTTTATTCATTGGTGTCACAAGTAGGCTCACATTAGCGCTACCATGAAGTTACTGTGAAAATCGCCACACTTTGGCGCTTGTTAGGCTACACCGAGGGAGAATTTAACATGGCCAATGCATCAAACCATCAAGTCTTTCAGGCTGTGGGAGGAAACCAGAGCACACGGAGGAAACCCAGAGACACAGAGAACATGCAAATTCCACACAGACGGTGACCCAAGCTGAGATTTGAACACGAGTCTCTGGCGCTGTGAGGTAGTAGTGCTAACCACTGTGCCTTCCAAGCTTTCCAGGATATACAGAGTACAGGGAAACAAAAAGAAAGGGACATGAGAAATGTCCAAACGGGTGAGTTGTGAGGTTTTAACAGGAAGTTATGTCCGATGTCCCCACGAGTCGATCCATTCCTTCCATTTCTCAGACATGCTGCCCCTCGGCAATTCCCAAAAGCCGGTTAGTTCTCACACGTGTACTGATGATTCCCAGCACTACCTCACTTGATTCCTCACTGTTGAAGAATTACCGGGCTGCTTATCCAGCATCCAGGACCACATGGGCAGAAATTTATTCCAATTAAGTATTAGGAAGACTGAAGTCTCTGTTTTTAGTCCCTGCTCCAAACTCCATTCCCTCACTGCCAATGCTATCCCTCTCCCTGGCAACAGTCTGAGATGAAGCCAATCTGTTTGCAACTTTGGCATCACATTTGATCTCGAGGAAGCTTCCAACCTTATACTCATGCCATCACAAAGACCTCCTATTCCTACCTCTGTGACATTGCCCAAACTCTCCCGTGTCATCTCATCTGCTGCTTAAAGTTTGATTTGTGCCTTCATTACCTCAAGACTTGATAACTCCAACACTCTCCTGGCTGGTCTCCTGCATTCTACCTTCTGTCAACTTGAAGCCATCCAAAACCCTGCTGCCCCTCAAAACTCTCACCGGAATCCTATTCCCTTATCATGCCAGTACTTGCCAACTTACATTGATTCCAAGTCAAGCAACATCTTCCTTTTAAAATTCTGATACTTGTTTTCAAATTCCTCCCTGGGAGAGATCTCTACTTCAGTCCCACAGCCCTCCAAGATGTCCTCTTATTCTGCTCTTAGTGCATCCCAGATTTAGGTGGTCCACCATTGGCTGCTGTGCCTTCAATTGCCCCAATCCCAAGCTTTCAAACTCCTCCTCCCTACACCTCTCCACCTCACTCTTCATATTTAAAGGCGCCACTTAAAACCCATCTCTTTTCACACTGGTAAACTGGCCTTAGCTCCAGCCTGGTATCATACTTTGTTTTGTAATGCTCCTGTGAAGTGCCTGGGACATCTCAATATGTGAATGCTCTATAAATACAAACTATTATTCTTGTTCAGGTGAAGAACGTTGTAATATGCCTTTAAGGGATATAGCGTAGAAAGGAAGTGTGTCTCAGTTCTACTTTGACCTGTGATCAGAACCCTGCAGGCATAGCCTTCCCACTGATGTCTTAAAGCTTTCTGTTCTTGTATTTCTGTTCTTTTTATTTTATTTGTTAGTGTCACAAGTAGGCTTACATTAACACTGCGAAGAAATTACTACGAAAATCCCCTCGTCGCCACACTCCGGCACCTGTTTGGGAACACTGAGGGAGAATTTAGCATGGCCAATGCACCTAACCAGCACATCTTTTGGACTGTGGGAGGAAACACATGCAGGCATGGGGAGAACTTGCAGACTCTGCACAGACAATGATCCAAGCTGGGAATTGAACCCTGGTCCCCAGTACTGTGAGGCAGCAGTACTAACCACTACGCTATCATGCAGGAGGGGTTGAAATGAATGAACCCACAACCTATTTAGACCATGCCTTATGAGTGACTGGTGCCTTCATATCACAGTGGCATGACAGAGAATTTCAGGGAGGAAATTCCACCGTGTATGACATAAATAGCTAAAGGCTGAGCACCGTAGGAAGTCTCTCAACACCAGGTTAAAATCCAACTGGTTTATTTGGCAGCAAACACAACTAGCTTTTAGAGTGCTGCTCCTTCGTCAGGTGAGTGGGGAGTTCGTTTGCTCCCAAATAAACCTGTTGGACTTTAACCTGGTGTTGTGAGACTTCTTACTGAGTTTACCCCAGTCCAACGCCGGCATCTCCACACAAAGGCCAAGCAGCCAACAGTGGGACAAAGAGGCCAGAGTGATTGGAGAGTTCGGGAGCAGTTGTATTGTTGCAGGAAGTTACCCAGATAAGACAGCATAAAGCCACGAACAGACTTGAACACAATGATAAAAATATTCAATTGGACGCACTGAGACACATCATCAAAGATGGTCGTGTTTATTGGATGGAAATTGTTGCCAGATTCAAATGGTTTTATGCTTCCACTTTCAATAGATACAAGAAATATAAGGCCTAGAGCTTCCGGTCTCTAGATGGTTGGAGACCGAGCCAACAGCCTCGGTGTTGCAGGTTCACAAGTGCTGCCCTCTGTGGGAACTCAGTAAGAAGTCTTACAACACCAGGTTCAAGTCCAACCAATTTACTTGATAGTAAACTCTCAAGCTTTCGGGGTTTGCCCCTTCATCAGGTGCCAGGAAGTTTGCACCTTATATTTTTCAGTGCAGGAGACCAAGAAGTCAATCACCTGTTAAAAAGGATAATCGTTCTGGGCTGCTGCAGGATATGTTTTAATCAACCTCCAATTTGAAGTACAAAATATAATCACAATCTTCATCAAAGAATTTAAAAACAATCTATTAGAATTCAAAGTTCAAGGGTGGCACAGTGGTCAGCACTGCTGCCTCACATCTCCAGAGACCCATATTCGATTCTGGGCTTGGGTCACTGTCTGTATGGGGTTTGCACGTTCTCCCCGTGTCTGTGTGGATTTCCTCTGGGTGCTCTGGTTTCCTCCTAAGATCAGAAGGTGTTTAGGTTAGGTGCTTTGGCCATGCTAAATCGCCCCTTAGATTCCCATGATGCGCAGGTTAGAGGGGTTAACGGGGTAAATATGTGGGGTTTTGGGGATAGGGCATGGATGTGATTCTTGTCAGTGCAGACTGAATGGGCCAAATGGCCTCTTTCTGTACTGTAGGGACTCTATGATTCAATGAACTTTGATATTTCAGATCACTGACATGTTGAAAATCTTCTTTTCCAATTCTGTTTCCATTTTTCTCTTCAGAAGCTGCTTGATCTGCTCAATATTTCTGTTATTTTTCTCCATTTACTTCAGGGTTAGATCACTGTTATATACAAAAAGATGACCAGTGCATTCAGACCGTAGTCTAATGGAAACAATTTGGTTATTGTTCCTAAACCCTCTACATGTACGCCTGCCCTTTCAAATATATCTCACACTCGCATACAATTTTAGTGAAACCTTAAAAGTGATTATTAATCATCGCATTTTGTTTTGTAACAGGGACTTGCATCCAATAAAGAATGGACTTCTATCACCCAAACCCATTTCACTTAAAGCTCCTACAGCTGAAAGCGAGAAAAAGGCATCAAGACTGAAGCGTATTCTTTATTTCAGAACACCTTGCCACAAGGCAATGAGAAAGTGATTTATTTTTCACGACACATCTATCAAGCTGGGAATTGCATCTGATTGAGGAAACAGTGGACAGTAAAGCCATCATGGACCACTAAACAATGCATTTACTGATCAAAATACATGCATTTATTGAACATAAAGGGGGAAAAGTCATTACCTTCGCTGTATATCTTGGAGCATGTGCATCAGCAAGCAAATTTGTTTTACAAATATAAATATTGTGAGGCAGGTTGAAGTATCAGCATTTTTCATTTGCATTGTCAACGCATATTCTCCCATGAATCAACATTTCATTAAAATTGCTGGAAAAGGTCATTCACATCTTTTCCTTGGAATTTATTTCTATCTGATCTGCTGTACTGAGTACGATAAGCAAAAGCTTAACAAATACATGCAAGAGAAGCAGGGATAATCACTCTACCAATTTACTGAACGATGCATATCCAAATAAAACTGACAATGCGCCCTATAAAGAGCCTCACAGTATAATGAGGCTTCAGACAGGGATAGATTGGTAAAGGTTTCATGCCATATGCATTGCAGGCTCTCAAAGAATTGGACTAACTGGTAATAGCTGTCTTCAGAGCACAAGCGCAAGAGGAAATACAGGAAAAGGAGATTCACTGAGAAAACAGAGGCACTGATTTCACATTTTCTTGGGTGGACAAGAGGGGATATTTCAACCAAAATAAGTCTGGGATTGGATCAAGTTATAATTTTTTTTATTCATTCATGGGACATGGGCATCACTGGCTGGCCAGCATTTATTATTTATCTATTAAATGTCCCTTCTCAATGCAAAAGAGAGCAATCCAAACTTCTTTAGTGTCTCCATTGATTTGAGGTCCCTCATCTTTGGCTTCATTGTTTTTTTCTTTATTCATTCATGGGAAATGGACGTCACTGGTTGGCCAGCATTTATTGCCCATCCCTGTTGCCTTAGGAGGGCAGTTGAGAGTCAACCACATTGCTGTGGCTCTGGAGTCACACATAAGCCAGACCAGGTATGGATAGCAGATTTCCTTCTCTAAAGGACATCAGTAAACCAGATGGATTTTTACAACAATCAACAGTAGTTTCATGGTCATCAGTAGACACTTAATTCCAGATTTTTTTTATTTGAATTGAAATTTCACCATCTGCCATGGCAGGATTTGAAACTGGGTTCCCAGAACATTAGCTGAGTTTCTGGATTGATTGCCTCGGGATGATGCCACTTGGCCATCGCCTCCCGTTAATCAGAAGATTCCCGTATTTCCAGTTTTAACCAAGGTGACTAGATAGCCGAGTGACCCAACCTATTCCAAGGTGACTGTTTGGAATGTTAAATATGATAATGAGGCTGCAAGTCTCAATTCTATTCAGATCTTCAACTTCGTGGAAGGCCAGGTTTTCTGAGCTTCAGGAGACTTGCATCCAGTTAAGGACTTAGTGGATCCAGGAGGTAAACTACCAGCTGGCTCTGGTGCGATTACCTGAGAAAATGCTGTTATTGGGCATACCCCACATTGACCGCCAAAGGCCTTTAATTCCACGCCCCCCCGCACCCGCCCAACAATCACCGAGTCCTGCATTTCCCTGCACTTAGACCTCTGTCCTCACTCCCAGTTCTCCAGCACCCCATCGAGCCTACATGAACAATGCACCCAAACCTCCAACATTCCCCCAAGGCTTCCAATTCCATCCCATCAGCTCCACCTCACCTCCAGATATCTATTCCTTCCTCATCAAGCCTTCAATCACCCTCAGCACGAGCTTCCAGTTCCAACTCCCCCCAGGCCTGTTCCCTATCACTGAGCGAGATTCTAAGAGCCCCTCGATCGTACTCTGCACCCCCCACCAAAAATCCCCTCCAATCAATACCCCCACAACTCTACGAATGGTGAGATTACCACCACTCCTCATGTCCTGGTGTGGATTTACCTGGTCCTGCAGACAACACCGGTGGCTTTCCCACTCAACAGGAAGTCAGCACGTCAATCAGGCTCTCTTCTGGACAGGGTACTCATCAGTGAAGCCATATGTAATGCGGTGAAGTTATAACTCTTGGGGGGGGGGCGGGAGATGGGGGGCATAGGTTTGGGGTGGCAGGAGAGCTGGGGATATGGGGAGGGGGGTAATCCTTAAGGTTCCCTGTACCTAACACGCCCATGGCTCAACAAAACAATAAACCACGCCAAAATGTGGAAACCATCTTCACATGGTCAGCAATCAGAGATAGTGAATGTTGTCTTTTAAATGATACAAATGTGAATGTACTGCAACTTAAACATGGAGGCACGGTGGTTAGCACTGCTGCCTCACAGTGCAGGGACTCAGATTCGATTCCAGCCTCGGGTCACTGTCTGTATGGAGTTTGCACATTCTGCCCGTGTCTGCGTGCATTTCCTCCGGGTGCTCCTGTTTCCTTCCACACTCCAAAAATGTGCAGGTCAGGTGGATTGGCCATGCTAAATTGCCCCTTAGTTTTATGGGGATTAGCAAGATAAATACATGGGGTTATGGGGATAGGGCCTGGTTCGGATTGTCGTCGGTGCAGGCTCGACGGGCTGAATGGCCTCCTCTTGCACTGTAGATAGTTTATGATTCTATTCTGCGAAACACATAGGTTCACTTTTTTGAGTAAAATTGTATTCTATGCTCTTCACATCAACTGTTCTAAACCCCGCTGGAATGAACCACTCTTGGCAAAGGGGGGGATAAACACTTCCAGGCTCGGAGACTTCAGTCCTCGCCCCGCTAATCAGATGGAAATCCAGATTACCATATTGTAATCAGCTCTACTGGAAATCGGCACAGATCTCACTACTCTGAAAAATTTGCTCCTGAAGACGTGCAACGGTCGTGGTGCCCAGTGAGAAGCCCACAAAATGGCCTCCGCTGATGTCACCTAGCCCAAGTAACGCAGCGGGGAGGGAGAATCCCATTGACTGCCCACACTCAGCGGTTCCCAACAGCTCACCCCACACCTGAGGTCACATACTCATTCCCTTAAAGAGGCTACATCCCAACATACGTAACACCGGTGACCCCTCAATCCAGCTGGGGCGTCTCACCACCTCCAATCGCAGCCTTGAAACTCAGCGTTTGCCAATGAACAAAAGGGGCCTCCTTCGGCATTATAGAATTCTATGATTCTAAGTTGTTGTATGTTCCACAATGTATGCCAATAGAAGCCCTTATTTTAAAATACTAATGTTGAAGTCCGTAGAATTAACCAAGTGATTTATGAACATTATTACTGGATGATATCATCTCACTATTAAAGAAATTCGATATCCCACAGTAAAGCAAAATCAACAATATTAAAAGTATCAGTAAAAGATTCAGCTGTATGACTGTCCAATTTACTGACTATACAGATGACTCCGCGTTGAAGTAAAGTCAAGGTCAGCAACAATATCTGTCATTCCGGCAAGCACTTACAATGCCGGATAAATTGCCATTTTCAAATTACATGCCGAGAGTAAACAACAGCAAAGCAAATCTGATCTAGTGCTTTAACACGGTTAAGTCCCATGTAGACATACCACCATAGCTTTATTAAACCATGTTTTATGGGACATTTGCTTCTGTTGAATAAATATTAATATAATTCTGATGAAAAAATTGGTTCTTTCTTGAGCTCCAGTTAATTAGAGAATCTGATTTTTTACAATAGAAGGCAAGCAATTAAAGATACGCTGGAGGACTTTCCAATCGTGAATGTAACAGCATAATTCAAGCAAAGGCTTGTCTGGTAATGCACATCACCAGGTACACAAATGGTCCCATTGTAGACTAGTGAAAGGCCTTTGTACACGGAGGGTTCATGACAATATTATATATTAGATGACCCTGATCAGGCTCATCAACACAAATGCGCAGTTACAGTCCTTCCCTTTTAATAAGGCTCAGAGTATTATTCCTATTGTATGATACGTTGTACCTATAGACAAATGGAGGCATTATAATACAGTCTATGCCATCTTCAGTAAGATATGCTAATAATACATAGCCTCTATTTAAAATTGCAAATTGTTATAACTACTTCGGTTCTTGTACAGAAAAAAGCGAGCGCATCTACCACAGATAATAACTGCGCCAAGTAATCTTACAGTCATATAGCACAGTAAAGGCCCTATGGTCTATTGAATCTACATCAATAAAAACTACCACTAAAGTCACGCTGATCCCATTTTCCTGCACTTGTTCCATATCCTTGAATGTTATGATACTTCCAATTGCTCATCCAAATTTTTTTTATAGGTTCTAAGTTTTCTGCCTCCATTCCCTTCCCCGACAGTGCATTCCAGATTCCCACAACCCTCTGAATGAGGAAGTTCTTTTCAGAAAGCCCGTCTGAATCTCCTGTCCCTTACCCTAAAACTATGCCCTTGTTATTGACCTCGCAACTAAGGGGACCAGTCTGCCCTGAAATCAAACTTATGTTGCAAATGGAGCAAAGTGAGCATTCCAACGGTGAGAAGTTGCAGTGTTAAAATAAACAGGTCTGTCTCTCCCCAGAAGCATTGCTCTTTGTGTCAGCTGATCATAGAACCATAGAAATCCTACAATGCAGAAACAGGCCATTTGGCCCATCGAGTCTGCACTGACCACAATCCCACTCAGGCCCTACCCTAATATCCCTACATATTTATCCGTTAATCCCTCTAATCGCCGCATCTTTCAAGTGATTATTGGATAGGCACATGGAGCACTCCAGAATTACAGGGAGAGTATAGCTTGATCTTGGGATTGGACATAGCTCGGTACAACATTGAGGGCCGAAGGGCCTGTACTGTGTTGTAATGTTCTATGTTTCTATCACAGGACACTAAGGGGCAATTTTAGCATGGCCAACCAACCTAACCCACACATCTTTGGACTGTGGGAGGAATCCGGAACACCTGGAGGAAACCCACACAGACATGAGGAGAACGTGCAAACTCCACACAGGCAGTGACCAAAACCGGGAATCAAACCCAGGTCCCTGGAGCTGTGAAGCAGCAGTGCTAACCACTGTGCTACTGTGCTGCCATGGAGATACGTGCCAATCATAGAGTGCCATTGATTACAACTCTGCAAAAGTTCAAAAGATCAACTCTCCTGACTGAAGCAGCTAATATCGCACTCAGTCAATATAGTTATGGCAAAGCACGTACACATCAACTCTATAATGCACAGAAAAGCTGACAAAGATCAAGAAATTGTATGCATAAGCTAAAACAAAGCTCAGCAACTTTAAAGAAACAACATCCAACTATGAAAAGCAGGCTAAATAAATCTATCTTCGCAGTGCCACAGCAACTTTATGCATTTATATTTCAGGATGTCATGCTTTGAATTGTGTGTAAACAGCAAGGTGGCACAATGGTTAGCACTGCTGTTTCATAGCACCAGGGATCTGGGTTTAATTCCAGCCTTAGGAGGACTGTAGATTTTGCACGTTTTCCCCTGTGTCTGCGTAGGTTTGCTCTGGGTGATCCAGTTTCCTCCCAGTCTCCAAAGATGTGCGGCTTAGGTTGATTGGCCATGATAAATTCCCCCTTAACTTCAGGGGGATTAGCAGGGTAAACATGTGGGGTTACGGGGATAGGGCCTGGGTGGGATTGGTGTTGTTGCAGGCTCGATGGGCCAAGTTGCCTCCTTCTGCACCGCAGGGATTCTTTGAATATTCTATGAATAAGGCTAACAACACAATTGATTTTACAAACATCAGAATTGGTTTCATTCTGAACGGTAAAATAAAATAGCTGCGAGCCACAACTAACTCTTCTGAGCTCATTTTCGTCAAAATCATCACACAGGAAGCTAACAGCATTGGTCGGAGAGTACGTTTCTTCTCGACCTAATGTTACTCCCTGCCAACTTCAATGGAGAGTCAACAGGTGGCGTGTAAAACCGACTTTGTACTTGATCCTGTCAAATTCCTGACAGGGGGAGGTTTTTTTGAAATTGCCTGCTTTGTTTTTGCAGCATCAGAAGAGAATACCCTGCATTTCACACAGAGGGTGGTACACATATGAGTGTGCCTCAGCTGACTGGGATAATGCAAACAGTTCAGATCCAAAGGCTTGCCTGGAGCATTAGAAAATGATCAGAATATTCAAATAATAATGGAACATTTTTCATGCAAAAGGCAACAAGGGAAAGAGCATTTTCTTTTTTTCAAAATACTCCTCATACTTTCAGAAATTCACCTCAAATGCCATCATGTCATGGGAGGCACAGTGGTTAGCACTGTGGCCTCACAGCACTAGGGGCCCAGATTGGGTCAACAGTCTGTGCGGAGTCTGCATATTCTCCACGTGTCTGCGTGGGTTTTCTCCGGGTGCTCCAGTTTCTCTCTCAGTGTGGAGGACGTGCTGGTTAGGTGCATTGGCCATGCTAAATTCTCCCTTAGTGTACTGACAATGGGATTTCCACAGTAACTTCATTGCAGTGTTATTGTATGTTTACTTGTGACTAATAAATAAACCTTTAATATTTTAAACCATTTTATTTCTCATTGCTTTTGATATGGGTGGGCCGGGGGGGGGGGGGGGGGGGGAACAAAACACTTAGCAAAAAAATTCCAAAACTGAAAATGTCAGGTCAACTTTTAAATGTTTTCCATCACTTGCCAATGTCAAACACTTATTGTCCTGCTGGTGACAATCCTCAACCCTCTCCACACTCAATTCAGAGAAATGGCAGCCCACCCACTTTCCTCCATTTCATAACCATTGACTTCCTGCTTGTCCCCCATTTAGGAGCAATGGAAGAGAGCTAACAACAGGAAACCTTCACCAATTCTGGTGTGTTAAAATACAGATCCTGATCTCTTACATCAATGCTTTGACATTGCAACATATGTGGTGTAACATTACACTCATGAAGGTGGTGGCCAGATCTTGTTTTCTACAATATCCCATCCCTAGGACGACACTGGTCTATTTTGGAAGAGTCAGTATGCAACTTGGCTCTGTTACTAGCACGATCACACCCAAGTTGCTACATTGTGGCAGACCTAGTATAGACTATAAACATGATCTAGGTTGCCAATCCTGTATAATATGCTGGGGCAGAATCTTCTGCTGTTGCTGGTTGTGAGCTTGGAGGTGGGAAGAGCATTAAATTGGGTTAGGTGGTGGCAGACCAGATCCCCATCACCTTCTCGCCTCTGCCCAAATTCATTTAGGGCGGCACTGTAGCACAGTGGTTAACACTGTTGCTTCACAGCTCCAAGAACCTGGGTTCAATTCCTGGCTCGGGTCAGTGTGTGTGGAGTTTGCGCATTCTCCTCGTGTCTGTGTGGGTTTCCTCCGGGTGCTCCAGTTTCCTCCCACAATCCAAAGATGTGCGGGTTAGGTTGATTGGCTAGGCTAAAAAATTGCCCTTAGTGTCCTGAGATGCTTAGGTTAGAGGGATTAGTGGGTAAATATGTAGAGATATGGGGGTAGTTCCTGGGTGGGATTGTGGTCGATGCAGACTTAGTGGGCCGAATGGCCTCTCTCTGTACAGTAGGGATTCTATGATGATGATTTCTGGGCAGAAACACCCACGATCAACTTGCTCAGCTCACTGCTTATTGAAGTCCTTAAGTGAATGATTGAAGATTATTTAAGGGTACCATCTCACTATTATTGCTCATTACCCATGGTGGGGAGGAGGGCCGATCATCATACACTTAAAACCATTGGGGGGGGTAGGAAATGGGGATAGTGGTGGTTTTCTCGATCAAAGACCCTTGGCTCCTGATCGTAGAACTGGATGTCCACTCCACTGCCCATGCTGCCCTGCACCACACTCATCCTGACACACGCACACTGCAGAATACCCAATTCCACAGATCTTATTTATTGGGCTGGCTCGCTGTAAGACACAAAGACTCGAAGTGCCTGTCTTTCCTTTCCTACTCACAAACCCCCGGTACTGCTGGTAAGCACAAGAGCTGCTGGCCTCTGAAACTTCCCGCCCCGGGTCTCGATTCCACTGGTCTTGCAACTGCCTGATTGGCTCATGGCTTGGATGGCCTTCCTGAAAAGAGGCAGCACACGCCCTTTGCCAGCTCTCCAGTCGGTAGGTGTGATCCCCCCCAACAAAGTCTCAGCCCAATATTTTACAGATGAGACTTGGAATCAAGTTTCTAACAGCCTATTCAGGTGGATGTAAAACATCCTCTGTCACCATTTGAAAGTGGTCAATTTTACATGGCCAACAGGCCTCTCTCAGGGATATTATTCATTCACTGCTTTTTGAACAAGGCTGTGCCTAAATAGGCTACTGCACATGCCTTCATAACAATGATTGCACTTCAGAAAGAATCAATTTACTGAAAATGCATTGAAACAAACTGAGGTTGTGATAACATCAGTGTCAGCCACAGCTCAGTTGGTAACATTCTTACTTCTGGCTAAGAAGGTGTGGGTTCAATTCTCACCATATGACATGAATTCTAAAACCTCAGCTGATGCTCCATTGGATTACTGAAGGCGTGTGGCACTGTCAAAGGTGCAATCTTTTGATTGAGACATTAAACCAAAGTCCTGACTACTCATGAGGGTAAAAAGATACCGGCAGAATTATTTTGAACTGATGAGCAATCTGGCCACTCTGTTTCTCCCAATCAACATCACAACAACAGATTACCTGGCCACTTGTGGGAGCTTGCTATGTACAATTTCCTACAATGACTGGACTTCAAAAGGTATTCCAATTGCTATAAAACACATTGGAACCTTCTGAGGACATGCCAGTTACTAAATAAAGGCAAGCCTTTCTTTTCTTTAGACACATCCTTCTCTTTTTGTGGTTATTCAATACAATATGTCTCTGTAGGTTCTTTACCCAGAGGGTGGTGAGGGATTGGAATGCCCTGCCTGCTGCAGTTGTAAATGCGCCTAATTTGGGGGCGTTTAAGAGATCTGTGGATAGGTTTATGGACGAAAAGGGATTGGTTTAGATTAGTGGGTCATTGTTTTTTAACTGGTCGGCGCAACATCGTGGGCCGAAGGGCCTGTTCTGCGCTGTAATGTTCTATGTTCTATGTATGTTTGTCTCTCTCTCTCTCTCTCTTCAGTTGCCTTTTAGGGGAATTTCATAGTAACTTCATTGCAGTGTTAATGTCAGCCTTACTTGTGACAAATAAATAAATTTTAACTACTTTAAGTATAAATCAGTGTGCAGACATAGTCTAAATGTGCAATAAAATTTCCCAGACTGTCAGATGTGATTGCTATATTTAGCCATTTTGAAGGGACTCTCCAGTCAAAGCCCAGGGGTGGAACTTACCCTAAAAAAAAATCCGAAGTGTCATAACGGCGAGTAAAATGGGATGCACAGTGCCGGTGTCTGAGGCACACTCTGCAACGTAATCTTTCGACACTCAATCACTTGTTTGGAGCGTGGTGAGTTGTGCGCCCGTACTGAGGCAGTCAGGGCCTAAACACCCTGGTGAGGCAGCTGCAGAAAGCTTGCGCACCATTTTGCATGGGCTTCCCAATCTCTCAGTGCACTGGAGACCCTTCCAATCCCCTCACAGACTTTGAGAAACACCCCCCACCCTCATCATCAGCAGCATGCTTCCTCCCCAACACAGGTCACCTGCATCAGGGTCCTCCTGATGGGTGCTTTTGCTGGACCCCCGATATGCCTCCAAACATGCCCCCCATCATCCCATCATGACCCCCTCCATTATCCACCTCTGCCTGATCACCGCCGTTGCATTGCCCCACAATGTCCCCCACCCTCAGGACCTGCTCCTGGCACACAGTCAACGCATTTCTGGCACTGTCAGTATGTCAAACAGGCAGCACCAGGCTGCTCAGCGGGCACTTACCAGTTGGCACTACATGGCAATGCCCCCTGGCCATCTAGACCATTTGCTGTCACCACACATTCTCAGACTATATTATCTAATTGGTTAAGAAAGCATACAGGAATCTTGCTTCTATTAACCAATGCATTGAATACATGAGCAGAGAGGTCATGCGAGAACTGCATAAAACGCTGGTTAGGCCACAACTGGAGTACTGTGTGCAGTTCTGGTCACAACATTATAAGGAGGATGAGATTGTACGCTGGAGAGGGTCAGGAGAAGGTTTACCAGAAGGCTGCCTGGGCTGGAGGGTCTGAGCTAGGAGGAAAGATTGGATAGACTGGGCTTTTGGGGAAGCAAAGGTTAAGAGGGGACCTGATAGAGGTGTGTAAGATTATAACAGACACAGATAGGGCGGATAGCAAGGCACTTTTTTCATTAGTAGAGGAGTCAAGAATCAAGGGGCATAGATTTGAGGTAGGAGGTAGAAGGCTAAGAGGGGAGTTGAGGAGAAACTTTTCACCCAAAGGATGGTGGGAGTTTGGAACTCACTACCTGAAAGGGTGATTGAGTCAGAAATTCTCTCAATATTTAAATAATATTTGGATACTTACTTGAGCTACCAGAGCCTCCAGGGCTATGGGCCAAGCGCTGGAAGATGGGATTAGTATAGCAAGATCTTTGTTGGCCACATGGACACAATGGGCTGAATGGCCTCCTTCTGTTCTGCGAACATCTATGAATCCAAGTTGTTCCTTTACACAATACAAACGGGAGGAATCTTCCTCAAATATTGTCGTGTGATAACATCTGATGATAAAATTACTATAATTTGTTACAATTATAATATTTATCTGCTTGAAGCAATGAGCAAAGTTACCACATCAGAGCGGTCAATTCCTGCACCAAATGCAAATACAAAAAGTCCTTACAATTGCCCAAGTACCCTAAGAATTTCAAATCACTTGTTGCCATAGACATTTTATTTGTCAAACTAGACAGCATTTCTCAATTTTAAAATCACACATCTGCCTCTGTTTCATTGCCACTTTCACTACTAAAGTCAAGAGAGTCTGGGAATGAAGCAGAGATAAACCAATCAGGCAGATGTAGTGACACAATAGGGTATACTACCTTAATTGCAGTATATTGCTAAATAAACATACCTTTTATATTATAATTTTAAAATGTGGCCCAGAGATCTTTTTATTATATTCATTTGCTCTTGGGATGCAAGTGTCGCCGGCAAGGCCAACATTTACTGCCCATCCTTAATTCCCCATGGGAAGATGGTGGCGAACTGTCTTCCTGCAGTCCATCTGATGTAGGTACACTGACAGTGCCATTGGAAAGAAGATTCTAGGATTTTAACGCACTGACAGTGAAGAATCAATGATGGTCCCAGTTCAGGTTGGCTTGGGTCAGAGTGAAATTTGTAGGTGTGGACTTCCCATGTGTTTGCTGTTAATGTCCTTTTAGATGGTAGAGATCATGGGTTGGGAAAGTGCTGTTGAAGGACCTTGGCGAGTTGCTAGTGTATTTTGTAGATGATACACATTGTAGCCACTCCAGTGCCAACGGTGGAGGGAGCGTTTAAGGTGCTGGATGGGATGATGAAGCAGGTTGCTTTGTTCTGGATTGTGTTGAGCTTTTTGACTCATCCAGGCAAGTGGAGGGTGCGCCGTTACACTCCTGAACTGTGTCTCGGAGATGGTATAAAGGATTCTGGGAGTCAGGAGGTGTTGTCGCAGAATTCCCAGCCTCTGGCCAGTTCTTGTAGCTACAGTATTTATATGGATGGTCCAGTTAATTATCTGGTCAATGGTAACTCCCAGAATGTTGATGGAGGGTTCAGTGAGGGTAATGCCATTGAATATCAAGGGGAGATGGTTAGGTTCTCTCATGTTGGAGCTGGTGTTTGCCTGACACTTGTGTGACACAAATGTTATTTGCCACTTCACAAGTCTGAACGTTACCCAGGTCTTGCTACAAGTGGGCACAGACTACCTCCGTGTCTGCGGAATTGTGAATGGCACTGAACACAATTCAATCATTAGCGAGCAGCCCCACTTCTGACCTTACATTGGGGGTGGGGGGGGGCGTGGAAGGAATTACAATACAGGAAGTCCATTAGAGGGCTCATATGAACTAACAAAACTTCAATCTCCCACTATCATCTGAAGCTTCTGGCACTCATTCACCAAATAAGACAGCCTTTGGTTTGCCACAGATTGGGAAATAAACCCGTATTAAAAATGGCTGATGAATTTTGGGGCTGATTAAAACAAATATATTCCAAACGTTTTCCCTTCTGACTTGATTAAAATCAAAAGCATTTATATTTATCTAACAGATTCCCATAAGGGTACAAAAAATTTAATTTTACAAAATTGCCTAAATAGGTATCATCATTGAGCTAACGTTCCATAGGATTGCTGTAAGTGCTTGAAGCAATGGGAGCTCTAATGCATTACAGATGTTGATATTATACCGAGACAGCCTTTGATTCCCCAGCTTTCTTTTACCCACCCTCCAGAATTAATGGCTTGGGTTTTGTTGCAAATGAAGATTCGTAATTTGCAAAATCATTCAAAGAATTGTTGACATTGCAGTGTCCTCTGCCTAATGAGCTGGTGAAAACAGTGGATTATATTTTAAGGCCATTTTTGAAAAACGAGTTCCCATTTCACAATTGTAATTTATATGGGCAAACAAACAGGCAAAAACGTTCACATTTGTTAAAACAGAAGCACTGTGCTATAGTAATAACCTGTTTGCACTTTTAGTTGCAGGATTTAATTGATTACCCTGGCCATTATTTGCAAGTTAAATTCACCATTGGTCTTCATTGTACAACTGCAACTGTGCTTTCTTCCAACGTAAACAACATTGTGCTACGACAGGAAACTTTTTATGCAATTAAAAAGGTCACTGAACAAAGCAATTTTCATTGGAATGAGAAAAAGGAGAGTGCAACTGCAGTTTCACATCACAGTGTCTTATGAACAACATTTATATTTTTCCATTTGTCACTCGGGCTTTAAAGGAACATCAGGGCGTGCAAGAGCAGCATGTTGTACTAATTTGGCAACATGCCCCTCTGTGGCCTGTTTGACTTTTCTGCAGTACTGGTGATAAAAAGGAGTCCAGAAAGTGACCCACTGATATCAAAGGGCCAATTGGGTACTTATCCCTAATTATTGTCAATCAACCCTTTATGGTAACTTTAACACACAGTACTGGATTTTGGCAGACAGACGGACTCCAGAGCCATTTAAAAATGGTGAATGGGACCCAAATCCAGGATTCTGGGCCCATTCTTGGCATGACATAAGAATGGTGGTAATGTGCCACTTGAAAGTTCCATTGCAAGGCTAAGCAACTCAAAATGCCCCCGCCTCCATTTTCACAAAGTCAGGCCCACTTCTGGATGATTCATTCAAGGCCCCTCAGAGGATGAAATATACACCTCACAGGCTTGTAAAATGGACTTTAAAAATGCTACCTACTCCACATACACCACCTCCATGCCCAAATGGAGAACCAGATGTCTGGCCATCTTTTTTTGCTGATACACTTCCCAGAGGAATTCTAAATTAATGCCCAACAAGCACATTAGATCAGGCGGGGTCTGTCAGGCAAAGCGGAGTGGAATGTTTATTTTCTTTGATTGACATATGAGTTTATAATAAGCTATTGTGTGATCTCCTTTGTGTCAATGCCAACATGTTTATTTGGACAAGATTAAGTGTGAAATAGGTAAGGTTACTGTGACTGATACCAAAATTGCTTCAGTGACACTTTAATAGACTTCCAGGAATAGCATTTTGCTTTGTTTTTCCCCAAGCAGATTCCTGAATGGATGTTTTAATTTCCCTATTCAGCATTTCAACACTCAACATTGTTATTGCATCCTCAGTTATTCTGTATATAGTGCAACAAAAACGGATGACCTTTCACCTGGCTTTCCAATTGAACATGGTGGTGGCATGGGTGCATGGACTTGGAAGGGGCCTGAAGGCCATGGAGATGATGTGGGCAGCATGAAGGCACGAAAGGAGCATGAAGCACAAATGGATAGTGGGCAGGAGGCTGAGAGCCATTGAGGGACAGAGGGCTAATCACTTTCAACACAACTGGGGCAAAATCTCAGTGAGCCGAGGTGGATCTTCTAACCAAGTCCACCTCAACACCTGCCTGCCCCTGGGATCACTTCCGTTGTGCCTCCAGTGTCAGCAGGCCCACCTCTCTCCTGTCCCTGCTTCCTTGGAGCAAAAATGGAGTCTAACTGGACACTTTAAACTGAGATGAGTCTGGAGGTTGAGTAATTCCCCAAATTGAGCCATTTCCATGGCAAAAATCCAGCCCATATTGGTTGTGAGGTATGATCAAATTTTCCTCATCTGCTGAAAGGAGCAGAAAATTGCGGGTGAAATCTTTTCTTTTTCAAATGGGAGCATTTAAAAATTGTCACAACTGGGAGACCAAGTCTTTCAGCACAAAGGGTAAATTGAAAGGGAGTGGGTTAACAAGTAACAGATAAACATTAGCAAGAGGCCCCAGTGTGAAGGCCTTAGGCTGGAGTTGAACAGCTTGGTCACTTGCTCAAAGCACAACAGTTGGCGAAAGCTTTTCATCAGGTTCTGTCGATCCATTCTCTGTGAAGTCATCCCCAACCACCCTCATCTTGTGTGTGCAACAATGCTGGAATTGGGACATTTAGGTAAACTGGTCATCATCACAATTCGCCAGCCCTTCGCATATAGCTGCACCATCATTCCCATTGGCACAGAACACGTCAAATATGAGAGCTTCCACTTGATCCAACACACCTGCATGTAAGCTGATACTCGTGTGTGAGCAGAGACCATTTCTCATGCATCACAAATAACTTTCCCTTCCTTAAAGTGATCCCCTACTCTTCCAAACACCTTATATAATCAAAGAGTCTTACAGCACAGGAGGAGGACATTTGCTGCATCACATCCATGCTTTTTTTTTAAATAAAGAACTATCCTATTAGTTCCACCTCCCTGCTTTTTTCATACAGCCCTACAATTTCTTTTCCCTTTTCTTTGGTTATCTAATTCCTCTTTAAAGTAATGATTGAATCTAATTTCATTACCATTCAGGCAGTACATTGCAGATCATAATGACTCACTGAATAAAACAAATTTTCCTCATCTCACCTCTGATTCTTTTGCCAATTACCTTAAATCTTCATCAACTGGGTACTGACCCTTCCAGCATTGGAGACACTTTCTCCCTCCTTAATCTATCAAAATGCTTCATGATTATTAATGTCTTTATTAAATGTCCCTATAGCCTTCTCAATACAAGAGAGCAATCCCAACATTTCTACTGTCTCCTTTGATTTGAAATCCCTCATCTCTGGTTTCATTTTTTTTTCTTTATTCATTCATAGGACATGGACATCACTGGCTGGTCAGCATTTATTGCCCATCTCTAGTTGCCTGAGGGCACATTGCTCTGGCACATGTAGGCCAGACCAGGCAAGGACAGCAGATTACTTTCCCTAAAGGACATTAGTGAATCAGATAGGTTTTTCCAACAATGGTTTTATGGTCATCAGCAGATTCTTAATTCCAGATTTTTTTTTTATTGAATTCAAATTTCACCACTTGCCGTGGTGGAATTCAAACCCATCTCCCCAGAACGTTAGCTGAATTTCTGGATGAATAATCTAGTGATAACACTATTAGGCCATCGCCCCTGCCATTTTAATAGATATGTCCTGCATCTTCTGAAGGCCATGAGTCCTTCTAGAAGTGTGGTCCCCAGGATTGGACACAACAGTCAGCTGAAGCCAAACCAATATAAAAGTTTGTAACCAGAACAGAAAATGCTGGAAAATCTCAGCAGGTCTGGCAGCATCTGTGAGGAGAGGAGCGAGTTGATGTTTCGAGTCCAGATGACAAAGGGTCATCTAGACGTGAAACATCAGCTTTTTTCTCCTTTCTGACTCCAGATTCCAGCATCCACAGTAATCTGCTTTTATTAAAGGTTTGTAACGGTGCATTTGTATTGATGAAATGGAAAAATGAAGAACCAAATGCCACAAAGGCTTATGACAAGATAAATGCCATGAGAAAAGAAAACAGAAAAGTGATAGTCCATCTGCCCTGGTGTCAGCCAGGCACTCAAAGTTTAGTTAACCTTTCGTGCCCAACATCACTGGGTTTGCCAACCCCTGTTCTACTCCTGCACATGCTTCCTGCTCCCACTCACAAGATTAAAAAAAGATTTTTTAATCTTCCTGTGTAAAAGTCCTGGTTAAACATTAAGGTATTGGGTAGTAAACATTCAAATAAAAACTATAAATGCAACAAAATGTAAAAGTTAAAAACTTTCATTGACTAATCATTCCACACCTTGTTGATGCTCAGCCATGAACACACCAGGACAGTGAAAGAACTGGCACAGACAGCTAACAAAGTTGTTGTACAGTCACTCCGGAATTGGGCGATCCACAGGGCAGCATGGTGGCACAGTGGTTAGCACTGCTGCCTCACAGCACCAGGCACCTGGATTCGATTCCCAGCTTGGGTCACTGTCTGTGCAGAGTCTGCCTGTTGTCCCTGTGAACGTGTGTGTTTCTTCCAGTTGCTCCGATTTCCTCCCACAGTCTGAAACACGTGCAGGTTAGGGGCATTGGCCATGCTAAATTCTCCCCCAGTGTACCCAGACAGGCGCCGGAGTGTGGCGACTAGGGGATTTTCACAGTAACTTCATTGCGGTGTTCATGTAAGTCTACTTGTGGCACGAATAAAATAAACTTTATAAACTTTAAATTTATATGGGTGAGACACAACTTGAAGGTCAATATTAACGCTGGTACTTGCAGCGCAAAAGTTGCTGCACAAGAAATGCAGCAAAAATGTGACAAAGGAAGCAAATGGCCAAGGCCGGGGATGATACACATTTTTAAGTTTTAAAAGATTATCAAGAGCAGTTACATGACAAATAAATAATTAAGCAAATTATGTTTTCACAGAAAATGTTGATTAAGAGAATACTACCACAGGAATAGTTTAGTTTCATAAATTAACATCTTTATGATAATATCTGCAACTTTCTGTGGCATATTTAGAACATCGTCGGTGTTTAAATTCCCCCTGCCTGGCACCCTGATTGCAATGGCACAATTTCAAACATTTTTTTCTCTTCATAGAGTACGTATGTACATATTTTTCAATTTAACGTCATACAACCATTCGCTATCTCCAACCTCCAGATAATGCTTTAGATCTGCAGAAAATGGTAACATGCTTGTGACACGAGGATGTCAGGTCGAATTTCTTTTTAAATGCTGGAATAATTGGAATTGCTCTGATCGTGTACACCATTATTCAAATTGGTCCAGTTATTGATGCCCCCGCAGGTAATTTTGCATAAATGCAATGCCTCACAACATTTAAAAATTTGCCCCTCTCAATAAAGGAACACTGATCCAAAATCTATTCTGCTAACCAATTCTGTATTTTTAAAAATCCTGCCTCCATCCCCCCCACTCCATCCCCATCTCCCCCACCCCTCCATCCTCACCCCCCACCCCATCCCCCTCATTCCCAAACAGAATTGAATTCACTGAGGGACTGAGAATGCAGGCCACTCATTGTCTGCCTGTTCTCCAGCGAGCTGATGTGGCATTAAAATGCAGGGTCAGCTCACTTAAATGAATTTTCAGCAGTCCCCTCACACAGCAGAGGACGTCCTGCAAGCTCAACGGGGTGGGGAGGGGTGGTCCATCAACAGCAGCTCTTAAAAGGAAACTGGGCTCCAAATGTAAAACCTGCAGCAACAAAACATTCACCAAAAATCACCATCAAAAGGCACTGCCTTGACAGGGCCACAGACAAGGGTGGACCCTTTTTGGAGCACAGTGCAGCCTCTCGCTGAAATGATTGAAAGAAAGTGGTTGAGGCAACAAAACGCATCTAACTCATCACTTAAACTTGAGGAAAATTGCTGAATAGTTACCAAAGTGTGGCACTCATATTTTGTATGTCCAATAACTGAAAGAAAAAACGTTTGGTCTAGTAATCTTATTTCTTAGCGTTGACTGTTTTCTCCTTGCTGGTAACTTAATTATTCTCTTAGCAACATAGCAGTGTACATGTGACAGCATCCAGACACTATTCATAGTGGTCTGGCAACACTTCATGTACATTCGAATGAATGGATGTTCGCTGTTTCCACTCTGCTTGCTGATCTCACGTCACATCTTGCCCTGCAGTTTATAAAACATGTCATGGGCCAAACAGCAGGACACAAACTGCTGATCCAAGCACTCATGTCGTGCACAAATATTCCTTATTCCAGCACACGCCAGTGTTGCATTTGCTGCAGTAAGTGGCCACATATAAACAGAGGCAGCAAAGGCAGGCATTCTGAGTCAGTTGAGACCTGAAATTCCTTGTAAGGAAAGGTCCCGAGGGGCGATGGAAGGGCTCAGCAGCACCTGTCTCACCTCTACACTCACCTCTTCAGCGACTGACACTGCAAATTAATCTAAACAGTAAAGCTCAACATCAGGCAAAGGCTTTTAGCACCAGCATTGTAAAATATTCCTTCTCGTAACGTCACCAGAGTTTTTTTTTCCAAAATGACCTTTCGGTTTGCTGAATACCCAATTTGAGGGCACATCAGAACCTAATAGCCACCTCACCCTCCATTACCAATTCTTACCAGCAGGCAGCAGCATATCTATTAGCATGCGAGTTTTTGTGGGCCGAATTCTCTCAATTTGAGACTGAGTACAGTGGTTGGCAGTTCCAGTGGCGCCTTTCCCATTGACTAGAATGGCAGGGCCCGGTACCAGATTCTGCACTTGGAATCTCATTAGTTATGCACAGGCAATCTACCTCCCCTGACTCTCAAAAAAAAATGCCGGTAGCTGATTCGTCTGCCCACCCTCAGCTGGTGGGTTCCAAGTTGCTGGCACCATATTTAAATACCAGCCCAGCGAGCACGCACCACTCTCTCCAATCCAGTTTTTGATTTGATTTGTCACAGTTATTGGTGTCCAATGAAAAGTATTGTCTCTTGTGCGCTACATGGGCAAAGCATACTGCTCATAGAGCAGGAAAAGAGAGGATGATGAATGTAATGTTACAATCATAGCTAGGGTGTACAGAAAGATCAGCTAAGTGCAAGGCCCATTCAAAAATCTGATAGCAGCCAGGAAGAAGCTGTTCTTAAGTCAGATGGTACGTGATCTCAGACTTTTATATCTTTTTCCTGGTGGAACAGAGTATGTCCAGGGTCCTTATTTATGCTGGCTGCTTTTCTGAGGCAGTGGGAAGCTTAGGCAGAGTCAATGGATGACAGGCTGGTTTGCATGATGGGCTGGGCTTCGTTCATGACCCTTTTTAGTTTCTTGTGGTATGGATAAAGGATTCGATAGCTTATACCTCTAAGCTACATGTCTGAAAAAGTGATTGCACACCATGAGAACATTTCCAGAACATACTCCTGTACAACATTGTCCATCTTGGCCATAATTCTAACCTTGTGGAAATGTTCATTCCAAAATGATTGGAGCTTGGGCTTCAACTGACAGCTGTCTATCTGATCCTATTGATCCTTATTCACCATGTTGGGATATCCAATTAAGACAGCTATGCCACAGGACTTCAGCAATGTTGCTGCTGCCCAGAAAACAAGACCAATGAAGATCTCTGGACATGCACAGTAGAAGGATAGGGTAGGAGTGAACACATATGTTGCAAGTGTTTCTGGATGATGCAAGATCTGTGATGTCCAAATTCCCTGGACAAATCATCACTCAGGTATCATTCTCTGTTTGAGATCCTAGGAGCATAGAAGCCACCACACCAACACCCATGCTGTCAGTCATTGCAAAACCAAAGACTTGCACGTGAGGGACTAATGGACCATTTCCTTCTTGGCAGGTAACAGAAAGCAGTCATCCACTTTACACAACAGGGGAAATACTTAGAAGCAACATTCAGTTGAAAAGTTACGTAGAACTCTATAACAAAGGCAAAGCAATGAGGTAAAACAAACTGAACACACCTCTGTGAGCCCATTTAGGGCAAATACATTTAAGGTCACTCATTCTGAAACATATTTTGTCAACTCTTTTGCAATGACACAGGCTAAGGTAGCTAGTGTGAAAACCTATTCTATTCAGATATCCTAATATTAAATGTGGGGGATTGGGTGTGAGGTTAAAATGGGCATCATTGAGATACTCACCACATGCTGAAATATTTGTTGTTGATAAGAGGCAGTCTCATCACTCTGGCTGAAAGACCATTTGGATAGAAACATCTCCTTGTCACTTAGTCAGGGCTAAGTCAGCACACATTCAATGATGTGTGTCATCTATGCCCTCCTTTTTATTGAAGTTTCTTTAAATTGCAAATTCAACAATAATGCTGGATGATTTTACGTTGCTGTAATGAAGCAGTCCTCCAGTTTGCCTCAGTTGCTGAGCCTATCTTTCAGTCTGCCGATGGTGTCTTCCACCAAGCTACAGGTTGCTATGAACACTGCATTTTCTTGGGAATCCATTTGTCCTTGGATTCCTCAACAAAGCAACCAACCGCAGCTACAGTGGGTAGCACTGGTCCTCTAGATCCATCCACTCATTCTTCCTGTTCCTGCAAATCATGGTGCAAAGATACATTTCTAGAATCAAATCCCACACAGTAACAGCCAGATAGAACACAAGAATATGGATGAATCAGTATCCGACGTCCCAGGCCAATTTTATATTGACGGAGTAGAATGGGTTGGCAGTGGGACTCATGGCTTGTTTTGTCTCAGGCACTTTAGGAGTCAATCCAAATGAAATCTCTCTCACTGTTATAAGCTCTCCCCAGAAAGTTGCAAAGTTGAGGGGTCTGTGCGAGTAAGGGAACTATAATATGCCTCAATGAAGTGTGCGCCGTATGTTGGATGATTCGTCACATATTTCTGGCCATAGCTCATAATAAGCTCATCGCATAGAAGTTACTGTGGTTTGATTTATTGTCACATGTATTAGTATAAAGTGAAGAGTATTGCTTCCTGTGCACCACATAGCCAAAACTTACCATTCATAGGGAAGGGAAGGAGAGAGTGCAGAATGTGGTGTTGCAGCCATAGCTAGGGTATAGAGAAAAGTCAACAGTGCAAGGTAAGTCAAAAGCCTGACAGAGGCAGGGAAGAAGCTGTTTTTTGATTGGTACGTGACCTCAGACTTTCGTATCTTTTTCCCAACGGAAGATGGTGGAAGAGAATATGTCCGGGTTTGTGCGGTCCTTAATTATGTTGGCTGCTTTGCTGAGGCAGTAGGAAGTGTATGACAGAGTCAGTGGAGGGAAGGCTGGTTTGCGTGATGGATTGTCCTACATTCACAACCTTTTGTAGTTTCTTGCAGTCTTAGGCAGAGCAGGAGCCATACCAAGCTGTGATACAACCAGAAAGAATGCTTTCTATGGTGCACCTGTAAAAGTTAGTGAAAGTCGTAGCTGATGTGCCAGATTTCCTTAGTGTTTTGAGATAGCAGAGGTGTTGGTGGGCTTTCTGAACTATAGTCATGTGGTCACCTTGATTGAGAGGCCTCCCTGCGATTGAAGTGATCTGAATTCCTGGGTCATAGAAGCCAACAGGGAAACATCATCTTCTTATTCAAATCTGATTGCCTGAGACTGTCAGGCAGGTTGGCGGCCTGAGGACGGATCTCTTCTACTGCAGAACCACGTCTATTTGAAATGGTTTATCAAACCCCCCCTATGATAGAGGAATTTGAGTGAGATCCAAAAGCTTGTTCAAAGCAGCACACACTGAGCATTTTCCAGAGATAGGAAAGACAGTGCAGTTTTCAGAGGCTGTCGGGAGACTCCAGTATATTGCACTAATTTATTTTTTTCCCCACAATAGCAATTAAGCACAGCAGCAGTGAATTGCAAAACTACGCGGGAATCTGAAAACCAGCAGCACACATTTCACAGCGAGAACCTAACTGACAGGAAGAGCAAGGCTGTTTTACACGAACAGCGAGCATCTGGAGCTGCTCAAGCACTGCACGCATAATGCGGGGCATTCCCTAATTTAAATAGAAATCGGGGGCTTAATGAGCCAAGCTCACAACAAGTACGCAGCTAAGTGCCAACGATGCCGACAGGTTGTGCTATGAGACTTTCTACACATCTGGCATTTAGAGGCCCCTCAGGGATTCAGAAGGCCAGTACCCAGCATCTAATGCCCAGCAGCATCACACCTGCCAGAAAACTTATTATGGGTTTGCATATAAGCACGCATTATCGGATTTCCCATGTCCTTACAAACGCTGTTTGCGACCGTCTGGATATGCAGTGTTGAAACAGGGGATTACCAATGATTAGCTGGTGAAGGATTATCGCTCGCAAGTTATCCCTCAAGCCACTTATTCAACAACAGCTTGATTGCAACTCAAAGCTTCAATCTGGCTCTACTTTCGTGCTCTTGATTCAATAATCTGGCACTACAGCGTCCATCTCTCCCATTAATTCACTTTCTAAAGTATTGAAGTGAAAACGAACAGCTAAAAAATAAATTAACCCACGCCACAGTTCAGGCGCTGCTCATAGCGTCGCATGCTGTGAACTGACTTATCGCCATTTGCCCTCCCTTAAGTTTATTAGGGTCACAAGTAGGCTTATATTAACACTGCAATGAAGTCACTGTGAAAATCCCCTATCCGTTAACGCATAGCTCGCTGAAGATCTGCCCAGAGATTGATACAAAGGTGATATTCCACTGGACTGACAATGGTTCTCTTTGATAAACATTCAACCTGCGAATCAATTTTTGAAGATTACACGCTTTTTAACCTCCCTTACAGGCAAATTGATCATAGAGAGAATAGTTTGTGTTTACATAGCATATTTAACAACCCCAGAAGAATCCAAAGTGCTTTACAACCAATAAAACACTTCTGAAGCGCAGCCACTGTTGCAATATTGGGATTGAATTTCAGATCATCGATCAATCAAGTTCCCTTTGGGAATATTCTGACACTTTTTGAAAGGCTTCGTTCTGATTAAGCACCATGTCATTTGAAGCTTATGGCTTGTGACAATAAAAACCTGTCCCCAGTTTCAAAAACAAAGTTTCACCAACCACAGTGCTGAAAGGAGAGAGAGAGAAAAAAAACACAACATGCCAGAATTTCCATCCCTGAGATGGGGAGCGTGAGTTGGGAAAATTCCAGCCCACTTTGGGAGAAGGTCCCGCAAAGGAAGGATCTTCATTGCCGAGCGACATGGGGCCAGCTAATCCCAAACAAAGTTTAAAAGGAGCAATAGGGGCTGCATAGTGTGAAGTGGGCATTTAAAAGGTTCGCCTCAATGCTACAGGACTTCATCCCAATTCAAATAGAAACAAAAAAGTCTCCACACACTCCCCGTACCCTCCACCCATTCACTATGACCCCTCATGCCTCCTATGTCAAGCAATGCCCTTCCACCCACCCAAGGCCCTGTGTATCCCCAATATCAATCTATGGGACTTTCATGTCTATTGATCAGCAGTATATTGTTCAGAACCAATGAACTTTACAGTGACAGCAGGATGCGTAATGTCATAGCCTATCATATGGGGTAAGAAGGGTCATAGGATGGTTGGTAAGGCACACAGCTTGGCATTGAAGGCATGAGGGGCCATGGAGGATGGGTGGGGGCCATACCTAGGTAGAGGGGAGGGGAGACAGCATGAGTAGGACCTTTTGAATGCACCTTTTTAAAGATCTTCTTATGCACACCAAGGCTCACAACTCCTCTGAAGGGTCATGGGCCACAACTCTTTAAAAACCTGGCCTGACTCCATGAAAATTACAGGAGATGAGGACATGCCTATCCTCGGAATGGAACTAAGAAACCAAAAATGAATCTTCATTTTAGTTCCTCTGCTGTTTGGCCAATCACACCCTTTATTCTCTCTGTGGACAGCCATTAGTAGCCTTTTCTCCTGCTTTCTATGGCTATGACTCATCTATCATTCCTTCTCCCTGCAGTACAAGTATTTCCCACTTTCTACCCCTTTTAGCTTTGACAAAGGGTCGTCTGGACTTGAAACTTCAGCTCTTTTCTCTCCTTACAGATGCTGCCAGACCTGCTGAGATTTTCCAGCATTTTATCTTTTGGTTTCAGATTCCAGTGTCCACAACAATTTGCTTTTATCCAGGAGTGCCAGATATGGGCTTCTGACAGGAAGTAGCCTGCATCCTTTAAAAATCAAACAGCCCAGGAATGGGGTCAGGAATTCAGGATCCACCCACCACCTTTAAAAGAGCTCTCGCTGAATTAGTGAAAATCCAGACTGACGTCCAGTTATTTAATATTTTCATGTTACTATAAGAATGTCTCAGTGAACACAAACCAAATAATACATGGAACTCATGCATGCCATTCAAATAATTATGGCTATAACTGAAAGATCTGCGGTTCTTAGCAAACTGGATGTTCAACTGGTACAACCACTGCAATGCAGCAAATAGAGAGGTTGAGTAGGTTGGGTCTGTACTCATCGGAGTTAAGAAGAATGAGAGATGACCTTATTGAACGTGGGATTCACAGGGGGCTTGACAGGGTAGATGCTTAAAGGGTTTACAATTTAATTTAAAACAAAATTTACAAGATAATGAGCGGAATGGACAGAGTGGATAATCAGATGCTCTTTCCTCAGGTAGAAAAGTCAAATAAGAGGGAACACAGATTTGTGGTGCATGGGGGAAAGTTTAGAGGAGATGTGTGAGGCAGGTTTATTTTTTACAGAGGGTAGTGAATGTCTGGAACCCGCTGCCCAGGGAGGCGGTGGGAGCTTGTACGATTGCAGCATTTAAGGGGCATCTAGACGAATACATGAATAGGATGGGAATGGAAGGATACGGACTCTAAGTGCATACGGTTTTAATTTAGGCGGGCATCATGATCGGCGCTGGCTTGGAGGGCCAAAAGGCCTTTTCCTGTGCTGTACTGTTCTTTGTTCTTTCTTTGTTGTATCCCCTTATGGGAGACTCTAGGACCAGAGGGCCTAATGTCAGAGTAAGGGGTCACCCATTTAGTCACATGACGAGGAAGAATTTCTTGAGGGTATTGAATCTATGGAATGCTTTACTGCAGAGGGCTGTAGAGGTTGGGTCATATGTTTAAGGGCGAGATAGACAAAGTTTTAATCGGTAGGGGAATCAAGGGCTAAAATGAGAGATTGGAGTTCAGGATTATCACAACAGATCAGTCATGGTCTCATTGAATGATGGAGCAGACACGATGGACCAAGAGGCCTAATTTTGTTCCTATGCATTATGGTCTAAAGCTGGACTATGCAGCAAACTAGAGGAGTATAAATAAGAAATTATACTAAATTGTTTTGTGTTTTTCAGACCACAAATTCAATATTATATCCGAGACAGAAAAAAAGATATCCATTAAGTAGAGACAACTCAAAAAGGAGTCAAAAACTGATCCCTTGTGTCGGAGAACTACCTCGTGAGGTATGACTGAGGGGAGCTAGAAATTGGTTTGACCAAAGGTTTGGGCACGGAGGACCCTTGCTTGTTCAGACAATTCATATCCTTGCCCTACCTCAGCAATTGTGGTGCATCTTCTGTCTGCTACCTGTAAACACTGCTCATAACAAAAGGGTCCAGCAGAATGGTTTGATTGTGTGGTATTGGCAATCCGCTGTCCCTAAAGACAGGTTGCTTCTTAAAGGGAATTGAGACAAAAAGTTGCTACAGTGGAAACTCTTGGAAACTGACCATTAGGGCAGACAGGATGATCTGCTGACATGTGGGTAGATCAATGCATCTACTGCTTTCATTTCACGTGCATGGCCAGTAAGTACGAAGACCAGATGCTTGCATAATTCATTTGGGACAAAAACCCTTTTGTGCAACAATTTCTGCTGTGCATGAATGTTGAATGTTATGTACACACAAATAAAGCTTCAGCCTTCTGCTTTTGGAGCAAGGCCTCTGTTCCACTGCCAGACATTTTAATAGTCAGCATGTTAGGGGTCAAATTGTCAATGCAAAAGAGAAAATGATTTCGGAAGGGAATGGACAACATAATACAGAAGGAATGCATTGCCTAAATATATTAGGTGTGAGAAAGAAAGAAGGTTAACATCAAATGCCCGAGGGCAGTTTATCCTTCCAGTGCGTCCAAATCATCGCTAGATGAAATTTACCTCAGGGATAGGTCTGGCTCTCACTGATGCCAATTCTGAACGTATAAATTAGGCAGTTCCAGCGCACTCTGGGAAGAATCCAAGCTCTATTTGTCATGACAAATAAAACTCAACTCGAATGACCTTATGAAAATATTTCATACATCCCGTGCTGATCTATTGGATTTCTAGAGTGTGATGCAGCAGCCAAGTACTTCACCAGGGAGAAAGATTTGATTTGGAAGGGAATATCTTTAAGATAGGCTGCCAAGGCACTGCTCACAACCCTACAGAAACGTGTGCCCCAGTGGACAGTATTATGGCAACAGGTGGTGGACAGGAATTGTGTCATAATCTAGTAACTAAAAGGGGATGAGATGGAAATATGGAAAGACAGAGAAAGGGGACAATTTATTCTTTGTTTTTGCTGTGGTTGGTGCAATGAATAAGAGGGAAAAGGTGCTCAGTGCAATAATGCAGAGCTTCCAACCTGGTAATTTTCCATCTCGTGAGTGACTTATCTCCGTTTGGCTGTCTTTTTGATGATATCTCCAAATGGCACAGGGAGGGTGATGTTGGAGTGCGAGAGTTCATTTTTGTGGGTGGGGTTTGGGGCAGGGAATGGTCTGCCAGGAGATGGTAAAATTCCTTCTGCAAATACACATAATGAATGGCTTTCAGTAGACACAAGAATGGGACACAATGATCAGTCTCTCGAGTGACACAAAAATATGAAGGACAGAAAACTTCAAAATGTTAAGAATATTCTATTGAATTGAGTTAATCAGAATGCAGGAATCAATGAGTTAAACTTTTGCTCGATATCCTGCAAAATATTTGTTTTAATAATAGCAGTAAAGAGTGGAAGATAGTGGTCTGAAATTCAATAGGTACCCCAATCACTTCTTGGAATGGCTTTAAGTGAAGAGACCAACTCCTAGGTTTTATGGGTCTTCTGCTTAGGTTATGCTGAATCTCGAGGTCCACAAATCTCAAAGCATGGAGGCATTTTCCCTCCTACTGTTTTACGATGGTTGCACTAATGGTCACAAACAAAAAAAGCTGTCCCTTTCTAGCTGATATATGCTTCCATCTCATTTCCTTTCAGTTAATTGCCTACAACAGTCTTGTCCACCAACTGACCAAGGGAACGAGGCACGATGATATCCATAAGCTAAACCAGCTGCAACACAAGGTGCAATGTTTGAAAATATATTAAAGTGTCACACTGAAGGAATAAATATTCCATATAAATAAATTATGTTGGCATTGCTCAATGGTCTAGTGCACAACAATTACACATACAGCTAAATCAATATCATATTTTTTATTCATTTGTGGGCCATAGCATCGCTGGCTGGCCAGCATGTATTGCCCATCCCTAGTTGCCCAAGGGTAGTTGAGAGTCAACCACATTGCTGTGGCTCTGAAGTCATAAGTAGGTCAGGCCAGGTAAGGACAGCAGATGCCCATCCCTAAAGCACATTAGTGAACCAGATGGCTTTTGCCAACAATTGACAATGGATTCATGGTCACCAGGAGATTGTTAATTCTAGATTTTTTTTAATTGAATTCAAATTCCACCATCTGCCGTGGCGGGATTCGAACCTGGATCCTCAGAACGTTAGCTGAGTTTCTGGATTAATAGCTGAGTGATAATACCACAAGGCCATCATCCCCTTTCAGTTAATAGCTTACAGCAATCTTGCCCACCATCTGAAAAAGGTAACAAGGTAAGGCGGCATCTATAAGGTACCCCAACTAGAATTCAAGATGCAATGTCTTAAAATACATTGAAATGTTACATTGAAGGAAAGCACATTTCCATGTAAATACATTATGTTGGCATTGCTTAATGGTCTTGTGTACAATTACATCAATGCCACATGATAGGCATGTATGCACACATTTGAGCCACTTCAGAATATTACTATTATACCAGGACATCTATATTGAATTCGCACTGCAGGAAATTTAATTTCGTTAACGGAGCTTTATTTCAAAAACTGGTCTTGGGCACTGAAGCATGCTGTAAATTAATTCAAATTTACATCTGGTTTCTCCCAATCAAACCTCCTGGAAAATTTTGTGAGCAGTCAGCTCAATGAATGTAGTCAATTAGTCAAGTCAAATCTGAATATGCAACTTGAAAATAATTCTAGTTCAGACATTAATTAAGATTTTGCACATTTGCAATATTATAAATTCATTTCGAATTTGGCCCATTGCTTCTGACAAATTTGACAATTCACCTGATAGGTCAGACCGCGATGAAACAAGACAGAATTATATTTGAGAAAAAGTCCGCTGCCATTCAGGGGAAAGGTTTTGCTGACACAGCTGTTGCCATCCAACTGCTTTGTTTTCCACACCCAAACAACTGCCCAAATTTAGTCAAATTTTGTTGTGTAAGGCAGAACACTCAGCTGATTTGAGGTGCAATTGGTAAAAATTCCCAACCGAAAGTTTAGAAAACTTTGTCGCCTCTTAGCACCCCACAAGGTTTTCAGCAAAGTTTAACTGCGTATCACTAAATGCAAAATTTGCCACGTACCAGTGTCTTCAATAAGTATTTTTGGATGTTTTTAAAAAATGTATTTCTTAAAACAAAATTTGCTCTATAAATATTCCTTGACATACTTAAGAGTGATAAGTTTCATTAGCTGAAAAGAGGCTTTAGTTACAAAACAAAATGTAAAATCCATTTCAATCCATTGCTTGAGCAACTTGAGATTCAACTCCTGAAAACAACTTAATACGTGAAATTATTTTCTAGTTGCATTGTAATTGTCAGTTCACATCTAACTTCAGTTTTAAAAATATTTCAAAATGCACCTGAAAGTGTTCCTGTGCCCGAAAGATCCAGCTTCATTCCTGATACCTCCTTAAAGGGCTGCAATTGAGCTCCATTAGTTGGAATCCCCAAAGTTTTCTTGTTTTACTTGAGCAATTACTAGCTTGGGAATGGGAAAGTGCTTCTAGCATATTATTTTTACAACTAGTTCAAAGAACTGTGAAAACCCAGGGAGAGTTGAATGCAATTTACACGTAAAATTGTGTAATCTTTTGTATTACAGGAAAAGCAATACATAGAAAAAGCAACACAAACAACAACTCCACAAGCAGATCCCTAAAACCCCAAAATTCTGCCAATTCCAAGCCAAACTCTAAAATGTAACTGAATGTTGTATTATCACTTTCTAGACTAATACAAAGTTGAAGGGCAGGGAGAGAGATTGAACGTAGGACTTTTGCAGCTTCAGTTGATCAATGCTCGCCAACAGCTCCAAACCAAGATGGCTGTTAGATCACATGATGTCATTGCATCACTTCCTGTGAAAGTATAATTATATGCATATATTTAAATTCTATTTTTTATACTAGCAAATGCACCATCACAACATCTCCCTTTCCTTGAATTTAAAGATTTACATGGACTAACACTGCTGAATACGTTAATGACTAAGTACAATGGAATGCAAGCAAATTGCAACTACAGCAAGTTTATATTTATTTATTAGTTACAAGTAGGCTTACATTAACATTGCAATGAAGTTACTCTAAAAATCCCCTAGTTGCAACACTCTGGAGCGCAGTTGATGCCTTCCGTGCCTGTCGGGCACCTCAGGGGCTGGGGTGCATTATCTACCCTAATAATCACATTATCATTTGATGTTTTTAAGTTTCCTTTGTACTTCAATTTTGTTCGGGCTGTTCCCAATCCTTTTGCGGAGACACCCCTTTTACTTTATCTAATTTAACTTAAGTTTGTTTATTTGGTTTGACCTAAAAGAAGCCACACTTTGGTGCCTGTTTGAGTATACAGAGGGAGAATTTTGCATGGCCAATGCACCCAACCAACACGTCTTTCGAACTGTAGGAAGAAACTGGAACACCCTGAGGAAACCCACACAGACATGGTGAGAAAGTGCAGATGCCACACAGACAGTGACCCAAGTTGGGAATCAAACCTGGGCCCTGGCGTTGCAAGGCAGGGATGCTAACCACTGTGCCACTATGCCGCCTCTGCATTATTTGCAGATGACATTCACCTGTGACAAGAACATTCGGAACACCATGCTTCCGGGTGTTGCACATGTTTGGTCACATACGGCCATTGGCAGACTTGAGCAGACCTTGACAAAATGATATGTGGATGTGTTCTCAAACAGTCAGCCTACTCATCCTGAAGATGGTGTTCAAGAGGATTGCCTTCTACTGTCAGGCATGTTGTGGGCTGTGTCTTCAGCTTCAAAGCATATGTAAGTATACTTTGGCGTGCTGGTTGATAGCCTTGTGCTTGGTCAGCAGAAAGTCCCCTGAGATGAGCAGTTCTGCTTTGGTGTTATTACTAAACTGTTTCTTTGTATACCTTGGACACATAAACTGGGGTGCAAGTCTGTTCATCTCCCTCTCACCTTCAGGCCAATATAAAGTGGCAGCAACTCTGCATCTATATGCACATCACGCATTTTTTAAGTTTTATTCCAGCTCTGATGTGGACAATCTGTGATCTTGGATGATTTTGGTGAGAGGATAACTCAGCAATCTGGTTCTCGTAAGTTAATCAAACAGAATCTCAGATGATGATGGCAATTCAGAGTCCAATAGCACTATGAAAAGATGCAATATCGTAATCATAGAATCTACAATGCAGGAGGCCATTTGGCCTATCGAGCCTGCATCGACAACTGTCCCACCCAGGTCCTATCCCTGTAACCCCATGTGTTTACCCTTTTAATCTCCATGACATTAAAGGGCAATTTAGCATGGCCAATCAACCTAACCTGCACATCTTTTGGACCGTGTGAAGAAACGGAAGCTCCTAAAGGAAACCCATGCAGACACAGGAACAACATGCAAATTCCATACAGACAGTGACCCAAGCTGGGAATCAAACCCAGGTCTGGGGCTGTGAGGCAGCAGTGCTAACCATTGTGCTGCAATGTGGATATCTTTGCCCGTTTTCTCAATACTTTTCGATCAAGAATTTGTCGGTCCTACCCCTATGTTTGGCTTGTTTGAACAAAGATATTGGGATGAGGATGTAACGTGATTGATGTTCTATTGTTCACATATTGCTGGAATGGCTTTCCATTCTATCATGGACTGTTATTGGGCACCGCTACCATTGGAATACCAAAAAAACTAAAGCTGGAGCTTGCAATGCTTGTCACTATTACCATATCTCAAAATTATTGTGCAATAGGGAACTTTGAGTGGTAGTCAGTCATGAGCAGATGGTCTTCTCTGCCCTCAGAGAAAAATCAACTGCTATCTTGGTCCATGGTGATGATGTAATGTTATGCGGTTAGAGAGATCTTTGTGTTCTGAATATTGTCATGAGCAACATCATTGATTAATGGCAATCTCTCGTGGTTCTGGACACAGGCTGTTACAAATTGGCAGCCAATAAGAAATTCCCCGTTATATCCCTCTTGCCCTCTGAATACAGCAACTTCCATCACTCTTCTTTGAGGCCGCCAGCAGAGCTTTCATTGTTGCTGGTATCTGCACTTTCACTTCCCAAGTTAGACCCTGAGTCCTCCTCAGGATCTCAAGGTGTGCAAAATTACTTTGATCTTCAGACTGGATCAGCTCATGGTGGTGACTACATTAAGTTGGTTGCACATCGGCAAGCCTGCGACTACCAGTTCTGTTAATTCCACAATGTAGAATGTCTGAGTACACAATGTTGACTCCTTGTACCTGTATTCCAGGCCTAGGATACCTAGGACTGTATTATAGTTCAGGTTAGAAACTGTTTTATAAAGAAACCTGGATCATAAGTTTTGCATCTTGAATTTGGCTAGGGTAAGTATGATAGTTTTCACCCCAGGTATGATTCAAATGACCCACTAGGGAGCTTTTGTTGAACAAAGTTTTGTTAAGAAAATAGTTAACATGTATGGAAAGAAAATTAGCAATAACTGTTATCAATAACAAAAAAAACCAATCACAATAATGTATAACCCTTAACAAACATATCTAAGATGTTCCAGTCAAACTAAAACTTCCTTAGACAAAACTCTTTTCGCAGGTTTAATACAGCTAAGACTAATGCTCACATGAAACTGGAACTGAGTCCTTTGGATGAATGCTGCAGTTCCCTTGAAACACTCAGAACAATCTGAAGTCAGAACAGTTGCCCACAAAACCAGGGAGAGACTCTGGTCAAGCCACTAACAGCAGATTTTCGACTGCAGAAAGGTTTACAGCGAACCAGCAGAATTTCCCAAAACCAGGGAGAGAGTGTGACAGATTTCCAGATTGATGTATTTCTAAAACTAAAACCTACAGCTCAGAACTGAAAATAAAAGAGCTCGTGTCACCTGGCCTGCAAGCATTCTTCCTCCTGACAATGCACGGTCATTAAACTAATTTCCCAAAGTAAAAATGAACAAACCTCATTTAAGCCACTTACAGAGCAATAAAAGGAGTTCCCAGTAGACCTCCCCCGGTGCCACAATGAGAGCTGAGAGCTACAGAGAACATGATTTTAAGAAAAAACTCTTAAAGCTACACTGATGTCATGAACATTATTGTCAACCCATTGTGTGCTGTGAGCCTTCTGCTTGTAGATTGGAGCTCAGTCATGCCTGCCTTATGGCACAACTCTGAGAATGCATTACAGTAGAACGTTGACATTTGGACCTGTGTCAATGTCGCCAGGCTTGTTGGGGCAAACAATCCCCAGGGTTGCAAAAACATCTGCCTTGTCCATGGCATTGACAACTGACCATTGAATTGAAGTTGTCAAGTGTAATGGCTGTTGCTCTGTGTTGCCTTCTCTTCGATCCAGATGCTCCATTTTGGTCGATCACTCCTCCATTGTGTATCTGCTTTTGGAGATTCCTGGAGATGTCTTGACTCTGTAACCTTGCAGGGGGGGAATGCATTTACCCTCAGGGGGATGCATTTACCCTCGGGGGATGCATTTACCTTCAGGGAGATGCATCTCCACTGTTTGGGCACTGTTCGCTTTGGGTCATCTCCACATTCCTGCTGCTGGTCCTGATGCAAAGCTGGACCCAGTACTCTTTAAAAGAATGCATGCTTTGCACATGTTGGCCTACATTGGGCATCTAAGCATGTTGTGGGAAAGTCCACAGATGACACACCTTGGTAGAAATTCTCTGACTTTGCTGTGGCTGGGAGTCTCCAGTCCTGCTGCTGTGAATGCAGTTTTGACTGAGTGCCAACGCGGAGGGCGAGCGACACCAGAGAATTCTGGTCTTTGTTCTGCCTGAGTGCCTTGGATATAGTGTCTCCAGACATTTCGGAACCTAAGATACACAAACAGTGTGTTCCTGTGACAATTGTCTCGTATCTGTGTCTGTCCTGTCAAATGTTCTCCATGCCGTGTCCTTTTGGCTTTTCCATGAAGTCCTTCTGGAATGCTTCAGTCGGGGTGGAAATGATAACCAACTCCAGGATTTGTACTGAGAGTTTGACATCTAGAAATCACATTCCTTTGTCTTCTCTCTGGATCAATTAACAAAGTCATCAAAACATTTGTCTGCTTTATGCATCCACATGAATGCTGGGCAGTGTGCATTGAAATTTGCTTCAATCTTAATCTGGCTTCCCAATGTTACCCCGAGCTTTAGTGGATTTTTCTGGTCACCTTCAGAGAGACCAAATGCTGGTTAATCCTGCGCAGACCTTAATTTCCAATAGTGATCCTAGCTTGCTTCTCTGGATCTACAACCCTGTAGACTTCAAAGCATAATTCAGTCCTTTGATGCATCACTCTGAATTTAGCTGGGCTATCAAATACTTCCCTGTCCATCTCTGGAAACCTTGCTGCCATTGTCTCGGTCTTCTACTGTATTCTTCCCTCAGGAGCAACGATGTTTTTGAGAGTTGCAGCAAATTTTGATTACTGCAATGCTGAATATGTGGCATAAACTGAACTGTGCTGCTGCACTGGGGCATTTAGCTTGCAGACAGGAGGGACCTGGTGTTGGGGATGGCAAATGACACACAAACAGAAATCTGTTCTGTAGAAGAACTCAGCTCCAAAGCACAATGTTGCACCAAATTCTGTGACTAAAACTGCTGTCACTTTTTATTTTGCCAGGATAGGGCATAGCTGGAAGTGCACTTGATTCCAGTACTCATGGTGTTGCTTCTGGATGTGAAAGAAATGACCCAATCGCAACACTTCAGGCAGGCCTTCTGATTTAAATTGTTTTCAGCTGCTGTTGACTCTCTGCCACCATGTTGCGCTATTTCTTTTTAAACTCATACAAATTAAACTAAAGGGCAGGGACAAGGTTAAGGGGAATGTCTTGTAACTTCAGCTTCTGTCAGCCAACTGATTGCTGCAAGCTAACTGCTACATCACATGACAATGCATCACTTCCAGTGTGGTAGTGGACCAATTGACATAAATGTACGTTGTATTTAACATCCTAACAAATACGGTATCACAACGTTGCTCATCTCCCAGAGATCATCAGGGTCAGAAAATTTAAATATCAACAGAACAAGGGAGGTTTGCTTCATGGCTATGGGGTCACCAGGTCCTTTCTTTTCCTAACCAGTCTTCTTGTTCTGAATCAAAAGTCATCAGCCATTTCACTCTCCACAGACGTAACCAACATTTCTGGGTGTCTTCTAGTTTTTCTTTCCCCCACTTGTATTTCAAATTTCCAACAATTTTGTAACGTTCTTTTGTAATTCTCTTTTCCCAAGTCCACTCCATCTTCTTCCCCCCAAATACCATTGTTATAATACATCACACCACTTGTCACAGAGGCCATACATTTGTTTAGTGAAGAGACAAAACACATCGGGCAGGGTCTTTCAATCCTGCTGAAGGGGACCACCCCACAGCAGGTTCCCTGGTGGAGGGAGGGGCGAGCCACGCAAAATGCCAGAGACATCGACGGGACTGGAAAATACTGCTGACAGCCATTTGGGGAGCAACCTCCGCCACAAGGTGGCCAGAAAATCCTACCAATCAGAGAGAAATAATGAATTAGTGGAGTTTGTGGGTGAATTTCCAAAGGAATTTCCCACTTGCTTCCCAGGACTTTAACGCAGGAGTCACTGAAAAATTGGAAATATAAGTGATGTTTTCATGGTCTTGTCGCTAGACTAGTAACCTAGACACCCATGGTATAGCCCTGGTGACTTTGATTTGAATTCCATGACAGCAGATGGTTATATTTGAATTCAACAAAATCTGGAATTTAAAGTCTAATAACGACCATAAAACTGCTGTTATAAAAGCCCATCCAGTTCACTAATGTTCTTAAAGGAAGGAAATCTGTCACCCTTTATCTGGTCAGGCCTACATGTGACTCCAGGCCCACATGCCCCCTAAATAGCTGAACAGGCCACTCAGTTCAAGGGCAATTAAAGTTAGCCCAGCCACATCCTCAGAAAAAATTTAAAAAACAAACAGCATTTACAATAGGTTTTCAAATTTTCCAGGACTCCTCTGCCAATGCATTGCTGGACAATGGAGTGAAAGTATTCCTTTGGAATATCCCACAATATAATGTTTTAGATAGTGGTTACTTTTCAATAGAGTTACACCAGTTCTTCAAGAAACTAGTGACAGGTTTCCAATCAAATTTCAACGGGACAGTTAGAAGACCATAAGACATTGAAACAGGAGTTGGTTATTCAGCCCTTCAAATTTATTCTGCCATTTAATAATATCATGGTTTATCTAACATTCAGCAAGTCCACTTTCTTGCTTATCACTGGGACTCTTAGTTCCCCTCTTGATTAAAAACCTTTCAACCTCAGCCTTAAAAATGTTCAAGGACTCAGCCTCCACAGTGTCTTGGTATAAAGAGTTCCAAAGATTCAACACTCTTTGAGAGAAGAAATTCTTCCTCAAATCCATGTTAAATGAGCACCTCCTTCATTTCAGACTATGCCCTTTGGTCCCACGCCCTCCCATGAATGGAAACATCCACTCAACATTTACCCTGTCTTCCCCCTAAGTATCTTATCTGTTTCAAACGTATCACCTCTAATTCTTTGGAACTCTAAGGAACATAGGCTCACATTATTTAATCTTACATCATATGGCAGCCCCTCCATACCTGGGATCAACTGAGTGAATCTCCTTTGAACTGTCACCAGTGATAATATATCTTTCCTTAAATATGAGGAACAAAACTGCACACAGTATTCTAAATGTGGCCTCACTGTACCTTGTAAAGTTGCAGCAGAACCTCTTTCCTTTTAAACTTCTTGAAATAAAAGTTAGCATCCCATTTGCCTTCCCTATTGCCTTCTGCACCTGCATTCTAGCTTTCTGGGTTCCATGAACAGAGACCTCCAAGTCCCTTTGTGCTACAGCTTTTTGCAGTCTCTCTCCATTTAAATAATGATCCACCTTCTCATTCTTTCTTCTAAAATGAACAATCTTATATTTTCTCACTTTGAATTCCATTTGACTATTTTCTGTCCACTCACTTAATCTCTCAGTATTTCTCTGCAAGCTATTTATACCCTCCTTACAATCTGCCTTCCCTTCCAGCATAGTTTCATCTGTAAATTTGGCTACAGTACGGTCTGTTCCTTCCTCCAAATCACAAATATATATTGAGGAGATCTGCTCTTCCAGCACTGATCCTTGTGGCACTCCACTGGTTGCTATCCCCCAACTTAAAGAACCCCGTATTGCTACTTTCTGCTGCCTGTTAGATGACCAGTCCTCTATCCATGCCAGAATATTGTCTCCAATACCATGTTTTCCTATGTAGCGTAGTTGCATTTTGTGTGGAATCTTATCAAATGCCCTTTGAAAATCTCATATACAACTTTAACTGGTTCTCCTCTAACTAACCTGGCTGACACCTCCTCAAAGAAGTAAATTTGTCAGATGTGATTTCGCAGACATGAGCTTGCTCATTGGCAATCATTTGGGTAGCTCTAACTTCACCAAAGAACTTGGAGATGCAGTGCTGCCAAGATACTGAGAAATCACACGAGAATATCCATTTGAAGGACTTTTGAGCTTTACACGTTAATACCAAGCCTGAACACTAAAACACAGCACATATTATCACCTGCAGGAGAATTCAACCGGTGAAAGGTTGAAATGAGAAAAAGAAATATGCTATGTCGTAAGGTCTATTATATTAATATATGCTGTCAATATACTGTCTTACTGTGGTAGAAAGTTGACACCCACAGTTCTCCATAAATTATCAAGGTGAAATACTCAGTGTAAAAGAGTCAATGACTGAATGGACAGAAAAGGGTCAATGGCAGAAAAATAGACAACCTGGAACACTCTGAGGACAACTGCCAGAGGTTGGAACAAGACACTTGAAAGTGCAGTCAAAAGATGATATATGCAAAGGTAAATGGGGAAATGGTCTCTATTAAAAGGTGCACTAAATAATGTGCAAATATCATATTTCAATTACAGGAGTGTGAAGAACTAAGTATCGATTTGTCAGGAGCACAAGTAGACAAAACAATAACGTGAATTAGATTTCATTATTTAATGGGTGCTTAACCAGCCTAGCCAATTCATTCAGCAAGGACTGGAACATTGATACTGTCTCCTAATACCCGATTCTGGACATACAGAAATGCGTCAGTGTCTGGCTGCAAGGACAAAGTCAGATTAAGAAATTCCCAACAGTCTACAATCGCATGCATTGCTTAATCAGTATCCCATCCAATGGCATTCTGCAACTGATACTCCACCCCAGCTTAAAACAGACACCTGGCCACCAGTGACATACTTATTCAAAGGGTGGTCGAATTTCAAAGAAGTATGAAAAGATATTGTATCTTTACTTTGGCGACAGACAAGAGTTAACAACTTTGAATTCCATTGGTACTAAAGCCCATCTTGAAAGAGGTAAATTCTTTCAGATAAAATCACAATCAAATAAATATAAAGCTAAGCTGGGGCGATTGAAGAATGTCAACAAACTTGGCATTTTCTTCTCCAGGGCCAATGGCTCTGACTACTAACTATATCATCCTTCTGAATCATGAAGATTATCTCTCTCCCACTTTGGTCCACTATTTAAATATTGTTTAACATATCGATTATACAGAAAGCAAAGAGGATAGCGGTCATGAAAGTCTTGAGTTATCATGGATATATTTTTCGAGGTTACATTGCTGTGTACAAGGACACATGTTGTGTTGTTTTAAACTCCCAAATCACGTAACCAGATGTTTAGAAACCTGGATCTTTCCCAACATTCAAGGTGATAATATCATAACTTCCTTTGCACTAAGTAACAACTCTCATAATGTCAAGAATCAACATCCCATTTCGAGGTCACCTTAATTATATCTCCCCCAATCTTTGAGACCCCCTAGTGAAGAGGTGATGCTCATACTTTCAGGTATGAATAATTAAAGGACCAATCATGAACGGCATTTGAACTGGTGACATGTTTTCACCAATTTTGGGTGCATCTAGTTCCAGGCCATCTCCAGTGGAATCTGCCGTGGAAAGTCTACAGTGCAGAAGGAGGCCATTTAGCCCATGGAGACTGCACCAACAACAATCCCACCCAGATCCTATCCCCATAACCCCGTGTATTTATCTTGCTAGCCCTTCTGACACTGGGGTCAATTTAGCAGGGCCAATGACCAGCCCGCATATCTTTGCGCTGTGTGAGGAAACTGCAGCACCTGGAGGAAACCCACACAGACAAGGGGGGAATGTGCAAATTTCACACAGCCAAGTCACCCAAAGCCAGAATTGAACCCAAGTCCCTGACACTGTGAGACAGCAATGCTAACCAGTGTGCCACCATGCCAAATGTATTTTTTTTACTGAAAGATTGTTTTATGTTCTTTATTAATAATTGTTGCTTGTTTTAATTAGGGACAGGGTTAACCCTTTAGACAATTTCCTGATTTTTCCATTTAGTTCATTATGTTAAAATATAATCACTGCCTGACAATTTGGTGCTACAAAGTCAAATTCTCAATATTTCAAATTGAGCCAAGTATGAAAAAAATTCAATTACCAATCGGAAACTAATGAAGAGGAGTAGACTACATAGAACAAATCTTGTAACTCAGCTGTGCCTCAGTTTTGAGTTTATGTTCAAATAATGAGGGGGAAGGAAAGAGTCAGCAACATTTACAAGAGCGATTTCAGTGAATGGGATGGATTTTTCTACTGATGTTGAGATTGCGAGGCAGGCTGTTTCCTGATGTTGGATTCCCATGCTCTGAAAGAATCCAGATGTACTTACTAATTTCCCCCTGCAAGATCAGGTTTTGGGCGAGAGTCATCCCCTCCTAAACCTGGCCCGAGCTCGGAACTAAGGTGGGCAAATGCTGGACTGGCAGATTAGAAAGTCTGGCTCTATTCACTGAGACATTGGGTCATTTCTGTTGGGCCTCATAGAATCCTATTGTGCAGAAGGAGGCCATTTGGCTCATCGAGTCTGCACCAACCAATCCACCCAGCTCCTATCCCCATAACTCTATATATTGACCCTAGCTACCCCCCCGACACTAAGAGATAATTTAGCATGGCCAATCTATCTAACCTTCCAGTCCTCACTGCTCTTTAGCCCCATCCACACATGCCTCTTCCGTATCCCCTCCATACCCCATGCCCAATCCATAGCCCAGATGCCTTTCCATGCTTCTGGCTTCCTCCGTACCCAATCATATCCCACCTCATCCATGCCTCATGCTACTGCACACCCAATCTTTTGTTCTGTGTCCTTTCCCTATTCCCGAAGCATCCTCCATATACACTCACCACTATCAACTGTGGGCAGAATTCATGAGCCCTTTAATAACACAAGGAGGTCTTTGAAATGCTCAATAAATAAATATACAATTATGCACTTGAATGCTACTTAGTCATAGAGGTTTACAGCATGGAAACAGGTCCTTCAGCCCAATTTGTCCACGCTGCCTTTTTTTTAAACTCCTAAATTAATCCCAATTACCTGCATTTGGCTCATATCCCTCTATACCCATCTTACCCATGTAACTATTTAAATGCTTTTTAAAAGACAAAGTTGTACCTACCTCTACTACGACCTCTGGCAGCTTGTTACAGACACTCACCACCCTCTGTGTGAAAAAAATTGCCCCTCTGGACACTTTTTCATCTCTCCCCTCTCACCTTAAACCTATGTCCTCTAGTTTTAGACTCTCCTACCTTTGGGAAAAGATATTGACCATCTAACTGATCTGTGCCACTCATTATTTTATGGACCTCTATAAAATCACCCCTCAGCCTCCTCTGCTCCAAAGAAAAAGGTCTCAGTCTATCTAGCCTCTCCTTATAACTCAAACCATCAAGTCCTGGTAGCATTCTGGTAAATCTTTTCTGCACTCTTTGCAGTTTAATAATATCCTTTCTATAATAGGGTGACCAGAATTGCACACAGCATTCCAAGTGTGGCTGTACCAATGTCTCGTACAACTTCAACAAGATGTCCCAACTCCTGTATTCAATGTTCTGACTGATGAAACCAAGCATGCCGAATGCCTTCTTCACCACCCTGTCCATCTGCGCCTCCACTTTCAAGGGGCTACGACCACGTACCCCTTGGTCTTTTTGTTCTGTACCTCTCCCCAGTGCCCTACCATTAACTGAGTAGGTCCTGCCAAGCTACCAAAATGAAACACGAAACAATTACTTTTCACAACTGTCTATCGAACACAGTTACTGAACACCACATGAATATGACACCCAGATATGATGGTAGAAGTCAAGCAACCATGCCTGCCTCACTGCTGAATATGGTGCAAAATCCCTGAGTTCATAATTAATGAGTCTGGTTCGGAAGATATGGCATAGTTTTCCACGAGCCTCCACGGCGAGAAACACTCCACATTCCTCACCCTTGCCTTGGGATTTCGTCCCAGTCGGGAGAATTCCACTCACTAGCATGGAAAAGCAACATGTGAGTGCAGTGGAAAGCCCATGAATTATGTCATCACTTGGACATGCTGGGTCCAGTCCAACACTGGAGGATATTTTAGTGTCCAAATGTGAACCCTTATATCGGCAGGGATTTCCTATAGCAATGCATTCTTGGTTTTATCTGGGGCTTGCTTGGTGGAAGAAGGTGAACTGGCCACTGGATGTAACCTGACAGTCCTTTCTTAGATGCATAACAAAGATGGCCCATATTATGGACTGCTCTCTCCCCTTGTATAAGGGCCAAATATGTTACATAAAAATCTTAAATGCGAACAAGCAACCTTTGCTATATTATCCATCCACTTCATGCAATTTAGCAGGCAGTGAAGATAATACAATAGCAGAGGAACTTTCCCATGGTTATTTAAATTAGAAAACCTCCTTCTAAACCCTGGATTTTATGTCTGGCGGATATTCCAAGTGAACGGATTTCAGCACTTCCACTAACAACAGGCGCCTTATTTTCTATCCTTGTTTATCAACGGGTATCAATTTTTAGTGTTCCCTGGTTAATGGCCAGACCTCTCAGGTTGGACATAAATGATCCTGTGGAACTACTTTGAGGAACAGGGGAGTTATCCCTGGTGCTCTCTCCAATCTTCAGCTCTCAATCAAAACCATTAAAATAGATACAAAAATAAAAATTGCTGGAGTAACTCAGCAGATCTGACAGCATCTGTGAGGAGAGAAGAGAGCCAATGTTTTGAATCAGGATAACCCTTCCCCAGAGCTCCGAAGGGCTTTGAAGCTTTCCTGGTGGGGAATGGAGGTGTAGAGGGATTGGACATTCATGGTGAGGAGGCGGCGGTTTGGACCAGGGAACTGAAGGTTATACTCAGACAAAGGGTCTCCCTTACTCAAAACATTGGCTCCATTCTCTCTTCACAGATGCTGTCAAACCTGCTGAGATTTTCCATCATTTTCTGCTTTTGTCTCAGATTGCAACATCCACACTATTTTACCTTTATCGTGAAAGCAGATTATCTGGTCATTGTCAGATTTGATGAGGGGTGCGGTTAGCTCAATTGGTTGGATGACTAGCGCATGGATTAGATTAATGTCAAGAGCATGGATTTCAATCTGCATCCTGGTTGAGGCATGACTGCTTTCTCATTCTATCCATAGTAAAACATTGCAGTACTTTACTGTGGTTTGGTGAATAATTGCCAGGGATCTGACGTTCAGAGGGAAACTCAAGAAGGAGTTTGCTGCTCACAGGAACTTGTTGTATGCAAATTAATTTCCATGTTTCCTCCATCACAAGAGCGAGACAATACTTCAAATGTGCTTCAAAGAACAAAGAAACTTACAGCACACAAGCAGGCTCTTCGGCCCTCCAAGCGTGTGTGGCCATCTACCCATGTGAACAAAAACTTCATTGGCTGTAAAACAATTTGCTCTTTGAAGAAGAAAAATAACGCTTTTTTCTTCCGTTCTCTGCAAGCAAACTTAAGTTTTCTTTCATAAATGTTAACCTAGGGCAATTACATGTAGAACATTTTCTGAAGTTTAAAGGTATCGCAAAAATCAGGACTTCTTGGAGTAAAATTCAATGGTTATTTGCATCTAGCCAATCCTAGCTCAGTTTGCTGGATGGTAGCTGTGGAGCTAGGCCAACAGTGTAGGTTCAATCCCCGGACTGGCTGAGGATGTGCATTCCTTCTCAACCTTGCCCCTCGCCTGAGGTGTGGTGATTCTCCGTTAAATCATAAAAAGTCAGCTCTCTTTCCTCCTAAAAAAGGGGGAAGCGGAGCCGATGTTCCTCAGGGAATTTGTTGTCTTCCATTCTATTAAAAACTAAATAAATCACGCTCCCCGCCCCAGTATTCATAAAGAATATTAAAGGCAAAACTGCATTCCTGACAATGACATTTCTGTAGCAACATATCCAGTAAACTGGTCGGTTTCTTTATCTATAATTTCTCAGGTAACTAACCCCGCTGAGCTATGTGAGGATAGGTTTGGTAGCACATGAAGGACATTTATTTTGCTATAAATCATCTGTCAGACATTATTAGCTGAATGCGCTGAGTGGGCCAATGGATCCATAACTGTAATGAATCTTTTTTTGCTGCACTCTGATTTGTCACTATACCCAACTAACCACTGCCTGAGAATCCAGCTTGGAAATATATTTTTTTCTATTTCTTCTCTATTTTGCTTTCTAGAATTTCCGTACAATCTGCACTTATTTTTTCTTATAACTGCTGAATTATTATATAATTTTAAAGCCTTCTGCCATTTATTTGTGAAAAAAGTATGTTCTGCTGAGCACAGCACTTGTTAGAGTGTTTTATTTTTAGCAGTTATTTAAGTTTCACATTTTTCTGTGACAAAGATGAATGCAAGTTGCTGTTATATAGCAATTTCTATTATTAAAAGAAGAGTAACATTGTAACTATTGTAATATCATAGTGGCTGGAAACTATTTGTGAATTAGGACATGGGAAGTGCATTGTTCATCTTCTATATGTCACATTTACTAATCTTCTAGTGTTCCAAAGATTTAATCATTATTTTGACCCTTTGCCCTTTTAGACTTGACCGATAAGCGTGATGGTGGCATGATGGTTAGCACGGCTGCCTCACAGCGCAAGAGGTCTGGGTTCAATTCCAATCTTGGGCAAATGTCCATGTGGAGTTTGGACTTCCTCCTCATGCCTGTGTGGGTTTCCTCCAAGTGCTCTGGTTTCCTCCTACAGTCCAAAAATTTGCAGGTCAGGGTGATTGGTCTGGTTATGCTAAATTTACCCTTAGTGTCCAGGGGTGTGTAGGTTTGGGGGATTGCTGGGGCAAATACTTGGGACGCTCTGACGGAGCCTCAGTCAGACTGAATGGGCCAAATGGCTTCCTTTTGCACTGTTGGAATACTATGATTTGCCCTGTTACCCAAACATGGGCACAGACGTGGAGCAGTATTTAACAGAAGTGATGGGGTGGGTGTTGGGGGGGGGGGGGGGGTGCGGTCTCACCAACAAATAGGAGAGCTGGTCAGAGAGCCACAATGCTTCTTTTCTGGAAGATCCACTGTAAAGAACTTATACAGACTTAACTGATGAACACAAAATGTATTTATTAATAAGAATTGTACAACAGCCTCATGGCTGTAGCTAGCTCTCACAATGTCTCTGCCGAGGAACCTTTCCGATCATGGAGTAATTCTGCATTCTGAGTCCCAATTGGTCACACAGGTGAGGTGACCCAAACTCTGCTGTGTTGCCCTTAAAGGGACAATCACCACATTTATGGTAAAGGGCCATCAGTCACTTTATTATATGTGCCATCGAGGACCCTGGAAGCACTAGTCCTGTTCACCAAGAGCTGTCAGCCAAACATAGGGCCAGTAACTCTTCATTCCTGGGCAGTTGGTAGCTGTTGTCAGCACTACATCCAGATGAGAGCCTCGAATTTCTGGTAAACCAAGGCTCAGGTGAGTGAAAGTGGGAGGAAGATAGTGGGGGAGGAGGGAAGACAATTGTCAGCACCTATTCCTCTAAATGAGGGACCTCTCCCCCAAAAGCCTGCCAACAACCCTGACGGGATTTATTTATTGGCCTTCCTCACCCAGCAGTGGTGGGACGAGGTCTTTAAATGGGTTCCAGTTACCCACTTGAAAGCCTCAATTGGTGATAGGATGGGAAGGCCTTTCATGGACCTTCCTGCTAGAGACATAAGCATGGCATTCGCGGGAGGGCAGCTGGGTCCCATCCGCCACCTTTCCATCTCATTAAATGCCATCCTCTCACCAAACTCATCACTGGGGAGGTCATTAAATTCTGGCCATGAGCTCTCTTCCAGACATCATTAAATACTGCTCTTGAAATAAACACCAGGAAATGGAAGAGACAACTGCTGCCTTGTATATTCTCAATTATCCACATGATAGCAACATTCAAGATATTTCCTGATGAAAATGCGGAGTTTGCATAACCTTTAACTCTGCTGCGTCGAGGCTGGCAAGTGGAGCATTTTTTGTTTAATTAATTTTAGCACAGAGACAGAATAGAGTGTTCTCTTAATAATAAATTTGATTTGGTCAGGAGCTTGAGATAGCGAAACATGTTTTCCATTATCGTTGTATCTGTGAAATAGCCAAGCTGTTAACATTTGGTGTCAAACTCTAACAAATGAAAAAAAAAATGGCAGATGAGTGAAAGTTTGATCTTATTAAATTGCATTTTCTAAATAAATTGACAAATACAATCTTGTAGTATATGGAACTCATAATTCAGTAAGGAAGGTAAAGTATGACAAATTGCTATCTGTCTAAGTTGTCTTTTGCACAGTATCTAACAATATTTGTGCAATACAGTTTGAATACAAATAATTCATTTTAAATGGAAAAAAAAGTGTTCTGTTCTAGTCAGCTTAACTTTCCTTACAGAAATTCTGAGCCGATTTCTCCCATTTTGAAACTAAGTGCCATAAGCTGGGCAGGAACAGGAATGAGGAGTGTTTCCCACCGCGGAGGCCAGCGGCAAAACACAGCAAAACTTCCGGCATCGACCTCATTAATTATGCACCGTGCTCTGTTCTGTAGCATGGGAGATCAGGCACCCAACATCACTGACTCACCATTCAAGAGAGAGGTGGACTTCCTGAAAATCAAGGCTATGGGCAAAGTGCTGGTTAATGGGATTTGGTGGGAGTTCAGGTGTATATCATGTGGGTACAGGTTCAATGGGCTGAAGGCCCTCTTCAACACTATATGATTCCATGATCCTATGAGGATAGATCTCCGGGAGCACACTGAGACAGGATCATGGACCTCCTGAGAAAGAAGATAAATCTCCAGGAACTTTCTGGGACTGGAAGATGCACATCCTCCAGCACACTGAATCTGGGATGTCCACCTGCAGATGTACCCACAACTCACTGCTGTTGTAGAATCATAGAATCCTACAGTGCAGAAGGAGACCATTTGGCCCATTGAGTCTGCACCAACCACAATCCCACGTAGGCCGTATCCCCATAACGTCATGCATTTATCCTAGTTAGTCCTTCTGACACTCGGGGTCAATTTAGCATGGCCAATCCACCTAACCTGCATATCTTTGGACTGTGGAAGGAAACTGGAGCACCCAGTGGAAACCCACATAGATGCAGGGAGAGTGTGAAAACACCACACGGTGACCCAAGCTGGGAGTCGAACCTGAGAACCTGAGACAGCAGTACTAACTACTGTGCCTCCAAGTTTTCAAGATCGTAGGCAACCTCCATCCTGAAATCTGGAGATAGCCCCAGTCATTGTTCGGGTGAGTCTCGCCTTCTGCACGCCACATTACTCCAAACGTGATTCACGCCAACATATTTACCGTGCCGGCATCATGGAGAATTCTACATGGCAAGTTGGGTCTTCAACTGCTTCTCATTGATGGAATGCAAATGAGTTTCACGCCTGCCTCCGCACAGGTTTTCAGATCAGCCATGGTGGGACCAACGCAAGACTATGCTGTAAATTCATGAACCCGATTTCTGGGTCCTGCCAAATTCTCACCCCATGCCCGCTATCAAACCCATCGGTGGGGGGCTTGGGAGGATTCCGCCCAGTATCTTTTAAAACAAGAAATGTTAAAAAGAAAAGTTCAAAAGCTTTGAGCTACGGGTTGGGAATGGTTTAATGATTATTTGCCTATGGCTTAGATGATATCCTATTAAACTTTAACAAAGCATGCTCTCTACACCCACGCTCATGAAGGATATTGAAGGGCTAAGTGAAATCTGTACCAATGTTTCCAGTGAACTGGTTGATTTCATTAGACAGAATTTCTCAGGTAACTAACTATGCTGAGCTAGGAGGATAGGTTTTGCAGCACATGTAGGTAACATGTGCAAGCCATTTATTTTGCTATAAATCATCTTTCAGACATTATTAGTCGAGTCAACTGAGCGGGCCAATAGATCCATAACTGTAATTTATTTTTGTTTTGTCACTGATTTCTAACCAACCCGTGCCTGAGGAACCATCTTGGAATGATGTGATTTATGTTACCCCTCTGTCCTTCCCATAGTCCTCATACAGACTGCACGTATTTTCATCTAACTACTGAATTGTTATTGTATAAAGCCAGTATGCAGGTCTAGCACGTAATAAAAAGGCAAAAAGATATTGGCATTTATTGGAAAAGGATTGGAGTATAAAAGCAGAGAATGTTGTTGCAACTGTATAGGGTGTTGGTGAGGCCAGATCTGGAGAATCGTGTCCAATTTTGGTCTCCTTATTTGAGGAAGGATAGAGATATAAAAGGTAGGAGCAGGAGGAGGCCATTTGGCCCTTCAAGCTTGCTCTGCCATTCATCATGATCATGGCTGATCATTCAACTCAATAGCCTAATCCTGCTTTCTCCCCATAACCTTTGATCCCATTTGCCCCAAGTGCAACATCCAACCGCCTTTGAATACATTCAATGTTTTGGCATCAACTACTTCCTGTGGTAATGAATTCCACAGACTCACCATCTTTGCGTGAAGAAATGTCTCCTCATCTCCATCCTAAATGGTCTACCCCGAATCCTCAGACTGTGATTTCTGGTTCTGGACATTCCCCACCATCAGGAACATCCTCCCTGCATCTATCCTGTCTAGTCCTGTTAGAATTTTATAAGTCTCTACGAGATCGCCTGAACCCCAGTAAAAAAATCCTAACCTAGTCAAACTCTCCTCATACATCAGTCCCGCCATCCCCGGAATCAACTTGGTAAACCTTCACTGTGCTCCCTCAAGACCAAGACCATGTAATGGATGCAGTGCATTCGAGGAAGTTCAGAGAAGGTTCACCAGATTGATTCCAGGAATGAAAGGATTGATATATGAGGAGAGATTGAACAATCTGGGTTTATACTCTCTGGAGTTTAGAAGGATGAGGGGAGGATCTGATCGAGGTGTATAAAATACTAAAAGGGCTTGATGAAATAAATGGAGATCAAATGTTTCCTTTTATGGGGCAATCTAGAACAAGAAAGAGGTTGAGTGGCAATAAATTTAAAACTGACATGAGGAGGAACTAGTTTTCACAGAGGGTGGTGAATTTGTGGAACTTGCTGACCCATAGTGCAGTGGAGCCTGAATCATTAAATGATTTCAAGAAGGAGATAGATATATTTTGAATTAAAAAAGGAATAAGGGGATATGGGGAACAGGTGGGGAGGTGGATTTTAGACCAGGAAGAGATCAGCCATGATCTGACTGAATGATGGAACAGGCTCAAAGAGCTGAATTTGCCTACTCCTGCTCCTAATTCTGAAGTTCCTATGTGTTAAAAATTCATACCTCTTTGCAGCTGATTTGGAGAAGAAAATACAGCAACCATATTGTGGCACGGGTGATGTATTATCTGGGTCAATTGGTTTGCTAAACTTATTGATTTGAAAATGTCAGGTCGGCTGCCAATTTCAGAAAATGCTGGAAAATCTCAGCATTTCGGACCCTTGGGTCGTCCTGACTCGTAAGTTTGGCTTCATTCTCTCTCTGCAGATGCTGTCGGGCCTGCTGAGGTTTTCCAGCATTTTCTGTTTCTGATTCCAGAATCCTAAGTATTTTGCTTTTATATTAGGCTGCCAATTTTGGCACCCACTTATCTACTGTGACATGGGGGGCAACAACTCTGGGGTAGGCAGGAAAGTGGCAGGCTGACTTCCCATCATATTTCATATGCCTTCCTCTCCCACCCCTGCCAAAACCAAACCTACTGGTGGGATGTGAAATGGATGGCTGAGTTGTTGCCAACTTTATCTGTCCCTGTCCAAAATTAAAATCTGCCCCTCTTGGTACACACAATAAGAAGTCTCACAACATCAGGTTTAAGTCCAACAGGTTTATTTGGTAGCAAATAAACCTGTTGGACTTTAACCTGGCATTGTGAGACTTCTTACTGTGTTTACCCCAGTCCAATGCCAACATCTCCACATCATGACTGCCTCTTGGTACAGTCAGCCTCTTTCAAACCTCAACTACACACAAGGCTCCTTTCTTTTTGACAACATCAGATTGGGTGGGCAGACTGCACAGCAAACAATGTCTTCAATAGATAGTAGAATCATAGAATGTTGACAATGCAGAAGGAGGCCATTCAGCCCATTGAGTCGGCACCAAATCTCAAACAAAGCATCTTTCCCAGGCCCTCCTCCCTATCCCTGTGACCCCACGCATTTACCCCACTAATCCATCCTAACCTACGCATCTGAGGACACCAAGGGGACATTTATCTTGGCCAATTCACCTAACCTGCACATCTTTGGACTGAGAGAGGAAACTGGAGCACCCGGAGGAAACCCATACAGGCGCAAGGAAAACATGCAAACTTCACACAGATAGTCATCCAAGGCCAGAATGGAATCTGTGTGCCAGTGCCAACATGCTGCCCTATGAAATGGTAGTTTCATCCCCCTGTCCTCTTTCACATCATCCTTACCTCCTGCCCACAACCCGTTCACTGCCATCCAAGCGATGCTAACAACTCAGGTTGGCGACATATAGGTGACAGAGGCAAAATGAGGTTGCTGAGGAACAGCATTAAAAAATTCAGGAGCTGAGCCTGAGATGAATGATAAATCCTCCAGTGTGAAAGCAAGAACTAATCCCATGGCTCACAAAATTGGACATGCCTGGACTGATAAAACCTTTTTCAGAAACTGCTTCAGCTAATGCTTCAAGGTAACTGATGTGGAATATGCGTCAAAGTGAAGGGCTCTCAGCACTCAAATGTTGTCATTCCATTGTAGCAGCTGGTGCTCTGGCTGGTTGACGGTCCAAGTGGAATTATGGAATAGAAAACAAAATGATATTTTGGTGTTTGGCAGTGACTTGAGTTGGGTTGGAGTCATTTCAGAAATGAATGGACCGCTATTGCTTGCAAGTGTAAAACAACATAAATATCAAAACAGGCACAAGTGGATGTTAGCAACAAAAGGAAGGAGAAAAGTGCCGCGAGAGGAGGGGAGGGAAGCAGGAAAGGAAGATCACTAAATAGCAAGAGAAAAGACGAAGCGAGAGGAGGGGGGAATGGCTGGCAGTGAACAGGGTGGAGAGGGGGGTGAAGGAAAGGATGATGTAGAAGAGGAAAGAGAGATGAAACTACCATTTCAAAGGGAAGGCATGGAAGCACAGTGGTTAACACTGCTGCCTCATAGCTCCAGAGATCCGGGTTCCATTCCAGCTTTGGTGTCATAGAGGTTTACAGCATGGAAACAGGCCCTTTGGCCCAACTTGTCCATGCCGCCCTTTTTTTAAAAAAAAAACCCCTTAGCTAATCCCAATTGCCTGCATTTGGCCCATGTCCCATGTCCCTCTATACCCATTGTACCCATGTAACTATCTAAATGCTTTTTAAAAGATAAAATTGTACCCACCTCTATTATTACCTCTGGCAGCTTGTTCCAGACACTCACCACCCTCTGTGAAAAAATTGCTCCTCTGGACACTTTTGCATTTCACCCCTCTCACCTTAAACCTGTGCCCTCTAGTTTTAGACTCCCCTACCTTTGGGAAAAGGTATTGACTATCTACCTAGTCTATACTTCTCATTATTTTATAGACCTCTATATGGTCACCCCTCAGCCTCCTATGCTCCAGAGAAAAAAGTCTCAGTCGATTTAGCTTCTCATAACTCAATCCATCAAATCTCGGTAGCATCCTAGTAAATCTTTTCTGCACTCTTTCCAATTTAATAATATTCATTCTCTCATAGGGTGACCAGAATTGCACACAGTATTCCAAGTGTGGCCTTACCAATGTCTTGTACAATTTCAACAAGACGTCCCAACTCCTGTATTCAATGTTCTGACTGATGAAACCAAGCATGCCAAAATGCCTTCTTCACCATTCTGTCTGCCTATGATTTCACTTTCAAGGAGCTATGAACATATACCCCTAGATCTCTTTGTTCTGTAACTCTCCCCAACACCCTACCATTAACTGAGTAAGTTCTGCCCTGGTTCTATATACCAAAATGTATCACCTCACATTTGTCTAAATTAAACTCCATCCGCCATTCATCAGCCCACTGGCCCAATTGATCAAGATCCCATTGCAATTGAAGATTACTTTCTTCACTGTCTACTATGCCACCAATCTTGGTGTCATCTGCAAAGTTACTAACCATACCCCCTTTATTCTCATCCAAATAATTAACATAAAATGACAAATAACAGTGGGCCCAGCACTGATCCCTGAGGCACACTGTTGGTCACAGGCCTCCAGTTTGAAAAACAACTCTCTACAACCACCCTCTGGCTTCTGTTAAGAAGCCAATTTTGTATCTATTTAGATACCTCACCCTGGATCCCGTGAGATTTAACTTCATGCAACAACCTACCATGTGGTACCCTGTCAAAGGTCTTGCTAAAGTCCATGCAGACAACAACAACTGCACGGCCCTCATCTACCATCTCGGTTACCCCTTCAAAAACTCAACTAAGTTTGTGAGACATGATTTTCCACTCACAAAGCCATGCTGACTGTCCCTAATCAGTCCTTGCATCTCTAAATGCCTGTAGATCCTGTCTCTCAAAATACCTTCTAACAATTTACCCACCACAGATGTGAGGCTTACTGGCCTGTAATTCCCAGTATTTTCCCTGCAGTCCTTTCTAAATAAAGGCACAACATTTGCTACTCTTCAATCTTCAGGCACCTCACCTGTGACTGTCAATGATTTAAATATCTCTGCTAGGGGACCCACAATTTCCTCCCAAGCCTCCCACAATGTCCTGGGATACGCTTCATCAGGTCCTGGGGATTTACCTACTTTGATGCGCTTTAAGACTTTCAGCACCTCCTTCTCTGTAATATCTACATTCCTCAGGATATCACTATTTATTTCCCCAAGTTTCCAAACATCCATGCTTTTCTCAACAGTAAATACTGATGAAAAATATTAATTTAGGATCTCACTCATCTCTTGTGGATCTGCACATAGATGACCTTGTTGATCCCTAAGAGGCCCTACTCTCTCATTTACTCCTTTGCTATTTATGCATTTGTAGAAGGTGACTGTGTGGAGTTAGCACATTCTCCCTGTGTCTGTATGGGTTGCCTCCAGGTGCTCCGGTTTCCTCCCACAGTCCAAAGATTTGCAGGTTAGATGGATTAATCGTGTCGGATGTGCGGGCTTACAGGGGTGGGGTAGGGAAGTGAACCTGGATAAGATGATCTGGCAGAGAGTCAGTGCAGACTTGATGAGCTGAATGGCCTCTTCTGTATATAGGGGTTCTATGATTCTAAGCGAAAGTGTGGGTCACATTTATGGTGCTTTTGGAGAGTCCTAGTATGACTTGAGAAAGGGAAAGGAAGAGATAGGGCTGGCTAACTGAAGGCCAGAACAGCAATTGATCAGAAGTGCTTAATTTGTCATATTAGGGGGTCAAATGTTTTCAGGGATTACTGGCAAAACACTTTATTTTCATGTTATTGAACTCATGGCAAAACATGGCTGTTGTCACTGTTGGCAGACACAGTGGCAATACGTCAGTCACCGATGGCTAAATACTTGGGTTGTCTACATGGCTGATATGGCATAGGAAAAGCACAGAAATGGGAAGACACCCTTTTAATGTGTATTGTGACCACAGAATAATCCAAAACCAAGATGGGTACCAACATAACCCATAAAACTGTGGCTTTAGCTAGAATTGGGCATTGGGAGGAAAAGGGAGCCAAATTTTGCAGTCAGGTTACTTTTAATGATTTAAATAATTCATTTTCCACAGTGCCATCATGTCAATAGTGATGAGTCTGATCTTATAACCTCGACCACCATTGAGGTGGTGGGTGAGATTGGGTGAAAGGCAACAAATTGGGTTCATATCCCATCTCTCACCTCCCCCCTGATCTTACTGGCCCTTGTTTTCCTGGTGAAGTTGGTATTCTTTCAAAAAGGGTGTCACAGGGAGCAATTGGCAGAGGGGAGGTCAGTATCTGTTGGGGCGGATGGTGGGCGGTGGCAGGAGGTTTCCTGGTTTACTGGGAGATGGAGGCACCTGCGCAATGGCGCCCCAAGCACTCGGCATCTGGCTTTACCAGTGAGATGAAGCTCCCCCCTTCCCCCCTCCCTCCTGACTGGTGAGAATCATATCTGGGCTCTTTCTTTCCCACTGAGATTACGACTCACAGCTAGCTGAAAAAAAAGATACAATTCTGTCCCATTTTCTCATTCATTTGGCACTTGGACTTTCTTTCATAAGACGGCATCCAGTGTGAAAAAAAAACGGAAACTGAATTGCGGGGAAGGAATGTGCAGTCTTGCAGAACTGTAGTTATTTTTTACTGCTGAAAGATGGAATGAAACTTTATATGTTATCTATTTCAGGGATCCTTACATTGCCAATATAGCATAAATCCAACCGGTTCATTACTACACAGCAATGTGCTATATCAATTTGAATTTCCTTGAATTCATCTTAAAAAACGTAGAACCTTCAGCAAAAGAACCCTTCTGTCTGGTAATTTCATGAGTTCACACTGCACTGGGAGATTGTCATTCCCTTGCACACATCGCATCTCCAGATTGGCCAGCTGATTGTGTCCCCCTGCCCCAATTGCCGATCCCCAATGCAAGGTATACAGCCCCGATGGAGCACTCTATGCCCTGCCTCCCCTTCAGACCATGCCCCCTTCAGGCTCACCCCTCCCAAAGGCCACTGCCCAACTCTGCCCCCAACTGCCCAGGAGGGAGTGAGGGAGTGGGGGTGTGGGGGGGGTGCTCAATGGCCTCTAGATCTACCGATGAGGCTGTCATGTCAGGTCCCCTTTGACGGGGACCATACATGACTTGCTGGTGAGAGCCTCCACTAGCGAGATTGTTCAGGCAAATGAGCCTGAATAATTGCGTCCCAGGCTGATTAATACAAGTAAAATAACCTCATGAATATTAAAATCAACCTTGTGCCCATCCTGGGTGCGGGGCTGATTAAGCTGGCAGAACCGGGTTGGTAATATTGCGAGGGGTGAGAAACAGGCCTAAAACCCTGTTATCGGCTCACCACATTGATCGACCAGCGTGATGAACCAGTAAGATCACCCTGTATGTCCGGAGTTGAGGGGGTTGAACTATGAGGAGAGGCTGAATAAACTAGGCTTGTACTCGTTAGAGTTTAGAAGAATGAGGGGAGATCTCATTGACACGTGGAAGATGTTGAATGGGATGGATAGGATAGAGGTGGAGAGGCTCTTCCCGCTCAGAAAGGACAGGAGGACGAGAGGGCACAGCCTCAAGATAAAGGGGGAGTGGTTCAGAACGGAGTTGAGGAAGAACTTCTTCACTCAAAGTGTGGTGAATCTCTGGAATTCTCTGCCTGTTGAAATGGTGGAGGCTGCCTCGCTAAATATTTTTAAGACGCGGGTTGATAGGTTTTTGATAGGCAAGGGGATTAAGGGTTATGGGGAAAAGGCGGGAATGTGGAACTGAGCCATGACAGATCAGCCATGATCTTATTGAATGGCGGGGCAGGCTCGAGGGTCTAGATGGCCTACTCTTGCTCCTATTTCTTATGTTCTTATGTATGGGCTTCATCATCTACAGTGCATTGGACAGTCTGCGAAATTTAATTATTGGGTCCTCAGTCAGATGCTCTTGAGTTTGTTCTCCTGAGATTGATAGAAATATTCATCCCAAACCCTTTGCCAGGGTAGTCACAAAATAGGATTTGGGTAACAGAATTTTTGCCAATTTGTCACCCATTTAACCAATGCCTATGTTGGTGCCATAAGGCTATAATGATCCAATAATTGCAAACTGTAGTTAGCCTTCTCAGGAGCACATCCATTGTGATCACCACTACAAGCATTGATTTGCACCATAGCGGCCTTCTAAAATCACACGCTGATCCTCAAGACCTGATGTTCTCTTCATGAAGTTTGTGTCTGATCCGTGGGCTCTGACAGTCGTACAAGCATTGTCCCCCGAGAGGAACTCATGAGCCAAGGTCTTCCAGAGATAACCCTTGTTCAACCTTGCATATGCTGTGATGGATGAACAAAGGGAGATGGAGGATTGGCACATGGTGGAAACACCACTTCAGCTGCCACAAAAATAGAAAAAAATTAGGCCAAGCCATCGACAGTTGAATTTTAAAGGAAACATATTCTTGCGCGAGTGCATTATCTATCCAAAAGGTTATGACTGTGGGTGGATCTGCAACAGGGGACAGCTGTGTGAATCAATGATTGATTTGATGAAACATAAATTCTATTTATTATTGTCACAAGTAGACTGACATGAATACTGCAATGAAGTTACTGTGAAAATTCCCGAGTCGCCATGCTCTGGTGCCTGTTCAATGAGGGAGAATTTAGCGTGGCTGATGCACCTACCTAGCACAGCTTTCAGATTGTGGGAGGAAACCAGAGCACCCGGAGGAAACCCATGCAGATATGGGGTGAACATACAGACTCTGCAAACAGTAACCCAAGTGGGGAATTGAACTTAGGTCCCTGGCACTGTAAGGCAACTGTGCTTCCCACTGTGCCACCCTATATCACATAGTTCAGGCATATTATCGAAGCAGAGAACTAAGTAACATGGATTAATATTCTAACATCTATATTTTATGGTCTTGAATGGACTCTAGGTTCTTTCAGTAAGAATGATACATAGAGTTTTGCTCTTTCTTTTCGATATTAAAACTATGACATGAAGTGAAGTGGTATCTAACAAAGATACAGACACATCAGTGTCGCATTGTTACAAAACTTACGCTTATGTCATGATTTTCCACATAATATTTGATCTCTCAGCTACGTTGCGGAATATACACACCAGCTGCTTCCGCACAGCGCAGGAGGGAAAATGTAATGTGCCAAGTCACGTCAAAGGCTGCTCCCACACACTCCAGGAGTCAGCTCATTAGTTTCATTGGCAGAGAACTGGGGGTAAGTCACTGACTCATTTCTCTTAATCAGGAGATAATGTTGGGCTTGGGGGAACATCCAAAGCCAGGCAGAAGATAACAGAAATCATTAAAATATGAATGGAAAAAAGAAGTTCAACATTTAAATGAATTCTATAATTGGGAGGCAACTGAAAATAGGCACACACAAGTCAGTCAATGGGAATGTTCGAGTTTAATAAACACTCCAGTACTGAGGAGTTTAAGTGATTCATCTGAAATGACTAATTAACGGATTAGCATTCAGAAGGAAGAGAATGAGGCCAATTCATCTGTTATTTAAGTATACATTCTGTACACAGACAGCAATACTATTCACAGCACTTGTAATAAATTACCCTTATGATACAAGACAAGTTTCCACAGGAATCAATGGATGACATATTAGCTTTTATACAGTGCACACTTAATTTCAAAGGGCTGTAATTCCATTGGAAAACTCACACTGTGGCACAAGCCATTTGATATGGTCCACGTAGAGACTGGGTGCTTTTAGAAAAGGCTAGACTTCTCCAACTTCCTTCGCGACTGAGATTCTCTGGTCCTGCTGCAGGGAATGAAATTTTGGCAGTGCCAAATTCTCTGTCCTCACTGGCGGGGCGAACAAGATCAGAGAATCCCAGCTTAAATTACCAGTGATCAACGCAAAGAAATTGCGCAAGATTTCAAGTCTAAAGACTTTTACTGTAATGAACAAAATAAAAGAAACATTGGTCAAACATTACCACTCCAACGTAAAATAAAAGATAACCATTATTACTGTCTTACACAAACAACATCCCATAATGCATATCACATCATATATACTTTCCAGCAGTCTCCACATGATTAATTTTACAGAACACTCCACAGTCACCAAAGGATTCACATTTAGGAGAGTGATGGCCGAGTGGTATTATTGCTAAACTATTAATCCAGAAACTCAGCAAATATTCTGGGGACACAGGTTCGGATCCCGCCATAGCAGCTAATAGAATTTGAATTCAATTAAAAAAAAACTGAAATTAAGGATCTACTCTTGACCATAAACCAACGTTGATTGTCAGAAAAAGCCATCTGGCTCACAAATGTCCTTTAGGGAAGGAAATCTGCCGGACTTACCTGGTCTGGGCCACATATGGCTTCAGAGCCACAGCAATGTGGCTGACTCTCGACTGCCCTCGGGCAACTAGTTTTAGGCAAAAATGCTGGCCAGCCAGTGATGCCCATGTCCCTGAATGAATAAAAAAACACACATTTCACAGAGACATGATGTCGAATGATCTTTGAAAGGGACTTCCATCAATTTTAGAAGAATTCCCAAACTGTTTATCAGCACCAAGGTCTACTCCAGTGATTTCTCCTTCTGGCCATGCCAGGGCAAGCCTTCCTGAGTCTTTGGAGTACCGTGGGATGTTGGAGACTGTCTTCCCTCCTTCATTCTAGTAATTTACACAGCAGCAGCGCACGCGCTTAGCTGACCATGCTGGGCATTTCCGATTGTCTTCCTGAGTGACTTCTCTCCCTCTCCTTTTGTCTGAAAAAATCGCTGAGACAGAAGATCTGATCACAGTTAACCCAATTGCTTTTGTCTTACTTTCAGAGATGAAGGATTTGAACCTTGTTTTCAATGGATCTCAACCTGGGCCCTTTCTGTCCCAAGACGACTGCACTACTCAGCCTTGTTATTGGGCAGAATTCATAGCCAATGACCACCTTTATTCCTCCATTAATTTTGCTTGAATTAAAGAGACAATCCCAAGAAGTAATCATCTTATAAAACCTCACATTCATTAAATGATTGTGAAATTGGCCAACACGTTCAGGGATTAAGAAATGAACAGAACTTCATCATTGAGTCATGCCATTGCACACTACTTGTCTGATTTGCACAAGAACCCCCCTGTGATTTTAAGGACTTGTTCACTGTGCACATTAATCGACCATTAGGCTTGTAGCAAGAAGTCATAGCTAGACTTTAACAATAAAAGTGCTTCTTAACAATGTATTCGATGTTAATACAACATTCATGGCCCAACAAAAAGACAAAAACCATTCTAATTGCACCATGTAGTAAATAGTTGTTCGAGGTTTTAAAAATTAAATTTCCTTTTCTGATTTCATTTTTTCTTAATCAATTTATTGAATTCCTTATCTGTTTTTTCTCTGCCTGATTTGCCTCTCATCACCTTCTTCTTCAGCCACTTCTTCTGTTTTTTTCCCCCATAATCAAAGAAACCCTATAGTATAGAAAGAGGCCATTCAGCCCATCGAGTCTGCACCAACCACAATTCCACTTCGGCCCTTCCCCCAAATCCCTACATATTTACCCACTAATCCCTCTAACCCACGCATCTCAGGACACTAAGGGGCAATTTTTTAGCCTGGCCAATCAACCTAACTTGCACATCTTTGGACTAAGGGAGGAAACCGGAGAACCCCGAGGAAACCCACGCAGACATCACCCCTGTGCTACCGTGTCACCTTAAATCTCATTGGTTACAGAGGCAGGCGACATCATCAGCTCACATTTCCGGCAAATCAATGTGAAAAAAATATTTTGAACTGAAGGATGCAGGACAAACATGTATATGGTGAGATGCCCTATTCTGACAAGATCTGGCTCACTTGATTCTGATTATCTAATGTAATAAATCAGCTGTTTCTTTGTAACAACAAGCTTACGTTTTCCCATGTGAGGGAAAATGTCTATTTTTAATTTTATACATAATCCCAGGAGGAAGTGGATGCCTTATGGGGAAGGATTGAGCAGGTTTGGCCTATACACATTGATGTAATAAGTCCTCAGATGCAGAAGTCCCTTCACCAAAATCCCTTTATTTACAAGTCTGACAGCAGCATACGGAGTGCTTTCAGTCAGCAGTCTCCACTAGGAGTCCCAGAGGAATTGACACTCCTGGTTAAATACAAAGCAAGAGGCTCACTGAGTGGCTCATGAATTTGCCCCTTAAGCAGGGAGTTCATATTCTAACAGGCCAACCTCGATTGCCTGATTAAAGTCATCACATTTGGAGTTTAGAAGAATGGGAGGTAACCTCGTTCATAGAATCCCTGCAGTGCAGAAGGAGGCTGTTTGGCCATTGACTACAATCCCACCCAGGCCCTACCCCGTAACACCACATATTTATCCTGCAAATTCCCCTGACACAAAGGGGCAATGTACTATGGCTAATCGACCCAAGCCACATATCTTTGGAGTGTGGTAGGAAACAGGAGCAGCCAGAAGAAGTCCATGCAGACACAGGGAGAATGTGCAAACTCCACACCCGAGACCAGAATTGAACCTTCGTCCCTGGTGCTTTGAAACATATAAGATTATGAGTGAGCTCAACTGGGTAGATGCTGAGAGTTTGTTTCACTTTTTGGAGCAAGCTAGAACAATGGGACAGAATTTCAAAATAAGGGGCCTTTCATTGAAGATGATGATGAGGAAGAACTTCTTCTCTGAGAGGGTCTACTCCTTGAAATTAATTAAACCAGACATCATTGGAGGTTGAGTTACAGAACTCACTCAAGGCCAAATATTCTGAGATAACTGGAGCCATATTCAGCCTCACACGCTTGCCTCAAGACAAAAATTCCCGCCTGAGGTCAATGGACCTTTGCATGGTCCACCCAGCTCTGCTACAACATCTGATTTACCACATATTTAACAATAATGAGGGGGCGAAAGTGTAGTTGAGACCATGATCAGATCAGCCATGACATTATTGGATAGTGTAGCAAGCTCGAAGGGCTGAATGGCCTACTGTGCTTCTATTGCTCACTTTCTTATGTGAACAGATTTGAAGGGATGCACAAATGGTTTCTTTCGTCCCAGGTAAGATTTTGAAAACTGTGTCCTCAAAAGGAATGGATGAAATTTCTTTTTTGTCAAGTTTGATGATCTCATCCTTCAGTTTCTTCAGAGAAATACATTATTAAGTATTTTGTACACATCTTAAAATAAAAACTGAAGTGTACAATCCAGAAGCTTCCAAATTTAATTGTGACTTACAATATGTTTTAGTTTAGCTGGTAGTAGTGTAGCTCATCCCAATGTAGCTAATATTCATCCATCAGCCATCCATGGGTGGGAGACATCAGCATTATCCTTTCACTTTAATTTAAACATTCGGATTCTGAGGAGGTGGACATCCAATAGATTGCGTGTTATGTAACAAAATGCCAATTTGTTTCCCTTTCATTGGCATCACATATTTGAGGTAAAGCAAATAAAGTTGCTTGGAAGTGCATTATCATAATATCACACCAATATTCAGGTTACACAGAATGGAATATATTACTGTTTTAACTCATGGACCAATGCACGTTTACAGATCAAGATAAGAACATTTGGCCCCTTGGTCCGAAGCTTGTTCTCTATTCATCCTGCCCAAGGGAACTGGGTTCCATTCCCAACTTGGGTCACTGTCTGTGTGAAGTTTGCACATTCTCTCTGTGTCTGTGTGGGTTTCCTCTCAAAGTCTGAAAGATGTGCTGGTTAGATGCAGTAGCCATGCTAATTCCTCCTTCAGTGTACTCGGACAGCACCGGAGTGTGGTGACTGGGGAATTTTCACAGTAACTTCATTGCAGTGTTAATGTAAGCCTGGTTGTGACACTAATAAATACACTTTTTAAACTTATCCACTTTACGTCCTCTGCATCTTCCTGTATTTCAAATGTTTGTCCACTTTTCCCTTCAAGGATGCAACTCTACTCCAGCCTACTTGATGTAGTAAAACACTTTGTGCTCAAACAAGTTTTGTTATGAAGGCATTTCCTTCAGTAATAAAGTTAAATTATTGATCTGTTTTCATTGACATCCTGACCAGATGAATGAGCCTCTCCATATTCACAGTTCAACATTTTAGTTCAGCATTTTCGAAACCTGCATTAAATCTTTGTATTCCTGTGATCAGTCTTTCCACATAACTGCAGTTTATCATCCCTGGTGTTATTCTGATCTTTGGTCCATCTTCTCTGTGGAGCTCCTGGGCAGAATTTTCTTCCTTTTTTAAATCAGTGCTGGATTTAAAAAAGGTGGGAAAAGTCATGTGCAACATACCAGCTGGCACTGTCTGCTATTCTCGCCATATTGTTCAGCTCTTAGAAGAGAAAAAACATGGAGGCATGTCCCACACCGTCACTCCAGCAGGTCAATATCCAAAAAGGCTTTCCTTGGTTTCCAAAGATCAGAGTTTTAAAGAGTGACCCAATCTCCACTAATAAAAATGAAAAACTCCACACCCCCCTCCCCTGCCCACCCCCAAAACCCCATCTCCATGTACACATGGACCTCACTATGGGATCCTGCCTTCATGCAAGGGAACCTCCAACCCCAATGCAGCTCCCCAGAGGAACCTCTCTGGCATTGCCCCCGGCACAGCCCTGTGACACTGTCACCATGAACCTTGGAACTAAATTGCCAAGGTTCCAAGGGGGCAGTGCCAGTGTGGCGGGAGGAAGTGCAGAGTATCTGGGGGCGTGCCAAGGGTAGTGCGAAGCTGCCAGGGGACAGTGCCAGGCTGACAGGGGATGGTGCCAAGGGCAGTGCCAGCCTTTCAGGTTGGCATTGCCAGGGTTGCAGGGACAGTGCCAAGGGACAGTGCCATAAGGCAGTGCCAGTACAGTGCCATGGTGCCAGGGGGAAGTGCAGAGAATCAGGGCAGTGCCACAGGCAGTGCTAGGCTGTCAGGATAGCAGTACCAGGGTTGCAGGTGGCAGTGTCTGGGTGCTGCCCAAGTGTCTCACTTTCCCCTTGTAGTCTGTACTTACTCGTGCTTCACCGATGGGTCCCCCTCACCTAGGTAATGTATTTTATATACCTGTTGTCACGTCAGTGGCGGGGGGAGGGGGAGTAAGGCTGGAGAATGTGGAGAGATGATGCAGCAGGGAAACCCACTAACAATAAGGAAATGTATTTAAATGGGGTTCTTGAGTTTCCGAGGCAGGAACCTTTTTACATCAATGACAGGAGGCATCCAGAGATCTCACTGGCAGGATTCTTGGTTTTGGCCTCTCGTGAGATTTTGTGACCGTGTCACCATTTATGCCAATGGCAAACAAAGGGGCAAAATCCTGGTCCCTGTCCTTGAAACAATGGAATGACCAATAACTTTCTGAGCCCTACCTATTTCTGGGTGGCAATCGATCATTACCTCTTTGCTCCTATTCTTTGCTTCCACCCCTGCAGAAAATAAAATTATAAACTAAATACCTCGCCCTTTCACTGATGGTAAATTGCAAAATCAACTGACAAAAGCTTCAAGCTCGACTGTTAGTGAAAACACACAATCTTAGCTACCCAATAAAATTGTAAACTTTGTCTAACATTTTGAGGGATTGATGTCAGCTTCACTTTTTAATCACGTAAATGGAATCTTGTAAAAATAGCGAGAAGATCTTTTTAAGCAGCTGGCCCACATTGTTAAAACAAATGGAAACTAAACTGAACATTTAGCATCAGTCAAGATAACAACTAATTTATTTGCAATGAGGCAATTCTGGCAGCTAATCTAGGTGGCGTGCCCAGACAGGATGCTTTGACATTTGCTAAGTTTCACCCGTTTTGTAGGCAAGTGGATTTACTTTTTGATTAGTGCAACAACTTTATCATTTGAAATTTAACACGAGGGTTTTAATGCATTGATCACGCAACAGTAGTTACGGAAACAAAGATTGACTATTATACTGCCATGTCCAATACAGCATGAAGATACTCTGAATTTTAAAGCTATATTTTTAAAATGGACACCACAGCTTTTAAGATGTCTGGTAACGCATCATGTAACTTCAGCAATATCAACTCAAAACCAGCTGAAATGCCAACAAGCTCCTCATTAAAATATGGATAATCGCAGCTCCTTGTGAAAGTCAGAAGTCCCTTCCTTGTTCAGGAGGAACCATCAACAGAACAAGACCATCACACATCACACAGGGAGCAGGAGAAAGGCCAAATTGCCTTTCTCCTTCTCCCTGGGCCATGAAGACATCAATAGGTGGGATTTTCGGGCCCCCTCTTTGGCAATTTCTTCCAGACCCACCAAAGGCACCACTCTGTGATGGGTTCTCCGGTGACAGAATGGGTGAATGAGCCACACAACATGCCATAGACATTGGCGGGACCAGAGGGTCCCACTGGCGGCCAACGGCGAGCCACCTCAGCTGATGGTGGCGGCCAAAATTCCCATCCCATATCTTTTCTGAAAGGAATTCAAAAGGTGGATTTAAACTGAATGGAGTCAACCAATTACCAAAACCATCGCTGCCTCAAAAGCTCTGATTGTGTGAAAGGCTAAAACACAGAATGTGAAAAAAAAATTCACTCTTTTGGGGAAGAAGGATTTTGAATTTGTAATTGGTCAAATGATTAAGGTAGCCATGTTTGTCACCTGTTATTTTAAAAAAAAGCAGAAACTGTTCAGGTTAGAAATATCAGAAACACCACACATGCCATCAAACCAGCCGGAAGACAACTGCACAGACAATATGCAACAACATATATATAGTAAAATGCAGATATATATTGAAAGTGGGAGAATCTTCCCCTTATTTTATTCTAATCTTACGTTCAGCTGAGAGCTAACCTCCTGAACATTTAATTGCATGAAGTCTTACGACTCACAGACAACAAGACTAACAAGACCTACACTCTGGCTAAAGCATCAATTCATACAAGAAACTACAGGCCTGCCACAAAAGAGACTGAAATAATTCCAAATTGTAATGGTAGTGTTTTTTTCTTCGACTGTATCTAGTTATAGAATCCCTGTAGTGCAAAAGGAGGCCATTCAGCCCATCGAGTCTGCACCAACTCTCCAAAAGAGCATCCCACCCAGTCCCTATCCCCATAACCCCACATATTTATGCCTTCTTCTTTCATAAGAACAAAAAGCTGAAATCTGAGCAAAGATGAAGTTGTTTCAAGATTCCCAAAGATCAACCCATTTCCATCTTTCAAGGATGCATTGCAAATGCAGTTGTAGGAAGTACTGAATAAATGAATAAGTAAATATTAAAGTTCAAAAATAAATTTCTGATGAAGTAACATAAGTGAAAGACTGTTGAATAATATTTGCCTGTGTGTTTGTTGATTGCACAATACCAGCAGATCTTTGTAATGATCACAATGGAGTAACTCTTGCATAGAAACCTCAACAATAACTTTCCCTGCACTATTGAAGTAGATACGGGCTGTAATAATTCTTGTTCACGAGTTAAGGGGAAAATAATAATATGTTTATTCACAGGTAAAGGCTATACAGAGGCTTGCAGCCTCCTGACTGCAATCAGCTTCCGAGAAGTTTCTGGAACAGAAACCTTCGCTCCCCGACCCTGCTCCCAATTATTTCTCCAGGTCAACTGACCCTCACTATGCAAATTGTCCTTAAAGGGACAATCAACATATGCGCCAAGTAATTAGTCTCCTTACTGGACCAAGTGAAAAGCAAAATAGGTGGACCTGATTCAGTTGATGGAAATGGATTATTATATAGTAATGTCATGACTTTCTAGAGTCAATTGTGTACAAACTAAGTTGATTGATCCAGGCAATTTGCCATTAATGCTAAATAACCAAATTCATAGTTCTTTTTAATTCTAATTGTTGTTAGCTTAAAGCTCTGCTGACAGTTCAGTTTTGCACTGCCTGAAATAAAATATTTTAGTGGATGCTTGAAGCATCTATCTCAATGCATGCAGACATCTTTTTAGATTTCCAAAGAGCCCCTGCGATGGAAGATAACAATTCACTTAACCCAACAGCTGAATGGCTTATGTATGTGTCAGACTAACGTCAGCGCACTCGCACTGTAAACTGGCTAAGCTGTCTGTCCGTGAAAGCACAGCGGTCAATATCTGAAAGTAAGACAAATTGTTTTGATGATAAAAGCAGTAGCCTCCATTTGTCACAGATTTTGTGTGGGTGGCTATCGCACTTGGATTTATGTCCCATAAAAATTTTGCACATTGCAGACATGCCCTGACTTTGTCAGCATTGACATGTTTACTCCAAATAGGAAAATCAAACTGCACTTGGAGACTTCAGGAAGAGATAAACTGCTTATAAGCTTATTGAATGAAAAAGGACTTGAAAACTAACAAGTCATAAATTTGAGAATTGCAGTTTAAATCATTGGGTGCCATTGTGAGAGCCTGCTGTCCATCATCACCAGTTACAACATCTGTTCACAAGACAGTTGACTGGCCCAGACCAAATAAAACCTCCCCGGTGAACTCCAATTTATGCAGAACAGCAGACACGTGTATCTGATGTCACTGACATATTTTTGTGTAATTGAACAAGACGCTATGTGTAGCAGCACAGCACGGTAGCATAGTGGTGACATACTGCTGACTCAAAGCACGAGGGATTTGGGTTCGATTCCAGCCTTGGGTGACTGTCAGTGTGGAGTTTGCACATTCCCGCTGTGTCTGTGTGGGTTTCCACCACATGTTCCGGTTTCCTCCCAAAGATGTGCGGGTTAGGTGGATTGGCCATGTTAAATTGTCCCTTAGTGTCCCAAGATGCATAGGTTAGGTGGATAAATACGTTGGGTTACAGGGATAGGGCTGAGGTAAAATGCTCCATCGGAGAGACACGATGGGCTGAATGGCCTTCTGCTCTACTGTAGCAATTCTATGACTCTACTCATCACCAATGAATCATCTTAGGGAATTGTAAAGCTGAGCAAACTCAGTGGTTGAGTGATATTATTGACAGGTTATATACTCAGACAGCAGCCTTTGTTTTCATATATCTTTCATATATCAAAGTACAAGCTTTGAAAGTTTATTTTGTGCATCCATTTGTGAGTGCTGAGTAAACGACTGAAGTAATAAGAGCCACATTTTCATTCAGTATGCTTGCCACCCGATTATTGTTTACAGCTCACAGTTATAGTGGATATATTTACTCATCCTGCAATGTTTGCACATTGAAATTTTCCCTGATAAGGCTAGAAATGGAACAATTGTAACCTAAGGCTGCTATTCTGCCACAATTTTTACTACAGTGTGAAGCAATTTCAAATGGATATCAATGTCAATGAGAATCTTCATTGCGATTCAGGCTCGCAGCCTAACCAGCATACTGATAAACGAGAGGTGGACACACTCCTGCTACACTGCCATGCTTTGCTTCTGATTTGCATCGAGTGCAATGAAAACCAATTCGAATATCGTCATGAAACACATTTTAACTGGCGGACTTCTTAACAAATTTATAACCTTTACTGTCAACTGTTTAGGGGCACTTACATTCCAATAATTCAGAGCCTGTGCAAAGCAATTTCCACTGTGGCTGAATCTGGGGTACAAATCAGATCTCAAGGCTCAAACTGAGTGGGAAGTTAGACTTCGGAAGGCGCTGTCAGATTCTTCTTCTGAACTAAAATGAAAGCAAATTACCTCAGATGCTAGAATCCCAAACAAAGACAGAAAATGCTGGAAAATCTCAGCAGATCTGACAGCAACTGTGGAGAGAGAAAAACGGGGTTAACATTTCACGTCTGGGTGACCCTCGCAGCATTTTCTGTTTTTGCTTCTTCTGCCTGATCAAATGCTTGATGCATCCAGCATTCAGATTCTAAGTGTAATCTTTGTTTAAAAAAAACAAACTGTCTCCACATCAATGCCATAGTTGATATGTGAAAGCACCTGCATTGTTATGAGAGATGTGATGTGCTCAATGTGATGTGCCCTTCTCTCAATTTTAAGAATCAGCAGGAACAGAGTTCTCTCCATGTATTCAGCTCTAATGAAGTTCTAATTATGATCAGAAATGTTTTAATATTCTATTGTATAATATTAAGGTGTGTTTACCATTCGCCTTAGTCAGGTTTTGGAGTCTGGAGGAGACAAAGAGGATTGCTACGTTAATAAGGTCACACAAAAAAGTAATAACAGCCATTGAATCTGTTCTCTACAAGGATCCATAGCAAAAGAGAGAGCATCGAGTATAACAATTGGCAAATTATATTACAGTTGTATAAAATGTTGGTTAGGCCACATTCAGAATACTGTGTCTAATTCTGGTCACCACACTACCAGAAGGACGTGGAGGCTTTGGAGCGAGTGCAAAAAACGTTTATCAGGATGTTGCCTGGTATGGAGGGTATTAGCTATGGGGAGAGATCAAATAAACTGGGATTGTTCTTTCTGAAAAAACTGAGGCCGTGGGGCAACCCGAGAGAAGCTTATAAAATTATGAGGGGTACAAATAGGGTGAACAGTTGGAAGCATTTTCCCAGGGCAGAAATGACAATTACAAGGGGGCATAAGTTCAAAGTAAGGGGAAAAGGTTCAGTGGAGATGTGCAGGAGAAATTTTTTTTACACAGAGAGTGGTGCTGGGAATGCACTGCCAAGTGAGGTGTTGAGGCAGATACGTTAGTGGCATTTAAGACTTATCTGGATAGACATATGAACAAATGGGAAATAGAGAGATACAGGTGGCTGGTCTAGATAGGACAACGTGATCGGCGCAGGCTTGGAGGGCCAAAGGGCCTGTTTTTGTGCTGTACTGTTCTTTGTTCTATTAAGATGTTCCCAACATGCAGGAACACTTCAAAACAACCAAAGTTGTGCATGCAAGACATGATTAGGCTGTTTCCTATGGATAGACGGAAGAAAAGAAAAGTGAAATATATATTCAGGGTCCATTACATTCAAGGTTGATTGCAGCAGGGGTGAGGCAAGTGTATTGTTTAGAAGAAAATCCCACTCAACCCCAACAGCTGGTCTAATTTCAGAGAATAAAGAATGTTCAAAGTAAATATATCTTAGAAAGCTGAAAGGCTCAAGGAGACATTTTTCTTACTTACAAAGAGAGAAAAATGCTAAGGTGAGCTTTTCTATAGCTGGCAAGCAGTTCAAAGCATTTTTCTTTTCATTTCTTATGCAAGGTAGTCTTCAAATAAAAATCACCCTTTTCATGGTTTACACATTGATGTTTTATGACCATCCAAAAAAATTGAGTGGGTCATTTCTTCGAGATCTTCTTCACTGTGCAACCTTATTTTATTTGTCAAACATTCTGAAATGAATTAGGATATTTCCCTGCACTGAAAAACGTAAAGTTTTTCAAAGTTGGGAATCAAGTAGATAAGGTTGTTAAGAAGGCGTACGGGGTCTTGGCGTTTATTGGTAGGGGGATTGAATTTAGGAGTCGCAGCGTCATGTTGCAACTGTACACAACTCTGGTGCGGCCGCACTTGGAGTACTGTGTGCAGTTCTGGTCCCCACATTACAGGAAGGATGTGGAGGCTTTGGAGAGGGTGCAGAGGAGGTTTACCAGGATGTTGCCTGGTATGCAGGGGAGGTCCTACGAGGAGAGACTGAGGGATTTGGGGTTGTTTTCACTGGAAAGAAGGCGGCTAAGAGGGGATCTTATAGAAACATATAAGATGATTAGAGGTTTAGATAGGGTGGATGGTGATAGCCTGTTTCCTCGGATGGAGAAAGCTAGCACGAGGGGGCATGGCTTTAAATTAAGGGGGGGTAGTTATAGGACGGATGTCAGGGGCAGGTTCTTTACCCAGAGGGTGGTGAGGGACTGGAATGCCCTGCCTGCTGCAGTTGTAAATGCGCCTAGTTTGGGGGCGTTTAAGAGATTGGTGGATAGGTTTATGGACGAAAAGGGATTGGTTTAGATTAGTGGGTCAATGTTTTTTTTTAAAAATAAGACTGGTCGGCGCAACATTGTGGGCCGAAGGGCCTGTTCCGCGCTGTAATGTTCTATGTTCTATGTAATATAAATTGTTGTATGTTGGTTCGCTGATTGTGAATCAGATTAATGATTTGTATCTGGTCTCAATGCAATAGAACATAAGTTACTTCACCTCTTACAAGATTGGAGAGATACGTGGAGACAAATGAGAAAATGACAACTTTCTGTTGATAAAAAGGGGGTGGGGTTGGGATGCTGGTGTGTTCTGATTGTCGCATTATCACCTTTCCAGACATTAGTTGGGGAAAAATAAGCCCTCAATCATGAGACTGTGGATCCAGTTATGGAAGATACCAATAGCTTTAATCTGGAAAAGCTGGTACAGGCCTGAATGATTTTGTGGTTTTTCCTTTATTTGGGATTATTTGGATGGATCCTCATTCCGAGATTCCTGGGCTGTCAAATTTTCAGGTGTCGAGGCTGATTTGATTCATGAGTCCACACTTTGCATTGCCCACCTGGCTGGCTCCATTGTGGATAAAGGCATGTCCTCTTCTTCTGCAATTTTCTTAAGAGTCGGATTTTTAAACATAGGCATACAAGAATTAGAGGCAAAAGGACTGTATTTCAGTCCTTCGAGCCTGCTCTGAACATAAGAACATAAGAAATAGGAGCAGGAGTAGGCCGTCCAGCCCTTCGAGCCTGCCCCGCCATTCAATAAGATCACGGCTGATCTGTCGTGGCTCAGTTCCACATTCCCGCCCTCTCCCCATAACCCTTAATCCCCTCGCTTATCAAAAACCCATCAACCCGCGTCTTAAAAATATTTAGCAAGGCAGCCTCCACCACTTCAACGGGCAGAGAATTCCAGAGATTCACCACCCTTTGAGTGAAGAAGTTCCTCCTCAACTCCATTCTAAACCGCCCCCCCTTTATCTTGAGGCTGTGCCCCCTAGTCCTACTGTCCTTTCTGAGCGGGAAGAGTCTCTCCACCTCTATCCTATCCATCCCATTCATCATCTTATATGTCTCAATGAGATCTCCCCTCATTCTTCTAAACTCTAACGAGTACAAGCCTAGTTTCTTCAGCCTCTCCTCATAGCTCAACCCCCTCAACTCTGGCATCAGCCTCGTAAACCTCCTCTGCACTCCCTCCAAGGCCAAAATATCCTTGCGTAAGTACGGCGCCCAAAACTGCACACAGTACTCCAGCTGTGGCCTCACCAATGCCCTATACAGCCGCAGTAAGACCTCCCAACTTTTATATTCAATCCCCCTCGCTATGAAAGCCAGCATCCCATTTGCCTTCCTGACCACCTGCTGCACCTGCAGGCTGGGTTTTTGCGACTCATGCACAAGGACCCCGCTGCTATTCAATGAGATAATGACTGATCTCTCCCCCGTCCGAAATCCACCTTGCTATTTGTTGCCCATATACCTTTAACCCATTTTTAAAATCAGAAATATATCCACCTTCTTTTGAAGAGCCATGGCTCATTGCCCTCAGGGGAGTTGTGAATCCTAGTCTAGAGAACCTTAAAAGATGTGCTCTCATGCCAAGGTATGTCCCCATAACTCCTCATGCGCTGATGCCAAGCTACACTCTCTATCTACCTCCATGGGCCCCTCATGCACACTATTCCATGCAATGCCCATCCACCCACCCCTTGGCCCATCATGGCCCCTATGCCAAGTTATGCCCCAACACTTCCCATAGATGTTGATGCCCCAATGCCAAGCCATGGCACTTCCATGTCCATTGACACCCTATACATTACAGAAGACTAACAAAATCTATCATAACAACATGATGTGTAAAAAATTCTTTCAAACAACAGTCATTCACTAATTTCCATTATGTACAAACATTTTCTTTCACTACAGTGCAATAAAAGTTTCAATCATCCAGACCATTTACAATATCAATAACAGAAACAGCAAGCTATTTAAAAACTCTTGAACTTGTGCAAATAAACATTGTGCAACTGACAACAGAGATGAAAGAGCCAGGGCTGTCAATCAGGAAATGTTTGCACTCAGATGTTTTGTAAGAATAATTAATTTCTGGGCTCCTAGCCAAGCCTTATTATGTATGCTTGATGGCACGGATATGGCATGGGGAGTGCCTGAGGGTGAGGTGGAGTGAGAGAGCTGGAGTGCCTGTTTTTATTTGGACTGGGGACAAAACCCCGAAGCACCATGGTGGGCCTTTTGAACATCCCGACTAGGCACCCAGCAGCCCCTGTGGCTGCCCCTAACCTCTTTTCCAAGTCACCCAGCCCTGCTGCAGCCCATACCTGGTCCACATGAATGTCTTTGTGGGCATTTTCTCCAGCAGAGTGGGCAAACCTGGAATTTTCCCAACTCTTGCTACCCAGCACAATGGCGAAAATCTAAGCTGTAATCTTAACATTGTGGGTTGAAATTTTTCATGTCGACTATGTGTCAAATCAGGCAGGAAAAGCACTGCGAAGCCCATCAGCTGCAGTCCTGGCTTTTCCCACCATATTTATTGACTATAGCTTTGACCCTTGACAGATAGGCCTGCCATTTTTTAAAAAGGTACCCCAATCTGAAAAATAATAAAGAATGAATCTCCTCCAAGGACTTAGGAGAAACCCTGTGTCTGCGTGGGTTTCCTCTAAGTGCTCCTGGTTCCTCCCATAGTCCACAGATGTGCGGGTTAGGTGAATTGGCCAGGCTAAATTTCCCCTTAGTGTCAGTGGGACTAGCTAGAATAAATGCGTGGTAAGTGTATGGGGATAGGGCCTGGGTGAGATTGTGGTCAGTGCAGAGTCGATGGGCCGAATGACCTCCTTCTGCATTGTAGGGATTCTGTGCTTCTATGTTGATGTTAGGTGGGGGAGTTGATGTATGATGCAGGGAGGTGACCCATTAAATACATTTAAATGTGTGATAATTTGGTTCCAAAGACCGGGAATCCCATTCTGTCATTGACAGAGACAATCCTATTGTGAAATTGAATAAGAAAGGATGTGGGATGAATTCTCTGCCCACTTTGACCTTTCCGCTTGTTGAACAAGGAAAATCCACCCACACAACTTTCCTTACTTATTTTATGTACGCAATTGTCCTGCACTTCAAACCTTGGTCAATCACCTTGGCTTTGTGATGATCACACAGCAAAAGCCTTTGGATTGCTGTATTATGAAACACAATGTCTTCTGTTCAGTAAACTTTCCTTGACCAAATGGTTGCAAGTACAGATTTTGCAGTGAATATTCAGTCATTTGTTCAGTGATGCAGGAATTGGATTTTTTTTCCCAATGATAGCAGAGTTTGGGTCCAATAATTCACTGGAAACTAAAGTTGAAGTTTCCTGTTAGAGGAAATGTTTAGCAATTGGGAGGGTGGGACCACCGTTATTTTCTCATTGATCTTTATGATTCAGATTCAGAAATTCAATGCACAGTAGCTAATTTGGAAGGTGACTTCAACCTAAGAGGACAATAGAGGAGGCAACTATTATGAAATGAATTGGAAAATCTAAGTGCATGGAGTGGCTAGGGTTGGGGTGATGTTATTCTCTCCTTATAGCAGAGAAGGTTTTGGGGGACATTTTACAGAGGTGTTGAGAACTCTGAGGGATTTCGTGGGGTGGCACGGTAGCACAGTGGTTCGCACAGCTGCTTCACAGCTCCAGGGTCCTGGGTTCAATTCCTGGCTCGGGTCACTGTCTATGTGGAGTTTGCACATTCTCCTCATGTCTGCGTGGGTTTCCTCTGGGTGCTCCGGTTTCCTCCCACAGTCCAGAGATGTGCAGGTTAGGTGGATTGGCTGCGCTAAGAAATTGCCCCTTAGTACCCAGAGAAGTGTAGGTTCGAGGGATTAGTGGGTATAATATGTAGGGATATAGGGGTAGGGCCTGAGTGGGCTTGTGTTCGGTGCAGGCTTGATGGGCCGAAGGGCCTCTTTCTGCACTGTAGGGTTCTATGATCAATGGAGTACGAAGGGATAAGCTGTTTCCACTCAATTGTAATTCTCAAATGGACTTTGGATTAATACTTGAAAAGGAAACATTTGCAGGGCTAGGGGAGTGGGACTAACTGTATAGCTTGATGGACTGAATTTTTTTTTTTGTCTCTTTTATTCTGTCAAAGGGCCGGTAAAACCAAATGGTTTTAATGGCCTCCTTTATGAGGGGGCAGAATAATGGCAGATATAATTGAATGCAGCATGATGACACAGTGGTAAGCACTGCTGCCTCACAGAGTCAGGGATTTTAGATTTGGGTGTCTGTGTGCTGCATCTGCGTGGGTTTCCTGCAGGTGCTCTGGTTTCCTCCCACAGTCCAAAGATGTGCAGGTTAGATGGATTGGCCATGCTAAAATTGACCCTAGTGTCAGGGGATTAGCAGGATAAATATATGGGGTTTTGGGAGTGGGGCCGAGATGGGATTGTGTTTGGTGCAGGCTTGATGGGCCAAATGGCCTCCTTCTGCACTGTAGGGATTCTATGATTCCCAGCTTGGGTCACTGTCTGTGCTGAGTTTGCATGCTGTCCCTGTATCTGCGTGGGTTTCCTCTGGGTGCTCCAGTTTCCTACAGTCCGAAAGATGTACTGCTTTGGTGCATTGACTGGGTTAAATTCTCCCTCAGTGCAGTCAAACAGGCACTGGAGTGCGGCAACCAGGGGATTTTCACAGTGCAATGTAAATGTGAGCCTACTTGTGACACTAATAAATAAACAAAAAATAGCTTCACTTGGGCAGAAAACTGAGCACCAGTGGAGGTTTCACACTCCACCACACACCCTCTTGCTTTAACTGCTATTCTCGTATTTTCTCTTCCAAATGTCTATTCCTCTCGACTGGTTATTAATCAACTCTTGTCCAAAGCCGTGCGCGTAATGATAACAATTTCACGCCTCTCAAAAAACACCATTTATCTCATAAAACTGACCCAATCTAACCATATATACCTTTTACTTCAGCAGACAATGAAAATGACACAAGCAACACAGAATGAGATAATATGTCATTACTGTTATTTAGGCCATAACAACTGACCAGATTCTTGGATGAATATTTGAACGAGTAAACACATCCATGTGGGCCTATTCAATTAGGGCCGTAAATGAATGTTGATATTTTAAACATTAGAGTTCTGCCGCTTACTTCGTTCCATGGCAAATGTTCTAAGATGCTATCAAGCACACTGTGTTTTTAGTGGCTATCCAAGCATGACGAACACTGTCCTCCGAAACAAATCTTTCTCCCAGTTATTTGTCTGAATTGTAATACCTCTTCTTAAGTATTGCCAATTCCAGTTTTCACTGTCAACAGTTTTAACATAATATATTTTTCTCATCGGTGAATGCTTTAGAAGTAATAGTGCCTCACAGAATCAATGTTACTCAGCCAAAAATCAGACTGAAGGACAAATAACCCATTTAGCAGCATGAGGAGAGGGGGACTTTAAGAAATCAATGAGGTTTGATTTGGAAAAATGGAGGGAGGTGAAAATTCCAGTTAGATATATGCCTGACAATTCTTGGTCACATGATTACCTCAAAGCAGTTTGGGGAATTGTACCACAAATAGATCCCTTCAAAGTTCATTGGCGACAAATGCCTTTCTTGCAACACATATTAACTTATAACTCACAGCTGACAATAAAAGCGAGTGACATTGTTATTATTTAGTGTTAATGGCTGGTTTCAATGAGCCAAAATCCTTCTGGCTGCTGACTACTCCTTTAAAACAAAACATTCAGCAAAACAATTTGATTATCTCAGCATCGTAGCTCAGGAATAATGTCATGAGAGTATACGTACTGATACAAAAGTATACAGGACATAGAACACTACAGCACAAACATGCCCTTCGGCCCACAAGTTGTGCTGATCATATCCATACCTACTAGGCCTATCTATAACTCTCAGTCCCATTAAATCCCATGTACTCATCTAGAAGTCTCTTAAAAGACCGCAGCAAGTTCGCCTCTACCACCACCGACAGCAGCCAATTTCACTCACTCACCACCCTCTGAGTGAAAAACTTACCCCTGACATCTCCTCTGTACCTGCTCCCCAGCACCTTAAATCTGTGTCCTCTCGTAGCGACCATTTCAGCCCTGGGAAATAGCCTCCGAGAATCCACCCTATCTATTCCTCTCAACATTTTATAAACCTCTATCAGGTCTCAATCTTCGTCTCTCCAGGGAGAAGAAACCTAGCTCCCTCATATATAAAATAGTCTTCCAAAGTCAGGCAGGGAATTGTCACACACAATTGGTCCTCACATAAAGATGAAAGCATTTACTTTATCCTCATTTATTATTTTATTTGCTTTAGGCCGAACGTGTAACCTTTACACCTGTCTAGTCACCACTAGTCACCAGCCAGAAGGATTGTTGGATTTTGGCTCATTGAAAGTAGCCATTAACAATGAAGTGGTGTCTAACCAATGTTGCCCATGAGACAACAATAGCTTGGACTATTCTGAAATTATTGAGGTTCTGGACTCATCATTGACATACCGAAAGTTGCATTCCGTCAAAGTAAGCAGTGGCCAGCGACACTGCTGCAGAATATATTCTCGAATTAAAGTAACTCGTTGTAGGTATGAAGCAAACATTTGTCTCTTTCACATTTGAAGGAGATTGAAAGAACAATAAAATTCAGGCTAAGCTTTTGAACAAAGATGTGGAATGTTGACTTTTTTTGCAGAGTGGCACGACTGGCTGGAAAAACGGGGTGAAAGCCGTAGGCCCCTAAGATGGATTCCTTCACTGTAACTCTGATGAAAAAGGGTAAAGGTAGGTCCCACAACGTCATTGTGGTGGGATGGGTTCATTCAGAATAACTGAGGTTTATTTTTAACAGATCAAAGGTGCCCCAATTTTAAAAGTAAAAATACAAACTCTACCACACCGCCGTCCCAAAACTGTCCCCACCCATGCATTTCTGTCCCTCCCCTTTACCACGGATCATATCATAGAACCCCACCCACAATAGCATGGAACTCGCCTCCCGCCCCTCAGACATGAAACACCTCTCACCCACGCAACAGCTTCCCCCCACCTCCACCATGGAAAACCTGCTGGCACTGCCCCCTGGCTGTGCCCGGACAATTCCACAGGCAGAGCCACGAGGCACTATAGCCCAGGCATGACCTTCTACACCCTGGAGGCTGTACTCACCTATGTGCTGCCGACAGGTTCAGCTCACCAGACGCATAACATGAGGAACCTGTTCTGATTCAGGGCACACAGATCTGAATGGAAAATGTAACGTGGCACGGGGTGGTGGTGGGGTGGGGTGGGGTGGGGTGGAGGGGGGAAGGTGGTGGTGGAACCATCTGATAAAAAAGCCTGATAGTGATATTTAAATGTATTCTAATGGGAATACCAATGTTCAGCATTGGGATACACATTACATCATTGGTCAGATGTGAGGACAATAACAGGAAATCCTGAATTATAAAATGCATTTTGGGATTCCTGTAGGATGGTTGTCCCTGCTTCTGATATCTCCCCCTGCACCTGAAAATGGAAAATCCCCCCAATAAGCTAATATGGAAGGAGACCTACAATGAGGCTCCTGAAATAGAATTGTCAGGAACTGATAGTTGCAGATCACAAGGGAGTTCTTGTTCTGTGCCAGTGAGGAAGGTCCATCGGGTTTCAGCAAAATTCAGGCCTCGACTGCCACATTCACAGTCTCAGGGTCAGAATCAGAAACTCCAATGCCACTACTGCCATGGTGTTAATTCAATTAGTGTCCAGTTGATGAATTAGGAAACCAGGCAGATTCCTTTACTCAATACTAAACTCTTGTTTACAGAATGTAACATTATCAAAGCCAACTACATCATGCCCCGACAGTCTTTCTTTACAGGTGTTCAATATACTTAGTCAATTACTGCCCTTCATCTGTGTACCCTTAATCTTGATAAAAGAACTAACAGCCCGAACACATGGTAACCACCAATCACCAAAGTTACCCTAACGCCAGTCAAGTGCTATTCTGCTTGTGAAAAAGTTGATCATATCTGAATGGCATGCTGGGGCAGGGGAAGCAGTAATGCTTTTGTGCTAAATGTTCAGGCTACAGCCACGCACCAGGTCGTGGTTATGGTTGATCTAAAGCTAGTTCTGGTGTACAGAAATCCTCAAAAGGATAAATGATAGACATAGAAACAGAAGTTGATGTTATCTAGTAGAAAGGTGAAGAGTTGTACTCAGTCAAAGAGGATAATAAACAACACATGGAAGATAAGAGTAATAGGGTTAAAGTATAGCTCCAGCACCCATGGTAAAAATGAAAGTTTGAGATGAACAACTTACATTCATTATTGGTGCAGTTGCAACATTGTCTGTTATCTTTGAAGGAGAGTATAAGAAATGCCTCAGTCCACAATCCTTTGTGTAAAACTGACAACTTATTCCAACAGCAGTGCTACATTGTTAGAGTGGAATATATCATATTATTTGTTGTCATTGGTAAGGAACTGTCTGAAGAAAATACACATAAACTCGGGCATGTTATTTACAGTAGGGATCAGTAAGATTATATGTAATATTGAGGAAGTGCTAAGACAATGCAAAATGGTCTTTGAGTAAGGAAGACCAAATGAAAAAGTTTGTCATCAGTATGGTTTCAAATATTGTAATCAAATCATGCAAATGTTCACATTATTTCACGATTTTGCATGAAGACTGATTCATTTTTCGCCATGGAGTTCCCTGTGAACCCAGTGACCTGGGTTCGATTCCCAGCTGGGGTCACTGTCTGTGTGGAGTTTGCACATTCTCCTTGTGTCTGCATGGGTTTCCTCCAGGTGCTCCGGTTTCCTCCCACAGTCCAAAGATGTGCAGGTTAGGTTGATTGGCCACGATAAAATTGCCCCTTAGTGTCCTGAGATGCGTAGGTTAGAGGGATTAGTGGGTAAAATATATAGGGATTTGGGGGTAGGGGCCTGAGTGGGATTGTGGTTGGTGCAGACTCGATGGGCCAAAGGGCCTCTATCTACGCTGTAGAGTTCTTTGATTCTACTTTAAATAAACAAATAACATGTCAGTGTCCGCCAGAGAAATCGGTGAAGAAACTCACGAGGATGTGGTCAGTAAAGTGCTCTAATATGTCAAGAACTCCTGGCCTAAAGACTAATGATGATGAGACATTGAAAGAATATTTTGGATGTAGGGATGAACTGAATGTTTATCAAGTTTGTCCCCTATGAGGCTTAGGAGTCACTATTCCATCAACATTTAGAAAAACAATGTTCATGGAACTTCAACAAGAATACAAAGGCATAGGCACAATAAGCTATTTTTGGTATCCAAAGCTAGATAGGTGTTTGTAGAATTAGTGAAAGGTTGTGAAATATCCAGCAAGCTTCTTTTTGTTCCCTGGTCAAAAACAAACAAACTACGGGGGTGACTACCATGCTTGTCGATTTGAAGTGGAAGGGAAAAAATACGTTGTTTTGGACAATAGCTATAGCAAGTTGATCAACTTTGAATCAATGCCCCATACCACTTAAAGTATTGAGGTTCTGAAGTGGAACATAGAACATAGAACGGTACAGCACAGTACAGGCCCTTCGGCCTTCGATGTTGTGCTGAGCTATGTCCAAACCCAAGAACAAACTACCCCACTCCCCATCACTCTGGTGTGCTCCATGTACCTATCCAAAAACTGTTCCTAAAGTGTCCAACGCCACTATCACAGTTGGCAGTGCATTCCACACCCCAACCACTCTGAGTAAAAAATCTACCTCGGACATCCCTCCTCTTTCTCCTGCTACAAACCTTGTAGTTATGCCCCCTAGTAACTGCTGCATCCACCCAAGGAAATAGTCTCTGTACGTCCACTCTATCTATCCCCCTCATCATCTTATAAAGCTCTATTAAGTTGCCTGTCATCCTCCTCCGCTCTAAAGAGAAAAGCCCCAGCTCCCTCAACCTTTCCTCATAAGATCTAGCCTCCAAACCAGGCAGCATCCTTTTAAATCATCTCTACACTCTCTCCAATGCTTCCACATCCTTCTTATAGTGGTGACCAGAACTGCACACAATATTCCAAATGTGGTCTTACCAAGGTCCAGTATAGTTGCAACATAACCCCACGGCTTTAAACTCAAACATCCTGCTAATAAACGCGAACACACCATAAGCTTTCTTCACGGCTCTATCCATTTGAGTGCGAACTTTCAGAGATCTGTGGATATGAATCCCAAGATCTCTCTGTTCCTCCACATTCCTCAGAATCCTGCCGTTGACCCTGTAACCTGCATTCAAGTTTGTCCAACCAAAATGAATCACCTCACACTTATCAGGGTTAAACTCCATCTACTACTTTTCTGCCCAGCTCTGCATCCTATCAATGTCTCTTTGCAGCCTACAAGACCCCTCCACCTCGTCCACTACTTCACCAATCTTGATATCATCAGCAAGTTTACTAACCCACCTTCAGCCCCCTCTTCCAAGTCATTGATAAAGTTGGTTTGCAATTTATGGTTGGCATAACATCTGTTGTCTGTAGTTTATGTCTGAAGAGTTTAAACATTCCTGAGTAAGGAGAAGCAACACAATTTAATATCACCATATTATCCAACATCAAATGGTACTGCAGAGAGAAGCATACGGATTGTGAAGAGGTCTTTGCAGAAGTAGATGCTAAGTGACAAGCTAGGTAACAATTTCCATGTTTCTTGCAGACACAGATTAGACAATATTCTGTTTGCTTACAGACATCAAGAGGTTGGTCACCTTACAAGTTAGTGTTTAAGGTTTTCCTAGGGAAAGCTGAGTTTACTTAAGCCTGACATCAATAGCAAACCAAGAGAAAAGCAAGACAAAGCAAAGTTGAGTCACAATACACCAGGCATAAAATGTTAACAGTTCAGCGTTGGTCAGAAGGTCATGGTGAACAACCACTGATGTGATGAAGAGAAATATGTGATTGAAGTTCTTGTAAAGAGATTAGGTGAATTTATGTATCGACTAAAGAATGGAGGGAGATCCCCTCAGTGTCAAATAGACCATTTGCTTGAACAAGAAAACCAACAAAAGGAATCAAACCCACTCATATTGTCTGAATTCCTCATACAGTCTAAAGTGAAAGGTAAAAGAAAATGAAACTGAAAGGTTGCCAGTTTTACAGAGTCTGCCAATAGAGCAAAACGAGTCAGAGTCTTTGATTGAGAATAATCAATCAATGCCACAGTCCCAGCCATTAACTGGAGTTGGCAGTCAAAGTTCAGATTTGACACAGATGTTGAGCTTGCTGTGTCAAGCTCATGGAAATGGAGGTAGAAATCAGACAGGTTCTATTAATCTAAATATGAAGGGAAGAATAAGAAAGAAGTTGTTCTTTTCATTATTTGCCTTCAAGTTATGATAATTTTGTTACAGGCTTACTGATATTAAGAGGTCTTTAAAAATTTATCCTGGTCCTATCAGTCATACATGTTTATGGCTGTGATTACAGCAAAAACAGGTATGCAGCTGAAGTTGTTAACCTTTCCGGTATTTTTGACGTTCATACTGGATTCTGGGGACTTAATGTGTACATACCATCATACTTCTGAATGTCTGAATTATTTTTCAAGTGAAGAGGGAGTGCAGCATATTGCAATATCTGACCATAACACATGCTCAGTGGCAGGCAGCTATTATTGAACTAACTGAAAGTTATGGATAACTTATTCCTAGTCATGATCGAAGCATATTCCAAATGGTTAGTTATATTGTACGAACTCTACCACTCCCCATACTACCATTGAGAAACAAGGACAACGTCTCTGCACGTACGGGATACCTGAAGTCCTGATCTCTGACAATGGTCTCTTTACAATCACTGAGCTTCAGAGCTTCATGCTTTCCAAGAAAATCAAGCACATTAGGACAACACCCGACCACCCGTCATTGAAAGAGTTAGCTGGATGAACGGTACACACTTTTAAGCCACGAAGAAGCAATCTGCAGCGACCATAGAGACCAAGTTACAGGATTATGCCTTAAATAATGACAGGAATTGCCCCAGCATAATTATTAATAAGATGGAGATTTTGGATAAAAGTAAGCTTACTTTTCCCAAACTTGGAGGGGTGTGAAATCCCAACAAGAGACCCAGAAGAATAATCATGACTCTGTGAGCACAGACTAAATATTCAAAACCCAGTCTACATGAGAAACTTCAGCAACTGCCTCAGGTAGATCCCTGGAATCATAACGAAGAAAATGGGACTCATGTCTTATCAGGTGCAAGTGCAGGGCAAAATTGTCAAAAAACACCTGGACCATCTCAGAATTAGGGAGCCTGTGCCAGTACAGGCCATATTACCAGCTACGGAGACAACCGCTGCCAGCGTTGAGTCTCGAATGGAAGTCAGTCCAATGCTAGCCCTTCTATGTGATGTGACCAGAGATTCTAAAATGGAAACAGAAGAGATCAGCATCCCCTACCGAAGTGAGACCTCAAGAAGAGCCAGAGCCTGTGGCGTTACGGCGCTCCCTTTGGAATCGAAGGTCTCTGATCCGCTTCACACCCCTGGTCCTGCCTCACATTGACCACAGGCCAATCACCAGATGGTGGAGAAGACTCCCCTCTCTCCCTCATGTGGTGGAGTATGGGGGGAGAAACGGAATTAAGGGGGGAGGGATGTTATGATGGCCATGGGGGATCATCAATGGATCATCCCAGCCTCGCTGAATATGAGTTTCCCTAGAAGGTGAGTGGAGGCTCAAGCAATAGGGAAGGAGCAGCAGGGGTGTTTAAAACCAGCTGGCTCCACTCAGGCCGGCAGTCTGTAGACTCGGGACTGATCTGCAATCTGTAGCCATCGAATGGCAATCAGTTATCACTATAAATAAGAGGGCGATTGGTGATGCAAAACTAGTCTCAAAAAGATGATTACAATCCCTGAGTATTAAACAACCAAACAGTGACTTCTAACAAAAGGACATCAAAAAAAACAATGTGTGGAAAGCATTTTCACTTGGCTCATGGAGAACAACATATTTCAACCTGCAAATAAATGTGAATGTGTCAATGGTAGGAAAAGCTACCCATAGCATCAAGCTTGTGTCTGTCTTTTAGAATTTAACGGCAATATCGCTTAGCAACAACAGAAGCTGTCTGCTCCATGCGGAGGATGGTAAATGAAGGAGTTGATCAACGTTCTGGTCTTCCTTGGCTTTCCGAATCTCCATTTCCCTGGTGGTGTCCATCATCACTAAATTATTGTGATGATGGGACTCAACCTTCTTAACCAAGGTTCATTTTTCAAAGCGTTCGCTCTAATTGAGCTTTCAATAGGGAAATGGGGCAAGATTACCAAAATGAGATGCACTTAATAGAAGTTTTCAATAATGAGCTTGCATTGCAAATCGAAACAGCTTATACCACGAAACAGCCAGGGTATCATCTCTCACTACTAGCAAGTACAGGAATCGCTACACCTAACCGTATTTATCAGCTGCAAATACAATTTAATGAATACCATTTGCCTCTGGGGACAAATGAAAGTAAAACAATTTCCATATGATTCTAATCACTTTTATACAGTAATAGTTTCTGTTTAATGGATTAAGATTTCTTTATTGCATGGTGCAGTGGCAGTATTTAATAACCACCTGATTTTTGGCTCGTTGCAATACAATTTATTATTGTTACCTGTAATGTATTCGACACAGCACAGCATTCCAATCTGCAGTGTCACCGACAGCTTATGAATGGAAATGGCACCATGATTAAGATTTCGTACAACAAATTTAATGTCATATTTTACAATGCCATTTGGAAAGTTACGGTGCACTACAGCAAAGATAGGCATTGTAAATGCTGGGATTTGTAGAGTACCACTTTGACTCTGAAGCAATGATGACTCGCCTATTTTTAAAAATGCTCTTAAAAGGAAAGTCATTCATTTATATAACCACACTCATGGACACGGGATGTCCCCAGTTGTTTTGCAACCAATGAAACACAGAATCTAGGGGCAAGAGGACGACATTCGGCCCCTCGAGCCTGCTCCTCCATTCATTTTGATCATGGCTGATCATCAGATTCAATATCCTGATCCCCCTTCCCCCATATCCTTTGATTTCTTTACCCTAAAGAACTGTACCTAATTCCTTCTTGAAATTAGCCAACATTTTGACCTCAACACTTTCTGTGGGAGTGAATTCTGTACACTCACCACGCTCTGGGTGAAGAAATTTCTCCTCACCACAGTTCTAAATGGTTTACCCCTTATCCTTAAACTATGATCCCAAGTTCTAGACTCCCCAGCCATCGGGAACATTCTTTCTGAATCTACCCTGTCTAATCCTGTCAGAATTTTATAAGTTCCTATGATATCCCCTCTCACTCTTCTGAATTCCAATGAATATAATCCTAACTGACTTAATCTCTCTTCATATGAATCGAAACATAGAAACTAGAAGCAGGAGTAGGCTATTCGGCCCTTTGAGCCTGCTCACCATTGATTTTGATCATGGCTGATACCCCCTTTCCCCCTATATCCCTTGATCCTTTGAGTCCCAAGAGTTATAGCCAATTCCTTCTTGAAATCAGACAACATTTTGGCCTCAACTACTTTCTGTGGTAATGAATTCCATACATTTACCACCCTCTGGGTGAAGAAATTTCTCCTCACCTCAGTCTTAAAAGATTTACCCCTTATCCTCAAACTATGACCCCGAGTTCTAGACGCCCCCATCAGTGGAAACATTCTTTCTGAATCTGCTCTGTCTAACACTATTAGAATTTTATATGTTTCTATGAGATCCTCTCTCACTCTTCTTAACTCCAGTGAATATAATCCTAACCAGCATAGTCTCTCCTCATATGACAGATCTGTCATTCCAGGAATCAGCCTGAAGTGCTTTTAAAGTTATCATGGCAGCCAATTTGCACACAGCAAGTTCCCACAACCCCAGAAATGTGATAATGACCAATACGTTAATTAAGAGGGTAAATGGTGACCAGGACAATGGGGATGGTTCCCCTGCTCTTCTTCACTATCATGCCATGGAATCTCATATGGCAACCTGAGAGCAAAGAAATTAAAAGGTTATCACACTCCTTGATTTTTATAGTGCCTCAAACTGAAGCTTGCTTTTTAAGGTCCTGACTGGTAACCAAACATGCCAAAAGCTGATGTGTGATTTTGACATTCAGACAGTTGGAAATTGGAATAAACTACTGGAGTTGCAGGTGATCATCACTGCAGTATTTAACAAACAAATTGAAGAGAGTTTTATAATAAATCAAAGAATCACAAAGTGATTCCAGAACAGAGGACAACTTGCTGTGTCCATGTTGTTTCTCTTCAAGAGTAATGTAGCTCAGTCAAAGATGTGTGAGCTAAGTGGATCAGCCATGTTAAATTGCAGCTTAGTGTCTTGGAGATCAGCAGGATAAATACATGACGTTACAGGGATAGGGCCAGGCTGGGATTGTTGTCAGTGCAGTCTTGATGGGCCAAAACGGCTGCCTTCTGAACTGTTGGGGTTCTATGATTCTAATCCCACATCCCACCCTTTCCCCACAGTTTTGAATTTCCATTCTCTTCAGGTGATATTCAATTCCTCTTTGAAAGTCACATCTGAATCTGTCCCCCCACCATGCACTCAGTCAGTGTGTTCCAGAATGTAACCAATGCTAAAAACTTCATCCTCGTGTCACTTTTATTCCTTTTACCAATCACCTTACATCTGTGTTGATTGGTTCTGGACCCTTCCACCAATGGGAATATTTTCACTCTCTGCTCTTTCTAGACCCCTCATCATTTTGAATCCCTCTATCAAATTTGCTTTTCACTTTCTTTCCTCAAAAGAAAACAACTCCAATATCTGCAATTCATCCACTTAAGTTTATTCCCTCATCCCTGGAACCATTCTTGTAAATCTTTTTCTGTACCCCTCACATCCTTCCTAAAGTCCGATGCCTGGAATGGCACAATATTCCAGTTGAGGCTGAACCAGCATTCTATGGAAGTTCATCAGAACATTCTTGCTCATTACAGTTCAGGAACCCGTATGTTTTTTTTTAGCCACTTGGTAACTTTCTCTGCCAGCAACTATTTGTGCATGTTTGCTCCTGGATTTCTATGTTCCTGCACCCTTTTTGGAATTGTACCAATACAGACCACAATCTCTTACTGGTCACCTTCCCCATCCAGAATGTACTGCAGCACAGTGGCAAAGTGGTTAGCGTTGCTGCCTCACAGCACCACAGACCCAGGTTTGATTCCTGGCTTGGATCGCTATCTGTATGGAGTCTGCACATTCTCCCTGTGTCTGCATGGGTTACCTCCAAGTGCTCCAGTCTCCTCCCACAGTCCAAACGATGTGCTGGTTAGGAGTACTGACCACACTAAATTCTCCCTCAGTGAACCTGAACAAGTGCCGGGGTGCAATGACCAGAGGATTTTCACAGTAACTTCATTGCAGTATTAATGTAAGCCTGCTTGTGGCACTAATAAATAAATAGTGCTTAGTGGCAACCTGAACCCATTTCCAGAGAAGCAACATACCATTCTGGAATCATGATTGTGGCCACAGACATGCATTTCTGTTTCCCTAATTGTAGAATTCCCTAATAAAATTACTTTCTTGATCTTTCTCCTCTTATCATATTCCTCAAACAACTGTGTCTATCACTGTAAAGCCTCAAATCTAAAGGTTATGGTGTCAAGTTTGCCTATGTCCGCAATGTAACATTGGGCTTGTTTCTGGGTCACCGGCTATTTTTTCACCACGCCTGATTTACTTCCCATTGAAGTTCACAGAACGATTGCCCATCTGTTTTTGGAGTCATGTTTCTCAGTCTCAAAGTCATTTTTAATTGGTTTAAAAGTAAAACAAACTAGTCAACATTTTCCCCTTGGGAAATTCCATTCCATTAAAAGCCCTCTATATAAATATGGGTTGTTGTTAAAGTCATTGGTAAATAAAAGCTGGCATGATTGATTCACTGGGTATCCAATTTGAGCTGCTAGCATAGGCTGAATAGCTTATTTTTATTTCACGGGATGCGGAGGTCATGGATAATACAGCACTTATTACCTATCCCTAATTGCCTTCGAGAAGGTGATGGTGAGCTTTTGCTATTCATAGAACCCCAACAGTGCAGAAGAGGCCATTTGGCTCGAGTCTGCACTAACCCTCTGACAGAGTATCTTACCCAGACCCCCTCACACACCCTATCCTTGTATCTCCACACATTTACTTTGGCTAATCTGCCTAACCCACATACCTTGAGACACTAAGGGGCAATTCACCTAACCTGCACATCTGACGGTCATCTATTGCTGCTTAAGGTACTTCTGACAACAGAAGTGTTTTTTATTTAATTCTGTTAATTTTGTTGAGTGTTCTGCAGAATCAACGCCAGTTCAATTTGACAAAATGCATCGGCTGTGAAAATCCATGAGAATGATAGATTGTTTTCGGTGAATAGGGTTGGTGGTGCTCAGTGAAGAGAAGTTACAGTTTAACTCATTTTGCTGGATTAAACCAACTATGTTGGGCTGGTCAGGAATTTAAAATGAGAAATAAAAGCTGCCAGATAGAGCAGTCCATCCTGCAAGCACATCATTGATTTGTCAGACAAACACAAGCAAGGGCAATCCCATTACTAGTCTAATGAAGGTCTCAAGAAAAGGCAGGATATGCAACTCTCAACAACTGTTTCATTTACGTGAGGAACATGCCATGATTAACAAGCACATTTGTTAACAAGGGTATTCTGACCTTGTGCATGACAAAAAACGTTTCTACTGCCGACTTTAGATGGCTAAGGTAATAACTTGAAAATAACACATATGCCATTCAGGTCGTGTTAAAGCACAGTTGTTTGCAAGAACAGCCAGCTATGAGTATTAAGTTTATTAATCGTACCTAAAAAAATCAGGTAAGTAGCAGAAAATATGCAGTTTGGTTATCTTGCTGGATTATAAAACTTGTAGAGTGAACGACATACACCAGGGGACAGCAGGACAGGAAACTTTGGGAGCTTTAATTTACCTGGAAAATCAAAGGATTTACATTGCAGAAGGAGCCATTTGGCTCATCACGCATGCACTGATAACAATCCCACCCAGATCCCATCTCCGGAAACACACATATTTACCCTCTTAATCCTCCAGACACTAAAGAGCAATTGAGCATGGCCAAACAACCTAACTCGCACATCTTTGGACTGTGGGAGGAGACCATGAACACCCAGAGGAAACCCACACAGACACAGGGAGAATGTGCAAACTCCACACAAAGACAGAACCCAAGGCTGGAATTGAACCCGGGTCCCTGGTGGTGTGAGACAGCCACGCTAACCACTGTGCCACCAGGCCATCCCCTTAATGAATCTGAATGATATTCAAAATCCTTGATCCTACATCAAGCTTCATAATCTCAATTTTAAATATTGCAAAATTAAGGTGGGGGAAAGGGAACAACTTCAGTCACATTTCCTTCTACTTTTCCTTGCAAGTGGATTTCTTATCCAGCTTTCCAACATCTGGTTGATGCCTAATATTAAAAAAATTGGGGAAAATACTGATTGAGAAATCGTCATAGAAATTTTATTGCATGCTGCTGCCACAGACCATATATAATCTGCCTCATCTTGGTTCCATCCGATCATATTTACTTCCCGAGATAGAGCTACGCTCAATGTTACTTCCCAAAGGTTAATCATAGAAACCACAGAAACCCTACAGTGTAGAAGGAGGCCATTCGGCCCATCGAGTCTGCACTGACAACAATCCCACCCCAGGCCCTATCCCCACAACCCCACACACTTACCCCACTAATCACTGTAACCTACACATCCTGGGACACTAAGGAACAATTTAGCATGGCCAATTAACCTAACCCGCGCCTGTTTGGGCTGCAGGAGGAAACTGGAGCATCTGGAAGAATGCCACGCAGACACAGGGGAGAATGTGCAAACTCCACACAAATAGGAAAGCAATCCCTTTTCATCTCTGCTCTTAAATACACAGCTGCTGTGGTGAACAATCTGCAGTTTGTGTAACCTCTAGTCTGTGTGCCTAATTAACTGCTGAGTACTGTGTCTGCTTCAGCTTGTTATACTGTGCTAATTATTGTTGCTCCAACTTTGTTGTTATTCAGGTCTGATTTGTTTTGTCTTGCACAATTTTTAATTTCAAATGCATTCTTTTGGTGCCAACTATTATTTTCCTGCAGTAACTGGAGAGCAGGATGGTAATTCCTTTATACAGCTCCAATAGCACTAACATCTTGGAGGAAGGACAGTTCTGTTGTGCCATTCCCAGACCTACATCTACACTCAGTCAGTCCACGTCATGGCTAATGAAATCCATTTTTGTTTCTTTTGCTTCACAAACAAGGTAGCGGCATCGCAACTTGGCTAACTTGAACCACTGGAATAGATGATCCCATGGGTATCTTAAAGTTCCACTTCACTCCCCTCCCCCCACTTTATCCATTCAAGCAACTGTCAATGACATATGACTAATTGGAGAGTTTATTGCCCACAGACACTTCAAACAGATGACTGAAGCTGTGTGTGAAAATGAGCTATAACTTTAGCAGGGGTATGAACATTTCTGAGATGTCAGTGTTCCCAAGAGTACACAGCATCACAAAACATTAACTATGTAATTTACACCCTGTGTAGCCTGCTGGCATGCAAGCTGTGGTGTTGCCCCTGGGAGACAGGGGTATCCTGAAAGGTCAAACAAAGAAACTCAATTTGTAGTTATTTCATGGAATCATGTATCTGCTTTGGCAGCCGACATATAAAAACGTGGCTGTCATCCTGCATGTCACTTATTCATCTCGTTAGGAAACCAAAGGTGGTTTTAAGGGATTTATATTTGTACTTGTAAACATTAGAAATAAGGTATAGTTTTAGGTGAGTTTGATTTGATGTGTGTGTGTGTGTATGTCTGGAAGAGACTTGTCATTAGATTCACACTGGACTAAGATGTTTGTATGTATGGCGGATGGTTAAATTCCAACTGATATTATTGTGCTTAGAGAGAGCTATGGCATAACAAATAAATATAGTTGTGGAATAACTAGAAACCCTTGTAGGAAAAAATAACTTTTCTTTGTTCTTCAGATGTTAGCTGGACATCAGGACAGTGGAAACATAATTCTCAGCTTTGCTGGAAAAAAGACATACACTGGATTAGTGGTTAAGAAATCCAATGCCAGAAATCTAAAGGACAGTTACTTAACAAAACTAAAGGAATGAAGAGGTGTTTTCAGGGAACTTGATGCTAAAGGTACAAAGAGCAACTAGGAGCAGGTTTTAAAACATATTTTAGGTGCAGGGTTTGGAATGTGATTAGCATTGCTACATCAGAGCACCAGGGACCCGGGTTTGATTCCAGCCTTGGGTGATTGTCTGTCTGGAGTTTGCATGTTCTCTCTATGATTGTGTGCATTTCCTCTGGGTGATTCAGATTCCACCCACTGTCCAAAGATGTGCGGACTGGATTGATTGGCTATGTTAAGTTGCCTCTTAGTGTGCAAAAATGTGTAGGCTCGGGAGATTAACAGTGTAAATACGTGGTGTTAATGCGATAAGGTGGGGGGACGGTGGTGTGCCTGGGTAAGGTGCTCTTTGGAGAGTTGGTACAGACTCAATGGGCTGAATGGACTCCTTCTACCCCATAGGGATTCAATGATTCCGACATGACAATAAAAGCAAATTACTGCTTTTCAAAGGATAAAACCACAGCCACTATCTTGGGTTCAGAGTGGAATGTGTACTTGACCACAATCATCCTATCAGCTTTAGAAAAGGACCCCCCCACCAGACAATGATCTGGCCTTGCTCCCCTCCCCAGACCCCCCCTCCAGAGAATGATCAGGCCCAGCTCCCTCCTCCTCCCCCACCATTGATCTGAGTCAGGGAACTGTTGGAAACACTGAACGCGCTCTTCAACAGCTGGAGCACCCGAATTTAGACTTCTATTTAGCAGGTTCATTTTGGTGCGATTCTGGATCGACAAACGTGGCAGTAAAGGGGGAAATGCTGATAAAGTTGGGCGGGCAGTTCATTAGCTCAATTTAAATACATGCAAATACATTTAAATCACTGTTGCGCCCGTTTCAGGTGCAAAACGGATCGCCGCCATTCCCGGGTTTCCGTAAAGTGGCAAACTGCATGGTCACGGATCGCGTTAATGGCCTCACACCGATTTTACCGTGTTTTTGTGCCCGAAAATGGGTGTGACGCAATGGTAAAATTGGTCCCATTGATTCACTCAATAGTGACGACACAAAAATCTTTCATTGGCAGTAAATAGTCGGGGAAATACTGAGATAATTTTTTTTTATTCGTTCACGGGACATGGGCATCCCTGGCTGGCCAGCATGTATCACTCCCCATACCCCGTGCCCCACTTACCCTTTTCTACCTTCTACCTCTGTCCCAATCTCCCCCTCCCTCAACATCTCCATCTGTCACAGCTTACAGCTTCGCTGCCGTTTGGCTATTCACATCTTTATTTTCTCCGTGGACAGCTATTAGCAGTCTCTTCCCCTGGTTTCTGTGGCAATGACTCATCCTTCATTCCCTCCCCCTGCAGGATAAATATCTCCCACTTTTTATTCCTTTTAGCTTTGACAAAGGGACACCTGAACTCAAAATGTCACCTCTTTTCTCTCCTTACAGATGCTGCCAGACATGCTGAGATTTTCCACCATTTTCTCTTTTGGTTTCAGATTCCAGAATCCGTAGTAATTTGATTTTATTTGTTGCCCATCTCTAGTTGCCCTTGAGAAGGTGGTTTTGAGCTGCCTTCTTGAATCACAGTCATCCATGTTCTGTGGATTGGCCCACAATGCTGTTAGGGAGGGAATTCCAGGATTTTGAGCCAGTGACTGTGAAGGAACGACGATATATTTCCAAGTCAGGACAGTGAGTGGTTTGGAGGGGAACTTGCAGATGGTGGTATTCCCATGTATCTGCTGCCCTTGTCTTTCTAGATGGAAGGACAGGCACAATATTGACTCAAACCCTTTATTTCTGATGAACACGGTTGCTACGGAGGGATGTCATAATTTTGAATTTTATTTATAATTCAAAATAAATCATAGAACCCCTACAGTACAGAAAAAGGCCATTCTACCCATCGAGTCTGCACTGATCACAATCCCGCCCAGGCCCTACCCCGATATCCCTACATATTTACCCACTAATCCCTCTAACCTACACATCTCCAGACACTAAGGACAATTTTTAACACATCCAATCAACCTAACCCACACATCTTTGGACTGTGGAAGGAAACTGGAGCATCCGGAAGAATCCCATGCAGACACGGGGAGAATGAGCAAACTTCACACAGACAGTGACCCAAGCCGGGAATCAAACCCAGGTCCCAGGAGCTGTGAAGCAGCAGTGCTAACCACTGTGCTACTGTACCACCCCAAATCTATTTGTATTGGCACTATCCATTTTTCTCAATGCTCCTGAAACCAAAATCATCGGTTCCTCTCAAACTTGATGTTTTCTTCAGTGAAAATGAGTTTCGTTCTGCCTATCTCTCTTCATTGCGATTAATCACAGGAAAATGCGAAAGTGGATTTGTCAATGTGTGCTTGTTAGTTGACTTTGGGTAAGTGCACAAATAGCAAAAGTCACAATTGAAAATTCAAGCCAGAACTTAACAAGGCATTGCCCATATGTATGTCCGTAATTATTCTGGGACCATCTTGTCACTTTATGCAGCAGATTCATGTTTCTATTTTGTTTTAATTACTCACTTGTTCTTGCTTGAATTTTATAATTGGTAATGAAGAACGCATTCATATGTAACAGTACAATTAACATTTGACACAGGAGATGAAATGTTTCAGGAAAATCATCAGCTTTTGATCTGATATTCAGAACCCTGTTTGCTTAAAGGTCCTTATTTACATTTTTAACTGAAACTTCCAGTTACAAGATAAAAGAGACACATAACTGAGTAATCTTAAAACAGGGAACATTTGACAGCGCAAGGAACCAAGAGAAAAGAAACCTGCAGAGCAAGCGTAAGCAGAGGAACGACTAATCATACAGCTATTGATTTCAATCAGAAAGGTCTTGTTAGTAAAGAATAATTTTAATAGACAATTTTTAATGTCAGGAAGTATTGGCACATGAAGAATTGGAAAAAGAAAAAGTGAGCAATATTCAAGATAATGCCTGACATAGGGTGGTGTGAAAATTAAGAGGAATGAAGGAGTTGTCATTAATGCTTCCACACAACAACTCAACCATGATGGTGTCAATAAATTGTTAACAGTAATGCAGAGCTAGATGATGCCAGTGACATTTTTTTTGGGAGGAAAGGACTAGTAATGGGATTTGATGTGCGTTATAAGGCTTAACACAAATGGCTTAACTTCACGATTGAGACATTCTCCCAACAGCACACACTTTCCATCGGGTTTATTTAAATACTTTAGTTTGTTGAAAATTAACTTTCATTCCCTGTTGCATGTATTCCTTCATGTCTGCATGACGATGCTCGAATAAATAATAGGATTTTGCACAGGGTGGGATATTGGGCAGGACATAAGATGCATTTTTCCCCCCTTACTGATGGATACAGTGGTGGCACAAGTTTGATACACAACAGAGTGAAACAATAGGGTAAAATACAGGACATTACTGACACTTGTGAATGGCATGTTACTTCCAATTAAGTAAATACAAGTTAGCCACTGATGCACTGGTAATTTAGTGTGTTTCAATGTAACATATAACAGCAGAATGCTTTACAGTAGGGGAATTTCACAGTAACACCATTGCCATGTTGACTTAAGCCTTACTTGTGACTAATAAATAAACTTTTAACACAGTATAATCTGTGGTATTCAGAGAGTTGGAGATATGGAGAATGGAGGATGCAGATCCAATAGATGACACGTTGAATAATTCATACAATGACAGTGGAATTTGAAACGACGCACTAGTTTCTAATAGTACATACACTTGTTTTGCACTACTCAGTACTGTTCATTGTTTCCATGTTTCAGTCATTGGTACATTTTGAGACAAATGCAAGGCAAGAGAGTCCCAGTTACAGGTCCTAGGGGCCTTGACTCCAGAGCCATAGCAATGTGGTTGACTCTCAACTGCCCTCTGAACAAGGGTAACAAGTGCTGGCCAGCCAGTGACACCAATGTCCCACAAATGAACAAAAAGAAAAAAAGTCAATTTGTGCGTGACCTGCATTGGGACCTTTGGATTCCTGTGTGGTTGTGCACCGTACAGATAGGGTTGCCAACCCTCCAAAATTGGCCTTGTATCTCCAGGAAATGAAGATCAATCGCCAGTGTGCTAACCTGGAGAAAGATCATCAGGAAATCTTAAAAAAAACAATTGTTTATCTTTTATTTGGATATTTTCCTTTCCCAGTATAAAATACTGAAAATGGGTCTTGGGGAAAAAACGGCTATTTGGCTAACAATGAAACATCATCCAATTGAGTGATGGGTCCTTTCCCTTTCCAACTGACAAAGAAATTAGCAACAAAAATGGTTGTGTTGGCTGATAAATAGCTGGGGCATGGGGGCAAATCTTGTGGTTAAACCTTCAGGAATAAATTTAACCACAGTCGGCAACCATTCTTACAATGGTCACAGAAAAAGACTGCATACAATAATATTTTACATAAAAATTACAATTTGATCATACCAACTCATGTTGGTGATCATTCTTCTCAACGGTGTAAATTGGACGTGTCCATTTTGTTCCCCTATCCCTTTCCTTTGACCACCTATCTAATCTATTCGGAAATACATTCGAGCTGTGCTTCAACCATTCGCTCTGGTGGTATATTCAAGAGCTTCATAACCCTCTGGAAGCAGATCACGCCTGCTGAACATCATACATGTATTGCATTTAACCTTTCATCCAGGCGCTCTTGTTACATAGCCCTCAATCACTGAAAACCATCTCCTTCGACATTTACAGCTTTAAACACAATCGAGCCATCAGTAGTTCACGCTGTGCTAACAAAAATGACCCTATTTTTAACATTTTCTTTTTGTACTTACTTCCTTGCACCAGACAATATCCTAATGAATCTGCATTATATTCTCCCAATTGTCTCAGCATCCTCCCTATAGGAGAGAGTCCAACTTTTCGAGGGGTCACTCTTATGCAATACATTGATGGGATTCAAGTTGCGCAGTTGCGTTTTGACCACATGTCCTAGACTGACAATTTGGACTTTAGAAGGTTGAGGGCGGATCTTATTGAAACTTACTAGGATACTGCGAGGTCTGGATTGAGTGGACGTGGAGAGGATGTTTCCACCAGTAGGAAAAACTAAAACCAGAGGGCACAACCTCAGGCTGAAGAGACAATCCTTCAAAACAGAAATGAGGAGGAATTTTTCAGTCAGATTAGAGAATCTATGGAACTCTTTGCCGCGGAAGGCTGTGGAAGCCAGATCATTGAGAGTCTTTAAGACAGAGATGATAGGTTCTTGATTAATAAGGGGATTCAGAGTTATGGAGAAAAGGCAGGAGAATGGGGATGAGAAAAATATCAGCCCTGATTGAATGGCAGAGTAGACTCAATAGGTCGAATAGCCTAATTCTGCTCCTATGTTTTATGATCTATGGTATATTCAGTGCTGTACTAAGGAACATTGTACCATTGAAGATGCTGTTGAAATCTTTTTCCCTATTTTTCATCCTACCTGATTTTGAGTAGCAACAAACACAAATTGGATAGGGTGTAAAACATTCCAATATCTTCTGTTCTACATCCAATGATAACAGTGAAATTATTACTTCATTACTCACCTATACTCAGGATAGTCTTGGGTTGTTTTTGTTGGAGCAGAGAAGACTGAGGGGATGACCTAATCGAGGTACACAAGGGAATGAGGAGCACAGGCAGAGCGGATAAGGAGCAGCTGTTCCCCTGAATTGAAGGGTCAGTCATGAAGGGGCATAAATTCAAGGTAAGGGGCAGGAGGTTTAGGGGGCATGTGAAGAAGAACTTCTTTACCCAGAGTTTGGAATGAACTACTTGGGAGAGGAGAGGCAAGTTGCCTCACAACCTTTAAAAAGTACCTGGATGAGCACTTGGCATGTCATAACATTCAAGGCTATGGGCCAATGCTGGAATTAGGTGGGAGATCAGGTGTTTCACACATCAGTACAGACTCAATAGGCCAAAAAGCCTCTTCTTCTCTCTATGATTCTATGAAACTGTTAAGGATTTTCATAAGCATTACACAGGAAACTTTATGAAATGTCATGTGGAATCCAAGTTCATTGAAAACGTATATGTGAGGTGTTTCCCTTGGTTGGGGAATCTAAAACCAGGGGACACAATTTCAAAATAAGGGAGAAGCTACTTTGGACTGAGGTGTGGAGATTTACTTTAACTCAGAGGGTTGTGGATCTTTGAAATTCTCCATCCCAGAGGGCTGTGGGGAATCATTGAGTATATTTAAAACAAGGACTGTCAGATTTCTAAATACCAGTGACATAAAGGGAAATGGGGTTAGTGTAGGAAAAAGACATTGAAGTAGAAGATGGTCAGCCATGATTGGATTGAATAGCAGAGCAGGTTCGATGGACCCTTCGAACTGGCCCTTCTCAGCACCCCCCTGGTCCCCTGATTCCATGGTTGGAGGGCCAAATTCAATTGTACACTTGACCCTGAAGCCAAAACAGCGTATTTCGGAGGACTTTTGACCAAAGTAGCCAGTGAGTCGGGGAATATTCTAACTCAAGCTACTTGCCTCAGTAGCCCAAGTCTGGCCCCCAAGCTGTTTTGGGACAAAATTGGAACTACATTAGCCAATTTAAATTGATACCAGCCAGGCTTTTCAATTCATTCAGATATGCACAGATGGTGAAGAAACCTTCAATTTTCTGGGGTGGATTTTTAACGTGTCACTTCTGCACAAAACTGACATCCCAGGTTGGACTCCTCCTTGGAGGAAACACTGTGTTTTCACTTCCATTGAAATGACCTGCCTCAAGGCTGCATCATACTTTTTCCAAGTATTTATTTCCAAGATTTTCAGAAGACATTTGGCAAAATTCCTTCTTGGCATGGAACTTTTATGCATCTGATGTGCAATTGGAAAGAATTTTAGGGATTGAAATGTAAAACTGGAGTTCGTCTTACAGCCACAGAATTCCACATGCTGCACAAATTGCTTGCTCCAACTGGAATTGTTCCTAACGGAGTCTTATTTCCTTTGCCATGCTGCTCCAAATTGATGAAGAGTCACCCAGGAAGGCACGGTGACACAGCGGTGAGCACTGTTGCCTCACAGCGTCAGGGATCATGGTTCAATTCTAGCCTCGGCTCACTGTGTGGAGTTTGCACTTTCTCCCTAGTTTCCTCTGAGTGCTCCGATTTCCTCCCACAGTCCAAAGGTGTACGGGTTAAGTCTGGCCCACACGTGACTCCAGAGCCACAGCAATGTCGTTGACTCTTAATTGCCGTCCGGCAACTAGGGATGGGCAATAAATGCTGGTCAGCCAGCGGTGCTCACATCCCATGGATGAATGAAAAAAATACAGGCACAATAACTGATCATCTCCCAAATGTTTTGCACCAAGGAACATTTTCTTTGTATATGATAGTGTTAGTAATGAATTTATGTCTTAGGAGAGTGGCATGTAGCTTTCCTTCATTTTCTAGAAGTTACAAGATTTATATCTTGTTTAAAAATGTGCTGCATGCTTGCACTGCACAGCAGGAGTCATCTGATGATAAAATCTCTTGACAGCCCAATTCAAAGGATTACAGCGACTTGATTTTAAGACATGACCCAAGTACAAGTCAATTGTGAAGTCAATATTCATGGCGTGCAGCACACACACAGGCACCAAGAAGATTTAGACACCTGTATTGTAAATCAGAAGACAGCAGGCACATTTCTTTTACCTGTCTGCTGTCTGGCTGCCCCAGGGTCAACACACACAGCAGCAAGCATTCAGATGAGGCTCTATAATATTTTCAGCCATGACACTATCAGGAAATCATGAGCTCAATGATGACCTTGTGAGGTGATACTGTCACTTGTGCAATCAGATCTTAAAGAGGGAGAAATACATGGTCCGTAATATATATACATATTTTAAAAATCCATGTTTTTAGTTTTAAAAAAAAATGGTTATGGGTTTTAGCCTCTGAGTTGAGATTGAACAGTTTTTGTTTTAGAAGGAGAGTGTTCAATGCATTATTGAAATGCTGTCTGGGAGAAGCTGCAGACTCAATACTGGAAGATAACGGAACAAATTAGCATACATCCTGTTGAAATGGCGTGCATCCTGAAACACAATGTTAATGCTCCTATCTCTCACATTAACCTCGCTCACATCTCAATAATTCTTCCATATCAGATTGAGTGCGAACAGTATTTTCATTAAAACAAACCATTTTCTAACAGTTTAGGTTTAAACTGAAGCTCCTAAGGGGGTGAGATGTCGACTTTAACAGATTTTAATACATTGCAGTACAGAAGGAGGCCATTCGGTCCACCACTTCATCACCAGTGTTCGTTGAATATGTATTTGAGTTATCAACCAAAGCAAGCATTGCAAAAAAAAAAGTTTTCCCCATTTTCTTTCTGATTTTTAAGTACACTGTAGCACCCATGACTTTGTCACGAAACAGGGGAGCTCTTAGGAATGTGACTCTCTACTTTTGCAATCTATAAATGAGAAGTGATTCACTGTGTTGACAATTCTCACCATTATGTTTGTTGGAGAATTCCAAACCATTTAGCTGCAAGTGAAACAGTTCTGTGTCCAATTCTGGTGTAATTCTGGTCATGGTCTTTATAAAAGGATGGATACTAACTGGACAACTTATTTGTTTTAAGAGCTTGAGTATGTTCTTCCTCCCCATGGCTCCCAATTTCTGGGTTACTTCCTTGTTCTTTCCCAAACCATGGAAGGATGATTATTATCCTGAGAAAGTAGACCTACCTTCTGTGATGCCACTGTTGAACGAGCTGTAAAGAGGTGAATGATAGTAATCACTTGGGTCCCTGTTTTGACCCTTTGTGGCCTAATTGAGATCAAGAGCTCACCTGACTTCCTGTGTGTCTTCAAGGTCAAATAATTTCTATGATAGCAAGACACTGCAAAGAATGTAGAGAATACTGTGGCGCCAATGTGCAGCATTAAGCATGGAGGGCGACCCTTCAAAAGTTGCTTTAAAGCAGTCCTCTGTAATTTTACTGAACAATATTTAGCATTGCGAAAGTACCAAATCAGAGATTGTGCTCCTTGATGCCTTGACCAGAGAGAAAGTCCTGAATGTGCCCAGGGCAAGCCTCCAATCCTGTCAAACAGGTATAGTGTTTGGGTTGAGGTGTCAGTGCACATGAACATCACATCATATACCCAAAATCTAAAGGGAAATACAGAAGAGATTTTCTAGACCTACACTACCACTTTAGCCAACATTTTTCAGTGAAACCACCTTGCAGACAAAACTGAGAAAAAGCAGAACATGTTGCCATCTGAACACCAACCCTAAACTATGAAATAATTGGCAGAAAATGAAGGAATCCAGATTCCTTTCAAGATTGGCAGAATTCACATAATTTGATTCTGTGTCTATTTACATTGTGCAATGGAATTTCTTTCTTTTCAAGAAAGCAATATGATTGAGGCAGTGGGGAGGATGGCATGGTGGCAAGCATGCCTCAGAGGCCAGGGATCTGGGTTTGATTCACAGCTTAGGTCACCATCTGCGTGGGGTCTGCATGTTCTCCTTGTGGCTGTGTGGGTTTCCTCCCACAGTCTGAAAGACGGTCTGGTTAGGTGCACTGGCCATGCTAAATTCTCTCTCAGTGTACCCGAACAGATGTCCGAATGTGGCGACTTGGGGATTTTCACAGTGACTTCACTGCAGTCTTAACGTAATCCTATTTGTAATACTAATAAATAAACTTTATATCTATGGACAGCATTTTACGGCTGCGCTCGAGCGAGGAAATTCCCACTCAAGGTCAATAGACATTTCTGTTGCCCATTCCTTTCCGATTCTGTGGTGGACGGGGCGGTAGAATTCCAGCGGAAACGTGCAACAACCACAACACTCTCCACCTCAGGGTGACCAGCCATTCAATATCCCTGCACGTCTCTTATGTTGTGGGCTAGTTTCTATTGGAGCACAGATGACAGTGTACCTGGACAAATAAGATGTCTGCTAATTGCTTGTATTTGTCGTACCCTTAATTGATTTGTAGAAAGTGTACTAAAAGGCAAATGACAAAAATCAATCCACGAAGCACAGGAAATAGGGTCATGAAACGGGGAAAGGTCAACAAGTTATAAATATTTTTTATGACGACAACTGTCAGAATGGTTGAAGACGCAAAAACATTATTGTGTAGATGCTGAGTGACATGAGATCAAGGTAAGCACTTACAATGTGTACTTGCTCTATGCTCCTGGGAGCTGTGTACCCAATAAAGTGGAGCATAGGGGACACAGCATTATAGAAATAGCCACACATTGAGGAAACAACTGATTTGTTCTAAAAGGTCTTCCAGTGCATTAGCCAATTACAAATAAGAGTTTTATGTTTCTTCCTTCATCAGTCCACTTCTGCCCGGCCAATTCAATTTGAAAATGAGAGACAAAATGGCATTAGCTATAGCTCAGTGGTGCATTCTCACTTCCAAATGAGATGATTGTGGATTCAAGATGCAGCATCAAAATGTAAGTGAACCCTCTGGTGCCAGTACCAAGGTGATGCTGCACTGTTGGGAAGGTGTCACCTTTCAGATGCAATGTTAAGCTGAAAAAAAATTGTCTTCCTTATTTTCCTTGGAGTATAAGGCCAAAAGATATTGAAGCAGAATTAGATCATCCAGCCCATCGAGTCTGCCCCGCTATTCAATAATGGCTCGTAAGTTTCTCAATCCCGTTCACCTGTTTTCTCTGCATTACCTTTGATTTCCTTACTGATCAAGAACCTATCCATTGCTGTCTTAAATACACTCAATGATCTGGTCCGAACAGCCTTCCGTGGCAATGAATTCCACAGATTCACCACCCTCTTGCTGAAGAAATTCCTCCTCAGCTCCGTTCTAAAGGGTCGTCTCTTTACTCTAAGGCTATGCCCTTGGATTTTTGTTTCTCCTCCTGATGGAGACATCTTCCCCATGTGCACACTTTCCAGTGTTCTGTAAGTTTCAATGAGACTCCATCTCATCCTTCTAAACTCTACTATGTACAGACTCAGAGTCCTCAGACGGTCCTCCTATGTCAAGCTTTTCATTCCCACAATCATTCTTATGAACTCCCTTTGACCCTCTCTAAGGCTTCACATCCTTCCTTAGATAAAATTGCTTACAATACTCCAAATGTTGTCTGATCAGAGGTTTATAAAGCCTCAGCAGTACATCCCTCCTTCATATTTTATGTCTGTGTAATATGACATACTTGCATTCTTGCCACCTCCAGTGAAACATTGTTCTCTCAGGTAGACCCCAAGATATTTCACAAGCGCAAAAGAAGCACACTTGTTCACCTGGACAATATCTATCCTTCAGCCAACATCATACAAATGGATTATTTGGTTATTTATCTCAGTGCTGTTTGTGAGACCTTGCTCTGTGGAAGTGGGCTGCCACGTTTCAAACAACTTTAGCCATGATTTTCCGCTCCTGTTTTTGACAGGCAGGTTCAGTGACGGGAGTGGATAATCACGTCAGAAGGCCCAAATTCCGTTTCACGGTGACGTAAAACAAACTGTCCCCTCCCCCTCATCAGTGACAGGGCATAATTCCCAATTTTCAAACCATCATCTGAATACATCACCTCATTATCAGGCTTGATAAACCAGAATCATTCTCTATCCCTGCCCCCACTGGAATGTCCATTCACGGCAACATGAGGACAGAATGGTGTGAAACCTGGCTGGTCTCCGAAGGTGCGCACCTGGTGAGTGGACCTCCCATAGGTGTCAGGTAAGTTCAGGGGTGGAGAAGGTCATGACTAGGCACTGCCTAGGTTCTACTAGGCAAGTCCCAGGCACTACATGGGCACTGCCCCCAGCACTGCTGAGTCCAGGCACAGCGAGGGTAGGGGTGGGGGGGGGGAGGGGTGTGCCAGTGCTGTGGACAGCGCCCAGGTAATGCCTGGGGGCACTGCCAGGGGTCAATTCCCAGACAGTGTCAGGCGGCAGTGCTGTGGGTGGGTGCCCAGGTAGTCCCTTGGGGCAGTGCCAAAATCAATTCCCAGTGTCAGGGCTGTACTGGGGGGTAGTGCGGTGGGGAGGGGAGGGCTCCAAGTGAAAAGCATTGCGCTAGGGTGGCCCTTAAAAATATTCCCCCAATCTTCAAGGGATTAGATTATTAGTGGATTGGGCTCAATCATACTGTCAGTGGCTTCATCACTGCTTTTCCCACACGCTAGAGACCTTTGATGAATTCTGGGAAAATTCCACCCAGTGACCACACTTTAGGATTTCCTGAAGCCACGAAAGGTGACATATGAAGGCGTCATACAAAGATGAAAGCCAAGTGTATCTGTTTTGGATGCAGTAAATTACATGAATATTAATTCATTTTGTTGCTCAAGTTTCTGCTCAAAGTTTTTTTTATCACCAATCATAATACTTTTTCTCATGAATCAATCCAATTGGATAGCATGTCTGGCTTCTTCTGCTGGCACAGTAGTTAGCACTGCTACCTCAAAGTGCCAGGGGCCCGGGTTTGAACATAAGAAATAGGAGCAGGAGGAGGCCATCTAGCCCCTCGAGCCTGCCCCGCCATTCAATAAGATCATGTCTGATCTGATAGTGGTTCAGTTCCACTTAATCAGCAGCTCCCCATAACTCTTAATTCCCTTATTGGTCAAAAATCTATCTATCTGTGACTTAAACACATTTAATGAGGTAGCCTCTACTGCTCCAATGGGCAGAGCATTCCAAAGACTCACCACCCTTTGAGTGAAGAAGTTGCCCCTCAACTCTGCAACTCTGATTCTTGACTATCTGCACAGTGTCTGCGTGTCCACCTGTGTCTGCGTGGGGTTCCTCCAGGTGAATTCAATTTCCTCCCACAACCTGAAAGCCGTGCTAGTTAGGTGGATTGGTTATACTAAAGTCTCCCTCAGTGTACCCGAATTGGCCCCGGAGTGTGGCAACTAGGGGATTTTCACAATAACTTCATTGCAGTATTAATGTAAGCCTACTTGTGACTAATAAAAATAACTAATAAAACCATTAGTTATTTTTAGTGTTTATTTTTAATGCATGAATACAAGTTTTAAAACAAATTATTTTTAAGAAATTAAATATATTCCTTTAAGGGTTGTAACCTGGGGCAGAATGGTGAACACAGCTGCAAATGCATTGTGTATATTACAAATTATCCAGTGTCGATCACCATTCGTGACTGACCTGATTGCAAATCACTGGAGGTTACTTTAAAAACTGTACAAAACCATTTGCTCGTTTCAATGGTGTATATTAATAAATTTTTCAGTAAATTATAAATAAGTTAAAAGGCTTTATGATTAATTCTCCTCAAAAAAAACCCACTGAATTTCAAGAGCCTTCTTGTCGGCCAACAAATGAGCACAATTAGCAGAAACTCACCATGATGATTAATTCAAGCTATGTGAATGGCCAGTCTTGTAGGACAAGGCTGATTTCTCGAGTGATAATTCTTAAATCAGAAACTATATTTGCATTTGAAATTTCTCACCTTTTGTGCTGGTGTGGCCACTTCTAGGACAAATTGCAACAAGAAAATCATCACAACAAACCACAAACATCCCTCTTTCATTTTCTCCATCTGCCCAAACAATCTTGACCCATTGAAATTATGATATACATTTTTGCTTCCAGAAGATTGACTGAGCTTGGCAACATTGACATGCCAACTGCCCTCAGTGAGTATTCTATTTTTATTATAACTCAGGCCTAAAACAAAGGGAAACCTTTCAGGGAGCATCTCAAAGAACAAAAAAAGTACAGTACAGGAACAGCCCCTTTGGCCCTACGCCAAACATGATGCCCTAACTCAACCAAAAACACATTCTGCCCTTACTTGGTCCATAACCCTCTATTCATGTACCCACCCAGATGTCTCTTAAATGTTGCTCATGTGCCTGCTTCCACCATCTCCTCTGGCAGCGCATTCCACCCACCACTCTCTGCATGAAAAACTTTGCCCATACATCTCCCTTAAACTTTTCCCCTCTCATCTTGAGCCTGTGCCTTTGTAATAAACACTTCTGCCCTGGGAAAGAACTTCTGACTATCCAACCTATCTGTGCCTCTCATATATTTGTAGACCTCTACCAGATCTCCCCTCAGCCTCCATCTTTCCAGTGAAAACAAACCTAGTTTAGTCAACTTCTCCTCACAGTCAACACCCTTGAGAGTTGCAGTACATTCAGCTCAGGAAAAGATTAATATGCAAATGTAAAAAACAATTTTTATTCGTGGGTGTCACAGTGGCATAGTGGTTGGCACTGCTGTCTCCCGGTGCCAGGGATCCGGGTTCAATTCCTGGCTTGGATCACTGTCTGTGTGGAGTCTGCACATTCTCCCCATGTCTGCGTGAGTTCCCTCCGGGCACTCTGGTTTCCTCCCACAGTCCAAAATATGTGCTGTTAGGCATATTGAGGGAGAGTTTAGTAATGCCAGTGTACCCAAACAAGTGCCGGAATGCGGCGACTAGGGGATTTTCACAGTTACTTCATTGCAGTGTTAATGTAAGCCTACTTGTGACACTAATAAATAAACTTTAAACTTTATTTTGAAAGAGCAAGTCATAGAGTCTCATTGGGCATTCAAACACTACTATCAAAGAAGGTACAATGATTGCATAAATAATGATTGCATAAATAACAATTGCATAAATAACAATTGCATAAATAACAATTGCATAAATAACAATTGCATAAATAATAATGGGTGCATGTGTCTAATAATGCCAGTAACTGCTATAACTTTGAGAAATACTCACTAAGTGACTATGGAAACAACATGGTCCACATATATTGTTTCAACAATTAATGGGGAAGGTGAGAACACTGAGGAGTTTAGTGGATGGCTATAGCCATTGGAGTGTACTTCTTCCTTAGAATTCTATGCATTGCTGTCACTTCTAATTATCGATTATATTCTTATATATAAGGAACGTATCTATGATGTTATAATTAATTTAAATGACATTAGATTGAAATCCATGACATTGCTGCAGGAAGGTGATCTGCCATAGATTAGTCGGAGACAGTACCATTTTATATACTATTACTGAGAATAATGGACACTCAGAAATGATCTCAGTCTCGTAAATGTTATCAAAGGGGTTCAAATGATGCTATAAACCTTCAGAACCACGCTAAAGTGATTTATAACTATAATCTGAACCCTGAGATGAGATTGCAGGCTTGAAATTACTCCAGGGTATCCATTATTATAAAAGTTATGTACTGTGAAGTTTGCGTCAGTGCCTCCATTTAGTTTTGGCTTTGTTTTTATTTTTGCTCGCAGCAGCTGTTCGGGACGACACCAGATGCCAGTCAGCTTCATGATGCTGTCATGGGTAATATTCACCCAAATGATTGATACAATGCTGAAACTGGATTCAGAGATAATCAACAATTAATTACAACACTCAACGTTATTTTACATGAGACGATATTTATTTTTTCTTTCATGGGATGTGGCTGTCACTGGCAAGGCCAGCATATCTTTCTGCACATCCTGAATTGAACCGAATCGCTTGCGGGGCCATTTCAAAAGGCAGTTAAGAATCAGCCACATTGCTGTAAGTCTGGTGTCAAACACCAGATTGGGGTAAAAGATGGCAGATTCCCTTCCCTGAAAAGCATCAGTGAACCAGCTGGATAACGATCAATGATAGCTATCACGGTCAGTTTTTCCTGAAATAGTTTGATGCACTAGATTCATGAAGTAAATTCATATTGACCCAGCTACCATGCTGAGAGTTGAACTAGGGTCTCCTGGGTTTCTGGTCCAGTGACATTACCACCACACAGTTGTTATCTTGCTGCTTCACAGCGCCAGGGACTCATGTTCAATTTCTGGATTGGGTCAGTGTCTGTGTGAAGTCTGCACATTCTCCCTATAACTGCATGGGTTTCCTCCAGGTGCCCTGGTTTCCTTCCCAAAGTCCAAAAGATGTGCTGGTTAGGGTGCATTGGCCATGCTAAATTGTCCCTCAGTGGATGCAACTGGTGCTGGAGTATGGCAACTTGGGGATTTTCACAGTAACCTCATTGCAGTGCTAATGTAAACCTGCTTGTGACAAAAACTTTAAGCCCCCTGCATGTTTGGAATAAGTTATACCTACACATATGGTGCAAAGATGAAAGAGAATTCTGTTTCCTTATGTTGTGCAGAATGTAAATGAATTGGCGGGATGGGTCATTAAAAAAGAGGGTATAAAAATCTGTTATCGAAACTATCAATTTGAATCACTGATGAGAAAAAGTGCCAAGGGAGCAAGCTTTGATTAAAAAACAAATAGTTTGTTGCCTATTGCGAGGTAGATCTTTTTATGATGCTGTTACATTCCAATGTGAAAAAAAGCAAGACCGGGACACTGTTTCCAACAGAGGTCTCAATTGCTCATTACAGAGTAACATTGACAAGAATTACAAAGTGGTTCTTGTTCTGTGTCGGCCCACAGTCCCAGCTGAAATGGACTGAATAGAGCAGGGAATATGAATGAGAATTCTTAAAGGATATTTTGAAAGCCCCAGCAATGCTGTAGGTGAAATGTGCCACAGGAAACGCCATAAACACGCCTGCAATTTGTATTTCAAATGGAACTGTTCAGTTCATCTTGGAACCAAAAGCCTTTTAGCGGCATGTTTTGAAGACAAAGAGTTCACAGATGGACCTCCAAAGTGCTTTCAAAAACTCATGAATTTTGGAAAGGCTCTGTGTACATTTTTACAATGTACTAAACTGATCAACAATGTTCATGTCACTCAATTTGAAAAAATATATGTATTCAAGCACAAATTGGCACAGGCACACTCCAGTCATATTTATTCTTTATACTGCTACTGATCATATTATTTATTTGGCTTACATACGCAACTTAACAAAAATTATCGTAAGGGTTAGATTCACATGAAGCAACTGAGGTCCTCCCTCCTACTCTCAAACAGAGGCCAACCTTAAAGAGGCCAAACAGCGGCCAGCAGTTCAATTGAATGACAGTGCCACTGGGAGGTGGTGGCTGCTGCTAGTATGACACCTAACCAAGGCCTATGTGAATTGGGAAGACACAATGACAGCCTTAACATTGCTGGAGTGTCAGTTAGTATGAAAGAAAATAGGGATATTACTGGCTGGCCACTATGACTTGAGCCATGTGCTGGTGAGTCTTTGTGAAGATGACACATTGATTGAAGAACTGACCCCATCTCATGAAGCCCGCTTTGCATCCACTTGTTCTTTTCTACGATTAAAGGTCGGTTCGATAATCTTTTCTTAACATTCTATCATTCATGGATCCATCTAGCCAAATCTTTCTGCAAGTACTTCCAAAACACCTATCACAACTGATTAAAATGCTTAACTTTACAACAAAAGTTAAATTAAAGTTGAGTCAATAAGCGTCTCAAAATTCAATGTACGAGAAACAGGAAGCTAACATCTTGTATATGTATTTCATCAAAATACTTCAGGAATGAAGATATCAGTGGCATGGTGATACAATGGTTAACATCACTGCCTCATAGCGTGAGGGACCTCAGTTCAATTCGGGCCTTTGGAGACTGTGTGGAGTTAGCATGTTCGTCCTGTGTCTGCATGGGTTTCCTGCAGGTGCTCTGATTTCCTCCCAGAGTCCAAAGATAGAATAGAATCTTAGAATTCCCACAATGCAGAAAGAGTCCATTTCGCACATCAAGCCTGCACCAACAATTCTACCCAGGTCCCATTCCCGCAACCCCACATAGTTACTCTGCTAATCTCCCTGACACTACGGAGCAATTGAGCATGGCTAATCAACCTAACCTGCACATCTGACACATTTATTGATGTCACAAGTAGGCTCACATTAACACTGCAATGAAGTTACTGTGAAAATCCCCTAGTCGCTACACTCTAGCGTCTGTTCGAGTACACTGAGGGAGAATTTAGCATGGCCAATGAAACTAACCAGCACACATCTTTTGTACTGTGGGAAGAAACTGGAGCACCCGGAGGAAACCCACACAGATGAGTTGGCGAACCTGCAGGCTTCACACAGACAGTGACCCATGCTGTGAATCGAACTCTGGTCCCTGGCAGTATGAGGCAGCACTGCTAACCACTGTGTCACCTCTGTGCAACCACCCAAGTAGGCAAATAAGGCCTCATTTTAATGTCTCATCCAAAGAATGACATCTCCAGCAGTGCAGCACTCCCTCTGTACTGCACTGGAGTGACAACTTTGATTTTTGTAATGATTGCTATTTTTCAATTATACGTCTGATTGAAAATTGTTGACAAAAAAGACAAGTTATTTTCAAAAATCTTTAAGTACTATAATCCAAATGTTGTTTGACTGATTTGACAGTATAAGTAAACAAGATTAAATAGCATTTCACCCATCAACTGTAAATTCAGCAAGGGAAATCAGTTTAGGCTGTCCTATTAGCCACTCTGAAGATATTCAAAACCTGTCTTTATTTGTCATTCATGTCATTAAATTATGTTCCATTTTATGTTTGAAGGTTCAGATTTAACTTACTGCCTTGCGATTGAAATATCTGATTTTTAATAATGCATACATTTCAGATATTTGATTGCAATAATCCCCTGGTATTCTAGGTAGAAAGCAATTTAGCAGTTTAGTTTGAATATTTTTGCACTTTGACTTGTCATAGTTTAACCCTTGTCTAATGACTTCAACAATCAAATGTGTCAACAGTTCCAAGGGCCATTAAACAAATTGTTACTCTGTCAAAAAAAATCTTCGCCTCTTTAAAATTAAATATCTTTCATTTTTAACTGAAGTGAAAATCAAATCCAGAATTATAGCCAAACACAGCTCAGAACCTAGCAAAATCAATCAATAATGCCAACTCCTTGATGCAATTAACTCTTGTGGTAAAGCGTTAGCTTTCTAATAATATTAAGAGGCGATTCTTTCTCAACTCACCTCCAACATACCAAATAAATCAATTGGCTTGAAAATGTGAAAAATAAATGTTGTTCTCAATGTGTGTGCGATGAGTAAAATTGTCCAAAAATGTTCCTGTTGGGCAATTGCTAATGATAGCCTGATAATCCTTAATTACGAGATTAAAATTGTGAATTCTTCCATGTGGGAATGATGTGTCAATGGCACAAAACAGCCTGGCAGCAAGGGTTCAAAATGAACATTAGTGTCAGCCAAAAAAAGAAAACACAAGCAAATCAATGCGACTGACACTCAATAAAATTATCTAGCAAGGTTCACTGATGCAAAATTAGCTTTATCATTTCATTGCAAGGTTTATACAACACTTCCAAATGGTTATGCTATTATTTGTATCCTTCAATTAGATTACAGTCTGCTAATCAGGGCCTTGTTTCATTAATTCCAAACAAATTTAGATCAATTCCTCTTGGTTTCGAGCTTATTGATTGTGTCTGGTATGTTTGAGATTGGTCCATGTTTGGTCTTGCCATGAAACACTTATCAAAGGACATTGCATAATGTTAAACCAGGTAATCTTTCTGTGCCAACAACAAGCCAGATAAATAGAGTCATTTAAATTACAAACACTCATATCATAGATGTTCAGGTTTGGGAGAGGGGGGACAGTATCACTCACACTTTGCTTACACTGCAACCCCATATGAAGCCCCTATGGTTGAAACTATCAAAGCCTCGAGTCTTTACCAGGGCAACTCCGCATGCAGCTGCCAAGTTACCTCTGCTCATATCCATAGAGACATCTTGAAAAAAAAAGGCCGTTTGGCCCATGATGCTTAGACTGACTCTTTGAAAGAGCACTATAAATGATTTCCACTTCTACGTTCTTTCCCCTCAGTCCTGCATCTATTTTCCCGCCAATTTGCCATCAGGGTAATCTGTGATACACAAAAAAGAGACTTGGGAAGCGAGAGGGCGATGGTCGTTTTCATATTTTTGCATTATGAACGGGGGAGTAATGGGATGACAACTGGGCTTCCTGTCAAAGGCCCATCTTTCCTGTATTTGGGAAAGCCTTAATTTGGGGGTCGGATGTTTCCACTGTGAACAAACAAGAGTTTCACTATCATATTCGAGAAGAGACATAGAAGGGTTTTTTTTTTGGCCCCAGGGACCCATCCTGACAGTGCATATGGTCTTAGGAGAACCTGCATTGGAAGAACACATAACAAAATCCTTGAAAATTAGTTTCAGGCTCCATTAGTTTTCAATTTGCTGTTTTCATCTTCTGTTTACATTTTCAAGCTAGTGTAGTTTTGTTTCTCCCATGCCTTCTTTATTGGCATCCTAGGACTTGGAACCAGCAATCCTTTGAACCAAATTCTTTGAAGTTACAAGGGGCCATTGGAAGGACAGCAGGCTGCCTCTATGCTCTCCCACACATTACTATGTTCCAACATGTGCACAGCAAGTTAGCAAAGGTCACTTTGGCAATCACTGTTGGTGGACGCTTTTCTTCCAATGACAACTTTGTCTTCTGATGACATTGTGAAGAAATTAAGTTTATTTATTCGTGTCACAAGTAGGCTTACATTAACACTGCAATGAAGGTACTATGACAATATGTTTAATCTTTATGCTAAAAGGTCCTTCCCAAGTATTTGAATCACATACTGCCATGTTAGATGAAATAAGCATGGTAGCAATGTCAGGAAAAATTACTGCCTTTTGTACTGGAAGATGCCAACTATTTTGGGTTCTGGCAAACCTGCCTTGGAATAGTTATGATAACTTTCTCCTTGATTACTAAGACAGGTTAAGTGTTGGGCTGCACTGGCATTTCTTGTAAACTCATGCCAGTGATAATGCTCCTAGAACAGACTCAGAAATTTTTGATAGGATCAGATTATGTTCCAGTAACTTTTATTTAGTATATATAAAACTTGAGATCCAAGTTACTGCTTATGAGAATAGTGGCACAAAATTCCACTGTTTTTGAATAAATAAAATAAAGTTTACTGTATACAGTGAGAAAAGTTAAACAATTTATAATATCTATCTGACACTTCATATTCAGAATCAATGAGGTACATGTGAATTAACATACAAACTATGGTTTGACACCCTACACTGTGGAATAAATAGTAGACGCAAATAAGACGGATCACACAAATATGTCAGTAACCCACACTGATGTCAGCGAACATTGTGAGTCAACCAGTCTCTGTCTCTCTTATGAGGAATAGCAAGTCTTTCTTCCTTTATTCTTTCCTTTTGAAGATCTAGCCTTGGAATTCACTCTGAAGGTCACCGTGATTTGGACTGCTCACCTCACAGTGTTTCAGTCTTGGCTCCCGAGATTCCATTCCCTTGGGTTCCAAATCTGTACTCCAACACTCATTCACAGGACAATCTCAGCTCTTCCTCACATGATCTCCAACTTTCTTTTGCCTTCTTAGAGCTCCAGGGCTTCTCCTGAGCGCTTACGACCTGAAGACTGCAAATTGCAGCACTTCAACTACTATGAGCATCTTTCTTTTCTCCTCTTCCAGGTGGTTCCTCTTGTCAGCCTTCCCCTATTAGTGGCTAATTCTTTGAGTTCCTCTCTTTGGGATCTCTTCCTTTTCCATTCCCTGGGTTCCCTCTCTGGGTTCATTTTTGTGACCCTCATCTGTCCCTTATCAATATTTCCTCTCTGGTAAGGTACCTCACTCCTGGGACTTGTGATCAGGTTTTTTGCACTATTTCTTCACACACAGGTGCACTCGAATCTTGTCCCCGGTCCAAAGACTCAAACGCTGGACTGCACTGCCTGGTCCTGATGTACACATGTATGGGATTGCCCAGGGAATGCTAGAATTTTCGGTTCCCAGCCTCCACTTGAGAATCAGATAAGTCAAGATTCATAATACCTTTCATTCCAACTTGCTTGCCTATTCATACAATCCTACAGTGCACAAGTGGCTCTTTGGCCCATCAATTCTGCACCGATCCATGAAAAGCCCCAACCTGCCCATCTAATACCACTTGCCAGCACTTGGTCCACAGCCTTGAATGTTATGGCATGCCAAATACTCATCCAGGTACTTTTTAAAAGGATGTGAGGCATCCTCCCCCACCACCCTCCAAGGCAGTGCATTCCAGACCATCACGCTCTGGGTAAACAAGATTTTCCTGAAATTCCCCCTAAACGTCCCAACCCTCACTTTTAACTCGTGTCCCCTCGTAACTGACCCTTCAACTAAGGGGAACAGCTGCTCCTTATCCACCTTATTCATGCCCCTCATAATCTTCAACGTTTCAGTCAGGTTGCCCCTCAGTCTTCTCTGCTCCAGAGAAAACAACGTAAGTAGTCTCACTACACCAGGTTAAAGTCTAAGAGGCTTATTTGGTAGCAAAAGCCACTAGCTTTCTTCGCACTGGCTGCCCCTTCATCAGGTGGGTGAGAGTTCTAATCACGCACAGGGCATATAAAGACACAAACTCAATTTACAGAATAACGATTGGAATGTGATTCTTTACAGCTAATCGAGTCTTAAAAGTACAGACAACATGAGTGGAGAGAGCATTAAGCACAGGTTAAAGAGACGTGTATTGTATCCAGATAGGACAGTTAGTGAGATTTTGCAAGTCCAGGCAAGTCGTGGGGATTACAGATGGGTTCATGTTGCACTAAGATCCCAGTTAAGGCCATCCTCATGTGTGCGGAACTTGGCTATCAGTCTCTGCTCAGCGACTCTGCACTGTCATGCGTCATCAAGGCCACCTTGGAGAACACTTACCTGAAATCAGAAGTCAAATGCCCGTTACCGCTGAAGTGTGCCCCAACAGGAAGAGAACAGTCTTGTCTGGTGATTGTCAAGCGGTGTTCATTCATCCGTTGTTGTAGCATCTGCATGGTCTCCCCAGTGTACCATTCCTCGGGACATCCTTTCCTGCAGCATATCAGGTAGACTTCGTTGGCCAAGTTACAAGAGTATGTACCATGTGGATGGTGTTCTCACATGAGATGATGGCATCCATGTCAATGATCCGGCACGTCTTGCAGAGGTTGCTGTGGCAGGGTTGTGTGGTGTCATGGTAACTGTTCTCTAATGCCGACATCTCCATATCCAGAGAAAACAACCCAAGCCTATCAAACCTCTCTTTATAACTTAAACATGTTCAAGTCAACACCCTGGTGAATCTCCTCTGCACCACTTCCAGTGTGTTCACGTCCTTTCTATGATGTGGTTACCAGATCTACACACAGTACTTCAGCTGTGGACTCACCAAAGCTCTGTATAACTCCATCATGACCTCTTTTCTTTTGTAATTTTTACCCTGATTGATAAAGGCGAGTGTGCCATCTGCCTTTTTCACCACCCTATTAACCTGCCTTTCTGCCTTCAGACATGTTTGAACAAACATGCCAAGATCTCTTTGTTCTTCAGAACTTCCTAGTGTCAGACCTATTATACTTCCTTGTCAAATTACTCCTTCCAAAGTGCATCACCTCGGACTTTTCAGGGTCAAATTCCATCTGTCATTTATCTGACCATTTTGTCCATATCTTCCTACAACCCAGGACACTCATCCTCAGTGGTAACCGTTTGGCCAATCTTTGTGTCATTGCAAACTTACTGATCATATCCCCAACATAGTCATCCATATCATTTATATTAATGATGAACAATAGGGAACCCAGCACGGAACTTTGTGGTATGTCACTGGTCTCCAGTCACTAAAGCAGTCATTTGTCATCACCCTCTGTCTCCTACCGTGAAGCCAATTATGAATCCACCTTATCAGATTACCTTATATCCCATATTGCCCATGTGATTCTTCCTCAGTCATGGGCAACATTTCTGATATGTTAAGATGCCTTTCAAATTCTCAGGAGTATTCTAAATTTTTGACCGCCACCTCATGTGACCCTCCATAAGACCACAGACAATAAGATGTAGGAGCAGAAGTTGGCCATTTGGTCCATTGAGTTTGCTCCACCAATGAGATCATGGCTGATCTGATATGATAATCCTGAGTTCCACTTTCCTACTTTATCTCCGTAACTCTTGATTCCCTTACTAATTAAAAATCCTTGCATCTCAGCCTTCATCACACTTAACAGCTCAATCTCTATAGCCTTCTTACTGTAAAGAACTCCACAGATTCACTACTACCTTCTGAGTGCAGAAATTTCTCCTCATCGCTATCTTAAATGGGCAACTCCTTATTCTGAGATTGTGCCCTCTGGTCCTAGAATCTTCCAGGAGAGGAGAAAGCTCTCAGCATCTCTCCTGTCAAGCCCCTGACAATCCTATACGCCTCAGTAAGGTCACCTCTCGTTCTTCTACTCCAATGGGTACAGTCCCGACCTACTCAACCTCTCCTCATAAGAAAATCGCTCCATACCCAGAATCAACCAAGTGAACCTTCTCTAGACTGCCTCCAATGCCAGTAAATATTTCCTTCAATAAGGTGACTAAAACTGTTTCACAGTATTCCAGGTGAGGGCGAATGAGTGCTTTGGCTAGTTTTAGCAAGACTTCCTTATTTTAATATTCCATTCCCTTTGAAACAGAGGTCAACATTCCATTTGCCTTGCCTATTCATAGAAACCCTACAGTACAGAAAGAGGCCATCTGGTCCATCTAGTCTGCAGTGACCACAATGCCACCCAGGCCCTACCCTCATATCCCTACACATTTACCCGCTAATCCCTCTAACCTACACATCTCAGGACACTAAGGGGCAATTTTAGCATGGCCAATCAACTTAACCCGCACATCTTTTGACTGTGGGAGGAAACCAGAGCACCCGGAGGAAACCCATGCAGACACAAGGAGAATGTGCAAACTCCACACAGACAGTGACCCGAGCCGGGAATCGAACCCACGACCCTGGAGCTGTGAAGCAACAATGCTAACCGCTGTGCTACCGTGCCACCCATTACTGAATTTGCATGCTAGCTTATTGAGATTTAAGCAAGAGGACCCCCAAATTCCTGAGAGAACACCAGGAGGCCACTGCATTTGAATTGAATCTCACTGGTGCAAATCATCTCGGAACAGGTTCTCACCCCTTCCAGTCGAGATCTTCATCCTGTCAGCTGGAGTAGGCCAGGAGCGTCGGAAATTGTTTAACGCCCCGCACAGCTCCTGTTTTCGGCCTCTTGCCACATTCACCAGCTTAGTCGGATTTGCATCTGCAGTAATGGGGCTGGAGAATCTCAATGATTTCAACGAAGAACCCTTTTAATCTTTTTAACAATCCGTTATGTCTATCAAATACATTAAATGTTATAATAACATGTTTCAGCTTTATCTTTTACACAATTGTGTTGGTCGCTCCCATCACTGGGGATACTTGTGGCGACTCCACCATCATTGAGTTATTTAATTGCCCACCAATATTCACAACTGATGTGGCAGGACTGAAGGGCTCAGATCTGATCTGTTGATTGTGAATCACTTAACTCCTTATATCAGGTACTAGTGCTGCTTGGCATGCAAGTCGTGCTGTGATATAGCTTCACCACCAGGTTGACATTTCATTTGTCAGTATGCCTGTTGCTGCCCCTTACATGCACCCCCCCCCGCCCCCCCCCCCCCCCCCCGCCCCCGCACTCTGCATTGAATTAGGAGTGCTCCCCTGGCTTGGTGATATTGTTGGAGTGAGGAATATGCTGGGCCATGCGGTTACAAATTGCGGATGAGTACAGTCCTGCTGTTGATGGCCTATAGTGTCTCATAGTTGCCCGATCTTCAGTTACTGGATCTGTTCCATTCTATCTGTCACATTTAGTACAACGGTATTGGTATAATTAGTATCGCTGAAGAGCTGAATCTGAAACATTTATGTAAAATCCTGTACTTTACCACTCCACTCCACTGTAGTGTTGGTCTTAACACTAATGTTTGGCAAAACTGAACATTACATCAATGAAGATTTGATTTTATTTGTTAGGCTGAGAAAACAAGACTTCCGCAAAGTACCTTGCTGGCTGTTGTTCTGCATTAATGCCAGAGAAGTACTCAATGGTTAGATAGAATAGCTTATCCGATGATATTACCATTTCTACATACCATTCTTGTTCAACACTCCAGCTGAAGCCAATGTCCAGGGGACCCAATCATGTTGCAAAATAATGCAGTGCTGCACTATTCCCTCTGCACAAATATACATTAACAAAACACGTGGCAACCTCATGTTTCTGCATTTTTCCTCATCCTTCACTTTGTTACATTCTCCTCCTTTTACAAAATTAGGATGAGTGACGTCAGTATCAAAGATTAAAGGAAACATTATGCTGGAAATCTCGTATGAAAACTGAAAATGTTCAAGATGCAAAACAACAATTGAATTGCAATGAAAGACCTTTCCAAATGCTGGCCGAGGCATCATGAATATTCCTGTCTCTTCTATTATGCAAAAGGACATCAATGCCAGGGATTAGGCCACTTTGCTCGAGTGAAATTGGGCCAACAACAACCTTCATCCAACTCAGAAAAGAAATGGGGGGAATTTTCCCATCCCTTCCGCCATGGGAATCCTAGCAGGTGGGGGGACTGGTGGGTGGACCATGCAAAGATCCATTGACCTCGAGCAGGATTTTGGGACGAGGGTGGCCAGAAAATCCTGCATGAAAGTGAACAAACCATTTAAGCCATTTTTTTCTCCTGAAAAATATTTCACATTGGTGCTAGTTTTTCTTTCAGTCCCCTCAATGGATTCTATATTAGTTGCAAAGTTCATATATCCCTCCAAGGAAGAATCATTTTGTGTACTCAGTGGTGAATTGGCAGCAAAAACAGCTTTGTCTACCTCCTTGGCTGGGGAAGAGTATAAAGTGAAATACCTGGAGCAACCTGCAATGAACCAAATGTGGATAAAATTTTCTCATTTGCTGTTGGAAGGTTGACACAAAAGAAAAGTGGAAGGTTCTCTCTTATACCACATGCTGGCAATAAAAATACAACTGACTTTGGTAAGACAAATACAATGGGAAGAATTGGCATTTGCTACTATTCCATCAGTTGTGTGAAAAATATAACCTGATGCACTTCATTTCTAAAATGATTCATCTTCGGGGACCCTGAACATCCACCAACCTGTAGTAATAAATTATTGACTAATTCATTTCACAGTGGGGATCCATCACTTTCACCAGTGTGCCCGAGGTTCAAGATCATACCAGCAACTTAATTTCAAAATATATTACATGCAGAAATCATCAAAGGATTTGGTTATATTTCCTATTAAAGCTGTCTGCAGGTATTGAAGATGCAGAACAAAACGTGATGAAAGCGAGACTGAAGATTTTAAATGAAGGACAAGGTCTTTGCCGAATCCTTTATAAAACATGAAACTAGGCGTGCAGACCTGATATTGCAATTAAAAATCACTCGGCAACTTTAATATTGCTGAAAGTAAAGGCATGTTGCCTTAGTTTTACATCTTCCATTCATCAAGAGATCCAAATTTCATACAATCTCAACAATTCACACAATTATTCATATATCATGTTGCGTCTTGTTCGGGAACCAGAGTTAATTTTAAGGGATTTATGTTTCATAGAATCCCTACAGTGCAGAAGGAGGCCATTCAGCCCATCAAGTCTGGACTGACCACAATCCCACCTATCCCTATAATCCCACATTTTTACCCTGCTAATCTCCCTGACCCTAAGGGGTAATTTAGCCTGACCAATCAACCTAATGTGCACATCTTTTGAGTGTGAGAGGAAATATCACCACTCAGAGGAAACCCATGCAGACACAAGGAGAATGTGCAAACTCCAACTCCACTCCAGGTCCCTGGTGTTGTGAGGCAGCAGTGCTAACCACTTTGCTGCCCCAAAATTGAACTTTAACACTAACATCGAGAAACTGATTGTGATACAAATGCACGAAGAGCACAATGAGTGCATGGATATGGTGCTGCCTCACAGTGCCAGGGTCCCACGTTCAATTCCAGACTTGGGTGACTGTCCCGTGTCTGCATGGGTTTCCTCCGGCGGCTCCTATTTCCTCCTAGAGTCCAAAGATGTGCGGTATAGGTATTTGTATGGGTAAACATTAGCAATAAGGTAGGTAGGTTTAGCTTAATGCTTCTGTACTCATAAGGAAGCCACGATTTGAGTTCTGGCGAAGGGTCATCCAGACTTGAAACATTGGCCCTATTCTCTCTCTACAGGTGCTGTCAGGTATGCTGAGATTTTCCAGTACGTTCTGTTTTGGTTTCAGATTCCAGTGTCTGCAGTACTTTGCTTTTATCTTAACGTTTAACTCACTGCCACTTCTCTTTCAGGAATGCCTTCCCTGAAGTGGTGATGCTCTTCTCTCCGACAGACTTTCCTTTTGTTTCTTTCATCCAGCCTACCTTTGTTGCTTTCCATTTCCCTCCTGGTGTTTGACAAGGTGTTTACCAAAACTCAATGCTCTGACGAAGGGTCATCCAGACATGAAACATTGGCTCTATTCTCTCTTCATAGATGCTGTCAGACCTGCTGAGATTTTCCAGCATTTTCTGTTTTTGTATTAGTTTTTAGGCGAACCAAATTTTTGTCTGTGTGTGGGTTTAATTTCAACATCTTGCTGAAGATCTATTACATTTCAGAGCTTCGGAATACAGACTTCTAATACTTCTCTAGCAACCTGTGGGAGAAATAGAGTTTCCTTTTTCTTAAAATCTGTAGCAAAAAGCAATCAGCTGAGCTGGAGACTGGAAGAGAGAGGGGACGAGTATCTCAGGTTAGCTTGAAGCTAGAATCTTATTATGGAGTAATCGAGCCAGGGTTAGAACTCTACAGAGGAAACTAGAAGGGAACTAGTGGAAGATCCAGAGAGCTATAACAAGAAGATTTCAGAACATCTGAAACTCAGTGATCAGGAATTACTGGAGAACAGATTTCTGTTTGGAGAACCAGGAAAAGTTGGGACAGATCAATTGGTGAGAATTGCTGGAAAAAGACTTTCTAAAAGTAACTTAAATAATAGTTTAATTACTGTCTGTGAACAAATTGTAAAATAGTGACTGAAAGGTAGAACATGGTTGAACAGTGTAATCTCATTAAGAGTATGGAAGGGACAAAGAGTTGGTTCAAATTCCTGGACAAGAGTCACTAATAAATGAGGAGTGAAAGCTCTGGTCAATCTGGTCTTTGTAAAACACGAACTGGATTTTGGAATGTGGATCACTAACTAAAAGTATTGCTATAAGAGATGATTTTAAAACTAATTTCCAGGAGTTGAATTTAGATCCTCTCATATGGCAATAGTCTGAATGAGGTGCGGGATTCTGGGGAGAAATCCGCAAATATTGACTTTGTGCTGCTGTGGCAATTGTAGCTTCAATTGTATTTTGTCATCCATATTAATCTTGAATCTGTGTACTTGCTAAACTAAAGGAGGATTAGAGGAATATTCCATTTTAATCCATTTTCATATTGAATAAATGTTTTCTTTTGTTGTTACCAACTAATTCGTAGTTCTGTGACTCCATTAGCTACACATTTGATAAAACAAAGTAAAATAACTGTTATGATCTTTTGAACTTGGCTTATATTCTGGAGATCGTCCTCTCCAGTTATAACATCAACTGGGACCATAACATTTTGATTTCAGCGCTGTATGTTCCAGTGATTAGATGATCGAATCAAGCAGCATACTCCTTCAGTTGTTGGTAATGGGCAGAATGCCCAACCAGCTTGTGCTTGCAAAACCCAAAAGAAAACATCAATTGTTTGATGTGATTCCTCAATTAGGCAGCACGCCTTGTACAATCCTAAGTGTGCTATTGGCTGTACCATTAACCAATTTAAGATAATCAGTCAAGCTCATAACATGGCTCATTTAACCTTGCTCAAGGCAACATACATTTATATATAGATGGAGTAAATAAAGATAAATTGTTTCCAATGGCTGAAGGCTCAATGATGCAAGGACACAGATTTAAGGAGATTGGCAAAAACAACATTCACTTCAGTGGAAAGGAAATGGTATCAACTTTATACTAGGCAACTATGGTACTGCAGCCTGTTTTATGCTACCACTGAAGTTGAATTTTACCCATGATAAGGCTTATAAACTATTCATGAAATGATAAGTAAAGAAATACTACTACTAGTTAACATTTTGCTTGAGTTTTAAGAATGACTTCTAACTTTCAAGTGTATGCAAATGGTTAGTAATCCTGAAGAATCATTTCTAGCAAGTGTCATTTATGTTAGCTTGTGGTGGAAACTCCAAACCTGATGATGTATCTAAATAATGGTGAGCTGAGGAACTGACAGGTTAGATTTAAACTTTAAAAGGAGAAGAAAACAGATAATAAAAGTTCATTTGTTAAATAATTTTTCGAGTGATTGGGGTCAATTTTCATCTCATTACTGTCTATAAACCGTGGTATCATAAATATAATTAAAAGTAAATATGGCTAAAGCTTTAAAGTGAATCTGACAGTGATTACGATGGTACAGTTGTTAGCACCGTTGTCTCACAGCGCCAGGGAACCGGGTTCGATTTCTGGCTTGGGTTATTCTTTATGCGGAGTCTTCATGTTCTCCCTGTGTCTGCGTGGGTTTCCTCTGGGTTGTCCGGTTTCCTCCCACAGTCCGAAAGACATGCTGGTTAGATGCATTGGCCATGCTAAGTCCTCTCTCAGTGTACCCGAACAGGCGCCGGAGTATGGCGATTAGGGGATTTTTATAGTAATTTCATTATTGTGTTAGTGTAAGCCTACTTGTGACACTAATAAATAGATAAACTTTAAAACTTTTCCTTCATTCCTTTTGGGTTTTTAAACCTTGAAAGCTCCTTGAACTCTATTTCATGCTTGTATGTTGTGCTTTACACATTTCTCTGTACACCATCTCAATATTTTTAATCTTTGACCAGAAACTTCACCAACCACAAAAATACTACGGTTACAACCAGGGATCAGAGGCTGGGTAATCTGCAGCCAACAACTCATCTCCTGACTCCCAAAGTCTTTCTATTTTCTACAAGAAACAAACCCGGGTTGGTGCAACTCCAACAGCTCTCACACAATCCAGGATAAAGCAGCCATCTTAATTAGTACCCTTTTCACTATCTTAAACATTCATTGCCTCCACCAACTGCCGCTGCAATGTGTACCACCAACAGGATGCACTGCAGCAACTGTGGGTAGTTGGTGGAGGCAGTGATTGAGGAAACTGGAGCACTTGGAGGAAACCCACTGAGACACAGAAAGAATGTGCAAACTCCAAACAGACAGTCATCCAAGACAGAAATCAAATCCAGGGTACCTGCAAGATGTCTCTGACAGCACCACCCCAAATCACAACCTCTACATTCAAAAAATAATGGGAACACCACCATCTTCAAGTTGCCCTGCAACCCATAGACTATCCTGCGTTGGAAAAAAGATCACGGTTTTTCAGCACTGCCTGGTCAGCTTCCTGGAGTTCCTGACCTGACAGGCCTATTATGGGAGTACCTTCACATACACATGCCTTCCCTGGAGCATTGAAGGTTTTGGGGTGATCTTATAGAGGTCTATAAAATAATGAGAGGCATAGATCAGGGAGACCGTCAGCATATTTTCCCAAAGGTAGGGGAGTATCTCAGGGGAGAGATACAATAGGATCCAGAGGGGGTCTGGAATGAGCTGCCAAAGGCAGTAGTAAAGGCAGATACTATTTTGTCTTTTAAAAAGCATTTTGACAATTACATGGGTAATGTGGGTATAGGAGGATATGGGCCAAAAATGGTCAATTGGGTCTAGCTTAGTGATAAAAACTGGTTGGCATAGACAAGTTGGGCCAAAGGGCCTGTTTTCATGCTGTAAACTTCTCTACAGACATCTGTGGTTCAAGAAGGTGAACCATCTTTTCAAGAGAAATTAGGAATTGGCAACAAATGTTGACCTTATCAGTGATGCCCATATCCTGTGAACAAATAATAAATGAAACACTCATTTCTTCCCTCCAATTTATGGTGGTCTGCACCAGTATATGCCTTAGCAATTTTGCCAATCTCCCAAATTGCTTTTCTTCAATGTTGGAAATATGCGTCGCTGGCTGGCCTGCATTTATTGCCCATCCCTGGTTACCCTTGAAGAGGTGGTGGTGAGCTGCCATCTTGAAATGCTGCAGTCCACGCGCTGTGGGTTGACACACATTGTTGTTAGGGAAGGAATTCCAGGATTTTGACATCCCAGCGACTGCAAAAGATCGGCAATATATTTCCAAATCAGGATGGTGAGTAGCTTGGAGGGGAACTTGCAGGTGGTAGTGGTGTTCTCTTGTATCTGTTGCCCTTGTCCTTTAAGATGGAACTGATTGTGGGTTTGGAAGATGCCGTCTTAGCAAACTTGGATAGTACACGCTGCTTATAATCATAAGATCAAAGAAAGTTGCAGCACGAAAGAAGCTCATTCAGTGTGTTTATTCCAGTACTTAAAAAGTGTTACTCAGCAATTTCATTGCCCTGCTCTTTCCCCAGGGACCAACATACTTTTCAAGTATTGTGAAGATAGTAACCCATCTACTTCTTTCACCCTTTTAGGAAGTGCATTGCAGATCACCACAACTTACTGCAGAATTTCTTTTTCCCTCACGCTACCTCTAACTATTTGCGCAATTATCTCAAATTTGTGTCCCCTTGTTACCACTGCTGCTAAGTTAGGAAGTTCTGTTGGCACAATGGTAGCATCCCTACTGCTGGACTAGAAGGTTTGGGTTCAAGTCCAACACCGGGATTAGCAGGTCAGGGAAGGAGCATTCATAACGCGGTTCAATGGGCTGATCAGCTAGGAATTTTTCGGCCACTTCCTCCACTATTCCCCAACGGGAAAAAAAGTATGGAAATACGTGCAAAAAAAACTGCTAGATAGTTTGCTCTTATTTACTCTATTGATCCCTTTATCAAATCTCCCTTCAAACCTTCCCTGCTCGAAGAATAACAAGCAAGCTCTCTTCACAAAACTGAAGCTTTTCATCCCTGCTGACAGAAATCTCCTCTGTACGGCCTTGAAATCTTTCTTGTGATATGTTGAACTGCTGCAATATTCCAGTTGAAGTTCAACTCCTGTTACCTTCAAAGTCTCATGTGAATTCATAGAAGGAAGAAACAGTGCAAAAAGGAAGATGGCCGTTTGGTGCATCAAGTCCTACAGCAGCTCTTTCAAGAGGAAATTCCTCTCTCTTCACTCTTTCCCCACATCCCTGCGATATTGTCTCCTTCACGTGTATGTCCAATTTCTGTTTTAAGGCTACTGTTGTCCCTATGAACGTTACTCAATACATTCTGACCACTAATCATTATTTGTATCAAAGGTGTATTCTTACGTCATCTCTGATTACTTTTGCCAATTACTTTAAATCTATGGCTGGAATTCTCCAATGTCATACATCCCGTTTCCGCTGCCAGCAAGAATGAAGAATTTGGCGCTCAGTTAAGAGCTCAGAGGACATGTGGCCTCTGATCTTCGGGAAAGCGTTCTCCAAGGTGGCTTTCACGACACACGTCAATGCAGAGTCACTGAGCAGAGACTGATAGCCTAGTTTTGCACACACGGTCTCAAACAGGATCTTGGGTTCACGTCACATTATCTGTGAGCCCACGACTTGCCTGGGCTTGCAAAATCACAATAACTATCCTGGCTGGAGACAATACATATCTCTTTAACCTGTGTTTAACCCTCTCTCCACTCACATTGTCTGTATCTTTAAGACTTAATTACCTGTAAAGACTCGCATTCCAACCATTATTTTGTAAATTGAGTTTGTGTCTTTATATGCCCTGTTAGTGAACAGAAATCCCACTTACCCGACAAAGGAACAGCGCTCTGAAAGCTAGTGGCTTCTGCTACCAAATAAACCTGTTGGACTTTAGCCTAGTGTTGAGAGACTTCTTCCTCTATTTAGAAAGCACAGGCTCCCATCTGACTGAGTAATGATGTCCATAGCCTGACCAGCTACCAAATACATGTGGCTGAAACTTGCCCAGGTATCCCTGTTCCTGCAGCCAGTTTAAAATTGTACCATTCATATCATACTGCCTCTCATTGTTTCCTTGTAAAATTAATTACTTCAAGTTCCTGCGCACATAAATTTCATCTTCCATGTGTCAGCCCATTTGACTCGTCTGCCTATATCTTCTTGAAGTCTGCAACCATTCTCCTCATTATTTTCTACCTTTCCAAGGTCACAACACTGGGGGCCTAGGTGATAATACTGGGCATATTCCTCCAGTCTCAAAAGCAAACATTCAAGGGCATTCTCTTTTTCTGTTCCTCAGCCAATTCAAGATCCACACAGCCACAATCCTTTTCGTCCCACGGCGCTTCAGTTTGGCCAGCAAGTCTATTATACGTATGTTACATTTTCCAAAGTCCATGTACAACAACAACAACTGCACAACCCTCATCAACCCTTTCTCTTACTTCATCAAAGCAGTATGGAGTAACACTGGTAGCTCATCTCTTCAATTTAAATAAGACACAACCACCAAAAAATCAATTGGCTTTCTTGCCAATGTCATGGAGCGGACAGTGATCCTACCTGATGATGCATGTGAATATGTAAATTGCGCTCCATGTGTGCGAGATAAATGTGTATTAGAACTGTGGCAAAACTAAATGGAAAGATCAGCAAGAAAAAAAAGCTGATGAACAATAACTTTAACAAGCAGACACTGTCACCCAGAAAAATCAATAGCACTGGGTATGTTATGTTAACTCGAAGCAGCTAATATTGGACTATTATAGTTCTAAAATCAAGTTGTTACTTTGTTCCTGGTAATTACGCTGACATATTATTAATCTTGACTATCTAAACGTTAGGTGAATAATGCAGAGAGTTGGCAGTACAGTTGAGTGCGTCCCGTTCATTTGTTCAGCTGTTTATTGGGGTTATCCAAGAGTTAATTGATTTTTATCAGTTCTGTGTCTAATCCCTATTGGCATTCAGGCAGCAGTAGATCTTTTTAATTAAACCATGTTATATGAGGTGACTGCAAGTGCCATACCAGTCATCACAGGTAAAAATCCTGGAGAAAAACTAAGTCCAGTGGATTGTTCCGATGGTGGGGAAAAGCCTGAATGAATTGCAGAAAAACTCAATGGATTCTTTGCATTCACCAGCGAATAGGACAAATCTTCGTACTGTTCTATCCAAGGCAATTTCAGATTGAAATTGAGAAGGATTTTTGTATGTGAAGACTAACATTGCTTTGGAGTCACCCTTTCAAGTCTCTACAGATGAGTGGGTAGGTTGGTTGGCCATGTTAAATTGACCCTTAGTATTGGGAATTAGCAGGATAAATATGTGGAGTTACAGGGAGATGACCTGGAAGGGATTGTCGTCAGTAAAGTCCTGATGGGCCAAATGGCTTCCTTCTGCACTGTAGGGATTCTACGATTTAATTGGAAAGTTAAAATCACAATAAAAGCTTGACAATGAGGTATCTTATAAATGTCAAGTAAGATGGATTCCTTCAATGGCTCAGTGAGTAAATTTGTCACACGGGATCCCTCTTGCCTCTGTAGACAATGTAAAATGTTGGCTTTTCACTAATGACTTTAAACAGAGCAACAACACTGATGTTACAATTGGCCTCTGTGTTCCCCAGCTTGGAAGAAGGAAATCAGCAAAGCTTCCATTCTTGATCACAAGATGGTGGACCATGATGAAAAGTGTACATTTGTGCAAATTATGAGGGACAAGATCGTTGCGGGCCATGCAGACTCATACAATGGATCAAATTGCCCACAAGTAATTCCTGGACTCTCAAAGTGAAAAAAAAACTTAGCAAAGTATTGGAGCACTACTCTCACCACTTCTTTCAAAAGCAAGTAATGGCAATTCTTGTATCATGTACTGGCATAGCTTATTTTAGAGATTATATCGTTTTCAACTGATGTGAACAATTCTTGTGGGGGAATGAGCAAGGAGGAGCGGCTGACAAAGTACCATGCCATCAGTGAGCTCACGATGAATTTGTCAGAAAATAGTTAACTTCATGCCAGGGCCATATTTACAAAGATGTAACCTGAAACGGAATCCTGCAAAAGTTCCTCATCAATAACGCTTGAACTTTGCTGTAGAAGACAATGCAAAGAGATGGAATGAATTTGTCTGGAATTGTTCTCCAAAATTCACTAATTTATTGAAAATGCAAGAGGTAATTTCAGGCTGAAGGGCTAAGCACTCGCATTTTGATATCCTATAGGGCAAACTCAATGACTGGATTTAATTTTCATAGAACTTAGATAGAATTCTACACAGCAGAAGGAGGTCACTCAGCCCATTGAGTCTGTACCAACCACAATCCCACCCAGGCCTTATCCCCATAATCCCATGTATTTCCCCTAACTAGTTCCCCTGACACTAGGGGACAATTTATAATGGCCAATGCACATCTTTGGAGTGTGGGAGGAAACCAGAGCACTTGAAGGAAACACACGCAAACGCAGGGAGCAAGTGCAAACTCCACACAGTGACCCAAGCCCAGAATTGAACTTGGGTCCCTGGTGATGTGAGGCAGCGGTGCTAACCACTGTGCCATCATGACGCAAATCGCTGCTTCAATCGGGGCTTGTTGCCTTTCTGATGGAAGTGATGGAGATGCAAATTATTTTCCATGGTGAGCTGCTACACAATTCGGAGTCTGGCAGCTCAAACATCAGCCTAGCCATTGCAGGTAAGTTATAGGTGGCAAGGGGCTGCTAAGGAATGCCATTGATTTTAGTGGAGGGCTACTAATGCTGCTGATCATGTAGAAAATAATTTAATAACTTTCTCTGCAACTTTTTTTGGGCACCCACAACAAACTCTTCAGGAACTCGCAGCTACATTGCTCAACAGCAAGAACTGACGCACAAAAGCGATCTTGCCTCAGGATCTGTCCAGTGGACCGTAAAACTGCATTGGACTCCAACTAATGTCCTGGGACTCAATTTCATGTTAGCTAATGAGACCTCTGACTATAATTGCTGCGTCCCTGGGTCACCCATTTCAGGACGCTTACCAAAATGATGGAGAGCCTAATGTCGACAGGAATGCTAAGTGGTGCACTCTCATTTCCATTCCACTGCTGTCTTATTCCCACCTGATGGTTGGGAATGGAATCAGCTCAGTGTCTTTTATTCACTGTGCCAGCACATCACACTGTCAAATCAACCACAAAAGCGATTTCAGATCTCCCTTGTTCAGAATGAAGGGTAACTGCATCCTTCAAGAATCGATTGCAATTAATGAATATTTTAGGGAAGGAAAGGAAGACTAGCATTTCTAATGCACTTAACGCATTCACGCCACGCTTTCCGAAGGACATGCAGGCTTTGCGGACCATACAGAAGAGATTTTCTATGATGATCCCAGGGATGAAGAATTACAGTTTCATACATAGAATGGAGACATTCTCCTTAAAGCACTGAAAGCTGAGAGGAAATTTGACACAGACGTTTCTATTCACAAGAGGGTTAGGTAGAATAAATAAAGGAACCTGTTTCAAATCACTGAATGGGTGAGAACTAAAGTGCAAGCATCGACTACAGACTGAAGCTCTATAACTGAGGTTGGAGTGGTTTTCGTTTTGGACTGAAGGCAGTGTAGCTTGGACGGTTTCCCATCTGTTCTGTAGATTTTTAAATTGAAGTTTATTTATTAGTATTATAAGTAGGCTTATTATTTATTATATTATTATTTGATATATATTATTTTATTACATTATTATATATTATTAAAACACTATTTATTAATATATTATTTATTTTGTATATTATTTATAAGTAGGCTTACATTAACACTGCAATGAAGTTACTGTGAAAATCCCTTAGTTGCTACACTCCAGTGCCTGTTCGGGTACACTGAGGGAGAATTTAGTACGACCAATGCACCTAACCAGCACATCTTTTAGATGTTGGAGGAAACAGGAGCACCCGGAGGAAACCCACACAGGCATGGGGAGAGTGTGCAGACTCTACACAGACAGTGACCTAAGCTGGGAATCAAACATAGATCCTTGGTACTGTGAGTGCTAATTACTGTGCCACCATGCAGGCATTATTCCCATGCCAGGAGTGATTCACTGAAGGTGAGGTGCAATATTGCAGCACGGAGAGTTAGTGCAATGACACAGCCTGGTTTAATTCCAGTTTTCACGGAGATAGGTGGTGGCGGGGATCATGGCTAGCATGTCATCGTGAGCTTGCATGTGCTCACTCAGAAACTGAGGTTCATGTCATTGTCAAGTCTTTCTTCTCCACGGCATCAGAGAAAATGGGCCTGTCATTTAATGTGCGGAAAGCAAAGCCGCTCTTCCAACCAGCTCCCACAGCAAAGCACCTCCCCTATCACTTCAGATTAACGACAGGATCCTAGCAAATGTGAACTAATTTTTTGGGAGCTTATTTCAATCAACGCAGAGATAGATGGTCAAATTCATCATTGTGTCCAATGTGTAAGTTAGACTTTGGTCAACAGAGTAAGAGAGTATTTGATGACCAAGGTCTGAAACTTGAGATCACTGTTCACTGAGCAGCAGTAATCTCCATGTTCCTAAATGGTTCAGAAACTTGGACAACCTACAGCAGGCATATCAAAGGACAGGAGAAGTACCACTCCTGACGCTCTCACAAGGTCCTCCAAATAAGGTGACAAGAAAGCCAGTCCAACAGTAACATCCCCTCAAACCAACTTGTTTAGCCTCCAGATGGTAATCACTCAAAACCAGCTCTGCTGGGCAGGACATGTTGTCCGTATACCTGATATCAGACTCCTAAAGCAACTATTTTACTGGAACGTAGTCATAGCTGGAACTCCCATGATGACAGCGCAAACTTCTGGGGATGTCCTCTGAGCATCACTGAGACATCAAACATACCCACCGACACACAGGAGACTCTGGCTTGTGGCCGACCAAAATAGAGAAAGATCATTTAGGAAGGCACTAAACATACCAAGGGACTTCATTGGGAACGTGAAGAGGAGAAGTTGATGCATTGGAGGGAGTGAACAAACCTCCAAACAATCCTTCTACCCAACCCTTCAACTATCACCTGCCTCACACGTGGCAGAGTCTGTAAATCATGCATCGGACTAATCAGCCAACTCACTGAATCAGGTTAATCATCTTAATCATCATCAGTCCTGAAGGATGACCTAAGAAGAGAAGAATCAGAGCGTGCATATTTTGGTGATTGACAACAGAACCTGAGGTGATAAGATTTTATTTTCCACAGATTTTTAGATAATGTTTAAATTCTCTTGAAAGGCTATTACTGAAGCTGGAAGCAGATGCATTTAAAAGGAAACTAGCTAAAGTGGGTGAAAGGTGTAAGAGAATATGCTGACAGGGTAATGCAAAGATAGACGGGAAAAGGCTTGTGTGGAGCAGGAATTACAGCATTGACTATTTGGACTCAGTGGTGTCTTTTAATTAATCACCCCTAATTTGGCAGTGGGAACTCAAGATGGCCTGCCCCTCCACTGGTGTTCCCAGATACATATTGGAGGAGGCCACAGAGATTACCAGCTGCTGAGGTGATCTAGTTTAAAGTTTAGCCTCAGTTCTCTGTGATTTTATCCCATTTGTGTGCTCAGATTTCAGGCTGTCTAGATTTGACCAGCATTCAAATCCCCACTCACTCACAATGTCCCATCTATACCAACTCATGCCCCCTAACTGCCCCATTAGCCTCCACCACCACCCTTTGTCCATACATTTTCTATATCAACTTACCCCGTATCCAATTTGAGAAGAGAACAGGTTAGAGGTTTAGATGAAATCAAGTTCTAAGTGTAAATTATAGCCTTCACTCAGTTTTAATCCTTGAAGTACATAATCCCTTATTAAAAAAAAAACAAAATGACTTGTATTGATAATCTACACCAAAGGCAACTAATCCTTTAATAACCTAATCGAGCTGGCAATCAAAGTCTGAATACAGCCTTCCCACTGGGATAAGTATAGGTTGTAAAATCAGCCATGCATCAAAAATGATATAATGATAGCCTTTGGGATGATATCAATGAATAGCATTTGGAACTGCTGGACCAGATGTAGTTAGTATCCACAGGCAGAGACAGTACATATGAATAGCCCAACTGAGCTCAGAGTTCCTTCATGTGTGATTTATACTCGAGTCCCTTTCCAATTTGAGCAAAATTGATTAGTTGAAAATGGCAACTTCTGGACACTTGCCATTTGGAAGGTTAGTGGATTCTACATAATTCCATTTAAATCTACGCTTTAGATATAACCTGCACATGGGAAGGTTAAATTAAATTCAATAAGGCATTATTGAAGATTGGTTGTTTTTAACTACTGGGTTGTTTTTCCTGAACCCTGAGATAATGTTCCATGGGTGAAAATGTCAGGAGAGAGGGAGGGTTCCCAGGTTGTACTCTGTCGCGTATGCAACAGAGTCAACAAGCATTGACAAAAAAGTGGGGAAGGCATGAGCTGTCACTGAAAGGTTTTGCACAGTCAACAGGGAGCTTCAGTGCAAATGGGTCAGCAAGAAATGACAGTGTAACCCCAAAACACCTTCCAACCAGAAGGACCACAGCGATCCCGATTACAAGCAGAAGATATCAATTGAAAACTCTTTAATTTTCAAAGTGCTCCATTGCCAGCTTGAAGACCTGCTGCTCCACCCCATTCTTTCATTCCTTTTTCTGCCACTTGGGGCAGTTGGGTCAGGCTGCTCCCACACACTATTGCTGACCCACAAGTATCATAACCGGTGAGAAAAAACTACAAAGGGTCATGAATGTAGCCTAATCCATCACGCAAACCAGCCTCCCATTCATTGACACTATCTACACTTCCCGCTGCATCAGAAAAGCATCATTAAGGACCCCACGCACCCCACACATTCTCTCTTCCACCTCCTTCCATCGGGAAAAAGATACAAAAGTCTGAGATCACATACCAACCGACTCAAGAACAGCTTCTTCCCTGCTGCCATCAGACTTTTGAATGGACCTAACTTGTATTAAGCTGATCTTTCTCTAACCCTAACTATGACTGTAACACACTACATTCTGCACTCTCTCCTTTCCTTCTCTATGAATGGTATGCTCTGTCTGTTTCGTGTGCAAGAAACAATACTTTTCACTGTATGCTAAAACATGTGGTAATAATGAATCAAATCAAATTAAACCAACATGGCAGCAGGAAAATCTGCACCATGTTTTATTCAAAAACAATCAGACACTTTAAAGCCTCCTGCTCTCCATCTGCAATTGTAAATTGGCAGTAAGCTGATTTCACTTGGGGTGACTGTAGTATGTGTTTCAAGAGAGCTGTGCAAGGATGTAAATGAACCAGCGTTTGGTACAGTGGGATTCCGTTCTGTTAAACTTGTCTGAGTTTTCCCTTGGTGAACAGGTTGCAAAGGATTATTCATGTGCCGAGCTTTATCATTCTTTAATATTTTGTGTGTTAAATCATTGATGACTGCAGGAGAGCATCGTAAATGGGAATTCAAAACACAAACAGATCATCACCGTCTCACTGAATGGCGTAGTCTACTTCACCTATTTCCTTTGTTCCTGTGTCAGTATATATTTCTAACACATCGGTTTAAAAGTCACTGTTATTAGATAGCTTATTTATTTCAGAAATATTTTATTCACCCCAAAAGACATCTCAGAAACTTGGTATAAAAACAATAGCCCCTTCTTATTGCTGACTGCTAACTAATTGCTGCAACCTCCAAAATGTCAGGATCTCAACGATGCCGATGAGGTGAACCTCTTGGAGTACGAGCTCCCTTATTAAGATAATGATTATTTATCCCATTAGGGAGTGTCACCTGCATATATAATGAGGAGTGTCAGGTCTCCTGGCAGTCTGGATCCAGGCTTTGTACGTGAAGCACTTGTAAGAGTGGAGATAAGTGTGTATCTAAAGTGAATCAGCTGAAGATTGGCCTCTTTGGAGTTACTTCACTAAACATTCATTCTCATTGTACATTTTATGTTCCAAAATGTGCTTCCAGGGAATGCTGAAAACATCAACAATAAAGTAAACACATAAAACTTCAGAAATGCACCACTCAGCATCCAGTGTCAGATATTGTCGATATAACCCTCTTCTTTGAGGTGCAATCAGTCCGGCTCCTCCCCACAGGACAAAGACAGGAATTTTATGCAACAAATAAGGGTCCAAGAACTCAAGAATGTTTACTTCCAATATGCAAGTTGTTATTATTTCCATTTGCTCCTTTGGCCTATTCAGTCCTTCAAAAAAGCACCTCTGTAGCTTCAGCGTTCCTGTTCCAATTCATCATAAAAACTTCCTTCTTACATTTTCACCTTTAGTCCCACTTTTAAAACTCTCATCCATGGTTTACTTGGCTTCTCAAAAACTGTTCCTCTGATTGGTGTATGTAAGCTGCAATTCATCCGTAACTCCTCTGTTGCTATCCTATTCCCTCTGAAGCTCTGACCATCTATCACCCGTGTTCTCTGTAAATCCCTCTGAGCAACCATTTCAAATTTCTCAAACTCATTCACTGATCCCTCTGCCACTTCCCCAGCTCTACTCCATCTCCTCCAGTTGTTAGTCAAGGCCTTACTTCCTTCTCTGTATTATATATTTTCAGATTCCATGCTTCTGCACCCTGGAATTGTCACCTTGAATGCATCCGGCTTCATTCATTTCTCATTACTTCAAAAGTCTCTCGACAGCCATCAGTTCAGTCTTGCCTTCAACCTCCCTCCTAATGCCTGCTCAATGATAATTTCTAACTCTGACCTTTTGAAAAGTGCATTAGACATTATGGACAAACAAGTGTTACCCTAGGAATATTCCTTTAGAGAGCCTTCCTGGAAAACAAAACTCTAAAATAGAAGACCATGGGAGCTGCAATGGGGGAGATTTCCAACACTGATAACTGAGCAATGGTAATGAGAAAGGACTTGCCACTGATCGTTAAACTATAAGCTTTGGAACAAGCCTAACAGATTGCGGAGGTTAATTTTGATTTTGAGGGATATGTGTCACCCACAATATATCACAACCGATTTTAATTGCGAGCAACTTCAGTTGTCTCATGAATGTGGGGGCACGATCTTTCTGACCGGCTGCACTGGCTGATCTGCAGAGTGGGCAGGGAAAATAGCACGGGAAGCTTTCAGGCTGGGCTCGAACCATCTTCCCATCTTTACTAGCTAGACGAGGAGGAGGGAGTAGGGTTGAGGGGTGATCAGCAGATGGTGATGGGCGGGGGTGGAGGGCATGCAGGAGGGGGGTTGTGATGAGGGACTCATCAGGAGAGTCCTGATGCCCTCAGGGCAGCAATCCCTGTTGCCATGGGGATTTCACTGCTGATGATGTGTGTAGGGGGCATGGCCACAGGTTTCCCAGTGCACTGGGAGTTCAGGCATCTGTGCAATGGCGCATTGAGCAGTTTGTAGCCTGCATCCACGGTGAGTTTAGGCTCCAGCGAACTTAAGCTCTCCCACCACCCCCCCTCCCCCTACCAGCATGAAACTCCCAACTACCAAAAGAATAACAGCACATGGGAGGGCACCACAGTGACTGGTAATGCTGCCTCACAGCCCCAGGTTCAACTCCGGCCTGGGGTCATTGTCTGAGTGGAGTTTGTCAGATAGTCCAGTTTCCTCCTACAGTCCAAAGATGTGCGGGATAGGTTGATTGGCCAGGCTAAGTTGATTCTAGTGTCAGGGGATGGATCAGCAGAGTAACGTGGGGTTACAGGAATAGGACTTGGATGGGATTGTGGTCGGTACAGACTCAATGGGCTGAATGGCTGCCTTCTATACTGTAGGGATTCTATTATTCTATTCTATGATTGCGCAGGATAATTTGCTGACAAACTGAGTGAAACACTGGTTTTCAGCCTTTCATGGCACTTGAATTTTTTGGGAAGTTTGCGCCTGGAATCTTTTTCCATCTGGAAATGGGTGCAAGGCAATCCAATTTTCAGGACTTTGGAATCATCTCGTGAGAAGCTAAAGACTTGTATGCAAATCAGGAAGATCCTGAGTTTAGTCTTTTTTAAAGTTTATTTATTAATCACAAGTAGGCTTACATTAACACTGCTATGAAGTTACTGTGAAAAAACCCCTAGTCACCACACTGCAGTGCCTGTTCAGGTACACTGAGGGAGAATTTAGCATGGCCAATGCACCTAACCAGTACATCTTTGGACTGTGGAAGGAAACCAGAGCCCCCAGAGGAAACCCACGCAGACACAGGGAGAATGTGCAAACACCACACAAACAGTGACCCAAATCTCGAATTCATCTTGTTATCTTTGGACTAACTGTCCAGATATGCCTGCTAAAAGTGTCCCTGAACGCACATGGGCAAGAAAAGGATTGAATTTATCTGTGGTGGCAACACGGCCTTCCAGTACTCAATGTCAAAGCTAGCGTTTACATAATGGTTCTGGATTGTAATAATAAAGTTGATGTGTTCTGACAGTTGCTGGTATTTCACTGATCTCAGGAAATTGGGTTTGGGACAAAACAAATGGACACACCTGTGTTGATCTATGTCGCAAATATGTGCTGGCTGACAGTCGTGAAATGGTGGCAAGGTGCTGCCTCATAGCATCGGGATCTAGGTTCAATTCCGGGCTTGGGTCACCATCTGTGCGGAGTCTGCACGTCCTCCCTGTGTCTGCGTGGGATTCCTCCAGGTGCTCCGGTTTAAGAACATGAGAACATAAGAAATAGGAGCAGGAGTAGGCCATCCAGCCCTTCGAGCCTGCCCCACTATTCAACAAGATCATGGCTGATCTGAAGTGGATCAGTTCCACTTTCCCGCTTTCTCCCCATAACCCTTAATTCCCTTGTCTATCAAAAACCTATCTACCCGTGACTTAAATATATACAGCGAGTTAGCCTCCACCACTTCAACGGGCAGAGAATTCCAGAGGCTCACCTTTGACGTGGTAGTTAAGTGCAGCGGCCATGCTAAATTGTCCCTCAGTGTACCTGAACCGGTGCCAGAGTGTGGTGACTAGGGGAGTTTCACGGTAACTCCACAGCAGTGTTAATGTAAGCCTACCTGTGGCAATAGGAAATAAAGATAAAAAACTTTCATCCTAGATCTTTTCCAAAACAACTTCAAGGTCTGAGTCAATTCATATTGGTTTACAGGACCACAGATTTCTCAACTGCATGGAGTTCAAACCATCCATATTTCATTACGATTATATGGTGATTAGAAACATCTAGAAGACGCTGCGATCAGTGCCTAGTCTTTTATGCTGCATATTTATCAAAATGACAACTGTGACTGAAGCCTGTCAGGACTTAAAAGTCAAGTGAGAGAATGGCAGTTTCAAGATCATTTCCCATGAGGCATTATTAGCAAGCACGACATATTATGTTTCTCAGCCTGCATAAGAAGCAAAGTAAATTTTTCACTTTGAGCTGTATTAATAAACACTACTTTACAAAAAAAAGGGAACATTTAAGGTAATGTGCAGCTGGATGCAACCAATGAGGTTCGAAGTAATGGAAAGTAATGGTGCCGCTTGCAAACAAACATCAATCCCATTTTTTACTGCGGTGTAAATTTCCATTTGGTGCGTGCTCACAACACAGTTGTCGGTGAAGGATAAACAAGTAAAGAATAAAGAAGCTTCTTGCAGACTTTTATATTAAAGAAAAGATAATTTCTTCCCTGAGGTTATGTCTGGGACAATAAAAGCAGAAGATTCTTGGCAGATCGTTAAGAAACAAACAGTTACATTCTCTGGCGAATTTAAACTAAAACTCAGCTGGCAGCAATTGCATTTCTATCATTTTCAAAAACAGACAGATCATTAAAATCAACTGTATATTCAGTATAAAGCGAATCTGCTGATCGTGAATGGGCTCAACAGTTAATTTGAGCTTTGACACCTTTATTATTTTGTTTATGTCTATTTTTTGGTTTGAAGCCACCCAGGACAGAATCCTGGACCAACAATGGCAACTCATGCTTTGCCTGCCAGTCAGGAGTCAACACTCACCACTCTGATACACTGACACACCGGAGGAACAGAAAGGAATGACACCAGCGCTCACTTCATTTGTGTGAACAGTTCCACGCTTTTACAATCGGGCACAAAAAGGGTGCAGTTACCTTGAAATATATTAAGTTAATAATGCTGATTATAGCTCATTTGTGCACAGGAGGAGCCGTCACCATAGAACCAAAGTTGGATAAGCACGATTCACTTCTTGTTTCGGCAAAGTATTTATGGATACTGCTATCAGTCTATTCAAGACACTTCACCTTGTCAACGGTCACGACGTATGATCTCGTAATACAGAGGGATAAATGTAATGATTTTAATCAGGCCGCTGAAGTTGGCCTATTGGAATATGAACTCCCTGATTAAGGGACCAATTGATGAGCCAATCAAGAAAAATTTATTTTATATATAACTGGGAGTGTCAGTTCCTCTGGCACTCCCAAGGTGGACTGCTGACTGCCAGCACTCTGTGCACTGCTATTGGAATTGTAAATAAAAGGACTCTGGTGAAGGAACTTCTGCCTCCATGAACTTATTACAGTAAAGAAATCACTTGTAAAGATATTGAGAATTGAAATGGGACAACTCCTGGACTTACATGGGGAATCCCTGATTGACCTCCAGTAGGACTCATAAAATACAAGTTTATGGATGATTGGTAATTACCTAATCAGGTGGAACTCATATCCCGAGCCCTTTATAAAGCAGATCCGCGAGTGAGTCCAGTTCTCTATTGTCCTGAAAGGGACTTGTTTACATGTGCTAGAGTAATATTGTTTTTATAGATCATAGAACCCAACAGTGCAGAAAGAGGTCCTTTGGCCCATCGCGTCTGTACCACACACAATCCCACTCCGGCCCTACCCCATATCCCTACATATTATACCCACTAATCCCTCTAACCTCCACTATCCTGGACACTAAGGGGCAATTTCTTAGTATGGCCAATCAACTTAACCTGCACGTCTTTGGACTGTGGGATGAAAACAGAGTACTGGGAGGAAACCCACACAGACACAAGGAGAATGTGTAAACTCCACACAGACAGTGACCCGAGCCGAGTATCAAACCCAGGACCCTGGAGCTGTGAAGCAGCAGTGCTAACCACTGTGCTACATGCACTACAGGCTTGTGGTTTAACTTCTGCATTAGAAAGTAAAACACCATTCCTTTCCAGTTGGCTTCTTGAGTTATTGTACAAAATGTCTGTAACTCTTCCCAAATAAATGAGTCTGAGACTTAAAGATTGAAGTGCAACTGGTTCCAAAATGTATCAGGTTAAGTCAAAAGAAACCAAAGATTCCCAGGAGCTTTAGTTAACAATAGCTTGTGTCTCATGGCAGATTCAGTGTCATGAACTGTTTATGCAGCATGTGTCAAGACATCGTACTTCATTCCGACAGAAAACAATGGACCAGATTTACAGAACGTAATTTCCCCAAAAAACTGCGAAAAAATCCCAGAGTCTCCAACACGATAATAAAACAGAATTGAAGATTAAACAATAGCTCTGCTAATGAGGTTCATATCCAGAGTCCTTTTTATTTAGTTCAATTTTATTTGGGGAAGTCTCCCAATGAGCCTGTACTCCACCAGTAAAGAGTAAAATCCTAAAAGCTGTGTAGTTTTTACTGCCCCAGCGGTAATCTGGCTGCACCAATCATCTGCCCTGCACAGAAGCTGCACCATTTTCGATCAATTAAAAGTTATTCAAGGTGAAATCTACCCTGGGTTGGAATGTAAAAAAGGGGTGAAGCAGGAAAAAAGAAACACAATCATCACTCACTGTTAGTTTTATATTAATGCCAAGTCTATTTCTGATTACTGCCTGTTGATTTAAGAATCTATCCACTTTTATTTTTTATTAATGCGTAACAGTGCTCATAATCACAAAGGAACATCACCAAGTCCACATCCCCTTCAGCATATCCAGCCTGTTAAAGGTTTGATATTTTGCACGGGTGAATAAATATCTTGGCTACACCTTGCAGCATGTTCCATTGGTTCGGCCTTTCAGCTCAAAGTTTTTTGTAGCATTCCTTGCTGGAAGTATGAGCTGCTAATGACACAAAGGGTTTTGAAGCATCTGAGCCATTAGTGAGTCGCGGGCCAAAAGGGTTCATGTATATCTTACTCAAGAGAGAAACAAAAACAAAATGCAGGCGGACACAAAACGAAGTGGGGGAGATTACTTATTCATTATTATTGTCAGGCTTACATTAACACTGCAATGAAGTTACTGTGAAAATCCTCTCCTCAACACACTCCGGCGCCTGTTTGGGTACACTGAGGGAGAATTCAGCATGGCCAACACACCTAACCAGCACATCTTTCAGACTGTGGGAGAAACCAGAGCACCCGGAGGAAACCCACGCAGACATGGGGAGAATGTGCAGATTCCACACAGACAGTGACCCCAGCCGGGAATCGAACCAAGATCCCTGGCGCTGTGAGGCAGCAGTGCTACTATGCTGCCCCAGTTAATTGAAATATAAAAATAAAATTGTGAAGAAGGAAAAAAAAGACTGAATTCAAAGAGAGAAAAAGGAAAAGAAAGAATAGGTTGAAAAAATAAAAGACACTTTTATCAATCTGTAAGGGCAATTTACCACCTCAAGATATTCCAGACCTCAAACTGTTCAATTTTTAGGTCAAAGGGTTTGAGAAGCAATGAAAAGATTCTCACACCTTTTATTATCACTGACAGGTTTAATGGGCAACTCGTGAAATTTCAGCAAGTTCCTTGAAATGAGAGTCTGAATGGCGAGATGCCATTGGTGCAATGCAAATGGCAGAGCTGCACAGATCAGCCAGCATGTGTTGGAGATTCACAACTTGGCACTGCATCTCTCAGTCCCTCAAATGTTCTGGCCAATTTGTGCATAAATAATGATTTGCACAGTTAACATATACAAGCTGCCACAGCACACCCTGGATTAGTGACTAGCAAGGGTTATCACCTGGAGACCAGACACGGAACTGCACCACAGTCTGAGTGTTCCACACAAGTTACAAAGCTGTGGGGAAAAGCTTTTGCAGCTCATATTTACAGCACTTCCCTTTGCATTGACCTCACCGGATAGAAGCATAGAAAATGGCAGGAGTAGGCCATTCTGCCTTTTGAGCCTGCTCCACTATTCATTTTGATCATGGTTGATCATCGAATTCAATTTTCTGATCCCGCCGTCCCCTCATATCCCTTGATCGGTTTAGCCCCAAGAGCTATATCCAACTTCTTCTTGAAATCACACAATTGTTTGGCCTCAACTACTTTCTATGGGAGTGAATTCCACACATTCACCACCATCTTTGTGAAGGCATTTCTCCTCACTTCAGTCTTGAAAGATTTACCCCTCATCCTCAAATATGACCTCTCGTTCTGGACTCTCCCATCATCGGGAACATTCTTTCTGATGAGATAATTTGAAATTTGAAGTAGACATGTTCTTGCATTGAGCATCAACAGTCTCAGACCCTACATATGACACAATCTGGAGGATACCTTTATGATCTAATTTAGGGGAAACAGTGGCATATGCATTGTCTCTGACGTTGATTGGTATTACACCCAATACTAAAGTCCTCACTCTTTGTGAGTAATTTTAAGCTTGCTTGGTGGGTGAAATGTTTGTTGGATTCTGTTAAGTGTCATAACTTTTCCTTAACTGGAAATTGCTAATAGTTTCATTTCTATGGAAGATAGCGGAATGATGGATTCTTCGATGATGACGATAGTACTTAACCCAAAAAGAGTAGACCGATGAGGCTAAGCGGGAAAGGAACTGTTAGATACACAAAAGAAGCAAACAATCATGGTGGAAAGCTGTGCTAGGCATTTCATTTAAATATGCTTAATCAAGATGCTTACTGAACTATGCAAATTCATTAGCGTATGGACATAGAATGAAAGGAGAAAGCAGTAAAACTTGGTAATGAAGGATACCAGTAAAACCTGTCAAAACTGGTCTTGTGTACCTTAAAGTTAAATTGCATTATCTTCTGTGCCAGTGTGACTGATTTTTACTGAGATTTCACAGAATCCCGACAGTGCAGAAGGAGACCATTCGGCCCACTGAGTCTGCACTGTCTTTCCGACAGGGCATTCCACCCAGGCGCTATCATTGTAACCCCACATATCCTAACCTGCCCATCTTGGGACACAGAGGGAGAATTTATCATGGCCAATTCACCTAAACTGCATACCTTTGGAGTGTGGGAGTAAACTAGAGCACCTGGAGGAAATCCACGTGGAGAGAACATGCAAACTCCACACAGACGTTGACCCAAATCGGGAACTGAACATGGCTCCCTGAGGCTGAGACACAGCAGTGCTAACCACTGTGCCACTGTGTCACCCCAAAAAACCAGGGCAATTTTGAACTAGCTTCTCCTTCAGCACACCTTCAGGCTTTCCCTGAAATACAACAAGCTGAATATACTGGCCAGTATGAACAGCTTGTTAACAGACCCTAGACATAAATAATTGATAGCGGAATAGATATAAATAATGAAACATTTGGGGATCAGTTTGATGCTGGTGATGAAATGTGTTGGGAGGATTAAACTAGTCAGGGAGAACATCTCAACAGGCAATGAGGGAAATATAAAGAAAGAATGATTGATCAAGGCCAGGAGATGACGTGCAAAGTCTCCAGAAGCTCATGGCAGATGAACGGCATTAAAAGCAGGATTTTCAACCCAAGGTTTGGACAAAGAACACAACGTTTTACAGGGAATTTTGAAACGAGTTAAAATCAGAATAGGGTGAAATGGCTTTGTCAATAATCCATCTCGGTCCATTGTTCTAAGAGAGTGAACTCAGGGATCTTAGGAGAGCTCCCTGCAGTAGGTGGTGGAGAAGACCTCTGAAGGAAGACCCCAGGCATACATTGTTTGGGTGTTCAGGAAGTTGAGAAGACTTCAGCGCTGTGAAGAGAAGTCATAGAATCATAGAGGTTTACAGTATGGAAACAGGCCCTCTGGCCCAACTTGTCCATGCCGCGCTTTTTTTTTAAACTCTTAAGCTAATCCCAATTGCCCACATTTGGCCCTTATCCCTCTATACCCATCATACTCACGGAACTATCTAAATGCTTTTTAAAGACAAATTGTACCCGCCTCTACTACTGCCTCTGGCAGCTTGCTCCAGACACTCACCACTCTCTGTGTGAAAACATTGCCCCTCTGGACTCTTTTGACGCTCTCCCCTCTCACCTTAAACCTATGCCTTCTAGTTTTAGCCTCCCCGACCTTTGGGAAAAGATATTGATTATCTAACTGATCTGTGTCCCTCATTATTTTATAGGCCTCTATAAAATCACCATTCAGCCTCCTACGCTCCAGAGAAAAAGTCCCAGTTTATCCAGCCTCTCCTTATAACTCAATCCATCAAGTCCCAGTAGCATCCTAGTAAATCTTTTCTGCACTCTTTCTAGTTTAATAATATTCTTTCTATAACAGGGTGACCAGAATTGCACACAGTATTCCAAGTATGGCCTTATCATTGTCTTGTACAACTTCAACAAAACATTCCAACTCCTGTATTCAATGTTCCAACCGATGAAACCAAGCATGCCAAATGCCTTTTTCACCACTCTGTCTACCTGTGACTCCATTTTCAAGGAGCTATTAGCATGTACCCCTGGATCTCTTTGGTCTGTAACTCTCTCCGATGCCCAACCATTAATTGAGTAAGTCCTGATCTAGTTCAATCTACCAAAATGCATCACTTCGCATTTGTCTAAATTAAACTCCACCTGCCATTCGTCAGCCCACTGGTCCAACTGATCAAAATCCCATTGCAATTGGAAATAACTTTCTTCACTGTCTATGATGCCATCAATCTTAGTGTCATCTGCAAACTTACTAACCATGCTTCCTATATTCTCATTCAACTCATTAATATACATGACAAATAACAGTGGGCCCAGCACTGATCCCTGAAGCACACCACTCGTCACAGGCCTCCAGTTTGAAAAACAATTCTCTATAACCACCCTCTGGCTTCTGTCAAGAAGTCAATTTTGTATCCATTTAGATACCTCACCCTGGATCCCATGAGCTTTAACCTTATGCAACAACCTGCTATGCAGTGCCTTGTCAAAGGCTTTGCTAAAGTCCATGTAGACAGCAACAACTGCCCTCATCTATCTTCTTGGTTACCCCTTCAAAAAACTCAGATTTGTGAGACATGATTTTTACTCAAAAAAACATGCTGACTGTCCCTAATCAATACTTGTGTCTCTAAATGCCTGTAGATCTTGTCTCTCAAAATATCTTGCAACAATTTACCCACCACAGATGTGAAACTCACTGGCCTGCAGTTCCCAGGCTTTTCCCTCCAGCTCTTTTTAAACAAAAGCACAACATTTGCCACTCCCCAATCTTCAGGCACCTTGCCCGTGATTATCGATGATTCAGATATCTCGGTTAGGGGACCTGCAATTTCCTCGCTAGCCTCCCACAATGTCCTGGGATACACCTCATCAGGTCCCAGGGATTTATCTACCTTGATGCGCTTTAAGACCTGCAGCACCTCCTTCTCTGTAGTACGTACACTCCTCAAGATATCACTATTTATTTCCCCAAGTTCCTTAACATCCATGCTTTTCTCAACAGTATACACTGGTGAGAAATATTCATTTAGGATCTCACCCATCTCTTGTGGATCCGCACATAGATGACCTTGTTGACCCTTAAGAGGCCCTACTCTCTCCCTTGTTACTCTTTTGCCCTTTATGTATTTGTAGAAGCGCTTTGGACTCTCCATTGTTTTGGCAGATAAGGCAATCTCATGTCCACTTTCAGTCCTCCTGATTTCTCTCTTAACTCTATTCCTACACCCCCCTATACTCTTCAAGGGATTCAATTAATCCCAGCTGCCTATGCCTGTCATGTGCCTCTTTCATCTTCTTGACCCAAGTCATCCAGGGTTCTCTACTTCTGCCAGCCTTGCCCTTCAGTCAAAGAGGAATGTGTTTACCCTGAACCCTGGTTAACACACTTTTGAAAGTGTGCCACCTACCAGGCATCCCATTGCCTTCCCACAGACTCCCCCAATTAACTTTTGAAAGTTCATGCCTGATACCATCAAAATTGGCCTTGCCCCAATTTATAATTTTAACTTTTGGGCCCGACCTATCGTTCTCATAGCTATCTTAAAACAAATAGAATTATGGTCACTGGTCCCAAAGTGATCCCTCACTTTTGTCACCTGCCCTTCCTTGTTTCCCAAGAGGAGATCAAGTTTTGCCCTCTCTCTAGTCGGGCCATCCACATCCTGAATGAGAAATTCCTCCCGAACGCACTCAATAAATTTCTCTCCATCCAACCCTCTAATACTATGGCTGTCCCAATCAATTGTTGGGAAAGTTAAAATCTCCAACTGTTACCACCCTATTTTGCTTGGAGCTATCTGTAATCTCCTTATGTATTTGTTCCTCAATTTCCCTCCGACTATTTGGGGGGCTGTGTTATAAACCTATCAAACCCTTCTTATTTCTCAGTTCTATCCATATAGCCCAATGGCTGAATCCTCGGATATATCCCCTCTCAGTACAGCCGCAATGTTTTCCCTAATCAAAAGTGCAAATCTCCCTCCTCTCTTATCTCCTGTTCTATCTTTCCGATAGCATCTACCCTGGGACAATGAGCTGCCAGTCCTGTCCCTCCCTTAGCCATGTTTCAGTAATTGCTATAATATCCCAGTCCCACGTATCCATCCATGTCCTGAGTTCATCTGCCTTGCCCGTCAGGCCTCTTGCACTGAAATAAACGCAGTTTAATCTGGACTTCCCTTGCTCTCTGTCCCGCTTTTGCCTGATCTGTCGGGTACTAGGATTACTGACACTGCTTTTACTACTTAATGTGCTCTCTTTAAATCCTGTGCTGTTATCAAACTTCTCCTCTGTCTCCCTACTGCTTTGGATCCCACCCCCCTGCCAAACTAGTTTAAACCTCCTGAGTGGCTCCGGCAAATCTCCCCACCAGGATGTTAGTCCCTCTTCAGTTTCAGGTGTAACCCGCCCCTCTTGAACAGGTGAGTCCTTACCCAGAAAAGATCCCAATGATCCAAAAATCTAAATCCCTGCCCCCTTCCCCAGCTCTCAAGCCACATATTCATCCGCCTAATCCTCCTATTCCTACTCTCACTGGCACGTGGCAGTGGTAGTAGTCCTGAAACGACTACCTTCGAGGTCCTAAACTTTAGCCTTCTGCCTAATTCTCTACATTGACACTTCAGGACCACATCCCTTTTCCTACCTATGTTGTTGGTACCAAAGGTACAACGACCTTCGGCTGCTCACCCTCCCCCTTAAGAATGTCCTGCAATTGCTCAGAGAAATGAAAGAAGAAAGAAAGAAAGAACTGCTTCCACATGTAGCTGTCCTACCCGGTCTGGACCAATAGTTGCTACTTGTCACAGTTGTATGTTTGTGCTGACCAGTGGCCAGATCTTCTAGTCCCACCACTGTCAATGGGACTTCCCACTGATTCCACCCCACACTACCAGGAAACCTGGGGATGCTCCATCAGCAGGGCTGGAAGGTTCCACTGGTGTGAACAGCTGGACAATTCTAGTTAATACCTTGCCCTCTCTCTCAGCATCACAGAATTGTTACAGCGCTGAAGGAGGCCGTTCGGCCCACCATGTCTGCACCAGCTTGCAGAATGAGCATTATGAGTTTCTGCCTTTCTCCTCCTTTTCCCCAGACCCTTGCACATTGTTCTTCTTTTCTAGGGAAAGAGTGATTTTCCTATTTGCTCTGACAAACAAGACATCAGTTACTGCTTTATTCAGTGACGCACTGCAGACTGACTGATGTTGCAGATGTTTACACTGATCTCTGAGAGAACACGGAAGACAAAAATGTGGATGGTGACTGTCACCTCCGACGTCACTGGCAATACTGCTGTTGCTGGGTGATGGGCTATAAGTCCTTCTACAGCAAAGCACACCATTCTGACATCCCCTATCTAGTGAATCAGTGCATCTGAAGATGTCGCTGCCGGTTGGTTCAAAAATTGCTGCCCTGTGGCCTATTTATACGTTTGGTAACTTCAAATTGAACTCTCATCATGTGATACCTCATTGTCTTGGCATCAAAATGGACTCTTTCTCTAAACAGCACAACACACGATAAAATTCCAAATGCAAACTCATTGTACCACAGAGGATGGCAGGGATACAGAATGCTCAGCTATCCCTGAAAATTCTTGGTAATAGTTCAAAATCAGTGCAAACATACACCTACACCTCACTGCTTAAAATCAGTTTGCCACTTGATGCTTATGTTGCTGCCAGTCTCTTTAAAGTGCGAAGAATTGAAGGGTGATATTGATCAGTGCAAACAGGACTCAGTTTCATGCACATTTCAGTAAAAAACAAAAGCTCTGGACCGGTTTGTGTACCATGACAGCACAACGGCACAGTGGTTAGCCCTGCTGCCTCAAAGCACCAAGGACCCGGGTTCAATTCCTGGCTTAGGTCACTGTCTCTATTTTCTCCCTGTGTCTGTGTGGGTTTCCTCCGGGTGCTCTGGTTCCCTCCCACAGTCCGAAAGACAGGTTGGTAACGTGGACCGGCCGTGCTAAATTCTCCCTCAGTGTGCCCGAACAGACACCAGAGTGTGGCGACTAGGGGATTTCCACAGTAACTTCATTGCAGTGTTAATGTTAGCCTATTTGTGACACTAATGGATAAAACTTAAACCTAAAAAAAAAACTGGATTTCACCTGTGAACAGAAATCGCGGGAGAGAATTAACAGCAATTTTCAATGAGCTTACTTCATTGGGTAGAAATTCTCTGCTGTCCAGAGCAATTATAACCATTCTTATGTTAAACTGAAGTGTTTTCTCACTTCACCTTGCAATGCTAATAAATTAGGCAAAAATTATTGCTATAATTGAACCATTGAAAGATTGTTTTGGGCTCCAAGGACACTACTGCTTGCATTTAATGATGAGCCACAAAAGGATATCACAGAAAAAAAGGATTATTTTTCCAAGGGGTGTTTGCAATTTAAATGCACCAACGCTGCAGTTTGCTTTGTCTAAAGCTTAGCCTTGATTAGTAACACTTTGAGGAAAACAAGTGAATGCAGTGCAAGCAAAAAAACAAAGGGGAATGAACAATATAAACACATCGGGGAATATGACATCGTAAATCTCACTCTATAAATACGACACAAAGTTCACCAAAGGAAGGCTTTGTGCCTTCAAAACTACTTAGCTGCGGCTAAAATGCCTGAAGATCAAAAGGTAATTAGGAATACACTATCAATAAGTCTTCACGTGTACTGCATATCAACACTCCTACTGTTGTTGATCAACTGGAATCAGGGGTTTTTGCATCTTTAAAGTTTATTTATTCATCACAAGTAGGCTTACAGTGAAATTACTGTGATAATCCCCTAGTCGCCACACTCAGGCGCCTGTTCGGTCACACTGAGGGAGAATTTAACGTGGCCAGTGCACCTAACTTGCACATCTTTGGATTGTGGGATGAAACCGGAGTACCCGGGCAAAACCCATGCAGACACAAGGAGAATCTGCAATCTCCGCACAGACAGTGACCGAAGCCAGGAATCGAACCCAGGTCCCTGACACTGCGAGGCAGCTGTGCTAACCACTGTGTCACCGTTACATAGGTTTATAGAAGAACTCCGCCATTTGAAGCTACACTGGCTAAAATGCACCCTTTAAATCAGCAAAAGCTTGACAAATTGGAGTTAAAGTCGAAACATTGCTTTACGCTGAACGATTTTCACCATCATTAAAAAAATCGATCAGGAAAGTAACCTATGTCTTCACCTTGGAGAATTTGGGTGCCGTGGAGAGTTAAAAATAATGAAACCAACTTTATTGTACGTGCGAATAATTTTTAAAAATCTCTCCCATTATATTTTTCTTTCAAGCCAAGAAGTTGACACCTGGAATTATAAAGATCACTCAGGGTCAATTTTCAGAATTCTTGGCTCCAACTGATTGAGACAAAAAGGAATTGAGTCTGGTTTCCTGCCAGCTGTAAGTCTGCATTACATCGCTGCTCCCATTTCCAAACTATACAGTAGAAATGCTCAAGAGGACAGTTAAAATTTATTCGTATGAGACAAAGGTTAAACAAAAGGAAGAGAAAGTTGGCTGGGAATTTGCAGTAATTGTGATGGCTAAGCTGTCGGGTTTACCATCATTACCCTTCTGAAACAGACTGTAACTTCTGGAGTCTGCACATACATAATTAAATATGGAAATGTACAAGTTGGTGCCAGTCAACTTCAGAAGGTGCACCGCTGAGAATTGCCCAGAAGGCAATCAATTAGAAATCGGTAAACTGATAAGAGATTTCATTCTTACATACATAGGCTTGGATTTTCATTTTGAGTGCAATTTTGATTTGTGGAAGGGTTAAAAATCACACAAGTTGCAAGTTGAACCTCAGTCACACAGGGAAAGGTTTTGGCTAAAGCAAGCCTGAATAATGCTCAAAGATTATCTGATTGAATAATGTGCAGCTGCAGTTCATATCTGCCCATTAGAACCAGGAACAATGGAAAGGGAGGTTGAGATACTATTAGTCAAAGATAAAACTATCATTTCTTGACAATATAACATGCATAAGTTTAAATTGGAAATTATACCCTTATGTATGTATGTTGTAACCATAACTAAGATTGGATAGAGATAACTCTTACTCTTTTATTGGTATATGCTAATTATTTGTAATTAATGCTGATACTTTAATTATCTGTGTATTTCTGATTTTTTCACTCTGAACGCCTTCAATGGACATTCAGGATCCAGTAGCTGGCTGTAGGAAAGTTCATCTTGCAACCACTCTGTTATTTTGTTTGGCGACTTGAGGAGAACGACAGTTTTTTAATACAACAAGAAAACCGTCGTAACAGTCCCTAACAATTAGATTTGATTTATTATTGTCACATGTACTGGTATACAGTGAAAAGTATTGTTGCGCAGTGTACGTACAAACCATACTGTTTATAGAGTACACAGTGGAAAAGAAAGGAGAGAATGCAGAATGTAGTGTTACAGTCATAGCTAGGGTGCAGAGAAAGATCAACTTCACGTAAAAGTCTGAAGGCAGCGGAGAAGAAGCTGTTCTTGAGTCAGTTGGTACATGATCTCAGATTTTTGTATCTTTTTCCAATGGAAGAAGGTAGAAGAGTCCAAATTTCAAGATTCCTGTCCCCCTTCCTGCCTGTGGGAATTTTGGGAGTGTCTTTAAAATGGTGAAGTCTGCTTCGTATCAGAAGCCACACCTGACATTCCTGATCTGGCCAGCTCCTGTGCAGAGATATGCATTTCCTACTCCTTTGCAAGACTCATGGGGTTGGGGCAGGTTTTTAAAGGGTCATGGTTCGAGGCCCCTTAGAAGATTCATGAACTCTAGTGTGCATGTGGAACCTTTCAAAAGGTCCCCATCGTGTACTATGCCAAGTTACACTGCCCTATCCCTTCCTTCAGGTCCCTCATGCCACGTTGTGTAACCCCATGCACCCCTCAGACTTATCATGTGTCCAGTGCCAAGCTCTGCTCTTCTACCAAATCCTTATATCCCCTGATGCCACCTATACAAAGATCTTTCCATCCATCCACCCTATGTGTATCCCCTTGTGCCTCCTATGCCCAGCCATTCACTTTTACTCACCCGTTATGCCTTCTGTATCAAACTCTTACCTTCAATTCATCCCCTATTTCCCCTCATGGGCTCTATGCCAAGTTCTGGCAGTTTCGTGCACATTGACCCACTTCCCACTTTCTGTAACCAATGAGCGCCATAGTGTAATGTGGAATGTATAAAAAGTTTCAAAACTGTAATCCATTAATCACTTTCTCCTATGAAAAAGATTTGGATGGTGAGCTAACTAAAGTGTCAATCATCCAGGCCTTTTGAAGTTTCAAATATTGCAAACCACAAATACTTGAGATCATTTACTTATGTCAACAAACATTGTGAAGTTATGAAGTTGACCAGGAGAGATAAGAGAGACTGAGCTGGCAATCAAATATGATTCCTCAGGGGAGGTGTTGTTCTGTTGAATAGATTTCTGGGCTCTCAGAATTGCTTCATTTTGTATTCTCAACTGAAAGCCCAATAAGCCCAATAATAGAACACCTATTCCCTAGCGAATCTCAAGCTCACTTATTTCTGTGCCAATTTCACAATGTTTGTTAGCATAAGAAGGGGTCTCAATTGTTTGTGGTTTTTGAAACTTCAAAGAGGCTGAATGATTGACACTTTTATGAGCTCCCCAGTCAAAGCTTTCTCTATCACTGGAGAAAATTACCAATGGGTTACATTTTCAGATAGGCAACTTTACGCTACGGTGTTCATGTTGTCAATGGGTATGTAAATGTCAGCGCTCAACACTGGGGGCATATGGGGACATGGCTGTCGGTGAAGGGTGGAGTCTGGTACAGGGGCACGAGGGGGCATAGGAAATGGGTAGAGTTATGAAGTGACATGGATCAGTATCAGGAGTATGTGGAAGATGAAGGGGTGGGAGAGGTGAGGGATGGAGGGCCTTTGTCTTTTTGTTAATTGGGAGAATATCCCATGGCACCAAAAACAGCCTTTTAAACAATCCCCAGCCACAACTCACAGCCCCTGTGGCTGCTTCTGCACTTCTTCCCAGGTCAGAGGGCCCAACTCCTTGCATCTGACCCTTCAGCAATGAAGATCCCACCTTGGCGAGCACTTCCTTCCAAGGTGGGCAGACCAAACAGGGAATTATCCTGACTGCCCTGACCTGCCTCAACAATGAAAATTCTGACCTTAATATTGCTGTAAAACCCCATTAAAAATTACACCTTGTTATCTGAGGTGTAACAGGATTTTTAATGGCGTGCAAAGTTCATAATTATGGCCAAACAACTTCACTGGTGCTGAATGGGTCTTCTTATATTGATGACTATCAAATTTGGGCACTCTGATAAGAAATTCCATGTATATTAATGACATTAGTCTTAATGACATTACTGTTACTAAAAAGGCGGTGCTCGACAGACTGGAGGGGCTGATTGTGGACAAGTCCCCAGGACCGGATGGAATGCATCCGAGGGTTCTGAAAGAAATGGCGGAGGTGATAGTGGATGCCTTGGTGGTTATTTTCCAAATGTCGCTGGATTCCGGGGAAGTGCCGGATGATTGGAAAACGGCTAATGTTACGCCGTTGTTTAAGAAGGGTGCCAGGCAAAAGGCGGGGAATTATAGGCCGGTTAGTTTAACGTCTGTGGTAGGTAAAATGTTAGAATCTGTCATTAAGGAGGAAATTGTGAGGCATCTTGAAGGGAATTGCTTGATAGAGCAGACGCAGCACGGTTTCATTAAAGGGAAGTCGTGTCTGACAAATTTACTGGAGTTCTATGAGGATGTGTCTAGGGCGGTGGATAGAGGAGAGCCGGTGGATGTGGTCTTTCTAGATTTTCAGAAGGCGTTTGACAAAGTGCCTCACAAGAGGTTATTGCAGAAGGTCGAGGGACATGGAGTTGGGGGTAGGGTGTTAGCGTGGATAGAGGATTGGTTGTCAAATAGGAGGCAGAGAGTGGGGGTCAACGGGTGCTATTCGGATTGGCGGATGGTGACTAGTGGAGTGCCCCAGGGGTCGGTGCTAGGGCCTCAGCTTTTTACCATTTATATAGATGATCTGGAGGAGGGAACCGAGTGTAGAGTGTCGAAATTTGCTGATGACACCAAGATTGGGGGAACGGCAAATTGTGCGGAGGGTGTGGAGAGTCTGCAGAAGGATCTAGATAGGCTGGGCGAATGGGCCAGGAAATGGCAAATGGAATTTAATGTTGGCAAGTGTGAGGTGGTCCACTTTGGTAGGAAGAATGGTAGGAAGGACTATTACTTACGGGGCGAAAAACTGCAGAGGGACCTTGGGGTCCTTGTGCATGAGTCGCAAAAACCCAGCTTGCAGGTGCAACAGGTGGTCAGGAAGGCGAATGGGATGCTGGCCTTCATAGCGAAGGGGATTGAATATAAAAGTAGGGAGGTCTTGCTGCAGCTGTATAGGGCATTGGTGAGGCCGCAACTGGAGTACTGTGTGCATTTTTGGGCGCCGCACCTGCGCAAAGATATTTTGGCCTTGGAAGGAGTGCAGAGGACGTTTACTAGGCTGATACCGGAGTTGAGGGGGTTGAGCTATGAGGAGAGGCTGAATAAACTGGGCTTGTACTCGTTAGAGTTTAGAAGAATGAGAGGAGATCTCATTGAGACGTATAAGATGATGAATGGGATGGATAGGATAGAGGTGGAAAGACTCTTCCCGCTCAAAAAAGACAATAGGACTAGGGGGCACAGCCTCAAGATAAAAGGGGGGCGGTTTAGAACAGAGTTGAGGAGGAACTTCTTCACTCAAAGGGTGGTGAATCTTTGGAATTCTCTGCCCGTTGAAGTGGTAGAGGCTGCCTCGCTAAATATTTTTAAGACGCGGGTTGATGGGTTTTTGATAGGAGAGGGGATTAAGGGTTATGGGGAGAGGGCGGGAAAGTGGAACTGAGCAGCGACAGATCAGCCATGATCTTATTGAATGGCGGGGCAGGTTCGAAGGGCTGGATGGCCTACTCCTGCTCCTATTTCTTATGTTCTTATGTTCTTATATTTTGAAATCATAATTGTTAAAAACATTGGCTGTGATATTTTATCTACTATCTTAATCCCATTTGCCAATCCATTACGCAAACCAGCCTCCCATCCACTGACTCTACCGACACTTCTCACCGCCTCGGCAAAGCAGCCAGCATGATTAAGGACCCCACGCACCCCAGATCTTCTCTCTTCCAGCTTCTAATGTCAGGAAAAAGATACAAGTCTGAGGTCCAACCGACAAAAACAGCTTTTTTCCCTGCTGCCATCAGACTTTTGAATGGACTGATCTTGCACTAAGCTGATTTTTCTCTACACCTTAACTATGGCTGTAACTCTACACATTCTGCACTGTCTCTTTTCATTCTCTATGAAGGATATGCTTTGTCTGTATAGCGTGCAAGAAATAATACTTCTCACTGTATGCTAACACAGGTGAAAATAAGAAATCAAATCAAATCAAATGTTCCAATCTTTTGGAGAACAAGCCATTGGAGCAAAGGGATTCAGCTATTTTTATTCCTGATTTGCTGTCTGTGAGAGTACTTCAATCTCTCTCTCTTTCTCTTCAGCACTCCCTTGAAACAAGAAGTATGTTTGCCATAGAGCCCTTGATAAGAGATTGTATGCGGAGTCTTTAACATGGAGGTGGTAGCATAATGATATCATCCCTGGACGAGTGATCCAGAGACAGGGTAATGTTCTGGGAACCCACCACAGCAGATGGTGAAATTTGAATTTGATGGAAAAAAAAACCTTAAATAAAAAAGCCCGATGATGACCATGAAACCATTGTCGATTGCTGTAGAAACCCATCTGGTTCACTAGTGTCCTTTAGAAAAGCTGCCCTTACCTGGGTCCTTATCTGGCCTACGTGTGATTTCAGATCCTTAGCAATGTAGTTGACTCTTAAATGCCCTCAGAGATGGGCAACAAATGCTCGTCCAACCAGCAATGCCCGCATCCCATGAACAAATAAAAAAAAGGCTGTTGAACTGCAGCTACCACACAGCAAGATCTTAGTCCACTGTTTCCTTCAAGTGAGCGGCAAGCACCATTGTTTGTGACTGCCTACAAAATCCAGCCCATCATTACTGAGCATATAGTTGTAATAATGAGCTGAGAGGCTGATAATTTGCTGTAACAACTAACCAAAGCTCGGAAATCTGAGGCAGCCAAATTAATTTGGAGAAGGCAGGGGTACTTGGGGGTAGGGAAAATTTGGGAGTAATTGGGGGTAGGAGTAATTGGGGTTGAGGGTAAATGTTGGGTAATTGAGGGTAGGGGTAATTGGGGGTAAGTGGGGGTAGGGGTAATTGGGGGTAAGTGGGGGTAGGGGTAATTGGGGGTAAGTGGGGGGTATTGGAGGGTAAGGGTAATTGGGGGTAATTGGCGGGGTAATTGGGGATAGGGTAATTTGGGGGGGGTAAGTGGGAGATGCAGGACTGTACTTTCTCACTGTTGGCACCAAATCTTCCCTCAGCTCGGACATGTTTCTTCACCAAAAACGTCTCAGTAATGTGATCAGATCCTAACTTTTACCAAAGCTTCTTCCAAGTATTAACAAGGTCTTCAGAATTAGGGAAAATTTTCTGTGGGCACCAAATTGGATGGAAAGTGGGGGAGTAATGGGTCAATTGTGGCAAGGATTGCGGAAATTTGTAGGAAAAGTATAGGGAGTAGGGTGAGCAGATCGATGGCAGATGCAGTTTAACTTCAGAATTGGTGCAGTGAAAGTTAAGAATAGAGAATAGTGTAGCTGGACTGGACATTCAAGGTCACAGTGCCAGAAAATGGAAAAGAGAGGACAAAGTATTTGTCATTTCCCAAGAGACACTTCACCAGGCTTAGACATGTCATGGACGATCAGAAAACAAAAAAATTGAAGAATATGAAGAGCTGTGCTAAATCATTGCCCCTGAAAGAAGGATGTATCTTAAAATGTGCACAAAAAGCCAGAAAAAAAATAAAGATGCAAGAGGGTGGTCAAAATGCAAATGGTTTGCCACTAATCAATGTTGAAGTGTAATCAATAATTTAATTTAAAAATGAATTAAGTAACTGCTTGAAACAGTGGAATATTAAAGGGTATAAAAATACATATGAAAACCTGCATGTACTTAAATATAAAGATGCAAAAAAGCACAACTTTAATGGGGCACAGCCCATACCTCATTGTCATAAAATTCTGTAACACCATTGAGTGTCCCAAGTCCTGACATAGAGTGAGGGGTAGCATATTGGGAAATGTATTTTGAGGAAATTTTCAAGTTAAGAGAACAATTGATCCTCAGTGGAAATTTCAGTAAATTATGTTATCCTTGTGCTACCCGAGATTAATTTTTGAACTTGGGTTAATTGTTTGCATTAACGCTGTAGAGTTCAGCCTGAGCAACAGAAGAAACATAAAGGACTTGCATTTATATAATGCCTTTAATAACCTCAAAGTGCTTGACAGCACTTCTGACATGTAGACAATGCGGTAATATAGGAAACATGGTAGACAACTGCTCAAAGCAAGCTTTCACTGTCCGCAAATGTGATAATAACCAGGTAATCTGATGATTTAATGTTGCTGATTGAGAGATAAATACTGACCAGGGGTAACTCTTCTTTGAGCAATGTTATCAGATCTTTGACATTCTTCTGAAAGAGCAGACAGGGTTTGGAACTCTCATCCCAAAAAAAACACTGCTGTCAGAACAGTACTTTGAGTTACTGCCCTGGAGTGTTGCTTGACTGAGATTTTTCTAATCAAGGGCAGCATATCGTCTCAAGGGTCAGGCACTCAGAACCATTTCCAGCTACCAACCCCATGCCAAGGGGTAGCAGATAGTCATAGCCTGCAATTTGTTTCAGTGTCAGCCACTTATTGACTGGAGGACAGATTGAACGTTCAATGAACAGTGACCTAGGCAGGTAGGATGGAGATGGGTTTTCTCAAGTACCAGCTGATCTAAAGGTGTCATGGTTAACATTGCTGTGGCAACTGTTTTGAACCAACATGAAAACTCGAGTGCAATGGAAAGGCACTTGGGGAAAGACTATCCCATACTTCACGTATGCAGTGCTTGAGGTGTGGATGGAGGGTGTGAGAGAGAGGGAGAGAGAGAGAAAGAGAGACCGAGAGAGTGTGCAAGACAGAGAGAGCATGAGGTGTTGTTTCCAGAGGGTTAAGCTTATTTGTTAGTGTCACAACTACAATTAAGTTACTGTGGCAATCCCTTAGTCACCACACTCTGGCGCCTGTTCAGGTACACTGAGGGAGAAGTTTTAGCACTGCCAATGCACCTAACCAGCATGCCTTTCGGACTATGGGGGGAAATGGGGAGAATGTGCAAACTCCACACAGATAGTTACCCCTGTTGGGAATCGAACTTAGGTCCCTGCACTGTGATGCAGCAGTACTAACCATTGTACCACCATGCACCCAACCATGGAAAGACTCAACTGGTGGTCAACAAACAACCTACTGAATTTACAGAGTTCTGCCAATGAGTCGTGGCTGATAGGGAAGAGACTGTTGTGGCAACGTTAGCTTATCTTTTGGCTCCTTGCCAGAAGTTCTCTCCTCTTTTAGTTTATAGCAAATACATTAATGTATTTAAATACACACAACTGTCAGGCAGCCAACAGTGGATTCTATGTGAACCACACTTTAAATCAGTAATAAGAAAACCTGGGATTTAATCAGACAAAAACCTCCCCGAAGAATCAAATCCTCCCATTAGCATTCAAATCTTGCAGAAAATGTACTAATAAAACTTTTAACCTTATATTTAAAATGTTTTTGTCTTCGGGCAAACAGAAGACAGATGAATTGTTTTCACAACCTCAAACTTCCTACGCCTGCACCAAATAAAATTGCAAAATGCACCGAGAAGGATGACGACTCCATCAAACATTCTTTTGCTCTCTTTCTCTCATGGACAGCCAGTGCTCAGGCGGTCATTGATCACAGTACTTTATGCTCTTTGCTCAGTGTGTGCATTGAAATTATAACAGCTCCTGATGTGAGACAGGCCCATTAAATTGCATACTTTGGCCCAGACATTGCAGCGGTAATGACAGTGAAACTGTCAGCATTTGCCGCCATTACTTGTCTGAAATAGATAGCAATGTCTGAGTAGATACCTGCACAGTTAAATATGGGAATATTGAAATTGGTGTCAGTTATTTTCTGCTTCCCCACAGGGTGTATGGTTGAAGACCCCTCAATGCGCAATCTGCAAGAAATGACTGAGCCGCTAAGAACGTATCCTTCTCCTCATTTTTGTCTTGCTGTAAAAACCCTTGAAAAATTGCACTTGGTTGAATAAAGTGTCACTGAATTTTTAACAATCAATGTACTAAGTTATTGGGTGGCACAGTGGTTGGCACTGCTGCCTCACAGCATAGGGGGCCCAGGCTCAATTTCGGCCTCGGGTCACTGTGTGTGTGTGGAGTTTGCACATTTTCCCCATATCTGCGTGTGTTTCCTCTGGGTACTCTGGTTTCCTCCCACAGTCTGTAAAACATGCTGGTTAGGTTGATTGGCTGTGCTAAATTGATGCGAATGGGGGGGGGCGGTGTGGTCAGCAGGGTAAATGAGTGATACGGAAATGGGGCCTGCGGGTCGGTACAGACTCGATGGGCTGGATGGCTTCCTTCTGCACTGTATGGATTCTAGGATTCTATGATTCACAATAACTGACAAACAACCTCACTGGCTCTGACAAATCAATGTATGTTGTAGAATTGAAGGAACAATCCACACCACAGAGAATGCTGTATCTTTGTGAGAATCTTTGTTTGAGGTTAGTAGTGAGTCCATTGTTGCATGTGTGTCTGTGAAATTCAGGCCATCATTAACCACATTGTTGAACTCTTTCTAGTCCAGAAATATTTTATGTGCATATATATAACTACCTGGATTTCTCCTGTCTTGCTCCTCCTCAGTTCCAAATAAGTGATCCAACATTCTATCCTTCTTCACTGAAATCTCATTGTATTGGACCAAATAATGGCTGTGCATCTCAGGCACTGGTTTTTAACCAATGTGGAAGCTTACTGAGCTATGTCCTATCCACAGAGAAAAGGACAAACCTAACCAGGCTGATTTCTGTTCTTTTTGTCACCATGCTGTCATGCTATGAGGGACAAAGTATTAAGAGCCAGCTGGAGAGCCAACAAGCAACAGTTACACATCAATAACCTGATCACTGATGAATCAATTTGGATTCTGCCAAAATAATCCAAATTTCATTGCCTAGAAACTCTACTGTGCTGGAGAGACCATTCGGCCCATCAAGTCCACACCAACTCACCAAAAAGACATGTTGCTCTATTCCAGTAACTCCACATGTTTACCCCACTAATCTCCTAACTTTCACATCTTTGGACATTAAGGGCAATTTGCACTGGCCAATCCAACTAAGCTGCACATCTTCGGACTATGGGAGGAAACTGGAGCACCCGAAAGAAACGTGTGCAGTCATGGGGAGAATGTACAGACTCCACACAGACAGTCACCCAAGGCCAAAATCAAACCTGGAGCTGTGAGGCAGCAGTGCTAACTATTGTGCCCCTCGAGACAGAGTGCCAAAATGGAGATGAGAGGTGTCCCCCAAGGCATTACTTTTAAAATACAGTACGAAGACTCTTGGTTAAACTGGGATTAATAGCAGTTAGTGAGAAAACCCTCTAGGGGCTTGAGAGTTGCACTCTCTATAAAAGGGAAATAGTCATGGCCATCCAAGGTGAATTGTTCCACCTCCAGAATGTTGCTTCAGGGATTTCTCAGGGAAATGTCTTTAACCAATGCTCTTCAACCATCTCTGACCTTCCATCCGTCCTCCCTCCATCACAGAGACAGGAGCAGTGTGATTCCACCTGTCCAATCCTACTTGCAAGTCCTCTGACAATAAAACAGCTCATGTTGGTTTATGTCAAAAATCAGACATCAATTCTTTTCAGCTGTCGTTTGTTTCCTTGGGAATTACAATTTATAATTTTTAAAATAAGAATTTTAACAACTAGGAATCAAAAAGATTACATACATCGCAATCACATGAATGCACTTACTTATTTCCACTGACATGTCCATAATCTGTTTCTGGTCCTAGCAATACTTATCATATTCATTTAATTTTATAACTTACCAAGGTGAGATCTGAATTGTTGATTTAGGATTGCGAGTCCAGTAAATACCCATAGGTTTACCGTAACGATAACAGCTGGAAATGTCTTAGTTCTATAGTGTTTGGTTTTAAACGAGATGGAAGAAAGAAAGACAACAAAAGTAAGAAGCAGGCACAGAGAAAAACTGACAGTGTACTTCCTATTTGAATATGATTTTTCTTTCAAGTCGAATTTTGAAAGAAAGCAAAGGATTTCATTCTCGGAACCCGTTTGCCATGGCACAAATCCCGTTATGGTTGCAAAGACCAATGAGGGGATTTACGGTGATAAGAATTCCGATCAAGATATTTGTGGGCTTTCCCCACAGACATAATCACGTTTATGCCCAGAAAGGGTGCAAACCTGATTTGAATGAATTTTAATCCATTTCAAAGGTGATTTGTTCCAACCTCCTAAAAGGGAAGGCAATAGTCTCGTGGCATTTTCGGTAGTCTATTAATCCAGAAACTCAACTAATGTTCTGGGGACCCGGGTTTGAACCCCGTAATGGCAGCTGGTGGAATTTGAATTCTATAAAAAAAATCTGGAATTAAGAATCTACTGATGACCATGAAATGATTGTCGGAAAAACCAATTTGGTTCACTAACATCCTTTAAGGAAGGAAATCTGTCGTCCTTACCCGGTCTGGCCTATATGTGACTCCAGAGCCACAGCAATGTGGTTGACTGTCAACTGCCCTCCACGGGCAATTAGGGATGGGCAATAAATACTGGCCAGCCAGTGATGCCCATGTCCCACGAATGAATTAAAAATAAATTATTCGCGAAGCTAAAGTCAGATGTTCAATTCCCGGCTCGGGTCACAGTCTGTGTGGAGTTTGCACATTCTCCTTGTGTCTGTGTGGGTTTCCTCCGGGTACTCCGGTTTCCTCCCATCGTCCAATGATGCGTGGGTTAGGTCGATTGGCCATGCTAAGAAATTGCTTCTTTCGGCACTGTAGGGTTCTATGATTCTATGAATTTCCCTGTCCACCAGGGTGTAAAGGGGACTATATTTGTTGGTCAGCTGCAGAGAAAGGGTTGTTCAAGGGTGCTGGGGATCTTGCCCAGGAGGGGGGTCACGATTGGTGCATGTTGCCATGAAGCCTTCAGCCTGTTTCAAAAAAAAACTATCAGAGCCTCTTGTGACTGCAAAGAATTTCTGTTTTCACAGCTGCTGACTGACTTGTGAGGTTCTGGAGGAATGCTTTCTGTTTTAAAGCTGTTTCATTGCCATGAGTGACTTTTCTGCCTGTGTGGCAAAGAAGTGAGAATGAGCACCCAGTTCAGCTGTTAGCAGTCTGGGATATGGGCTGTTTGGGGGACCAAGGCTCATGAGATCAGGGGAAGGAAGTGATGAGACTGAAGGAGGCTACCCTAAGGAACTGGTTGGATCAGACCCTAAAAGAAAAGGTGGGGCAATAATAAGGAAGTGATGGGGTTGTCATTGGGCAGTTATGTTAAGCTTATGCAATAACTATCCAGCCTAAGTATGAACAGTACCTATGTATGTCACTTGTCTGTACCTCAGAGAATAATTGTGCCCTTTAACATTCAAACTATTTGGCCATCAAGATTTGACCCTTACCAACGTCAGCTGTCCACAGCCTCAAAGTCAAGGAGAGGGGTGGAACCTCATGTATCCAGGATGAAAGATTGGGTGCAGGAATCAGGAGGAAATTTATTGAGTCCCCATAGTTGCTACCCACCAATTGCATTAGGGAGATGCAAAAGCCCTCAGTGTTTATATCAACATTCAGTTGATTGTACATGAGGGACGGGCAGTCATTGAAGCAGCCTGCCAGAACCTCCTGTGATATAGATACTCAGTGAGGGATCAATCATACACAAGCCCATGGGGCCCACAAGGTGTGAAGGCACTGACTGTGGCCAGTCATGTGATAAAGTTAGAAGGGCCACAGGCACGTGAGTGAGCGTTGGCCGGCAGATAAGGTGTAAGGTTGAGAGCTTCCAGGACGAGGCAGACAAAATGTGTAGGGAGGGCCTGAAAATAACAGGATGCAACACCAATTTGAATATATTTCACTCTGTCTCTCATCCCTCCTGGAGTTCAGAGATGCATCAGAATGGAGCCAATGGTACTGGCCATTATACAGATCAGTGTGATAGAGGAGCAAAGATTCCTTTAGTTAAGACAGGCTGCACAAAGGGAGGACCAGCACCAGGAGGCCAGCGTGAGAAGGTGAGGGAATAGGGAATGAGGAATGGGAGGAGGGAATGGGGAATGGGAGGAGGGGGGTGGGGGGAATAGTGCACAGGGCAGGCAATTCACCAAAGAACCTGAGACAGCACCTCCTAAACCTACGACCACTTCCATCTAGAAGGACAAGGGCAGCAGATACATGGCAACACCACCACTGCAAGTTCTCTCCAAGCCACTCACCATTCTGACTTGGAAATATATAGCCATTCCTTCACAGTCACTGGGTTAAAATCCTGGAATTCCCTCTCTAACAGCAATGTGGGTCAAGCCACAGCAGATGAACTCCAGTGATTCAAGAAGGCAGCTCACCACCATCTTCTCAAGTGCAATGAGAGATGGGCAATAAGTACTGACCAGCCAGTGATGCACATGTGCCACGAGTGAATAAAGAATAAGAGCTGTAGGCCCATCAGGCTGACGAGAGGGCTCGAAGGCAAAAAAAAATGGATATCAAGATTGTACAAGAACCCAATATCCTTCATGGAGGTATGAGGTGCATTGGATTAGGGTGGGCATAATAAGAAGTCTCACAACAGCCAGTTAAAGTCCAACAGGTTTGTTTGGAATCACAAACTTTCAGAGCACTGCTCCTTCATTAGGCGAGTAATTAGGAGGTAAGTTCACAAACATTTTGTCTATACATGCCATGTTTGTAAACCTACTACCTGACGAAGGAGCAGCACTCCAAAAGTTAGTGATTCCTCATGAACCTGCTGGACTTTAACCAGGTGTTGAGAGACTTCTTACTTCTTGGAGCTGACAGACAACACGTGTTGCGGGAGAACGGGCCTCACAAAGGAGACAGTGCAGCACCTATACCACCTTCTTTCAAACCTTCCAGGATGGAGAATGAAAACTGCTCCCTGTGGCCATGAAGATCACAGCTGCCCTGAACAGATATGCCACTGGATCATTCCAGGGCTCAACAGACGACCTTTGCAGGGCCTGATAGTCATCCGCACACAAGGTGACAGGTGAATTGCACGCCCAGGCCTCGGACTATATTAACAGATGTGTGTGCCGTGGAGCCATTTATATGCAGCTTGGTCAAAGTGCTTAGATGATTCTGGCAGGGGGCAAATCAAACACTTTGCACATCCAGCACGGCATTTTTCACATGGCACATAAAATGATTTTTTTCTCAAGGTGCCACATTTTGGTCCGTAGGATTGCCTCCGATTTTTACCAGAAATGACACTTTACCATTTTTTAGGGGAATTTAGTCCAAAGTTTCTAAGTGGAGGAGAGTAGAATGGAAGAAGATTGAGAAAGGCATATCTCGAAGCAGTTAAGCGAATTACAAAATTCTAAGACTTGTGCACAACGTCATGGGAGGGGCATGCACACGGTGGGTTGTGCGTGGGCTGCTCTTGGATGTTTCAAGAGTGGCCTAGTACTTCGCGTCATGGTGTGTGCTTAAACCTGGACCAGCAGATGGACACCACAACAGCTCAGTGACTATCACTGCTAGCTGTGCAGATACATGGATTTGGGCCAGTGTCTGTGGGAGTTTGCACATTCTCCCTGTGGTTGCGTGGGTTTCCTCCGGGTGCTCTGGTTTCCTCCCACACCCCAAAGATGTGCTCTTAGGCTGATTGGTGTACCAAATTGACCCTATACTATTCTCCCCTGGTTACAATTGGGGTACCATTAGCATACACACGGGGCAAGGCAGGTGTAGGAAAATGCTTTGTTAAGATGGCGGCGCGGGCTCGTTGGGCCGAAGGGCCTGTTTCCCGTTCTGGGTTGTTCTTTGTTCTTTGTATTCATAAGTTTACTTTGCTATCTGTACTTCAAGTCAACTGTTTCCTTTATAAATTCCTATGTCGATGTGATAATGGTGATGGCTGTGAACCTGTTCCTCAAATATATGGTGTTAATCAGGAGTTAATTATTACATTGCACGGTTATGTAAAAAAAACATTGATTTCAATTGCACCATTAAGCATAATTGAACATAAAAAATGCCATTTTCAAAAATGTCAAAGCTGCTAAATAGTGAAAAATACTGGTGATCCATGTTAAATGTTGCTTCAGAGGTCACAGTTTTATGTTGCATATTTAATGTCATAAAGAGGCCATTTGAAAATGTTCTGTAACATTTTGTCCATGTATACATGCATAAAGAGGATATCTCACTTCAGTTGTACTGGTGGGACTGTGAATCGTGCTGAGCTGCTGATAACTTACTGGGTAATTAATGCAGAGTTCCCGCAGGCCTGGTATTAATTAGGACAATAAAGCATGGCAGATTTCCATAGTCTTATTATCAGGTATATAAGGTGCTGATGTTTCACATTCTATTTGCTCACAGCAGTTTTGTTTTGCTCAGGATTGCAGGAGTACTCTGAATTCAGATGTAATGGTTACGTTGAATTATTTAAATTTAAGACAGATCATTAATCATGTATGTCATTCAATCTTCTGTTGGGTTTATCTCTTTATTAGCTGAACCAACCTTTGGAAAAGTTAGAAAGCACATCCGAATTAATGAGACAGAAATCCAATATCACAGGGATGTTGGGTACAATTTGCCGCAAGGCTTGATTCTGTTCTAAACAAAATTATGGCATGGCAATAATATACAATTTCTTTTCCCCATGGAGGGTAGCACACTTCTTCATAAAGCATTATAAAACAAAGTTACAAATTAATAGATAATAGGTATTTATATTATGTATACCTATCAATATAGAATATTATATTATTTATAGATAGCATGAAACTATTAATATAGGTTTGTACTATCACCCATGAGGTTTTTACAGGGGCGAAGGGCAAGCCATCACAAGATTCTTGGGAGCTTTCTTTAAGCCATACACAAGATTATCGACTCATTTAAAAGACATTCATGCAAAAGGACGAAAAGGCATTGAGATGCTACATCCTCCTCACAACTCTGGTTCCAGAACAGAAGTTGTATCGAGCAGTGGATTTGTGAATGACGTTTAACTGAGAATTTAAGTTAATAAACATTGAGGTTAAAGTAGCAACTATAATTACGGGCAATGCTTGAATAAAGCATTTGGAGATCCAGGTGCAATAGTGGAGTGAACATTCCATAAAGGAGCTGCAAGCAATGTCAAAACAAGAAGACAACAATAATTAACATGTGCCACCATTGTACCTCTTAACCAATTTCTCTTTTCATTTTAAATTAGCAACTGTAGTTTTCTTACACTCTGCGCATTAGTTGCTTTTCTCGCTGAAAGTACAGCCACGAGACAGACATGCACTATTAGAACATTAATCTGGGAATGAGATTGGAAGTGGGCAGGAGCCGGTGTGATGATATGCTTGGCACCACCCACTTCCCTGGAACATTTTTCAGGAGGGGGTGAATCAGCGACAGAAGGGCTGCCCACCCACAACGGCCAGCTAGACAGTTAAGGTAAGTGAAAGGTCAATGTTGATGTTTCCTGGTGCACCCAACGCAATGGGTGACCTGGAAGCTCTGGGCAGCCTTCCAATCAAAAATTTGTTTAAAAATGCCTCAAGATAGAAGTTTCCACTCTCTCCCTACCTGGGGTGGCAGCCTACAGCTTCTTTTATGCTGGAGGGTCTTCTACTGGCTCACCAGCTAGCTTCAAATCCACTTGGCATACTTAATTGGTGAGCATGATCCCTGCATGTTAAACGGTCAATTTTTTTCTCAATTCTTCCTTGGGATGTGGACATCACTGGCAAAGAAAGCATGAGCTACATATCCCTAATTGTACTGTACACACTGTACAGGGCACTGGTGAGGTTGCAACTGGAGTACTGTGTGCAGTTTTGGTCACCACATTTGCGAAAGGATATATTGGCCTTGGAGGGAGTACAGAGAAGGTTTACCAGGCTGATACTGGAGGAGGGGGTTAGCCTATGAAGAGAGATTGAATAGACTGGGTCTGTACTCGTTAGAGTTTAGAAGGCTGAGGGGGGAATCTTATAGAGACTTACAAGGTAATGAAGGGGCTTGATAGGGTAGAGGTAGAGAGATTCTTCCTGCTTAGAAAGGATAGCAGAACTAGAGGGCACAGTCTCAAACTAAGAGGGGGGGTGGGTGGGGAGCAGTTTAGATCAGAGTTGAGGAGGAACTTCTTCACTCAAGGGGTGGTGAACCTCTGGAATTCTCGGCCCATTGAAGTGCTGGAGGCTACCTCGCTGAATATATTTAAGTCATGGGTAGATAGGTTTCTGATAGACAAGGGAATTAAGGGTTATGGGGAGAAAGCAGGAAAGTGGAACTGATCCACTTCAGAGCAGCCATGATTTTGTTGAATGGTGAGGCAGACTCGAAGGGCTAGATGGCCTACTCCTGCTCCTATTTCTTATGTTCTTATAATTGCACTTGAGTTGTTTTGGCTGAAAGTTAATTGTCAACCACGTTGCTGTGGGTCTGGAGTCAGGCCGGGTAAGGCCAGCAGATTTCTTTCTCTAAAAGGCATAAGTGAAACAAGTGCTTCCTTACAACAATCAATGAGAGTTTCATGGCCTCTGGCTTGCAATTCCAGATTTAATTTATTCATTAATTAGTGTCACAAGTCAGCTTACGTTAACACTGCAATGAAATTACTGTGAAAATCCCCTACACTCTGGTGTCTGTTTGGGTAACAAGGGAGAATTTAGCTTGGCCAATGCACCCAGAGGAAACCAGTGGCGTCGCCAGGTTCGAAGATTAGGGGGAGCGAACAGACAAAAAAGGTACCATGACATAAAAAATGACCACCCTTTCATTAGTATGCCACCAAGCCCTGTCCAGGCCCCACCCCGCACTGACATCATCACAGTCTGGCGTCAACACGTCGCATGCAAAACAACCATTCTTTTCTCAGTAATTTACTTTCTTTCCAAAAAACATTTATTTTTGAAAAAGTGCCACTTCTGAAAAATGACTCCTGCTGAATCCCGACGTTCATCCGCAGACCAGGCTGTCCCACTGACGGAGCGAGGCTGAGGAGCCGTGTCCAGATTGGCAGAGCTGGTGAATGTGCCATGCTGTGATTGGTGAATTCAGCTGTCAGTCAGCACTAAAGTGAAATCCTGTACACCGAATTGGCAGAGCGTGGGAGGGGTGGGGGTGGGACATATTGTCCTAGGATTGGCTTATCAAGCTGTCAGTCAGGAGGTTGGGTGTGGGCGGGAGTTATTGAGTTCACTTTGAGGACATTCCACACTACTTGCAAATTCACAAGCGCCCGTCCCCAGAACTCGCCAACACAGTTGATGACTAAGACAAGGTAATTACCATGAAAGGAGTTTTAGGTTTGATCCATTTAGGCAACTACTTTTGCAACTGTATCATTGAATAAACTTTTAAGAGTAACAAGTGTTTTTTCAAGGGCAATTTTTAGGCCAATTTAGGGTAATAGCTAAATGTGCTTTTCTTATAAAATAAAAGTGGTCAAAGGGCAGAACATCAGACTTCAGTCAGAGTGTAATCTGGCAGTGCATTGGCCACCTATTATACATGAAACTGAAGCATACATTTTCTGTTGACTTTAATGGAAATGATAGTCAAAATAAACGGTGTGCTGCTGGTACTGAGTGTAATTACTGCGGATTTGGTGAGTAATGAAGTGAAATTTTTAATTTTAAGAGTTTATCTTCCTTTTGAATATGGTATTACTTGCTTGCAATTTAGATTTAACTTAAATTTACTTTTTTAGTTTATGAGCTATAGATGTGACTCCAAGAACCATAGAGTCATGGAAGCGTACATTGAAGGAGGAGGCCATTCGGCCTGTCAAGTCTGCGCTGACCACAATCCTACCCAAGCCCTATTCCCATAACCCCATGCATTTACCCTAACTAGTCCTCCTGACACTTAAGGGCAAATTTAGTGTGGCCATTCCACCTAACACATCCACCATCTTTGGTGTGGTATATTGTTTCCCTGGTGCCAGGGTCAAGGATGTTACAGAGCAGTTATAGGACATCCTTCTGGTGGAGGGTGGTCACAGTAAGAAGTCTTACAACATCAGGTTAAAGTCCAACCAGTTTATTTGATAGTAATGATGGTGGTCAGCCAGAGGTTGTGACTTACATTGGTACCAATGACTTGGGTAGGAAAGGGGATGAGGTGTGGAAAGAAGATTTCAGGGAGAGAGGAAGGAGACAGAAAAGCAGGACCTCTAAAGCAATAATCTCAGGATTATTTCCAGTCACATGTGCCCATGAGTATAGGAACAGGGGAACTGGGCAATTGAACATGTGGCTAGAAAGGTGCTAGAGGAGGGAGAACATCAAGCACGGAATTTGCCCAAAACATTAATAAGTGTGTGATCTTATCAGTTTGCCATCAGTTAATTGGCGCAGCGTGACGATAAGATTGTGTGAGAGGTGACACTGACGAGGTGTCACGCTGACACAGGACATGCAAACCACTCACCCGTGATTCTCCCACCCCATCCCGCTCTAAAACTTTCAGCGCCAAGAGCGACATGGCCCAAAAAAAAATATAAAAGCAGGGAGGTCTTGCTGCAACTGTACAGGGCACTGGTGAGGCCACAGCTGGAGTACTGTGTGCAGTTTTGGTCGCCGCACTTGCGCAAGGATATTATGGCCTTGGAGAGAGTGCAGAGGAGGTTCACGAGGCTGATACCGTAGATGAGGGGGTTGGACTATGAAGAGAGACTAAATAGACTGGGTCTGTACTCGGAGTTTAGAAGGATGAGGGGGGATCTTATCGAGACATATAAGATAATGAAAGGGATGGATAGGGTAGAGGTAGAGAGATTCTTTCTGCTTAGAAAGGATAGCAGGACTAGAGGGCACAGCCTCAAGATAAGGGGGTGGGGGGGGCAGTTGAGATCGGAGTTGAGGAGGAACTTCTTCACTCAAAGGCTGGTGAATCTCTGGAATTCTCTGCCCGCTGAAGTGGTGGAGGCTACCTCGCTAAATATATTTAAGTCACGGGTAGATAGGTTTTTGACAGACAAGGGAATTAAGGGTTATGGGGAGAGAGTGGGAAAGTGGAACTGATCCACTTCAGATCAGCCGTGATCTTATTGAATGGCAGGGCAGGCTCGAAGGGCTAGATGGCCCTCTCCTGCTCCTATTTCTTATGTTCTTATGTAAAAACCATGGCTCAGATTTCTGTTGTCGTAGTTACACAGGAGTTAGACCAGGACTTCTTGTCTAACATTTCCTGGGTATCTATTCAGGTAAGTAAGTCCAGCTCAAAGTTGGAGACATTTTCCTCACTGGAAATCGGAAGTTCAAATTTCCCAGACAACTCCCATGGAGCAAACATGTCGAGACTTTCAAGGAGGTCCTATAGCACATCATATGAGCTAAGTCCAGTCTCTGATAATCAAAGACTGGAAGATCTGGGCCATTATTATGTTAATGCAATTGAATGAGAACCAGTCCATCGCAACACACACCAGGAGCTGGGAATTTTTGCATTATTCACTTCTCTGTGTTTTAATGATTTTTCCAAATCTTATCATTTTTGATTTGATTTAGTTTATTGTCAGATATTAGTATACAGTGGAAAAGTATTGTTTCATGCACACTATACAAAGCATACCGTGCATAGAGAAGGAAAGGAGAGAGTGCAGAATGTCGTGTTACAGGTGTAGTTAGGGTGTAGAGGAAGATCAACTTAATGTGAGGTAGGCATATTCAAAAGTCTGATGGCAGCAGGGAAGAAGCTGAACATCTGAACTTGAGTCAGCCACTTTGCTTCACATTTTGCCGCAGCTGGATACAGTTATGTGTAAAACATTGAATGTTGGCATTTAACAAAACCTTTACAGCCAAAAACGTATATATATTATTTTGCTGATGTAGACAGAATATTTCCTGGTGTCAGGATATAAATTAGATGAGTGAGATTCAGTGGTGAGATCCCAGTTTGCAACAAACTAGTTCAATACCATTACTGCAACATAACATATAACCCTCTTCTGTCAATGTATTTCATGATGGGAGGAGTCAAGGTAACAGCATCAACTGATATAAATAATACATTTATATCTCTGCTTACATTTACTTTTCATAAAATTTCATGCACACCAGAAAATATGCTCCAAAGTATTTGAGCTTAAATTGATCTCAAATTTTCAAACATATCAAATGGCTGGTGAAAACTGATAGGAGCGATGTCAACATAATTGTAGCCTCTCTCAACTGTGAATATATTGCTGAGTAAACAATTTCGGGTTTCTCGCCCTGCTCAAAATCTTGGAGCGCAAACAGGAAGTTCTGACATGACCAGCACTTTGGACGTGCGCAGGAATCCCAACCACAAAGTGGAAACAAGGCAGGTCTGAATGAAGGAACATTTGTCAACAGGCGAAGTCACAATGAAAGTAACATTGCCACTTCATTGGCAGGTCATGTCTGAGATTCTCCGATCTCCTAGCTGCGTAGGAGGTGACGCGTTGTTTGCTAATGGCGAGATCCTCTGTCCCGCCGCTGTCAATTGGAATTCTCATTGACGTCACCCCATGCCTGTGGGAAAGCCGCGGGCAGGGGTGCGCTGCCAGCGGAACTGGAGAATCCCGCTGGCGTGAACGACTGGAGAAATTCGGTCATCAACCTTGACGGGCAGCCACTACAATCATTCACTGCTCTAATTGATTTTATTCACACATGTACATGGCACAAGATAAATCAAATATAAACTATTGACAAACAACTGCCAGCACAATTGAAAGCCTAAATGTACAGTTCAGTGCTTCAGATTAACTTTCCTATCCATTCCCCAGCACAGAAGTAGGTTTATTTAAATCTTTATGGACTTCAGCATATTTGACCATTTATAATTCTTTAAAGCACATCTTTCAATATTCTGAAATTGACAAAATATGCTTTGTAAAAACAAAATCACATTGTGGTTTTCGATGGAAATTAAAACAAAAATAAATCACTGAGAGACGTCAAATATGATGGCATGGAGGCGCAATGTTTAGTGCTGTTGCTTTACAGCACCATGGACCTGGGTTCAATACCGGCCTTGGGTGACTATCTGTGTGGAGTTTGAACTTCCTCCCCATGATTGTGTGAGTTTCCTCCAGGTGCTCCAGTATCCTCCCACGGCCAAAGATGTGCGAGTTAAGTGGATTGGCTGTGTTAAATTGCCCTTAGCATCCCAGGATGTGTAGATTTGAGGAATTAGTGGGATAAATATGTGGGATCACAGGGATAGGGCCTGGGTAGGTTGCTCTGTCGGACAGTTGATGCAGACCCAATGGGCCGAATGGCCCCCTTCCACACTGGAGCGAATCTATGATTCTATGAAATTGTCTATAAAGATAGTTTTAACTGTGATAACTTTATTCAGATTCCAGTATGACCGTTTTGCTTCAGGAGCACGTTCATTGCAAGTCTCTTTCCCCCACCAACTCCCACCCCATTTCCAACATACAATTACAGTTATTCCAATAATTAAAAGGTGGTAGGCTGGGGTTGCTTTACTTTAGTTGATCTGACGGTTCTGTGGGAATGAACAACAAATGCTTTCATTGTCCCCTGGTTAAATCTAGGCACAGTCAGAAGTCTCACAACACTCGGTTAAAGTCCAACAGGTTTATTTGGTAGCACGAGCTTTCGGAGCGCTGCTCCTTCATCAGGTAGTGAAGAGTTGGGTTCACAAACAGTGCATATATAAGCACAATTTACAAGATAATGATTGGAATGCAAATCTTATTACCAACCATTTATCTTGGGTTTGCTATGAATTTGCTAAAATAATTCTTCTGAATGCATTTTAAGAATTCCGCTCCCTTCCTAACTTTTACACTGAATATGTCACTGAATTAGTTGAATATTTACAACAGGTTGATGCAATATTGTAGATAAAATACTTTCACAATTTTTTGTGCAGTGTAAATAAAATATCACATTGACCTCAATGTTTAATTATATACAAATGATAATATCTCATTACACATCATACTTACACAATATCATTAGATCTAACCATAATGTGGAGATGCTGGTGTTGGACTGGGTTGGCACTGTAAAAAGTTTCACACACCAGGTTAAAATCCAACAGGTTTATTTGGAATCATGAGCTTTCAGAGCGCTGATCCTTTATCAGGTGAGTGATTAGTTGGGAATGAACCTGGGAGATGGAAGGCATCTCAGTGGAAAAATATTGAAATATTTCCGGTTTATATTTCAGGGAGAGGCGATGGCCTAGTGTATTATCCTGGACTGTTAATTGAGAAACTCAGCTAACATTCTGGGGACCTGGGTTTGAATTCTACCATGACAGCCAACAAAATTTGAATTCAACAAAAAATATCTGGAATTAAGAATCTACTGATGACTTTGAAATCATTGTCGATTGTCGGAAAAAGCCATCTAATTCACTAATGCCTTTTAGGGAAGGAAATCTGCCATCCTTATGTGGCCTGGCCTACATGTGACTCCAGAGCCACAGCAACATGGTTGACTCTCAACTGCCCTGCAAGGTCAATGAGGGATGGGGGGATGGGCAATAAATGCTGGCCAGCGAGCGATGCCCACAGTGCACAAATGAAATTTTAAAAAAAATCACAGCGATCATAATTCAGTTAGATAGAGCAAGAATATTAATGAGGAATAATCAATTTTACCCGGACCGAGTTTGATTTGGCAAAAATGGGTGTAAGCAACTACTTGAATGCAGAACTACTTGAGGTATTCATGGAGCGTCATGGTGGCACAGTGGTTAGCACTGCTACCTCACAGCGCCAAGGGACCCAGGTTCAATTCCGGCCTCGGGTGACTGTCTGTGTGAAGTTTGCACATTCTCCCTGCGTCTGCGTGGGTTTTCTCTGGGTACTCCACTTTCCTCCCACAATCCAAAGATGTGCAGGATATGTGCATGCTAAGTTGCCCCTGAGTATCCAAAGATGTGTATGTTAGGTGGATTAGCTATGGTAAATAGGGTGGAAGGGAAGCTTGGCAGGGATGCTCCTTTGAAGAGTTGGTGTAGACTGGATGGGCCAGATGGCCTCTTTTGCCACAGTAAAGATTCTGTGTTTCCTGTGGCAGGAGCAGGAACGTGGCATGCTTCCTGCTGCAGAGGCTGGCAGGAAAACATGCCACCTCTCCCAGCCCTGACCATATGAATTATGTAGCTGAGTCTTTTACGTAGTTACATATTCCATGGTGGGGCAGACCTGATGTTGCTTTGTTCGCTGTCATATCTGGACTCCATATTGAAAAAGACACCCAACATCACTGAGATGATGAACCTACTGAAAATCGGTTCTGAGGCTGGAAGATGGGTCTCCTCAATGATACTGACTCTGGATGATCCACCTGTAGGTGCTCCCCACAATGGCTGTTGTGGTGTTCTAGGTTCCAGCGTTGGAACCGGCCTCCATTCTGAACTCCTGAGACAATTGTTCAATTGAGTCTTGATATCTGCATGCACACTGTTCCAGATGTGGTTTGCACCAGGGTGTTTTCCCATTGATGCCACAGAGAATTGGACACAGGTGGAAGATTCTGGTCAGGCCTTCATCTGTATCCCATTGGTGGAGTTTGCAAATCAGTTTTATGCTGGCCTCTAGTGGGTTTCTCAATCTGCCATGGTGGGCATCAATTGTAGAGACTGTGGGGAATTCATACCGGCCAGAATAGGCATTTCAGTTAGCATCAAGCTGGACACTGTGTACACAGTGCAATCAGCAGAGGCACCAATTCCTTGGCATGTCCAGAGAGCTTCTTCTTGGGCAGTACACATGACGCTCAGGGTACGATTGCCAAAGACTCCCGTAGGCCCGTGGCCTTGGATCTGATCCTGAGGATATTGATCCTCATAAATACTCTGTCTTTTTTCCAAGAATATGCACCTCTCATCACACTATTGCCCTGCTTTTGGTTATCTCCACAACATCTCTGCAGGATTCCCTCAGGGTGGTGTCCTAAGCCCAAAAATCTTCAGCTGCTTCATCAATGACCTTCTCTCCATCATAAGTCTGAAGTGGGGGTGTTCGCCGGTGATTGCACAATGTTCAGCACCATTCGTGACTCCTCAGATGCTGAAGCAGTCCATGTTCAAATGCAACAAATTCTGGACAATATCCAGGCTTGGGCTGATAAGTGGCGAATAACATTAGCGTCACACAAATGCCAGGCAATGACCATCACCAATCAGAGACACCACTCCTTAACATTCAGTGGTGTAACCATTGCTGAATTCCCCACAGTCAGCATCCTTGGAGTTACCATTGACCAGAAACTCAACTGGACTTACCACATAAACACAGTGGCTATAAGAGCAGATCAAAAACTAGGAATACTCCAGCGAGTAACTCACCTCCTGACTCCCTAGAGCCTATCCACCATCTACAAGGCACAAGTCAGGTGTGATGGAACACTCCTCACTTGCCTGGATGGGTGCAGCTCCAGCAACACTCAAGAAGTTTGACACTATCCAGGACAAATCAGCCTGCTTGATTGGTATCACATGTACAAACACTTAATCCCTACATGCTCAGCAACAGCAGTGTGTACGATCTGCAAGATGCACTGCAACAATTCACCAAAGATCCTTAGACATCACCTTCCACATCCCCGACCACTTCCATCTAGAAGGACAAGGGCAGCAGATAAATGGGAACATCACCACCTGCAAGTTCCCCTCCAAGCCACTCACCATCCTTACTTGGAAATATGTCTCGGTTCCTTCACAGTTGCTAGGTCAAAATCCTAGGTCAACCCACAGAACATGGACTGCAGCGATTCAAGAAGGCAGTTCACCACCACCTTCTCAAGGGCAACTAGGGATGGACACCAAATGCTGGCCAGCCAGCGATGCCCATGTCCCACAAATGAATAAAACATTGCAATCACAACGTGCTTTGGGTCAAATCCATGGCCCATCTGTCCCAACCCACTTTTATGGCCCACAATCCCCAGAGGGTCACGTCACCCTCCATGGCTGAGAACACCCTGCACACTCACATCTGTGCACCCAATAGCATCTGTTTACTAATGGCTGGCTGCTTCTCTCATCTGTGCACCCTTATTCAGCCCACTTTTTCAAATGGTGCAGCCATGACTGTATTGTATCCTTCTTCTGTTCGGATGCTCCCGATTTTTGCACATTCCTGCCTATCTGCCCATCTTGTGTAACAAGGATGAAATGCTGTCATGGAGGGAGTTGAAGATGAGGACATAAAATTGTTACTGACCAGAGGGTAAGGAGCCAATGAATGTTGGTGAATCAAAGTCCTGATGGCATGGGTTACAGAGTTCTGAATGAATTGGATTTCATGCCATGTGAAGGTTAGGAAAGCTACTAATGTTTGTATTATAGAAGGTATGCAATCTAAATGTGAACATTCACCACATGACATAAGTAGCGATATAACTTCAAGTGATCTCCCTTAAAACTCATCTCTCTTCATTCCTTACGCCAACATTGAAAGCTGGTCATCTGCTTTGCTGTGGCATTGCTTTGTGATAACAATGTACGTGTGAAGGTGTTATTTCAGTGTGGGTTATTCAGCCTTTCTCCAGGAAGGCCAGGCTTTCAAGTTAACAAGACTCCAAATTTGGGAACTGACTGGGTGCCAGGAAAATTACACAAGCAAAAGTCAAACGATCGATTTAATTTTTGTTATCTTTACAAGTGATGCTGGTCAAATGGTACCACTCATTACGTTGCACGACAAAATAAACAGAAACATAGAAAATAACAGTGGGGGAGGCCATTTGGCTCTTTGAGCCTTTCCATCATTCAATATGACCATCCAACTCAATAGCCTGATCCTGCCTTCCTCCCAGAAAAGGCTTCTTTGATCCCTTTCACTCCAACAGCAATATCTAACACCTTTGTGAAAACATGTAATGTTTTGTTCTCAACTTCTTTCTGAGGTAGTGAATTCCATAGGCTCACCGCTCCTGAGTGAAAACATTTCTTCTCATCTCAGTCCTCAAAGGTTTAGCCCTTATACTGAGACGATGCCTCCTTGTTCTAGACTCCCCTCACCTTTGGGAACATCCTTCCTACATCTACTCTGTCTAAACTTGTTCAAAATTTATAGGTTACTATGAGATCCCCCTCATTCTTTTCAACTCTAGTGAATACAATCCTAACCAACTCAATCTTTCCTCATATATCAATCCTGCCATCCCAGCAATCAGTCTGGTAAACCTTCGTTGTATTCCCTCTCTCGCAAGAACACTCTTCCCTAGGTAAGGAGACCAAAGCTGCACACAATATTCTAGATGTGGCCTCAGCAAGGCTCTATATATCTGCAGCAAGATATCCTTGCAAATCATTGACTATATCAAAATTGTAACAAATTTTATTTGCATTTACTCAGCCATTTGTTGCATTTATAGATAATAAGGTGAATGCAATTAAAAGTTTTAAGGATTCCATTATGAACAAGCTTTGAAAAGCAGTCCTAACCCTTAATTATACTGTTTTGTATTTAATTATAGATGAGGTCACTATTTAATTAAATTTTTAAAATAGCACAAATGTAATCAACATGGCAACCTGTTCCTCTATAGACACTGCTTTCAACTATTAACTAATATTACATAAAAATATTCAACAATTCATCATAATTATATTGTAGATGTTTACATAGTTACGAAACAGAGCAGGAGATGATTATGTGATTAGACAGCATTGCAATTCAGTGAACATAGTACAAGGGCAGCACTCTTCACTGGTAACTGGAAAAGAATGCGAATTAAAAAAGAGTTTATCTGAAATGACACAGAACAAAGTGAATCAATGCCTGACTGGTCTAATGTAAATCTGAAATTGCAACAGAATAAAGGAAGCGAAAATTCTACAAAATGACAGGCTTCCAACCAATTAGCTTCTGGTAGCCTTCTCAGAGTTCATCACAATCTGAATATTTGCATAGATCAATTTATCACCCAGCGGAGAGTTATCAAGTGATGCCGGGGAAGGTTGTACTGTTGGCCAATGCCAGATAAAATTATGACTAACTTTGTCATTATTTTCCTTCTTCCCTTCTTTTACCTTGTTCATAACATAAGCCGCTTTAATTTTCCGCAGCTAAGTGCCAAACACTCAAATAAACATCATTCTCAAGCTGCCATTGGAGTTCTCGGTGTTGACTCATCAGGATGAGTTTTCCTGGTTGGGTCACGATATCTTTGTGAACTCAATTCCGAATCGGGAACCAGGAAGTGATCATGTTTGAGATGTGGGTTGCAATCTTCTTGGAGGCCGGGAATGAAGACCCTGCCTCCAGGAGTTGTCCAATTTAGGAGTAAGGAAACTGGAGGTCCACTTAGTGAACCAGCAGTTATGCCTAGCTGGTAGCCTGACTAGAAGAGGCAACCATATTGTTAAAGCAGGTAGTTGAGTCTAAAAGCACATCAAAGTAGATGTGTTCTCGCATATGGTCTGCAAATGTTAAGTTGAAGAGGCACACAGCAGATTGGGCCAACCCCATCCACAGGAGAGGCTGTGACAACATCAGCAGTCTTGACGATGCCTTCAATGAAGAATAGGGCCCCTCGGCTGCCACAAGAGAGCTGGCAGGCCTGTCAGACATTCTGACAGGAGGAGAATTCCCTGCCCATCACTAATTGGCTCCCTATGTAACGTAAGTGGCTGCCTGCCTCTCGGAAGCTCAAGTGGGAATGTTCAAACGCAGCTCTCCCCATTTTCACCATTCCTCCATGACCGCCTCTACGGGACAGAGAAAACTCAGCCCAATCTCTCTTTTTCCCTCCATGCTTGTGACAATATAACTAAACTTTGCCTCCTCCAAATGAACAGGAAGTCACAAAGCAGAGAAAAAAAAATTGAAATTTCCTTACAGAGAAACTGACAGAACCAGAAGGCGGAATTTTTCCAACCAGCTAGTCCTGGGTTTGGTGGCGGGTCGATGGGGAGAATCCGGTGGGAGGCAAGAAGTCAGAAACCCACTGGTGTAAAATTGTGTTGCAATTTTCTTAATGGCGGGTTAATGGTGGTTTGGTCATCCCGTTGGCAGGTGATGCAATCTCTAATTGCATTCGTTTGCATCTCATCAAAGCAGCTGCCCACTAGTGTCCCAACAGGTCTTTCAATTTTGCATCATACCAACGGCATTTATGTTGGCGCTAAAGCTGATTGCTAATCAGCGACTTGTACATGGTGGTCCTCAATTCACCAGAGATTTCAGGGTGAGTGCAGCAAAGTTTGCGGTGCATGGGAGCTGAGGAGAGGGTGGGGTGATGGAGACACGTACTGGAATTTAACTGCCTTGCCTGCCCTAGGCTCATATGATCTCGCCCGTGGATGCCATTCTGCAAGTCTCACCCACCCCAATTCCGGGTCAAGTTTGCCAGTAAAATTCAGGCCATCGCATTGCACTTGTAATGTCATTGAACTAATAGCCCTGAGGCCCAGATTATGTGTACTGGTAATGTCACTGGACTAGCAGTCTGAAGGCCCAGACCAAGTCGTTGACGGGGTTGGAATACAATTAATAAATCCGGAATATAAGGCTAGTCTGGTTAATGGTGACTGTGAAACTATCAATTGTTGCTTTGCCAATGTACTTTTGGGGAGCAAATATGCCATTGTTATCTGTTTTTGGCCAACATGTGACTCCAGACTCACAGCAACGTGGCTGCCTTTTAACTCCTCTCAGAAATGGCCAGTCAAGTCACTCAGTTCAAGGACAATTATGGATGGGCAACAATCTTGGCTGTGCCAGTGATGCCCACATCCCAAGAATGAATGAAGAAAAAAAATGCCAAAAGTTGGGCAGTGAGTAATGAATCAATCCTTATTTTCAAAGTTATCATTAGAAAGGTGAAAGGAACTTAGCCTACTTATTGACGCTAATTAGTAACACAAGCTTACTTAACAAATAATCTTAAAGAGTGGCATTGTGGAACAGTGGTTAGCACTGCTGCTTCACAGCATCAGGGACCTGGGTTCAATTCTGAGCTCAGATAACCATCTGTGTGGAGTTTGCACATTCTCCCTGTATCTGCATGAGTTTTCTCTGGCTGCTCTGGTTTTTTCCCCACAGTCCGAAGATGTGCAAGTTACGTTGGTTGGCCATGCTAAATTGCCCCTTAGTGTTGGTAGAAAAGCTAGGATAAATACATGGGGTTATGCGGATAGGGTCTGGGTGGGATTGCGTTCAGTGCAGACTCGATGGGTCAATTGGCTTCCCTCTGCACTGTAGGATTCTATGGTTCTAATTTTGTGGAAGAACTTCGCTCATAAGCAATAGTTAGGTAGAAACCTGCAGAATGAAAAATTGCAAGAAGGCACTAAGGCTGACCGCCAGGACAGCATCAAAGGAATAACAATTGGTTCCATGAGAAAGAAAGGGATATCTGCAAAGAAGCAAAGATTATAGTGGAATGACTTCAACCAGCTGAACAGAAGTTGGGATAGCTACAGCAGGATAGAATCAAATCAAGGCAAATTACCGTGTAAGCTGGAATCTGAAACAAAAACAGAAGAATCCTACCAGGATCATCCAGGCTCCATTCTCTCTCCACAGATGCCGTTAGATCTGCTGAGTTTCTCCAGCTTTTTCTCTTTTTGAGGGTAAAATCAAAGTTGACAAACTGTATTTCATGATACAAAAAAGTTCAAAAAAATAATTTTACTGGCTAGATCAGACCATCCTAATTGCCATCAATAAGGTCATGATGAATCACTTTCCTGAACCATTCCAGTCCATGCAGGTACACCATGGAGGGAGTTCTAGCAATCTGAGCCAGTGACAGTGAAGCAATATGCTTCCAAGTCAGGATAGTGTGTGGCTTGAAGGGGATCCTGCAGGTGGTGGCGTTCCCACCAGTAAGCAAGGGAAGCTACAAGAAGTTGGGTACATCTTTAGTGATTACTTGTATATAAGCCAGATGTTGTGCTGGATATTCAAGTTATTTAACCTCTGGAGGACAGCAAGCACAGTAGAATTGAGTTTGTAGGATTGAGATTGAGGTTCCAGATCTATAAGTTTCAAGGGGCTCCTACATTACAGCTGTAAGTACATTTCAAAAAATGTACTTTATTGGCTGTAAGGTACTCTGAGACATGGAGGAGGCAATTCTCCCAGCCCGCTGCGCTGCTTTAGCAACAGGACCAGAAGATCCCGTGGGCATGAATAGTTGGAGAATTCCAGCCCTGGAGTAAAAACGACAGCAAGAGGGCAAAATACAACAGTAAAAATAAACTGATTGCTCAAGTAAGAAAATGGCTTCTGGGAAGAGGCAAGAAGATTAAAAGATGCAAACAGACTCAACGATGAGTAAATACATTGAATTATTTCCTCAAAGTATACAGAAGGGAAGGCTCAAATAATATACTGTCCACAGAAATAAATGATACCAGAGCTAAAATCAGATTTTCATATAAAGAAGATTGAATTCCTAGACAATTTGAAGTGGCGAGTGCAATGTTCATTTTGAAAAGGGAAATGTAATAGATTCAAACATCTACCGGCCTCTATACTTCAATTGTCTAAAACAATGAAATTGATTATCTCGGGTAAACGTGACCAAGTTTCAAAAACACGACAAGAACTCATATATTTGTATTGTTTATTAAGTTGAAGTTTAAGTATTATTGTCACAAGTAGGCTTACATTAACACTGCAGTGAAGTTGGTATGAAAATCCCGAGTCATCACACTCTGGTGCTTGTTCGGGTACACTGAGGGAGAACTTAACATGGCCAATGCACCTAACAGTACGTCTTTCAGACTTTGGAGGAAACTGGAGCACCTGGAAGAAACCCACGTAGACACAGGGAGAATGTGTAGGCTTCGTACAGACAGTGACCCAAGCTGGGAATGGTACCCAGGTCCCTGGCGACGTGAGGCAGCAGCGCTAACCACTGTGCCACTATGCTGCCCTTCAACATAATAAAACATGTTCCTTCAACATAATAAAATACCTCAAAGTAGTATCACTGGGACAACATAGAACAAGGCATGCCACCATACTGCACGAGGAGATACATTATCAGATGACCTAAAACTTGCTCCGACGAGTAGGTGTTTAGGAACATTTCAAAGGAGAAAAGCAAGGTGGAGAGGTTTATGGAGGAGGTTCCAGATCTCAAGGCCTTGGCAGCTGAAAGCACAGTCACCAAGTTGGAACAATATTAACATTGAGAATGCTCAAGAAGCCAAATTAGAACTTTTTGAAGGGTTGTGGAACTGGAGAAGATCTGAAAATTCGGGTGGGTGAGGACATGGATGAATTTGAAATCCAGGATGGGAATTTTACAATCAAGGTGCTGATAAAACAGAAAGCAATGTTGGTCAGCGAACACAAGGGTGAAGGGTGAATGGGACTTGGTAGAGACAAGGACACCGATAGTGGAATTTTGGATGACATCAAGTTTGTGGAAGATTGAACATGGTAAGTGGGTCAAGAGTATCTTGGAATGAGTACCTTGAGTGATAGCAAAGTCATCAACGAAGGCTTCAGCAAATGAGTTGAGGCAGGGGCAGAGCGGAATGGTATCATGAAGGTGAAAATAGACTATCTTAGTGCTGGCACAGAATTAGATACTCACTGTGGGTCCAAATATAACAGCAAGAATGTAAACAGTCTGTTTCTGTCCAAGATAGTTGCCAGGGACAGGGACAGAGTCGGTGGTCAGGGAGCTGAATTTGTGGCAGGGACTGAGGACAATGACCTTCCTCTTGCTAATATTGAATTAGCAAATATAAACAAAACTGAGTAAATGGCAGTCAACACAATTTTAGATTGTTTAGCCAATGTCTTGTTTCTTTGAGGAGACGACAGCTGCGTCCACAATACCAAACATTTGACATTGTCTATTTAAATTTCCAAAAGGTACTCCATACATTTCCTGAAGAAAAATTATCAATGATGCTGAAAATGAGTTCAGAGTAGTATTCAGGAATATACAAGAAACTGGCTGATGGGTAGAAAACAAAAGTTAGCTGCTGACTTTTTTAGAAGAATAATTGCTTCTATTTGTTTAGTGCGAGAGTTAGGTTAATTGGCCATGCTAAATTAACCCTAGTTTTGAGGGGATCAGCAGGGTAAATATGTGGAGTTACGGGATATGGTGAGATTGCTGTTGGAGAGACTTGATGAGCCGAATGGCATCCTTCTGTACTGTTGGGATTCTATGATTCCGACCAAAGTGAATGAATGGTGCTTCTTCATTCCTATGAAACAAAGACAGAGAGCCGGATTTCCATTATTGAGACAGGTCACTTAAGTGGGGAAATCGCCCAACTCAGCAGACCTATCTCGATATTCAAGGTCCCTCCTCACGTGCAATCTTTCCTCCAGGAAGGCAGGGGTTATTGAGTTGGGCCTGCCACCAACTACAGAGACAACTACAGAGGCAGGCGAGTGTCAGGGCAGAAAGATCCGCTACAGTTTTTCTGAGATTTACAGATTTTGAAAGGCTGTCTACCCTCATTTCTCACCCATCAATATGCCTCCTCCATGCCACCTTATGCCCTTCTCCATGCTACTTCGTAGCCTCTTATCACCTCCATAGCCACCTCTTACACATCATGCCAGGACGGCACAGTAGCTAGCACTGCTACCTTGCAGCGCCAGGACTTGAGTCCAATTCCCGCCTTGGGTCACCATCTATGTGGAGTCTGCACATTCTCCCCGTGTCTGCATGAGTTTCCTCCAGGTGCTCCGGTTTCCTCCCACACTCCAAAAATGTGCCGGTTTGGTGGATTGGCCATGCTAAATTGCTCCTTAGTGTCAGGGGGCTAGCGAGAGTAGATGCATTGGGTTATGAGGATAGGGCCTGGGTGGGATTGTGGTCGGTGCAGACTCAATGGGCTGAATGGCCTTCTTCTGTACTGTAGGGATTCTATGCCACTTCATTTTCCCCATGATGCCTCCATAGCTACTGACTCAGTATCCACTATAGGCAGATGTCAGGAGCCATGTGGAGATGAAAAAAGTTCAAATTTACCTGTCTAAAAGACCTCTCACCCATATATGCTTGATACAGCAAAATAAAACTCTCGTTTATGAGACTACTGCGCTACCATGGCATTATGTGTTACATTCCTGCATTATCCAAAATTGCAAGAGAAAATGGCAGCACAAAATCTGATTACAATGAAATTCAAACTATCTTTCTGCAGGAATGTTCTAATGTTGGCTTGTGATCCATAGTTTTCCAGAGAGGAAACATGAAGAGCAAATCATTCCAAGGCTGAAGTTAATGTGTTACACTATATGACATCTGGAACAAAAACAGAAGTCGTCCAACATATCTACTTGCTTAGCCTGAATTTAATGTGTTCATTCAAAATCATAAAGTATTAAATAGGGGAAAAGTACTAGGAAAGACAAAAACAAAACTATTAGTGTAAGATCGTAAATACAACTTTGATGATGTAATAAGATCCATCATTGGCCTGGTTATATTTAATGCTTTTTTGGACATTTTATGAGGTATTAGCCTGTCTGAGATGTTGAAAGCCAGTGAAGAGTTACTTAAGCATATGGTCTTCTGTACTGAAAACCGGGAATGTTATTTTCAATCACAAAAATGCTCTATTTGAATTCTTGGTTTCGGAAAAAAGAGAAAATTGTTGAGACACAGTGATCCACTGGCATACAAGACGACTTAAACCCATGAGATTTAGTTTTTGTCCATCTGTTATATTGTTAGATTATTAGAGAAGTGTTAGGAACACTCTTGTTTTGTACGTGTAAACATAAGTCTCCAGGATGCCACATCACTCATTCACTCCATTCCAATCTGTGCATCAACTTACCATTCCACAGCACACAGTAAGCTCTGAGATATACATTCAATATATATAACTAGCATTTGTGTCTAAAAGCATCATTCTTTCAAATTTCTGGGAACCAGAAGACATAATAATATTCATGGCTGCAATTTGCAAAAAGATGTACTTAAATGCTCCAGAATGATCCAACCAAGTTACAAATGTATTGTTTGGGAGTTAGCCAAAAATGCACTATGACAAGTCACACAGAATAGATGAGACTCCATCTGCTTTAATGGCCCAGCAATGTAAACTTTTCAATGGTCTTAATGACTTGTTTTGAAACCCATTTAACATAAATATCACAAAAGAAAAAACAAAAAGGATTTTTTTTCTGTTCCAAATTAGCGTTTGCAGAACAATTAGGGGACTCTGACTGTCTCTTTTTAACAATCAATGTTATAGAACTTATTTTTTTTCCATCTTCAATGTGACAAATATCTATTGTACTGCTGGTAAAATATTTGGCAGGACTGCAAATGCTGAATGTCGAGAAAAGAAAAGAAAGCAATTCGTTCTTTAAAAATGGAAGAAAAGTCAGAGGTTCCTAGCTATTAATGGGACTTAAGCCCTGGTTACACCACATCAGAATAATGACCCAATCTGGTGATTTTTTTTCAATGAAATGAAATCTCATCAGATTTTTCCTTCTGAGATATTTATTTATTGTATTAGATTAAGGAACTGTGGGGTAAAGAACAATGTGGTAATGAACTTTATGGTAAATATCATGTGATAAAAGTTCTTACCTTGTGTCAAAAAACCCAAGGTTTTTTTAGTCAATCGTACATTTTTTAACTTCTGTGTTATTTCTAACAATGCAGATTAATAATCAATATCTGTTAGTGATGGGACATCTATGTTAAGACAGTAATACTAAATCTCATAGAATCATAGAATTCCAATAGTGCAGAAGGAGGCCATTTGGCCCATCGAGCCTGCGCTGACAACAATCCTATCCAGGCCCTATCCTCAGAACTCCAACTAAATGCCCGGCTAATCCCACTGATGCGAAGGCTGGAACATTACCGTCTCACCCGCCACAGAATTGGAGCAGCTGAGAGTCCGACAATGGAAATTTCTATTGGGCTCGGCCTGGAATTTACGGTCTTGCTCAAGCAAGGCCGTAAAATCCTGGCCTAAGAGCCAATTTAAGCCAGGCCAATCAATCTAACTCACACATCTTTGGGCTGTGGGAGGAAACTGGAGTACCCGGAGGAAACCCATGCAGACACAGGGAGAATGTGCAAACCCCACACAGACAGTCACCCGATGCCGGAATCGAACCCGGGACTCTGGCACTGTGAGGCAGAAGTGCTAACCACTGAGCCACTGTGCTCCCCGACCTTATGTGAACAATTAAAATTCCAACACCATGAATTTGAAAACCTGAAAATACCTTCATTTATAAGATCAATTGTAAATACAGTAATCACTTATTTTGATTCTTGTGTTCATTCCTGCTTGGAAAAAAAGTCTATAGTATTACAATAACCTTGGGATTTGTCATTCCAGGTTCATTACATCTGATACTCAATTAAGCTTGTGTTCAAAAATGTTTTCAGCAACTTGCTAATGATTCCTTTAGCCATTAAAAAGACACGGTGAGCTGGTAAATTGCCTTCCAGAATAGTTTACAAAAACATTTATTAATAGAATGTTCTAAATGTGTTTGCTGCTCTTCATGTTTTTTTTTGTAAAATTTGAACAGCTTTGTAAAGTTTAATTGAAAAAATGCAAAGTGGTTAGACTGATTCCTTATATGCTGCTGCTTTGAATGAGTCTACTCTGGAGATGGTTGTTCCCAGGAACAAAAGCTTATGCAAATAAGGTAGCACAGTCGAACAACGTTGATACTTGCTGTCTCGCCGTTATTGGGAAGACTATTTTTGGCATGCCAAGAGATAAGAGTTGTTCTTAGTAGTTTATGTATTAATAATCGGCCTTGCATTGCATGTCAGGGGAATGGGGCATTCCCAAACAGGAGAGAGAGAGAATGTGGAGTAATTTGTGTGTTCAATAGTTACTTCAAAGGTCCAGATTCAACTATGTTTAGTTCTAAGGTGTTAATGAGGCTGAAATGTGAACCTTCAGATGAATGAATCAGCAGTGAGAATTTTTGGTTGAAGAATGGACATTATTTAAACTGACATCCAATTTATACTATATCGTTTCACTTCATGTGAGCGTTTTTGGAAACCACTTATTGATCTGTCATCTTATCAAGGGTGAGAAATCCTGGGTTTGTGAAATGCTGTGTATGAAACAGAGCACAAAGTTTTGTTGGATTTACAATCAGAATATTAAAAATTAATCATTAATTGTCTTCCAATGGCAACATTTCTATATAATGGCAGGTCAGACTGTTGCAGAGCTTTTCAGCAGGTCTTACGTAATTAATTCCCTTATGCCATAGCCAAACGAACCAAGGCCAAATATGAGACGGTATGGTGACACAGAGTTAGCACTGCTGCCTCACAGCTCCAGGGACCCAGGTTCAATTCTGGTCTTGGGTAACTGGCTAGAGTTTGCATGTTCTCCTTATATGTGCATGGGTTTCCTTCAGGTGATCTGGTTTCCTCCCACAGTCCAAAAATATACAGGTTAGGTGGATCGGCCATTCTAAATTGCCCCTTAGTGTTCCAAAATGTGTTAATTAAATGGACTAGTGGGTGAATGTGTGGGTTAATGGGATTAGGCAGGGTGAGGGGCTCAGTAAGATGCTCTGTCAGAGAATCCAGCCCAGAATTGATGGGCCAAATAGCCTGTTCTGCACTGTGGAGACTCGATGATGTACCCCAGAAGGGGAAGCACAGGGTAAGTGCTCCAGGTTTGGGGTGTTGCTAGCACAAAAGCCTAATCAACAGGTTTGACATGGAATCACTATGGTCTAGAAGCTCAGAGTTGAGATCAGGATGGCTGAGGAGGAATCGTAGTATTCAGGAGGCCTGGAAGTCTCCTGAATCCAGGGCCGGATATCATAGAAGTCAATGCAGCAATAATTGTGGTGAGTGTTTAACTCTTTATAATTGATTAAATATCCAGGATTAGCAAACCAATGTTGGAGTGGGGAAATTGAAGCAGGTATTAGGCTCATTTGCCCAGCCAAAAGGACTGATTCTTGTTTCAAGTGTGGGTAAAGAACAGCTCCTGTTTGTCCTTAATCAGCATGGCGGCACTACATTGACAGTTAGAAGTGTACATATTTCCAGCTCGCCATCATGAGGCCGAAAGAGGCCACACAAATGTGTGCCATGTGATCCCATTTATCTCCCCCATGTCTGAACAGACATTTAACAGTAATCAATGTTGAATTCAAAAGAGTTGAAATTTCACATGTTATTTCCTTTATTTTGTGTACACTGATGGATAATGTATACCCAGATTGTAATCGAGCAATACAGGAATGATTAATCAGCTGGCAGCAGGAATCCTGGACTGCTGTGATCGATGAGCTAACCTGATAGTTTAACATTGTACTCCTTCATTTTGTGTGTGTAAATTTTAACTTTAATATGTCAAAAATATTAATATAGAGAAATGGGAACATGTTAATAGAGAAGGATGGGAATATGTCAGCATAAGACCACAAGACATCTGAGCAGAATTAGGCCACTCGCTCCATCGATTCTGTTCTGCCATTCAATCATGGCTGATTTTTTTTCTCATCCCCATTCTCCTGCCTTTTCCCCATAACCCCTGATTCCCCTTATCAATCAAGAACTTATCTATCTCTGTCTTAAAGACACTCAACGACCTGGCCTCCACAGCCTTCTGTGGGTCCCTGGAACTCGTTGCTGGGGGAGGGAGGAGAAGTACATACTGCAGTGACTTTTAAAGGGTGCCTTGACAAGTACATGAATAAGATGGAAATATGATCCCTGGAAGAGTAGGGGGTTTTAGTTATGTTGGGCAGCATGGTCAGGCTTGGAGGGCCAAAGGGCCTGTTCCTGGGCTGTAATTTTCTTTGCTCTTTGTTCTATGTTGCATGACTGCTTCTCCTCTTTGATACATTGGCCAGGATTCTCCAGATCCATTTTCAGCAACCGGGAATTCCAATGGCCTGTTGAGTGTGAGAGGGCCAAATCAGGATTCCCATTTGGTCTCGATGCTTTCCCGATTCTCCCCCACCCCACTATAGGTTAGTTAAATTAATTTGAGTATCATTAGCGGGTGTGAAGCCTGATTCAATGGGATCCCAGATTTCTTGCCCCTGCCGCAACCAGCTGGAAGACCTGTGGGAGCTGAGTGCACCTGGCCCATGGAAGTGTGAACCTGGTGCTGTGGGCTCCAAGGGAGGGCAATGAGGGAGCTACAGCCTCCACTTGTACCCTTATGTCCCACTCCACTGCAAGGCTGCAGGAAGTGAGGGTTCGGGCACTGGATGGGGGGGAAGGTGGGGTGGGAGCGGGGAGGTGGTCCAAACTCAAAGGTCATCCCAGGATGGTGGTCTAGTGTCTGCACTTGTCCTTGTTGCCCCTGGAAAGAAGTGCCCACTCTGAGGATGGTGATTGCAGACACCATTTTGGTGAAGATACTCATTATTGTCTCTGCTCTTTAAAACATTTGAAGTGCCCTGGTCACTTTGACATCCATGCCCCATAGACACTGGGAAGCCTTCAGAATCACCACAGCACTCCATTCCCCAGCAGGGATTGGCCTTGGTTAATGTTATAAGCTCCATGCATTAAATGACCTGTTTACAGTGCTTGTATAGAAAGGACCTGCCAGTTTTATCAGGGAGACCCTCTTGCTGCTCTGAAACCTCTTTGAAATACTCTGATGGGTAACAGCTTGTCAGATTCACTGGGGAGTTCACCTTTTAACACTGAAAGAGTAGCATCTGGTGTCTGGCCCCTTTGAAATGCTTTGACAGACAGGTTGGATCACTTACCCACTAGCCAGGAGCTTTGTTCTTTCTTCTTCACGGTTGAATACATCTCATGCGCTGTCTTCGTTCCTAACTACAATGTTTATAAACATTCTGTCTTTGATTGACAGGTTGGATCAATTAACTCCTCGCTTTGAGTTTTCAGTTCCTCTTGTCTATGTTTTACAAAGTTTTTACAAATGTTTTACTAAGTACTTGAGATGCCATGTTGTTATCTGGGCTGTAACAAAGACTTCCTTTCAAGTGGGCTGGTCTGATTGGGAGTTCCTGCTGGATGTGATGAGGATCAGATACAAGTGCCCTGATGGACAGAGCACCAGAATCCTCCCAACAGGGCACTTAGGTTGGTTAGAATTAGTATCCAATACTGTATTATTGATATTGAACTATGAGCACCAGAAAAATAGTTTGTATAAAGCTTAGCCATGTCTAATATATTTCCCAAGGTGATGATAACAGAAACTGCAACATACGCAATCTGTATTTCTTATTCACAAATGGCCAAATCTCAAATCTCGAATTGAAAAATTTCAATGAATGTATTCCACAATATGATCCCAGCTGTATTTGACAGTTATTTCTGCAAACAAGGATGGAAATGAATCATAAAAAAGTGATGCAAGTCAAGAAGCATATACTGAAAGTCCACAAATCATGTTGCCTTTTTATTCACAGCGGTGCAATCTTTCCATTGAATATTATCCTCTTGAATAAGCTGAATTAATCTCCTTGACAAAAAGAGAATCAGTCTTACAGGATTTGGGTCTGAGTACATGGTCTGAATTTTTTTTTACAAATGTTGTTTGTTTTAGATTTATCAGCCTCCACCATCAGTTCTTTTTGTCTGAAGGGGATGAGAATGGGGAGCAGGTGTTCTCCAACTTGCTCCATTTTGTTTATTCCTCTGTTCATTTTTATCACCATCCGCCTATATAATTTTAGATTAGTATCTGGATCGAACAGCTCAAACATCATTCAGACAGTCATCTCTCACCCCCTGCTCACTCAATTACTCCTGCCTTCATCAAGGTATAATCCATGTCCGTCTCCCACTTACACAACTTAGAAAGGATCATGAGTGACGGCATGGTAGCACAGTGGTTCGCATTGTTGCCTCACAGCTCCAGGGACCCGGGTTCGATTCTCAGCTTGGGTTACTGTCTGTGTGGAGTTTGCACTTTCTCCCCGTGTCTGTGTGAGTTTCCTCCGGGTGCTCCGGTTTCATCCTACAGTCCACAGATGTGTGGCTGAGGTTGATTGGCAATGCTAAATTGACACTAGTGTCAGGAGAATTAGCAGGGTAAATATGTGGGATTACAGGAAAAGGGCCTGGGTGGGATTGTGGGTGGTGCTGACTTCATGGGTCAAATAGCCTCCTTCTGCACTATAGGGATTCTGTGAGTGTCTGTAAATCCTGTCGCATGCCTTGTCCTACCTTCCTCCTAATAGCTCCTCAAACCACATGGACCGACCCACAGCTGCTTCTTTTGACTCTGAGATTTCATGTTCTTCCTTCTTTCCAAATGTATGAGCATTTGGAGCGTTGCGATCTGATTAGGGATACGCAACATGGCTTTGTTAGAGGGAGGTCTTGCCTTACGAATCTGGTGGAATTCTTTGAGGAGGTGACAAAAACGGTTGACGATGGGAGAGCCGTTGATGTCATCTATATGGATTTCAGTAAGGCGTTTGACAAAGTCCCTCATGGTAGGCTGGTAGAAAAGGTTAAGGCGCATGGGATACGAGGTCAGGTAGCTAGGTGGATTGAGAACTGGCTGGGTAATAGGAGACAGAGGGTAGTAGTGGAGGGGACTTTGTCCGGCTGGAGGCCAGTGACCAGTGGTGTGCCACAGGGCTCAGTACTGGGACCTCTCCTCTTTGTAGTATACATAAATGACTTGGAAGAGAGCGTAGGTGGTGTGATCAGCAAGTTTGCTGATGACACCAAGATGGCAGGGTTGGCGGGTACCGAAGTGGATTGTGAGGTGATACAACAGGATATAGATAGGTTGGTACATTGGGCAGATAGGTGGCAGATGGAATTTAATCCTGACAAATGCGAGGTGATGCATTTTGGAAGGAATAATGTAGAGAGGAGCTATGTGATAAAAGGTAGACAAATTAGGAGTATAGAAACACAGAGGGACCTGGGAGTGCAGGTTCACAAATCCATGAAGGTTGCAACACAAGTGGAGAATGTTGTCAGGAAGGCTTATGGAATGCTAGCCTTTATAGGAAGGGGGATAGAGTTTAAAAGCTGCCGTCTAATGCTTCAGTTGTATAGAACGTTGGTTAGACCGCATTTGGAGTACTGCGTCCAGTTCTGGTCACCTTACTACCGGAAGGACGTGGAGACTCTGGAGAGGGTGCAGAGGAGGTTTACCAGGATGTTGCCTGGCATGGAGGGGCTGGGGTACGAGGAAAGGTTGGAGAAACTGGGACTGTTCTCCTTGGAAAGACGGAGATTGAGGGGGGACATGATAGAGGTATATAAGATAATGAAGGGAATAGACAGAGTCAATAGTGAGAGACTGCTCCCTAGATTGGTAACAAATACAAGAGGGCATGATTTAAGGGTGAGGGGGGAGAGATATAATTTGGATATGAGAGGAAGGTTCTTTACGCAGAGAGTTGTGGGGGTATGGAACGCACTACCGAGTAGGGTGGTGGAGGCGGGAACATTGGACTCGTTTAAGGTTCAGTTAGATAGGCACATGAGTGAAACGAGGATGGAGGGTTATGGTAGGGGTATTAAATAAGGGTTAGAACCTCGGGAGAGACCAGAAAGGCAGGCTTGTGATTAACGTTTTTGTCTTTTATTCCGCAGGTGGAGGTCCACCTCGTTGTCAAACGAGGGGCATGCACATGGTGGGTCGTGCATGGGCTAGTCTTGGAGGTTCCAGGAGTGGCCTATTACTTCGTGTCGGTGTGTGTGCTTGATCCTGGACCGGTAGAAGGGCGCCGCAACAGCTCGGTGACTAGCACTGCTAGCTGTGCAGATACATGGATTTGGGCCTGTGTCTGGGAGTTTGTGCATTCTCCCTGTGGATGCGTGGGTTTCCTCCGGGTGCTCCGGTTTCCTCCCACACCCCAAAGATGTGCTCTTAGGCTGATTGGTTTTACCAAATTGACACTATTCTCCCCTGAATCTGGCTAAGTCAGGGGTTCTATTCGTAGACACGCAGGGTAGAATAGGTGTAGGGTGATGCGGCGGCGCGGGCTTGTTGGGCCGAAGGGCCTGTTTCCCGTGCTGGGTTGTTCTTTGTTCTTTGTTCTTGTTCTACTCACTCCAGCACAGGCAGATCCTTCAAACACTTTAACTGACATCTCCAACACTCTGCTCAGAGATCTTGACCTTGTGGTCACCACCTTCAAGCTGTATCCCACGATCACAATGTTTGGTTTTTGCAAAGCGCCTCAAGATATTTGCGCTGTAAATCTGCATAAATCATTGCTCAATGTGTTTACATTCTAATCACATCACAGGCCAGCTTTGTAAATAGTTGTGACTTTAAGTACAAATGCCCAAATTATCCGGTTATCTTCGCCAGTGGGATTCTCTGTTTTCACTGACAGTGCACCACCCTTTGTCACGGGTTTCCCTGTGGTGTGGGGAATCCCCATTGACAGCAGCGGGACTGGAAAATCCCACGACCAGGAAATGGTGTGTTGCATCCTACTGCCAAGACAAAGGCTGAGGGGAGGCCATAGAATCTCACTCAGAATATTTGGAGAAACAAAGAAAACCAAAAAAAAGAAAAATGTGTAACACTATCATCAGCATCTGAAAAATGAAATTACATTTTTTGCATTCTGATGGAGTATTTACCCAAATTGCTGTATTAACTGATGGTGGCAGACCAACTTTGTAACTTTATTTCAGGTTTGCAGCATTTTCAGACACATTGGGCAGTAGATGACGAAGTGTCAGGATTTGATGGAAAACCAGGATGCTTCTTTCCAGAAACACAGCCAAGTTTTCAGATCAGATTTTCCAATGCCCGGAAAATCTGACAGCGTGGTTTCCACCATCACTCTCGCAGGGAGGGCCTGATAGCATTGGCAAGGCCAAGTCCACAGAGATTGGGGCACCATCTTTGAAAGGCATTCTGATCTATGTGTAAAATATATTCCCCCAACCCCCTCATAGACATGGAGGATGGCCACTACACAACGTCTCCAAACCCCCCATGCTTTGATTTCACTGTACAAACCCCTCTCGTGATTTTTAGCAGCCATTACAGTATTCACACACATGACAATGGGATCTGCGTAAGTCCATTTTAGTTTCATAAATTTATAATTTCATAAAAGTTCAATCTTAGTTCCTGAACCTTCAACATTGAAAAAGTTAAATATATGTAAAACTTGACACATTCTTCCTAAAATCTCTACAGTGCAGGAGGAGGCTTTTAGGCTCATTGAGCTTGCACTAACAACAATCCCACCCAGGCCCTATCCCCATAATCCCAAATGTTTACGCTGCTAACCCCCTTGAAATTAAGGGGCAACTTAGCACGGCCAATCAACCTAACCCGCATATCTTTGGACTATGGGAGGAAACTGGAGTACCTGGAGGAAACACAGACAATGACCCAAGCCGGGAATCGGATCCCTGGGGTTGTGAGGCAGTAGTGCTCACCACTGTGCCACCATCCTAACCTAGTGGTGCTTCTTGTGTCAGTAAAAATAAGAATGTCCACTTTGATATTATTTGGACTGCATGAGGAAAGCTTCTAAAGGTAACAGGAGAAACAGCAAATTAAAAAGAAACACTGCAGCAAATAGAAATCAGGAAAACACAGAAAAAGCAGAACACGCAAGAGAAACAATCAGTATATGGGCAGATAGCCAGAAAGATAACTTTACAAGTGTAGACTCTTCATCAGAACCGCAGCCAATTGTAAATATCTAATCAGTATTTCACATGAAGAAAATGGGTGCATTATGGAAATGTATTGATACATCGGAATGAGTACATTTGATGTTCTAAATATTAACAGCTGGAAGAATGAGGAACCTTTCATGCTTAGGTAAGGCTTTCTGAGAGACTGATCTGACTGGAACATATGATCCATCTAGACTAGTGCTTCACTTATCAAGAGGAAAATGATCTAACAATAACCACATTTGAGATTCTGAGCTCGGGCCCATTTTGACTTTACAATGAGTTTCATCTTTTACTGAAATTTTCTGGTTAGTTAGTGCTTCGGTCTTTTCTTCTTGCCCTGTGGACTACATTCTAAATGAGAATCGGCAGAATATGTGACAGCATGGTGCTACTGAAGGGCACCAAAACAAGGAAATACAGAAGCTCTTGATGTTTTCCCTTGATAGAACTGGAACTCAGTGCCTGAGCATGAGTAAACAGAGCCTGTCAGTGGAATCCAATGAGCTCCACAGGAACATAAAGACACCGATAATAAAACTTTAAACCTGGTCATACTTCAATGAAAAAGAAGCTCCAGCAAGTCAAAAGCTATCAAAGTGTGGGAGAAAATGGATGCATACTATCAACAAGACAATATTCTGCAGCAGTTCAGAAGCTGAACATCCTGAAGAATTGGAGCAGTTTGACTGGATATTGGCTCTCACAGTACTCTACAAGGAATAAGGATGGCCCACACCCCTGTTTTCATAGAATCCTTGCAGTGTAGGGTGAGGCCATTAGACCCATTAAATCTGCACCAACTCCAGATATTTACCCAACTGGCCCCCTAACCTACACATCCATGGCTACGAAGGGACAATTCAGCCTGACCAGTCCACCTAACCTACACATCCTTGGACTGTGGGAGCAAACTAGAGCACCCAGAAGAAGCCCATGCAGACATGGGAAGAATGTGCAAACTCCACACAGTTCATAACATGTGAGATGCCAGCATTGGGCTGGGATGAGCACAGTAAGAAGTCTTAAAACACCAGGTTAAAGTCCATCTTTTGGAGTGCTGCTCCTTCATCAGAAGAAGAAGTGCTCTGAAAGTTTGTGATTCCAAATAAACCTGTTGGACTTTAACCCAGTGTTGTGAGACTTCTTACTGTACCCAGATCCCTAGTGCTGTGAGGCAGCAACACTAACCACTGTGCCACCATGTCTGGGGAAACATTTCAGCAGAGATCCTCCCTCATGCCCAGTTTCCCAGGGTTTTCACAACTCTCCTGAAATATGTGAGAAAAACCTTGATAGTGATCCAACTCCTACTGGTTTCGAGAAAGAGTTTAATGCTGTCCAGTGAGCTCAGAGATGAAGGGTGGAGTTTAGGGGGTTAATTTGAAGTTGGAACAAGGTACAAAGGTCAGTAAGAAAAAGAGAGGATGTATACACATCTAGCACCTTTGACCTCAGGAGATCCCAAAGCAGTTCAGACCCAATGATCCACTTTGGAAATGCAGGCACATTGTGAAATATGCAGCAGGTAGAACTCAAGCTCCGAGAATTAGGTAAATTTTCTGAATGCAGTGATACGCGGCCCGGAATCACGTTCGGACAATAAATGTCTTGGGGACAACAAGACTGTAGAAAAAGGTAGGTGTGAAGTCGATGATATAGGATCGGATTAAAATATAATTTTCATTGATACAAAGCAATTATGAAGGGCAGGTATTCCTATGATTTTAAAACTGCAAATCAGCACAATCAAGTAAGCTGTAAATGTTGTTGTGGGCTTAGCTTAGTTGTGGGTTTTGTCCTGGTTAGGATTGATAGAGATTGGAGGCTAGGCTGTTGGTAAACTTTAACTTTCATTAAACATTCTTCTAACTATGTACGGGGTAAGGCTTAGTGAATGACTTCACATAGAACTATTGCTGGCTGGTGGTGGTGGTCATCACTGCTGCCTCATAGTGCCGAGGACTCGAGTTTGATTCCCGGCTTGGGTCACTGTGTGGATTTTACACATCCTCCCTGTGTCTGCGTGGGTTTCCTCCAGGTGCTCTGGTTTCCACCCATAATCCAAAAGACGTGCTGCTCAAATGCTTTGGGTATGCTAAATTCTCTGTCAGCGTAGCCGAACAGTGTTGGAGTGTGGCGATTCAGGGATTTTTATAGCAACTTCATTGCAGTGTTAATGTAAGCCTACTTGGGACACTAATAAGTAAACTTTATCCAGCTGCCATGTGATTTTAATCACTTGATAATGCAGATTATTTACATTAACCCTTCATACTACATGCGCCTCCCCTCCCCATGTCTCTGCCTCTCCACAATAACTTATCTTACATTTCTCCATTAGCATCCCTGTCTTTGTCCTAGTTCACAGAGATAACTAATCTCCACAACTTGTTCGCAACTCTCTCTCTCTCTGAGGATTCAAATTCTCCATGTCTTCTCTCAACCTTGGTAGACTAGAAAATGGGTCATCAGAGATGACTGGCATACTGTTCAGGTTGTCTTCCTGGTGACCTGATTAATCAGTCCAGTTGATTGAATGTTTTCTTCTTGTACATACAAGCACGCTTCCATTTCTTCTCACTATTCCATTTACAGTTTCTACAAGATGCTAAAGAATGGGCAAAGATGGCATCAGGAGCGCAGAGATTTAGGCCGGAACTCTACCACCTTGCCCGCCACAGGATCAGAGCGGGTGAGGATCCAACAATGGAAATCTCCGTTGACCTTGGGTGGGAATTTCCGGTCTCTCCCAAACGAGGCCATAAGATCTTGCCCTTAGTTTGAAATTGATATCATCCGATGCTACAACTGAGCATGTTCAAGGGATACATTGTTGCACATTCTTATGGAACAAGGGGACATTAATTTTGTTGAAGGGATGCAGTCGTACACTTCATTAACCGCAAAATTTCTACCAGCAACAATGCAGAAGCGAAATGAAACTTGAAAGGTAAGAAACAGCAGATGAAGAATGTGCTTAAATTCAAGAAAACTGCATCAAAGGTTGTCTGGAATACGTTCCAAATAATCCCATCCTGAAACAATACTTTGGACAACAAAGACATGTGAATGAGTTGTTGATTTATAATGAGACACTGGTCGTTAACTAGGGTTCTCAGAATTGGGATCCTTCAGAAAATAGACCAGATTCACCTGAGCATTACAGTGCTCCATGCTTAAAATCATTCGAGGAAATTATTTCATTTTGAACCCTGTATATAAGAAATGATGTGCTGGCACTGGAGAGGGTCTAGAGGGGGGTCACAAGAATGATCCTGGGAATGAAAAACTTGATGTTTGAGGAACGTTTGAGGACTTTAGGTCTGCATTCAATGGAGTTTAGAAGGATGGGGGGGAGGGATCTCATTGAAACTTACAGGATACTGAAAATACCTGGACAGTGTGGACATGGGGAAGAGGGTTCCCTTAATAGGAGAGACTAAGATCTGAGGGCACAGCCTCAGAGTAAAGGGATGACCCTTTAGAACAGAGATGAGGAGCCAGAGGGTGGTGAATCTATGGAATGCATTGTCACAGTAGGTTGTGGAGATCAGATCACTGGGTGTATTTAAATTAGGGATAGGTAGGTTCTTGAATGGTAAGGGGATCAGAGGTTACAGGGGAAAGGCGGGGGAATAGGGTTGAGAAAGTTATCAGGCATGATTGAATGGTGGAGAAAACTCGATGGGCTGAATGGCCTAATTCTGTTCTTATATCTTGTGGTCCCGTGGCATCACTTGGGCAGTCCATCACCAGAGCAAAGAGGAAAACTGGTAAAATCCTCACTTCCGTCTGGACCATGGGGATTTCGCAGATTGGATCTTTTCAAACCCAAAGTAAAAACATTCTCGTTCTTGTTGACCATTACTCCAGATGGATGGAGGTTAAGCGCCTGCATGGTTCCACTTTGGGAACTAGAATTACATTGCTAAAAGATTTTCCTCTGCACGCCATTCTAGACCTAGTTTTCGCTGTGGTTACATCCTTAAAGTGTCCTCACCTCTGACAAGAACAGCACACCGCATTTTTGATGAGACAGTGTGTGTGTTGATGTAGCCTTTTCCCATCACAGCAAAGACAATGAGTAATGACAGCTGCTCTGTCCTCTTTGCTTTTTCCCTTTTTTTTGTTTTTCCCCACAAAATCTGTCACCTCGAATAAATACAGGATTTTGCTTAACTTCTACTGCCTTGATAGCTGCGTAGCTGACTACATCATCAAATCCTCCCCTGACTGTAGCCTATCTGATAGTCTCCTCAAAGATCCTTACAGCAATGCAATCCTGAGCTAGTTCATCTCTCAGACTGCCAGACTTACAATTCTCAGTTAGATAATATAAAGCATTAGAACCATAGATCCGTACAGTATAAAAGGGGGCCATTTGGCCCATCGAGTCTGTACCAACCACCATCCCACCCAGGCCCCATTCCCCTAATTCGACACATTTACCCTGCTAATCTCCCTGATACTAGGGTCAATATAGCATGGCCAATCTACCTAACCACCCCCCCAAAAAGATGAGAGATTGGACTGTGGGAGGAAACCAGAGCACCCAGAAGAAACCTGCGCAGACACAGGGAGAAAGTGTAAAGTTCGCACAGTCAGTGACAGAGGCCAGAATTGAACCTGGGTTCCCGGTGCTGTGAGGCAGCAGTGCTAACCACTGTAGCAATGTGCTGCTCCCCCATTAATGAAAGAATCCACACTCTCTCCTAGTTTCTGGTTTGTCTATTGGATTTTGCCTTCTCCGAAGGGATTGGGCTGGTTCTCGTATGGAGAGTGAGAACTTCATATAGAACAAAAAGAAACTTGCACAGTATTCTCTGCCATTTGTGTTGAAGTCTCTAATAGCATGGCCACAGGCTAATGCATGGACCTGGGAAGAAAAAAGTTCTCCACTCTCCACAAATGTCAAATCTGATTGGTATTTCACGAGGCAAAAAATGATTGCGCTGCCTCATGTCATTTCTGAGCTTTATTGACAATTGTGGTCCACTGCTCAGGTTCTCTTCCCACAAAGCTAATATCAAATCTCAGGACCAACCTAGATAGACAAGAACAGGTCAACGGTCATGCCAATTTCAATTACAAAATTTGGGTATGTAAAATAAAGGAGGTCAGAAACAAAATAAATGAAGCTTGTTTCATAAAATTATGTCAATGTAATAAATACATCTTTCCATTGTCGTTATACAAGGCATTGGTGAGGCCACACCTGGAGTATTGTGCACAGTTTTGGTCCCTTTATTTGAGGAAAGATGTAGTGGCATTGGAGGCAATTCAGAGGAAGTTCACTGATTGATTTTAGAGATGAGGAGTTTGTCATATGAAGAGAGTTTGAACAGTTTAGACCTATTCTTTCTGGAATTTAGAAGAATAAGGGGAGATCAAATTGAGGTAAACAAGCTGATGAAAAGTATGGATAAAGTAGACATGGAGCAGATGCTTCCTCTTGTGGGGGATTCTAGGACATAATCTTCAGATAAGGGGTAGCAAACTTAAAACAGACTTGGGAAGAAACTACTTCTCCCAAAAGGTTGTGAATCTGTGGAATTCACTACCCCAAAGTGCAGTGGATTCTAGGACAGTGAGTAAATTTAAGGAGCAGTTAGAGAGATTTGTAACTGATAATGGGTTGAAGAGTTATGGGGAAAAGGCAGGAAAATGGGGATGAGGAGCATATCAGCCAGGATGAATGGCGGAGTGGATTTGATGGGCGAATTCTGCTCCTCCATCTTTGGAGCTTCTGAGAAAGCAGAATGAGTGATTGGATAAAGTAATCACCATTGTAGAAAATTAGCAAAAATAAGTGCTTTTGGATATCAATCATGAATTGCTTAAATACCATCTCAATGTCCTTCATAGTCTGAAACTGGCCACTGCATATCAGCATCATACACACATGCGTACAGCAATGTAGTAATATGCTACTGAGATAGCAATCCTGAGTTGTAGAATTATATTCAATAAATCTGGCAATTTGTGAGCTAACTAGAAAAGGTATGAGCATGAACACTGAGGGTTTGTCACAAAACCCCAACTAGTTCAATGATCTTTTTCAGGGAATGGAACATGCCATCACCAACTAGTTCAACGATATTTTCAGCTTTGAGGTGGGAATTAAGAGATTTATCAAAGTCATGATCCTGCTTCTACACAGCAATGTCCCTCCACCATTGCAATTTTCATGCAGTGGAAACAGAGGGCAGCATGGAATCAGCCCCATCATCTCCTCCAATAGATTAAAAGGCCCATCTCTGTTTGCAGAGACATCAGTCCTCCGAACCTTCAACCCTCTACACCATCACAGCTCCTACTCAATTATCCAGTGCCCACTTTAAACAAAACTTATTAATCCCACAATAACCTTTGAAAGCCTTTGGAAAGCTTATAACACTGTGAAGATAAACAAGCACCACTTGAATAACAACTTTTAAAATCATTATCCTCTCAAAAGCTCATAAATCTGCCAAAATAAGTGAACTCAAAGTACCTTTGACAGCGATATAGAAAATAATGGTTTCAGAGGCAGTGAAGCACTCACACTGACAGAATGGTGAATAACTGGACCCGATTTTACCATTGCATCACACCCATTTTTTGGACATGAAAACTTGGTAAAGTCAGGCGTGAGGTGATTAGCGTGATCCGTGCCCATGTCCAAATAGATGCCCATTTTATCATGACTCGAAAATGGCTGCGATCCGAATCGTGCCTGAAATGGGTGCAACAGCGATTTAAATGCATTTGCATACATTTAAATTGAATTAATAGGCTGCACGCCCAACTTTACAGCAATTCCTCCTTTATCATCGCATTTGCCTCCAGATTCAGCGCAAAATATACCTGCTTGGCAAAGGCCTATTTCGGGTGCTCCAGCTTCTGAAGAGCTAAGTTCAGAGCTTCCAATGGCTCTCTGACTCAGATCAGTAGTGGGTTGAGGGACGCAGGGTTGGGGGGGGGGGGGGGGGGGGGTGAGGAAGGGGCATAGAGACGGTGAGGGAGACAGACCAGATCATTCTCTGGGGGAGGTGGGAAGGAGTTTGCTCTGCTGTTGGGGGGGTGGGGGGGGGGGGGATGCGGTTGTGGGTCAGTCTCTGGTCAGGGGTGGGGGAGGAAGAGGGAGACCCAATCATTCTCTGTTGGGGGGAGAGAGAAGGGAGACAGGTCAGATGTATCTCTGGTGGGGGAGAGAGAGAGCGGTCCAGTCACTCTCTGGTGGAGAGCAGGGGAGGAAGAGAGAGCGGGGTGGCCTGATCATTTTCTGATGTGACGGCAGGGAGGAGGGATGCCCGTTCATTCTCTGGTGGGGGGCACAGGAACAGGGGGGACCACTGCCACTCTGCAGTGATCGGTGAGGGGAGAAATTGGGTCAATGGGTCGTGATCAGTCTGGGTAGCGGAGGGGTGCGTGGATAAGTGGTACAGTTATGTTGTGGGGATGGCACAATGTCTGTAAGGGAGCCATCAGTCCTGCTTCTTGTTCATGGGCTGCTTTATTCACTTTTTGTGGCCTGGGAGCAGTGACAGGGGCACGTTTTCCAAATGTGCATGCGCAGTTCAAAGCTCCAAATGGAGCTGCAGTATTTTGGGCGTGATAAGCCTCACCCACAGCATGATTCAGATTTGCAATTTTCTTTTCAAGCTAAGTGCATATGGGGGTGCCTGACAGCAGTTTTCCCAAGTCTGATCTGAATTACGCCCAGATTCAGCATTTAGAATCAAAATCAGGTCCACTGTGTCAGCAACCCATCCTGAGCAGAATCCATTTGAGCCTTTGAAGACAGCCAGAAGCTTAGCCATCTGCCAAAGCTTTGAAGCAACCAAAAAGATTGCTGAGCTGAATGTTAAGGAAATAATTAATAGAAAGGAGGGATTAAATTAAAATCTGCAATTCAATTTGATTTACTATTGTTACATATATTAGTATGTAATGAAGAGTATCATTTTTTTGCATGCTATACAGACAAGGCATACTGTCCATAGAGAAGGAAAGAAGAGAATGCAGAATGTAGAGTTACAGTCATAGCTAAGATCTAGAGAAAGATCAAATTTGTGTGAGATAGTTCCATTCAAAAGTGTGTTGGCAACAGGGAAGAAGCTGTTCTTGAGTCAATTGGTAGGTGGCCTCAAACTTTTATACTTGTTTCCCAATGGAAGAAGGTGGAAGAGAATATGTCCGGGTGTGTGATGTCCTTGATTTTGCTGGCTGCTTTAGGAGGAAAGTGTAGAAAGAGTCAGTTGGTTTGCACGACGGACAGGGCTTCATTCATAACCACTTGTCGTTTCTTATGATCTAGGGCAGAGCAGGAGCCATACCAAGCTGTGATACAACTAGAAAGAATGCTTTCTGTGGTGCACCTGTAAAGGCTGGTGAGAGTTGTAACAGACGCACAATGCAAATAACCTTTATCCAATTGAAAATGTGCTCTAATGCATCTGAAAACTAATTTTGCACTGCTATTCATTTACATATCAGCTTTCCGGGTGTTAGAAGTAGCCACTTCACAACCAAATTACTTAATAGCAACTTAATCAGAGCATGATGATCATTCACTATAATAAAATCAGATATAACTTAAGTAGTAGTGTTTTATTATGCTATGGAAGTAGGCAACACATTTAATACTTAGCTTTCATAGAGTGCTCACTTCCAAGTCATGATTCATGACACTTCAATGTTAATGTGATTCAAGTTACTGAAAAAAACATCACCCTCCTCCATCAGAATTGCACAAATTCAGAAATGTCAACCTCCGCAATGATGCTGGAAATGTCAGGAAAGCTGTGTATAGGTGACGCCTGCCATTTTGAAAGCTAATCTGGCACCAATCTGGCCCCACTTTAGAATGGAAAATTCCTGTCTCACAACACTGTAGTTTCTTTTTAACACGTATTAAGTGGCTTAATAACCCATCCAATGTCAAGCTAACTCATTGTAGGTAAAACCTCATCCTGGTCAGTGACAAGCACATCCTAAGAACAATCTTAAAGAAAGAGCTGTACTATTACAGATGTTTAACACATTCAAGTGCAGAGAACTGCATAATATCTCAACTCCAAAAGCAATCATCGAGAGAGAGAGACCCAAGGAACCATTGTGACCAACTGTCTACAATTGTCTTATAGTTCAAAAGGAATAGCAATCGGGGATCTATGCATGTATTTATCCCTACGGTTTCTATTTTCCAATTAACTCGACATTTGTTCAGTTCATTTTTAATTGAATTTACATAACGCAAACTGGTTTCATTGAATTCTCTCTCACTATTTCCAATTCTCTTACTGCACCGCGTGGTACCTACACTAAGGCGGACTTTCATCTTTAAAGTTTGTGGGCGGGATTTTATGGCCTCGCTCATCCCGAAACCATAAAATCCTGCCTGAGGTCAACAGATCTTTCCATTGTCTGCCCTGCGCCCACTCTGACTCCTGTGGTGGGCAGGGCAGTAAAATTGGAGCTTTCAAGTTTGTTTATTAGTGTCACAAATAGGTTAACATTAACACTACAATGAAGTTACTGTGAAAATCTCCTAGTCGCCAAACTCTGGTGCCTGGGTACACTGAGGGAAAATTTAGCATGGCCCAATGCACCTAACCAGCACGTCTTTCAGGCTGTGGGAGGAAACTGGAGCACCCAGAGGAAACCCACGTAGACACAGGGAGAGCGTGCAGATTCCGCACAGTGACCTAAGCCAGGAATCGAACGCGGGTCCCCGGCGCTGAGAGGCAGCAGTGCTAACCAATGTGCCACCATGTCACCTTCTGTTTCCTTGGCTGGCAATTCTCAGAAAAGGCTGCTTGTCTCTTGCTAGTTTCACTTATACGGAGAGTTAAACGTAGCAAAATTCTGATTAAAAACATTGATCTACTCAAGTAGATCTCAAAAAATTCCTGATAATGTAACACATTGCAAGTGTGCCCAATAACATATTTACAACTGTTTGACGTATTTATTCCGCTTTTCTGAGTCAGGCTGATTTCTAATTTTAGACAGCTTTTTTAGACAGCGAAAACAAGTGAGGATGATAGATGTGTGATGGTGTAAATTTAAAGCATCTGATTCCACCCATCAAATTCTGCATTAAGTGCATCTCACAGCCGATCAAAAATATTAGCCATACAATTCGCAATTAACTTGGTACCAACATCACATTTTAATCTTTGTATTTTTTTTACAACCTTGATGACTGATTAATGGAAGTACTTTCAAAAAAAATTATGACATCTTAACATCCCAAAAGTAACAAAGTATAAATGTAATAAAACCTTAAATTACTTAGGGGAGGCGATGGTTAGACTATCATCACTAGACTATTAATCCAGAAACTTAGCTAATGTTTTGGGGACCAGAGTTTGAAACCTGCCAGGTTGGAATTTAAATTCAATAAAGAAAATCTGGAATTAAGAATCTACTGATGACCACAAAACCACTGTCGGAAAAAAACCCATCTGATTCACTCAGAGAAGGAAATCTGCTGTCCTTACCTGCTCTGGCCTACATGTGACTCTACAATTACAGCATTACCTTAACAAGCCATGCAGTTCAAGGGCGATGAGGCATGGGCAATAAAAATGCCCGGTTGCCAGCGATTAAAAACGCTCGCAAACCAGCATCGTCCATCTCCCACGAATGAATGTGGGCTTCAGACTTTTCAAGAGAAGCTATTGGAAGATAAACTCAAACTTTGGCAAGTAAATGGTAGGGATGAGAAGCTGGGTTGTCAGTCCCAACATGTTTGCAGTTTTGATAACTGACTGCCGCTACAAAGTATGGAAATGTGTCACCTTAATAGATGACTTCACATGCATAATTAAAAACTAGGTTTTGATGCATCCACTGGGAGGTTTCAAGTAAAGTATGATTCATATATTGTGGGATTAGGGACAAACCTCTGATTTAATTAGAATAGAATAGTATGAAACCATGTATGATCTAAGAAATTCAAAGTATTAATCACATCTGAAGTTTAAACAAGTAAATAATCACTCTGATCTTTCCACTGTGATTCATTGTTGTGTCTGATTAATTAAAACCAAAGCAGCATCTATTTTTCAATTTTTAACTCCTACTTTATTTGACATCAAAAACCTTTAATGAAATACAAACAAATCTCCTGTGGCTTTGCTGATGGCTATTTTGAGGTTGGAGTTTAGTAAGTTTTATGCTTATTTATTAGTATCACAAGTAGGCTTACAGTACAGGACAGGCACTTTAACTAATTGAGCCACAGAGCTACATTAACTGCATTGAGCTACACTAACACTACGAGTGGCATCATCACGGGCAGGCGGATGGGGCGGTAAAATTCTGGCCTTTAAGTTTATTTATGACTGTCATAAATAGGTTAATATTAACGCTGAATGAAGTTACTGTGAAAATCCCCTAGTCTGTTCGGGTAAACTGAGGGAGAACTTGGCATAGCCAATGTACCCAACTGGCACGTCTTTTGGACTGTGGGAGGAAACCAAAGCACCTGAGGGAAACCCACGCAGGCATGGGGAGAACCTGCAGACTCCACACAGACAGTGACTCAAGCCGGGACTCGAACACGGGTCCCTGATGCTGTAAGGCAGCAGGGCTAACCACCATGCCACCCCTAAGTCCACACATTTAAAATAAAGTAAGCGTGCACTGAGCGAAATTTCATTTCTCATTGAAGTGTTCCAGTATAATCTTGTTTATCCTCAGAAGTGAGCTTGAGAGCCATCAGAGGATAATGAGACTGCGCTGGTGCGGCTGAGAGGTAATTTATGCTTTCTGGAGAGCAAGTATTTGAAATTGGAATTGACATCCTACCCGCATTCAAAGTGCCCAACTTCTTCGGCCACCTAAATATTTTTGAGGACTTTGGAAGAAATGGCCAATGTAAATGTTAATTTCAAGCTCAGGGGTGGGATTTGATGAAATGAATCCTTAACATGTCTGTGTAAAATTACACTCTCTCGGCCAATTGAGTAAATATATCAAATGAGCTATTATCTCTTTTTATATTGTAAAAGAAATTCCAGAAATATATAAAGCCTTGAAATATTGATATCCCATTGTTCCATTTGAGAGTCTCGATTTTCTTGATCTGCTTCTGTAGCTTAGAAGTTCTTTGCTCCACCTATGAATCTCACCATGAAGTCTGGTGAACAGTCTCTGTTGCGGTCCCTTCATTTCTGATTCTTTCTCTGTTACATCTTATGTTCCTCCCTTTCTGTCTGTATTAATTGGGCAGCACAGTGGTTAAGCACTGCTGCCTCACGATGCCAGGGACCCGAGTTTGATTATGGCCTTAGGCAACTGCCTGTGCGGGTTTCCTCTGGGTGCTCCACTTTCCTCCCACACTGCAAAGATGTGTGGGTGAGATTTATTGGCTATGCTAAATTGATCTCTAGTGTTACGGGGATTAGGAGGTAAATACTTGGAGTTATGGAGAAAGAGCCTGGCTGGGATTGTTGTCAGTGCAGGCTTGATGGGCTAAATGGCCTCCTTCTGCACCATAAGGGTTGTATGATTTTATGAACTCAGTGTCTATGATACTTTTTCTCTCGTGTCTATTCTTCCCAGTGACACTCACATCCCCTGAATAAGAAAAAAAGAGTTGATAAGACTGAGTTCTGTATCAAGGGATAGACGACAATATTCACAGCATAATATAAAAGCTTATTTATATTTTGGATATTTTAATCATTAATAATAACAATGTCTAACTCAAAAAAAACTTTGCTATTATCACAACTATAATTACTCATCTCTGCCTCACTTATTCTCTCATTCAACCATTTTCAAGTGCTTTACAAGGCCACACTTAAACTGTGATAGTAGGTAGCAAGAGTGGCACTTCTTCACATAATAGCTGACTGCAACACATTCAAAACTATTGTCATGCAATGAAGACGAGTATTCACATTTCTTCTACAATGCATTTGCAAAATTTACCATATTTAGTGATATGTTTATTTAAGGGATAAGGAAAATATATACTTTTCTCCCCTGCCAGTTTGACCTTCTGTGGTGAGAGGTAGTTTAACGTTCTCATTAACCTATCCTTAAAACTTAACACAAAATCAATAAAATCCTACTGTGTTTTAATCTGGAAACTTGTTTGAAGTGACGGCACAAAACTTGATTTACTTCACTTAAGCATCTAACTCCTAGCTCCACGAACAATGATCTTGAGGTCCATATCTCTTGTTAAAGGTTATTCCACAAAACAGCCACAATAAGATTCAATTTATGTTTGTATTGTATTGCAAATATTTCCAACAAACACATTCCTGTTCATTCCACTCACTGCTGCAGAGGTGATTTCACTGACATGAGAGATCATTGTCCATTGCATCTGTGACTTTACAATTCTAAAATTATCATGCAGCCCGCACTTCTTCTTGAAGACATGAGAGATAATAGTCTGAAGAGGCTGGTGTGAAAGAAAGCCTTGTCATTGAATTCTCCCTCCACGAACAAGAAACACTATCCTTACCCTCGTCCACACTTTCCCTAAATAGATCTGTCATCCTCAGAATATTTAGAATCATAGAACTCCTACAGTGCAGATAAAGTCATTAAGGTCAATGAGTCTGCAATGACTCTGACCCAAACCCTATCCATGTATTTACCCCACTAATCCCCCTAACCTACATGTCTTGGGACACTAAGGGGCAATTTAGCATGACCAATCCACCTAACCTGCACATCTTTGGATTGTGGAAGGAAACTGAAGCACTTAGAGGAAAGCCACGCAGACATGGAGAGAATATACAAACTCCACACAGACAGTTACACAAGGCTGGAATTGAATGCAGGTCCTGGGCGCTGTGAGGCAGTAGGGCTAATCATTGTGACACCCTCAAAGAAGCATTCCAAAGCATTTAAATGAATACTTGAAATGCCATTGCACGCAAGGCTACCGACTAAGTGTTTGAAAATGGAGACTCAAATAAATAGGTGTTTGATGGCCAGTGCAAACACGATGGACCAAAGATGTGCTGCAAAACTCTGACTATGACCATGATCATGATCATGGAAGTACCTGGAAAGTGGATTTACCTATGAAATGTTCTCAGGCTTGTAAAATTGATGCTTAAATTTCTTTATTAATATCACAAGAAGGTTTTATTAACACTGCAATGGTCACCACATCTGGCATCTGTTTGGGTAACACTGAGGGAGAATTTAGCATGGCCAATGCACCTAACCAGCACGTCTTTTAATGGTGTCAAAATGCAATGCAGTTACAACCAACATTATCAAAATGGTACATTGGAAAAATAGACGGTGAAGTTTAAGTAGTCTCATGAAATGTATGATATTCTCACCAGTTTTCAGTTGAATAGTAAAACAATCTGAAGGTGTCTGAGAAATGCATTTACCAGAAGTTACTTAGCTTAGTAAGGATGTGGTCCTATTAAGGAGCGTTAACCATCTAAACAACACAAGGGTCTATACCTCACTCTGAAATTGTTTAGCTCTTGTTAAACTTATGTTTTTTTTTGCTCGTGTGTTCAGTTAAAAACATTTTCAAACTAATATCCATTAACAGAACTAGCCTTGTCTCCACTGGATCAGAGATGAATCAATAATATCTGTCCATGTCTGATCTTATTCAGGTCGTGCATTCACAAGTAATTTAGAATTAAATTACAGGAAGCTCTATTGCTGCAGAGGAAATACTGGCACTGCGGCTGAATACCTATGAACTAATAGGAATCCATAGGGGAAAAAACATGGAGGGGATTTTCTGCTCCCATTTTCAGTGCGTAGGAACACCATTCGGATTTCCCTTTCCAATTAATATTACTTTGGGGTTTGCAACAGCTTTTGATGAAGGGGGACCTATCAAAGAGAACCCACCAAGGAAACACAGCTAAGTACAGGCCACAGTGGGGACAGGATCAAGCCTGGACAGTACCTTGACAGTGTCTGAACACTGTCCCCTGGCATTGCTAGGGTAATCCATGATGGGTGGTCTATGGGATGGAGGGGGAGAGGAGGTGGGGGGGGGAGTTCCTCATGTCCATGATTTGGGGGGAGGGGGTGGAAATTCCCTTGTGGTGTAGGGATGTGTGTGTGTGCATGTATGTGGATGGGGGTGGAGGTTCCCATGTCCATGGGGAGGAACCCCTTATTGTTATTTTGTTTTGATGCAAAAAGAGTACTTTTGAAGTCTGAGCCTGCCCACCATGGCGCTATTGTGGGACCTGTCTCCAGGATATCAAAAAATATGGTGGGTAAATCAGCTTGATGGACTGTACACTGTTTTTCCCACCTCAGTTGAAACATAATCATAAAAACAAAAAAGATGTCCATTATTTTAGAAATTAGTGGGATAAAATTAAGGGTTTAAATTTATTATTGGCACAAGTAGGTTTACATTAACACTGCAATGAAGTTACTGTGAAAATCCCCTGATCACAACACCCCAGCACCTGTTTGGGTACACTGAGGGAGAATTTAGCTTGGCCAATGCATCTATCCAGCACGTCATTCGGACTGTGGGAGGAAACCGGAGCACTGGAGGAAACCCACGCAGACAGTGGAAGAATGTGCCAACTCCACACAGAGATCCAAGCCAGGAATCAAACTCAGGACTTTGCACTACGAGGCAGCAGTGCTAACTACTGTGCCGCTAGATGTCCATTTGTTCAATGCAGCATTTTCAGGTTATTTCAGAAAACAGTCTTCCTCCGGTTTAAGCAAGGAATGTTTGGGTTTTGAATTGTCCAAATCTTCAGGTGAGAATGAGAACACGTTGATAATTTAGAAAGTTCTCTCCACATAATGAACTGTTGTAACACTGATGTCCTCCAATGACTAAAGAAGCCGCAAAATTGAAGAGATTGTTGAAAAATGCTTGTGAGAAAAAAGTTTCAAAGTGCCAGTAGTGTGTGTGGAGGGCAGCAGTTTGGTGTATAATGCATATTCACCACTTTGAGTTCATACATAAATTAATGTGATTGCATGATTGGCAATTGTCCCAAAAGATAATTCAGAGAAAATGAAAAGACAGATGTATTTCTCCTATGTCTTCAGATTATTTTTTCTATTCAATGAAAGGCTGATGATAGAATCACATATCATAGGATCATAGGTATCTCAAGTATCTACCAAGACATCACTTTCCACCCTTCCAATGTACTATTTTGATATTGTTAGTTGTAACAGTGCTGTATTGTCACAATGACTAAACTCAAAAATGTTTTCGATTGAGGCTTCTTATAAATTCAGTGAGTATATCTGCTCGGTAACTGAGTTATACAGCTTAAAAAGGTCCCTGGTTCATTCAATTATCAGGAATCATAGAAACCTTACAGTGCAGAAGGAGGCCATTCGACCCATCGAGTCTGCACCGACCACAATCCCACCCAGGCTCTACCCCCTTATCCCTACATATTTACCCACAAATTCCTCTAACGTATGCACCTTAGGACACTCAGGGCAATTTTAGCATGGCCGATCAACCTAACCTGCACACCTTTGGACTATGTTGAGTTCATAAGATTTTAGATGGGTAACAAGGTGCTGTAAAATTGGCCTTATCCACGTTCCCCTTCTCTCCCACTTAGAGAAGACAAAATTGACAATGCTTCATGTTCTGAAGCAGCATCCAAAAACACCTGCTGGAAGTGTATGGGTAGATGCTAGGCGATGTCTTCATCAGCCTAAGGCCTAGTTATTGAATACTCTGCTGACACTCACCATAAAGACTGCTACACGAGTAGTGGGCAGTTGAACAAGTTAACAGAGGGCAGAGGGCAATGTCGCACAGGGAGGAGGGGAGAGAAATACATTCACAACATCAACATACTGCAAGCAATCATTCCCTTAAGATCTAACTTTATTGTCCATATCAACAAACAGTGCTCACTGTTCCAATCAGCAGGCATCTGTAAATTAGGTCTGTTGAGTATTGTAAACCAACATTTTTCAGCTGTATAATTTCATATCAGGACAGTTTTTAAAACAATGTTGCCTTTATAATTCTCAGTAGCTTGTATATAAATAAAAAAAGATGTTCACATGAACATTTCCTGAAACATCAGTGATAAATCATGTCATTTCCTACACTTTGATAATGCAATATTAACATATGCCATTGGAAAACATTTGGGATGACTTCAGAAACAATAAAAATTATAAAAATAAGCCCATTGAGATGTAGATTTACAAGCTGGTCATGCCTGCAAGACAGCCAAATACAATAAAAATTCTTCTATGCTTTGCTTGCATGTTGCAACTTTTAAAATCGAAACACACATCTCAATAGCTAATGACATGCAAGGAATTCCAAAAGATTTTAGGGAAAAAGACATTTTAAAATCTAGAGAAATTAATGTCGCATAACTCTAAACCAGGTTACAGACAAAGAGAAGAGTTTCTTGGTGCAGGATATTTGAAAAAAAAATTGTAAGCAGTTGTCTCTCTGATTCCCCTGCATTTGAAAAAATGAGCTATGAAGTAAACCCAGTTTGAGGGAAGCTATTTTAAATAAGAAGAAAGTAAAGTAATTAAGTCTTTTTGAAACTTTTCATCTTTCCACAAGCAGATGTTCCAATGTCTGGGGTCTAACAGCCAGGCCACGATCTCTGCTGGCACAGTGGTTAGCACTGCTGCTTCACAGCGCTCAGGACTCGGGTTCGATTCCTAGCTTGGGTCACTATCTGTATGGAATTTGCACATTCTCCCCATGTCTGCCTGGATTTCTCCAGGCACTCGGGTTTCCTCCTACAGCCCAAAGATGTGCAGGTTAGGTTGATTGGCCATGGAAAATTGCCCCTTAGTGCCAGGGAGAGTAGCAGGGTAGATATGTGGGGTTACAGGGATAGGGGCTGAGTGGGATTGTGGTTGGTGCAGACTCAATGGGCTAAATAGCATCCTTCTGCATTGTAGGGATTCTATGAAAATTAATGCTTAGAATAAAAGGGCTCTAATTTCAGATCTGTAGCACTCTGCATTGAACTGCATGACCTTGTTAGAATCATAGAGTCCCTACATTGTGGAAGGAGGCTTTTCGGCCCATCGAGTCTGTACCAACTCTTCAAAAATGCATCTTACCCAAACCCACCCCCTCCTCTGTAACCTTGAGCATGTACCATGGCCAATCCACCTAACCTGCACATCTTTTGAGTGTGGGAGGAAACTGGAGCACCCAGAGGAAACAAGCAGAGGCAGGAAGAATGTGCAAACTCCACACAGACAGTGACTCAAGGCTGGAACTGAAGCCGGGTCTCTGTTGCTATGAGGCAGCAGTGCTAACTGCTGCATCACTGTGCCACCCATTTATCTTTTACACAGAAAATGAAGACAATATGAAATATGAATATAAAAATATAGCATAGAGATAGTGTCTAATACAGTTCAGTTGGTCTGTTGTAATGGCTGTAATTAGCAATAATCTGTTTCTTTGTTGCCTTAATGAACTATTTTCATTAACAGCTCCAATGAGAATTTCATTTTAAGCAAGGAGTTGAGAAAGATTTACGAATTGTCCCAGATTTTTGTTTCTTTTCTTTACTGAGAGGTTCGCTAGTTAGGCCAGCACAGCGATGCTGGTGGTGAGCAGCCTTCTGAGGTGTTGCAGCCAATGTGTTGCAGGTGCACACACTGTCCCACAAGGGAGCTGCAGGATTTTGAACTAGCAACGGCGACATAGTTCAATGTCAAGATGGTGTGTAGTTTTTGGGAGAACTTACCCCAGAAGTGGTGTTTCTATGCACCCCTGCCCTTTCCATTCCAGGTGGTAGATGTCACGGGTTTAGTAGGTGCTGTCGAAAGAACCTTGGTGATTTGCTGCAGTGCATCTGGTAGATGGTACACACTGCTGCCACTGTGCATCGATGGTGGAGGGATTGGATGTTTAAAGTGGTGGATGGGATGCCAATCAAAGGGTCTGCTTTGGCCTGGATGGGGTCAAGCTTCTTGTGTCATTGGTGGGTCGCTCATGTGGGCAAGTGGAAGGTATTTTATCACGCTCCTGACTTATTTTTTAAAAAAATAATGGGCAGCCTTTGGAGAGTCAGGAGATGAGTTACTTGTCACAGAATTTACAGTCACTGACCTGCTCTTGTACCTGCAGTATTTATATGGCTAGTCTGGCTAAATTTCTGGTTATATGCTAAGGCCTGCAGATGATGATAGTGAGTGAGTCAGTAATGAAGTTAAATGTCAAAATGAGATGCTTAGATTCTCTTTCTTTTTGCCTGGCACTTGCGAGGTGCAACTGATACTTTCAGCTAATTATCAACCCAAGCCCGAACGTTGTCCAGGTCTTGCTGCATGCGGACATGGACTGCTTCACTATCTGATGAGTTTTGAATGGTGCTGAAAACTTTGCAATTAGTGAACACCACACCTTCTGAATTTATGATGAAGGGAGTGTCATTCGTGAGGGAGCTGAAGATGTTTGGGCCGAGGACATTACCCTGAGGAACTCCTGCAGTGATGCACTATGGTTGGAAGGATTGGCTTCCAATAACCAGAACGGTCTTCTTTTGTGTGAGGTATAACTCTAACCAGTGTCAACCCTTCCCTCAACCTGATACCCACTGACTTCAATTTTACTCGGGTTCCTTGAGGCCACATTTGGGTTTAAATGCAACCTTGATGTTAAGGACAGTCACTCTCACCTCACATCTCAAATTCAGCTCTTCTGTCTATATTTGAACCAAGTCTACAAGGTCTTCGGTTGAACTGCTCTGACGGAATCCAAACTGAGCACTGGGGAGGAAACTATTGCTAAGTGCCACTTGACAGCACAGGAGAAACATCGTCCATCACTTTGCTAATGGTGGAGATTGGACTGATGGGGTGCTAATTTGTCAAAGTGAATTTATTCTGCTTCTTGTGGACAGGACATACTTGAGCAATTTTCCACATTGTCAGATTGATGCCAATGTTATAACTCTACTGAACAGCTTGATGAGAAGCAGCGTTAGTTCAGAAGCACAAGATTTCTGTACTAAAGCTGTGATGTTTTTAGGGCTCCAAACTGTTGTTGTGACCACTGCCTTCAGCTATTTCTTGACGTCATGTGGAGTGAATCAACTTGAAGACCGGCGTTAGTAATACTGAGGAACATCAACAGGAGACCAAGATTGATCATTGACTTGGCTGAAAATGGTTGAAGATGCCTGATTTGTGGGGCTGCACCATCACTGTGGATGGCAGTGTTTTTGAAGGCTGCTCCTGCAGTTAGCTAATCACCTACTGCCACTCACAACCAGATGTGACAGACTGCAGAACTTTGACCATCATTGTAGGATCACTTATCTCTGTCTCTCTCAAGTTGCTTCAGCTGTTCAGCATGCATGTAATCTACTATTCTTGCTTCACCAGGTTGGCACCTCATTCTTAGGCAGGCCTATTGCTGCTCCTAAGCTGGAAGAGCTGCGCTGAAGCTAAGGAAATTTCTGCTGCCGATCCATCAACCTGCTTTCCCACTTTCAGATTGTACCTGGTCTTATCCTTGTTGACTCATAATGAAGTGCCATATTGCCTCTCTATTTCACTTTTAAAAACTGGATGTGATTCCATCATGGAACCACTTTCTGGAATGCTGTCATACACAGTATTAACTCAATATGTATGAAGAAGCGTAACACGTATGAATATAGGGACTGAATTTTATGGGCAGTCATAGGAGGAAAAATAGACAGGTGGACTCATAAATTAATGCATTGCATCACTGGCAATATGTCCATGCCAGCCCATCCACTCTACTATGATTTTATGGGCAGTGAGGGAGGTAAGCTGCCCATTCATGACCCAATTGTGACCCCTAACTGGGGAATTAATGCATTCTTAAGAACCTTTTTTGATTGGATATATTAATATCACAGCTATTAGTGTACAGCAAAAAGTATTGTTCCTTTTGCGCTGTACAGGCAAAGCATACTGTACATAGAGATGTAGAGGAGAAGGTTCAGATTGTCGTGTGCAGGCATAACTATGGTGTAGAGTAAGATCAATGTAATATAAGGTAGGTCCATTCAAAAGTCTGATGGCAGCAAAGGAAGAAGCTACTCTTGAGCTGGTTGGCACATGACTTTAGACTTTTGTATCTTTTTCCTGACAGAAGATGATGAAATAGAGAATGTCTGGGTTGCATGAGTTTCTTAATTATGCTGGCTAGTTTTCCGAGGCAGCAGGAAGTGTGGACACAGTCAAGGAATGGGAGGCTGGTTTGCACGACGGACTGGGCTTCGTTCACGACCCTTTGTAGTCTCTTGTGGTCTTGGACAGAGCAGGAGCCATACCAGCTGTGATACAACCGGAAAGAATGCTTTCTATGGTGCATCTGTAAAAGTTGGTGAGAGTCGTAGCGGACATGCCGAATTTCCTTAGCCTCTTGAAAAAGCCTCATCTTGGCACTGCTCTGAATTAACAGGGAAGAGGAGAGGCCCGAACCCAAATTGTAACGTGGCAAGTTTAACCCTCTGAGTTGCTGGTCAGTGAAAGGGCAGGAGTGCCTCTATCCTGCACCCCTCTGTCAATCAGAAGTTTTACCTTCTCAGGTCTGGCCTTCCCCTCCTCCATCCTACATATTCCCTCCCCACAATTGGTGCCAACTGGCCCCAGTGAGATCCTGAACTGACCCGGATTTGAGGACAGCCATTGTCTCTCCTCCTCCTGCAATACCGGCAGTGGCCACTGATCCTTCGAAAGCCACTGGCCTCCATTAGACCAGCATCAAGAGGAGGCAGGGATTACTTTTGGAGGTGAAAACGTCCTGCCTCATACTAATTAAAGGGCCATCTCCCAAAAAAAATTGAAGAGAGTTGGCTAAATTTACACTGGGTTGCTGGGAAATCATTTTGTAGCGTATAATCCAGTTCTTGGTTCGAAACCAGAACATGATATATTGCCATCTAGTGGCTGAAATTCAATGGCTTTTCGTAATTTACACAAGGCATATGGAAAGGTTTAAGGATCCCTACCTACAGTGCAGAATGAGGCCATTCAGCCCATCAAGCTTGCATCCACAACTATCCTGCCCATGTCTTATCTCCAAAATTCCATGTATTTACAATGCTGATCCCTCTGGCACCAAGGGGAATTTATGCATGGCCAATCAACTTAACATGCACATCTTTCTTCAAAAAGAAACTAATGAAGAGGGAACGTGCTGGTTTTGAGAGTTGCTGCTTTAGTGATTTGTATTCACTAATTCACAGTGGATATTAAAAGCATGCATATTGCAACCATTAGCATTTCACTCTGATGCTAAGGTCCCAGGGTTCAACAATAATCCGATACTTTGCAAAAGCACCAGACAATAGGTCCCTCTCTACTGTCACGCAGTGACAATTAAGGATTTAGGCTTCTCTCTATTGTGGGCAGGAAAGCTCAAACAAATATATCAAAGAAAGACCCAAATTACCATCCTGGGAGCGACACTGCAGTGAGACAAAAGGGGTCTGCCTCTCCTGGCTTCTCATGATGTGGAGATGCCGGCTTTGGACCGGGGTAAACACAGTTAGAAGTCTCACAACGCTAGTGGTGCTTGCTACCAAATAAACCTGTTGGGCTTTAACCTGAGAGACTTCTTACTGTGTTCTCCTGGCTTTTGCCAAGGAAAACTGGCAAGATCCAAAATGGAGAGACCACACCGAGGTTACTCAATTGCTGTCAAACAGAACAGATTAGAATCTCACCGCCCCATGTCAACTGGAGAAAACACAGCTCATCAGCTGTTCAGTAAAGAAGGAAAAACAGCACTGAAGAATTCAGAACTTCTCCTAATTGTGTCATCTCCTCCAGTGTCTCCCCTGACGTGGAGACAGAACAGCAAGTGACCTACTGATTGGGGTCACCAAGTCGCTTGGGCGAATGGATCCAGCTTCATGCCCCAGCCACAACAGGAAAAGTCGGCCTGTGGTGGAGCTGATGTAATTCATTCAGTAAGTATAAACTGCGAACCGACATGTATTGATCTAAAACAAGACATATTGATCCATCATGACATAAACAGCATAATAGACCAAAACGTTACCTTTGTTCCTATGTGGGTGTGAAGGACTGCATTAGATCACAGCCAATAAGTCATAAAAATTCATCAATATCTCTAAAGCACATGAGGTAAAACGCTTAAAGTCGCATAAAAAGCCAGATTTTGCTGAAAAAATATAACGGCGATATAATGAGTAAATCTGCCAAAAACCTGTAATGATGACGAGATACAACAGCAACTCATATTAATTAATAAAGCACCTTTCATGAAATAAAATGTTCCATGACATTTCGTAAGAATATGGTAAAAGAAAATATCACATTGAGCCAGGTATTAATTCTGATGACAAAACGCTTTGCCTAAAACACAGGGGTGCATTTATCCATCCCACCCACCACAGGAATCGTCGCGGCTGGGACAATGAATTTGACGGACCATTTAAAGGTCCATTGACCTCCGGCAGAAATTTCTGTTGTCAGGGTGAGCGTGACTGGAAAATCCCATTCAAGGTAAGTTTGGTGAAGGGCCGGAATGAAGAATCCAGCCGGAAAGTCAGAAACCCGTTAGTGTAAAAACGGTTTGCAATTCTCCCAATGGCTGGTAAATGGTGTGTCGGTTCCCCCATTGCCTAATGCCATGAACACCATTTACATCTTATGAGTGCTCATTACAGCAGCTGATTACTGGATTTAGAGGAGAGTGCAGATAGCTTGCATGCCATAGCATTGCGCTGGCTGTCTTGCTGCAGACCACACTGCTGGGACAGATTGACTTGTGCCTCCAGCTCCGTGATTTATGGGCTGCACTGTCTTGTGGGACACTCATGGATCCTTGGATCCAAAGTTTGATCAAGGGAGGGACGTAATTACAGATTCAAGACAACAATATGTTTATTATTAATGTTTATATACTTGGCATTTTCATCAAACATCTTTGTAATGGATTTTGATAAATACGCACAGAACACAGAAGATCACAATTGCTGTTCATGAAACACGTTAGTAAAGCTGACATGAAACCATTTTGCCAGGATTTCCCTGACATCTTTGTTTTAAGTGTTTGGTATCTAACTAAGAAGTTTGGAGTGTTTATTGTTAATACATAATAATATGCATCTCCTAGGTATAGCTCGAGGCACTATCTCCACGCAGGCTACTGCGGGAATGTTACTAAGAACCTAAGAACATAAGAAATAGGAGCAAGAGTAGGCCATCTAGCCCTTCGAGCCTGCTCCGCCATTCAATAAGATCATGGCTGATCTGTCGTGGCTCAGTTCCACATTCCTGCCCTTTCCCCATAACCCTTAATCCCCTCGCTTATCAAAAACCCATCAACCCGCGTCTTAAAAATACTTAGCGAGGCAGCCTCCACCACTTCAACGGGCAGAGAATTCCAGAGATTCACCACCCTTTGAGTGAAGAAGTTCCTCCTCAACTCCGTTCTAAACCACCACCCCCCTTTATCTTGAGGCTGTGCCCCCTAGTCCTACTGTTCTTTCTGAGCGGGAAGAGTCTCTCCACTTCTATCCTATCCATCCCATTCATCATCTTATATATCTCAATGAGATCTCCTCTCATTCTTCTAAACTCTAACGAGTACAAGCCTAGTTTATTCAGCCTCTCCTCATAGCTCAACCCCCTCAACTCCGGTATCAGCCTAGTAAACGTCCTCTGCACTCCCTCCAAGGCCAAAATATCCTTGCGTAAGTGCGGCGACCAAAACTGCACACAGTACTCCAGCTGCGGCCTCACCAATGCCCCGTACAGCTGCAGCAAGACCTCCCTACTTTTATATTCAATCCCCCTCGCTATAAAGGCCAGCATCCCATTCGCCTTCCTGACCACCTGCCGCACCTGCAGGCTGGTGCGACTCATGCACAAGGACCCCGAGGTCCCTCTGCACTGTCGCCTGCTGCAGTTTTTCGCCATGTAAGTAATAGTCCTTCCTACCATTATTCCTACCAAAGTGGACCATCTCGCACTTGCCAACATTAAATTCCATTTGCCAGTTCCTGGCCCATTCGCCCAGCCTATCTAAATCCTTCTGCAGACTCTCCACACCCTCCGCGCAATTTGCCGTTCCACCAATCTTGGTGTCATCAGCAAATTTCGACACCATACACTCGGTTCTCTCCTCCAGATCATCTATATCAATGGTAAATAGCTGAGGCCCCAACACCGACCCCTGGGGCACTCCACTAGTCACCAACCACCAATCCGAATAGCACCCATTAACCCCCACTCTCTGCCTCCTATTTGACAGCCAATCCTCTATCCACGCTAACACCCTAACCCCAACTCCATGCCCCCTTACTTTCTACAATAACCTCTTGCGAGGTACCTTGTCAAACGCCTTCTGAAAATCAAGAAAGACCACATCCACCGGCTCTCCTCTATCCACTGCCCTAGGCACATCCTCATAGAACTCCAATAAATTTGTCAGACATGACTTCCCCTTAACAAAATCATGCTGCGTCTGCTCTATCAAGCAATTCCCCTCAAGGTGCCTCGCTATTTCCTCCTTGATGACGGATTCTAACATTTTACCTACAACAGACGTTAAACTAACCGGCCTATAATTCCCTGCCTTTTGCCTGCCACCCTTCTCAAACAACGGCATAACATTAGCCGTTTTCCAATCTTCTGGCACTTCCCCGGAATCCAGCGACATTTGGAAAATAACCACCAAGGCATCCACTATCACCTCCGCCATTTCCTTCAGAACCCTCGGATGCATTCCATCCGGTCCTGGGGACTTGTCCACAATCAGTCCCTCCAGTCTGTCGAGCACCACCTCTCTAGTAACAATGATGTCATTGAGACCCTGCAGTCCTACCACCTTTCCATTGCTAACACCCGGCAAATTATTCACGTCCTCCTTCGTGAAGACCGAAACAAAAAAGTTATTCAAGACCTCAGCCATTTCCCCATCCCCAACCACTAAGTCCCCCCTCTCATCCTCTAAGGGTCCAACGTTCACCCTAGCCAGCCTCTTCCTTTTTATATATTTATAAAAACTCTTGCTATCCTTTTTTATATTAAGCGCTAGCCCAGCTTCATAGTTTCTTCTACCCTTCTTTATCAACTTCTTTGTCAATCTTTGTTGACATTTAAACCTCTCCCAATCCTCTTCTCGCCCACTACTCTTAGCTACTCTAAACGCCTCCGCTTTTAATTTAACACTTTCCTTCACCTCCTTCATTATCCACGGCTTATTACCTCTCCTCCTACGGTCCTTTTTGTACTCTATGTGGGTAGCACTGTTCTCCAGTTCCACATTGACCTTTGCTTTGCAAAAACTTTTATAGTACACTCTTGAATCTCGTTTTTTTTAATTTATTCCTGGGTTGGCTATTATTGCCCATGATGGGTTAACCATATTGCTGTGGATCTGGAGCCACATGTAAGGCAGACCAGGTAAGGACGGCAGATTTCCTTCTCTAAAGGCATTAGTAAACTTCCATCTAGAAGGGTAAGGGCAATAAAACATGGGAACATCACCACTTGCAAATTCCCCTCCAAGTCACTCGCCACCCTGTCAAAATCCTGGAATTCTCTCCCCAACAGCACTGTGGGTCAACCCACAACATGTGGATTGCAGCGTTTCAAGAAGGCAACTCACCACTATCTTCTCAAGAGCAACTAGGGATGGGCAATAAATGCTGGCCAGCCAACGATGCCCATGTCCCACGCTTGAATAAAAAAAAGATGTGTTTTCACGACAATCAACAATGGTTTCATGGTTATCATAGGGTTTTTAATTCCAGATTTTAATTGAATTCGAATTCTATCATTAGCCATGCGGGATTCGAACCTGGGTCCCTGGAACCAAATCTTGGATCTTTGGATTACTATTCCAGAAACAATGTCACTAAAGCTAATGCCTCTCACAATATAGATCATTCCCAAGCGAAAGTCAAACATTTTCCGACAGGAAACAGTCACAAGAGTCTATAATTATAGATTTATTCAATCATTCTATTTTGTTTGGACTGTCTCTCTCATGCACAGATGCCCACAGGCTTCCTTATATGCATCCCCTTGCCTCCTTTTGCTAAAGACCTAGAAACTGGGAGGAATCAGCACCAAATGCTAAAACCTTGAATGCCCCACAATCAGAAGCAAGAAGGCACGTGGAACATCAAAACAGGAGCAGACATTAAAATGTTCTTATAGGCTGCATCAGAAATCAAAGTGCTGTATATGTAATGATCCTGGTCAAAATGTGGACATGATAAGGCAAAACCACAAGAAACATTAACACACAAACACTGCTCAACTGTCTCAATCAAGCAATGCCTTGAAACAGGAACAAAATTATATTGCCAGTTACAAAATTTCAAACAACATATCCTCTAACTGACAGCACCACAGGAGATCCATGAGAAAGTGTGACAATATTAAAAGATGGTTGAATTGTCAAGTCCCATTGTGTTATTGATTTTACTTAGGGTGGTGAAATAGCCCTTTTAAGATCATTCAGTTTAGCAAATTGGGTATATGAAATTATGAACAAGCAAAAAATAGCACAAATCCCTATTTGCGAAACAGATATTGAAGTGGATCAAATGGCATGACTAATGTCCGCTGGAACATACAGCACGAGGCTAATTGAATCAGTATCCGGGCAGTTATCAGGATTTGATATGCTGAAAGGGCAATCATAAGTGTGAAGCAATCAGTTTAAATTTTATAATTAAATGGATAATGGCCAGCAGCGCTGCATTAAACACTCAGTGCATTGCCTCAGAACTCTATTGTTGGCAGTGACAACCACATAGATTATCAGGAAGTATTCTTTCGGTGCGGACTTGAGCTTGCAGGCTTTTTTTAAAATCTGCTGCTATCTGATTGTGATTTTTCTTCTTTAAAGATAATGACTCCTGACATTAATGTGATTACTGAAGCAAATATCACAACCTTGGTTTTGCTTTTTATTTACAAACACAAAGTACAATCTTGGACACTGTCAATGACCGGAATTTTACCAGCATCCCCACTCCCCAATTTTGGGGCAGGTGAGGCTCAGAGAACAGCATTCTCTGTTGGCCTCGGGCAAGATTGTACGAACCTCAGAAGGACATGCTGGTAAAATTGTGCCCTATATATTTGCATCATACAAGAAGATTTCTGATGGAAGGGTTTCGGTGTGGCAATCTATTGTTTAGAATTTAGAAACAGCCCGCAGATGAGTTGGGCTGGGAGCGGGTGTGATGGAGGGGAAGCTCAAAAATATCAAGAGTCAGTGGAGTAGTAGAGTTTTGGGGAGTTGGGTGAGTGGTGGGTCGTGGTGGTGGGGGGGCGGGGGATGTGGGGGTCAAAGGGCATAAAAGCAATTTACTGCAGATGTTGGAACCTGAAACAAAAACCAGAAAGTGCTGGGAAATCTCAACTGGTCTGACAGCATCTGTGGAGGGAGAACAGAGCCAATGAAGATTCATCCAGACTTGAAACGCTATCTCTGTTCCCTCCCGTAAAATGAAAGGAGATTGCAAGACTGAAATAAATAAATAAATACAAAGAGAGCAATTGGCTGCCTTTATATTTCACTAAAATCATGAAATGTTCACCAGTGTGTAGATCCAGGAGGGAAAGTCCATGTTTCTCCTGATTGCATTAAACCATTAGATTCAGTCTCTGTTCTTCTTCCTGATTATTCCCCAACCCGAGCTCACCATTGTTCTCCATCATGTCACCTCCCCTATATGATAGCTCACTTTGCTTTCTCAGATGTCTCTGATTCTCCTTCCTTGCCTGTCATTCACATCTCTCTCTTGGTTTCTTCAGCCCAGAAAAATCAACGGCGTCCTTGTTCCAGTCTCCCGTTTATCTCCAACTGTTTACCCATTTCTCCTGACCATCCCCTCCCATCCAAGTGGACGAGTCTCTGAAACTGCTGTTCCAGGGGGAGGAATCATTCCTCAACTCCAATTGTGCCAACTAATTTCTAGGCCAGTCAGTTTGTTAAGTTAGCCTAGAACCTAAGTTCTCCATTTGATTTTGGCATTAGTGAGCATTAGGTGTTTCATTCCATGAATGATTCAAGTGACTCACTAGGAAGCTTTTATCAAACTAAGTTTATTTAAGAGCACAGTTAGAATGTAACAAAAATAATGAGCATAACTTTTACTGATCACAAGATTCAAACATGACACGGTTTAATTCTTAACATCTAGCCATCTCTGTTGTTCTAAATAAAACATCTGAAACAGCAACTCAGCTGGGAAAGCCTAGCTATCGCCAGTCATATGATTACTTGTCAATCATTCGAATGAAGCTCCACTCTGCAAATCTCAGGGGACCACAAAACAACACAACACTGCATTAGTTCAAATTAAAACAAACATGATTCAAATTATACTGCTTCAGTAACAAGAATGGACACCGGTGAAGACAAAACAGCTCTAATAAAATGCCAGGGACTGCAAGAAGCATCCTGCAGAGAAAGAATATTAAAAAATACATTTCTTAAAGGCACAGTATCATCACAAGTAGAATTGGAAAAGCACGTGGCTGGCAATGCCAAAGGCTACAAAGTCATCGATGATGACAAAGAGTGGTATTATAGGTTTATAGAGGATATCACCGAGACAGTCTTGCCAGTGCAGCAACAGGAGCAGGAAATTGAATGCCGAGGTTCTAGTAGGAGGTTGCAAAAATGATAGACGTGGATTTGGAATGTGACAGCATGTGTAAGAACTTCTGCAATAATAAGGAGATTGGGGATGAGTGGTAGTTCGGAAGGCAGATTGCCAAGGAGAGAGAGTACCATTTGCTACAATGTCAGCTTTCACGGAAGCCAGGCAGAGGAATTACGTGGTCAGCAATTTAACGGCAATTAGATCAAGGGAGAAGGAGTCGGTCTCAAGGATAAGAGGAGCTTAGAAGCATGAGGGAGAGAGTAGAGAAAGTATATAAATGGGTTTCAGGCCTAGAACAGGTGAATGCCTTTTTCTCCAATTATTAATGATCACACAAAATTGTAGAAACGTATGCCTTTCCAACATGCAATTTCTGGGAATGCTATTTTTTGTTAGAACATTAATTGCAGAAAGCAAAATACTCTTCTTTTTATTCAGAATGGATTTCAACCATTACCTCCTCAGGAGTCATAGAAGGAGGTGGTGTTTAAAATAATTTACACTGCATTACTAAAATGAATTATGCCCTGGCAGAGGAAAGGTCAAATCTTCAGACACCTGAAAGAATGTATAAGCAGGCAGGGCAGAAACATTTGGCTTTGCTGAGATAAACTAATCAATAAAGGAAGACATAGAAGGTGATAGTGTATCCTGGTGAGAGCTCACTGTCAGCAAGCAGAAATAACCAGACACCTGCCTCCACTCAGCTGCAGAGAAAAATAATTATTCTTTGGCATGAATTACCTCAAATAGAAGACGTATTTTCTATTCTCAGCTTCACTAATGCATTTGGATCTCCATTAAAAATGGGAGAATGACAGATCTGTCAAAAGAGTATTTACAGCACGAGTTATCAATGCCCAGAACTTGGTTCAGAATTAGTTAATACTTTTTAAGTTTATTTCATAGAATCCCTCCCGTGCAGAAGGAAGCCATTAAGACTATCGAGTCTGTACTAATCACAGTCCCATGCAGGCCCCATTCCCGTGACCCCATGTATTTACACTGATAATTCCCTGACACAAGTTCAATTTAGCATGGCTAATCAACCTAACCCACACATCTTTGGACTGTGGGAGGAAACTGGAGCACATGGAGGAAACCCAGACACAGGGAGAATGTGCAAACTCTACACAGACAGTGGCCCAAGGCCGGAATTGAACCTGGGTCTCTGTCACTGTGAGGCAACAATGCTAACCACTGTGCCACCCTTAATTAAATTCGTTATTATTTTATTAGTGTCACAAGTAGGCTTGCATTAACATGCAATGAAACTGCTGTGAAAATCCCCGTGTTGCCACATTCTGGCACCTGTTTGGGTACACTGAAGGAGAATTTAGAATAGCCAATGCATCAAATCAGCACATCTTTTCGGACTGTGGGAGGAAACCGGGGCACCTGGTAGAAACACACAAAGACACAGGGTAAAGATGCAGACTCAGCATAGACAGTGACCCAAAAGGCAGCAATTGAACCTGGGTCCATTGATAGAACTTTAGTTCATTCTAATTTATTTTTCCAAAATAATTACAACTTGGCTAAACAATATTCTGAAATTAAATAAATGGCAAATCCCATGAATGCTCGCATGGATGGTATTTTCCTAATTTTGTTCCCTTATAAATATCAGTCCTGTTGATGGGATGTTGTAATCATAACATCCTACAGTATGGAATTTTCCTATCTGGGCACTCCTTCTCCTTTCTCAATGCTTATGTACCAAGAAGACAGCCCCCAGACTCTTGCTATGCTCGCCACTCAGTTGAGATAAAAAGGAATGTTCATGTTGGTCTGCACCTGATCCAAACCCCTCGCCATGAGGAAACAACTGCCCTTCACAACAGCATTGCTATGACCCAAAATTCATGACATGGAATCTCGTGTTACAAGATATTGCATCATTGGGTAGCAATGGACACTGAGATTGGCCGTACACTTCTAAGATACATTGCTTCAATACAGAAAAGCAAATGGAACATCTGTTTTCAATGCATTTGTCTATTCTCCACTGTTCTTTTCTTTCAGAACCTTACTATTTTACCATGCAAATCGTATTTGGAGCTGTAGGATGAATTTGTACATTTTCTATTTGGTTCCTTCCATTTTAGAGTTTGCTCACCTTCGAAGTTTCATAGAATCATAGCATCCTACAATTCTGATTGGTGGTTGGTGACTAGTGGAGTACCGCAGGAATCGGTGCTGGGGCCTCAATTATTTACCATTTATATCGATGATCTGGAGGAGGGGGCTGAGTGTAGGGTGTCGAAATTTGCTGATGACACGAAGATAAGTGGAAAAGCAAATTGTGCGGAGGGTGTGGAAAGTCTGCAGAGGGATCTGGATAGGCTGAGCGAGTGGGCAAGGACCTGGCAGATGGAGTACAATGTGAGCAAGTGTGAGGTTGTCCACTTTGGGAGGAATAATAGTAGGAAGGATTACTATTTAAAGGGTGAAAAGCTGCAGCATGCTACGGTGCAGAGGGACCTGGGGGTCCTTGTGCATGAGTCGCAAAAACCCAGTCTGCAGGTGTAGCAGGTGATCAAGAAGGCGAATGGGATGCTGGCCTTTGTAGCGAGGGGGATAGAATATAAAAGCAGGGAGGTCTTGCTGTGACTGTACAGGGCACTGGTGAGGCCGCAGCTGGAGTACTGTGTGCAGTTTTGGTCGCCGCACTTATGCAAGGATATTTTGGCCTTGGAGGGAGTACAGAGGAGGTTCACTAGGCTGATACCGGAGATGAGGGGGTTGGACTGTGAAGAGAGGCTGAATAGACTGAGTCTGTACTCGTTGGAGTTTAGAAGGATGAGGGGGAATCTTATAGAGACGTATAAGACAATGAAGGGGATGGATAGGGTAGAGGTAGAGAGATTCTTCCCGCTCAGAAAGGACAGCAGGACTAGAGGGCACAGCCTCAAGATAAGGTGGGGGGGGGCAGTTTAGAACGGAGTTGAGGAGGAACTTTTTCACTCAAAGGGTGGTGAATCTCTGGAATTCTCTGCCTATTGAAGTGGTGGAGGCCACCTCGCTAAATATATTTAAGACATGGGTTGAAAGGTTTTTGGTATGCATGGGAATTAAGGGTTATGGGGAGAAAGCAGGAAAGTGGAACTGAGCCACTTCAGATCAGCCATGATCTTATTGAATGGCGGAGCAGGCTCGAAGGGCTAGATGGCCTACTCCTGCTCCTATTTCTTATGTTCTTAAAAAACATGTCATTCAGCACATTGAGTCTGCACTGACCACAATCCTACCCAGGCTCTATCCTCACAACCTCATGCATTTACCCTAAGCTAGCCACCCCAATCCCCGACAGTAAGGGGCAATTTAGCATGGCCAATCCACCTAACCCACATATCTTTGGACTGTGGGAGGAAACCGGAGCACTTGGAGGAAACCCACGCAGACATGGGGAGAATGTGCAAATTCCACACAGACAGTGACCCAAGCCAGGACTTGAACCCAGGACCCTGGCTCTGTGAGTCAGCAGTGCTAACCACTGTGTCACTGTGCCGCCCCGTTTGTCTCATGCCAATCTGTTTTTCATGATGTTACGATCCGATTAGGGATTGTTAATGTTTAAAGAAGAAATCTAAACAACCAGCAATTGACTGACAGAGCTACTCCATGCGATTTCATGTTTTATTGTACATCAAGAAGCTTTGAATAAAGTAATAATTATTAACTTCACACTATAACTTACAAAGATGTATGTGACAATACAAATGCAGTTCTATTTTATATTTCCCCAGAAATTCCCATGTCTTGTCAAATCTTAATGATTCATTTACTTTCCCGGGGTCTTTTTCTAAAGGTATATCGTCACTCTCTGGAATTCACTCCAGTTTCTCTTCAGTATTCCATCTAATTGCTAAGGTACATGAACTCATGGGGGTAATTCCATTCGTTTTGAGCTTGATGACCCTCCAATGGAAGGTGATGGCCTAGTGGTATTATTGCTAGACTATTAATCCTAAAATTTAGGGGTTCTGGGGATCTGGGTTGAATCTCACCATGGCTGGTTGTAGAATTTAAATTCGATAAAAAATTAATTAAGAACCTACTGATGACCATGAAGCAATTGTTGACTGTCAGAAAAAACCCATCTGGTTCACAAATGTCCTTTTATGGAAGAAAATCTGCCATCCTTACCTGATCTACATGTGACTCCAGAGCCACAGCAATAAGGTTGACTCTCAACTGTCTCAGGCAATTGAGGGTGGACAATAAATGCTGGCCAGCCAGCAATGCCCATGTTCCACAAATGAATAAAGAAATTATTTCCTGCCCTTGTGACTTTAGATTCCAGTTTCATCATGGGCTTCCTTGTCACTCTTGAGTAGTGGCTTAAAATCTCAGTAAACACTCATGGTTTCCAATAACCTGCTGGTGTGGTTTCCAACTGGAACCAGCCTGATTACCGCCAGAATTCTAACTGCAATAAGGTTCCTTGAAATCACTGTAAATTTATTCCTTTAACTTCCAGCTAAGCAAATCTTCCAGTCACTTTCCCCTCTCCAATACTGTCTTATACTGAATCGCAGTATGCACTCTCAAGGAACAGGCGACCATCCTGTTCTTACCTGGATCATGGTCTGGAATCCCAAACATCTACCAGACCAAACATAACAGGAAATCAAGGCCTTGGTTTAACTTTGCAGCCAAGTATCACACTTTTAATAGTGAACCATGCCATCAGCATATCATCATTGGACAAAATTTACAGTGCAACCTTCCTGCATGTTTTGCGGTAGAGGGTGGCGGTGTGACAGTGGCCGGTGGTGGGATCTTCTGGTCGCACTGTTGTCAATGAGGTTTCCCTTTGAAGGCACCCCTCCCCACTGGGAAATCAATGGTGTGGATGCACCATCAGCAACACTGGAATAGCCCTATGACATGAATGGCTGCTAATTTTCAGTCATTATGTCTGCTTGTGGGCTCATTTCCCTTAGATAATTGCTCAGTCCCACAACTTTCTGACCCTAAGGCAAGAATAATACTAAAACCTAGTTTAACCCTTTTAGCTCTATACTGGATATTTTACCCCTCAGCGTTCAAATTCTATAATTTATTTGTTCATCATGGTGGCACGGTGGTTAGCACTGCTGCATCACAGCACCAGGAACCCTAATTCAATTCACTTGGATCACTGTCTGTGTGGAGTTTGCATGTTCTTCCCATGTCTGCATGCCTGCAGCCCCTGAGTGCTCCAGTTTCTTCCCACAGTCTGAAAGGCTTGCTGGTTAGGTGCATTGACCCGAATAGGCACCGGAGTGTGGCGACTAGGGGGATTTCAGAGTAACTTGCTAATGTAAGCGTTACTTGTGACTGATAAATAAACTTTAACTTTGATTGCTTCATGATAGTTTTGGGGCTCCCACTAACACTGGTATAATTTCGATAATTGTTCTATTTATATCTCCTATTATCCATATGTAATTCATTAGTTTTTTAGAAAATACTCTGCAAGAGAAGTGGCAACCTCAACTTTGTTATTTATAACTATTTCAAAAGAACGCATTATTACAAAAACCTTTACACAAAATTATATTGAAAATTCTAATTCTCTTAGGAAACATCACTACTTAGGAACGGTAGCTGTCAGCCTCGAGGCAGAGTGGGAGGATAATATTCGATTTGGAGGAACATTCAAGATCCAAAACATTGCCAAAATACAGTTCTGAAATCTAATTACTGTAGCGACTGCGCCATTGCCTGAAGCATTCTCTCTTTATCGATATAATTGCTGGACATTTCACAGTATAATAAAACTATTCTCACATTCATAAGACTCTGTCCCACAAAGGGACAGAATAATCAGATTATAGTTCTTACAGTTCAATTGTTCACATGAAGGTTTTAAAACTGCTTGTTTAACCTTGTGCCATTCAATGAAATCTTGAGCACTAGAAGTCTACAGCACTTGAATAATAAATTGTGAGCAACAAGAACATTCAAATTTGTCCAGATGCACGCTTCAGCCTTTTCCTTTATGGTGGTAAATAGGGTTATAATTATTAAGTCAATTTGCAGTATTAAAAGAAAACATAATTGTATACTCTATTCAAAAAAAAGTCTTGGCTATTATGGTGTGAAAATAGTCATGCTAATTTAAAATGCTGTTTTGACACAAAGATGCCTCTTTTGCAAGGAAAAGGCAATTCAATATCCTTCAGGGAGGGAGGTCTGGTGCACGTAACTTCAGACAGATAAAGAGCTCAGCAATAATAGGTAACAATAGTTTCAGTTCACTGCCTGACAATCAACAACTTCATATAAAACCGCAAATGGGAAGCTCAAATGATTTATAGTCGTCAGCTCAAACTTCCCTGGGTCAATTAGATTACAGCCTTGAAACCAGAATTCTCTTTTTGAGATCTATACATACACTATTGGGGCTATTTTACCATTTTGATTCTAAGTGTTGAATCTGGGCGCAATTCAGATCCGAGTTGGAAACCTGCTCTCAGGCGCCCCCTTACGCACTTAGCCTAGAAAAAAATTGAGAGTCTGAATTGCGCCGTGGTTGGGGCTTATCACGCCCGAAAGGCTGCTGCTCCCATTGGAGCTTTCAACTGCGCACGCGCAGTGAAAAAAATAATTAGAAATGCTTCCCTGTCACATCGTTCCCTCGAAAGGGAGCATGTGTGTCTGAGGGCACAGTTGATGCCTTCTGTGCCCATTGGGCACCACAGAAACTGGGGTGCATTATCGACTCCTTTAATCACATTTTAATTTGATGTTTTAAGTTTCCTTTCAGCTTTGTCTTTTGTTTCAGGTGGTTCCCCTCTTTTTAGGAAGCAGCCCTTTTTGAGTTATCCTTGTTAGTTTGATTTTGTTTATTTGGTTTAAGACAAAAGATATCCCTGATTGAGAGCTAATTGATGGCCCAATCAGAGAGCCCCATATCCTGTATTTAAACAGGAGTGTCAGTCCCTCTGCACTCCGTATGTTATGGTGGGATCTTGTACATAAAGGAACTTTGGTGACGGGACTCTTGCCTCCATGGTCTTATCACACATTGTTTCATTTCTCACTGCATTCACAAGGCCTAAACATAACAAGAAATTCAGGAAAATGAGCTATTCTAAAAAGAAAATAACAAAGAGTTATATTCATCAATGTGTGGTCAGGACAGAGATCACTGTGCATTTTAATTCTGATTTTCCATATTCATCCTTTTGAGCTAGATTCCAACATGATTTTTATTTTATATCATTGTTCCTTTTTCTAAACCTATTATTCCATACTTTCTTCCACCAATTATACCGGAACCAGTGCAATTCAACACCCAGTCTGTTGGAAGAAAAGCCTAGATAAAGGATCAACTCCAATGATATGACAGGAAGTTTGATACTGTGCCTACTATTCACTGAGCAATAAGTTCTCATCATCCGTCAAGTCATTTGGAGAACTGGAATCATCAAAGGGCAAGTCTGATTATCATACTTGCTTATGCTTAACGCCAAAGGCACAATGGCACCGAAGCATAATCTTGAGCATGTCTTTCATTTCCCAGTGGAAAGTTCAACTGATGACTTTTAATCAGGACCAAGAAAGGATACATTGTAAATGGTCCCAATTAATTAGTCGATGCAAGACTGTGAATCAACATTGGAAGAGAAGAAAAGCTTGTCAAAATCCCAGTTATGGTCAGGATCAAGTAAAAAATAATAAGATAAAAACAAAGGAAGGAAAGCTAGAAATGGGTGATTGAGAAAGAGAGAAACCTCAAATACCAGGAAAAAAATTCTTGGAAAATATAACATTATTTGATTTAGATAATGACAAGAGAAAGCAGCACTTAGGATGAAGAAGGAATTAGCTATTCTACACCACTGACCTGGAAACCAACTCTCGCTATACTGGCCGTGGATCAGTAATTCAGAAAGATATTTGATATTAGGAAAGGGTACTGTGTCAAAATTGCAGGAAATTATCTTTGCAATTACGAAAACTGCAGTGTTCCAGATGGCAACGTTTAAACATAATCTGCATATGGCTTGATAACCAATGAAGTAACCTTAATAGGAGCATGAACTTAATACGACTTAATGCAGTCAAATTTCAAGGATACTGCCTGACAGCCAACTGTTACTCGATTATATAAGTAGATGAGAGTGAGCCACACATCATGCAGATAATTAATGAAACACTCAGAGGTTCTGAATGTGTTCATTTATTTTAAACAAATGTCTCAAAGCTATTCCTTCGTTGTTTATTTTTGTTCTGCTTCGAGCATGCAAAGGAGATTTTAAAAAAACACAGAAAAAGACAAAGTCAGAATATGAGAATAGATTAATGGGGCGGCACGGTGGCACAGTGGTTAGCACTGCCACTTCACAGTGCTAGGGACCAGGGTTCAATTCCAGCCTCGGGTCACTGCCTGAGTGGAGTTTGCACATTCTCCCCATGTCTATTTGGGTTTCCTCTGAGTACCCTGGTTTCCTCCCACAGTCCAAAGATGTGCAGGTTAGGTGGATTGGCTGTGCTAAATTACCCCTTAGTGTTCATAGATGATTTGGTTTGATTTATTATTGTCACATGTCTACAGTGAAAAGTATTGTTTCTTGCACATTATACAAAGCATACCATACATGAAAAAGGAAATGAGGCAATGCAGAATGTTGTGTTCCAGCGGAGATGTAGAGAAAGATCAACTTAATGCAAGGTAGGTCCATTCAAAAGTCTGATGGCAGCAGGGACGAAGCTGTTCTTGAGTTCATTGGTACATGTTCTCAGATTTTTATCTCTTTTTCCTGATGGAAAGTGGTGGAAGAGAGTACGTCCGGGGTGCGCGAGGTCCTTAATTATTCTGGCTGCTTTTCCGAGGCAGTAGGAAGTATAGACAGTGTCAATGGGTGGGAGGCTGCCTTGAGTGATGGGCTGCGCTTTATTCATGACCCTTTGTAGTTTCTTGTGGTCTTGGGCAGAGCAGGAGCCATACCAAGCTGTGATACAACCAGAAAGAATGCTTTCTATGGTCTATCTGTAGGAGTTGGTGAGAGTCAAAGCAGACATGCCAAGTTTCCTTAGTCTTCTGAGAAAGTAGAGGCATTGGTTGGCTTTCTTAACTATAGTGTCGGCAAGGGGATTGGGACAGGTTGTTGGTGAGCTGGACATCTAAAAACTGCAAACTCTCGACCGTATCTGCTTCATCCCCACTGATGTAAATAGGGGCATGTCCTCCACTACACTTCCTGAAGTCGATGACTAACTCCTTCGTTTTGTTGACATTGAGGGAGAGAGTATGTCATCGGACCAGTGCTCTATCTCCTTCCTGTACTCTGTCTCATCATTGTTTGAGATTTGACCCACTGCGGTGGTTTCATCAATAAACTTGAAAACCAAGTTGGTGGGGAATTTGGCCACACACTCATAGGTGTATAAGGAGTATAGTAAAAGGCCGAGGACACAGCCTTGTGGGGCACCGGTGTTGAGAATGATCGGGGAGGAGTTGTTGTTGCCTATCCTTACTGGCTGTGGTCTGTGGGTTAGGAAATCTCGGGTCCAGTTGCAGAGGGAGGAGCCAAGTCCCAGGCCATGAAGTTTGGAGATCAGTTTTATCGGAATAATGGTGTTGAAGGCTGAACTTCAGTCAATAAACAGGAGCCTGATATAGGTGTCTTTGTTATCTAGGTGTTACAGGATTGAGTGTAGGGCCAGAGATCTGATGTGGACTTGTTGTGGCAAGTTGTATTGGAGCCAGGCAATCTGGGAGACTGGAATTGATTTGTACCATGACTAACCTTTCAAAGTACTTCATAATGATGAATGTCAGAGCCACCAGATGTCAGATATTAAGGCTCGCTGTCTGGTTTTTCTCTGTTACTGGGGTGATGGTCATCTTCTTGAAGGAGGTAGGGACCTCAGATTGGTGTAAAGAGAGGTTGAAGGTGTTGGTGAATACCCCTACCAGCTGGTCCGTGCAGGATTTGAATGCTCGTGTGGGTACCCCATCCAGGCCAGTCACTTACTGTGGGTTGGCTTTCGAGAAGACTGGTCTGACGTCTGCAATGGTGACCTCAATACGTGTTCATCTGAGGTTCTGGGGTGGAGGGCGTGCTCCCACTATATGCTTACTCAAAATGGGCAGAGAATACACTGAGCTCATCAGGAAGGTGCGAGTTTGTGCCAGCGATTATATATGCCTTCGTCTTGTAGCCTGTAATGTCTTTCAGACCTTGTTATAGTTGGTGGGGGTCCGTGTGGCTAGCCTGGGACTCTAGCTTGGTCTGGTATTGTCTTTTGGCATCTTGTGTGTAGGTTAAGGGAATTAGCGGAGCAAATATGTGGGGTTATGGGGATTAGGTTTGGGTGGAGAGTTGGTGCAGGCTTGATGGGTTGAATGGCCTGCTGTAGCACAGTAGGCTGCTATAGTTGTATGAAAAATGGGAACCCAAAAGTCTAAAGAACTACAAATATTAATTGGATAGCTGAAGCAAGGGTTGAGACGAGTAGAGATCAAAAAGGAAATATTCACGTGGCATGGCTGAGGTACTAATTGAGTGCTTTGTGTCTTTACTGAGGCAAAGCATATTGGCAACGTAGCAGCAATGGTGGAGACAGTGGCAATATTTGATAGGATAAAAAGAAAAAGGATGTATTTGAAATGTTGGCAGTACTTCCAGTAGAAAAATAACACGGTCCAGATCAAATACATTTTAGGTTACTGAGGGGATTAAGAGTAGAAATTGTGGACACTCCTTCTAAAGTCTTCCAAAAATCTATACATATGGGTGTGGCGCCAGAGAATTGGATTGTTCAATAGGCGGATGTCCATTTATCAAATCAGGCAACAGAAGACATTCTGTGATTCACAACTGTTTTATTGTTGTGCCATAGCTCAATACGAATACCAGTTTCCGCCCTTTCCTTCTGGATCCTCCTCCTGGCCAGAAACCATTCCTCTTACAGGCAAAAAACCAGCCCTTAAATGTAGGCTTCACTGAACATCACCTGCTCTCAACTCATTGAAGCTTGTCTTCAAGGGACCTGCATTTCTAACATTGTTTCAAATGTGAAACCCTTGACTAAGAAAAGATGAGGCAGATCAACCTTCAGCTTCTCCTGCCTTCGCTGTGTTGGCATCACAGATTCACATCCTTCAAGAGTCTGCTAACAATCCACCACTAGGATGGTGATGGGAAAATCTTTGCAATAATCTAGGACAAAATCAATTGGCACAAGGAAAATAATAGGCTGATGAATGAACATCACCTGTAATTTGTCAAAAACAATTCTCAGGTCCCTCCAGCCAGTGCACCCCAGCTCAAAGGTTTCCTGCCAGTGTGGGTGATGTCAGTAGGAATTCCCATTGACAATGGTGGTCCCAAAGAATCCCGTTGCTAGGAAATAATGTGCCACCTCCCGCCACTGGGAAGCACACGGCTGGGGAGGCCGGAGAATCTTACCCATTGTCTTTGGTATTGAGTCACACACCACCATAAGAGAGGGGCTAGAAGATACTCACTGGAATTGTTAGGGATGGGGGCTTCAGCGTCACAGGGAGATAAGAGGACCTGATGTAGTTTGCTGAAGGATAAGAGCTGAGGACCAGATTTGACGGACATGTTGAAAATTGTGAAGTGTTTTAGAAAATGTTTTGATGGCAGAAGGATTAATAATGAAAGGTTTATGGTGATTGGCAAAAGAGACGATATGAAGAAACTTTACAAACAATTGCACAGCAACGTGTTGTGATCTGGAATGCACTGGGCTGGATTTGATCATCCCACTCCAGGCTTGCTTTCATTTTGGGAAATGCATGTAAAGAACCAGAGCTCGAAAGCCCATCCATCTTCCTGCACACATCTAAGCTGTCTTCCACAACACTATCAGTGGGCAGATGCCAAGATCAGCAGCTCAGCCACCACTTAAAAAAAAATTGTTGGTCAAATGAGGTATCCAGGACCTGAATAATCCACTGTCCACACCATTATATAGGTGGCATGAGAAAGGAAGGAATGGATTGACTGTCTTCTTAAGCAAACTGCTTTAAAGGTGGGAAATGAAATGGGCATATATCCTTTGTGGTGTGCCCAGTGCAAATCAAAAGGCACTGCTCCACCTCCCACCCCCCACCCATTACCAGCTTTCACCCACCCCCTCACTCACTGATTCTTTGGGATCTAAAACCAGGCATTCAGCCAGTTTTGGAGGCCATGGCTGCCTACGTCTGTGGGTCTGCTTGCATTGTAGCAGCACCCACCATTGAGTTCTGGGACTGTTGGAGCCCCAGCCAATTAAATTGGCCCCCAGCTTACGGGGGTGGACTTACCTTCCATTGAGTATGCCTCTCACACCCACCTCATTCATGCTGTCAGCAATGTGGGGTGGCCTTACACCTCCCCTTAAAACTCAGCCCACTGTCTGTAAGGGTAGAGTAAGCAGATTCATAGAGAGAACTGGATAAATAAGTGATGGAAAAACATTTATGTGGCAATGAGGAGAGGACACGTTTATGGGAATAATTCAATAGCTCTTCCAAATAACAAATGCAGACACACATGATAGACTAAATACTATTATTTTGTGCTGCACAGTTGTACAATATGAAATAAATATCCTGTCACGGCTTACAAACCGAGATAACGACCAACTAGGAATCTGTGATAAAAAAATGATAGCTCAAAATGCCTAAGTTATAGGTTGCTGTCCATGTATTCAAGGCTGTTGAAGTAAGACAGCAACGCAATTGAAGAGACCATTTCGAAATCTTCTTTTGATAAATATGTCGCGCCAGGTTGACTGGGCTGGTTGGATCTCAAGGAATAAGAGGAATAATGAATTTCAATCGTAGGTAAACTCTCAGAATCCCACATTCAAAATGAGATGACTGAGCATTTAGAAGATTTATAGGATAATCGTGGATTTGTTAAAGCCAACCCCTGTTACTAAATTAAATTGATTTTTTTGTTTAAAGAAGTGACTGGCTGGGTAAATAAGAGAAATAAGTCAGTGTTGCAGAGAGAATTTATCTTAGACATCAACTTAAAGAATAATTTCAGCTTAAAATGTGTGCAATTTTCAAAAGGAATCTTATAAACAATACCTCACAGGAGGCCTTTTAGAAAAATGTAGCAGCATGGATAGAAAATTTGGTTGCTAAATATAATGTTAAATTTGAGACAAGGGGCTGGATTCTGGATTCCAGGTGGGAAAATTCCTGACTCCTCAGACCTGCTTTGATGCAAAGTACCCTAAAATATGTAATAATGATCCAGTTTAAAGTTTATTTATTAGTGTCACAAAGTGCAATGAGGCCACTGTGAAAATCCCCTGGTTGCCACACTTCAACGCCTGTTTCAGTACAGTGGGGGAGAATGTAGCATTGCCAATGCACTGAACCAGCGTGCCTTTGGGAATATGGGAGGAAACTGGAGCACCCGGAAGAAACCCACGCAGACATGGGGAGAACATGCAGACTCTGCACAGACAGTAACCCAAGCCAGAAATCGAACTCGGGTCCCTAACACTGTGAGGCAATGCTAACCATTGTGACCTTGCTATGGTAGGGGGAGTGCAGGATAATTAGGCTTGTTGACCTGGGAGAAGACCATATCTGAACACAGGGGCAGGTGAGTGCTGAGGCAGGCTGGTTAGAAGGTCCGCCTTAGTTCTCTGGACCTTTGTCCTAATTGTTTTACAAGTTTTCATACCCTAAAACCCCATTACTCCAATCCATCCCCATGGATCCTCATGCCCAATATGCCAACACAATCCTAAAGTATGCCTCCCACCTACACTCTTACATTGCCCCTCATGTCCTCCATGTTGTTTCCATAGTCACTCAGCCAGTATCTACCATGGGCAGACACCAGGAGTCAAGTGGAGATGACAAAAATTGAACTTCTAACAATATCATTGAGCTCTCATTCCTAAATGCTCGACAGCAAAAGAAACTCCTTGTAAATTAACCCATTCAATTCTTTTAAATCTCCTTGAATGGTTAATCACTTATGAGTTACAAACAAACCTCTATTCAGACCCCAATCAAAGACAACTAATCCTTAATAAGCTCTTTAAACTGTCAATCAACTGGTGAACCCAAAACCCCTGAGACAATCATAGCCTCTGAAACTCAATTAAATATTCATAATGATAAGGCTGGAGGAAAAGAGCTCAACTGAAACTGCACAAATTCTATTCTTTTTCTAACCTATGTTTGTGAATCAAAGCATTCCAGCAGAAAACCTCTCATGGACAGCTTTTGTTAAGTTTAAAGAGGTAAGCATTAAAACCTTTAAATCTTGACAGTTCTATAGACATTATCCAACCTTCAAGAGCTTTTACATCTATTGCATAAATTTGTGACTCAACACTGGGGGTTAATTTCCTTGCAAGAGCCAAAATAGGACGTGTTTGAACTCAACACTGAATTCAAATGGTTATGCTGACTTTGGGTTTCCCTCTTCCTCCCACCAGCAGAAATTAGATCTATTGGAAATGGGGGGAGGACTTATGAATCAAGGTTCTTCCTGCCATTTCTAAAAATCCATGGAGAACATTGGGTCCAAGGTTTAGAAACTGATCTGAGGGACATTGGTGAACAACTGGTTTTTACAACAATTAACAATGATTTCATGAACATCATAAGAATTTTAATACCAGAATTTTATTCAATTCAAATTTCACCATCTGCCATGGTGGGATTTGAACCCCAGATCTTAGAATCATTAGAATCCCTACATTGCAGGGAGAGGCCATTCAGTCCATCGAGCCTGCACCAAAATCAATCCGACTCAGGCTCTATTCCCACAACCTTGTGTATTTACCCTGATAATCCACGCATTTACCTTAATAGTTCCCCGATACTAATTTAATAAGTTTAGCAATGGCCAATCCACCTAACCCGCACACCTTTGGGCTGTGGGATGAAATCAGAGCACCTGGAGGAAACCCATGCAGACACGGGGATAATGTGCAAATTCTACACAGTTAGTGGCCCAAGGGTAAAACCGAACACAGGTCCCTGGTGCTGTGAGGCAGCAACACTAACCGCTGTGATGCCCTGGGTCTCTGGATTACTCATTCAGTGACAATATTCCAATGTCAGCATCTCCCCTTGTACAGCTAGATTAAGCTTTCCAAAATGTAACTGCATTTTACAAGAATGAATATCGAGTACCAGCAGCAAGCTGGTCATGGTAAATTTGTTCAGGACAAAAGGTCCGAGAAAACAGTTAGGGTACTGCATGCAACTTCGACTGTTCCAATGACAGAACATTACAATTGTGAAGATGAGTCTACAGTTACAAGGAGGAGTTTGAGAGACATGATGTCCTCCAATTAAGAAAATGAAGAGAAAACGTTTTAAGGTCATTTTTACAGGATGGAAGGGAGAGATGCAACAACATGGAATCATTAAGATCGTCGCACTGACTGCAGAGAAGGATTAGGAGAGAAGTCTTTTTGCAGAGTTGTTAGAGCAAGGAGTGTTTTGCCGAGGAGATCAACTGAGTCAGAAACCAATGAATCTTTTAAGGGAAGAGAATTAAGCATTTGAAGCAAGGGAAGTACGTGCCTACAACGATTGCCTGAGCAAAGAGCTGACAGTGACCATGATGGGTTGAATGGCCTCCTTACGTGATCGCCATTTCTATGAGCCATTAATCCCTACAAGGTCTGTCCCTGGCCTTAAAACTATTTTGTTCATTTAGTTGAAAGGAGAAATGCAAATGGGAAAATGCTGAAATAAAAGTAGTAAAAATGTGACAAGAGAAACAGGCCAGTCAGCATTTGTAAAACGGAGGGACAGCCCATGACACTTTGTAGCCTTCTCAGAACTAATGGGTCTTTTCCATCATTTTCCACTCTTAGTAAATTGCAGCAAATCACAGGTTCATATTAAGTTGGAAACATTTATGTCAAATCGGTTATCAAGTGATTTGGAGTGCAGACTCAGCTTCTATTCAAAAATGTGTTGTCGCCTCCAGTGCGGAAAGTAAATGTATATGCCAAAAACATGCTGTTGTGTTTTGGCAGTGTGGCAAATTATTACAAAATTGTCTGCTGCTATTTCCAGATAAAATTGAGAAGGCAACATGAATTTTACTATAGTTCTGGGTGTTAGCCAACATACTGCATGTACAGCGCTACCAGTAAAAACTTTTCACAGAGATGGAAACAGATTTCGACAGTTTGCAATGTTTGCCAAACACAGCAAGTACGCCTCAAGCAATGGTAGCATGGTGGTTAGCATTGCCGTTTCATAGCGTCAGGGACCTGGGTTCAATTCCAGCCTTGGGTGATTCTCTATAAAAAGTTTGCATGTTCACCCAGTATCTGCGTGGGTTTTCTCTGGGTGTTCTGGTTTACTCCCATGGTGTGGAGATGCTGGCGTTGGACTGGGGTGAACACAGTAAGAAGTCTCACAACACCAGGTTAAAGTCCAACTGGTTGATTTGGTAATAAACACCACTAGCTTTTGGAATGCTGTTCCTTTGTCAGGTGAGTGGAACTCACCTGATGAAGGAACAGCATTCTGAAAGCTAGTGGCATTTATTGCCAAATAAACCTGTTGAACTTTAACCTGGTGTTGTGAGATTTCTTACTGTGTTACTCCCATAGTCCAAAGATGTGCACGTTAGGTTGATTGATCATGCTAAATTGACCCTCGTGTCAGGGGGAATTAGCAGGATAAATGAGGGTTATGGAATAGGGTCTGGGTGTGATTGTGGTTGGTGCAGACTCAGTGGGCCGAATGACCTCCTTCTGTAATGTAGGGATTCTATGAACTTTATTGATTATTTTTTGCATTGTAACTTGATTAACTTCCAATCAGTGATTGGACAGGCGATTCAAATTTACTTTGGTCAACTTGGATTACGACCATCGATTTTCAGTTTTAGTTTGCTTCATTCCAACATTCACGTACTCAGGAATCATTCTCCTCCTATATAACACATTGCCATAAGTAACAGATGTAAGTGGCATATTTGCATTCAGTGCACAGGCGGAAACACCAGGTGGTAAAAGCATTAAGTTGCTTAGCACAGGAAGGAGCAGTCAGCACATGCCGACAGTACTGTGTATTACATAGATACGGTAAAGAGTGCTCCCTGTTAATAACAGTGAAATAATTTCAGAAAGAGGTAAATTCAAGCCACAATAGGAAACCGCTGCGGGGGATGGGACGAGGATGCAAGGGTTGGGGGGGGGGGGGGTTGGTGGATGGGCATCGAGGAGGTTGGGCTGAACAAAATTAACCTGCTCATCTCTTGAATATGATTCACATACAATTACAGCGAGTGTTTCAGAGTCTACTTCAAGGATTTAACACGTCTTAATGTATTTCAAGGATTTAACGCATCTTAATGCTGTGATGATGTTGATAAATGACTTTGGCATTACACAAAGTTTATGCTTCACAACTTTTCTATTTCTTACTGCCACATCATAAATTCTCACCACATATTATCCTGCCTGTTAATGAGACATCATGCCTTGATAAGTAACAGGAGAAAGAACTTGCATTCATATAGCACATTTCATGGCCTCGGGACATCCCAAAGTGCTTTACAGCCAATTAAGAACTTTTGAAGTATTGTCATTTGTGTAATGGAAGAAATGTGGCAGCCAATTTGTGGCCAGAAAGTTTCCGCAAGCAGTAATGTGATGATAATCAGATATTCTCATTTTGGATGTTGGCTTAGGGATAATTACAGGATAGAAAACTAGGAGAATTACATACATAGAAAATAGGAGCAAAGTAGACTAGTCAGCCCTTTGAGCCTGCTCTGCCATTCATTATCATCATGGCTGAACACCAAATTAAGTATCCTTATCCTGCTTTCCCCCCATATCCCTTGATCCCTTCAACCCGAAGAACTATATCTAATTCCTTCTTGAAAGCATACAATGTTTGGCTTCAACTACATTCTGGGGCAGTGAATTCCATATATTGACATTTCTAAGTGCAGGAATGTCTCCTCACCTCAGTTCAAAAATGTTTACCTCTTATCCTCAAGATATGACCCCTAGTTCTGGACTCCTACAGTATGGGGAAGATTCTTTCTGAATCTACTCTGTCTCGCCCTGTTAGAATTTTGTAAGTTTCTATGAGATCCCCTATCATGCTTCACAGCTCCAAGGTCCTGGGTTCGATACTCGGCTCAAGTCACTGTCTGTGTGGAGTTTGCACATTCTCCTCATGTCTGTGTGGGTTTCCTCCAGGTACTCCAGTTTCCTCCCAGAGTCCAAAGATATGCAGGTTCAGTTGATTGGCTGTGCTAAGAAATTGCCGCTTAGTGTCCAGGATAGCAGAGGTTAGAGGGATTAGTGGGTATAATATGTAAGGATATGGGGGTCGGGCCTGGGTGGGATTGTGTTCGGTGCAGACTCGATTGGCCAATGGGCCTCCTTCTGCACTGAAGGGTTCTATGCTTTCTATGACTCCAAGTTCTCACTGAGTACCATCTCTCTCAATTTACACCGGTATAAATAATAATCTTCCTTTTTTGCTACTGAAGCTAATGACTTCACATTTGTCCACATTATACTGCATCTGCCATGCATATGCCCAGTCACTCAGCCACTCCAAATAGTGCTGCCATATCTCAGCATCCTCCTCACAGGTCACCCGCCCGCCCAACTTTGTATCATCTGCAAATTTGGAGATAGTACATTTGGTTCCCTTATCCAAATCATTAATATATAATGTCAACAGTTGGGGTCCTAGCACAGATCCATGTGATACCCCACTAGTCACTGACTGTCAATCAATAAAAGACCCATTTGTTCTAACTCTTTATCTCCTATCTGCTAACTAACTTTCTATCTATCTCAAGACAATACCTGCAATCCATTATGTGAGACCTCGTCAAAAGCTAACAGAGTCTTAATCAACCACATCCACTGATTCTCCCTGTCAACTCCACTAGTTATGTGCTCAAAGAATTCAAATAGGTTTGTCAAGCATGATTTCTTTTCTATAAATCCATGCTGACTTTGTCTGATTATACCAGTGCTTTTCAAATGCTGTGCTCTGACATTCTTGATAATGGTTCTAGCAATTTCCCCACTACAGACGTCAGGATCACTGGTCTATAGTTCCCTGTTTTCTCCCTACTTTGCTTTTTGAATAACAGGCTTGCATTAATTACTCCCCATTCCAGTGTCCATAGAATTTTGGTAAATGACCACAATGGATGTATTATTTCTTGGGCCACTTCCTTAAGGACTCAAATGAAGATTATCAGGCCCTTTATCCACCTATTAATTTCCCCAAAACCATTTCTCTACTAATACTGATATCCTTAAGATCCTCACTAAACCTTGTGTTTCTCGGAACTTTCAGTGCATTATTCATGTCTTCCTTTGTGAAGACAGATATAAAGTACAAATTAAGTTCCTCAGTCATTTCTTTGTTGCCTGTTATGAATTTCCCCATTTCTGACAGTAAGGAGCCTGCATTCATTTTTGTCAATCTTTCTCTTTACATACATATAGAAACTTTTACAGTCAGTTTTGGTGATCCCCGCTATCTTACTTTCATAATCTATCGTCCTCTTCTTAATCAATCCCTTGGTCCACCTTTGCTGAATTTTGAACTGCTCCCATTCCTCAGGTCTGTTGCTTTTCCTCCTGCCTCTCTTTGAATGGTGCCTCGAGATCTGGAGTAATACTCTGTGTTACTGGATTGAAATGTCAGCCCAGATTACATGCTCACGTCTTGAGATTGGGATTTAAATCCTTGATTTCTGATTCAAGGAGACATGGATGCTAACTGAAGTCATGGGTGACACATGACATAGAACAGAGCAATCATGAGAACACGTAGGTTAGTATTTATATGCAGAACATTATAGCTGGCATTACTTACAAATTGCTTAGTCTGAGAACAAAAAGTTTGTTTTTGGAGTTAGGAGAATCAACGGGAAGCATTCCTGCCTCATTAACATTATCAGTGCAGCTCGATTCCATACCACTTCTGAAGTGTTTCTGCAGGATAAGCCAGGTCTTACATTCAATCCTGTTCTCAATAATCCTATGGCATCCATCCATCTCACGAGACGAGAGCCTAGAGTATTTATCACTTCTGGACTGAACATTTTCTGTTGTGGTTGGAGAGATGAATTCATGAGTAGCAGTTCCAGCTGTAGTTCACACAGATGAATAGCATTGGCCCAAGGTTGACTGATGTTTGTTTTTCTTCTGGTGAGCTCTCTTTTCTGCAATTTTGTAATTTCATAGCATCACAGAATCCTGACAGTGCAGATGAGACCATTTGTCCCATTGAGTCCGCACTGACAGAGCATCTTACCCAGGCCCTGTCCCTGCTCTATCTCCATAACACTGCACATATATCATGGTTAATTTATCAAGCCTAAGGGGCAATTTACCATGGCTAATCCACCTAACCTGCACATCATTGGACTGTAGGAGGAAACCAGAGCACCTGGAGGAAACCCACGCAGACACAGGGAGAATGTGCAAACTCCACACAGACAGTCTGCTGAGGCCAGAATTGAACCCAGGTCCCTGGTGCAGTGAGGCAGCAGTGTTAACCATTGTGCCACCATGTCACCATTTATTTCCTTAGTCCTCGACTTGTTCTGTGTCCTTTCTGACTGCTCGACTCCAGGCACCAGTCAGCATGAGGACTTACAAAAGAACATAAGAGAAAGGAGCAGGAGTAGGCCATCTAGCCCTTCGAGCCTGCCCCGCCATTCAGTAAGATCATGGCTGATCTGTCGTGGCTCAGTTCCACATTCCCACCCTCTCCCCATAACCCTTAATCCCCTCGCTTATCAAAAACCCATCAACCCGCGTCTTAAAAATATTTAGCAAGGCAGCCTCCACCACCTCAACGGGCAGAGAATTCCAGAGATTCACCACCCTTTGAGTGAAGAAGTTCCTCCTCAACTCCGTTCTAAACCGCCTCCCCTTTATCTTGAGGCTGTGCCCCCTAGTCCTACTGTCTTTTTTGAGCGGGAAGAGTCTCTCCACCTCTATCCTATCCATCCCATTCATCATCTTATACGTCTCAATGAGATCTCCCCTCATTCTTCTAAACTCTAATGAGTACAAGCCTAGTTTATTCAGCCTCTCCTCATAGCTCAACCCCCTCAACTCCGGCATCAGCCTAGTAAACCTCCTCTGCACTCCCTCCAAAGCCAAAATATCCTTGCGTAAGTACGGCGCCCAAAACTGCACACAGTACTCCAGCTGCGGCCTCACCAATGCCCTATACAGCCGCAGCAAGACCTCCCTACTTTTATATTCAATCCCCCTCGCTATGAAGGCCAGCATCCCATTTGCCTTCCTGACCACCTGCTGCACCTGCAGGCTGGGTTTTTGCGACTCATGCACAAGGACCCCGAGGTCCCTCTGCACCGTCGCCTGCTGCAGTTTTTCGCCACGTAAGAAATAGTCCTTCCTACCATTATTCCGACCAAAATGGACCACCTCGCACTTGCCAACATTAAATTCCATTTGCCATTTCCTGGCCTATTCCCCCAGCCTATCTAGATTCTTCTGCAGACTCTCCACACCCTCCACGCAATTTGCCATTCCCCCAATCTTGGTGTCATCAGCAAATTTCGACACCATACACTCGGTTCCCTCCTCCAGACTTGCCATGCATCGACTCCAATCCTGGTCAACGTGAAGTCTCACTGGTAGACATCCTTGTGTCGATGATGTGATTGACCTATTAGTCTTGTGCCAAAAGCAAGCTTGCCACATAGTCTTTGGGGATGAGGCCAATATCCATTCAAATTATATGATCCAGCTACAGAATTGGCATTGACTCAAGAGAACAAACATACCACTGCACCCTGGTGTACTTCATTATTTGGCATTTTGTCATGCCAGGAGATGCACAATATTAATTTGAGTCAGCAGAGGTAGAAAGCTCTTCAGCCAATTTTCTTGGTTTGAATAAGTTGTCGATGCTTCGCTACTGTTAAGGAGGATGCTGAGAACACAAGCCCACATTTGTAGATTTGGAGCGTTGCATTTTCAGTTCTGTGGCTGTTGATCTACACTCAACTTCTAAACTTTGATAATGACGGCTGGGGCCTTGACAATCCTGGTGCCAGCTTGAGTACCAAAGGACAGTTTTCTGGCAATTCTGACTGCAAGGTGTGAGAAGGTATCGACAACTTTCAGTTAGGTTGTTGATGCTGATGCGATAAAAGATATTACCAGAGGAAGCAACTAAATAAACTTTACGTAGACAAATAAACAAAATAAAATCAGGCCAAATTATTAAATAATACGTTTTCTTAGACAAATGGTGACATGTTTGAACACATTGATTCTTGAATACAGGTCGACAATGCCCTTTTAATTAGCCACAATAAAAGCTGCATTAGTGCTTTAGCATTGAAGCATTTCCATGGCAAACATGCTCATTTATCCTCATTTCCATTTAGCAAAGGCATTAGCGTTATGTGTATCGATCCAGACTGACAGTAACCAGCCTATCAGTGTTTTAGGAGTCGAATAATTCCATTGCTGCAAAACTCTCTCTCTGAGTACATTAAAATTGAGTTTGGCAGTAACACAAGATTATAAAGCTATCTTAAAAGCTGTTCACCAGTTTATAGAATTAATGTAGTCACTCCCCACAATCGGTCCAATGTCGGTTAACTGCAGAGAAATGAAAATTAAGGTAGTTAAACAACCCAGTAGCATAACCATAGAAAGGGGAAGGTAAGAGCAGGGAATTTTAACAGGGTTAACATGTGGGATAGAGGCAAAAACTGAGAAGGCATCAGGAATTTGGCTCCACTCAGCTGGCTCTCGGGTTTTACCATGGTAAGAAGTCTCACAACACCAGGTTTGAGAGACTTTGGTGTTGTGAGACTTCTTACTGTGTTTAACCCAGTCCAATGCTGGCATCTCCACATCATGTTTACCATGGTAGCATAAGGGCAATCATGCTCAGTGGGCAGAATTTTCCCATCCCTCCCACCACAGGGACCGTCGCGAGTGGGAGGTGGTGGGGGTTGTGGGGGGTGGGAGTGGAGCGGACCATGCAAAGGTCCATTGACATTGGGTGGCTGGAAAACCCTGCCCAACATGTCAGGCGGGGATGGGAATTTTAAATAAGGGTGGAAATCTAGGATTGAATCTGCTCTGCAGGTTTAACTGTGGTCAAAATGGTGTTCCAGTATGCAGAGCAAGGCAATGGAAGCCCTGAGAAAAAGACAAGTCTTTTCAAAGACAGGTTGTGAGCAGTAAGGAGTAGGATTGCTTTCTCTAAGACCTCCCAAGCTCATCACTCCCTCCAAAATCTCCACCATAGAATTTGTGCTGATGCTCCCCCTGTTTTGGCTGATTATCTATCAAAATAAAATAACCAAATGTTGTCAATAAAGTCGTCAAAAGTCATCTTCCAGGTATATCCTTGCATTACTGTGTCAACTTCCTGCTCTTTCAAACTTTAAGATGGAAGCACATAAGATTAGATTTTCAATTTCAGAACACATCAATTATCCATAGTTGCATTGGCCTCCGTGTTGCTAAATATTTCTACTTCCTTCGACATCTAATGGGTTTCTCTCTCCAGTTTTTAACAGGATTGTTCTGCCTAAATTTCCTTCAGTTTGTCCTTGCTTGCTGTTCTTTTCTTCAACCTTTCCAATCATGTCAAACAGCAAGAAGAAAAGTTTGTGATGATCCGCTAAAATGTATTTATTTGCAAGATGAACGTAAAGCTCTCCTACTCCTAAGTTCACACTTCTGACAGAGCTGCATCAATGTAATGTTAAATAATCAATGAAATTTATGCAGTCATTTTGCATCCTGGTGTTTCCTTTACTGGAGCCTCCATCGTTCGCTGCTCCATCATCTCCAAGGGATGCAAACTTGAGCACACGTGATGCATGTATGCCAGCAATCCACTGCCTCATTTGGTTTGACTACAGCGAGCTCTACCTTGCTGCGATCATCTCTTCCAAAACCCCAATCATTCATCTCAAAACGCTCAGAAGGACAAAGGTTCCTTTGCCTCTTCATCAAATGCCTTCTTAAACCTCCTTTGTCTCCTCCATTCCCTCCTCATACAGGAACAGGGATAGGCCTTCAGCCCCTCAAACCTGGACTGCATTAAGATCCGTATCGCAAAACATGCACTTGCTTTTTCTCACATTTCATTATCATTAATTAACAAAAAAAGATTGACACAGCCTCCATAGCCTTGTGGAGGGAAAAGAGCTCTCTTTTGTGTGGAAAAATGCTTCTGAATTTCACTCACACAGGTCGAGGTATCATTTTAAGATTCTGCTGTCAAAGCAGATCATTTTTCTAAATTGATCCTATCAAATCCCTTTATCACCTTAAACACCTCAATTTATTCTACCCCAGTCTAATTTCGAGGAAATTAAAAATAACAAGCAATTTGTCATGAATTTATCTTTTTAACTACCTCCTAACAAGTACGAAGCATTTGTAAATGACATCACTGCCAATGTAAAAGCTTCCGTTTTATTCCATCTCCTTCACTTTCCCTGAACTGCGATGGTAATTTTTTTTTCCCTATTCCTTCTCTACTGGTATCCAATCTCCTGACCCAGGATCATTTTCTAATATTCTTTCCCTCATGTAATCCGCACACCTTCTTATAATCGCATTGCATCCATGAAATCTACTTCCAGCTCCTTTGATCAAACGTCCATAGATCTTGTGACCACCCACCTTTCACTCCTGGATGCTATTCTAATATCACAAGCAGTTTCCTTTCCCCAAGCACTATAGCCTTTCTCTCCTAATCAAAATTCATCACCAATCCTTCATAAACTACTTTGATTTGACTCACTATTGTCACATGTCTTGAGATATAATGAAGAGTATTGTTTTTTGCAAGCTATACGGGCAAAACATACTGCTCATAGTGTATATAAGGGAGAAAGAAAAGGAGAGGGTACGGAATGTAGTGCTACAGTCAATAATAAGGTAATGAGAAAGATCAACTTATTGTGGGGTCGGACTATTCCAAAGTCTGATGGCAGCAGGGAAGAAGCTGTTCTTGAGTCGGATGGTGTTCTCAGACTTTTGTATCTTTCTCCTGACACAAGAAGGTATGTCTGGGGTGCGTGGGGTCCTTGACTATGCTGGCTTATGCTACCAACTCTTTAAGCCCTTCCTCCTCAAGTTGCTGAGTGTTGGAAACTTTCCCCAAAATCTTCTAGCTACCCGGAGCAAAGATTCCCATTCTGTTGATGGTATCGGATGCTTCAGTAAGATCGACAAAAGTAACGCAAGCAAGTATATCCTGTTCACTTCAATTCTCCTGTGGCTGGTGTATGGAAGAGATCATGCCCACTGTAAATCTGCCAACACAGAAACCACACTGTGCTGCCAGGTACACCGAGTCTGCAAGTAGATAGAATCTTTTCAGTGAAACACTGGCAAAAGCCTTCACCGTGATACTGAGGAGTGAGATGCCCCTACAGTCATTGCAATTTCCTGCGTCAGCTTGGTTTTTGTACAGTGTGATGATCTTTGCTCTGGGTATCTGCTATGGAATAGAGCCTACTTCTCAGAAGAAGAGTGGTTCATAAATGTATAACAATAGATGGGACTTTCTGGGCTTGAGCTATCCGGCTCGGATAAGCAGCCTATGGCCTTCCTGAGCTGAAATAATAAGGGTCACTCATCTTTCTCATCCATGACCGGAAACTGTGGAAAAGTGGCAAGCATGGATTGGGAAATGTCTGTCACACAGAGGTATTCTGTCCAGTAGGATATCTGCCTACTTCTGCTGGAGTACATTACAGTCTGCTGACTTCAGGGAGACAACTTTAATGATGGCACGACCATGCACCCTCTAGGTCTATATATATATATCTGATGTGTAATAAAGAAAATTACAGTACAGGAACACGCCCTTTGGCCTTCCAAGCCTGCACTGACCATGCTGCCTGTCTGAAGTAAAACGCCCAATCCTTCTGGGAACCATATCCCTTTATTCCCGTCCTATTCATGTGTTTGTCAAGATGCCCCTTAAAAGTTACTGTTGTATCTGCTTCCATGACCTCCCCTGGCAGCGAGTTCCAGGCACCCAACACCCACTGTGTAAAAGCTACCCTTGTGTAACAAAGTCTGTAGATTTACATTAGCACAAGCAGTGTAGATTTCTTGACAAAATTAATCCAGTGTTGATTTGCTGCCTCTCTAAGGGCACATTCACTGCCGAAACGCTCATGAGGAAACCATATGACCTCTCCAGCTAATGAAGTACTGTTGAAATTTACTGTAATGCAGTGAAATGCAGCAGTCGACTTGTGAAGAATTCCACATGTACTCTGGCCCAGATTTTCACCAAGATGGAGAGGTTCTCCATCGTGATGAATATCTTGCAAATGGCCGAAAGTTAAGTTCCACTCTAAACCCGGTAGTTCCCTTCTTTGTGGAGATGGGACTGGAGTCAGGCTGAGTCTCATGCATGCTTGATTCATGGAGACAACTGGTCATTTAAATTACCAACTGCCTCCCCTGAAGTAGGAAGAGCAGAAATGTTAAACCTGGAAGTAGAACAGGTAAGAGGAGGTTTGAACATGATCGATTCATTTTGAAAACCAGGTTACCTTTTTGGAAAGGCAAGATACCTCTCTCGATAGCGTCCCAAGATTTTGTTTGGAGAGGTAAAGTACACTTTGTTCAATTAAACATGATTTTTGAAACGTTCTACACAAAAACTCATTTGTATTTTAAAGCTGTCAAGGAAAGCTCAAGAAACTGAACAGCTGTCAAGTAACTGTCCATTTGCCAAGAATGGTCCAGCTGTCAAAGAGCTGTCAAGGAAATGTCAAAGATGTCAAAGATGTCAAAGCTGTCAAGGGAATGTTCAAGGATGTTCGATGAGTTGGCACAGAGGGGATAAGAGCAAAGGGTAGTAATAGGAGCTATGTGTTAGCATATGGGGTATGAGGGATCATGGTGGTGTGCAGAGAGGTATGGGTTGGCATCAGGTGTACATGGGGTGCAGGTTGATACATATTGGCATGGATGGGGTCTCAGGATAGCTTGGAAGCTTTGGGTTAAGGGAGGAGAGAGTTGAGGGCAGATTTTTGTTTAAATCTTTTATTTTATTTATTTAAACACATTGCTGGTGCACAGAGGTAGCTTTGCCACCCACTCCCCTCTGTACCCAGCAGTGTCTGTGCTAATTTCAAGATCGTCCACCCTGACCCCTACTTCAAACCGCCACCCCCAACTAACTTCCATCCCTCCTCAACTGAGCATCTAATATTTGTGTAGATATTTCTAAAGGTCATGCACCCAAATTGGAGATGAAAATTTGTGCCTCTGCTTTTTAATAATACAATTTGAGCAATAATTATTGATATGGTCAAAGGGGAGAACATTTATGCTGTAATTCAACTAGTGCCATGATATTCCTATACTCGAGAATACAGATCCTTTATTTGTTCTTAAAGGATACCAACTCTAATTGTGACTACTTCCTCAGTGGTGCATCAGTTAGTCCAATAATCTTCAGTCTGGTCTCCATCCGCCATTACATATTTATCAATGAATTTCTGCAGCTTGGATTCTGACCTGCACAAAACCCTCTCTTTCCACCAGTCCTGTCCTTAAGAAAGCCTTGGTGGGGTGGGGAAAAGGGTGGCACAGTGGTTAGTGCTGCTGTCTCACTGTGCCAGGGGCCTGGGTTCAATTCCGGCCTCGGTCACTGTCTGTGTGGAGTTTGCATGTCCTCCCCGTGTCTGTGTGGGTTTCCTCCAAGTGCTCCAGTTTCCTTCCACAGTCTGAAATATGTGCTGGACAGGTGCATTGGCTGTGCTAAATTCTCCCTCAGTGTACCCGAACAGGAGTGTGGCGACTAGGAGATTTTCAAAGTAACTTCATTGCAGCATTAATGTAAGCCTACTTGTGACACTAATAAATGAACTTAAACTCAATATCCTGTTTTCCTTACAACACTGAAATGTCTTGAGGGTTTTTGAGTGTTGAAGCTGCTTTATAAATGCATACTTTGTGCTATTCAGAGACTATGCAAGGAACATTGCAAATTAAATATTCATGCTTTTTAGTGTTGTAACAAGTGAAGGATAGGGGTTAGATGGAAGAAAGTGGTAGCTGTTGCTCAAATCGTTAGAGGATGGGTGATAAAATTCATTGCTTAAAAGAATTTCAATTTCAGAATTTTAAAAAAATATGAATTTAACTATCAGAATTGTGAATAGCAAATAATTAAATACCACTTTTTTTTTGCAAAAATGCAGAATGCAATTGTTGAAGTATTATTGTTTCCACAAGATAGTGCTTAACAGCCTTTTTATTCCTACTCATTTGTGCATTATGATTAACTTAGGGTGCAGTAGATTGGCTAATTTTCCTCCCTCAACTTACTTGCCTTTGTGGTGACATTTGTTTTAGCTTATTTATGAATATCACAAGTAGGCTTACATTAACACTGCAATGAAGTTACTGTGCAAATCCCCCAGTCACCACGCTCTGGTGCATGTTCGGGTGCACCGAGGGTGAATTTAACATGGTCAATGCACCTAACCAGCACGTCTTTTGGACAGTGCGAGGAAACCAGAGCACCCGGAGGGAGTGCACGCAGACATGGGGAGAACAGGCGAACTCCGCACAGACCCAAGCCAGGAATTGAACCCGAGTCCCTGGTGCTGCGAGGCAGCAGTGCTAGTCACTGTGCCACCGTGCCGCCCCTGTGCATCCTGTGGAAACGAATCATCCCATCAGTTCTGTCAAAGTTCAAAACAGAGGGCAAAATGCACCGTGAGGAAATCACCAATGCTGAAAAACGTCTAAATGAAGATGAGGTAAATTGGAAACTCTAATCTAGTGATGTCAACTTAGGGTTTTACAAAGTTGAAGATAGTGGTAGCCAATGGGGTTTTTTGTGAGGTGGGAAGCATGGTGGTTGCTGGAGGTGGTGACATTGGGTTAGCTTGGTGACAGGTGGGCACTGGGGTTTTTGTGCAATTGTGCAATGCTGAGAGGGGTAAATGAAGTAACGGTGGTAATGAGGTCCATAGGATCACTGTGATTGAAATGATGTGTAACTCTTCCAGCACTTTTTGCTTTTCCAAGGTAAAACAATTTTTCTTTGGAAATATGGAAATTTGCACAACACAGAGGAAAGCAATTTTGTCCATTAGATCCATGCTAGCTGAAGAATGGTTCAGCCAGCCTAATACCATATTCATGATGCATACTTCCATAGCTTAAGGCACTCCAAAAGTGCATACCCATGTGACTTTCTGCCTAAACCATGCTTTCAGACAGTGAATTCCAGACCGCCAACACCCTTTGGGTTGAAAAAATTACTTAATTCCCCTCTAATCCTTCTACCATTAGATAATCCTTTCCTTTCTAATCCATTCTCCAAGCACTTTTTTCATGAATTTCATCTTCTAATTGAACTTCATTCAATAATACAAACACAGGAAGGACATGCATTTAGCTACAAAAGCATGAAACATTAAAACCATTGACATTTTCAAGAGTTGAACAAGTAGCAATATTTGATTGATTCCAATTAGCATCCTTGGATGGTTACAATGAAATTAAAAATCATGAGGTTGAAATGCAAAGAACAAAGCATGTACATTATCCAGGATGGGCAGCATGGTGGCACAGTGCTTAATAATATTGCATCACAGTGCCAGGGACCCGGATTCAATTCCTGGCTTGGGTCACTGTGTGGAATTTGCATGCTCTCCCCATGTCTGCGTGGGTTTCCACCGGGTGCTCCGGTTTCCTCCTACAATCCAAATATGTGCAGGTGAGGTTGATAGGCTATGCTAAGTTGACCCTAGTGTCTGGGAGATTATCAGGGTAAATATGTGGGGATTACAGGAATAGGGCCTGGGTGGTTGGTGCAAACTTGATCGGCCAAATGGCCTCCTTGTGCATTGTAGGGATTCTATGATTCTATGAATACACATCCCTTCACTGCTTAAGTTCAAGTTTCTTTTATTTGTTCTTTTATTTATGAGGCCAGAGTTCATTGTCCATCCTTAACTGCTCTCCGGGAGGCGAAGGTGAAGATAACTTTGTTTTGGAATTTACTGGATGAGTGTATTTGATAGCAGTTCAAATACAACAGAGACACAAATATCCTCCAAACGCTGTCAGCATCATGAGTCCTGCTGTCCTGTCAAGCAAGTGTAATCGTGGACCGGAATTTGCTCGCGAGATTCACGTGTGCAGAGGTTTAAGTTTTTTTATTAAGTTGAATTTTATTTATCAGTGTCACAAATAGGCTTACATTAACACTGCAATGAAGTTACTGTGAAAATCCCCAAGTTGCCACACTCCAGTGCCTGTTCGGGTACACTGAGGGAGAATTTAGCATAGCCAATACACCTGACCAGCACGTCTTTGAGACTGTGGGACGAAACCGGAGCACCCAGAGGAAATGCACACCGACAAGGGGAGAATATGCAGACTCTGCACAGACACTAATCCAAGCCTGAAATGAACCTGGTCTCTGGCACTGTGAGGCAGCAGTGCTAACCACCGTGCTGCCATTGGATCCCTTCCTCACACACCAGCTCCAATTCCTTTGGGCACCACAAGTTGCTGGAAGGTGAATAGAAGTTTAATTATCATTAACTATTGCTCAGTTATCGGATCAAACATCTACTTCCTTGACCAGTGAAGTTGAAGATGGCATAAGAAACAGAGGGAATGATGAAGGCAAAAATGGGAAAGAAGGAGAACGTAAGCACAAACAAAGAGTGAGAAAAATGGGGGGGGGGGTGGTGATGGAGAAGAGAGATGGGGGCAAAAAGGATCTAAATAAATATTCTTCCACTATAATGACCAGCTATGAAAAGCGGGACTCCACATCTTCAATATTTTCCCTTCTGCACCTCGGAGGTTGAGTGGCATGTCACCATCATAAATCATCTCATTAACAGCACCATTATAATGTGAAATAGCAGCTCTTGCTTTCTGAATCAAGCTTAATTCATATTTACGGCACAAGTGGGGAGGTTGACAGTGAGATCTCATTTTTGAGAGGTTAAGGATGCAGCAGTATAAATTGTCCAGCAATCTGTGGCAATTTGCAACTCATGGCATATCTCTTCCACAACATAAATCGCTGGGCTTTTAATGCCACTAATAATGTCATTGTACTTCATATGCATGTGGTCTGAGTTACTTTAATACTGAAGAAATTAATACATCTAATGCCAATATCGAGCTGAAGAAACGCTAAAAGTTAATTTAAATGAAACACTTAAATGAATGTATTATATGTGTTTTTCCCAATGGAGTGTTTGCGAAAACAATTATTAATCACCTTTTCACTGCATAATGTGGTGAAATAGATTCCATAAATCTAATGGTAATAAAGGCCGCTTAGTCCCAAAGCTGGTTATTGCACCTGTCTGATGTATTTTGGTTGCCTTGTTCTTCGCTTGTGGCCTAGGATACTAACCACCACCTTATGTATGCTGTTTCAATGATGCGAGAACCTTGACAGACCTTGCACTCTGTGGTGATTATAGCAGCAAACATGTAACTGAGGAAAACAGCTAAGAATTTATTGATCTGATTGAAACAATAGTACAGACTCGACTTGTCTGGATCAAGAGGTGTTTTGACTGAAGCCACTCAAATAATCAGACGTGGATGGTAAGGATAGAAAGGAAAATTGGACAGGGTGCAAAAAACAGTGTGAAGATCCGTTATCACTTTGTAGTGCTACAGCTCAGAAACAATTGCAACCTCAAGATGTATTCCTCCGTGTTTCTTCAGTGTTTCCGTTTCAATGGTGCTCTCAGCAAACGTCTGCTATGTGACCAAAGCGTGGAAGTGGCTTGTGTGTGATAAAGTGCATCCACTCTTCGATATTACTAGCCACTGCGGTGATAAACTTTTCAAAGTGAAACCACACATTGATTTTTTGTGACTGTAGCATTAACATCTACATTTCTGGTTGGGCTATTTCCAGATTCTGTTTTTATTTCAAGTCACATCTCATTATGACTCCCCTTTTAAGTTAGAAGTAGTTCTTCTCAACAAGGTTCATGCAGTCTGATTTTTGTTATTCTGCAGCTAATGATAAAGGACCTTCATGCTGAACCAAGGAGGACTGTCTGTTCTGGTGACATATTGCTACAGTGCCTAGCATTGCTGCTTCACAGTGCCAGGGACCCACGTTCGATTATATTTCTTGCTGGTTTACTCACATCCTCTTTTCTGGCCTTGGGTAGAGTTTGTACATTCTCTGAGAGTCTGCGTGGGTTTCTTCTGGATGCTCTGGTTTCTTCCCGCAGTCCAAAAACGTTCAGGTCAGATTGATTGGTCGTGCTAAACTGTCCCTTAGTGTCATGGGGATTAGCAGCGTAAAAAAGTGGGGTTAGGGGGATAGGGCCTGGGTGAGAATGTTGTTGATGTGGGCCCGATGAGCCATTTGATTTGATTTATTATTGTCATGTATATTAGTGTACAGTGAAAAATATTGTTTCTTACTTGCTATACAGACAAAACATACCATTCATAGAGAAGAAAACAAGACAGTGCAGAATGTAGTGTTACAGCATAGCTAGAGTGTAGAGAAAGATCAACTTAATGCAAAGTAGGTCCATTCAAAAGTCTGAGGACAGCAGGGAAGAAGCTATTTTCAAGTCAGTTGACCTCAGACTTTTGTATCTTTTCCTGACGGAAGAAGATTACATAGACTTGTTCCATTTTTATGTTGTTTAACTCGGGGCAACACAACAGTAACATCGGCTTCCTTGTAAAAATGGTACGTAATATTCCCTTTGTGCTTGATCAGCTGATGTGTATTGATAATAGTTCACAAAACATTTGTGATTCTTACTTCTATCCGGTACCAGGTTTTAACAAATTACCTTTTCAAATTTACCAATTAAGCTTACAAAGCTGCAATTCAATTGGGTCACTATCTGTGCGGAGTCTGTACGTTCTGCCCGTGTCTGTGTTGGTTTCCTCTGGGTGAATGGTTTCCTCCCACAGTCCGAAAGACATGCTGGTTAGATGCGTTGGTCATGCAAAATTCTCCCTCCAGTGTACCCGAATAGGCACCAGAGTGCGACGACTAGGAGATTTTCACAGTAACTTCATTGCAGTGTTAACGTAAGCCTACTTGTGACACTAGTAAATAAACTTTAAAACTACTGTTTATGCTTTACGTCACGTCACAAAAAGATGTTGATGTTCTTTTAACATTCACAATAAAAGCTATATTATCAGGATTATAAAATAAACAGAATCTAAATTTTGGGTGGGATTTTCCTCATGGCAAATGTTGCGGTGGTGCTGATGGGATGCTGATGCGGTGGCTGACAGTGGGATCTTCCAGTCCCACTGCTGTCAAAAGGGTTTCCTGTTGTTTTCACCCTCCATCTCCAGAGAACCCATGGCGGGGATCACCATTGGTTGGCCTAGCCAGAAGATCCCACTAGAAGGATCGGCTGGAAGGTCCCACCAATCTGTTTTTTCGCATAATAGTCTACCAGGTACAGTTTTTTAGTACTGGACATAATGGCTGGAATTTTCCGGGCATTCATGCCCCACAGCCGCTGCAAGGGTGGAATCAAAGGACCTGGGGATCAGGCGTTAGAGTGGACTTGAGGTCAACGATTAGCCGAGGTGTTATCGAATGAAGGTGCGGGCTCAGAAGGCCCAATGGCCTACCCCTACTCCTATTTCTGACAATCTTATGACCTCAATTTGGGCCAAGTTAGAGGCAGAAATGCAACCAGGGGACAGAAAAGGCACCGAAAAGGAAATTCCAAAATTCAGGACTCTGGAAACCAACTCTATTGTAAATTAACAGGATTAAAAGTAGAATCCAGCAGAGAAATCACAGCATTCAACCCATTTTAAAATGTTGTATCTGCAACTAAGTTCAATGAATACAGACAAACTTGGCAATTTTCCGCACAAACTAGCTACATGGTTTTTTTCCGAACACTTAATGCACAGAGCAATTCATCAGCAGTTATCCAGATCAGTGGGGTTGGGGGCAGGTAACAGGGTCAGCTAGTATCCGGAAACATTAACATTCTTGCACATTTTAACAGGAAAGCAGAAGACAATGCCGACTAGGATATTCTGCCATCTGTCACATTACAAAGCACACAATGGTTTATTTCCAGCCTTGTATTTCCTTCCCCTCACGGTATTCTGTCATGACATCATCCAACACAGGAGAGATTAATATAATTGCAGAGAGCTTGTTTTACGTGTGGGGAAATTATAAATGTCTACGCAAGCTTATTTGAAACTGTAGGATGGCCCTGTAGCCTGAATGGGAAATGTTCAAATGCCATGATACTGGGAAAACCTGCCTCTGAAGCAATTTTATTGTTTGCTTTCTCATGCATTCTGGTGACAGAAAACCAGGGAATTCCACAGATTTACTAGCACACTGCAAGCAGTAATTACGCTCTCTGCGTAAAAAATTGTAACTCCCAGAGGGAGCGTACTATGACTTGCAGGTGCTGCTGAACGCTGCTACCAAGGACTGCCTCCAGTTCCAAGGTATACAAACAAATTCAAAAGTTATGAAGAGCGATCAGGAGTGGGAACATTGACAGCTTTTTCTTTCCCTTCTTAAGTTTTAGGCAAACGACACCAGTCTGGCTGAATTCAACCAGCTTTGTAGGTTTTGAAAATTGAATGAGTCATACACAAGAGATTGGGCATTTAACCACAAACACATCAGGTTAACTCGCACACAAGGCCACATTTAATTAAAAGGAATCTTCCTGAAATGTCAAAATAAAAGGAATAAATTGGAAGTCAAAAATAAAGATTCAACACGGGGTGGTACGGTGACACGGTGGTTAGCACTGCTGCTTCATAGTGCCAGGGACATAGATTTGAATCCCGGCTTGGGTCACTATCTGTGTGAAGTTTGCACATTCTTCCTGTGTCTGCCTGGGTTTCCACCCACAGTCCAAAGATGTGAAGGTTAGGTGGGTTGGCTGTGCCAAATTGCCCTTTAGTGTCAAGGGGATTAGCTAGGATAAATGCTTGGAGGTTATAGGGATAGGGGCTGGGTGAGATTGTGGCTATTGCAGACTCACTGGGCCGAATTGGCCTCCTTCTGCACTGCAGGATTCTATGATTCTATGAAACACCCTGCAAATTCACTGCAGTGTCTTTCGAACTGAATAAAGCAAGAAACTGTTTTCCAGTGAATGCTGCTTCCTGCTTTAAAAGATGGTGCAATGAGGATGGATAACAAAAACATGCTACTGTTGACCCCATAAAAAGATAACTATGAGCAATTCATCGGGTGGTCAACAGAGTCAGGAGCCAGAGAGCAGGTAGTCACCAGCCCCCTTCATTGGGGAGTTGATTGGCTCAGTCGGCTGGAGGGCTGGTTCACGATTCAGAGTGAAGTCAACAGCATGGGTTCAATCCCTGTACTGGCTCAGGTTATTCAGGCAGATCCACCTTCTCGACCTTGCCCCTTGCCTGAGGTGTGGTAATCCACCACCAGTCAGCCTCTAGTCATCTGGGACGATGACTACTTTGCCTCTGGTTCATCATGATGACTTGAATATGGCAGGAACAACTGTCTAGCTTAGCTTTGTAGTTGCTGGCAGGCATTCCCTGCCAAAATGCTCTGTGCATGGTCCAGCTACACAATGATAGACTGATGATCCTTTCAGTTTCAGTACATCTCCCTGCTGAGTTACGGCTCCCAACTTCATTCGGAACCCCATTATCCTGGCAGAGCCATCCTCACCTTTTTTCTGTGGCTGCAGGTATGAATGCAACAGGTTTTACAATTCAGCCACCACCTCCTTTGTGAGCTTCAGTCACTCCTCCTGTTGAGATGGAGTAGGATTAATACAGTGGCAAAGTGGTTAGCACTGCTGCCACACAGCGAAGGGACCCGGGTTCAATTCCAGCCCTGGGTGACTGCCTGGGCATACAAAGTCCACACAAACATTCTCTGCATGGGTTTCCTCCGGGTGCTCCGGTTTCCTCCCACAGTCCAAAGATGTGCATGTCACGTGGATTGGCCATGCTAAATTTCCCCTTAGTATCAGGGGGCTTAGCAGGGTAAATACGTAGGGATAGGGCCTGGGTGGGATTGTTGTCGGTGCAGGCTCGATGGGCCAAATGGCCTTTTTCTGCTCTGGAGGCATTCTATGGTTCTAGGAAAAGTGCTCCCTAAATATCAATCTTCTGAGAACCCTCCTTCCTTTGCTCCAGTGTCCCTCTTCTGCCGCCTCGGCTCCCTGACCCTGTCATGTTGCAGTGCAAGAGGACCTATGAATGAAGGGCCCTTGTGAGTAAAGCAGGTTTTTTGCTGACAGGTCTTCAAATTCCATTAACTGCAAAAGTTCAGCATCCCTCCAGCAACTATTCAGAACTACTCCAACAACACAGAACACAATAATTAATTTGAGTTGAAGTAGCAAAAGGAGGTCAAAAGCATCTAAGGCGGCAGCACGGTAGCACACAGTGGTTAGCACTGCTGCTTCACAGCTCCAGGGACCTTGGTTCGATTCCCAGCTTAGGTCACTGTCTATGTGGAGTTTGCACGTTCTCCTCATGTCTGCGTGGGTTTCCTCCGCGTGCTCCGGTTTCCTCCCACAGTCCAAAGATGTGTGGGTTAGGTTGATTGTCCATGCTAAAATTGCTCCTTAGTGTCCCGACATGCGTAGGTTAAAGAGATTAGGGGGTAAAACAAGTAGGGATATGGGGATAGGGCCTGGGTGGGATCGTGGTTGGTGCAGGCTTGATGAGCCAAATGCCCTCTTTCTGTACTGTAGGGTTTCTATGATTTCAAGAAGTAGGAGCAGGAGTCAGCAATTCAGCCCCTTGAGCCTGCTCTGCCATTCAATACAATCATTGTTGATCTTGTCTCGGCCTCAACTCCACTTTCCGACTTGTCCTCCTGAACCCTTCAACCCATTACTAACCTACCCATCTCCTCCTCCTTAAATTTATTCAATGTCCTGGCATCCCCCACACTATGGGGTAGAGAATTTTATGGATTCATCACCCTTTGAGAGAAATAGTTTCTCCTCAGCTCTGTATTAAATCTGCTACCCATTATCCTAAAACTATTACCCCTTGTCCTTCATTGCCCCATAAAAGTAACATCTGCTCTCCATCTACTTTGCCAATACCTTTTATCACCTTATATACATCAAAGAGATCTCTCCTCCCATTCTTCTGAACTCAAGGCAGTATCGGCCTCAACTGCCCTCTCTCTCTTCATCTTCATATCTGGGATCAATCGTCTGAACTTCCTCTGCACTACCTCGAATGCAATTATATCCTTTCTCAAAAAAGGGGACCAAAACTGTACACAGTACTCCAGTACGATCACAACAATGCTTTGTACAGTTGCAGCAACATTTCCTTACTTTTATCACTCTATTCCTTTATCTATAAATGCCAAAATTCCATTTGCGTTCATCATTACTTGCTGTTGTTAAGTAGTAGGTGACTCATGCACGAGAATACCTGGATCTCTCTGCACCAAAGCATCCCAAAGTCTCAGTCTATTTAAATAATAACTTGCCTTTCCGTTTTTCTGACCAAAATGGATAACCTTATACTTATCCACACTGAACTCAATCTGCTACATTTTGGCCCACTCACCTAACATCCAGTTGTAAATTTCTCATTACAAATTTGGCCAGAGCGCCTACTGATCCTGTATCTATGTCTTTACTATTGATTGTAAATCATTGGGGTACAAGGATTGAACACTGTAGCCTCCTAGTGGTTACATCTTACCAACAGAAAAAGACCCATTTTTCCCAACTCTTAGCCTTCTGTTAATTAGCCACTCTTCTATCCAATTACTCTTTTCCTATCTGATTTTACCTTATGTAATAACTTTCTGTGCAGCACTATATCAAATGCCTTCTAAAAGTCCAGATACACTACATCTACAGGATCTCCATTATCCATTTGGATTGTTACATCTTCAAAGAACTGTAGCAAATTAGTCAAACATGACTTACCCTTCAAAAAAAAGCATTGCTGACTCTGAAGGATTGTGTTTTGACTTTCCAAATATCCTGGTAATACTTCTTTTATAATGGATTCTAATAATTTCCCAACAATGAATGTTAAACTAACTTGCCTATGTTTCCTACTTCCTACCTCACTCCCTTTTTTTGAATAAAGTCATTACATTAGCATTTTCCCAATCCACTGGAACTCTTCCCACATCCAGAGAATTTTGGATTATAATAACCAATGGATCCACTATCTCTGCCGCCATTTCCTTTAATATTCTAGAATGTAGGCTTGCAGACCCTGGGGACCTGTCTGCCTTCAATCCCAATAACTTGTTGACTTCTATTTTACTATTGATGATAATTTTTCGAAGTTCCTCTCTTTCTATTCCCTTTGCATTATTACTATTGGGATGGTACTAGATCTCATCATCCAAGGGACCAACTTTCACTTCAGATACTCTGTTCCCTTTCATAGACTTATTGAAACTTTTACTATCATTTATGAAACAAAACTGGGACAAGAACATAAGAAACAGGAGGAGTAGGCCATCTCGCTCTTTGAGCCTGCCCCGCCATTCAATAAGATCATGGCTGATCTGAAGTGGATCAGTTCCACTTTCCCACTTTCTCCCCATAACCCTTAATTCCCTTGTCTATCACAAACCTATCTACCCGTGACTTAAATATATTTGGCGAGGTAGCCTCCACCACTTCAATGGGCAGAGAATTCCAGAGATTCACCACCCTTTGAGTGAAGAAGTTCCTCCTCAACTCTGATCTAAATTGCTCCCCCCCCCCTTATCTTGAGGATATACAAATATACAATTTTTTCTTTGCTCATTTTTATTATTTTTTTTAGTAACCCTTTGTTGATCTTTTAAACTTTGCCAATTTTCCAGCCTGCCCCATTATCCTTTGTAATATGGTATTTCTTAGTTTCTTTCTTTATGTTGTCTTAACTTCCTTGCTTAGCCATAGATGTTTTCCCCCTCTTACAATCTTTCTTCCTTTCTGGAATGTATTTTAGTTGGGAGAAATTAAATATCTCCTTAAACAACTGCCAGCGCTCATCAACTGTCCAAACTTTTAGTCTTCCTGCCTAGTCCACTAGGGCCAAGGCTACCCTCATGATAATGTAATTACCTCTGTTTAAGTCTAGAATGCACGTACGGGACTCCTGTTTCAGAGGGAGAACAAGGTGGGGTGTGGCAGTGTGCAAGGGATCCTTCATGCAGTTATTCAATTGAGACTATTTTCAAGTGACTGTGGGGAGTGAGGCTATTAACACAACCCCAGATGTGGAAAATGACACTTAGGCACCTAATCAATGTTAAAAGTTGAATGACTTCATGTTCTGACTACTCTGTATGATACCAGTGGCCCACGCTAATGCCCTTAGACATGCTGCTGGAAGTGGACTGATTGCCACTTGAAGGACTCCGGGCTTCTGCTGTGTCAACCAGCAGCATAAATCGAGCCGAATTTTTGCAGCCAAATGATTTGAAATTAAAATTGATTTAATTGCTTTCCAAAGACTGTAGAAATGGAAAAGAATTCTTAACAATAAGGTGTGCATGTTTAACATGGCTTTGGAAAGGTAACCATTTAACACAGTCCAACAGAAAAATTGTTAGGAGTATTATTTGTCAAACGAAACATCAATTACTATAGCTCATTATAACTCTATTATTGATATTCTGATATTTAAGGATGACATCAGGACAGTAGTGAGGGATGATATAGATTCTAGGGAAAAAAGGTTCAACCCATTTGGGTGGAAACTAGAAATAATAAGGAGAAAAAGTCACTGATAAACATAGTCTATAGGCCACCGAATAGTGACATCATGGTGGGGCGAGAAATAAACTATGAAATAACTGATGCATGTAAAAATGGCAGCATTATCATGGGGGATTCTAATCTACATATTAATTGGTCAAACCAGGTCTGTCAAGGCAGCCTTGATGAGGAGTTCATAGAATGTATCCGCGATAACTTCCTTGAACAGGATGTAATGGAACCTACCAGGTAGCAAGCTATTCTAGATCTGGTCCTGTGTAATGAGACAAGAATAATTAAATGATTGTGCAGATAGGGATCCTCTCGGAAGAAGCGATCACAGTATGGTTGAATTTAAAATACAGATGGAGCATGAGAAGATAAAATCCAATACCCATCTCTTGTGCTTAAACAAAGGAGACTGCAAAAGGGATGAGGGTGGCATTAGCTAAGGTAGACTGGGAGCAAAAACTTTATGGTGGGACAATTGAGGAACAGTGGAGGACTTTCACAGCGATCTTTCACAGTGCTCAGCAAACTTATATACCAGTGATAAGGAAGAACAGTAGAAAAAGAAGATAATCAGCCATGGATATCCAAGGAAATAAAGGAGGGTACAAATTGAAAGAAAATGCATACATAGTGGCAAAGATTAGTAGGAACCGAGAGGTTTGGGAAATCTTTAAAGGTGAACAGAAAACCAAGAAAAAAGGTACAAAGAAAAATAAGATGGATTATGAAAGTAAACTAACTCAGAATACAAGACCAGATAGTAAAAGTTTCTACAATTATATAAAACGAAAAAGAGTGGCTAAAGTAAACATTGGTCTTTTAGAGGAGGAGAAGGTGAATGTAATAACTGGAAATGAGAAAATGGCCGAGGCATTGAATAGGTATTTGTGTTGGTTTTCACAGTGGAAGACACAAATAACATGCCAAAAATTGATGACAGGAAGTTATGGCAGGTGAGGATCCAAAAACTATGAAAGAGGTAGTATTGGGCAAGTTAATAGGGCTAAAGGTAGACAAGTCTCCTGGTCCTGACAGAATGCATCCCACGTACTAAAAGAAATGGCGGGAGAAATAACAAATGCACCTGTGGTAATTTAACAAAATTCGCTGAACTCTGGGATGGTCCCCGCAGATTAGAAACAGCAAATGTGACACCACTGTGTAAAAAAGGAGGTAGACAAAAGGCAAGTAACTATAGGCCGGTTAGCTTAACTTCTGTTGTAGGGAAAATGTTTGAATCTTTCATTAAGGAAGAAATAGCGAGACATCTGGATATAAATTGTCCCATTGGTAAGAAGCAGCATGCGTTCATGAAGGGCAGGTTATATTTGATTAATTTGGTGGAATTCTTTGAGAATATTACATGTTCAGTGGACAACGGGGAACCTGTGGATGTGGTGCATCTGGATTTCCAGAAAGCATTCGACAAGGTGCAACACCAAAGACTGCTGCATAAGATAAAGGTGCTTGGTGTTACAGGTAATGTATTAGATGATTGGTTAACTAATAGAAAGCAAAAAGTGGGGGTAAATGAGTATTTTTCTGATTGGCGATAGTGACTAGTGGTGTGCCTTAGGGATCAATGCTGGGACTGCAATTGTTTACGATTTACATAGATGATTTGGAGTTGGGGACCAAGAGTCGTGTGTCAAAATTCGCAGATGACACTACGATGGGTGACAGAGCAAAGTGTAGAGGACGCTGAAAGTCTGCATAGGCACATAGATAGTCTAAGTGAGTGGGCAAGAGTCTGGCAGATGGAGTACAAGGTTGGTAAATGTGAGGTCATCCATTTTGGTAGGAATAACAGCAAAATTGACTATTATTTAAATGGTAAAAAAATACAGCATGCTGCTGTGCAGAGGGACCTGGGTGTCTTTGTGCAAGAATCACAAGGAGTTGGTTTGCAGGTCCAGCAGGTAATTAAGAAGGCAAATGGAATTTTGTCCTTTATTGCTAGAGGGATGGAGTTTAAAAAACAGCGAGGTCATGGTGCAGCTGTAAAAGGTGCTGGTGAGGCCACATCTGGAGTACTGTGTACAGTTTTGATCTCCTTACTTGAGAAGGGATATACTGGCACTGGAGGAAGTGCAGAGAAGATTCACTAGTTGATTCCAGAGTTGACAGGATTGGCTTATGAGGAGAGACTGAGTACACTGGCACCATACACATGGGAATTCCAAAGAATGAGAGGAAATCTTATAGAAAGATATAAGATTATGAAGGGAATCAATAAGATAGAAGCAGGGAAGTTGTTTCCACTAGCAGATGAAACTAGAACTGAGGGGCATAGCGTCAAAATAAGGGAGACCAGATTTAGGACTGAGTTAAAGAGGAACTTCTTCACCAAAAGAGTTGTGAATCTGAGGAATTCCCTGCCCAGTGAAGCAGTTGAGGTTACCTCATTGACTGTTTTTAAGGCAAGGATAGATAAATTTTTGAACAGTAAAGGAATTAAGAGTTATGGTGAGCAAGCGGGTAAGTGGAGCTGAGTCCACAAAAAGATCAGCCCTGATCTTATTGAATGATGGAGCAAGCTTGAGGGGCCAGATGGCCTACCCCTGCTCCAAGTTCTTATGTATATTGCAAACGTACGAGTGAACAGTGGAAGCACATTGTGACTTGATACAAAATGGTAATGCAGCCTTGGAAATATGAAAGAAAACAAGTATATCAATAAAATTCAATATATATGCATAAATATATTTTTGAATAGAGCCACTGAGACCAAAAAGGATTTTAGTGCAGATTGCTCAGGTGGTCCCAGACATCAAATTATCCAAGTGATTTCCATTATGACAGAGTTCCTTTAAAATATGATTACGATGCTACTTTAGCAAAATCAATAAATAGAACTGGAACAAAGTTGCATTAATCCTGCAGGGTTGATAACAGAATTACCATGTGGTAATTGCATCAAATGTGGCCTTGCAGGTAGCATGAATCATTGGCAGCACAGTTAGAACATCGAGAATAATGGATTCCAAAATGCCAGTTACAAGACAATAATGTAATCAAGTGGTCCCAATGATGCAGGACCATTGGACTGCATTCCCAGACTTAACTCCAATTCAGACAGTAATTTTACGATATATATATATAAAATACACACATTTTTCTTCAGCATAAAGAAAATGTGCATGTGTAGAACCACAGGCAAGCTTCTGTAACACGGAATGCGTGTACAATTCAGATCCATTTGGCAAGTCTCACCTGCTGGTCACCCCAGTTGCATGAAGAAGATAATTATGAGAACTAAAGTATATGACACGGCAGATGTTCCTGCTAAGAGGGGTGAATAAATGAGTTGCTGTGTCAGAAGGTGAATCGAAAAATAAAGTAGGAAGTGGATTTGAAGAGGTTTTTCTCTCCGAGAAAAACAAATGGACAATGAAAAACATACTTTCAAGATGCAACCCACTGATGCTCTTGAACAAGTCTCTTTATTTCAGTCCATGCATGCTTGCAAAATCATATTGACCTGGTTTCCAATTGTTGAGAATGTGCCCATGTGATAATTAACGTTAGCATGAATCAGATTCTTTTCATTTGTGACAAAAGCATTGGCCACTCATCACACTTGCTCTTGTATTTAATTGGTTTATTTTCTCCCTTTTAAATGACTTTTACACATGCACTATTCCCTGACTGAGAGAGGGGACAACCCAATCACAGGCCTACCTGCCAGCATCACTGGTGGGATGTTGATTAGATTAGATTATTTTGTTCATTTCATGGGACATGGGCATCGCAGACGGGCCATCAGTTATTGCCTATCCCTAGCTGCCCTTGAGAAGGCGGTGGTGAGCTGCCTTCTTGAATTGCTGCTGTCCATCTGCTGTGCATTGATCCACAATGCCCTCAGGGAGGGAATTCCAGGATTTTGACTCAGCGACTGCGAAGGAACGGTGATATATTTCCAAGTCAGGATGGTGAGTGGCTTGGAGGGATGGTGTCCTTCTAGGTGGAAGTGGTTGTGGGGTTGGAAGATGTTGTCTAAGGATCTTTGGTGAATTGCTGCAGTGCATCTTCTAGATAGTACACACTGCTGCTACTGAGCTTTGGTGATGGAGGGAGTTGAAGTTTGGTGCCCACAAAGTGGGCTGCTTTGTCCTAGATGGTGTCAAGCTTCTTGTGTTGTTGTTGGAGGTGCACCAATCCAGAGAAGTGGGGAGTATTGCATCAGACTCCTGACTTGTGCCTTTTAAATGGTGGATCGGCTTTGGGAAGTCAGGAAGCGACTTATTTGCCACAGTATTTCAAGCCTCTGACCTGCTTTTAGATCAGATGAATAAGGATGGATGGTATCATCAGCAAAGTGATGGATGGGATCATCGACAATGCTATCAACTGGAACTTATTCAGAAATAACGTACTCATTGTCACTCAATTAGAGTTCCACCAGGGCCACTCGGCTCCCATCCTCATTTCAACCTTGGTCCAAATGTGGAAAAGAACTGAATTTGAGATGTGAGATGTGAGGAGTGGCTGCTCTTGTACACTGAAACAACATTTGGCTGAGTGTGACATCAAGAGCCCTGGCAAAAAACTGTAATCAAAACCAGCAATGGGAATTAGGGGAATAACTCTCCATTGGTTAGAGCCATACCTAGCACAAAGGAAGATGGTTGTGGTTATTCAATCAGCTCAGTCCCAAGACGTTGCTCTCGAGTTTCTCAGGGTAGCATCCTAGATCCAACCACCTTTAGCTGCTTCATCAATGACCTTCCCTCCAACATGAGGTCAGAACTGTGGATGTTAGGTGATGATTGCACAATGTTGAGCACCATTCATGATTTCTCAGGCACTGACTCAATATGTGTCCGTATGCACCAAGATCTGTGCAACTGTCAGGCTTGGGCTGATAAGAGACAATCACTTTCACACCTCAAGTGCCAGGCAATGACCATTTCCAACAGAAAATCTCATGATCTCACCAATGGCATTACCATCACTGAATCCCTCAGAATCAATGTTTTGTGAGTTACCGTTGACCAGAAACTGAACTGGACAGGCCATATAAATACTAATGGCTCCAGGGCCAGGTTTTCAAGATATGTTCATTTCTGTCAAGACCAGCATTTGTCGCCCATCCCTAATTTCCCTTCTAAGTGGCTTACTAGGTCATTTCAGGGGACAATTATGAGTCAACCCACATTGCTGTTAGCCTGGAGGTTTCCTTCTTTATAGGACATTAGTAAACAGATGTTTCTTTTTAAATGATAACAGTCTCACAACCACCATCACTGAGATCAAATTTAATTAATTGAATTTAAATTCCACCAGCTATCATGTTGGGATTTTAATCATTCACTTGGGTCTCTGGATTACAAGTCCAGTGACATTACCAGTACACCACTGTCTCCCTGCCGAATAACTGTTTGTGGTAAGTAACTCATCACATAACCCCCCCCAGAGCCTGTTCCGCATCTGCAAACAACAAGTCAGGAGTGATGAAATACCCTCCCACTTGCCTCCAATAACACCCAGGAAGCTCAAGACCATCTAGGTCAAAGCAGCCGGCTTGGTTCCTTAAGCTTCATTCATCATGTGAAAGATTTACTCCCTTAATCACCAATGAACAATGTATAAGATGAATTGTGACAACTGACCAAGGCTCCTTCAACACCAGTCAAACCTGCCATCTCTACCACCAGGAAGGATAAGGGCAGCAGCTGCATAGGAATGCCGCCACCAGCTAGATACCCTTCAAGCCTGACTTGGAACTGCATCACTGTTCCTTCATTATCAGTGGGTCAAACTCCCTTCGCAACAGCAGGTGTACCGACATCACATGGATTCCATTGCAACAGTTGAAGAAGACACCTCAGCACCATCTACCGGAGGGTAAATAGCGAAGGGCAATAAATGCTGGTCTAGCTAGAGATGCACAGAACCCATGAAAGGAAGGGAAAAAAAAGGACCAGTTGGGCCAAATGGCCTGTTTTTGTGCCGTACATTTCAGCTAATTCTATAAAAAATTGGAAACATGATGGACCCTGCACAATTCTGCAGTTATATTGCATTACCAGAATCTAATTTGTGCTAATAAGATATTAAATTCAGATGAGAAGGTCAGGCCTCAGGGGAGTTCTGCACCTGTTCTTATTTTCATCCACAGAACTCAATTCTCACAAAGATGTGCAGGTGGATTGGCCATGGTAAATCAGCTTAGTATCCAAAGATGTGAAAGTTAGGTGGATTAGTCATGGTAAGTGCATGGGTTTACGGAGATTGGGCAGTGGATAATGGATCAGCATGACTAAGATGCTCTTTCGGAGAGTCAGTATAAACTCAATCAATGCCCTCTTTCTGCACTGTGGAGATTCTATGGATTCTGAAAGATATTCTTTACCATTAAAAATGGATGGCAAAATCCACTTACTGATATTTTTAATACAGTAGTTGTGAAGTGTGCAACAGATGCGATTATCCGAGTCTTTTTAAAACCCAGCTTTAGATCACACTGGTTGCACATCACAAACGATGCAACCTGTCCTTTTGGAGAAAGGGGTGGACTGCTTTGGGTTTAGTATGCATAAGATTAGGAGAATTGTACAATATTTTGTCATCACTATGCATGCCTCTCTAAAACAATGTTTTTGCCAATCTGTGGAGATCTGATTTACAGATACAGACATCAGGTGACTGCACTTCGAAAGTAATTCATTGTCTCAAGCCCCTTCATAGCCATTGCAAGAACATGAGAAATTCTATATAAATGCAAATTCCCTCTCTGCTTTCTTATTTATTAAGATATTGATCTGTTCATTTTTGAACAATAATGATTTGCGTATCCACAGGTATGAACCAAAATATAGCTTCATTACCAATTTACCAAACCTTAGAATTAAAGTAATGGGCTGTACCCATTTTGCTCTCTCTTCCATCATGATTACCAGTCACGATACTGTTACATAACATAATCACTGGTTCCATGGAAAAGAACTCTCTGCAGATATTCGAGAGTTTTTTTTTAGGAGCAGTCCACAGAACTGCCAATCATTACGCATTAAGTAATAGGCCTTGTCACTTCCAAGTACGTAAGTAACGTGCCCTGTCAATTAGCTGTTATGTAACAAGCCTGCTTTTTTTTTCACAACTCAAAAGGATATTAGATATGGAATAAAACATGAGTGTGTGGGTGGATGGGCAAGGCAGTGTTACATGGCGGCAGAAGACTGGAGGGGTTCCCGTGAAGCTTTAAATCGGAAGAGTAATTTACAGTTTGTCAGAACATCCAGTACATCACAATGCATAAAACACTTATTTTACTTTACATAATATATATCATCCTTTGTGTTTCCAACACTGTGTGGATGTGTTGGGTCTGCTAATTTGCAGTTATGCTGCCATTGCACACACAGCCTGATTCTATTAAAATTTTTCAAAGTGTTTCACACAATTTTAAAGCATAGTGAATTTTTCCCATACAGGCAACTTTAATTGAATAACGAGGGGAGAAATGACTCCTGAAAACAAATCTTAATAGGATAACGCAGTGGAAATTAATGAAAACCTACAGCGTAGAAGGAGGCCATTTGGCCCATTGAGTCTGCACCAGCGACAATCCCAACCAGACCCTAATCCCATAACCCTATGTATTTGCCCCGTTAATCCCTCTAACCTATTCTGGGACACTAAGGGGCGATTTAGTGTGGCCAATCAACCTGACCCGCACATCTTTGGAGTGTGGGAGGAAACCAGAGTACCCAGAGGAAAGCCACAGAAACACAGGGAGAATGTGCAAACTCCACACAGTCACCCAAACCAGGAATTGAACAGAGGTACCTGGAGCTGTGAAACAGCAGTGTTAACCATAGTGCCATCGTTCGTCTGCAGTAAACAAAAGAATATGGGAACAGAGGAGAAATAATGGACCAGGAACTTTGAGTAGAAAAATTGGGCAAAGTGTGAATAAAGCTGTCAATTTCCTTGTGTCTAATTTGCACAAACATGAAGATGACTTTTAACTCAAGTCAATAAATGTCCAAAGTTTTCCCTGTGTCTGTGTGGGTTTCCTCCGGCTGCTGCAGTTTCCTCCCACAGTCCGAAGATGTGCAGGTTAGCTGGATTGGCCGTACTAAATTGTCCTTTAGTGTCCCAAGATGCATAGGTTAGATAAGCTCGCCATAGTAAATGAATGGGGTTATGGGGATAGGGCAAGAGGAGGGCCTGGGTAAGATACCAAATGGCCTCCTTCTGCACTGTAAGGATTCTATGATTCTTCCATTAAAGAAAAATTATTTGTCCATGTGAATGCAGCCTAAAACATATTCAGCACTCTTTAAGTTACTTAATAACATCACAGTCAATTCCACTGTGATCATTCACTGCTTGCAGTGTACCTGGAATCGATCGTTGTCAGTCGGAGTGGTTTAAACACTGCTCCGGCAATTTGATCCCATAATCCAGACTGATATTTCAGTGCACTGCAGAGGGAGCAGAACACAGTTTCACGTATCCTATCAACTGGAAGGAAAACACCCCACGGAACAACCACTGGACGACAAAAAAAGCTCTCCTCAGGTCTTTGCAAATATTTAAATGTTTATCTCTCAATTCACATAAAATAAAGCCTATATTTTCACTTATATCATTGTTGTCAAGTATGACAACAACAAACGCACTTCAAAATGACTTCCTTAGCTGGAAACCACTTTGAGACATTTTGATGTCTATTTTCTTATTCATTTACAGGAGGTGGAGTATCACTGGCTAGGCCAGCACCTATTTATCAGAGCAGCATGGTGGCACAATGGTTAGCATTGCTGCCTCACAGCACCAAAGACCCAGGTTTGATTCTGTCTGCACGTTCTCTCCATGTCTGTGTGGGTTTCCTTCAGGCTCGTCGGTTTCTTCCCACCGTCTGAAAGACGTGCTGGTTAGGTGCATTGGCCATGCTAAATTCTCCCTCAGTGTACCCGAACAGGAGCTGGAGTGTGGTGATTAGGGGATTTTCACAGTAACTTAATTGCAGAGTTAATGTAAGCCTACTTGGGACATTAATGAATAAACTTCAACTTGCCCATTCCTAATTGCCCATGAGGAGGCGGTGGTGAGCTGCTTTATTGAATGCTGCAGTCCATGTAATGGAGGAACATCCACTGTGCTGTTAGGGAGGGAGTTACAGGATTTTGATCCAGTGACAGTGAAGGAACAATGACATACTTCCAAGTCAAGATGATGAGTGGCTTGCAGAGGAACCTCGGAGGTGGTGTGCCCACGTATCTGCTGCCCTTGTCCTTCAACATGGTAGTGGTCATGGTTTTAGAATGCTGCCTGAGAGTCTTTGTGAATTCTCGGAGTGCATCTTGTCGATGATACACACTGCTGCCACTGTTTGTCAGTATTTGTGGAAGAGATGCCGATCAAGTGGACAGTTTCATCCTGGATGGTATTGAGCTTCTTGAGCATTCTTGGAGCTGCACTCATCCAGGAAAGTGGAGACTATTTCATCACCTGTGCCTTGGAGATGATGGACACGCTTTAGGGATTTTGGAGAGACTTGCTCGGATTCATAGCCTCTGATCTGCCCTTATAGCCACAGTATTTATATGGCTAATCCACTTCATTTTATCGTTAATGCAATCCCAGGATGTTGCTAGTGGAGATTCCGCAAAGGTAATGCCATTGAACGTAAAGCAGTGGTTGTTAGATTCTTCCTTGTTGGAGATGGTCATTGTCTTTCACTTGCATGATGCCAATGTTACTTGCCAGTTATTAGTCAAGCAAATTATCCATGTCTTACTGCATTTGGACGTGGACTGCCTCAGTATATGAGCAGTTGTGAATGGTGCTGAACATTGCGCAATTACCTGTCAACATCCCCACATTTGACCTCATGGTGGAAGGATGGCCATTGATAAAGCAGCTGAAGATGGTTGGGCCAAGGACATTACACTGACGAACTCCTGCAGTGATGTATTGGAATGGAGATGGTTGACCTCGAACAACCCCAACCACCCAATATAAATGCAAGCTTTTTGCTAAGTAATTGCTCTGTCCATTAGATGTTTTAGCCAGAGAGCGAAATTTAATTTAGTCTTCCTTATATGATATGGAGGTCAAAATCTTGAAATAGCTATGCTGCATTTAATGTTATATTAACTCTTGTGTAGTTTGCATTATCGGAAGCTCATCCAATGCTTCCGGTTCTCCAAAGTTGAAAGTTACACTCATTAACTCTTGAATCTGCTTCTTCCAAAAATTGTTTACTATTCTATTTCAGTTCTATTATTAGCTTCATTTTGCTTTTGATATGGTACCTTTTAGTTATTGAAACCTTTTATTCCCTTTCGATGCAAAAATGAGAGCGAAATTTAATTTAAAATTTTATGCTTTTCTGGTTCAATTTTAAATTTAAGTAGTCAAATAATTGCCTCAAAACTATACAAAATATCACATTTTCAGCCAAATATTCTCAAGCCTAATCTGGTCATGGAAAGTAATTGCAAAATGAGGGGCATCTGTAAACTTGGTTCCACGTATTATCATAGAATCCTAGAATCCCGACAGTGCAAAAAGAGGCTATTTGACCCATCAAGCCTGCACTGACAACAATCCCACTCAGGCCCGATCACCATTACCACATGTATTTGCCCTGCTAATCTCCCTCACCTATAAGGGGCAATTTAGTTTGGCTAATCCATCTAACCTGTACATCTTTGGACTGTGGGAATAAAGTGGATTACCTGGAGAAAACCCACCTCGACAAGGGGAGGATGTGCAAACTCTACACAGACAGACAGTCACCCAAGGCCAAAATTGAACCCCGCTGTGAGGCAAAGTGGTAACTACTGTACCACCGTGCTGCCCCAAATCAGCAAAGTTAATGAAGTTACCAAGACATGATTGGATAGAAACCAAATGTTCGAGCCACTAATTAGCAAGTAACAACGGTCAATGACGAGTAATACTGCGAGAAAGATGCATTTGACATTGTATGACATTGTAGAAATATCATGGCAATGAAAGAAAATGGCATGTTCGGGCATTAAGATGGAGCAGAAAAGCTGTCAGAGAATGGGAACTGGGAAATGTGGAGAAGGAACAATAAGGAAAGTAAGTGTGAAGAATTATTTGAAATCTGGTAGGCAATAGCTATACGAATAGTTCTCAAAAGCTTCACTAGAAAAATTCTCATCTCCTTCATTACAATTCAGAATACTTTCCCCTTTATTCATACACAAAAGACGAGCTTGTAAAGGTAAACTCACATGCTCTACAGGCTAAAACTCAGTTGTATGCAATAGATACTGGTTACATAATAAACAATTAAGCCTTTCTGCGTGGGAAGAGTAATCTAGACTTGAAACATTGGCTCTATTCTCTCTCCCCATGGATGCTGTCAGACCTGCTGAGATTTTCCAGCATTTCCTGTTTTTGTTTCAGATTCCAGTATCCATAGTATTTTGCTTTTAAGCCTTTTGTAGAACTGGTTGAGGCAATACACCAGTATAAGATGTCGATACACATTCCCAATCTTTTCAAACTCACTGAAAAACATGACGCTGGTATCATTTGGCTTAGCTACACGATGCTGCTCCATCTATAATGAAGCAATAACAGTTCCAAAATTTAGCAGCGCTTTTTCAATTATTTTACAGCAGGAGCCCATAATGAAAAGCTTTACATGAGAAATTAACTTCACAAAGTCATTCATTCCATTCCCAAAGTGTTTAGTGAAGGAGGGAGGTAGGGAGTTGAAGAATGGAATGCATTACTTTGAATTCTATTACTCTTCTTTCTGACTCACACAAAATAAAAACAAGATTTTCCTTCATAAAAAGTTAGAAATAAAAAGTAAGTAGTATATTCATACATAATGTTGATGTTTGGAATCTCTTAGCTACTTTGATGAGGTTACAGTGTTCATTTAGATAGCTTTTAAGTAAAAAAAAACAAACCTTTGATTATGAACAATTGGAGAAAATGGTTACCTGCCCCAGCAGAATGGGACAGCAATTACAGCCAACTTAACTTCTTTTGTCATGCCAGGAATTTCCAAAAAAAATCCTGGTCCTACAAAAGATGTGAACAGAATTGACTACCGAGCATTAAAGTGAGTGATCTAATTTCTTAATTCCAATTCACAGAATCTCGACATTCAGCCCATCAGGCCTGCACTGACCACAATCCCACTCAAGCCCTGTAGCCCACATATTTACCTTAATAATCCCCCTGACACTCTGGGACAAGTTAGCATTGCCAATCAACCTAACTTACACAGCTTTGAACTGTGGGAGGAAACCCACACTGACAGAGAGAATGTGCAAACTCCACACGGAGATTGACCAACGGTGGAACTGAACCGGGTCCCTGGCGCTGTGAGACAGCAGTGCTAACCATTGTGCCACCATTCTGCCCCCTGCAGAATCAATCAATCTGGTAGATTTTTGTCTTCGTGATCTATGCGGTGAATTGATGAAGGAGATTACCTGGCCATTATGCAGATTTCAATGGAGAGACTTCTTTAAGGAGCATGCCATCGTCTCTTGTCAGATTACTGACAAAAATATCTATTATCTGTCACTTTATTTCTCCGCCCTGCTGCCGTTCTAACTTCCCTATCCTCTGCCTCATAAACTTTTCCAATGAAATTCAATGTTAGCTCAAGGTACAGCACATCATCTTTCAATTAGTCTCTTTAAGCCTTCCAGATCCAACACTGAATTTAGCAATTTCACAGCATAACCATTGTTTCAATTTTTCTCAGACAGCTGGTGCTGGCAATAGATCGAATGTTGGCCACGAGAACGATCATTTGTTACTTTTCTTGCCTCATTACCACTATCTTTGCCTTGTAGCATCATTGATTGTCATTTATTAACTCCGCCTTGCCACCCTTTCACATATGTCCCCCTGTGTTCTTTCCTCTGTACTTTCTTAAAGCCTGTTACATCTCTAACTTCTTCCAATTCTCAGAGAATCCCTACAGTGCAGAAGGAGGCCATTCAGCCCATCAAGTCTGCATCACCTCTGACTCAGGCCCGATCCCTGTAACCCCACATATTTTATCCCACTAATCGTCCTAACCTAAGGGCAAGTTATCATGGCCAATCCACCTAACCAACACCACTTTGGAAGGAAGTCAGAGCACCTGGAGGACACCCACGCAGACATGCGGAGAATGTGCAAACTTTACACATTTAGTCACCTCAGGCCGGAATTGAACCGAGGTACCTAGCACTGTGAGGCAGCAGTGCTAACCACTGTTTCACGGTGCTGCTCAGGGGAGCGGTCATAGAGGTCTAGAGCGTGGAAACAGGCACTTCGGCCCAACTTATTCATGTCTCCCTTTTTTTTAAACCAATAAGCTTGACCCAATTGCCTGCATTTGGCCCACATCCCTCGATATGCATTTTACCCATGTAGCTGTCTAAATGTTTTAAAAGACAAAATTGTACCTGCCTCTACTACTACCTCTGGCAGCATCATTAATCTGAGACATTGGGCTGGATTTTATGCTCCCTCTGTCCACATTGTTGGAGGCAGGGAAGTTGTTAAAGAGCAGGGGATGTCCTTCCCACTGCCTACCAGATGGCCCAAGCTGTCTGAAATTTTACAGGGGATAGCGGAGGCTTTGGGCAGCCCAGCCATCCTTGGGCCTACTGATCCCCTTAAGTCATCAATTAGTGGTCATTTAAAGGTCAGCATAGCTTCAAAGTATGGACTACCATGAAGAAAGAACATATGTTTCCTTCGTCCAAAATTAGGTCTAAATCAGTCCCTCAATTTATAGCTCAATATGCAGCAACTATAGGATTGACAACACAACTAGCAAAATTGAAAATTCAGTACTGTTCACACACAGTTCATAAAAGACAGACTTCCTCGAATAGAATAGACTACCTTCCATGCAGAAGGAGGCCATTTGGCCCATCAAGCTTGCACCAACAATCTCACCCATGCCCTATCCCTGTAACTTCACGTATTCACCCTGCTCATCCCCCTGACACTAAGGGGCAATTTAGCATGGCCAATCCATCTAACCCACACATCTTTGGACTGTGGGAGGAAACCAGAGCACCTGGAGGAAACCCACGCAGACATGGGGAGAACATGCAAACTACACACTGAGGATGGCATTAAACCCAGGTCCCTGGCGCTGGTGTTGTCAGACTTCTTGCTGTGAAGCAGCAGTGCTAATTACTGTGCCACCCCAACCTATAATATCATGCATTACTTTTCATTGTTAAACATCTGTGGTTTTTGAGTTGTTTTATGTAGCATTTTTAAACCAGCTCATTACACTATTTCTTTTGAAGCAATGTTTGATTATTTTGGCCATGGGGTGTGATACAATTAAAACCTATCTTTCAGCCTCCCCCTGTGGTTTGCCTTTACAGAACCTCAAAAACAAAAGACTGAGAAGTTTGACATAATCCGTTTGTGATTCATCCCAATTTTCTTTTGCCTTTTTCAATCCTGGTGCTGTCATACGCTGTGGACCTTCATCCTTTGGCTCAGCTGCTTAAGACAGAAGCAATGCTTGTTTTACAAGAATCTCCATGACAATCACTGGGGTAGCGAGCAACTGAGCAAATGCAAACAAGCATGTCCAAGGTCTAAACTGAGGCCTCTAGACACGCAAATCACGAATAATTACAAAGTAGAAGCAACGCAATTGCAAGAAAGTAATTGAGATTTACCTACTTTTCGCTTTAATGTTTGTCACACTGTGCTGCTAACAACCTTCACATTAGCAAAAACATTTTCAGAGAATTAAACCAATATTTCTAAAGGGCAAATTCTACGCGGAATGGATCGCATGCTGTGGGCCAGATGTTTTCAGTTTGATTTAAGGATTGGCATGTGGCCAGTGACATGAATAGGCCGATTACTTATCAAAATACTTCTCAGGATCAGCCGAATATTATGCTTGTGTGGCACGTCTCAATTTCTGTTAACCTCAGAAGTACACTGAATGAGGTGTTCAGTGCACTGCTATCTTGAATTGTTTTACTTCCCTCACGTCTTGATAGCACTCAATATTTTGAACATTTACATATAACTCAGAGTTTCCAATTAAAATAGAAGCTGTTTGCTCTCTATTGAAATAATCAATCAAAGCAGTCATTTCACCAAAGTCATGATCAGATCGGGATAATTTCAATTTTCAGAACACAGTTTGAAAGGACCAGTTGTCGAAATGTCAGGATGTGGAATCTGTGCACAAATCACCAAAAATAACTTGGGCAATGGCAGGCTTCATTTGTCCTGTATTAAACTTGAGCCAAACAACATGAGTTTTCCCAAGGGACAGAAATATCAAGTCCTTTTGTGGTTATCGTAAATGTTTGATAGAAACTAATTCATTTTCCAAGGCACCGCACTCAGGGAATCACGATCAAATGTATTCCCTCCTTTGAAGTGAGATTAGTGATAGACCATTAGTGATAGACAAGATTTCTGATAGACAAGGAAATTAAGGGTTATGGGGAGAAAGCAAGAAAGTGGAACTGATCCACTGCAGATCAGCCATGATCTAATTGAATGGTGGGGCTGACTCAAAAGGGCTAGTTGGCCTACTCCTATTTCTTATGTTCTTAGTGGTGAGAGGAATTTAGCAAGGTCCACCAATTTCATCCAGTCCATATCTTAGTCACGTATTCAAAGAACAAAGAAAATTACAGCACAAGAACAGGCCCTTTGGCCCTCCAAACCTGTACCGACTATGCTGCCTGACTGAACTAAAATCCCTGACACTTCTGGTGACCATATCCCTCCATTCGCATCCCATTCACGTATTTGTCCAGACGCTCCTTAAAAATCACTATCGTATCTGTTGTATTCAGTCCTATTTTTCTATTCCTGTTAGTTCTCTTGTGGCATGGACAAGAAAAGTCAAGACCAAGCACATTGAACCAATTCACAGATCAAGCAGATGGGGAGGATGGGGAATCAGGAAAGAAGAGAAGGAAAGAAGAGTGAGGAAATAGGGAGTGAGGATGGAAGAGACAGGTGAGCAGGAAAAATGGAAAGAGGGAGGGAGGAGGGATGGATGGAAGAGAGAAAGAAAGACAGAGGGAAGAGAGAAAAAAACAGGGGAAAAGAGGGAGAGAGAGGGGAAGAGAAAGAGATGGGAAGAGAGAGAGGAGGAGGAAGAGTGAGGGAGGAGGAAGAAAGAGGGAGGAGAAAGAAGAAAAAGCGAGGAGGAAGAGAGAGAGAGAGAAAGAGAGAGAAGGAAGAGAGGGAGGGAGGAGAAAGAGAGCGGGAGGAGAGAGAGAGACAGAATAGGGAGAATAGAGATAAGGGAGTGCAAGAATAAGAAGAGGTGGTAAGAAAAGAGAAGGGTAGAGTGTGGAATAAATAGAATAGGGAGCAGGAAGGGAAGGGTACAGACATGAGGAGGAAGGAAGAGGACAATGGATTAAAGTAGGAAAGTTATCACAGCACCTAAAAGTTCTCTCAACTGTTTCCTTTTAGAGTTTAAAGCAACAGATAGGGCACTTCATTCATGTATTTAATTTAGGCTCCCACGGTGAAATTGGTAGCCTTACGTAACATCAATAGTTGCTTCTGCAGGTTTTACAAGGCTGAGGTAACCACTCAGTTAAAAGGAGGCAGGAGTTGCCAACTGAGGAAGATGTGTTTCTTTTTGCAGCAGTCTGAGCGGGGCAGGAGCTGCCGGCATATCTCCTCCTCCTCTTCCCCCCCTCAAAAGGTAGCCTCTCTGCTTGGCACGGACTCTCTTCTGGCTGCTGCAATCAGCAACCTCCGCACATCCCCACCCCAACCTTTAATCCCTGCCCTCCCAGCCTCAGAATTCCCTAGCTGCAGCCTCCTGCCATTGGTTTCCCCACTCTGCAGCCAAACTATTTGCCTGGGTGGGAACTGAGATCGATCAATCCGGAATGGGAATTTGTGATCCACGTCTGCTCTGTCCAGTCCTCCAGCATGTTACTTGTTTCATTTCAAGAAAATATTGGCTCATTGAACTCAATTTCTCCTCAAAGGACCATGCTGTCATTCCCAGAATCAATCGAGTGGCTCCATGTTGCACTCCCTCTTGGACCTCTTTTTTCTCCTATTTATTATGCTTTTAATAACAAGCAAAACCTTCTTTTGGTTCCGAGATTCATGGTGAAAACCTCTGACCTCCACAGCTGCGGTTCTCTGGTTTCACTGTAGCAAATGAAGTTTAGTGTGAGCCTCAAATTCAGTTCTCACTCGCAACAGGGTGAGCATGGACAAAAATCAGAGAATCCTGCCCCATAACTGCACATGGTGCTCCAGCTATGGTGTCATCTATGCAATTGCTGCAAAACTTCCTTACTGCTGTATTTTAATGCCCTTGCAGTAAAGGCGAAGATAGCATTTACCTTCCTAACTGCTTGATATACCTGCATGTTAACATTACCTAATTTGTTTGACAGGATCCACAAATCCTTCCGAGCACCGTCATATACTAGCCCCTTAATTTTAAAAATAAAACAGTCTGCTTTTCCATTCTTCCTACCAACATGGATTATTTCATACTTAGAATCATAGAATCCTACACTGCAGAAGAAGTCCATTCGGCCCATCAAGACCACAATCCCACCCAGGCCCTATCCCCATAACCTCATGCATTTACTCTAGCTAATCCCACTGAGACTAAGGGGCAACTCAGCATGGCCAATCCACCTAACCCACACATCTTTTGGACTGTGGGAGGAAACCGGAGCACCTGGAGGAAACCCACCAGACATAGGGAGAACATACAAACTTCACGCAGTGACTTAAGCCAGGAATCGAACCCGGGTTCCTGGGACTGTGAGGCAGCAGTGCTAACCATTGTGTCACCATGCAGCCACACATTATACACCATTTCCAACTTTCTTGCCTAATCATGTAACCTGTCCACATTTCTTTGCCACCACATTGTGTTCTCCTCACAGCTTACTTTTCATCTAGTTTTGTATCACCCGAAAATTTGGATCACATTGCAGTCGATCCACTCAGCTAAGTCATTCATAGAGACTGTAAATGGCTAAGGCCAAAACATTGATTTTCACGGCAATCTGCCAGTTACACAATCCTGAAAATGGCTTTATTTAATTCAATTCAAAGGGCATAATGGTCTCTTCTTACTTCCATTTTCTATGTTTTTATGTTACCTCTTTGATAACCAATCCACACTAGCATAGCACACACAATCCATGAACCATATTCTTGCCCATCAACTTCTCCAATGTTCAGTGTATCAACTACTTTCTGAAAAATTAAATATATTACATCAACTGGTTCCTTTTTATCTATCCTGCCTCTCTGACACCGTCAAGCAGCTTTGTCATTTTTGTGCCATATCATTTCCCTTTCACAAATCTGTTTTGTAGCTGCTGAATCAGTGTTTTATTTTGTTCCAAATGCATCATCAACATGTTCTTGTGTAATAGACTTGAGCATTTTTCACTATTATTACTTCTTAAGTTATCATTCACTTTCTCAGGAAATTTAACGGGCTGGATAATCCCGCTTCCCAGCCATGTGTTTCCCAGCAATGGAAAGCAGCGTGCTGTTTGCTAGCAGGGGGGATTCTCTGATCCTGTTGCCTTCAATGGGATTTTCCATTGATGTCACCCCAGGCCACTGTGAAACCTGCGCAGGGAAATCCCATTGGCGTGAACGGTCAGAGAAGTCCGGCCAATATTTTAAATTTACATTTTCATACGTTCTAGTAAAAAACAAATAAATATGAGGCTGCAGAGCTAACAAACTGATCCACATTTGTTGTGGAATAAGGATATTTTGAAACTAATTACTGCTTACAACTTTTAAGTGTGGTCAAAGCAGGGCTGGGATGATAATTTCCTTACTTCTGACTGAAAATTAGTTTCAGATACATTTTGCACTTTACAGTATCAGGTAAAAATATCTGTGACAGATATTTCTGAGATAAATTTGGTTCTATCAACACACTTATTCTCAATTATTATTTTTTTTTACACAGCTGCAGCAACGATAGTTTCACATCATAAATCTCATCTATAATAAAGGTATTTAGAGTTCAGGAGTTGATGGCCATGGAAGGTGCATTCACAAGGTGACCAAACAAGTTAATTATCAGCCCATTTATTCTTCAAATATGCATAGGGACAGGGAGTAAGTAAGAGCGGGAGGGTTTCCTGGGCAGTCACACAGCAGAAGATGATGAAAAAACACTGTGGTATTTTGCTTAACAGGACCATAGCCCAATCCAATGGAGGCTCATGGTTGCCAGTGCCCTCTTAGGGCAAGAAGAGGAGGAGGAGAAGGATTTAGGTTAAAGTGCAGTTCTCATTTCTGGTGGGCATATCTGCAATTTATAGATCCTGGTGTATTATGACAATCTGGTACATATAAAGTTAATGTAGAACTGAGTACAGCACTGCCCATATAGTGAGGTTAAATAGGCATGCAATCCAGATCCAGGGTTAGTGTGGTGTTGAGCAGAGACGGGTCAAGGTCTACGCATTGAGATAGTTCCTAGCCTATACTATACATACATAAATAGTTCTACTTCTAATGAAGACTTACAGTTATCCTACTGAATACTATGAAGACTTCAAGAGACACCAGTCTGTAAACAAAACTATCTCCACACCTTGAAATAGGTGCAGACACTGGGCAGTATTGGCTGACCAACCTGCTGCATGGTGGTGGGAGGTGGCCTGTGGTGGCATTTTCCAGTCTCACTGTTGTCAACAAGGTTTCCCATTGAATGCTCCTCCTCACTGCCGTGAAACTTGCAATGGGAGTGCGCCATCGGCAGGACCATAAGATCCCGCAGGCAGGAACGGCCGGGAAGCTCTGGCCATTGGGCAGAATTTTACAGCCTCGCTCATCCTGAAACTACAAAATCCCATCCAAGGTCAACGGACCTTTCCATGTTCTTGCCAAGGCAGGCGGGGCGGTATAATTCCAATCATTATATTGCAAGAACTATAACCCAAAATTTCCCACGACAAAATCACAGATTTACCTGGGAAACACACGTCCATTATTAGATTTAATGAAATATTGAAGAATGGTGGTATTTTGACATCAAGCAAAAATTAAGAAAGATGACAATAAGACAGGATCCTACCTCACTTGATCAAAGACAGATGGGCTGGTAATATCCTGTTAGCAACTGGCTGGTATGACTCTCACTGTGATTTTCAATCAGGAGGGCAATGGTTCGTTAGTTTATACCCACGTAAGTTTCAAAGAGTAAGGGGTTACTTGATCAAAATCTTTAAGATCCTGAGGGGTATTGACAACATGGATGTGAAGAGGAATTTTCCTCGTCAGAGAATTTAGAATGAAATGTCACAGTCTAAAAATAAGGGGCTGCTTATTTAAGATGAGGAGAATTTGCTTCTCTTGGAAACCCTGGGAGTCTCTTCCTCAAAAGGCAGTGGAAGCAAAGTCTTTGAGTGCTTTAAAGGCAGAGCTGGTTAGATTCTTTGTCAACAAGGGGATGAAAGGTTATGAGGGGTAGACAGGAATGTGAGGTTGAAGTTAGAATCAGGTCAGCCATTGAATGGCAGTGCAGGCTTGAGGGGCCAAGTGGCCTATTCCTGCCCCTAATTTGTGTATTTGGTGTAAGTACCGGGTCGGTCATTGAACCACTGAACTGGCTTATTAGCGCCACTCTTCAGACACATACATTCTCCAATGAGGCTTAAATACAAGAGAAGGAGATGGCGCCCTGGCAGCAGTCTAAGGGGAGGGAAGAAATTGTGTTGAGGGCTGTGTTTCAACCTAATAGGATCACCCCGTCATCCATCCCCACTCACTGTAGCCAACACATCACAGCTCTGTCCATCCAGTAGAGAGATTGCCCTCTGTACGATGATGGCCAGGTAGTTTTGTATTGTTCGAATGTTAAAGTTTATGAATGGTCTTCAGAACGCAGCTCTATCTTGAAGTGCACGGTCTCTACGGTCTAGGGGTGGCATGGTGGCACAGTAGTTAGCACTGCTGCCCCACAGCACAGGGACGCATCTTCAATTCCTGACTTGGATCACTGTCTTTGCAGAATCTGCACATTCTCTGAGTCTGCGTGGGTTTCCTCTGGGTGCCCTGTTTCCTCCGAGTCTGAAAAACCTGCTGGTTATGTGCATCAGCCATGCTAAATTCTCCCTCAGTGTACCCAGGTAATCACCGTAATGTGGGGATTTTCACAGAAACATCACAGCAGTGTTTTTTTTTAATTCATTTGTGAGACATTGGTGTCGCTGGCTAGCCAGCATTTATTGCCTATCCCTGGTTGCCCTTGGAAGGCAGTTGAGACTCAACCACATTGCTGAGGTTCTGGAGTCACATGTAGGCCAGAGCAGGTAAAGATGGCAGATTTCCTTCCCCAAAGGACATCAGTGATCCAGATGGGTTATTCTGACAATTAGCAATGATGTCACGGTAATCAGTGGATTCTCAATTTCAGATATTTTTTATTGAATCCAAATTCCACCATCTGCCATGGCGGAAATCAAACCTGGGTTCCCAGAACATTTACCTGAGCTTCTGGATTAATAGTCTCTTGATAATACCATTCAGCCATCTCCTTCCCTCTGTTAATGTAAGCCGACTTGTGACACTAATGAAAATAAACACAACTTAAATCTATCTTGCCAACAAGAATTTCTGATGGTGGGGCTCCTGATCTCTTGTCACTGCAAGGCATACAATTGCCCTTCTGCACTTGGAAGAGTCACCCACCATCTGAAATTGGACAGCACATATCCACTATTGTGGAGTGGCCGTTAAAAGGATTCACAGTGGGCATCAGCTGCCAATACCATTTGGACGTGTTCAGGTCTTGGAAATGTGCCTAAAAGTGTGGTCCCAACCCCAGATAAAAATTCAATCCTAGGTGTGTAGTAGTAAGTTATAAAGCAATAATCCAGGCAAGGGGATCCATAAAGCATCAGACTGATAGAGTTACTATTTTCAGCTGACTGCTAGACAGGCATCATTTTGAAATGTTAATATCTCTATTTGCTTGTTTGGCTTGCCACCAGCCATGTAAAAAAAAGCTTGCATTTATATGGCGCCTTTCACAGCATGTGAAAGTGCTTTACAGCCACTGAACTCCTTTTGAAGTATAATCACTGTGCAATATCAGGGAGATTTTATGGGGCAGATTTCATCTTCTCAGCTGTGCATTGGTCTGAATGAAAATCAGGAGTGTCCTCTAAAGAGCATATCATTGCCCACACAAAGCAGGAAAATGGTTTTAGGGAATGCAAAGATTTATGGTATTATGGAGTTACCAACATTAACTTACAGCAGATTAATTTACAAATTCTGCACAACATATTGAGCTTCTGAGCTTCGTCTATTTAGGGAGTGTGTTAACTGGAACCATGGAGTAATCTTGAGCCCGCGTTCACTGTCTGTGCGAATGGCAGTGGGGATTCAAGATCGCAGTTCTCGCTGGTGAGCATTCGATTTTGGATCTTCCCCACCACACGCCGATGACGTCATCAGTTTCATATCCATAACGGGCATGAACCTGCTGAACGTGGATTTGAATAGATTTTAATTAACCCATCTCCTTGCTAGATATTGACCCCTCCTCCTTGCCATATATTGACACCATGCCCTCATGTTATGTCGGCGCAGTTTATAACAGGTTCACACAAACGTGAACCTGTTGTTGGAGGCCTTCCCGGGATGATAGCTCCTAGAGCAAAGGGATGTGGCTGGACAGTGTCCTGGCAGTGCCCAATGGTACTGCCCCTTGACAGTTTGGCATCAACAGGTTTGCACCGTGCCAACCTGGCCCCAGTGGAAGCCTCATGGTGGATTGGGAGTGGGATTTATTTGGGTGAGTGGACGAAGAAACTGGGGATGCAGGTGATGGCTGTTGATAAGGGGCTGACAATTGGGGAAGAGGCCAATGACTGGTGGGTGTTGCTGAGATAGAGGAGTACTGACTCAGATTGGGGGTGGGGAGGAGGGAGAGCCCAAGACCTCCGTGGTGGGCTGGGACAAGATTTAGGTAGGTTATGAACCAGATGCATTTGAAGATGATGCCCCAACCTCTGTACAGCTGAGTTTTTCTAGCGTGTTGAGGTCCCATCCTCCTGTATGATGGAGTGAAACACACACACATATACACACTTCATTGTTTTTTGGGCAAAGTATCACACGATCTGGGAAAAAAAATGATGTGAGAAACACACTGATTTTATTGCCAGAAACAACACTCTGCCATTTTTAGTAAATTTCACCTGGTGTTCCATGACTTTATCCATTGTCAACTCCACCCTGTGGTATACAGATTTCATAAATATTTAATTCAAAAGTGTGCATTTTAAACTCAAATAAAGGATACTTCCTTGAACAAAGCAATCAAAACATATGGTTAAATAATACATGGATGTGGTTACCATTCCACTGCTAAAACTCTCATGACATTTAAATCAACAGTCTATATTCACTCAAAGTGGAACAGGTATAAAGATAAAAAGCAGTAGGAAGTGTAAGTAGTAGATATTAAAACAAATTAATAGTAGGTCTTTAATTAACAGTACAGGATGTGGGGCTCTCCAATAAACAGATCCTCTATTTTTCCTGACACAGTGCAACCTACTTAGTCCAAAGCAATTGAATACACAGGATCAACAATTTAATGATATATGATAATGTACAGTGTGTGGACATGTGTGACAATGCTAAGTTGTGCATTAATTGTTGTCTTGTACAGATTCTAAGGATCCTCCTGTGAATTTTTCTCCTTATCCACATGGTAAACCATGCTCAGGTCTGGAAAGAAGCTAGTGTCATTTGCTGAACAGAGACTAACAACAGTTACTAGGTTACTCTATGTGGGCAAATATTAAATAAATTGGCATAGTTCAAGCAGCAGGGCATCCAAACAGATAACACGGCACTGGATCCGAAGAGGAAGAAAGAAGATTTATATCTTTTGGCCACGCCTCTTTAAACTGTGATGGAATGGAGAGGGATGGACAGATCCTACGTTAAATCACTTAAAGGGAGTTCAAAACTCTATCTACTACTCAACAGAAGATATTGGTTGTTGTTACTTCTGTGGGTCAGTGGCCATGTTTGGAACTGTATTACTTGAAAGGGAATCCTCCTGCAGTGGACAGCTCCATTTTCTGAAAACATAATAGGGCAAACAGCACTGAAGTACATTTGTTGTAATGCCTGCCCACAGGCAACTGATCCATCCCAACATTACAAATAGAGCCATGACCTTGTGTTAGAAGTTCGTCCTGTTACAGTTGCATTGGCAAAGGGGATCCTGAGGAATTTCAGTGACTTTTACATTTAACCAATTGCAGAGCAGGTTGATCCATACTTTAGGGCTAGAATTCTCCTATCTCGGCCGTGGCTGGGATACTCCAGTCCCGCTGCAGTGAATGAAGTTTTGGCTGAAAACCAAATTTTCCATTCTCGCTGGCAGTGGTGGTGAGACGTACAAGATCAGACTATTCTGGCCTAAAAGTATTGTTGATGTATAAGATGTAGGTCACGTACATAAGAACATAAGAAATAGAAGCAGGAGTAGGCCATCTAGCCCTTCGAGCCTGCCCCGCCATTCAATAAGATCATGGCTGATCTGTCGTGGCTCAGTTCCACATTCCCGCCCTCTCCCCATAACCCTTAATCCCCTCGCTTATCAAAAACCCATCAACCTGCGTCTTAAAAATATTTAGCGAGGTAGCCTCCACCACTTCAACGGGCAGAAAATTCCAGAGATTCACCACCCTTTGAGTGAAGAAGTTCCTCCTCAACTCTGTTCTAAACCGCCCCCCCCCTTTATCTTGAGGCTGTGCCCCCTAGTCCTACTGTCCTTTCTGAGCGGGAAGAGTCTCTCCACCTCTATCCTATCCATCCCATTCATCATCTTATACGTCTCAATGAGATCTCCCCTCATTCTTCTAAACTCTAACGAGTACAAGCCTAGTTTATTCAGCCTCTCCTCATAGCTCAACCCCTTCAACTCCGGTATCAGCCTAGTAAACCTCCTCTGCACTCCCTCCAAGGCCAAAATATCCTTGCGTAAGTGCGACGTCCCCCTTTTCAGCACTGTATTCTGAATATAGGAAGGATTTTATTGAGGGTATAGAGGATAGAGAAGAGGAACATGTTCAGTTAGTACATGGCAGCATATTGGATCAATGGTTAGCACTGCAGCCTCACAGCACCAGGGACCTGGTTTCAATTCTGGCCTTGAATGACTGTGTCTGGAGATAACACATTCTCCCGATGTCTGCATAGGTTCCCCTGCGTGATCTGTTTTTCTCCCACAGTCCAAAAATGTGGAAGTTAGCTGGATTGGCCATGCTAAGTTGCCCGTTTATGACCCAAGATGTCGAGGGTAAGGGGATTAACTGTGGTAAATGCACAAGGTTACGGGATTAAGGCGAGGATCTGGGTAAGATGCTCTTTTGGAAAGTCAGTGCAGACTTGATGAGCTGAATGGCCTCCTTCTGCAATGTCAGGATTCTATGTCAGGCTTTACAGATAGGAGAGGAAAAAGCTGGAGAATGTTTCCAAGCATGGTAAATTACTAACTTGGCAATAGCCAGATACTTCAGCATGTTGCTTATGATATTCAACGTTAGCACTTACCTTCCATTACGTCCCTGGTTAACTAGCTCCTGACTGGATACAAAGATATAGCTCTTTCACACTGGTCACAACAGCTAAGATCTTACAGCATTTGCCACACGTTCAGAGAGCATTTTCACAGTACATGACCCAGAAAAAAACCAGCTAAGTTTTCCCATTTGTTACTTTGCACAAGGCAAATTTCCAGATAGTTGTCCTTTTTTTAAAGTTTTATTTATTAGTGTCACAAGCAGGCTTACATTAACACTACCACGAAGATCCTGCGAAAATCCCCTAGTCACAACACTCCAGCGCCTGTTCGGTTGCACTGAGGGAGAATTTGGTGTGTCCAGTGCGTCTAACCAGCACATCTTTTGGATTGTGAGAGGAAACCAGAGCGCTCGGAGAAAAGCCATGCAGACATGGGAGACAGTGACCCGAGCTGGCATTCGAACCTGGGTCCCTGTCACTGTGAGGTGGCAGTGCTAACACTGTGTCCCCATCACACCTCTGCTTTTGCAATGCAAGCTCTTATAACTGGGGGAAGAGACAGCTTATTAACTTTCTGTTTCAGAATGTCAACAGTTTGAATACCATTTTAGGTGTTTTGATCTCTTTTACCCCCCGGTTGTGTTTCTAACGGTGAATTAGTTTCTCAAAGTACTAGTCCAGAATCTACTTGGCCAAAATTCAAAATCATTCACTCATTATATCCTGAAAGAATATTGTTAGGAGTACAACATCTTGCAATTGCTCTAAATTGTTAGCGTAAGTAAGCCTTTCTCCCAGATATTTTGTGGGACCAGAGCCACGCATATTGTTTCTGTGTATTATAATGTAGATTATAGAAAATGGCTCAAATGATTTCTCAAGCTACCCATGCTTTGATCCAATAACCTTTGGTGAAATTGTATAGGTCGGAGGCCCTAAATCAATAAACATGATTAAATTTCCAGAACAGGAATTTAGAGATCCAATTTGCTGGATCAATATCCTATGTCTTTGTCAACAGGTGGGATTTTACAGCCTTACTCATCCCGAAACAATAAAATCCCACCTGAGGTAATGAACCATTCCATATTCTGCCCCTTGTCTGCTCCGATTTCCGTGGCAGACGAGTTCAGTAAAATTCCAACCAATGATTCTGATGACTTACTACACAGATACACAAGCTGGTGATTTGAGGGTTGAAGTTCCACTCTCAGCCAAGCAACCTCAATCAAATAATCATCAAGTCCCATTTTCACAATTTCCATTCACTTGCCAAGTTTGCTGTCTTTATCCCAGTTTGAAGCAATGTAAATAGCATGAAGTGTTGCTGTAAATAACTTGATGGCAATTCTGGAGCTGAGATTTTGGCTCCCAGTATACAGAGGTCAGAAACAGAGAAACTAGAATCAGGAATCTGGTGGCAATGGGGAAGAAGTTGTTTCCAACAAACTCAAGAACAGCTTCTTCCCTGGTGCCATTAGACTTTTGAATGGACGTACCTAGCACTAAGGTGATCTTTCTCTACACCTATGACTATAACACTACATTCTGCACTCTCTCCTTTCCGTCTCTACGGATGGTATGCCTTGTCTGTATAGTGCACAAGAAACAATACTTTTCGTTGTATACTAACACATGTGATCACAATAAATCAAATCAAAGAGTAGGCCATTCAGCCCTTTGAACCTGCTCCACCATTCAGTATGATCATGGCTGATCATCAAATTCAATATCCTGATTTCCTCCCAGAAATACCAGCAATGCTTTTTGACATCATTTCCAGCTCCCACCATTTCAATCATTGTTGCAAAAGTGGCCAACGTGATCCCAGCGACTCGATGAAAAAGATCAATAAAGTTGGTTGAAGAGCTTATTCAGAATTTTTTAATGGGGTTGCTATGATTTTTGTAGGAGAACAGGACCTACACACAGTGTCTGGGGTAGACAAGGTGAATGGAGGTGGCACACAGTGGACAGTCAAAGCATAGCAGACCCAGGGAATTTACTGGGCCCCATAAAGGGATGATTGGCATAGAGGGAGACTTGTCCATTGCAGAACAAGTACTATCAGTGCAATGCAGGGAAACAAGAGAGATTGCCATAAATAATTAGACACTATGAGAGCATCATGGGAATAAAAGGGAGGACAAAGTTGCCAAGAACGATTGGGTAGCCAGCTGACCACAAGGAAGGCAACCAGGCCTCTAGCAGGGACATGGTACCTATAAAGTGTTCTGAGATCTGTCCCTCTGCAATATCAATACTAAAGAAACAGTGAGAGCTTTGGCTGCTACGGTCAGTTTAATTTGGACCTGCATTTGGATAATCAGTTGCACCTCAGTTCCTACCCCAGAAGCCATTAACTGGCCATCAAATCCATGTCAATCAAGTGCTGCCTCCATTAAATTTCCCATTCCTGCAATGAAAATCCAGCCTGGGGTCTGCGCTTTCCCAGTTAAACATTTTTAAAATTCATTTATGGGATGTGGGCGTCACTGACTAGGCCAGCATTTATTGCCCATCCATAATGGCCCTCGAGAATGTGTTGGTGAGTTGCCTTCTTGAGTTGTTGCAGGACCTGAAACGTAGGTACGTCCACAGTGCTAACAGGGAGGGAGTTCCAGGATTTTTACACAGCGACAATGAAGGAATGGCGATTTATTTCCAAGTCAAGATGGAAATCCAGAAGTTGTCTGTGATTCTATACTTGTGCAGAGGCCGTGCCATTGAAGCCCTCTCCAGAATATAATCAATTAGAAGACAGTGAACTGACAAGAACTTGCTTATTTATGCTTTCAATCTCACTGCAACCTTTGAAAATGCTACACTTCTGTTGAAAGTAGTAGAACAGGGGTTTTCGTGGCGCCTTAAGTTTATAATTAAATGAAACTTTGAGTCTGAAATAATTTTTTCAAAAATTTGTTGAATGTCTGATATCTCCCCGATGATAAGAAATTCCATATATTTTTAAAATAACATTTTTTAAAGCTCAGTTTAGTTTCTGCCCTCAGCCCCTGTTTACCATCTAATCATTTATTTCGCTATCTATAAAATTGAAACATAAAACTGCATGGACTTGGAAATGGATTTTCACTTTTATTCAGGAAATAGAAACTGGGACTGTTTCGGAGCTCGGAACCTGCCCCTGGAAGAAACACTCATATCTGGCAATTGTGCCCTGAATTGGAAGGAAGTTGGTGCCTTGCACCAGGTGGGTGGGTGGGCTAATCAGGAGACCTCCATCTCAACAGCAGGATGCAGTGAAGGATAAGTAACTGAAAAGGTGTGTCAACACGAAGATACCCTCCCTCCAACATTTAAAGAAAATTAGAATATGCGGGTCTGCCCGCAGCACAAACTCCCTGGCCTGCTGCTGGGTTCCTGCCTCCAGGTGGTCAAACACCTCCCCAGCCCCCACCAGCACAGTGGTTATCACTGCTGCCTCACAGTGCCAGGAACCCAGGTTCAATTCCTGGCTTGGGTCACTGTCTGTGTGGAGTCTGCACATTCTCCCTGTGTCTGCATGGGTTTCCTCTGGGGCTCTGGTTTCCTCACACAGTCTGAAAGACATGCTGGTTCGGTGCACTAGCCATGCCAAATTCTCCGAACAGGTACAAGAGTGTGGCGGCCAAGGGATTTTCACAGTAACTTCATTGCAATGTTAATGTAAGCTTACTTGTAACACTAATAAACAAACTTAACCTTTAACATCTATTGCATTGAGATAGTGGAGACCAACTGAAATATCCCGTCACCTCCTCTCACTGCCCTTAAAGAAACTAATTGTTAGCCCTGCCAGCACTGAACTGACCTTGGAAATGTTTCTAACCAAATTAACCCGTTTCATTAACGATCAAATTGAAACATTCTGAAAGGGCATCATGGAATCGAGCATCCATGAATATTTTAGTGCCAGGGCACCAGAAAATGGAAAAGCTTTTAACATCACTGAAGTCAGCAAATTAGAATCTGAAAAGCTTAAGTCCTGCACAAGGCTGTTTTCCATTCTTCTGTGAGAACGGGAAAGGTACCAGTGATTGTACAGGGCTTGTTAGAAGTGAACCTCCCAATTCTCCTGTCCTCGTTCAACATTCTGAACATTCCATTCCCTCTACAACACCCTGGTCTCCTCGCCAATCACATCCACTCAACACTTCCTCCGCTCCCCATTACACCTTCCTATTCAAGCACAGGAGGTGTGAGATACCCTTTTAAATCTTTCCTTTTCACCCACCCTCGACCTAAAACTTCCTTGTAGGGTTTCACTTTCACTGGAAAGAAACGGACCCGGAGGAAACCCACACAGATACAGGGAGAACGCGCAGACTTCGCATAGTCACCCAAGGCCAGAATTGAACCCAAACCCTGGCAGAGTGAGGCAGCAGTGCTAATCACTGTGCCACCATGCTGCCCTGATCAGTTCAGCAATTGCAGAAGTTAACCTCAATTTTTCAATGTAGCTGGTATTGTTGATGAATCTGTTTTTTTCCCAATTAACACACCCTCCAGACCCAAATTTTCTCTCTTTAATTGGTCCATTGCCATTGTTTTGCACCATCATCCTTAGAAACTAGGAGCAGGAGTAGGCCATTTGGCCCTTCGAGCCGACTCTGACATTCATTTTGATCATCAAATTCGATATCCTGATCCCCCCTTTCTCCCATATCCCTTGATCCCTTTAGCTCCAACAGTGATATCTCACTTCTTCTTGAAATCAGACAATGTTTTGGCCTCAACTACTTTCTGTGATAGTGAATTCTACACATTCACGTAGGTGAAGAAATTTCTCCTCATCTCAGTTCTAATCCCTTGTCCTCCAGCTATGAACTTTAGTTCTGAACTCCCCCAACATCAGGAACATTCTTTCTGAATCTATCCTCTCTAACCCTGTTAGAATTTTATAAGTTTCTATGAGGTCCCCATTCACCCTGTTGGATGTTGACATCCAATCTCTGCTGTCTCTGATGAAGGGTCAAGATGAAAATGTTGGCTAGGATTATGGCCAGCCCTGGACACCAGATTAGAAATTTGGATGGAGTTAAAAAGAGAGCTGACAAATTCCAGAGATCCAAGAAGGCATTTCAACCACCAAGTAAACACAGATAGGCAAGAAGATGGTGGCATCATGGTACTGTCACTGGGCTACTAATCCAGAGGCCCAAGGCCAATTCTCTGGGGGCATCGGCTCAAATCCCACCATGACAATTGGTGCAATTTAAACTTAATTGATAAAATTGTGAATTGAAAACTTGTTGCAGTAATGGTGAGCAGTAAAGTATCATTGATTCTTGTAAAAGGCAGGGAAATCTGCCATCCTTACCTGTTCTGGCCAACCTATCACTCCAGATCCACAGCAACGAGCTGATTCTTATAAGCCCACTGAAGTGGCCAAGCAAGCCACTCATTTCAAGGGGAATTAGTGATGGGCAATAAATGCTGGCATTGCCAGTGATGTCAACATCCCAAGAAAAAAGAAAAAAATGGTGTTTGGCTGGTGTTTTGGCCACTTATGAACACGAGACAGGTGGCCAATTTACATTATGAATGGGCTTAATGGGCAGCACAGTGCGTAGCACTGTTATATATTTAACGAGTTGAATGATTGTTTTAAGAGCAGATCATATGATTTGCTGGTGATGTCATTAGAGTGGTGCAGAGGTGCTATATTACTTTTAGTTTGCGCTCTTTGTGCTGCAGAGAGCTGCTTTTTAATAAAACCTGATGTGTGTTGGTTTGAATGTGTGTGTGCAAACCACACCTTTTTCTTTTTGTGCAGAGCCCACAACCCCTAACATAGTTAGGAGATTACACATCTGAACTCACTGCAACCTACCCACAACAATGCTAACAGCCCAGCCCTCCCATGTAAAGTATGGCTGCAAGATCAGGTGAGCGGCTGCCCCTCTGGATTTCCCACTTGCCCAAAGATGGACTGTCTATCAACAGCACGATTAACGCTAGTGGCTTGCCACTTTCAGTGCAATGAAACTTGCTGATGAAATCGGGTCATTGGACAAAGTGTCCTGGTGAGCAGCTAACCAATCTGTGTTTGACATTGATATTAATTCAAGGATCTTCAAGTCTTAATGCGAACAACTATTTGAATAGCGTACTCAAAATCAAACACAACCTTCTCTTCTCAACGAACATCTGAGAATTTAATTATTCTCAAGTATGAATAACCTAGAAGAATAATTTCATTACAGTATTTCATTATCTCGTGTAAAGAGAATTAAAATACTTAGAATGGATATATTCAAAACAAATATCGAGAAAGTAATCTTTTCACATTTAGTGTCTTATTTGACAAGGAAATGAAGTAGGTTAAAAGATATGCTAGGATGATGTCACTTGGGATGGAATTTTCCCATCCAGGACTAAGCCCCGTGATGGGGGTAGGGACAGAGAGTGCTTTCCCACTGCGAAGGTTGACGGGAAATCTTCTGTGCCCAGCACGATTAATTATGTATTTGTGACATCTCCGTGGCAAGGTGGGCTTGATGGTATGTGTCTCACCATCATACCCAGGTGCGATAGCAAAAAGGTGCCCAACATCACTGATCCATCATTGAAGAAAGAAGATGGACCTTTCGAAGAAAGTAGATCGACCTCCAGGAACACTGAGGCTGGCAAATGGGCCTCCCTGAAGACACTGAAGCTAGCAAATCCACCTGTAGATATTCCCCCCATCCACTGCTCTGATGTGCTCAGGGTCGCTGTTGGCCTCCATCCTAAACTCTGAAGGCAGCCCCATGCCTTCTTCAGGGAAGTCTAGACTTTGACACGCCATATTGTCAGACATGTTGCGGACCGGTGTCTTTTCCCACTGGAGTTGTGCAGAATCAGGAGTGAGCGCAAGATTCCATTTGGGCTTTCAGCTCCCAAGTGTCATCATCCTAGCATATCGTTTAACCTACTTCCAGCAGAATTCCCAATCCATAATGGCAGGCACAATCAAATGTTCCCACTGTGAAATCACAATGGTACAAAACCAATTTTTGGGCTTCCCGTTGTATTCTTCCTCAGTGCCCGCAGCTAATCTCATCGGCAATGGATTGGAGGAATCCTGGAATTTGGAGTAATTTCCTTTGGTTAGTTTAGGGTCAAGAGGTGGAATCTTAAGCTGAAAGGTTGGTTAAACCCACATTTAGTGTATATAAAGAAGTTGGAATGCAGACTGGAAATGGCCACTTGGAAACATGTTGACATAAAAGCAAAGTACTGTGGATCCTGGAAACCTGAACCGTAAGCAAAAAACTCTAGAAATAATCAGCAAAGCATCTGTGGAGCATACCTTCCACCCTCCCCCCGCATTTACCAACTAAATTATTATTACATGTTCAACTTTTCCTAGTTCTGATTGCAAGTTATTGGCCTGAAAAATTGGCTGAAATCTTGCTGCCATTTCCACCAACCGGATTGTATCATCCACCACAGGTTTCCTGGCAGTGAGGGGTGCATATAATGGAAAACCCAGTTGACAATGGCGAGGCCATAACGTCCCACTGGCAACGAGTGGCATGCCGTGTCTCGCAACTGCAAAACACACTGTGGAGGGGGAGGAAACTCCCACTCATTAATTCTGTTTGCCTCTCCACAGATGACATCTACTGAGTATTTCCGGCATTTGGGCTTTTTGTTTTGGAGGCGTGCCAAAAACTGATGATTGCCACTCGCTAGCACTCATTGAAGAGGCTTCATAGCACTTTAGAGGATCAATGCTTCAACTAAAGCCATTTCTGCACAGCAACCAGCTGTTTGGGAGGACACCACAGTGTTGATGTCAATTTCAAATTCTACTTAAAGGGATATTCACTATTTAAAGTGATAACATTTCATGCTGGGGCTGCAAAGACGATCTCTGAAACACATCAGAAGACTTTCTGGGCCACTTTTTCAAGACTTTCATCAACAAACGAGCAACCTTTATTCCAGATGTTCTCCAAGGACCTCACTTTATAAAAGGACCAAAGGCCATGTTGCAGCCGTATTGCAAACACCTTCACTGCACTTCAAAAGACTGAAAATTCAAGATGGCTTCTGCTGACCATCAGACATTTTTGTGGATGTCAAAACATTACCTTGTCTGCAGAGAGAACTATCAGAGACATCAAGAACGACTTCCCTCTGACTAAGAATCCTGCAAAGAGCTATTTGTCGCTGCAGTCAGTTAAGCAACCTAAGTATTACACCATGCAAGATGAGCAAGGGCTGTCTCCTCTGATGAAGGGTCATCCAGACTCAAAACATTGGTTCAATTCTCTCCCCACAGATGCTGTCAGACCTGTTAAGATTTTCCAGCATTTTTTGTTTTTGACTCTCTCTAGTCTTTTTCCCCATCCTCAGCCTCTTACAAGAGCCATGGGGAAAATCTCCATTTCTGACTCATGAACAGCTTCTTCCCTGCTGCTGTCAGACTTTTGAATAAGAACATAAGAAATAGGAGCAGGAGTACCTTGCGTGAAGTTGATCTTTCTCTTTGCCCTAGCTATGACTGTAACACTACATTCTGAACTCTCTCATTTCCTTCTCTATGCATAATATGCTTTGCCTGTATAGCGTGCAAGAAACAATACTTTTCACTGAATGCTAATGCATGTGATAATAATAAAATCAAATAAAATTTTCAAGGTCTTCACTTCTAGCCAAAACATCTGGAGCATAAGCCAATGATGAAATAGAAATTCAGTTAGTTTCCATATTTATAATTACTGTTTTAGCTTCAACATTGTCTATTTTTTGTGTGTGGGTAAACCATGTAACTTAGGCATTAAACTTTAATTGAGCCTTCAGATCAAGCTTGAGGGAAATAAGTGCCAAAATCTTGTTGACGTTCATGGCAGTGTGATCTTACAGTCCCTGCCGACAGCACACCTCAGCCTTGGGTTTCCCAATGGTGAGAGGAGCGTCAAAATGGAAAGCCCAGTTAACAATGACAGTACCATAAGATCCTGCCACCAGTGAGCGATGCATCACCTCCCACTGCTGCCAAACATGCCACGGAGAGAAAAATCCCACCCAAAGTGACTTTCTTCATTTCAATACACGAAAGTTTGCTGCTGGGTTATTTATAATTAACCTAATCACTACAAGGATAAGGAACACACACATCCATAGACAAATAGATTTGATCATGGACATTCATAAATAACATCTTAAAACTCTCTGTGAGAGCTGCTGCTCCAGATTACTGGCTCCTTGTAAGAGTTACTCAAAGAAAGGTCATACTTGGATACTCAAAGTCCTTCATGACCTGAGTGAGAAAATAGAGGAGGACATTAGGATAGGCAGAGCAACAGCATCTACTGCTGGAATGAGAAACAAGATGGCTTCCTTCTCCGTGTGGGTACAGAACATCCTTCTTTGCACCTCCTCAAACAGAATGTTTAGTTCCACATCCAAGAGGCCGCAAACTTATTTCTTCAGTCCTACCAAAAGGTTTTGTAGCATACTGCTGTGTGACAGCCAAAACTGTCCTCACCTTAATTGGAAGTTGTGTTATTCATTTGTGGGACATGGGCATCGCTAGCTGGCCACCATTCTTTGCCCATCTGTTGTTGCCCTTGAAGGACAATTGAGAGTGAACCACATTGCTCTGGCTCTGAAGACACGTGGGCCAGACCAGGTAAAAACAACAGATTTCTGTCCCCCAAGGAAAGAAGGTTAGGCCACATATACTGATAATAAAGAAACTGTGTTTAGTCAATACCTGAAGATAACGCGAGATGATGTTATCATTCCAGTAAAGGTCAAACTATGGTGACCAATAATTAGGACCAAATTCTGCCATTGACTGTCAATGCTTTATGAATTACATGGTGAAGGTTAAGTGGTAATTATGTTGTTAAACAGGTGATGGTTATTTGCAGTTCTCTGGGGATAGCTGGGACACTGGGAGTTGGAGTAGCATTGATAGTAAATTATGTCAATAAATCCTCTCCAGCAAAGTAAACAGCTTTGTCTTCATTCTGATGAAGCATGTATATAATTAACACAGACTTTTGAACAGTTTCGTCCTGTTGGTTCTGCACCCACTTAATATCCGTTTCCACACTTTGTCCAAAATAACCCCAAAACATGTTAATGAGAGTGATTAAAATATAATGAACAAAAGAGAAGCAGAGGCAATACGATCTTCATAAGCACGTAAGAAATAGGAGCAGGAGTAGGCCATCTAGCCCCTCGAGCCTGCCCCGCCATTCAGTAAGATCATGGCTGATCTGAAGTGGCTCAGTTCCACTTTCCCGCTTTCTCCCCATAACCCTTAATCCCCTTGCCTACCAAAAACCTATCTACCCGCGTCTTAAATATATTTAGCGAGGTAGCCTCCACCACTTCAACTAGCAGAGAATTCCTGAGATTCACCACCCTTTGAGTGAAGAAGTTGCTCCTCAATTCTGTTCCAAACTGCGCCCCCCCTTATCTTGAGGCTGTGCCCTCTTGTCCTGCTGTCCTTTCTGAGCAGGGAGAACCTCTCCACCTCTACCCTATCCATCCCTTTCATCATCTTATATATCTCAATAAGATGCCCCTCATCCTTCTAAACTCTAACGAGTACAAGCCCAGTCTATTCAGCCTCTCTTCATAGTTCAACCCCCTCAACTCCGGTATCAGCCTAGTAAACCTCCTCTGCACTCCCTCCAAGGCCAAAATATCCTTGCGCAAGTGCGGCGACCAAAACTGCACACAGTACTCCAGCTGCGGCCTCACCAATGCCCTGTACAGTTGCAGCAACACCTCCCTACTCTTATATTCAATCCCCCTCGCTATGAAGGCCAGCATCCCAATTGCCTTCCTGACCACCTGCTGCACCTGCAGGCTGGGTTTTTGCAACTCATGCACAAGGACCCCCAGATCCCTCTGCACCGTAGCATGCTGCAGCTTTTCACCCTTTAAATAGTAGTCCCTCCTACTATTATTCCTGCCAAAGTGGATAACCTCACACTTGCCAACATTGTAGTCCATCTGCCAGGTCCTCACCCACTCGCTCAGCCTATCCAGATCCCTCTGCAGACTTTCTACACCCTCCGCACAATTTGCTTTTCCACTTATCTTTGTGTCATCAGCAAATTTCGACACCTTACACTCAGTTCCCTCCTCCAGATCATCTATATAAATGGTAAATAGCTGAGGCCCCAGCACCAATCCCTGGGGTACTCCACTAGTCACCAACTGCCAATCCAAATTGTACCCATTGACACCTACTCTCTGCCTCCTATTTGACAGCCAATCCTCTATCGACTCTAACACCCTACCCCCAACTCCATGCCCCGTAACCTTCTGTAACAACCTTTTGTGCGGCACCTTATCAAACGCCTTCTGAAAATCGAGAAACACCACATCCACCGGTTCCCCTCTGTCCACCGCACTAGACACGTCCTCATAGAATTCCAATAAATTCGTCAGAAAAATCTTCACAAAGTGATATCCACTCTATTGTTGTGCGTGACCTGGATATTTCAATGTGTGAAATCGAAGCATTTCTTGCCCAGTCTCACACACAGTCAGAATCTTTTAATTGTCAGAGGTTTCGATCAAAAAATTGGCAAGTAGTTCTGCAGCTCAGTGCACAGAGAATTTGGGCATGTGGCTTGCATTGTCACTCTAGTGACAATGGGGTGAGCCCAGTTGAGCCAAAACTGGTGGCTCCATAGATTGGGGCACCAATTTTAAAGGGCACATTGATCTGCGTTAATAGGAGTCTGCCCCCTCTGCCCCACAACCTCACAAACACGAGGGGGCCACCAACACAATCACAAGGAGCACTCCTCCCTGCCCTCTATAAGCATCAGAGCAACCCTTCGGCCCCACACAAGCATCAGAGCAACCCCCACCTCCCCCACAAGCAATGAGCAAACACTCCTCTGTATAAACATTGGGCCAAACCCCCTCTCTACAAGCATTGGGCCAACGCCCCTGCAAGCTCAGGGGAACGCCCCACCCTCACAAGTACTGGAGCAAACGTCCTCCCAACAAACACTGGGGCAAACTTCTCTCCCCTACAAGCATTAGGGTAAACTCCTCCCCACAACAAACACTGGAACAACCCTGTGACCCCACTCCCCCACACATCTCCAGCGAGCATCGGGACAGCCCCACCCTGACACAACCATTGGTGCAACTCCATCCCCCACTTCCTCAAGCATCAGGGTGTTCCCTCCACCCCACCCCTACATATGAGAAGAACTCCCCCATCCTCCCACCACCCAAACCTGATGGGGCTCCCCAGAGAACCCACTCCAGCCCATAAAATATCTCACACATTTATAAATAATCTGGAAACAGCAGTTGGGATTGCACCTTCACTGTCAAAGGATAACCTGGAGAACCCGGTCCAACAGGAATTCACTATTCCTTCGTCAAATTATTTCAACAAATCAGGTTGTGAAATCAGTTTTGTGAATCATTTTCAGAAAATCCCTCTTACAACTTCTGAGTTTAATGTCATGGCTTCAAATGAATAATAGATAATTAAGCAGATTTGTTTGTAAGCTTCATTTCATCATAAAATATATGTTACACCAAGAATGCAAGGAATACTAATCGTGGTCCTGAAAATTATGTATTTAATGAGGCATAAATTGAATGGCATGGAGTCTTCTCATCTTGAAGCATCCTTCTTCTTGATAATGCAAAGACTCATTATAGCACATAACAAATTTAATGGAACATTGGACACTATTAATGATTTGATCCTTTTCATTAATCCCAGCAGAAATTATCCCATTAATATGATAAAATTCTACATTTATTTTCCAACTTTCATCTCATCCAATAAACCAACTAAGTCTGAGAATCCCTAGATACTTGACACTTTTTTTGTATCAAACTATCTTTGGGCCCGATTACAGTTATATAAATTAATTCAGTCTCTAACTGAAATAAGGACTATTATAGATTTCCTTTCCTAATGTGTCAATGCAAAGTATTTTGGCAAATTAGTTCTGAATTTAAAGAGACTGTTCTGCACTATCTCAGCCAGTTTAAATTAATTTTGCACAACTTGTTGCTGGTAGTACAGAACTTGAGCATTGCTGAACAGGGATATTTTTCCAAGGCTTCTCATCTTGCACTAATCAGGACAAATGCAAAAATTTCAAACTTCAAGTAATCACTATAATCTACACCATCAGGGAAGGGTTGGCTAAACAACTCTGAGTTTGCAATTAACTACATCATCAACCATTTTAAGTGAAAAATCGAAGGTACTGGAGCATCCACGCTAATACTTAGGCGGCAATAGGGTGGCACAGTGGTTAGCACTGCTGCCTCACCTGGGTTTGATTCCCAGCTTGGGTCACTGCCTGTGTAGAGTTTGCACATCCTTCCCGTGTCTGCGTGGGTTTCCTCTGGCTGCTCTGGTTTCCTCCCACAGTCCAAAGATGTACAGGTTAGGTTGATTGGCCATGCTAAATTGCCCATTAGTGTCCCAGGGATGTGTAGGTTAGAGAGCTCAGCTGCGTAAATGTGTGGGGTTGTGGGGCTAGGGCCTGGGCTGGGATTGTTGTCTTAATGGGCTGAATGACCTCTTTCTGCACTGTAGGGATTCTATGATTCTCAGCCAAAACTCCATTCACTTTTTATCTTCTGCAGTAATCGTTTATTTAGTACCTATTCCCTTTTGTAGAAATCCAAATCACTACACTGTTGATGCCCCTTTAGCCACCTAGCTTATTCCATACTCAAAAAATTGTAATAAATTTGTTAAACATAATTTCCCTTTCACTAAACCACGTTGACTCTACCCAATTGCATGCTGATTTTCTAAATGTCCAACTCTTACCTATTTCACAATGGATTCTAGGTTTTTCCCAATAACGAATATTAAAGGCAACTGACCCAACTGGCTAATATTTTGCCCATTCAATTAAGATATCTATATTACACTGCAGACTGTTTGGCCAGGATTTTGCCAGCATGCCCCACCCATCGAGCCGGTAAAATCACATGAGAGCCGAGAAATCAGGATCGCGCCCGATTTCTTGGCTCTTGCAAATCTACAAGAGCCGGATTTCCGGCGAGGTCGGCCTCTTGCCAGTAAATTTGAGAGAGGCTGAATAAATTATGCTAATATATTTAAATACTTATTTGCATGTGTTCAGTCAGCCCCCAGTCATCTGGGCTCACTTGCCTTTATCATCTCACTGGGAGGCATTCTCTCTGGTGAGAAAGAAAATCTGCTCTTCATGAAATGGGAAACAGTCCTGTCAGCCTCACCAGTGGAACCGAGAGCCATTGTGGCAGCCCCTGGGAGGCCACTGAGGCCCTCAGTGAAGGCCGAGAGCAAAGGGGGGGGGGACGCGGTGGAGGCACCTCGGGCATGAAAATAATCCATTTATCCTGTTTCCTTTTCATAAGTAAGAAGTCTGACAACGCCAGGTTTAAGTCCAACAGATTTATTTGATAGTAAACTCACAAGCTTTCGAGGTTAACCTCTTGGTCAGGTGAATCCTGTGTCAATATGCACAATCTTCTTGGAGATCCTCTCCACTTGGATCCGGCAGTTTGCTGTGTCGATACTAGTCATGATGTGGAGATGCCGGCGTTGGACTGGGGTAAACACAGTAAGAAGTCTGACAACACCAGGTTTGTCAGATGGCATCTCCACATCCTTTTTCATTACCCAATTCTCTGTCGATGGTAACATATTCCCAACACCACAAGGTTTTACCTTGTGTAGTAATCTTTTATGCAGTACTTTAGCACGTCTTTTGTAAATCCAAATACACATCAACCTGTTCCCTTTCCTTCATCATGCTTGTTACATCCCCAAAGAACTCTGTTTCCTATTCATGAAACCAGGTTAACTGTAATATGATTTTCTAAATTTTCTGTTGCTATGTTCTTCAAAACGGATGCCAGCATTTTCCTAATAACAGGCTAACTGACCTACAATTTCCAACTTTCTGTTCTGTTCTCTACCTGTTTCTTTGAATAGAGGTATTATCACTGCTGTTTTCCAGACAGCTGGGACCTTTCCAGAATTTATGGAATTTCGGAAGACAATAAACCAATGTAGTCATTATGACAACAACCAATTCTGTTAAAACCGGACAGGTGAGATTCTTTGGCCTCCGCTCAGTGTTTTTCTTGGGGGCAGGTGGTGGTGCACTGGTGGCTGGATCTTCTGGACCTGCTGTTGTTAATGGGAATTCCCACTAAAGCTACCCCATGCTACTGACAAACCCATGGCACATAATCCCAGAGAATCCCACCAGCTTGAATGGCTGGAAAATTCCATCCTAGGATACAGGTCATTAGGTCCAGGGGCTTGTCAGTCTTTAATCACATTGCTTCACCCAGTATGTTTTTGATAGTGATTGCGATAGTTTTAAGTTCCTTGATGTAATACCCACAGCATACAATTCCCCCATTATGGACTATCCTAAAAATGATTTTTAATTTAGCAATGGTGTATTTTGGCTGCTCACCCAAGGTGTAGATATATTATGGAAAACAGCTCTCACTGGAGAACAATCTGGAGCAGGGATGATCCAGACTTCCTCATCTTCATTCACAAAGGAAAGGTTCTAACTTACCTTTTGGGACTCTTCATCCTTCCCGATAACTGCTAAAATGGTCCACCTCCAGGCCACTCAAGTGCTGGTTAAAATTAAATCGCTGTTCTGATGATGTAATACAACCTCAAAACTGCATCAATCAGCAAAGCCTGCAGCTTAAGATCAGAAATGGTGGGAAAGAGATGGGTTCCGGGGAGGTGAATAAACCGCTTGGCTTTCATCACCCAGCCATCCAGTTGCTGATAGATGGGTCAAATATCCATTCCATGATAATGTGTGGAACAGACATGTGTGGAGCTTTTCTGTTTTTTTACGTATATGAGAGCGCTGGATGCTTGTAAAATAGGAACAAAAGGAGTCCATTCAGCTCCACCAGTCTGTTGCCACTCCCTGTAGTTCACAGAATTTGACAAAAATTAGTTGACTCAATTACATTGGGACAGATAGGAAATAACTTCACAGAATGTTCGCGGAATCTACATTGCAGGAGGTGGCCATTCAGCCCACCAAGCTTGCACCTATAACAATCCTACCCATGGCCTATCCCCGTAACCCCATATATTGACCCTCCTTATCTCCCTGACACAAAGGGGAAACTTAGCATGGCCAATCGACCTCACCTACACATCTTTGGAATATGGGAGGAAACCTATGCAGACACAGGGAGAATGTGCAAACTCCACACAGACAGTCACCCGAGGCCGGAATTGAACCCGGGTCCCTGGCACTGTGAGGCAGCAGTGTTAACCACTGTGCCACCTTGTTTCCTCTGGACATGTTAAGCAAAGTAGGTCTCCAAAGATTTGTGGAACCAAGAGCCTTTTGTTATTGTGTTCTTTCATTCAGCTTTGCAAAGGACCAGTAACCTTGTGCTAGTGAATTAACTAGATGGCTTCATTCTTTCCTATAAGATACTGTAGTGCCAGATAAATTTATTTCTATTTCGAGATTTGTGTAACATTGATATTGATGATCTCAATAACTGCGTGGTCAAATGTTATGTGTAGTATTTTCTCCTTGTCTTCCAAAATGCATCACCGATTATGATAACAGTCTGTAACAGCATTCAGTTGCAAAGAATGAATGGCCTGGATTTTCACCCACAGGCAAGTACCTTGCAAGCAAACTGTTTTCAAGTTGGGCAAACTCAGAAAAATGGATTTCCTGAATATTTGCTTTTTTAACCGCAGGGCTACTTTCATAATTTTTCTCTGTCAGATTCTAACCCACAAGCTGTCTGTGTGGCAGGCTAGAAGCCTATCATGCAAGGAAAACTAGTGCATAAGATGCCTCCAATGGGAGCAGGTAGGCCTAGTGTGTGATTTGGGGAGATTGTGATGTTGGGCGAATGTGGCACAGGGTTTGGTGTTCAATGATGGTCAGGGGCTGGAGATGAGATAACTGGCTAGGTCACAAGCTGGGCCTATATGAAGCAATCGACAAAGAAACATGTCTCACTCAGCCTTCCTTGTCTCATGTTGGCTAAGGGCTTGGGAAACCCAGACTGCATGAGTTTTTAAAAACATTGACCATTAAAATGAAGGTAAGCAACCTAATTGTAATAGTTAAATAACCAACTGGACTCTTGTGAGCAGATTGTTTTTTTTTATTCATTCATGTGATATGGGTGTCACTGGCTGGCCATCATTTACTGCCCATCTCTAGTTGCCCCTAAAGGGCAGTTGAGAGTCAGCCACACTGCTGCGGTTCTGAAGTCACATGTGGCCCAAACAAGGTAAAGACAGCAGGTTTCCTACCCTAAAGTACATTGGTGAACCAGATGAGCTTTTCTGACAATAGTTTCTTGGTCGTCAGTGGATTCTTTATTCCAAATATTTTTTATTGATTCAAATTCCACCGGTTGACATGATAGGATTTGAACTTGGGTCCCCAGAACATTAGCTGAGTTTCTGGATTAATAGTCTAGTAATAATACCACTAGGCCATCGTCTCCCCATATCTGCCCCTCACCCCTTTTAAAACTGCAAGTGGGCGAGATCAAGAGAGTTTCTGATTGTTTAAATTGTAACAAGCCTATCCATGTTTGGGATCCAATCTGTTTACTAATTCCAGCCTTGAACTTGTAATTCATCTTTATAAATTAGACATGCATTGGCAAAAATAATGTCAAGAAAAGAATCCATCATCTAATCCAACAAATGTGCACCAAAGATTTGCTTTTATATTCCATCGGGGACATGGGCATCACTGGCTGACCAGCATTTATTGCCTATCCCAAGTTGCCCTTGAACTGTGTGGCTTGCTTGGCCATTTCAGAGGACAGTTCAGAGTCAACCACATTGCTGTGGCTTTAGGACGGGAGATTTCCTTCCCTAAAGGACATCAGTGAACCAAATGTTTTTTTTCCAGCAATTAACAATGGTTCCTTGGTCATCAGTAGATTCTTAATTCCAGATTTTTTTTATTGGAGTTCAAATTCTACCATCTTCTGTGGCAGGATTCGAAACAGATGGGATTTTCTGACAATCAACAATGGTTTCAAAAAAGCAAATTACTGCGGTTGCTAGAATCTGAAACCAAGAGTCCATATGTCCCTTTGTCAAAGCAATAGTTTCATGGTCATCAATAGATTCTTAATTCCAGATTATTGTTTATTGAATTTGAATTCCACCAATTGCCGCAGCAGGATTTGAACCCAGGTCCCCAGAACATTAGTTGAGTTTCGGGATTAATAGACTTGCAATAATACCACTCAGCCATCGACTCGCCAAAATGGAAGTTAACCCATAATTATATCTTTCAGTAGCTCGAGGGTTACAGGTGTCACTTTCCTACCCATTGTTTTTTCATAAATACTCAACTGATGGATTTTTAAGTTCTCCTCTCTGTTTCTCAAGAGTAATATTTGTTTTTGGAGAAAAACAATGAGGGCAAACTTGAAAACAATTGGGGAAAATACTGAGCTAGTGAGAAAGAGAAGCAGACAATAGATGGACAGACAGAAAGTTCCATAAACTCATGATACTTTGGGCAAGTAGGGATGGGCAATAAATGCTGGCCAACCAGCGATGCCCATATCCCACGAATGAATATAAGAATATAAAGGTATGAGATACGCCTACACCATACACCAGTAAACTTAGTGACAATAATTTAAAGAGGTATCCTTGAAAATTTATCGTTCTGTTTTTTTCCACACTCAGATTAATTTGCACAATCTATTTCCTTTGAGATCTCTAACGTCAACTTGAAATTCTTGTAACTCTTTAAAAGTTATTTCTCAACTTCATCAAATGCATATATCATAGAATCATACAGCATAGAAGAAGCCCTTTGGCCCATTGAGTCACACCGACACATTAGAACCATCTGAACATCCACCTAATCCCGTCTACCAACATTTGGCCCACAGCCCAGAATGTTATGATGTGCCAAGTGCTCATTCAGATACTTTCTAAAGGATGTGAGGCAACCCACCTCCACCATCTTCCCAGGTAGTGCATTCCAGACCGTCACCACCCTCTGAGTAAAAATGCTTTTCCTCATATCGCCCCTAAATGTCCGGTCCCTCATTTGAACTATGTTTTCTTGTGACTGATCCTTCAGCTGCAGGGAATAATTGCTCTTCATTCACTCTGTCCTTGCTTCTCAATCTTGTACACCTCGACCCAGTTCGCCCCTCAGTCTTCTCTGCTTCAATGAAAACAACCCAAGCCTATCCAACCTCTTTTTATAACTTACATGTTCCATCCCAGGCAGCATCCTAGTGAATCTCCCCTGCACCCTCCCCTACCCCCAGTGCAACCACATCTTTCCAATAATGTGGCACCCAGAACTACACAGAGTACTCTAGCTGTGGCCTCACCAAAGTTCTATGCAACTCCAACGTGACTCCCTACTTTTGTAATCTGTACCTTGATTGATAAAGCCAAGTGTCCCATATGCCTTTTGCACCACCTCAATAACATGTCCTTCAGAGATCTGTGGACAAGCATGCCAGGATCCCTTTGTCCTACAGAACTTTTGTGTCCTACCGTTCTTCGAATACTTTCTTGTCAAATTACTCCTTCCAAAACGTATCACCTCACAATTTTCAGGGTTGAATTTCATCTGCCACTTATTTGCCCATTCCGTCTATATTTTCTTGTAGCCTGACACTCTGCCTTACTGTTAACCACCTGTCTTTATGAATAATCAAGATAACTGGTGCATTTGGGAAATACGTTTCGATATCACAATATATGAATTAGCTTAAAAACCTTCCACTCTAATAATGGGGGGCTGAATTTAATGGTCATTATGGTGGGTTTATCCATTAGCTGTACAGTCACTAGTAATATCACTGTCGTTGTTTCTGGGAACCCCGATTATACTAAATCCCAATCAGACACTTAACTGCAACCTTTGGGGTTCCCAGGGTCTTCAGCATGGATGTCTCATCTCCAAGAGTTGCTGGCCAATCGGTGTCAGACCCTAACTAAAAGGGAAACAGAATCTTCTGGTTTTTAGGGAAACTAAAACAGAAACTTCAGGGACTGAAGTTGGACCAGTTAAGCACATGCCTCTGTGTGGGTAAGAAGCAATAAGCTATATAGACCAACCTCTGGCATACTGTGAATAAAATCAAATTAGTCATTTGAATATGAATACGTCACAAACAAAGTGCATTAAAAGCTTAAGAGGAGCAGAATAACAACATTTAGCCTTGAACTGCAGAAAACTGGATTTGGAATCTGAATAAATTCAGTCATAAAGCCATTAATTCAACAATTTTTCTTTAATCAAAAGGTTCTCCCTACCAGGAAATAAAGTAGGATATTGTATCAGAGTTATCTGAATTGAATGTATACAAATGTTGGATAGTTTCTGGCAGAAATAAAACCCATTTATTAAATCGCTCGATTGATTTAAAAGTCATTGCTTTCACTTCATGATATTTTTCATTGCCTCGCTACTTGAATCTCTGACAAAATTTTGTAAACATTTTTTATTACTTGCATTTAATAATGTTTGTGGCCAAGCAGTATTAAGGATTTAAATTTTATTTATGCTTTTCGTTATAACCAGATTTACATTGTAAATGTTATCTATCATTTCAAATTAGGATCTTTTTTGCAAGAAAAGGTGTTGGAATATTACTTGAGGAAGTACAGAGCTTTGTGGCTGAGATGGGTACCTGATCCAGTAAATCCACAAGATCGAGCTTCACTGCATCTGCTATTTAATGTGTAATTTATAACTTACTTTGACTGCAACATTCCTGTTAACGTTGATTGTAAAAGTTAAAAGTCAAATCCAGTGAATTGTTTTATTTCATTCATTCATGGGACATGGGCGTCACTGGCTGGCTAGCATTTGTTGCCCATTCCTAGTTGTCCTTGAAAAGTTGGTGGTGAGCTGCCTTCTTGAATCGCTGCAGTCCATGTGCTGTGGGTTCTTGTTGGGGGTCATGCAGCAAATTCAATTCTTTCAGTCATCTGTCTCCACAAGTATGATGATAACAAAGTTGGGAGCTCATTCGGGATCGATCCAAACTAGGTTGTGAAAGGTGTTTGCTGGAACTTCAGTGGCAATGATGTGGAATAAATCCTGGAAAATTTCTCTGCCAACACCTCAGGCAATTATAACTAGTCCAAAAGATCATAACTTATGTTAAAGGGCAGCCATAAAACCATAAGAAATAGGAACAGGAGGAGGCCATTCAGCCCTTCAAGCTGCTCCATCATTTAATAAGATAATGATTGATTTAACACTCACCAATCCACTTTCCTGCCTTATCTCTGCAATCTTTAATGCCCCTACTGATTAAAAAAAACTACCAATCTCAGCCTTCAAAATGTTCAGTGACTCAGCCACCATAGCTTCCTGGGGTAAAAAAAAACTAAAGATTCACCACTCAGAGAATAAATTATTTCAAATCTGTCTTCAACATACACCCTCTTATTCTCTGACTATGCCCTGTACTCACCCAAAAGTAGGAACATCCTCCCAACTTTTACCCTGTTTAACCCCCTAAGAATCTTATGTTTCAATAATATCACCTCTCATTCCTCTGAACTCAAAGCAGTACAGACTAAACCTAGTTAACCATTCTTCATATGGCAGTCCCTCCATACCAAGGATCATCCCCTGTAAACTTCCTCTGTACTGCCTCAAATTATAATAAATATCTCCTTAAATAAAGGGACCAAAACTGTACACAGTATTCTAAATTCAGCCTCACCTTGTAAAGTTGCAGCGACACCTCTTTAATTTATACTCTAGCCCCCTTGAAATAAAAGCCAGCGGTCCATTTGCCTTCTGCAGCTATGTGCTAGCTTTCTGGGTTTCATGAACAATGACCTCCACCTGCCCCCCTACACCCTCCCAGCACCCAGCACCCATCTCCCCCAAGTTTCTTTATACTACAGCTTTCTGCAGTCCTTCTCCATTTAAATAATAATCTGCCTCTTTATTTTTTCTTCCAAAATGAACATGTTTAAATCTGACCAGCTGGTCATCATTAGATTTTTAAGTCCGGATTTTTATTGAATTTAAATTTCACCACCTGCTATGTTGGGATTTGAATCCAGGTCCCCACAGCATTACCCAGAGTTCTCTGGATTACTAATGGAATGAGAATACCACTACACCATTGCCTCATGCATAAAGAGATTGCTGCTCTACGCAGGGATAGATCCAGCTATTTTAAAGGCCAACAATTAAATCAGTGTTCACTGCATTGTTAAAATAGATTGTAGCGAGTCCCCTTTGAACCAATTTGTATAGTCAAGTTGTCTTTAGGTAGAGAATTCTATGATTTTTATCCAATGATAATGGAGGAACAGCAATATATTGCAAGTCAGGATAGCAAATGACATGGAGCGGAACCTGGACGTGGATATGGACAGATATGCCTACTGCACCTGTCCTTCTTCATTGCATACATCACCACAGACAACCCAAGCTCTGATCTTCTCTGACACAGTATTTACTTAGTGGGTCCAATTAAATTTCTGATCAATAGTTGCTGCAGGAAGTTGATGGTTGTTGGTTCACTGATAGTATCACTGAATCCAAAGGGGAGCTGGTTAGACTATTGTTGAAGATGGTTATTGCCTGCTTTATGTGTGACACAAACAATGTTTGTCACTTTTTAGACATAGCTTAGATGAGCATAGGATCAGAAGTAGGTCCCTTGAGCCTATTCTGCTATTCAATAAAATCATGGCTGATTTGTGATCTACCTCCATAAATATATCCACTCCTGCCCAATATCCATTACTACCTATCATTAATAAACATCTATCCATCTCAGATTTAAAATTTTCAATTGATCTAGCACCAGTTGTTGTTTGTAGATAAGAATTCCAAACTTCTATTCTTGGCACGTATAAGTATTTCCTAATTGAACTTTTGAAAGATGTCATTCCAGTTAATAGAACACATTACCTAGACTTACAGACCAGCAAAAATGTTTGCGCTCTATCTGTGATACTTATTTCCTTTAATATCACAAAGACATCAATCAAAATCACCATTTAATCTTCTAAATTCCGGAGAATACAACCCCAATTTCTTTATTTTGTCCTTGTAATTTAATCCTCGGATTTCCAGGCATCACTCCATCCAAATTCCCTTGGATTCCTGTCCTACTACCTTTCTTGTTACCTCCTGTACCTGTTCATGACATTTCAATGATCTATGTATATGGCCCTTGAATCTTTTTAAGCTTCTACTGTTTCTGATGCTGCCCCGGTCTTCCTGAACGTTGGCACAGGCTGCCTCATTATTTGAAGAATTGCAAACAGAGGTGGACATTGAGCAGCGATCAGCAAACACTTCTGATGGAGCAATATCATGAGGTATCTGACAATGTCTGGGCCTGGAACACTGCTCTGAGGAACCCTTGAAGTGATGTCTGGGGCTGAGATGATCAGTCTTCAACAACCACAACCGTTATCCTTTGCTCTAGGTATGACTTCAGGTTTTCCTCCTGATTCCCATTGACTTTAAGCTTACTAGGATTTGTTGATGTTGATGAGAGAATTGGATATGGGATCAAATATGTTCGGAATGTTGGGATTTGGGAAGATTGAGCATGGGTTCTTGGGAAGGAGAATAATAAGGGAATGGAAAGAGATATGGGCGAAGTAGAAATGGGCTCTGGGAACTAACACGGAATGTGATTTGACGGTGGCAAGATTGGAGAGGAACTTTCAGGTTTTCCATGGGAAGATTAGAGAGGCAGGTCTGCAGTCAGGCAGTACTGGGGTATGATTGTTCTTATGTTCTTATGTTCTTATGATTGTGTAGAGGTATGAGGGACAGTTGATATTACAGGATGCAAGTCCCAGCTCTTCCACCCTTTAAGGCCTGAGGATCATGCTCTCACTGCTCCAAGACACTTGGCCATTACCCTTCTAGACAATGGAAATCCGGGTCCATGTACTGCCTCAGCTACCTCAATAAGACAATGCAATATTCTAAGGGTCCTGTTCCTTACATGATTGAAGGGGTCCTTGAATCTAGCAACATTAAAGTAGGAGATATCAATTTTGGAGTCTCTCCCTTTCGTCTGCTCGTATAAAGGTGTTGAGTACACCTTTACGGTGCCATCTCTTCTTAAGAGTAATATACCTCTTCCCCAATCCTCATAACTCATCAATCCAGCCCCCTCAAAGTATGTTCTCCTCACTAAGCTCTGATCTCCATTGTAAGCATCAACTTCCAGGGTTATGTCCTCTTGCCTCCCAACAAGCATAAAAGAGATAAAAGTGAAGAGGCTGCATCAATGAGTTCCAGGTAAGAAAAGGAAATAGATGAGGGACAGGGCAAATTGGGTGGAGCGAAGGGGAGATTGGACCAAGTGGCTTGGGCTCCCAAGATGGGAGTTGGGAAGACAGGGACAACTTGAATTTTTACCATTTTATTATAGATGTGCGACAAACTGCTGCTAACTGGACAAGTAAAATGGATTATTCCATAAATGGTCAAAAAAATTGCAGCATGTTGCTGTGCAGAGGGTCCTTATGCAAGTATCTCAAGGAATTAGCTTGCAGGTGCAGCAGGTAATTAAGAAGACAAATGGAATTTTGTCTTTCATTGTTAGAGGGACAGAGTTTAAAAACAGCAAGGTTATGTCACAGCTGTATAAGGTACTGGTGAAGTCACACCTGCAGTACTGCTTGCAGTTTTGGTCTCCTTACTTGAGAAAGGATATACTGGCTCTGGAGGGGGTGCAGAAGAAATTCACTAGGTTGATTCTAGAGTTGAGAGGGTTGGCTTTTGAGGAGAGACTGAGTAGACTGGGCTATACTGATTGGAAATCAGAAGAATGAGGAGAGATCTTTTAGAAATATATAAGATTATGAAGGGAACAGATAAGATAGAAGCAACAAAGTTGTTTCCACTGGCAGGTGAAACTAGAACTAAGGGGTATACCCTCAAAATAAGGAGAAGCAAATTTAGGACTGAGTTGAGGAGGAACTTCACCTAAAGGGTTGTGAATCAGTGGAATTCCCTGCCCAGTGAAGCAGTTGAGGCTACCTCACTGAATGTTTTTAAGGCGAGGATAGATAAATTTTTGAACAGTAAAGGAATTAAGGGTTACAGTGAGTGGGCGGTTAAGTGGAGCTGAGTCCACAAAAAGATCAGCCATGATCTTATTCAATGGCGGAGCAGGGTCAAGGGGCCAGATGGCCTACTCCTGCTCCTAGATCTTATGTTCTTGTTAAGGAAGGCTTTGAAAAACTGTTCAAATGTACAGGTTATCTAACTTAGGACAGGCAATTCATTTATTCTGAAATAAGGACAAGATAGAGAACTTTCAAGATATCAGAAAGCAGAAGAATTAATGAATGTCAAAGTAGCTCTTTGTGCACCATGAATAAACAGGGCATGTCACATTCAACAAAATACAAGATAATTCAGAAATCGATGTGTTAGTGGCCTTCCACAATCAATGGTTATTAAAAAATGGCTTGCTGAGTTTTGTATTTAACAGACAGAAAATGGCAGCTGAGGCTCTCTGAGCAGAGAATAATCACTCTTTGTCTTCCCACAACATTAAAAGCCAGCACTCGAGAACACAATTCACATAACAAGCATGCCATGAAACAAACTATGAATGAAAACAGAAAGCTACAGACAGCTGACACTGGTTATCTGAAACAAAAACAGCAAGCGCTGGCAACTGCCAACAGGCCAGGCAGTGTCTGCATGCAGAGCACATGACACCTTTGGGTGTCACTTAAGCTCTTTTTAAGAAAGTGAACTTCAAAGCAATGATTTGCTCATCCTCAAATCTCACTCTTTGCCGTAATACACACAGGTGGAACATTCTGATCAGGGAGAAGGAGGAAGTAAGCTTGTTCGTTTGCAGTCCATGTAGATTCAAAATAGCTGGGCAAGCATTCAACGCAAAATCAAAATTCCCTACATCCTGGAGAGTTGCCAGTGTGAAAATGGTGCATGACTGGCAATGTGACAAGCTGTCCAATTTCTGTAACAGTGTAGGATCTATTTGACTATGCAATGAACAAACAGAGCAGGATAACGGTTTCGCTGGCAAATGTCCAAACACACGGAGCTTTTGTGTCTCGAGGTTTCCAAAGACTAATTACCTCCACCGTCCACAATGCGTGTTCCATATGAAATATTTTCTAGTGTTGTAGAGCGCACTTGATGTGGAACATTATAACCAGCGGAATGATGTGGCAGTAATGCTGAAGCAATAAAGTAACAAAGACAGCTGGTATCTTCTTTTCGACATCACAGTAAACACTAATGAAATACTGGCCATTGTCCAAGAATGGTGAGAGACTGAAGATGAGACTTCCAAAAATACAAAATGCAGACTGTTATGTAATTCTATGAAATAAGATTTAAATCTAGAGGACAAGATTAAGAAGTTTGTAGATAATGTGTTAGTTGGCCTAGTGGTTTATACTGAGGTCGAAAGCTATAGGCTGCAGACTAACATCAACAGAATGGTCAGCTGGACAGAAAAGTGGCTAAAGGAACTCCACCTGAAGGGGGACGTGAGGTGATGGCCATTCACGCCAATGGGATTCTCCAGTCCCGCTGCAGTGAACGGAGTTTAGGCTGTGCGCCAAATTCCCCATCCTTTCCGGAAGCAGCAGTGGAGCATGAATGAGGATTCAATGTGCTTGGGATTCAAGTGAACAAAGCAATATACAATAAGCATTAGGGACTGAGAAGTGTGGTGGAAAAAATGCACCTTGGGGTTTATGTCCACAGATGCCTGAAGGCAGGAGGACAGGTAGATAATGATTAAGAAGGCATATGGGATAGTCCGTGAAGAGGAGTATAAGAGAGAAGGGGTGCTATGCTCAAACTTAGTTTGGCCACAGTTGGAGTGCAGCATACAATCCCATTTACCACATTACAGGAACAGCATGATCACACCAGAGGGGACACAGTGGAGATTTAAAAGGATGTTGTCAGAATTGGAGATTATTAAATGTGGGGAAAGAGCGGATTGGCTTTGGAACCAATTCAACCTAAGGAGAATTCAATAACCAGGGGGAACTGAATATCAAGCAATTGATGGGAGGGTGAGAGGTTTTTATCCTGAGAGTGGTGAAAGTCTGGATCTCACTGTCTGAAAGAGTAACAGAGGTAAAAACTACATTTTATGTGAAAAAAATTACTTGGTATGCAGACTGAATGGAGGTGGTCACCCAAACTGTAGTAGGTCTTCCCAACAGAGTGGAAAGCATTGTGAGCAGCGATACACTTCAGAGTTGCAAGTACATACAATTTGTTGTTTCTCCTTAAAGAGGACTTTGGATGGTGAAGATGCAAGTGGTAAAAAAAATGCAGATGTCAGGTGTTTCTTGACAAAATATTTCCATTCAGGGACCGAATCCATATTTTCAACCCTGATCAGACAAAAATATGCACACTTACTTTCTTCTGTATTTTAAGAGCAATCTTCTGTTGGAGGGATCCTGCGGAACTCAGTCAGTACAGGAAACCTAGAAGAATGCAGCAGAGAGAATCCACACAGAAGCTGCAACAGCCCTTTTCACTGCACTAGCTGCTATATTTGTGAATAAAGAGACTAAAGATCCCAGTGCTACTTTGCAAAGCTGCAAGAGAAGATAATTGGCGATGGGGGTAGAGTGGGTAAGAGAATAGGGTGGTTGAGGTAAAGCAGGAGGTTGGGAATGGGGGGTGAATGTGAGGAAGTGGGTAAGAGGGTAGCTGGGCAAGGTGAGCAGGTATGATGAGTGAGGGAGTAGGGTAGATAAATGGTTAAGGGGATAGGGTGGGTGAAGGAAGTGAGTAAGTGCCGAGGTCGGATCAGGTCAGATCGATAGAGAGTTGGAGCAGGTTGGAGAGCTGGGCGAGGGAGGATGGTGGATGGTGAGATTGGGTAAAGCTGGGCAATGGGGGATGGATATTGGAAGTTTGGATGGGGGATATTAGGTGGTGGGGGCGAATCAGTTTATTTTTGCTGGAGGAGTCGGGATGCGGTGCCAGGGTATTGCTCAGGCATGTCTCTCTCCCCCTGGGGGCAATACTTACCTGGACACCCAGATGGGTTCGCTTAGCCTGGTTCCCATTTTTAAAAAGCAGTTGTAAACCTCACCAGCAGGGGGATTTGATATGTGGGGAGAAGATATCACAGGGAAGCCGGCTAATTATATTAAAATGTATCAAAATGAGGTTCTGGATGGAAACCTTGTTGCATCACTGGTGAGGGGCAGGGAAACTTAGGAAGTGAGATATTACCAGCAAGAATCCCATTCTCCAATTCTCGCAAGACTTTGTGTCTATAATATAAGCTGGACCACATATCAAACAGCAATTACAATACTTGTGGCTTTGCAGTTAAAAAAAAATGTTTACCTATAATATTCTTTTATTAAAATCACAATATGATATAATTCACTATTTCCCACAGCAATGCACTCAGAATAATGACTCCAACCGTTACATCATGTGTTGTTTAAGAACAGAGGCGAAGTATAAAAAGGACACTCATTGGGTGAACTTCACACTGGCATTTAAATCTTTGAGGTGCTGTCATTATTTTCATTTCCCTCCTGCAGTTATACTAATCCCTGTTGCTTCACTTTGTGCTGAATCAGGGAGGCTATCCATCCCTCTCCCAAATGCTAGAACTGAATCAGCATTTGTTGCAGCTCAGGGCAGTTTATATCATCACTCGAGAATGTCGACGTTCAAAAAACTGCTTCAATTAAAAGGAAAAGTAGCCTCTAGTTGCAGGTTTGCATTCCAAACGCACACTAGGTGGCACGTACCCTCCTTTTTCTCACTCGAACGCTAATGCTTCACATTTTTGGGCCAAGGTTTGGATGGCACAGTAACAGAGACACAGGTTTGATCCCAACTTGGGTCACTGTCTGTGCTGAGTCTGCACGTTCTCGCCATGTCTGCGTGGGTTTCCTCCGGGTGCTCCAGTTTCCTCCCACAGTCCGAAAGACGTGCTGGTTGGGTGCACGGGCCATGGTAGATTATCCCTCAGTGTACCCAAACAGGCACCGGAGTGTGGCGACTTGTGGATTTTCACAATAACTTCATTGCAGTGTTAATGTAAGCTGACTTGTGACATGAATAAAAACAGGTAACAGATGTGCATTTTCACCACAAATTGTGTTAAATGTCACCTTGATGAATGCAGGAGCATACGCACAGTGAACATCTGCTGGAAGTCTGGAGAGCAGGCAGGTCTGGACATTAATCAATGCAGACTGCTAATGTCATTTTGGAGCTCAGTGCTCCAGGCAATGCCTTCTCAACTCCACACAGCTGAACATCTGGGTTAAAGAACAGGAAGAAAATCTCCCCATATTTATATTGATAATAAACTACTCTCCAGTTGGTTGCTGGTTGAATTCTTCTGATTGTTGCTGCAATTCTACAAATGGGGTTTCCCAAAGTTTTTTCAACTTGTCAAAGTTGATAAGGAGTGCATCCTCGGTGCAGAAGGACCTTCTGATGAATGCAAGGCTTTTGTCAAAGCAGCTGCCCCCTGACATAAATACATTAGACATTTCCCTTAGAATTTAGCATTATGGGAAAATGAGACCACAATGCTTGGTGTTTTAAAACTTTGCTCAGACGAGGCTCGTAAGATCCCACTTCAGGCCAAGGGGGAATTCCATTGTGCGAGCCTCGCCTGTCCCAATTCCTGGTCAGGCAAGGTGGCAAAATTCTGTCCGATGTGATCAATGGTTTATTTTTTTTATTTTTCATCAACTGGTTTGGTCTACAATTCCTTGTGCATTTGCTTGATTGCTTAAGCCTGAGGGTAGAGCTGAGAGTTCAGCACTAACAGCAGACAGAGAATGTTCTGGAAATGACCTGGGATCTAGCAAAGACCATGCGTGTTAGAAATCCTGTAAGTTATGAGATATTTTGGAGTATTTATAAATAAAGATTTAGAACATAAGTTCTGCATTGTTCAACGGTAATTTAGTTATCTAAGATATACAGCAACCCTGCATAAACACAACAGAGCAGACGCCAGACAGATGCTAGATACTAGCAGAATTAGAAGTGGTATAGTATGGCACTCACCAGGAGGCCACATCTGCTGAAACTGATCCTGCTTGAACCTCAACAAAGAAAAATGTGCATTTGCATTTTACATCGGGCAGCATCATCTAAAATCTGCTATCTGATACAGCCACAACTTTACAATAAGGGTTGCATTATCAGTGGCTGTGAGGACAGGCTCAGTAATGAACCTTAATGTATTTAGATCCTGTTCTAAGTGAGATCACTTCATTTCATTCTCTCTTGCCAGAGAGAAGTAACCCCAGAATGAGTATGTGGCTTTGCCAGAATTGCTGGCTTCCCCATGATGCACATGCTGCTAATTGAATGCCTATTGCTTTGCAGGTGCTCTGTGTTAACTCTACCTTATAGCAAAACTAAAAGGGATTCCACTCTCTCAACATCCAGCTGCTGTGTAACCACTGGATTGTGCAAATCAATGCCTGCTATCCTGACAGCAATCATCATGCCTTCTTTCTGTGGCTTGCCTACTGTGCCAGCTGCAATTGATTCACGATGGCAAACTGAAGAGTGGCTGCTAGGCAACAGGTACTATATGCTGATGGCAGTGCTTGTGACTCCTGCAGCAACCCACAGTATTTGTGCATAGTACATGTGGGTTAAACAGCAAGCAGCCAAGTCAGACCACTGACAAGCTCCAGCAGGGCTATCCTGCCTGAACTGCTCCAGATGTGGGCTGCAGTACTTGGCAGAATGTTTGTCAACATTTGCATTGGTCTGCTGCATGCTGCACCAACTTTGCCAGTGAGGGTGGGCGGCCAGCAGCTAAGGATCTGGAGGAACATGAGGACAATGAGGATGAAACAGTGACAGAACCTCTCTGTCCTGGAAATGCATGAAAAAAAAACAAATTCAAGTCTGATACCAGTAACCACAATCCCAATTCCCCATTCATCACTGTCCTATATCTTAATTTGTTCTATCAAAGACATAGTAGTCACCTAGCAATAATGCAGAGATAAAAACCACCACAGAATAAACATCTCAAAATAACTCTATAAACAAAATCATACCATGTTGTATGCAGTCATAAACTAATCACACTTTTGCATACCCTGAGTGCCTATCCTGTGTTCCTTTGCTTATTTTAATGTCATTACAAAATGCTAACTGTGATGATACTGTGCCTTTAAGAAATGCATTTTAATCATGTTTTTCTGCAAGATGTCTCAAGCATGCCCTGGCATTTTATTGGTGCCACGTTGTCTGTATCTTATATCCTTTATTGCTGCTGAGGCAACATTAATGACACCATGTTGATTTTAATCTGGATTAATGCTGTGTTTGGTGTTCTAATAGTCCTTTGGGATTGCTGAGTTGAGCTTGACTAAGCATGATTGATATATCAAGTGATATGGCTGGGGAAAGCTATTTTTGCTTTACAGAGAATTACAAGCTTTTAGTTTTGCTTCAGTTGGTGACAGAGCTGGTGGAAGTAGGCAGTGTTTCTCATTCTCTCTCCAGAGGTTTTCTGAAAGTTCCAGGACTGAGAAGCCTCAGAGAATTGATCCAACATTCAGAGGATCAACTCATAGCAGGTGTTAAAACGTAAGCCAGCATCATGTGAGCATACTTGTTTCTGTGCTAAGTCTGAAGAAGGGTCTATGTCTGTGGGACGGTATTTAACTTGGAACAACAGAGATAGCTCGCTGTTAGGAACGATGCTGTGACATGTTTAAGTTTTGTGATTGATTGAAGTTATGCTAATTCTTTTTGTTATATTTTAACTGCGTCCTTAAATAAACTTAATTTAATAAAAGCTTCCTCGTGGTTTACGTGAATCATACTTGGGGTGGGACATTGTGTTCAGTCATGCCAAAAATCAAATATAAAACTGTGTGTGTGGCGGGGGGGGGGGGGGGGGGGGGGGGGGTGGAGAGAAGAGTTGTGGTCTTGGCTAACTTGGCAAAACACCATGGCATTTCTCACCCAGGTCCAACATAACCCAAAGACTACAACACGGATGACGGAGGGTTGCTAACTTTCAGTGGGAGATATTAAAGATGTCCTTGGGAATTATGTCAATCAGCTCTGGATCTAAAGGCCCCGATGCAGACCGCACAACCTTAGTAATAGTTACTTTGAATTCTTAATTGTATTCTCATTTTAAGACATGTTCTTGTTTGGTCAAAAGATTTTCTTTGAAATACCCAACAATGCGTATTTGAAAAGTCCTTGTCATTCAGAACTGAAATTAATGGAACGTGGTTCATTTCATGTGGATTTTCAATGGTTGTTTCTTGAACACCTGCAACACAATTTTCCATATCTACTAATGGACTTTGACAGTTCTGACAACCAACTTAGCTTTTCTCAGTTAAATTTATTGATGTATCTGCAGAGAAGCATATCGGTTTAAAACCAAGTGCTTAGGAAACACAAAAGGGTTTTTTTGTGTCTTATTCCCACTGTTAAAAATTGAAACAGGAGAATTTTGAAACTACAATGCAACTGTAAGTCATGCTGTGGTTACATAGTGATGTTAGTATTATTTTAGTGCAAAACAGAGAAAATGAAATAAAAAGCATTATCAATATACATAATTTTACATTTCTCCATTGTCATTCCACTTTGCAGCTTCAACTGTATCTTTTGAAGTTTAAATTGTTATATTTGTGAGTTTCATTCATTCAAGAGGTGTGGGTGTCGCTTGGAAAGGCCAGCATTTATTGTCCATCCCTAATTGTCCTCCAGAAAGCAGTGGATAGCTGTCCACTTGAACCACTGCAGTTCCTGCAATGTAGGTACAGCCACAGGGTTGTTAGGGAAGATATTGACTAGTAACAGTGAAGAACAGCAATTTATTTTCAAATCAGGATGGCAAGTGGCTTGGAGAGCTTCCAGGTGGTCACGTTCACATGTTTTTTGCTGCCCTTGTCCTTCTAAATGGTAGCAGTTGTTGGTTTGAAAGGGGCTGAGGATCCTTGGTGGGTTCCTGCAGTGCATCTTGCAGATGGACTGCTGTTGAGTATCAGCGATGTGTGTGAATGCTTGTTTATGGGGTGACAAGTGGTCTCTTTGTTCTGGATGGTGTCGATCTTCTTGATTGTTGTTGGAGCTGTACTCATCCAAGCAAGTGGAGAATATTTCATCACATTCCTAATTTGTGACTTGTAAATGGTGGACAGATTTTGGGGACTAAAGAGATGAGTTATTCACCAAAGACTTCCTCACCTCTGACCTGTTCTTGTAGCCACAGTATTATCTGACTTTATTTATGATGTTTGAGGACTGTTGTGTTTGAGAATTGCTCTATAAGATTAATATATTTTGTGCCTGTAGCTTTAAATTTAGGGCAACTGAAGGATTATTATCCGTGAACTGCTCTATCATCTGACTAACAGCTTAGCTAGATATTTGATTATTAGAAATCAAGGAAAGACTCAATTGATTTCCTGAGAGAAAATGTGAGATATTTATGTTTGGAATTAATGATCACAGTCCCTGAGGCATACTATGAGTACCTGAGTCTCCCAAAGTGCCAGAATGGTATTGTCAGGTTGTAAACAGTGGTGTTGTAATCTATTTATTTACTTTAAAATGGAGGAAAGTTGGAATTAAAGATAACAAATTCACATTTCTACTTAGGTACAGAGCCACATACTTTCTCTTGCCACGGAGAAGAGGGTAGAGTGTACCTTTTTATAATTATGTAATAGGATCTCATACAAATTCATGAATATCACAGGCAGACAGTGGGTTTGCAGTTTGGTCTTGGGTGGTCTGCAGCCATCTGAGAGGAAGACAGCACAAAAGATAAGAACAGCCATGCCTTCACTTTAAACAGAGAAAGTGCTGACTCCAGTGCTCACCATGCAGAACAAGATGAGAACTTACACTCAGATGGAAGACCGAGTTTGTGAGGATTTAAAGGAGGCTGGAAGAGTCACCTAGCTTGGAGCTAGAGGAAGGGATTTATAACATAACTCTCACAGTGAAAGGCAATTCTGGTATTAGCAGTTACCTTGGCTAGGAAAGTAAAAAGGAAGCAGGCTATCGGGAGCTGAGAGCAATTTTAGATCAGTTCCTGGAGGAGAAAGTGTCCATTTAAAGGATAATATAACATTTAAAACATAATGAGAGATATTCATTTGTGCTAGAAAATAAATAATGGGGAATCTCTCTTCTGTTGTTTAAAATACAGCTTGCCTTCAAATGAATAGTGTTTTGTCAAGTGTTTTTTTTAGTTTGTCACATTAATAGTTTTAAAACATGAAACCTTGATGTGCCATCCTTCCAACTTTTTAATGAAAGCTAGGATTTTTTTTTAAAGCTAGCAGTTCCGATAGAGGTGGTAACAAAATGTACAATTGTGGGTTGATTTAATAGCGAAGCAACATAATTACATTCAGTTGAAGAAAATATATACAATGATTGCTGAAAAGTGTTAGCTAGATTCTCTAATTTGTTTGTTGGAACATTTTGTTCTAAAGCTCTCCATACAGTCATATGTAAAGCCAATGAATAAGTTTTGCAGTAACTCTCAGCTGGAAAACAGCAAAGAAAAACATTTTACATTAAATGTACAGCACAGAAACAGACCCACATGGTCTATTCTAGCATCTACACTCCATGTGAGGTTCCTCCCGTTCATTCCAGTTAATCTTTCTCATTCCATTTTCAAGCAGAAACATTTGCATGGATACTTTTTTTAAAGATTCCTTCTTTCCAGGCTGAAAACTCTAGTCACTTGTTTCCCCTTATAATTCGAACCTTTTTCACTAGGAATTGCACAAACTGTGTTCTGAAAAATTGTCCCAGGGGTACCCTTAACTATCTATTTCTCCAGTCCTCTCTTTAGGTACCCACAAGGTACTAAGTAAGTTAACTACCTGTTTTTTGCCAAATCATGAAAGACAAAGTTAAGTGACCAGGATTATTTATTGATTAGAAAATCACAGCCACACAACTTTGGGTACATGAGTGCTTAAACAATATGAATGGAAATAGTCAGTTATTTAGTTGATCAATAGTGGACAGAATCATGTTCCCATTAAGTAACAGAAGCAATTCAGTATATCACTTGTAAATCTACTATAAAGAAAGGCTAAATTTTACAGCAGCAACCAGAGTGCGAGATTACTTATAATAAAAACAGAAAATACTGGATAAACAGGTCTGGTAGCATCTGTGGACAGAGAAACATTTAACTTTTTGAGTCCATATGTCCCTTCTGCAGAAAGGGGTAGAAAAGTGATGAACTATATATTTGGAGAGGGGGATGGGGCAGAATGGAAAGTCAGTGATAGTTGGAGTTAAGGAGAAGTTGACAAAGTTGTCATGGAGATGAGACAAAGGGGCTGTTAATGGAGCCATTAAAAGACTGAAGAGTGGCAAATGTAGAATAGCAGAATGTGTTAATAGAAGAACATAGGTCAGTGCTCAGTGAGAACAAAACTGAACAACAAGGAACAATGCTATATGGGGGAGGGGTAATGTTGTGTTGGGACAAGCCAGGGGAACCAAATAACAGAAAACAAAAGGAGGGTGGACAATAGATGGCAAAAGTTCACAATCTAAAGTTGAACTCAATGTCAAGTCCAGAAGAATGTAACATGGTTCATTGCAAGATGAGGTTTTGTTCTTCCAGCTTACATTGGGTTTCACTCGAACACTGCAGCAGGCCACGGATGGACATGTGGACAGGAGTGCAAGATGCTGAGTTGAAATGGCCAATGACCGGAAGGCTGGGGTCATACTTGCGGATGGAGTTAAGGTGTTCTGCAAAGTGGTCACCCAGCCTGCGTTTAGTCTTCCCAGTGTAGAGAAGACTGCATTGGGAGCAACGAATATAGTAGACCAAATTGGAGGTGGTGCAAATGAAATGTTGCTTCACGTGAAAAGGAGTGTTTGGGTCTTCGACAGCGAGGAGGGAAGAGGTAAAGGTGTTGCATCTTCTGTGACTGTGTGAGAAGGTACTGTGGGAAAGGGATGAATAGTTGGGGTGATGGAGGAGTGGACCAGGGTATCACAAAGGGAATGGTCCCTGTGGAAAGCTGACAGGAGGAATGAGGCTAAGATGTGTTTGGTCGTGGCATCATGCTGGAGATGGTGGAAATGGCAGAGGATGATACTTCTAATCAAAAAGCTGGTGGGGTAAAAATTGAGGACAAGAGGGTCCCTGTCATGGTTCTGGGAGGGAGGGAACAATTGAGGGCAGAGGCATGGGAGATGGATTGGACACAGTTGAGTGCTCTGTCACCCACAGTGTGGGTTACCTTGGTTGAAGACATGTTCAAAATGTTGTTTTCAAAGGTTGCATCATTGGAACAGATGTGACAGAAATGGAGAAACCGAGAGAATGAGATGGAGTCCTCACAGTGAGCAGTGTGTGAGGAGCTGTATTGAGGTCAATGTGGGAGTCAGTAGGTTTGCAATGAATATTGATAGTCAGTCTATTGCCAAAAATGAGACAGATCAAAAAAAGGAAGGGGAATGTTGGAGAAAGACCATGTGAAGGGGTGAGGGGACGAAGATTAGAAGCAAACTTGGTAATTTTTTCTAGGTCCAGATGAGAGCATGAAGTGGCCATGATATAGTCATCAATGTAATGGAGAAAGAGTTCTGAGAGAGGGTCTGAGTAAGACTGGAACAAGGGATATTCCACATAACCCACAAAGAGACCGGCCTAACTGCGGCACATGCCAATACCCATAACCACACCTTTTCTTTGCAGGATGTGAAACAAATTAAAGGACAAATTATGAGATGAATGAATGAGTTCAGCCACGCAGATAAGAGTAATGGTGGTGGGGATTGTTCAGGCCGCTGCTCGGGGAGAAGTACAGACTGAGGTCCTCTTGGTGGGGGGCAGAGGGATTTGGTGTCCACAGTGAAGAAGAGGCTGTAAGGGCCAATCAGCTGGAAATTGTTGATGTGACATAGAACATTGGAGGGATCGCAAATGAATGTAGAAAGGGACTGGACAAAGGGAGTGAGAGTGTAGTTGAGCTAGGAAAAAATGAGTTCAATGGGATTCGAAGAGGCCCATTCGTGATGGGTCTACCTCGGCAATCCTGTACGTGGGTTTTGGGTAGGAGGTAGAAGCGGATTATCTGGGGTTGGGGGACTGTGACATCAGAGGAGGTGGAGGCAAAATACCCAGGAGTGATGAGGTCAATGACAGTCCTGGAAACAATGGCTTGATGCTCGGTGGTGGGGGTTATGGTTCAGTGGGAGGAAGGAGGGAGTGTCTGAGAGTTAGTGCTCAGAGGTAAAGATCAGTACACCAGATAGCAACAGCACCACCCTTTTTGCTCACAAAGTCAGGGTTGGACTTGAGAGAATGGAATGCAGCAAGTTCAGGGGACAAGTTGGACTTTGGAACTGGGCACTTAGATAGCCAAGTTAATTTGATTTCACGTCATTTCATTGTTTTCTAGTGATTGGCCCTGGCCTTCAACTCCTTTCCTTTTTTCTGCATCTAGTTTAATTTCAGAAATCTTCCCCTATTTGAAAGGTCACTAAAATGCTTCAGTTTTATCAATACAACAGAATGGTTTTGCTTTCTTTGTGTTGAACAAAATGCAACACTAATGCATGGCTAAAAGCTTCTTCCTTGTTAACGCATGCATTTTCCTATCCATGTCTATTTCGGAATAACGCAAGTTTTGCGGGTGAAATGCCTGTAAATCACCAGTGTCTAAAATGGAGCTTTAGTTCTGAAGCTTCCCACGAAATGGACTTCAGCTGTTATATATAAATACTAAGAAACAAGTTATTCAAACCACCATACAAGCTTTTTGCCACAGAAGTTCCAAGGTAATTAAGCCATATATACTTTCCAAGCTAAAAGCCATAAAATGTCTGAGAAGCTGACCCCAGGAAGACTTGTTCATCTCACAGATATCTGTAAGTGTCAAATGCCATTAACTCTGGACACAATCATTTAGAACAACATTTTGGGGACAGAGATGTGACATCGCTCCACTTGCATGAAAGAAAATTGAGATGTTAAGACGTAAAACTCTCTTAATTTTAGGTGAAACACATTGATGGTGTCTTAGCTTTGATGGTTAAGTTGGGAAGGCAGAGCAACGTCTTACAGACTGAGTTTTTGATGAAGCATTGCGAACACATGCGAGTCAGTATTCAGACTCTATATGTGCTGAATTTTGATGTGGAGATCCGACGTTGGACTGGGGAAAGGACAGTAAGAAGTCTCACAACACCAGGTTAAAGTCCAACAGGTTTATTTGGTAGCCTAAGCTTTCAAAGTGTCACTCCTGTTGCTCACCTGAAGGAGCGACACTCCGAAAGTTTGTGCTATTAAATAAATCTGTTGGACTTTAACCTGGTGTCGTGCCATTTCTTACGGTGCTGAATTTTGCCAGAGCCAGTCAACTGAAAGAGCTCCTGCCCAAATGGCATCCAATTCGGTGCCAGGGAACGGAAGAAGCAGTCAGGGTGCTGAATGAGGCCTGAGCATTTAATAGCACAGCGGTAACATGCATTGGATTGCAGACCAAGGTAGCAATTTTGCATAAGTGAAAGGAAGAGGAGGTTGGATGCCAGAAAAGGAATGGGAGCCCCACGATTCACTAGCATAGCACCTGAGCCCATGATGGAAGCTATGAGGACTCCAAGGGTCCTTCCAGAGAATGACAGGCAGAGATTAGCTAGCTTCACAGAATGGGCATGTGTAGAAGTCAGGGAGGAGGTGAGCAGCCAAAGGTGTGGTGTGTGGAAGATGTGGATGGATCCAGTGCTAGAAATACTTCAATGACATCTTCAGATACAGCAGGGTGAGTGGTGTGAAATTTCCCACCATTATACCGTCACCAGCCTTTTCCAGCACTTATATCCTGCCAAGCGCATTATTTGCTACCAGATATAAGGATGATTATATCGCTGCCACATTGACATGATGGTTTGAACTTCAGTGTTGGAAGGCCTACCACTACACTCAAATCAATCCAAGTGCTCACCCACATACTAGGTGGTCACTGCAGATTGTCCCAAGGGTTGATGATATTGGGGGATCTCCCCAAGGTGTCCCCAGGTCTTGGCCCTTCCTAGCTGACAAGAGACACAGCAGCTGAGTCCAAACTAAGTGACTAAAGCTCCCCCTGCACAGGTGTGGGTGGCAGAATCATTGGAGGGGTCCTCATGAATTTTGCGATGCAGCCAAAATCCACCATCAGTATCTAAAGTGTCGGAGCATGGAACAAGCACGCTGCCTCCAGCTCAGTTGTAGCCACAAAGGTAACAGCACCTGGAGTTCTGAGAAACAGGACACTGAAACAATCCAAAAGATAAAGTGCTGGAAAATCTCAGCCGGAGACAAAGAGAGCTAACATTTCACATCCCGATGACCCTTTGTCAAAACTTTGATACTTCGACAAAAGGTCAACTTTTGGGACACTTGGGACAAAAAGATACTTGCCAAAAGAGCTTTGACAAAGGGTCTTCTGAACTCAAAACGTCAGCTCTTTTCTCTCTTTACAGACACTGCCAGAGCGGCTGAGATTTTCCAGCATTTTCTCTTTTAGTTTCAGATTCCAGCATCCACAATAATTTGCTTTTATGCACTGAAACAATCTTTGTGTCACCAAGGAATTCACTTGAGTGCAGCTTTTAATGTGACTGTGGAATGATAAGATTTTATTACAAAGAGCTACATCTCATTTTTCACTCGGAAATGTCATGGTTTACTTTATTTCCAGTCCCATGTTAACCACGGATGGGGTACAGTATGGGAGCAGCACTAAAATCTAGTTTCTCAATGCAGGACAGAGTACATTCTGAATTAACGATTTCTCACAGTGCACACATTTGTTTGTGAGAAGTGAAGATTCATCCACACTGTGTCAGCAGTGCAAAGGATGGCACTAGGCCAATGATAGCCACACTACCATTGGTTGAAATATAGCTGGATGAGAAAATGATGGGCTTCTGTAACATGCAGGCCGATGCCACCAACAACACCTCAACACGTTCTTGCTCTGCTAAAACATCCCACTCTTGTCTTCCTTCACCAATGAAGTTGGTCTGTTCTCAACTATCTTTGGCACCAGTTCCATTCTTTTAAGTGCCAGGTCGTGCAGGGTGCAGCACAGCACAGTTATGCACGATAAACTTGCTGGTCTGTACAGAAGTGAACCTCCCACTAACAGCCAAGACATTTTGAGGAGGCCCTGGAAGTTAGAATGTGCTCAGTGAATCTCTCTTTTCCCCCTGTGTTGCTGTTACTCACGAATGTCATCAGCCAAGTGTGCAACCATTAGATGTCCAGGAGTCATCTACTGATGAAATGTGGAGGTGTAAAAAGCCGCAGGACTTGCAAACAGCCAGTAGATAAAAGCATGGAAAATGTTGCAGGCACCGCAAAAACCCGCTTGTAAAAAAAGATTGCATACCTGGTACTAATCCAATAAATGGAAAACCTTCTCACTTTGTTTTTTGATAATTTCACAAGAAGTTAATTCATTCACTGAGCACACTGTAGGTGTCTTAATAGATGGTTGTTAAAATAAATGTGTTTCAATCCAAACTGGTTAAGGACAATTTGACAAGCCAACAATTGCACCACTCACTCCTACCCAGCTGTGTAAGCTTTATGGATTCCTAAGGAGTATGAAGCTCTGAAAATATGAAATATGCATACTCAAGCTATTCAATGTTACCATCAATAAATGATGAGAGTACTGGATGTCATCAAACATTTAAAAATCCTAGGACATGTTTTCAGCTGTGAATATTCAGATAGTTTTTATGTTGAAATTTATCATTGTGTAATAACAGAATTAATTACTAATCTAGCAAAGATTTTTTTTCTAGTTTTAAAGAAAAAAATCAGGGAAGAGTGATCATATAAGGTAAATTTTAAATTGAGTTTGAGTGTGTTATAATTAGCGATAAAACTAGCTCTCAAAGTTAGGCCAAGCCAATTAAATGATCATGAGGGGCCAGTTGGTCAAGGAAGATGTGGAAATTATGTTAAGTGATATGACACTAACTAATGGAGAACGCTTAAAGAAATAATTAATCATTTTTACATAATATATATTCCCTAAAATTTGATAATGGCACAGGAAAATGACCTACCAATGGTGAACTAGAGAAACTAAGGGTAATGTTCAATTAAAAGAGGATGCTTGTAATGTTGCCAAAATGATTAGAAGCCAGCATTAGAATGGGAGGATTTGATAATCGAGCAAAATGTGACCAAGAACGTTTGGGTGAGATGCTCTTGCAGGGAGTCGGTGCTGACTTGATGAACCAGGTGGCCTCCTTCTGCACTGAGAGATTGTATAATTCTATGATCCATTGATTTTGAAATCCAAATTTCAGAATCAGAACCACGGTAGAATTTTCCACCCCCCCCACCCCCAGTGTGCTTTGTAAAGTTTATTTATTAGTGTCACAAGTAAGGCTTACATTAGCACTGCAATGAAGTGACTGTGAAATTCCCCTAGTCACCACATTCCAATGCCTGTTCAGGTCAATGCACCAAACCAGCACATCTTTTGGACCATGGGAGGAAACCCATGTAGACACAGAGATAATGTGAAAATTCCACACAGTGACCCAATCCGGGAATCGAACCCTGGTCCCTGGCGATGTGAGGCAGCAGTGCTAACTACTGTGCCACTGTGCTGCTGCTGTGAAGCAGCCCATCACTTGCCAGAGGCAGGATCTTCCTCTCTTGCTGCTATCAAAGGGCTCGCCTGTTGTTCTCATCTTCTGCCGGGGAAACTGCAGTGGGGTGGAGGAGGGGGGTTACGTTTATTGTGGCAGGACAGGATGATCCCATTGGTGGCAATGGTCAGAAATCCCACCCACAGAATTGTTAAAAGGAGGCCATCATTTGGCCCATTGTGATCGCACCAGCTCTCCAAATGAGCAATATGACTTAGTACCTTTTCCCTACAAGCCTGCACGCTGTTTCTATTCAAGTACTCATCAAATGATCCCTTCAACGCCTCGATTGAACCTGCCACCATCTCACTTCCAGGCAGTGCATCCCAGACTGCAGCTATTCAGTGTATGAAAGCTTTTCTTCTTGTCTCATTTTTTTTCTCATTGTTTCTTTTGCAAATAACATTAAATCTGTGCCCTCTCATTCTTGATCCTTTTACAAGTGGAAACAATTTCTCCCTATCTATTGTGTCCAACCCCCTTATGATCTTGAAAATCTCTATCGAATCTCCTCTCCGTAAGTAGTCTCAACATCAGGTTAAAATCCAACAGGTTTATTTGGTAGCACAAAATTTTGGAGCACTGCTCCCTCATCAGGTGAGTGATGATTTGATACTCACCTGATGAAGGCACAGCACTCTGAAAGCTCGTGCTACTAAATAAGCCTGTTTCACTTTAACCTGATGTTGTGAGACTACTTACTGTGTCTACCCCAGTTCAATGCCAGCAACGCCATGTCAAACCTCCTCTAAGCCTTCTTCTCTCCAGGGAAAAAAAGGAACTGGTGATATACTATATTTACGTGTCCAGAAAACATTTGATAAGGTGCCACATCAAAGCTTATTTTAGAAAATAAAAGCTCATGGTTTCGGGGTCAGCATATTGGAATGGATTGAAGATTGATTAACTAACAGGAAACAGGAAGTTGGCATAAATATGGGTCATTTTCAAGTTGGCAGGATATGATCGGTGTTATATCACAGGGATCAGTTCTGAAACCTCATTTTTTTCCAATTCATTTGAATGACTTAGGTGAAGGGACTGAAGGCATGGTTGCTAAATTTGCTGGTGACACAAAGATAGGTCAGAAAGTAAATTATGAAGAGGACACGAGGAGGCGACGCTACAAAGGGACAGAGAGATATTAAGTGAATGGGCCAAGAGCTGGAAAATGGAGTATAATGTAGGCAAATGTGAAATTGCCCATTTTGCCAAGAAGAATAAAAGAGAAGCTTATTTTCTAATTGACAAGAGATTGCAAGGCTCTGAGTTGCAGAGGGACCTAGTTATCCTTGTGTATGAATCACAATAGGGTAGTATACAGGTACAGCAAGTAATTAAGTAAGTTAATGGAATGTTACTGTTTATCAAGAGGGGAATTGATTACAAAAATAGGGAGGTTATACTTCAGTTGTACAGGGCAATAGTGAAACCACATCTGGAGTATTATGTACATTATTGATCTCGTTATTTATGGAAAGATGTATATGCATAAGAAGCCATTCAGAGAAGGTTTACTGGACTAATAACTGGAATAGGTTGTCTTATGAGGTAAGGTTGGAGAGGTAAGGTTGGATCCATTTGAGTAAGAACTGACTCAATCAAAACCTTCAAGATTCAAAGGGTTACTGGTAGGTGCTTTTGGAGAGGATATTTCCTTTTATTGGCGAATGTAGAAATAGAAGTTACATATTTTTTTCAAAAGTAAGGGCTCACCCATTTAAAACCATTTAAGAGATGAGGAGAATTATTTTTCTCTCAGAGGGTTGTGAATCTCTGGAACTTTCTTCCTCAAAAGGCAGTGGAAGCAGAATCTTTGAATTTTTTTTAATGGCAGAGTTAGAAAAGTTCTTGGTTAACATGAGGGTGAAAGGTTATTGGGAGTAGGCAGGAATTGGGGTTGACTTTACAATCAGATCAGCCATAATCCTATCGAATGGCAGAACAGACTCGAGGGGCCGAGTGGCCTACTCCTGCTCCTAATTTGTATGTTTATATGTTGAAACAATAGTGAGAAGAAACTGGGAAAGAACTAATGATCATGGCATGGTGAAGCCTTGACTGGAGCTCTAAAGCTTGGAAAGCTGACAAGTTCCGATCAAGACATATTTAATGGTGAACAATCTCCTCGTGTATTACAAGAAAACTTTAGTGGTTAATTCTAGGAATGATTACAACAGGCTTATATTAATAACATTTTTATTTCATGACAAGGGGTTTTCCACAAACTAAACATCATTTAATCTGATATTATGGGGAAAAAAAATGCTGTTTTGCAACGATGTATTATGTTAATTTTATAACACAAACATAAATATTTCATACTGTCACTAGCGACAGATGGTACCTCTACCTGTTCGCAGTCAAATTCTATTAAAATACTTTTAGCACCAGATTACTGTATCTTTTTAAACACAACCCAGTTGGTGATGGGAAAGAAAAGCCTTTGCTGCCCTGATGAGAAGTAGAAAAAAAGTCAACATTTGCACTTCATGTTTTATACATTGTAGCATTTTGTCAATTTGTTTTATCTTTGCGTACAATAAGTGAACAAATACAATATTACTTCAAGAGCAAAGTGCCGCAGGTGCTAAGCATCTGAAAGTAGAAACAGACTTTGGTGTAAATACTCGGCAGATCTGATAGCAGCGCTGGAGAGAAAAAAACAGGGAATATTTCAGGTCGATGATCCTTCATCAAGAAGGAGAAATACTCGGAGATGGAACTGTTGTTAAGTGAGTCAGGGAAAGGGAGGAGAAGCAGGACCAAAGGGAAGTTCGGTTTTGGGTGGAAGACAGGAAAGATGAAATGACAAAAAGGGATGAGGGTGCAAGGCAGAAAGACATGTTACTAGGGCAAAGTCAGCTAGTTGGCACAGTGGTTAGCACTGCTGCCTGAGAGTGCCAGGGACCCGGGATCACAGTCTGTGTGTCGTCTGCACATTCTCCCCGTGTCTGCGTGGGTTTCCTTCAGGAGCTCTGGTTTCTTCTTACATGCCAAAGATGTGCAAATTAGATGGACTGGCCATGCTAAATTACTCTACAGTGTCCCAAAATGTGTAGGTTAGGTGGATTGGTCATGCTAAATTGGCCCCTAGCATCCCAAGATGCATTGGTTAAGTGGATTAGCAGGGTTACGGAGATCGGCCTAGGTGGAGGGTTTAGGAAGAGCCAACCTTTGCCTGACTTTGTCAAACTCTGACTTTGTTGGAGAGTTAGTACAGATTTAATGGGCCAAATGGCTCCTTCTGCATTGTAGGGATTCTAAGTAAAGAAAACAAAAGATGAGTCTGAAGCACACATAAATGGGAATGTCAGAATCCAAGCCAAAAACTTCAATCCGAAAAAAAAAGGGCAGAGGTAATGGTGTAAATTATTGAGTCGGGAGGCCATAAATAATCTGGTTGAAAAATGTGGTGCTGTTCCTTGGGCTTGGAAATTGAAATATGTTACACATGACTTCAAACCACTTCTGCCACTACTCAGCATAAAAGGCTTACAAAGCGAAAACATTGGTTCTTTTTAGACTGTGTTTAATCAAATCCTGAAACAGAGTGATGCACATTTTGCAGTTGAATATCTCAGTGATTGTATCAGATGCCTTTGACTTAAATCAAGAGGAAAGTGATTGAGCAATTGGAGGGCTGAGACTTTGAGGCTCTTAAAGGAAGAGAAAGTAGTTCTGGAGCAAAAGTGGAATGGTTTGATGGCTAAAGTCGTGAATAATGGTGGAGCAGGCAGAATATACTGTAAACCAGAATCTGAAGAGTGTATTCTGCTTGCATGTTCTCATGGCAGGAAATGGTTGCAGAGATAGGACTGGGGAAAGTTTGAGGGATTTGAAAACTGGGATGCAGAAATTTTGCGATGACAGGCAAACCACTGGAGACAAAAATTGTTGGAATCGCAATCTGATCCACAAAGAAAGCACTAGGATAATACATTTCCATTCACAGATTCATGGGAAAGAGTCATGGAGGTAGTACCTTCAAAAGATAGGAGCAGAGAGATTAAGAATGTTCCAAAAATTGGCATTGCAAGTCCTATCAATGTGAAAATTGAAGCTTTGTTCAGATTTGAACAGGACATTGAGGCTTCACATCTACAGACTTGAGCCGGAGTTCAGAACTCAAATGAGTTAAGTAACCATGGTACATGAGTTCTGATGGAAACCAAATATGATGATCTTATTTGAGAAATGTTCTGATCCTTCACTAGGTTCAACTTTTGATGTAAGATCAGACATTTCAGTAATAATCATGGAATTGAGGGTGGTGGTGGAGAGGTAAAGTTGGACATGGCCAACATTCATACAAGTGGATGCCCATACATGGAGATTTTGCCAAATGATAAATAGATTAAAAGCAGCAAAAACGAACAAGTTCTGGGGTTGGGGCATGCCTGAACTAAGCAAAATGCACATGATCGGGAGGTGAACAGTGGGATAGAAAGCATACATCGGTGCAAGCTTGGTGGGCTGAAGGGCCTGTTCCTGCATTGTATTGTTCTTTGTATGTTTGAAAAAAACAAATTTTGTAGTTCAGTTCAGCAAGCAAAGCTTTCATTTCTTTGGATGTCAGCTACTACATATTGGGAGAAAGGCCAGGAAGCACATATTCCAACAATTTTTTTGTTTTCAGTAGTTCTGTATCGGAAATTTCTAGCACAGATGAAATCCTTTCCATCAATCGTGTTGTTGGGCCAGCATTCTAGAAAGTGCTCTCCCCTGATGACCTTTAATCTTGTTTGAAGGATTTATTGAATGCTTTCACACAAAGTACCAAGGGTTCAGCTTCCACATTTCTTTTTGACAGGATGTTCCACAGCCCTGTAACCACAAGTGTTTGCAAGACAACAGGAGGCCATTCACTTCATTGTTGTCTGTGTTAGCTATTACGTCAGGCAATCAAATTGAATGCCATAGCTTGTTCCCTCTCCATAGGCTTCATTCAACTTCACTGTAAATATTTATTGATTTTTTTTCCTCTCTTAAAAGATGCAGGCAGTGGTCTTTGCATGAACCATTCCTGTTGCAAAGAATGTCATGCTCCTATCAACCAACTTTGTGAAAAGAAACTTCTTAGCCTCGAGCTTCACACTGACAGTTCTTGAAACACCTGTCTATCCTGAACTATTAAATCTCATATGAGTATGCAATGTTATACTTTGTTATGCACTCCTGCCTAATTATTTGTCCCACAGTTCTGAAGATGTTCTCCAGGCTGAATTTGTTGAGGTGTCATCACCCTGACAGTCTGAATGTGCTACATTCTAGGAGGATCCTGATATTTCCTCTTCCTTCCCATACTGCAGAATGATTGACTATCTAGTTATGATCTTCATGGACTCTAAGGTGGGGAGTTCTCCCATAACAGGAATCATAGCTGTTTGAGGGGAGGGTGGGGAGGAGGGGGAGGCGGGGGAGGAGGTGTTGAAATAGGTGGCGGGAACCATGCATAGATCCATTGACCTCAGGCAGGATTTTCCTGTCTTGGGACAAGCGCAACCAGACAATCCCACCCAAAAATGGCTGGAATTATACACCCCCCTTCCCCATTACCAATACTCTCCAAGGAGGAGTTGTGGGGGTGAGGGGAGGGAGGGGTGGGAAAGGAGGGGGGGCTTCTTGTGGCAGAGTCGTCTTGCCATTGACTACTGACAGGATTTTCTGGTGCTGCTGAAATCAATGGCAATTTACATGGCTCACCCGCCCCACTGTCCACCTTTGGAAGGATCAGGAGATCTCGCCAGTGGGAAGGGCCAGAAAATCCTGCACTTTGGCAACTGTTGATTATCCATCAGAATGGTGCATTGCAGGAAATTCTCAGCCTTGTTATCTGCCTGGAACAAAGTCAGCTAATCCTCAACTGCAGAAATCCTGAGCTCGAGATGAAGTAACTGGTGGCACTTACTGCACACATGATTATCCAATGAAATGTCATGGACTTCTAATAAAACACAAGAATTGCAAGCAACAATTCAATTATAATTTATTTTAAACTTTATTTACTAGTGTCACAAATAACACTGAAACAAGGGCGGGAGAGAGAGAACTGGAACACCCAGAGGAAATCGACGCAGACATGGGCAGAACTTGCAAACTCCATTTGGACGGTCACCCAAGCCGGGAATTGAACCCGGGTTCCTGATGCTGTGAGGCAGCGGTGCTAACCACTGTACCACCGTGTGCCACCTTTATTTATTTTGCAATTACTATTTATTATTTATCAATACTAAATTATTTAACATGGTTAAGATATCTTAAATGTTGATAACCTTAAAATTAATTTTTCTACAGGTCAAATTAACTGCTAATTATTTATATATTCACTGTTGTTCCTTGGTTTAAATGAAAAGGAACCTCCTTCCTTCTGCAGCAAATTCCCACTCTATCCAACATCCCTCCTTATCTCACAGAATCTTTTCCACATTCTTTCCAAGATGCTGGCATTTTTTCTTGAATAGTGCGCTCAAAATTCTAACTGCAACCTAACCAATTATTTGCACAGATTTTCATTACCTTTCAGCACCATGCCCTTACATCTAATGCACAGGGTCCTTCCAGCTTTATCAACTTGCTCCTCCCACTTTTAAAGATTTGAGTGTCTGAACCTTATATCTCACTATTCTGTTGGCAATTTAACATTTAAACTATACATCCTGTCCTTTCTCTTCCTTCCAAAATCTCACATCTGTATCCATGGAATCTCGCTTGACATCTTTGTGGATAATTTTCTAATTTCTATGTAGCTCTTAAATTTCTATGACATTGCAATTAATTGTGTCAATTTTGCGTCATATGAAGCTCCTATTAAAGAACCTTTTGAAAGTCCTCATTCACTGCACCCACCACATCTACTCCATCAGCACGTTATATGACTTTCACAAGGAACATTACTAAATTTGTTAGACATTACTTGCTAGCTTGAAACCAATGTTAATTTTGCCTTTGATTAATCAACCAGTCTTAGAGTCATAACGTCTTCCCTGCTGAATGTTCCATTTATTCAATAGTATAGCCTCTAGAACATTATCTACTGGCCTTTAGATTGACTAGTCAAGGCCAGTTACCTGGTCTATTTCCTTTCTCCCTCTTTCAACAGGAAGTTTTTCTTAAGTTTTAAAGTTTATTCCTTAGTGTCACAAGTAGGCTTACATTAACACTGCAATGAAGTAAAATCCTCTGGTTGCCACACTCTGGCGCCTATGTGGATATGCGGCGGGAGAATTTAGTGTGGCCAATGTGCCGAACCAGCAGGTCTTTCGGATTGTGGGAGGAAACCCACACAGACATGAAAAGAACATGCAGACTCCGCACAGACAGTGACCAAGCTGGGAATTGAACCTGGGTCCTTGGCACTGTGAGGCAGCAGTGCTTAACCACTCTGCCACCATGCCATGGGTAGACCCCTATCCAGTTGTACAACATTAATACTTGGATCTTTATGAACCACATAATGAACAACTCAAATTTCAAAACTAGATTGAGACTATTACCGAATGAACATGATTAAAATTTGATATGTGTCTGAGTTTTTGTGCTTAGAGTTTGAAGAAGAAAATTTATAACCAGAAAAGTTTGAATATTCTTTGTCTTTAAAACATAACTTCCATCCACATCATAAAATATTAAAGCCAGAATTCACACTTGGATTGCCCCTGTGTAATCTCAATTACTTGCCATAATGTGAGGGGACTCGTAATTCAGAGGCCCAGGCTAATGCTCAGGGATATGGATTGAAGTCCCACCATGTCAAATTTAAATTCAATGAATAAATCTAGAAGTTAAAAGCTTACACAATGGTAACCGTTGCCGATTGTTGTAAAAATCCACCTTGCTCACTGATGTCCTTTTTAGGGAAGGAATCTGCTGGATCTTACATGGTGACTCTGGATCCACAGCAATGTTGCTGACTCTTAAATGTCCTAGCGAGCTACTCAGTTGTATCAGATCACAACAAAGTATAAAAGGAATAAAACCAGACAGACCACCCAGCATTGATCCAGGCAGCAGAAACAACAACTTAGAAACACGGAAAATAGTAGGAGTAGGCCGTTCGGCCCTTTGTGCCTGTTCCACCATTAATTATGATCCATGTCTGATCATCAAATTCAATGAAATGAGGGGCCTTTCCCTCATATCATTGATTCCTTTAATCTCAAGAGTTATATATCTAATTTCTTCTTGAAATCATAACGATTTGGTCTTAACTACTTTCTGTGGGAGTGAATTCCACACATTCACCACTCTCTGGGTGAAGAAATTTTTCTTCACCTCAGTCCGACAAGGTTTACCTCTTTTCTCAAACTATAATCCCTAGTTCTGGGCTCCTCCACCATCAAGAACATTCTTTCTGAATCTACCTTGCCTAATCCTAGAATTTTATCAGTTTCTTTGTGATTGCCTCTCACACTTCTCAACACAAGTGAATATAATCCCGAGTGACTTAGTCTCTTTTCATATGGCAGTCCTGCTGTCCCAGGAATCAGCTTGGTGAACTTTTGCTGCACTCCCTCTGCAACAGGAACATTCTTCCTCAGATACAGACACCAAAACTGCACACAATATTGTAGATGTGGCCTCACCAACACCATATACAATTGCAGCAAAACATCCCTCTCCTGCTCCTCCTCAAATCCTCTTGCTATGAAGTTCAACATATCATTTACCTTTTTACTGCCTGCTGTAACCATGTGCTTTCTTTCAGCGATGCATTTTCAAATAATAATCTGCCTTCTACTTTTGCTACCAAAGTGGATAACCTCACATTTATCCACAATATACTGCATCTACCATTCATATGCCCATTCACTTACTGGGCAGCACAGTGGCACAGTAGTTAGCAATGCTGCCTCACAGCGCCAGGGACCTGGATTCAATTCCCAGCTTGGGTCACTGTCTGTTTGCATGTTCTCCTGGTGTCTGTGTGAGTTTACTCCAGGTGCTCCAGTTTCCTCCCACAATTAGAAAGGCATGCTGGTTAGGTGCACTGACGTGAACAGGTGCCGAAGTGTGGCGACTAAGGAAATTTCACAATAACTTCATTCCAATGTTAATGTAAGCTTTTACTTGTGACGACAAAATAAACTTTACTTTTCGCTCAGCCTGTCCAAATAACGCTGCAATATCTCTGCATCCTCCTTCTAAGCTCACCCTCCCTTCCAACTTTGAAGATGAAAGTTTAAGTTCCCTCATCCAAATCATGAATGTATAATATGAATAGTTAAGGTCCCGGCATAGTTTCCTCTCGTACCCTACTAGTCATTGCCTGCCAATTGGAAAAATACACAGTTGTTCCAACTCTTTGCTTCCCAGGTTTGCTAACCAGCTTTCTATCCATCGCAAGACAATGGCAAATCTAGCCCAGTGGGGCCTGAAAGAAGAACAGAAGGTGACAAGAGGGTACACCTGTACACAGGTTGGGGGACCTCAATGTCCATGACAAAGAGTAGCTCGGTAATACAATGACTGACCGAGCTTGCTGAGTACTAAAGGACACAGCTGCTAGACTGAGCTTCAGAGGTTTGTGAGGGAACCAACCAGAGGAAAAAACCTACTCGATCTCATCCTCACCAATCTGCCAATCGCAGATGTATCTGTCCATGACAGTATTGGTAGGAGTGACCACTACACAGTGCATGTGGAGATAATGTCCTGTCTTCACATTGAGGATACACTGCGTTGCCTTGTGTACTATGACCACCGTGCCGAATGGGATAGATCTTGAACATATTTAGCAATTCAAGATTGGACATCCATGAGGCGCTGTTAGCCATCAGCAGCAGCAGGATTGTACTTAACCAAAATCCGTAACCTCGTGGCCTGGGGCTTCCCCCCTCCATCTGCCATTACCAACAAGTTAGGGGATCGACCCTGGTTCAATGAAGCATGCAGGAGGGCAGCCCAGGAGTAGCACCAGACATACCTAAAAATGAGATGCAATGCTGGTGAAGTTATAAGGCTGGACTACCTGCAGGCCAAAAAGCTGAGAGCTAAGCAGTCTCATAACCAACAGTTCTACATACAGTCGTGAAAGGTGGCAGACAATTAAACAACTCAGGGGAGGAGGTGGCTCTACAAGTATGCCCATTCTCAATGATCAGGGAGCCAGGACCTCAATATAAAAGACAAGACTGAAACATTTGCAGCCATTTTCAGCCAGAAGTGGTGAGTATTTGATCCATTTTAGAGTCATCCTGAGTTCCCCAGTATTGCAAATGCTAGATTTCAGCCAATTTGATTCACTCTAATCAAGAAATGGCCAACGGCACTGGGCACTGCAATGGCCCTAACAATATTCCTGAAGACTTGTACTCCAGACCTTGCTGTACCCCTAGCCGAGCTTTTCCAGAACAGTTACAATACTGGAATCTACCCGGCAATGTTAGAGAGGCTAGGAATCCCATGAAGGGTAACTCACCATGTGATTCTCCAAAGCCTATCCACCATGTACAAGTCAGGAGTGTGATGGAATACTCTCCACTTGCCTGAATGAGTGTATCTCCAACAACAGTCAAGAAGCTCAACAAGATCGTGGATGAAGCAGCCTCCTAGACTGACATCCTATCCACCACAATCAACATTCACTCCCTCCACCACTTGTGGACTATGGCAGCAGTGTGTACTATCTCCCACGATACGCTGTAGCAACTTACCAAGGATCCTTCGACAGCATCTTCTAAACACGTGACCCTTACCACTGAAAAGGGCAAGGGCATTAGAGGCAGTGGAATATTACTACCTGCAATAATCCAGACCTGGAACTGTATCAAAAACACAAAATGCTGGAAAATCTCAGCAGATCTGACAGCATCTATGGAGAGAATAGAGCCAACGTTTCGAGTCTGGATGACCCTTTGTCAGAGCAGGGCTGAGAAAGGGTCATCCAGACTCAAAACTTTGTTTCTATTCTCTCTCCACAGATGTTCTCAGACCTGTTGAGAATTCCCAGCACTTTTGTTTTTGTTTCAGTTTCCAACATCTGCACTATTTTACTTTTACCTGGGAGTATATCACCATTCCTTCACTGTTGCTGGGTCAAAATCCTGGAACTCCCTTCCTAAAAATACTGTTGTGGCTGTTTCTATAGCACATGGACTACAGTAATTCCAAAAGGCAGCTCGCTACCATTTTCTCATGGCCAATAAATTCTAGCCTAGCTAGCAAAGGCCGAATCCTGGGAATGACTATCAAAAAAAACTGTGGATGCTGGAAATCTGAAGCAAAAACATAAAATGCTGGAAAAGCTCGGCAGGTCTGGCAGCATCAATGCTGCTGAACTCTTTAATTGGATCACACTCAAGGGGAAGAAAAGACACACCTCTTTCCATACAGAACATGCTGATTATAGACAGTAAGGCAGCACATAGATTATGCCCGTGACACCAATCTTGTTTCACAGCAAGGATCAATGTCCAATCCCCCAAGTGTCATGAACTGATCAAACCTTCCCTGACCTCCAAGCTCAGTCTCAGCTTCCAGACTGGAATCTATTGATTTGTTTAGAAATGTGTCCATTATCTCAATCCTGTGCCTACTCAGATTTATAAGGGATGGAATATTGAACAATAGCGATCCTATTCCGCATGATAATTCCAAGTATTCTGGATGCATTTTCTCATAACCTGGTATAAGCAGAAGATGATAGAAGATGGCAGCACAGAAATTGGCCATTTGACCCAGCAAGCCTGCACCAAAGTTTTATCACATGTACCGGCAACTGATTATACATCCCTGTATGCTCCCCATTTCCTTTGAAATGCTGCTTTTTCCAATAACAATTTATCACTTTTGCATATGATTCATATTTCAACAACAATGAATCATCCATTTCTGGTGTAAACAGTTTTCCCAACACCTTGCATGATATGTAGTTCATCTCTTTTGTGCACGCCTATCCTTATGTTATGGCCTTGAAGAAAAATTGAGAAGAATCTTTTGCTATTTACCCTTCATGACTTTGAGGAATTCCATCAGGATTTAACCTTTATTGTTCCAAAGAAGAAGTCAGAACTTTGCAATGCTCTCAATGACTTTAACCCTTAAGTATTTCCCAGTGAATCTATGCTGTCTCTTATCTATCATTTTTGTATCTTGCCTTTAACATGGTGTGCAATATTATGGGTAGCACGAGCATTAGTACTGCTGCCTCACAACACAGGGACCCAGGTTCGATTCCAGTCTTGGGGAACTGTCTGTGCGGTGTTTGCACGTTCTCCCCATGTCTGCGTGTGTTTCCTCCGGGGGCTCCGGCTTCCTCTCTCAGTCCCGGTTAAGTGGATTGGTCATGATCAATGCACCGGGTTACGGGGATAGCCTGGGGGAGTGGGCCAGTTAGAGTAGTCTTTTGGAGGGCTGGCACAGAATGAATGGGCCAAATGGTCTCCTTCTGCACTGTTGGGATTCTATGAATAATGTGTCCAATATTCCAACTGAACAATATCTTGTATAGTTTCAGCATTACTTCCTTAATTTGGCCTGTTATGCCAGAATAGAAAATAAAACATTTGAATTGCCTTGTTTATGCCTTCATACACGTCTTTATCTTTAATATTGTTGTGATCCCGTTGGAGACCGATAAAGTAAAAGAATCAAACTTCACAAATAACCCCAATGGAAGAAACAGATGGGCAAGGTTTTACTTTTTAAAACTTTCCCCATAACAATGAAGCCCAAATCAACACAAGTTGAACATGAATTAACAGACAAATTGTATTCAGTTGAAACTGTAAATTATATTTCAAATACAACAAAAATAGAGTTCATTCAGTCATTCCTTTAGGATATTAAGCATTAATCCCAGCCCCACAACACACCATTCTTCACAGTTAGAGTTTCTGTTCCCTTATTCATTAGGGGTTAGGCCCAAAGTTGCACCCGACAACTGGTTTACCATCCCCCCCAAGTCCCACTGCTTCAATGTCCATTAAAAAGTATCCCTTTCCGGATCCTTCACAGCTCTCCTCCCAGAATCAAACTACTTTGATCTTTTTTGGTTGCATGATCACTCTCCTCCATGTTCCAGCTCCTAGCCTTCTAAGGAGCTGTCTCTTCAGTCTGGCAAGGCAAGTCCCAAAATGGATGCAGACTGCCTTTGGTGCCAGACAAGAAGCTCCTGCATCCTGCAGTTGTCCAGTGCCACTGATTAGGTATCCACCATCATGCAAACCAGCCTCCTATCCATTGACTCTGTTTACATTTCCCGCTGCCTCAGCCAAGCAGCCAGCATAATTAAGGACCACACGCACCCCAGACATTCTCTCTTCCACTTTCCTCTGTTGGGAAAAAGATACAAAAGTCTGAGGTCACATACCAACTGACTCAGGAACAGCTTCTTCCCTGCTGCTGTCAGACTTTTGAATGGACCTACCCTGCATAAAGTTGATCTTTCTCTGCACCCTCGCTATGACTGTAACACTGCATTCTGCACTCTCTTTCCTTGTCTATGAACAGTATGTTTTTCTGTATAGCATGCAAGAAACAATACTTTTCATTGTATGTTAATACATGTGACAATAATAAATTGAATCAGATTACCTTGTCTCCTACCAGATAAGGGCATTTGAATTAAAAAAAGTCATATGATCAACACAATTTGTCCTGATTTCAGGTTCCTAACCCACCCTTTGAAAATCAACACCCATATCATTCCAATCTGAGAAACAGTCTTTTATCCCTACCTTTGCATTGTGCCATCTAGCATTTTTTCTAATCATAGAGCTAGATCTCTCTTAATTATGGGTGTTAGTATTTTTGATCATAGTTGCTTATGTAGAGTACAATAACTTCGTCACATTTTCATCATATGAAAGATACTACAAAAGAACATTGTTTCAATAAAGTAACCTAGCACTTATTTACAAATGTTAGGCTAATTACCAGTTAAAGAAATGAAACAAAAGTGATTACTGTTAAGACTTACAACATATTTTTCAAGCTATCTCACTGAGTTATTGATATGATTTTTGCAATGTAACAACAAAGAGAGGGTCTTGGTGGATTTATTTACAGTTTTGTTCTTTTCTGAATGACAAACACATTTTAGGAATAAGTGTCATTGAGGGACCAACAGTAGAATTGAGGAATTGAGTTTTGGGTACATCAGTATTGTTGTGACATTGAGTTTGTGCAGTTGGAATTTGATGTGTGTATAGATATAAAAATGCTAGAGGCAAAAAATATTGTGTGGTTCCTTTAAAAGCTGGTGTTTTGTTTCAATGCTTGGAGGTTTAAAATGCAAAGTACATCTACAGTCCAAGCTGAAATATTTGTATCAAAAAGTCAAGCAGTAGTCTTGACCATACAACCTGATTTTTTTTTTAATTTCACCCAATCAATTTAAGGAAGGCACTCAAATATCAGAAACCTATCAAATTGCAATTTCATAGTGTTGAAAACATCAGACAATCCTATTGTTGGAAAATTGATCGGTCATCACAGATATAAAAGAGAGTACAAGAGGGAGAAAACAAGACAGCAACAGAAGGACTGACACCTCTCAAGCCTTGAGGGAGAGAATAATTCTCAACTCTAAAGAGAACTCACCATTTAACTAGCAAAAGGTACAAAATTAGAAAGAAATTATAGAGGAATCAACAGAAGAACTCCAAAAGTTTCCGAAAGCCACAAAACCTGGTCGTATTTTTTGAGCGACTGAATTCTATAATTATTTTTTTTGGTTAATGAATGCGTATTGTACTTATGTTGAACAGCATTCCATTAGAATCTCATTTTATTCAGTATGTTACTCATTTAGTTAAAGCTCCCTGTTAGTTAAATAAATAAATTGTTAAGTGTTAGTTTTGTGAGTGTCAAGTATTTCTGTTAGTTAACCACTAAACGTGACTGAAGAACAGTTCGCACCTTCCCACACATTTTTAACAGATTACGAGGTGAGATATTCCTCTTTGGGGGATTTGGCATTCAGTTTCAAAAGGGAACAACCTCTGCATCGTACCAGCATTCTGAAATTGGTTAAGATAGACGAGGGGTCATACGTCTTAATTATACTTCTTTGAGTCTGTGATTTCTGAAGCTGATCCTGGTGAAAGACTTCCTCACTAAAGAATCAACAGAAAATAAATAATCTAATCTCGTTATTCAGCTAGGTGACATAGATCCATTATAGTGCTGCACTATAAATCTTTTCGAAGCTCTCTTCTTGCTCATTGCTGAGATCTCCACAAAGGTACAATAAGCGTGGTTTTTAAATCCGAAATTTATCCCCTCAACAATTGTTTGAGGGTCAGAAATCCCATTGAAAAACCTCACTCTTCTGCTAATTGTTTGGCATTTTGCATAAGAGCAGCTTGTTGAGCGAACAACCTGTTCATATGCAAAATATCTGGTTTCAAGTGTTTACTTGTAAAATGAATCATCGGACTTAAAATTGCATCTTCAGAATGTCACTGTATTAAAAGAATCAATAGCTAAAAAACAGAAAACTCGAGAACAAAGACTTAAATCAGGCAGGATTTTTCTGGCTGCGCTCGTCCCAAAACTGTAAAGTCCCACCGAGATCAACAGACTTTTGCATAGTCCAAACCACCCCCTGCCCACCACAATTCCTGCCGTGAGCAGGTTGGGAAAATTTCCCCCATCATGTCTGCCACATCTTAAACAATTCAATAATTACCATTGAGTAACTCTTGCGAGTTCAACATCTGATGCACAAGACAAGAAGATATAAAAGCAGAATAAGGCCATTCAGTACATCAGATCTGCTCCACCATTCAATGAGATCATTACTGATCTGATGCAATATTCCTTAACCCAGCTTATCCCAGAGCACTTGATTCCCTTGCTGTTTAAAAATCTGTCTATTTCAGTCTTGAGCGTGCTTAATGATCCAGCCTCTACAGCCCTCTGTGGTAAAGAATTCCACAAATTCGCTGCTGTTTGAGAGAAGAAATTCCTCCACTTCCTTTGCCTCACAAACTACTTGAAGGCGGCATTTATAAAAGATACAACAGCTAGTTGTAAATCAGTCAAAGACAAACCAATCTGAACTGTACGTATGTTCTGAAAAAATTACGTTATTGGGTGAATTCCATGATTTAAGGAATAGATGCGAGAAAACTACAAAGCAATCAACTGCAAAATTGGGCTGGATTTTATGGGATGGCAGGCTGACTGGGGGAAGCGGGGAGGCAGGGGATGGTTTAAGTGACATATGGCTCCTCCCACCACCCGATTAAAATTTTGATTAGTAAAAAAGTCTACCCTGAAGGAGCAAGGAAAGTGTGGGAACTCCCATTGGGAGAAAGTCCCACCCTTGGGAGCTGCTGGTCAATCTGATTGGCTGGCTTATCTTCCAATCCCGCCAGTGCCGGACCTCAGTAGTGGGCACTGCCAGGACTGCAAGCAGCCTCAGGATGAAGGCCCGAATGGGTGTCAAACTTAAGTACGTCAAGGGAATGCAAAGATATTGGGTGGAGGGGGATTGGTCCCTTGAGTGGGTGGGGATGGAGGGGTTGGTAGTCTTTGCAGTGCAGGCAGTGAGCGAGTAAGAAGGGCAGTATATTTTTGGGGAGCGCCCCTGAAAAGGGAATCATCCAAACCAAGGGTACCCCAATTTATTCCAGCCCTATTGAAAGAACAGACTGTCTACACCCACCTGCCTGTCCACACTCACCTGCCTCCCCACCTCAGCTAAGTTATGGCATGGGCAGCATAATATTGGGGTCAATTTGCTTATAGGGGCTCAATTAACCGTTAATTATTTACTCACATGGGGCAGGTAAGGCTGTTGATTTCAGCACCCATTCCCCGCACCCCCCCAACCCCTTTCACCACACTCCCTCACCCCCATTATCGTGAACAGCTCAGATGTAGATAGGAAGTTGGTGGGCTCGACACCCTTTGTACTTTACCCACCCCTGCCCCGTCACAGAAAATATAACCAACAGGGGACCATAAAATACAGCCCATTGGCCTTGTATAATTTTTGTCACATTGCAAATATAAACATTAAGTACACATCTATAATAATGAAATTAACGTTTGTTAGAATAAACCTTTCCCAGTTGAGCTTTTCCTCTGAATTTAATTATATTTAACCGTCACTTTCCAGGAGCCGAGTGATGTTTTAAATTCATTTTTGTTTCCCCTATGAGACCATGTCTCAAATCACCTACTTGTTATTGAATTCCCTGACTAACCATGACTGATTTTGATGAACAGCTGTCTGTTGCGTCACCTCCGGTCCCAACATGACCCAAACAACATACATCAGTTGCAAGCTGCGAAGTGACAAAACATCTGGCAGCATATGGCTTATGTACAATTCAGATCTAAGTAGCTCCTGCTAAATAAATTAATCAAAGTCATCTAATCTACCATTTCCTTTCAAAGGGGTCTGTTTATCCATTAATTTTCATTTGCCACATGAAATTTATTCATAATTTAGAAACAAAACCAGAATCGTGCCAATACATTAATCTTGGTCACTCTTACTTGTGCATTGATGGAATTATGTCAGCAAGGGTACATGCACATCATATCAAAGGAGCTAGTATTTCAGATCAAGGTACATCATGCTAATAAAGGCAGCTCGTCTCTTTTATTTGGGGCACTCATGATCTGTTTGTCCTGGAATTCTGATAAAACTGACAAAAAATTCATTTCATTCATTAAAACTTCACTTTTCCCAACATTTTCCCGAAAAAAAAAGCAATGCATCGATTCAAATATAAACTTGGCAGCAAAAGTCAAAATTCATCGCGGTGATGTGAACATAGGATTCTTGTTTCCAAGTTGTAGCACTGTGGTTGATTCCAGGCTTATCAAGGCTACACTTGAGGTAAATGATTCAAACATTATGAAAATATACTGCAGAATTTTCCTGTCCCACCTGCCATGGGAATCTTAGCAAGGGGGTGTGGAGTGGGGTGGGGACTGGTGGGATGGGGGGAGTGGGGAGGGAGGGTGTGGGGGGGGGATGTGGAGGGTGGGGGAGTGGAGAGGGGAGGTGGTTGATGGTGGGGAAACATGCAAACATCCGTTAACATTGGATGGGAATTTCCGGTTTTGGGGAGAGTATGGACGGAAAATCCCACCCATAATATTTTTATTATATATCACATGCATATACATTTATATATATAATATATTCATGATGTATGTATTATATATCTAATATTACATATTTCATATTTATTATTTATACTAAAAATATTAATGAGAAATTTCAAGACTTGAGTTGTGTGGATGTAATTTGACACTTTTCCATTTGATTATCTTGGAAATATATGTATGCTTTCATCAGGTTCACTCTCAGTCCTTCGCCACTTTCAGATTATTTTTGCTACCAGCATCTAAAAATGAACACTGCACTGTACACCTTTCATAATGCAGAATAAATTTGAACAAATGTGTAATACTTGAAATAAGAGTGCAAAACAATTGAAATGTTTGAAGAAAAATATGATTTTTAACTGAAGTAACTGTGAATAGATATTTTTCCCCTTTCTTTCTTGTTCAATATTTAACACACAGAAGTACAACATCCTTTTTATGTTCCACAGCATGGAAAATACAGGACTTTGGTTTTACCGGTAAGATCTCACCAATTGACTTCGCAGCAACCCAACACACTATCAAAAAGAATGTGAGAATAGCACCTACCCTCATAGACAGCTCTGAAGCCTTGAGCACTCACTGCATAATCACTGAGAAGCCACAGAGTGAGAACGGAACTTGAACTCACAATCGGAGGAGGAAGCTGAAATCCGGTCAACCTACAAAAGCAAAAAGAAAATAAGAACATTTAGCTTGAGAAAGAAAGCTCAACTCTCCTGGGGATTCAAATTTGTATATTTCACTTATGAAGAAAGGAGATCAAAATCCGGCAGTAACAGGCACAAGCCATTGGCTGAAAGGCAGTTCATCAAGTCAGAGGAACAGCCATTTCAGGATTGTACAGTCTTTAACATTGGTTTGTGCAATTAACTAAAATTTACACTTCATAAAGAAACCCAGCCTTCAAAAGTACTCTTGCAACAAAGCCTATTTGGGATTATTAATACACCAACAGGTTTGGAAACACCAGTTGCTTTATTGCTCCCAAATGCGCAGTGAGGCAGAATTGAAATGTTTACGTGGTTATTTTGGTTATAAATTACTTCCTTATTCATTTGTTGAATCAGCTACTGGAGGACAAACCAAATCAGAGATCGTTGTGCAGGGCCTCACTGGATGAACCTGACAAGATGTCGGATTTATGCAACATGTCTCATATCAGAAAAGCATCTCAATGTGGTTCACAGAGGAACAAACAAACATGGAAGAGGAGTCAAAGAGGGAGGATTATGATCACGTGTCTGGAAGGTTTGATGAATTTTTGAGAGGGTATGAACAGAGGGCAAAGTTACAGGAAAGGGCTTTGTTGGCTGGAGGATGTTTCAGGGATAGAATGGCATGGGCCCATGAAAGGATTCAAATGAAAAGTTTGTAGAATCATAGAATCCCTGCAGAAAGAGGCTGACAAAGTTAAATTGGAAATTGAACATTCTAAAGTTAAAGTTGAAGAATCAGAAGGTAAAATAGATTTATTCTTGATATCGGCCCAAGAAATGGGCCTCGTGCATGTTGTGATGTCATCATATTGGTTAAAATTGGACACAAGATGGCTGACATCTTGGAAATTGGGATGTTGTGTGCTCCAATCTACTGGGCAATATCCCTGAAAAATGCTCAAACTTTACAACTATTTTATTCAAAATCCAAAGCTGATCAGTGTTCCTTTATCTGAAATCACTAGTGTGTTATTCCACAACATGGAAATACTAATATCAAATTTTACACTATGTCTTGTAAATTTTGCTGCTCAGCTGAAATGTAATAAGTCATCTACAACCAAAAAAATTTTTTTTTTTGCCTTTCCAGTTGAGTAGACCTTTCCTAAAGTATTACCATGGTTCACTCAGCAGACCAAATAGTATTATCAATTTGACTGGTCGTATCCTCTCTTTATAACTCTTTCCCTCAGGACTGCTGTGGGCAACTTCAAGTTGTTTATCCAAGTCAAACTAATATGTAGCTGGTCGAGTGCATGCTCGACACTTCTTGCTTCCCTCATTTCCTTGCCTCTGGAGTGACGACACTCACTAAAGGATGTCTTGCAAAAGCAATCCAACTTGTGCTGTTAATTCATTTTTCATGACCCTTTGACTCAGTGCTCCCACTGAGCCAAGGCTGACAGCGTGGCAACGATTTACCGGATTTACAACACATTGCCGTTATAGCCAAATGCCTCTGCAAAAAATCAAGAAGAATCCCCCAAAATATAGGCAGAAGTTTCTGCCTTCGAATGTTCAGAAAACTGCAACTTAAATTGTGATAATTGTCACCTGTAGCATTATCAGTTCATTTAGGCTGTGTATCGGTTTGCTACTTTTGTGGGCTTGTGTACAAGTTTTAACCAAACGCAAACTCCAGCAGTGTTATAAGTTAAAAGAATACAACAAATGGAGGAACAGAGAACATAGGAATTTGGAGCAGAAATAGGCAATTCAACTCTTCATGCATGCTCCGCCATTCAATCAGATCGCGGCTGATCTCTTCCTAGGCCCTAATTTTACCAGCACGGTCACTCGAAGCTTGTAAGATCACACCCAAGGCCATTGGTGAATGCCATTCTGCGAGCCTCGCCCGGCCCAATTTTGGGGCAGCAGTGCCGATAAAATCAGAGCCTTCATCTCAAATCCAAATCTCAAATCCAACTCCCCATCTTTTCCTCATCTCCCATTAACCTGTTTCTTTTTTAATCAGAAATATATCTATTTCTTCTGGAAACCTTATTGAATCCATATCACAATTCAGACTCCACCATGCCGTAGGGCAGCGAGTTCCACAGATTCACCACCCTTTGCAAGAAGTAGTCCCACCTCACCTCAGTTTTAAATCTACCATCTCTCAACCTATACCTTTGACCTCTTGTTCTAGATTACCCCATAAGAGGAAATGTTTGATCTATGTTTACTTTAGAAATCCCTTTTAGTATTTTATATACCTCGATCCGATCCCCTCTCATCCTTCTGAGCCCCAGCAAGTACAGGCCCAAACTGTTTAATCTCTGCTCACACATCAACTCTTTCATCCCCGAATTCAATCTGGTGAACCTCTTTTGAACTGCCTCCAATGCCACCACATCATTCCTCAAATAAGACCAAAACTAGACACAATGCTCCTGACGAGGTCTCACCAAAACCCTATAAAATTGCAACAACACTTCTCTACTTTTATCCTCCAGTCCCTGTGCAATAAATGCCAACATTCCATTTGAGTCTCATTCGCTCAGAAAAATTACATGGTGCAGGTTTTAATTTTTTTTAAGCTTGTGTTTTGCTATTTAAACTTCCACTTAGTCCAGTGTGTGGATAACAATCTTTAATTTACTTTCTATATGATGATTTAAAAGTGATGCACATTCCCTTTTTTTCAAATTTCCTGCCTTGCTGTCAGTGAGAATTCCTCAATCTGGTAGGTTGATCAGCTTGCTTACACTCTTCTTGGGTGGTCAGATATTCCTTGCAGAAGGCATCAAATTCAAACCAATGCTGCTGGAAAGGTTGAAGTATATTCTCCAGGGGCCCACGACTGCAATGTTAAGGGAAGTCACTCCCAGTTTATTCCTGGTATTCGGCTATTTTGTCCATGTTTGAACCAAGACTTGCTGCCTCGGAAAAGCAGCCAGCATAATCAGGGACCCCAGACACCCTGGACATTCTCTCTTCCACCTTCTTCCATCAGGAAAAAGATACAAAAATCTGAGCTCATGTACCAACCGACTCAAGAACAGGTTCTTCCGTACTACCATTAGACTTTTGAATGGACCTACCTCGCATTAAGTTAATCTTCCTCTACACCCTAGCTATGAACGTAACACTACATTCCACACTCTCTCCTTTCCTTCGCTATGAACAGTATGCTCTGTATAGCATGCAAGAAACAATAGTTTTCACCACATACTAACAGATGTGACAATAATAAAACAAATCTAAGACTACAATGTGATTGGCAGCTAAGTGATTCTGGTAGGACAGTATCCCAGCTTCTCTCAACAAGGATGATTTTATGAGACATTTGGAAGTGAAGCAGTATTGATAGCACATTAACATTTTGTGTGAGAGCTGCAGTGCCAATTTTCCTGCCTTTTCTCGATGAATGGGGGTGGAATTCTTCGACCATGCTTGCCCGAAGACCAGAAATTCCCACTCGAGATCAACGGACCTTTACACGGTCCACCAAATTTTCTGTCCTGTCCACCATGGTTTCTGCCACAGGTGGAACAGGAGACCTCCAGCCAATGGTTTGAGAGAGAAATTCCAAAATAACAAAAATCATGGAGTTAATGGCCCTTTTCCATTCCACATCTTATAATTTAAATAGTTAGAGTTAGTCAAGTGAATGCCCACAATGCAGGAATAAAGCATAATGTTTTCCTAATTTCCTACATTTCTCTTATTGGACAGAACCCTTGAACTTTAATTGCACTGGAGTAAATGTCATGGACAGTGATGACTTCAATGGCAAAAAGTAGGCATGTAGCTAACCTCTCACTTTCATCATCAGGAAATTGCAAGGTCCTCAAATTATGACCATCTAGAATGTATAATTACCCTTCAGTCACAATTCATTTTATATTTTGACTGAGGTGCTCTCTGCCCACAAAGGAGATGTATTGCGCTTGGGCAGATAGTGAAAGAAATAACTAACATTTCCATTGTGCCCTCAATGACCTCAGAACATCCTAAAGTGCTTTACAACCAAGGAAGTACTTTGAAGTGCAAATATAATATTAACTATACAAAAAGATCTCTCCTATATCATCCTGAGCAATAGTGTGTACACATCCTGTACTCGGAGAACATCTAACTCTAACTTACTTTCTGAGCAAAACAACTTCATTGTACGTGAATCAATATCACATATCTAGTCACATCCAGCTCTAACAAAGGGTCATCTAGACTTGAAACATTAGTTCTATTTTTTCTCCACAGATGGTGTCAGAGTTGCTGAGATTTTCCAACATTTTCTGTTTTTGTTTTTATTTATTGGAGGTTTTGCTGAGATAAAGGGCAGAATCCTGTGCTATCATTGAAGGTGAACTTGGAAGTGGGAAGGGTATTAGATGGGCTGGTGGCATATTAGAACTTCCTTCACCTTTCCACATCGCCGGAATTCAGTTCTGATAAGAAGATCCATGATTAACCTTCCCACACCATCGCCAATTGAGGTCCTTACATGGCCAATTAAAACCACTTAAGACCCTCATCTCACTACTGTTGCATTAGGCTGCAGACAGGCTTGCTGGTATTGGCTGTTGGTCATCCCTGGGGAAAGAGCATGGTGGTGAAATGAGTGTGGGTCCCTCAAAGGCACTCAGTGCCAGATTGAGAGACTGAACACCGGGAGAAGAGCCACCCAATTCCCCTGCCCTTACTGTCAACGCCTCTGCACCTAACAACCACCATCATACAAACCTCCCTATCCACACAACTTAGCTAAGGCCTTGGTTGCCACATGATCTTGGAATTCTGGTACCTGTCCTTCTGATAAGCAGCCACAACTTGCCCAGTGGCGCCGCTCAACACAACAGTTGCCAGCCTCTGATTGGATATCCCACTCTTGGGGTCTTGATTTCGGGCAATGCCCGTCTCAGGCCTCATCATTGCCTGTTTGGCTTCTGATTTGGTGGGTATCTGGTAAAAAAAAGAGTGGATCTCTTGCTGGCTCTCAACCAGCAGGCAAGATCCTGGATGCCACAGAACTAGTAAGAAGTCTGACAACACCAGGTTTAAGTCCAACCTATTTATTTGAAAGTAAATTCACAAGCTTTCGAGGTTTACCCTTCGTCAGGTGCCATAGAACTTGCAGCGATAAGCAATGCACACTTCTATGGATCTTAACTGTCCTATTTTGTCTTGAGACCAGGAAAAAAAAATCACAAGACCATTGCATTAGAACTACGAATAGATACGTAATACTCATTTAATCCCATGATGATTGCAACAAACAAGTCCATAATAATAGTGTCTTGCATTTTTCCCTCCTGACCTGTTTCACTGTACCACGCAACTCAAACGCAATGTAAAATGGCTTTGCTTTAAACTTACAGTTCATGAATCAAAATGAATGTCTCCTTCCTCCCGACCTGCATAGATCCTTGGGTGTAATAAAATCAAACGTTGCTCATTTAACTTCTTTAAGGTTGCCACAACAGGGTTTCAGTCATTCAACAGCAGCAATAATTGTGAAAGTACTTTTTATTCTTCATTTCTATCTGTTGCTGTACGGAGACAATCAAATATCAGAGCAGGAACATACTCCCAATATGTTTTCCTGCTGAATTATTTTCAGTATTAGTCAAGGGCATTGTAAAGTTTGCTTCCAGCCTAAGTCCTGTACTTCCTCCTCATTTTGCACGTGATTACACATTACACATTAAAAGCAATTTGATCAAGTATATTGGAAGTATGTCAGAGAAGGAGTGCATACTCATGTGATGTGAGAGGAAAGAGGAAAGCAAGCACGATCAGAAATTTAGAAGAATGTTCCCCATAATCATTCCTGGGATCTCGATATCATTGGCAAAGCCAACCATACATTATCCATCCCTTGCTGCCCTTGAACTGAGTGGCTTAACAGGCTATTTCAGAGAACAGTTAAGAGTCAACTCTGGCTCTGTACTCAATGGAGTTCAGAAGAAAAAGCAGGCATCTCATTGAAACTTACAGAATACTGAAAGGCCTGTGGACGTTTAGAAGGATGAGGGGGGATCTTATTGAGACTTACAAGATAATGAAGGGGCTAGATAGGGTAGAGGTAGAGAGATGCTTTCCGCTTAGAAAGGAAAACAGAACTAGAGGGCACAGAGAGTCAAAATAAAAGGAAGGGGGGGCGCAGTCTGCAGTTTAGAACAGAGTTGAGGAGGAACTTCTTCACTCAAAGAGTGGTGAACCTCTGGAATTCTCTGCCCATTGAAGTGTGGAGGCTACCTCGTTGAATATATTTAAGTCACTGGTAGATAGGTTTCTGATAGACAAGGGAATTAAGGGTTATGGGGAGAAAGCAGGAAAGTGGAACTGATCCACTTCAGATTAGCCATGATCTTATTGAATGGCAGGGCAGGCTCAAAGGGCTAGATGGCCTACTCCTGCTCCTATTTCTTATGTTCTTACAAGACGTTTTTATTTGTCAGAGAGACTAGTATCCAAGGATACAGACTCAGAGTAAAGGGACGCCCCTTTACAGCTAGGATGAGGAGGAATTTCTTCAGCCAGGTAATAGTGAATCTGTGGAATTCATTTCCACAGAAGGCTGTGGAGAACAATCATTGAGTGTATTCAAGATAGAGATGAACAGGTTCTCCATTGGTAAGGGGGTTCAAAGATTGTGGGGAAATGGTAGCAGAATGGGGTTGAGAAACTTATCAGCCATGATTTAGTGGCAGAGCAGACTCGATGGGCCGAATGGCCTAAATCTGCCCCAAATCTTATGTCTTAAGGTAGTTATATAATTGCTCCTAATTATTGAGCAATAAAATAATGGCTAATATCACATTTACTGTACAAACTGCTGACAAAGTGGCATCACTCCACAATGCAAATGGAAAATCCCATACTGCTTAGCAAAAAGATTCAATTATAACTTTCAAAGTAGAAAGAGTGCTCGGTCTAAATTAATTCTGGCGTAAGCGGTAATTCTAGAATGTCCCAAAGGGAAAAACAAGCAAATAGAAAAAAAATTTATTTATCACCAAAAAATGCAAGGAATCAAAAGGCATATTTGCAGTAATGACATCAGAATAGTTCAGCATCAGATGCGAATCTGACCGTGTTAACAACATGAAATCAATCCATCTGCTATCCCCAAAATGAACAAATGAACATGTAGAACTAATTTCAAGGTTGTAACTCAAAATCAGAATTTCATAATTTTCACAATGCCTTGTTCCATTTATCTTAGACTTGAATTTCAATTTCTGTACATTTGCCTTCCAAATCTTCAAATCAGTCCTTGGTATTGACTATTCTGTATGGTGTTATCTGGTCAAATTTTGGCTTCTTAACTGTGTTTTTGTATTTTCTTTCAAAAACAGATTTGGAAACTTCAGTTAATTATGTTACAGTGGCACCGCAGTTAGCACTGCAGCCTTACAACACGTTGAACCCAAGTTCAATTCCAGCCTTGGGTAACTGCCTGTGTGGAGTTTGCATGTTCTCCCAGTGTCTGTGTGTGTTTCCTCCCACACTCCAAAGATGTGTGGGTTAGGTTGATTGGCTATCTAAATTGACGATAGTGCCATGGGGATTAGCAGGTTGAATGTGTGGGGTTATTGGAATAGGGCTTGGATGGGATTGTAGTCAGTACAGACTTGATGGGTTGAATAACCTTCTTCTGCATTGTAGGGATTCTATGATATAATCTTGTCTTTTAAGCTTTTACAGGCATTGGGACACTTAATTCCTTTAAATTAATAACTCTAGCTATTAAGGAAATAAATCACTTTGAAACTGTTTCATTTCATAAAATCCCAATTTTATAATAAACATGAGTACTTACGCAAAAAGGTAGATTAAAATTCCTATTTCATCAAATCACTAGAGTGTGGAAGGTGTTTGCCCATTGAGTCTGCACCAGCCCTCCGACAGATATCCCATCCAGGCCATATCTCTATAAACGTATGCATTTACCCAGCAAATCCTCTTAACCGACATACCTTGGGACACTAAGTCAGCATGGCCAATCTTCCCAGCCTGGTCATCTTTAGGCTGTGGAAGGAAACTGGAGGACCCAGAGGAAACTCATACAGATGCGAGGAGAACGTGCAAACCCCACACAGAGTCACCCACAGCCAGAATTTAATCTGGGTCCCTGGCACTGTCAGACAACAGTGCTAACCACTGTGCCACCATGCTATGCTGTCTAGATAATTGACTAAATGAGCATAATATGGAGGCCAATGGGAATCAGAAGGAAAGATCTCTAATGGCAGGAGTTATACCTGATACAGTTGTTGGAAGTCAAATTATTTGAATTCCATTAGGTTATCATTGTAAGAATTCCTCAGGACTGTTTCTCACCATAGTCTGTCACTTAATCGATGGTATTCTCTCCATTAAAAAGTCAAGGATTGGGATGTTGACTGATGATTTCATAAGAGTTCAGTTCCATTTGCAATTCCACAGATACTGAAGCAGATTATGCCCACATGCAGAAAGTTATAAAAATATCCAGGCTTGGTTGATAATTGCCAAATAACATTTGTCTATTAGGCAATGACTATTTACCCACCAGTAAGAATTTCAGCAAGCAATAAAAAAAACTTGACAAAATAAAGGTTTGAGTAACCCAACCATTTAAATCACACCAGAAGTACTTCCTCCCTCACCCCACACAATCTGCTTCCTGTTTCTGCTGGGTCAGCTGGTCAGCTGACCACCACAGCATGTTGCCATTGGTTACATTGTAACAATGACAGACTCCAACAAGACAGAATCTCCCCTTGTCATTCCACAACACTCCTAACGTTGAATGTTACATCATCTATATCCTGCAGTCATCATTGATCAACACTGAACTGGATCACTCACATAAACACTGGCTAAAAGAGCAGGTTAAAGGCTGGAAATTCCACGGAAGGTGACTCACCACCCCCCCCCCCCAAGCTCCCAAAGCACGTCTGCTATCAATAAGGCACACACTAGGAGTCCAATGAAATAGTCTCTAGATGACTAGATGACTTTGAGCTGGCACGGTGGCACAGTGGTTAGCACTGCTGCCCTCACAGCGCCAGGGACCCAGGTTAAGTTCTAGTCTCAGGTCACTGTCTGTGTGAAGTTTGCACATTCTCCCCGTATCTGCAAGGGTTTCCTCTGGGTGCTCCAGTTGCTTCCCATAATCCAAAGATGTGCGGGTTAAGTTTGTTTGGCCATGCTAATGTCTCTTAATGTCAGGGATTCACATTAGATATGTGGAGTTATGGGAATAGGGCCTGGGTGGGATTGTGGTCAGTTCAGACATGATGGGCTGAATGGCCTCCTTCTGCATTGTAGAGATTCTATGATTGCAACTCCAACAACACTCAAGAACCTCAACAGCATCCAAAACAAAACAGCCTGCTTGATCAGCAACAAATCCATCACTTGAAACATTCACTCCCTCGACAACTGGCATAGCAGTGTCTGTTGCATAATTCTGATGCAGTGCAACAATTTACTATAATCTCTTTGACAGCACCTCATGAGCCTGTGAAAAAAAAACTCTACCATCTAGAAGGACAATGGCAGCAGACAGATAGGAACACCACCAATGCCCAAGTCATGTTTGTTTATTTATTAGTGTCATGAGTAGTCTTAAAATTAACACTGCAATGAAATTACTGTGAAAATCCTTTAGTCACCACGCTTGGGTGCACTGAGGAAGAATTTAGCGTGGCCAATCCACATAAGCCAGCACGTCTTTCGGTCTGTGGGGGAAACCAGAGGAAACCCAGATTCAGGGAGAACTTGCAGACTCCGTACAGACAGTGACCCAGGCTGAGAATTGAACCTGGGTCCGTGGTGCTGTGAGGCAACAGTGCTAACCACTGCGTCACCGTGTCGCCCATTCTCAGCATGTACCATTCTGATGTGAAAACGTATCACCATTCCTTCACTGTGACTGGGTCAAAACTCTGCACAGACAAGACTGCGGCAGTAACTTCACCACAACAGTGGTTCAAGATGGTTCTCACCACCACTTTCTCAAGGGCAAGTAGAGACGGGCAATAAAGTCTGGCCTTGGCAATGGCACTTACACTCTGTGAATGAATGAAAAGCTCAATAAAGATTACTCATTTATTTGTGTTGATGCTGGTGTTAGTTTTATAGCGGAACTCTCACAATGAAACAACTTTAAATCAACGTGATTCCATTAAGCACATTTAGTAATTAGTTCAGGAGAGCAGCCAGATTTGTTCAAATGTACATTTATGTTGATTGCTAAATGACAGATGTTTGCTCGAGATGTAATGGAACGTCAGAGTGCTACCAAATCAGTGTGATACTGCTAGCCTGTGGTTTTATTAATTGTTAGTGATCACCATGTATCATGACTCATTGAGATATACATGTGCAAGCATTTTACATTCCCTTAACTTCGACGAATCTCGATGACTCTTGCCAGTGTACAGCTCAAAATGCGCCCAAAGTATGACTGAATTTAAACTGAAGTTTGAGAACAAGAGGTGAAATTTGTCCATCTGGGATGAAGTCCCAAGGTGGAGGGGGGGTGGGCAAGGACTGGAAGTGCCTCCTGTTGCAGAGGACGACAAGTAACCAGGCCAGATTTCCTGTCCCCTGCATAATGAATTATACATCCGGATGTTTTGTGCCATCTTCCGTGGTGGGCATGACTTGATGACAAACAGCCTGCTGTCAGAGCTCTGACAAAGGGACATCTAGACTAGAGCTGAAATATTGAGAGGGTCCATCGTTGACCCACCACTGAAGAAAGGTGAACGTTCTGAAGAGAGAAGATGGTTCTTCAGGAAGATTCTGAGATTGGAAGATGGACCTCCTCAACAATATTGAAGCAGGAAGATTCACCTGAAAGATGCTCCCCCCACCCACTGATGTGGTGTTCCAGGAGTTTATTTTGTTAATTCGTGGGACTTGGGCAAAGCTGGCTGGCCAGCATTTATTGCTCATCCCTAATTGCCCTTGGAGGGAAGTTCAGAGTCAACCACATTGTTGTCGCTCAGGAATCACATGTAGACCAGGCTGGGTAAGGACGGCAGATTTCCTTCCCTAAAGGACATTAGTGAACCAGATGGGTTTTTCCGACAATCAACTGAAGTTTCATGGTCGTCAGTCGATTCTTAATTGCAGATATTTTTTACTGACTTTAAATTCCACCAGCTGCCATGTCAGGATTTGAACCCAAGTCCCTAGAACATTAGCTGAGTTTCTGGATTAATAGCCCAGTAGTAATACCAATAGTCCACCATCTTCTCTAGGATCACTGGCAGTCTCCATCCCAAACCCCAAAGGCAGCCTGTGGCTTCCTTCAGGTAAGGTCTGATTTTTGCTTGTCATGTTGGTCATAGAGTCATAGAGGTTTACAGCATGGAAGCAGGCCCTTCAGACCAACTTGTCCATGCCACCCTTTATTTTCAACCCCTAAATTAATCCCAATTGCCCGCATTTGGCCCATATCCCTCTATATCCATCTTATCCATGTAACTATCTAAATGCTTTTTAAAAGACAAAATTGTACGCACCTCTACTGCTACTTCAGACAACTAGTTCCAGACACTCACCACCCTCTGTTTATTTTTGTATCTCTTCCCTCTCACCTTAGACCTATGACCTCTAGTTCTAGACTCCCCTGCCTTTGGGAAAAGATATTGACTATCTACCTTATCTATACTCCTCATTATTTTATAGACCTCTATAAGGTTACCTCTCAGCCTCCGGCGCTCCAGAGAAAAAAGTCCCAGTCTATTCAGCCTCTCCTTATAACTCAATCCATCAAGTCCCAGTAGCATCCTAGTAAATCTTTTCTGTACTCTTTCTAGTTTAAAAATATCCTTTCTATAATTGGGTGACCAGAACTGCACACAGTATTCTAAGTGTGACCTCACCAATATCTTGTACAACTTCAACGAGACATCCCAACTCCTGGAGTCAATGTTCTGACCGATGAAACCAAGCATGCCGAATGCCTTCTTCACCACTCTGTCCACCTGTGACTCCACTTTCAAGGAGCTATGAACATGTACCCTGAGATCTCTTGTTCTGTAACTCTCCCCAGTGCCCTTGCATTAACTGACTAAGTCCTGCCCTGGTTTAATCTACCAAAATGCATCACCTCACATTTGTCTAAATTAAATTCCATCAGCCCACTGGCCCAATTGACCAAGATCCCATTGCAATCGGAGATAACTTTCTTCACTGTTCACTATGCCACCAATCTTGGTGTCATCTGTAAACTTCCTAACCATGCCTCCTATATTTTCATCCAAATCATTAACATAAATGACAAATAACAATGGACCGAGTATTGATCCCTGAGGCACACCGCTGGTTACAGGCCTCCAGTTTGAAAAACAACCCTCTACAACCACTCTCTGGCTTCTTTCCAGAAGTCAATTTTGAATCCATTTAGATTCCTCACTCTGGATTCCATCAGATTTAAAACCTAACATGCAGTATCTTGTCAAAGGTGTTGCTAACGTCCATGTAGACAACATCAACTGCACTGTCCTCATCTATCTTCTTGGTTACCCCTTCAAAAAACTGAACCAAATTCGTGAGATATGTTTTTCCACTCACAAAGAAATGCTGACTATCCCTAATCAGTCCTTGCATCGCTAAATGCCTATGGATCCTGTCTCTCAAAATATCTTCCAACAAGTTACCCACCACACGTGAGGCTCACTGGCCTGTAGTTCCCAGGCTTTTCCCTACAGCCCTTTTTAAATAAAGGCACAACATTTGCCACTCTTCAATCTTCAGGCACCTCACCTGTGACTATTGATGATTCAAGTATCTCGGCTAGGGGATGCACAATTTCCTGCCTCGCCTCCCACAATGTCCTGGGATACACTTCATTAGGTATGGCATGGTGGCACAGTGGTTAGCACTGCTGCCTCACAGTGCCAGAGACCCAGGTTCAATTCCTGGCTTGGGTCACTGTGTGGAGTTTGCATGCTCTCCCTGTGTCTTTGTGGGGTTCCTCCAGGTGCTCCAGTTTCCTCCTGCAGTCCAAAAGACATGCTGGTTAGGTGCATTGGCCATGCTAAATTCTCCCTCAGTGTACCCGAACAGGTGCCAGAGTGTGAATTTTCACCTAACTTCATTGCAGTTTTAATGTAAGGCTACTTATGACTAATAAATAAACTTTACTTCTTTCCCCGGAAGGATAGGGGGTTTTAGTTCAGTCGGGTAGCGTGGTCAGTGCAGGCTTGGAAGGCTGATGGGCCTGTTCCTGCGCTTTAATTTTCTTTGTTCTTTGACCCGGGGATTTATCTACCTTGATGCACTTTAAGACTTCCAGCACCTCCTTCTCTATAATATGTACACTCCTCAAGACATTACTATTTGTTTCCCCAAGTTCCCTAATAACATCCATGCTATTCTAAATAGTAAATACTGATGAGAAATATTCATTTAGGATCTCATCCATCTCTTGTGGATCCGCACACAGATGACCTTGTCGATCCTTAAGAGGCCCTGCTCTCTCCCTGGTTACTCTTTTGCCCTTTATGTATTTGTGGAAGCTCTTTGGACTCTCCTTTGCCTTATCTGCCAAAACACTCTCATGTCCCCTTTTTTGCCCTCCTGATTTCTCTCTTAACTCTACTCCTGTATTCTTCAAGGGATTCATTTGGTCCCAGCTGCCTATGCATGTTATATGCATCTTTCTTCTTCTTGACCAGGGCCTCAATATCCCGAGTCACCCAGGGTTCCCTACTTCTGTCAGCCATGCCCTTCATGCTAAGAGGAATGTGTTTACCCTGAACACTGATTAACACACCTTTGAAAGCCTGCCACTTACCAGACATCCCTTTTCCTTCCCACAGACTCCCCCAATTAACTTTTGAAGGTTCCTGTCTGATACCATCAAAATTGACCTTGCCCCAATTTAGAATTTTAATTTTTGGTCCAGACCTATCATTCTCTATAGTTATCTTAAAAGTAATAGAATTATGGTCACTGGTCCCAAAGTGATCCCTCACTAGCAGTTGTGTCAACTGCCCTTCCTTATTTTGTAAGAGGAGGTCAAGTCTTGACCTCTCTCCAGTCGGGCCATTCACATTCTGAATGAGAAATTCCTTCTGAATACACTCAATAAATTTCTCTCCACCCAACCCTCTAATACTATGGCATTAAAGGGCATTATTGGCACTGGGAATTCATTTCTCCATAGGCTCTGAATGTCAGATGAATTGCAATTTTGAAGACTGAGAACAATAAGTTTTGATTCGGTCAAGATAGAACAAATGTCGGTGAATGGATTTGAGGTAACGATTAGCCCTTATCCATGTTGAATGTTGGTATGGAATTGAGGGGATTCAAATGATCTATTGCATTTTGATCTCTGCTCAAATTGAGACTCAATTTTTGTAATTAGAACTCATCGCTGTGAAAATATGAAATTAAAAAAAAATTCTATTTTGATCTGATTTGAAGATGTCCTGCATTATAATTTAGAGCCTGAATTGCCAGATCTTTGAAAACGGAGACAGTGTATTGGAGGTAAAAGCAAAATACTGCAGATGCTAGAATCTGAAACAAAAACAGAAAATGCTAGAAAATCTCAGCAAGTCTGACAGTATCTGTGGTTAGAGAATAGAGCCAACTAGATGACCCTTCGTCAGAGCTCTGACAAAAGTTCATCTATTCTCAAAACATTGGCTCTATTCTCTCCCCACAGATGCTGTCAGACTTGCTGAAATTTTCCTGCATTTTCTGTTTTTGTTTCAGATTCTAGCATCCACAGTATTTTGCTTTTCTTTTGGAGCTAGGATTTGTTCACTTAAGACCATTAGACATAAGAGCAGAATCAGGCCACTTGGCCATTCAATCACGGCTGATATTTTTCTCATCCCTCTTCTCCTGCCTTTTCTCCATAACCCCTGATCCTCTTATCAATCAAGAACTTATCTGTCACTGTCTTAAAGACACTCATTGACCTGGCTTCAACAGCCTTCTGCAGCAAAGAGTTCCATAGATTCATCACTTCTGTTTTAAAGAACAAACAAAGAACAAAGAACATCCCAGCACGGGAAACAGGCCCTTCGGCCCAACGAGCCCGCGCCGCTGCATCATCCCACACCTACCCCACCCTGTGTGTATGTGAGTGGAACCCCTAATGTAGCCAGATTCAGGGGAGAATAGTGTCAATTTGGTACACCAATCAGCGTAAGAGCACATCTTTGGGGTGTGGGAGGAAACCGGAGCGCCCGGAGGAAACCCACGCAACCACAGGGAGAATGCGCAAACTCCCACAGACACAGGCCCAAATCCATGTATCTGCACAGCTAGCAGTGCTAGTCACTGAACTGTTGCGGTGCCCGTCTACCGGTCCAGGATTAAGCACACACAACGACACAAAGTACTAGGCCACTCCCGGAACCTCCAAGAGCAGCCCACGCACGACCCACCGTGTGCATGCCCCTCATTTGACAACAAGGTGGACCGACCCTGTGGAATAAAAAGACAATGCGTCAACATATAAAACTACATTTCCGGTGTCGTCCCGAGGCTCTGACCCTATTTAATACCCTCTACTATAACCGTCCATCCTTGCTTCGCTCATGTGTCTGTCTAAGTAAACCTTAAACAAGTCCAACGTGCCTGCCTCCACCACCCTACTTGGTAGCGCGTTCCATACCCCCACGACCCTCTGCGTGAAAAACCTTCCTCTCATATCCAAATTATACTTCTCCCCCCTCACCCTTGGATCGTGACCTCTCGTAATTGTCCCCAATCTAGGGAAATGCCTACCACTGTTTACTCTATCTATTCCCTTCAGTATTTTATATACCTCTATCATATCACCCCTTAATCTCCGTCTTTCTAAGGAGAAGAGCCCCAGTTTCTCCAACCTTTCCTCGTAACTCAGTCCTTCCATGCCAGGCAACATCCTGGTAAACCTCCTCTGCACCCTTTCCAGGGTCTCCACGTCCTTCCGGTAGTAAGGTGACCAGAACTGGACGCAGTACTCCAAATGCGGTCTAACCAACGTTCTGTACAACTGAAGCATTAGACGGCAGCTCTTATACTCTATACCCCTTCCTATAAAGGCTAGCATTCCATAAGCTTTCTTCACAACCTTCTCTACCTGTGTCGACACCTTCAGAGAGTTGTGCACCTGCACTCCCAGGTCCCTCTGTATCTCTAAACTCTTAATCGGTCTACCTTTTATCACATAACTCCTCCCTGCATAATTCCTTCCAAAATGCATCACCTTGCATTTGTCAGGATTAAATTCCATCTGTCATCTATCTGCCCAATATACCAACCTATCTATATCCTGCTGTGTCACCTGACAGTCCTCCTCAGTATCTGCCAATCCTGCCATCTTGGTGTCATCCGCAAATTTGCTGATCACACCACGTACACCCTCTTCCAAGTTGTTTATATATACTACAAAGAGGAGAGGTCCCAGTACTGAGCCCTGTGGCACACCACTGGTGACTGGCCTCCAGCCAGAAAAGGTCCCCTCGACAACTACTCTCTGTCTCCTATTTCTCAGCCAGTTTTTGATCCACCTAGCTACCTGTCCTTGTATCCCATGTGCCTTAACCTTTTCTACTAGCCTACCGTGAGGGACTTTGTCAAACGCCTTACCGAAATCCATATAGATGACATCAACGGCTCGCCCATCGTCAACTGTTTTTGTCAACTCCTCGAAGAATTCCACCAGATTCGTAAGGCAAGACCTCCCCCGAACAAAGCCATGTTGCGTATCCCTAATCAGATCACAATGCTTCAAATGCTCATACATCCTATCCCTAAGAATTTTTTCCAATAATTTTCCTACCACCGATGTCAAACTCACCGGTCTATAATTACCAGGGTTATCCCTACTACCTTTTTTAAACAGCGGTACCACATTTGCTACCCTCCAGTCTTCTGGAACCTCACCTGTGTCCAAAGAAGAGACAAAGATTTGCGTCAGAGGCCCAGCGATTTCATCTTTCACCTCCCTAAGCAGCCTGGGATAAATACCATCAGGCCCTGGAGCTTTATCCGTTTTTATGCTACCTAAAAACCTTAGCACTTCCTCCCTCGTAATGGATATTTCCTTCCACTGATCTACAGCTCCCTCCAAGACACTACACGACACCAATCCCCTCTCCTTCGTGAATACCGACGCAAAGTATTCATTCAGGATCTCCCCCATTCCCTCAGTCTCGATACATAGCTCCCCTCCCTTGTCCCTAAGAGGACCAATTTTCCCTCTAACCACTCTCTTGCTCCTAATATAAGAGTAAAATGCTTTTGGATTTTCCTTAATCCTATCGGCCAAGGCCATTTCATGCCCCCTTTTCGCCCTTCTAACTCCCCTTTTTAGCTCCCTCCTACTCTCTCTATATTCCTCCAGCGCACTCTCTGTTCCCAGTTGTTTCGATCTAACATATGTCTCCCTCTTCTTCCTGACCAAGTCTTCAATACCCCCTGTAATCCACGGCTCCCTAATCCTGCCTTTCCCATCCTTCCTCTTTACCGGCACGTGCCTTTCCTGCAACATTTTCAGTTTGCCCTTAAAAACCTCCCACTTACCAACCATGGACTTGCCAGCTAACAACCCCTCCCAATCAGTGTCCTTCAGCTCCCTCCTAATCCGACCATAGCTCGCCTTCCCCCAGTTCAGAACCCTCCCCTTCGGCCGGCACTCATCCCTTTCCATTTTTATCCTAAAGTAGACGGACTTGTGGTCACTGTTAGAACATAAGAACATAAGAAATAGGAGCAGGAGTAGGCCATCCAGCCCTTCGAGCCTGCCCCGCCATTCAATAAGATCATGGCTGATCTGTCACTGCTCAGTTCCACTTTCCCGCCCTCTCCCCATAACCCTTAATCCCCTCTCCTATCAAAAACCCATCAACCCGCGTCTTAAAAATATTTAGCGAGGCAGCCTCCACCACTTCAACGGGCAGAGAATTCCAGAGATTCACCACCCTTTGAGTGAAGAAGTTCCTCCTCAACTCCGTTCTAAACCGCCCCCCTTTTATCTTGAGGCTGTGCCCCCTAGTCCTATTGTCTTTTTTGAGCGGGAAGAGTCTTTCCACCTCTATCCTATCCATCCCATTCATCATCTTATACGTCTCAATGAGATCTCCTCTCATTCTTCTAAACTCTAACGAGTACAAGCCCAGTTTATTCAGCCTCTCCTCATAGCTCAACCCCCTCAACTCCGGTATCAGCCTAGTAAACCTCCTCTGCACTCCCTCCAAGGCCAAAATATCTTTGCGCAGGTGCGGCGCCCAAAAATGTACACAGTACTCCAATTCCGGCCTCACCAATGCCCTATACAGCTGCAGCAAGACCTCCCTACTTTTATATTCAATCCCCTTCGCTATGAAGGCCAGCATCCCATTCGCCTTCCTGACCACCTGCTGCACCTGCAAGCTGGGTTTTTGCGACTCATGCACAAGGACCCCGAGGTCCCTCTGCACCGTCGCCTGCTGCAGTTTTTCGCCTCGTAAGTAATAGTCCTTCCTACCATTTTTCTTACCAAAGTGGACCACCTCACACTTGCCAACATTAAATTCCATTTGCCATTTCCTGGCCCATTCGCCCAGCCTATCTAGATCCTTCTGCAGACTCTCCACACCCTCCGCACAATTTGCCGTTCCCCCAATCTTGGTGTCATCAGCAAATTTCGACACTCTACACTCGGTTCCCTCCTCCAGATCATCTATATAAATGGTAAAAAGCTGAGGTCCCAGCACCGACCCCTGGGGCACTCCACTCGTCACCATCCGCCAATCCGAATAGCACCCGTTTACCCCCACTCTCTGCCTCCTATTTGACAACCAATCCTCTATCCACGCTAACACCCTACCCCACATGTTAGCCACATGTTCACCTACCTCAACCTCAACCACCTGCCCCGGCTCATTTCCCAGCACTAAATCCAGTATAGCCCCCTCCCTAGTCGGGCTAGTTACGTACTGCTCTAGGGACCCTTCCCTTTAACCTGAGCTTCTGCCCTCTGGTTCTAGTTTTTCCCACTCGTGGAAACATCCTCTCCATGTCAGAAAAGAGATATAAAATCAGTTTTTATAATTTTCCAGTTACTGATTTTTAAACATTTACAAAAATATCAAATGTAAATGTTCCATACCAGGTATGATGATACTGTGCCTTTAAGAAGTGTATTTATATAATGATTCCTGTGAGGGCTTTGTTTGTACAGTACCAATTTGTCTGCAAAGCAGGTAGCTCCATGGTGAGAATGTTGAAGAGGACAATTGGTTCAGATAAAGCCCAAGCATGTAAGCCAGTATGTTGCTAACTGCTTTTGAAGAGGAGTTTAAGTCTATAAGAGGAATATTGCTCAAATTGGAACTAGAAGAGATAGCTAAGCAGTTAATAACTATACCTTTTCATATTTAAATATTGTTCAATTGGTAAATGTTAAGTTAATTCATTCATTATAGTTAAACCGTATTGCCAAATAAATTTTGTTTTGATATAAAAGCTTTCTAATGTGTCAATAGCATCATACCTGGAGTGAAATATCCTCACAGTAATGCCAAAACAGCAAATAGTTGGGCTCTAGTCTAATTTCATATCCCATACCTTAATACCAGCATCAGTAATTTAGCAGTTGTGTTCTTTGCTGTAATACAGGAGTTCTTCAAATAGGATCATAATAAAAGAGTGCTTTTTAAATCAAATATTTTAATAATGATGTGTAATTATTCAATGGAGAGTGTCGGGGGGTATGCTAGGAGCAGCAACAGGCATACCTAAGAATAAGGTTCCAACTTGGTGAAGCTGCTAAACAGGACTACTTGCATGCCAAACAACATAAATAGCAAGTGATGGACAGTGTTATGTGATCCCAAAATCTACAGATCAGATCCAAGCTCTGCCGTCCTACGACATCCACTTGTTAATGGTGCTGGGCATTTAAACAACTCACTGGAGGAGGAGGCTCCACAAACATCCCCACCTCAGTGATGGAGCAGCCTCGCACATCAGTGCAAAAGATCAAGCTGAAGCATTCGCAGCAATCTTCAGCCAGAAGTGCTGAGTGGATGACCCATTTCGACCTCCTCCAGTTGTCCCTAACATCACAGATGCCAGTCTCTAGTCAACTCGATTCACTCCATGTGATAGCAAGAAACAGTTGGAAGTATTGGATACTGCAAAGGCAATGGGCCCTGAAAATATTCCAGCAATAGTACTAAAGACTTGTGCTCCAGAACTTGCTGTTCAGCTAGCCAAGCTCTTCCAGTAAAGTTACAACACTGGAATCGATCCTAGGAGACACTAGGAGAAAAAAATTAAACTGTCTGACTCTCAGAAACAAGCTGAAAGCACAGAACAAATGGGCAATTAAAAATGTTGTTATGTGCAACAAATAAATATTACATTTTACAAAAAAACGTTCAATTTCCAAACGTCTTTTGATTCGAGTCTCTAATTGTCCATCAAAAATCTAACATAATTCAGACACAAGTGCAATGCGCCATAATGCAGTCATCCAACCTCAATGGATGACTACATTACACCCAGCTAATGGTTTTTGTTGATGCTCAGGGAAACAAGTTTTAAGCTTTTAAGTTTATCTATGTCACAAGAAGAATTATATTAACACTTCAATGAAGTCACTGTGGAAAATCCCCTTGTCGCCACACTCCAGTGCTTGTTCAGGATACTCTGAGGGAGAATTTAGCATGGCCAACGTACCTAATCAGCACATCTCCAGACTGTCGGAGGAAACCCAAGCAGCCAGAGGAAGAACGTGCAGACTCCACACAGACAGTGACCCAAGCCAGGAATCGAACCAGGTCCCTGGCACTGTGAGGCAGCAGTGCTAACCACTGTGCCACCGCGTCACCCCAATAGATGTTGAGTGGACCAAGCCAGTTAAATTGCAAGCAGGTTTCAAATTTCAAATAATCTAGATTTAAGCAGCTTCTAACTTTAATCTCATGTTAATCTTGTTGTTGATGGAACAAATGTTGTCAAATGAGCGGAAGAAAATTTGATTAAAAGTTTAGAAAATTAGATTTTTATTTGACGTGGAGTAATGCAAAATTAGACAAAATCTGACTGGCATCAATTCTAATAAACAGAATCTCCTCTGGCAAAAGGAGAGCAGCATTATTTACCAACGTGACAGATGCTGCAAGGGGATGATGTGACATTGTCAATAGGGAATGTTAACAGTTGGAATTTATTCATTCAGCCGATCTGTATAAATGATAGCTCTGGCAAGAACTGGAGTACTGTATGACTTGAGATTCTTATTTTTTGAGTTGGCAGGTTATGCATGGTGTGATTGGAATATTAGCAATTCTGAGACAAAAATAACAGTTAAGCGATGTAATCCACCGAGCTAGTTAAGGCATTGACTGGCAGGGAAGTAATTTCACTTAATTCAAGTTTAATTTACTCTGTTCATTGTATGTAATATTTTTAGACCTGCTGCGTGCTCCAATCTGCATGTAAAATTACATTCCTCTCCATTTTAGTTTCTTTCTTTTTGCAGTATTTTGAATTAAATCATTCAATTTTATTCACAGGAAGTCAAACACATGGATTTTCTCGATTAATTATACACAGAAAATGAAAATGGATCCCTCAAATTTTGTCATTTTGGAGGAATTCCACATAGACCAAAGCATAGGAAAATAAAGAACTTTGCACATTTTTTGCTGCATCTACTCAACTGCAATTTACTTCAAGGCCATGAAATGAATCATGGGATTCAAAGAATTTCAAGAGACCATTTTGCAACACCATTAAGATCTGTAAGATTAAAAACTGTCCTACTGCCTTGAAGATGCTATCAGCCATTATCCTTTTAGCGTACAGACCTAAAATTGTACATTTTTTTAGCCTGGGTGGCACGGTGGCACAGTGATTAGCACTTCTGCCTTACATCGCCAGGGACACAGGTTCAATTCCTGGTCACTGTCTGTGCAGAGTCTGCACATTCTCCCCATGTCTGCTTGGGTTTCCTCCGGATGCTCCAGTTTCTTCCCACAATCTGAAAGACATGCCGATTTATTTGCATTGCCCATGCTATGGTCTCTCTCAGTGTACCCGAACAGTGTGTGGTGATGAGGGGATTTTCACAGTAACTCCATTGCAGTGTTAATGCAAGGCTACTTGTGACTAATAAATGAACTTTTTTCTTGAGTTTGTCAGTTTTGAGTGGAGGGAAAGGACAGGTTTTTTTTGTTTGTTTTCAACCTTCCTAGCAGTTTTCATCAAATACAGAATAGTTTTGATGAAAATTACGGTAGACAGACAAAAAGGTTTTACTAGAAGATAAAAAAGGGTTCTTTCACACACCATAAGTTTTTTTTACGGCAGTGTAAAATTGTTATTTCAGAATACTATATCTAAACCACAATCAACGATGACAATCTAGAGTGGCATAAAACTCATTTAATTGTGTGCAATTGTGTGTCTCTATGTTGTCAGAAAATGTTTATGGATACTCCATCCTCAAGGTAATGTATGCCTTAGGAGCTAAATATTTTTCAAATTTTAGCAAAGTAATTGTTATGGCAAATCTAAAATGAGCGAAGATCCTGTGGCCCTATGATAAAAGTGGCATTAAAATTCAGAACCACATGAAGTGAGGGTTACAAACTGGATACATTGCTATATTTGGTGGAACAATGTTTCTTGGAATACTTAATTCGATAGTGTGTGTTAACCCAACTGAATTGCAGACCATCTCCCTGGCACGTCAGGATCAGGGTTCAAATACTGAACTAAATGATGCTGTGTAAGTTGTCCATCATTGATTGGCGAAGTCAAATCCCAATTAATTTGCACAAACCTGAAGGCCAAAATAAAATAATTGTTTGGGAATGTGGAGGCACTGATTTCCTCTTGATTGTGCCAATCTTTCTCCGTTCTAGTCACAGCACAGTAATTCGCAGAACTCAACAAGCTATAACAAAGAATGACAGTTGCGCTGTTTTAGTTTGTTGTACATGAAAAGGAAATGAAAGTGGTGTTTTTTTTTCCACCAAACAAGCGTTTAAAAGGTTACTGGCATCTCCTAGCTTCAGAATAGCAGTGAAATTAAATGAATGAAACAGCTCATTTAAAAAGTGTGAAACACTATTAAATTGTGGAAATGACAATTAGTTCAATTCAAATACTTGCTGTTAGTTTGTGTGGTTCCTGCAACATCGAAAATGCATTTCTCATGGTTCGACATCAAGCAGGAGGAAGATTTCCAACTGGTGTCATGTGTTAAAAGTGCCTGCTTGTTATGTGTGGAAGCAACAAATAAATCTCACCATCAAATCATTGAAGAATAATTATATAGGACATCAGTGAAATTGGCATCTTCTTCAAAAGAATTGAGTTGGGATAAACATAGGGAATGTTGTTTGATTCCTTAAATTTCAGAAGCATGTTCAGACTTCAAGAGCTCTCAGTGATATTTAGTATCTCTATTGAACTGAGGCTGGATAGCACTATGGTGGCACAGGGGTTAGCACTGCTGCCTCACAGTGTCAGACACCCGGGTTCAATTCCTGACTTAGGTCACTGTCTGTGTAGAGCCTGCACGTTCTCCCTGTGTCTGTGTGGGTTTCCCCCGAATACTCCAGTTTCCTCCTAAAGTCCGAAAGACGTGCTGGTCAGTTGCACTGGCATTGCTAAACTGTCCCTGATGTACCCAAACAGGCGCTGGAGTGTGGTGACTTGGGGATTTGCGCCTAACTTCATTGCAGTGTTGGTGTAAACCTACTTGTGATCATAATAAATTTAACTTTAGCTATGAAATAGCTCTCAATACTGAGGTAAGGCATGGGGAAGAGCTCTGAAGGCGTTATTTATAGATTTTGTCATTGTTTACCTTGATCACAGCACAGTGGCACAGTGGTTAGCACTGCTGACTCACTGCATCAGGGACCCAGGTTCAATTCTGGCTTGGGGTGATGGTGTGGAATTTGCACATTCTCCCCGTGCCTGCTTGGGTTTCCTCCAGGCGCTCTAGCTTCCTCCCACAGTCCAAAGATGTGCAAGTTAGGTGGATTGACAATGCTAAATTTCCCCTTAGTATTAGGGTAAATTAGCAAGGTAAATACATGGGGTTATGGAGGTAGAGCCTGGGCAGAATTATTGTTGGTGTAAGTTAAAAGGGCTAAGTGGCTTCCTTCTGCACTATAGGGATTCAATAATTTAATCAGAGCTCTGACTGTAATTGACCAAACCAACGCAAAAAATGTGAACTTTTAAACACAAGTTGGGTCAGGTTTTCACTATCTTCAACATGAGTTTAAAAATGAACCAGAAGTGTCAAAAAAACAAGCCAAAGACACTCCCGAACTGAAATAATGAGCATGGTGAGCTTCTGCCAGTTGCAAAGAGGCAAATTGAGTTATTTTCTTTCTGGCATTGAGCAGTGATAGAAATGGTTTTCCCATCTATAAATATTAAAAATACTGACTGTAGTACAATAAAATTAGTAAATGGTTTTCCAATTTTTGTTTAAGCTCACTGTCAATTATTTACAGACACAGGTGGTAGGCCAGACATTCACAGGTACCACTCTTCAATACAGGATTTTGTTTTTCTGTTCAATGACATGTCTCTCTCTTGGCTCAGTTGGAAGTGTGTTATATTATGTGCTTCATGCCACTATAATGAAAAGGTGCTCAGCACAACAAGGGTTAATGTGGGACTGGGAGATAGCACCATCTGTGATACGCTGCATAGAGTTACATGTTAATAGACTCAGAGAGAACACTCTGGAAGCAGCCTGCATGGAACTACGGCTCCATGCATGACAATATATTTGGGACCTGTTTTAAATTAACAATAAGTGGTTCATCCGTAAATATACAAACCTCAAGGTCTCATCGTTGATTCATCTGAAGAATCCATATTACAACAGAATCGGAGCGGGCGAGGCTCGCTGAACAGAATTCTTCATTGGCCTCGGGCAGGATTTAACGAGCTTTGCCTGATTGAGGTCATTTAATCCTGCACAGTTTGTTCATATGTCAATCAGAAAGTTTCAGATTGAAGACACAATCCAGGGTTTGAGCATAAATACCAAGGCTAACACGTCAGTATGGGATTGAGGGAGAACTACACTGTTGGAGGTTCTGGCACTTAAATAACACACTAAACTGAGTCCCCATCTCCTGCTCAAATGGATGCAAAAGATCCCACGTTACTATTTGGAAGAAAAACAGTCAATGTCCTGGCTAATATTTGTCCCTGAAGCATCGCAATATGGATTATCTGGTCGTTATAAGAATGCTGTTGTGGGAATTTGCCGAATATTGAGTGACTGCTGTGTTTCCAAATTTACAAAAGTGACTAACCATCAAAAAGTCCTGCATTGGCAGTATAACACTTTGAGACATCAAAAAGGCACTTTATAAATGCAAATGTTTATTTTTTATGCCCCTTTTTTTCCTGGATTATGGAAGATTTTATGTAACTATCCAACAATGAGTTTGGGTGCCTATCTGAGATAGGATAGTCTTGAATACAATAGGATTAGTCTTTAATACAATAAAATTGTATTAGTGTCTCTGGATTAGAGAGGAGAAGTTTGACCGAGGTCCCTTCACCCCGACCATTATTTATCAATGTCTGCAGGAAATGTGTGCTTATGATGCCAGGTGAAGACAAGGACTAGATCAGGTATGGTGGCACTCATTCTAAAACAAAGCCTGTCAGAGTTCACACATGAATAATGGCCAGTTTGACAAGGTATGAGAAGATAATTGATGCTCATGGATCTATCGCCCATGAAGAGTCAGTCAAAGGAAAACATTAGCAGGCAATACATAACAACTGAGTCAGCAGATTAGAGGCACATCCGATGACAGATTGAAAAAGTAATGCGTTGTAACATGAACAATAGCTTCACCTCCAAAAGTGGGCTCACAAATAAAGTCTATCTCTGCCCCAGATTTTTGTTGCTATATGCTACTTCCATAGATTTTTAGACTGTACAAATTTAGGCACATGAGTGATATGTCCTGCTGCCTGTTTGAGAGAGTGGGAATCTTGGATAAATTCAAGTATAAAATTCACCAATTATGATGAGTTGTAAGGAAAGTTGGTGAATAACACATAAATTTCCTTCTTTATTGCCTGCTGTACCTGCATGCTTACTTTCAGCGATGACACCAAGGTCCTAAGCTTTATTAATAGGGTATGAAGCATAAAAGTAAGGAAGCTTTCTTGAACTTGGACACACTACCTCCCCAGAGCAAGATTAACGTGATCCACAGTCAACAATATCTTCTTATTGTACTTGAAGAGAAAGAGAGAGAGAGAGGTAGAACATTGCTTCAGCCTCAACTGGAACTTCCTGTGCATTTCTGGCTGCCACAGTTTAGGAAAGACGTGAAGGCATTGGAGAGAATGCACAGAATGATTTCAGGGATGTGGAATTTTCGCTACCTAGGTAGGTTGAATAAGTGGCACGCTAGTTAGCACTGCTGCCTCACAGCGCCAGGGACCCTAGTTCAATTCTGGCCTTAGGTAACTTTGTGGAGTTTTTACATTCTCCCCATGTCCGCGTGGGTTTTATCCAGGTGCTCCAGTTTCCTCCCATGCTCCAAATATGTGCAGGTTAGATTGCTTGGCCATGATAAATTGACCCTTAGCGTCAGGGGGATTAGGAAGGTAAATACGTGGAGTTACAGGGATAGGACAGGACCGGCGTGAGATTGTTGTCGATGCAGGCTTAATGGGCCAAATGGCGTTCTTCTGTACTATAAATCCTATGATTCTATGTTGGAGCAGTTTTCCTTGGACCAGAAAGTTGAGAAGAAATTTGATGGATGTATTCAAAATTATGAGGGGTCAGCGTGGAGTAGATAGGGAGAAACTGGTCCTGTTAGAGAGGGATTGAGAACACAAGGACATAAATTTAAGGTAATTAGCTACAGAGGCAATGACGACATGCAGCGAGTGGTTAGGGTCTGGAGTGCACTGCTTTGAGAACGTAGTGGAGACAGGTTCAATGAAAGCATTCAAGAGGAAATTGGATTGAAATATATGTGCAGTGTTAAACTGGAGTGGCACTGGGTGTACTGTTCCTATGGAGAACTAATGCAGACAGGACAAGCCACGTGGTTTTGTTGCATGCTGTGACAATTCAGAAATTTCAGTCCATTCTCCAGTCTGACAATAGGGAACCCACAGAACGTTCATCAAGAATAAAATCTGAAAGTATTATGAGAAGGACATCATCACAATGGGAAAACTCCCCCACAACAATCAAGTTATGACCTTCCAATTGCTGATCAGTACATTCTAACCCTGGTTTCATTTTCTGGAAACAACACTACCTCCAGGATCTGGCAATGTATTCATGTTCAAGTTTATATCAGACCCTATTTTTAAAGGTAAAACCTGAAGGATGAAATCCCCATCTGGTTATAATCCTCAAAAATTCTCAATTATTGAGACGTATAAGATGATGAATGGGATGGATAGGATAAAGGTGGAGAGACTTTTCCCGCTCAGAAAGGACAGTAGGACTAGGGGGCACAGCCTCAAGATAAAGGGGGGGGGGGGGGCAGTTTAGAACGGAGTTGAGGAGGAACTTCTTCACTCAAAGGGTGGTGAATCTCTGGAATTCTCTGCCCGTTGAAGTGGTGGAGGCTACCTCGCTAAATATTTTTAAGACGCGGGTTGATGGGTTTTTGATAAGAGAGGGGATTAAGGGTTATGGGGAGAGGGAGGGAATGTGGAACTGAGCCAAGACAGATCAGCCATGATCTTATTGAATGGCGGGGCAGGCTCGAAGGGCTAGTTGGCCTACTCCTGCTCCTATTTCTTATGTTCTTATGTTCTTATATATCTGACACATGACTGTGCCATCAAATCTTCCTATAAGTATAGGTGTATTCAAAGTTGTCTATGACTTAGTTAGTGGTGTCAACCAATGCAAGAACAGTACATATGAACAATTCTATGCTTGAAATAAGTCAAGTGGTTGATGAAATGCAAATAAATTAAAAGTTTCTTTCACATGTCAGTGAAGTTCTGAAAAGAAAAATGCACAATGATCTGCTATTCCATGTCTTGGGAAATTAGAAGGGGAGGCAGTGTTGTTGTGGTATTGTCGCTGGTTTAGTAATCCTGAAACCCAGGGTAAAGCTCTGGGGACCTAGGTTCGAATCCCACCAGACAGTGAAATTTGAATTCAATAAAAATCTGAATTTATAAGTCTAATGAAGACCCCAAAATCATTGGTGATGGTTGTAAAAGCCCATCTGGTTTACTCACATCCTTCAGGGAAGGAAATCTGCCATCCTTATCTGGTCTTACCTATATGTGCCTCTAGATCCACAGTAATGTGGTTGACTCTTAACTGCCTCTTCAAGGGCAATTAGTGATGGGCAATAAATGTTGGCCCAGCCAATGATGGTCACATCCCATGAATGAATAAAAAACCTTCACAAAAATACGAACATATATTCACATCGAAATTATTTTACTACCAAGGAATTGCTTTTCCCTCAAATATAATTATTTTAATCAAGCATTTTCCACGTTTTTTTTGCCTACCTCATTGTCACATAATATTCCCCAACCAAGAAAGTTACTAACTATCAAGATTCTAAACCATATTGATATCCTTAGGTGGAAAATTGAAATCTTTACAGATAAAGCCATCAGTCAAACTATCCTCCAAATATTGCTTTCCGCTTTCAAGTAAAATAAGTTTGAGACAAAACCAAAATAGTGAACTATCTCATTCAATGAACTTGTTGATATAATTGGTCTTTTCCAGTCATTAAGCAAGATACAAGTCTTCTTGGCAGCGTCTCTAATACAATTAGCAGCCATATGCTCATGTTTACACTTTGGATACAATAATTTTTCCAATCCCACCACTAAACACCTCTCAGTCTTTAATAAATGGCAGTGATCTTGTGTTAGTCTCCAGATCCAATCTCAGAATTTCACTTCCTGTTTCTTCTTGTCATTTTAGATTTCCTGACATTAACATTTATAGGATAGTCCCGAAATACCTTTTCAAATGATAAACATATTGAAATGACCGATCCATAGCAAGTTGTACTCCAATGATAATTGCCTAATTTGGAACGTATTCAGTCTGATATAAAATGTTGTTAAATGGTTTTTACAATTTTATCCAAGTTTATTGCTGAATTAATAACTCAGGATATAGTACATTGTACTCTTGTCTGCACAATACAAAAATTCTGCATCATAGAATCCCTACAGTGCGGAAGGAGGCCATTTGGCCCATCAAGTCAGCCTGATCTATACATATTGCTCAAAAGTCAGACAGGATTTTCTGGTTATAGAGCATAGAGGTTTACAGCATGGAAACAGGCTCTTCAGCCCATCTTGGATCCTTTTTTGTTAACTACTAAGCTCGTCCCAATTGCCCACATTTAGCCCATTTCCCTTTTTACCCATCTTACCCATGTAACTGTCTAAATTATTTTTAAAAGACAAAATTGTACCTGCCTCTACTACTACCTCTGGCAGCTTGTTCCAAGCACTCTCCACCCTCTGTGTGAGAAAATTGCCCTTCTGGACCCTTTTGTATCTCTCCCCTCTCACCTTAAACCTATGCTCTCTCGTTTTTGAGTCCCCTACCTTTGTTTAAATTTAAACCATAGTGGTTTAATTTTAAGTTTTTAATGGATGACTTTGAGTCAGCTGCACAAATGCTGCATAGATAAGAGAGCGTTGAAAGGTCTGAATGGAATTAACTTGATTTCAGTTGGAAAATCTAGTGGGATGTGCATTGAAAATCTAGTGGGATGTGCATGTGCATCCTTCGCTCATCCACTTTTACACCTCAGTAACATTCAACTTCATCAACCAATGTGCTTGTTTTGTGTTCTCAATCACATTTGGTCATATTTTCATCAACCATAAACTTTATGGTTCTATGCTTCTAAATGTGTAGGTTACACTTTATAAATAAATGATTTAAACATGAATTGTTAAGTTTCTGCATTTTCCTGTGATTATAGCAACCATATTCTCCAATGTAGCAAACTGAGGCCCATCTTTTCCTCTGTACAGGCTCTCATTCGATTTCCTTGTTCAGAGAGATGAGGTGGTAAGATTGCATGAGAGGTGAAAAATCGGGTTCGCACCTGTTTTCTCAACTCACACAAGCTTACCGTTTCTGTTTTGATGGCAAAATTAGCTTCACATCCAGGAAGGGCTTGAAGCTGAGTTAAATATTAATGATATATTTTACATGTCATTCGTGCATCCCATTCATAATCTTTCGGGCTCACTTGCACTTTCTCCCTCACCAATTGGGGTTCACACCGGCAAGAATCACAGCTGGTCTCCACCAGTGGTGACCAGATGCAATTACCTCTCGGATGGGGATGGGATCGGTGGCCATCGAAGCCCTTGGGTGGTCAGGGACATGACAAGGCAGTGCCTATGCGGCAGGACCAGCCTAAAAGTGCCCAGTGGGTACTCTGACACTGCCTACTGGATGCCTTGGCACTGTTCACTGGGCTCGCTGGATACCATAACGGGGGTGGGGCCTGAGTGGGTTGTGGTTGGGAGATCGGGACACCCACACAATGGCTCCCCAAGCACTCTGCAGCTGTCTTCATCCCCCGCCTACTGGTGAGAATCACATCTGGTCTCTATTTCTGCACTGAATGCAATAAAATTGCAATTCATGGCTGGCTGAAAAAAGAATCAGCACCATTCTCTTCTGTTTTCTCACTCATTCAGCACTTTGGATTTCTTTTTCATAAATTTGCGCCACTGGTATTTATCTGCATAATGGTGACTTGGATCGGGAACTCAGTTGAGCCATGGGACTGAGTGTACGTTTTGCCTGACAGTATTGCGATGTTGCAGAACTAACACAATTGACAGGATGACTTTTTATTTTCAAACTTGCCTGTTTGTCAGATGCCAAAAGATTCATTCAAAATGCCAGCCAAATAATTGTAGCATCAAGCAGGCACTTTTCAGGGAAGTGAACCTATTTGGGGCAGGAGGCAGTCTGGTATAAAAGAACATGGGTTTGACTGTGATGAAAGTAAGTTTTTTTAGAATGCCTCAGAATTAATACAATGTTGAAGGCTCACTATCCAGATTGCTTCACAACCAAAACAGAACCAAGTCAAGAATTATCACAGGAAAAGTTTGATTCGGCCTGTCAGCAGGCGAGGGAGTCACGATGCACAAGTCTTTGCTCTAAAAATGTTTAAGTGATATCTAGGAGCATAACAAGATGCTCCTCATTGCTGCTGGAAAATAATCATTATTTTATTTATCTAACACCTTCTCAGGCTACTTCACGTTTGTATAACCTATTTGAGGTATAAGATTACTGAATGTGATGTAAATAGAATGGTCATCAATTTTATTTGGAGAGGGATAGATGCTGAAAATGACTTTTCATGACCGTGTCATCATGTCTCCTTTAAAAAGGTTTCTTCCCCACCCGGCCACGTTTTCATATCGACGAGGCAGAGTCAAGATGGAGCTGGAGGCAGACCAATCTCAGTAACAGAGGTGGACAGATCGGTAGGCTGGAATGTCTGACTTTATTCACTGGGACATAGGCACAATTTTATTGAAGAATTCCAAGCCCTCTAACCCTTGCTGACACGTATTGCATGACAGACTACTTTATAATTGAATGTGCAATGTGAGTTACTATGAGTGGCATTAAGAACATGCAAAGAAATCAGTAGAGTATTAAACATTTTACAAGCAAAATACCTGTCAAAATTGTGGCCTGTAATCCTTTTTCAACAACAGGACCTGACTGTTTGATTAAATTATCAATCATTAAAAGCTCCCAAAAGCGAGAGCGAAAAGCAGAGGTAGAATGCCTTCAATAAGCTCTTGCATGTTTCTGAGCAGCATTGGCAATGGGAAATTTCACAACCCAGCCAACCACAGTCGCCTGTAAAAAGATTTTAAATCTATCACCCCCATCTTTTCATCGGTAAGGCAGGCGAGGCAGGCCCAATCTCAGTAATAAGAGTAGATGGGCAAGCGAGAACACTCAACTCCATTTACTGGGACTTGGGCGCAATTTTAATGAAATTCAGACCCAGACCACATACCATTCCCCCTCATATTCTGAATGCCCCCTCCTATTTCCTATGCACCCCATGTATTCTCCATAGTCACTCGATGAGAATCCACTATGGGCAAGTTTCAGGGTCTCCATCTTCAAAACCAAGTATAATTTCAATTAAACTTCTACCAATCCAATACAACTCTCACTTTAACACACTTCATCCTGGAAACAAAACTCTCATTCATAATCCTGTTCAAAAAATGCCAATCAAGTGGTCAATCTCTTCTAAGAGCAAACATCTATGTTACTAACCAAATCAGAGATAATTAATCTTTTAACAGCCCATTTCAACTGGTTATAAACATGGCCATTTAGTACGCTGAAGAATCAAATTGTCAAAATTAAAATCCTGCACACAGCTTTTGAAAAACAATCGCAAAATGTAAAAGTACGTAAGTACTTGTGTCTCTTTATTTGTCTCCAAGCAACAGTAGATTATCAGAGGCATTGTCCCTGCATTGTTATCCTTCCTGGGCATCACACCAGCTAACAGGAATGTTTACAGTAGCAAAAAAAAGGGAGATTTGTCTTAAAACCTAACTTGCGCTTGCTGTTGCATACTGGCAATGTTATTCTTGCTGAATCAGTGCAGACTATACATTGTGAATGCATACAAAAATGAGAGACATAAAAAGCCAGCTGGCCCATCATATCAGTCCCATTCAGCCACATTGCAACTCAACAATCTGACCTTTGACATTCACCTGTGATGATGAAATGTCCCGGGATGGGCAAAGAAAAATGAAATAACAAAGAACCCAAGGCCAATTCAACAGGAAAGGAGTTGTAGGAAATATCTTTATCCTTTTAGAATCATAGAATCATAGAACACTACAGTGCAGAAAGAGGCCCTTTGGCCCATCGAGTCTGCACCAAAAACAACCCACACAGGCCCTACCCCCATATTATACCCACTAACCCTTTTAACCTACACATCCCTGAACACTAAGGGGCAATTTCTTAGCATGGCCAATCAACCTAACCCGCACATCTTTGGACTTTTCTTTTATTCATTCGTGGCAAATGGCCATCGCTGGCTGGCCAGCATTTATTGCCCATCTCTATTTGCCCTTGAGAAGGTGGTAAGCTGAGTGGCTTGCTAGGCCACTTCAGAGGACAGTTGAGAGTCATCCACATTGCTGTGGTTCTGGAATCACATGTAGGTCAAACCAGGTAAAGACGGCACATTTCCTTTCCTAAAGGACATTAGTGAACCACATGGGCTTTTCCAACGATTGACAATGGTTTCATGGTCATCAGTGGATTCTTAATTGCAGCTACTTTACACTGAATTCAAACTCCGTGGCAGGATTCAAACCCGGGTTCCCAAAACATTAGCTGAGTTTCTGGATTAATAGTCCATTGATAGTACCACTTGGACATCATTTCCCCTGACCCTGCAAAGGGCATTATCCAATATCCCACCTACCTATTTTACACAAACAAATTGCACATTTATTGTACAATAAAGTAATTCTAAGTCAAAAGATTTTCATTGAAATTATGCTTGGAGCTCTGAAGCCACAGTATCTGTCAGGTAAGCAAAGATGAGTGTTAGTAATATTGTGTGACAGACTACTCTATAATTGAATGTTCAATGTGAGTAACTATAAGTGGCGTTAAGAACATACAAAGGAATCAGTAGAGTATTAAACATTTTACAAGCAAAATATCTGTCAAAATTATGGCCTGTAATCCTTTTTCAACAACAGGACCTGACTGATGAAATTATCAATCATGAGAACCTCCTAAAAGAAAGAGCAAAAATCAAATGTTGAATGCCTTCAATAAGCTCTTGCATATTTCTTAGCAGCATTGGCAATGGGAAAATTTGTGACCCAGCCAACCAGTCTCCTTTAAAAAGATTTTGTCCCCTCATGTTTTCATTTCGGCAAGGCATGCCCAATCTCAGTAACAGGGGTAGATGGGTGGACAGACTACAAGCTCGAATGCTCAACTCCATTTATTGGGACATGGGTGCAATTTTAATGAAGAATGCTACGCCCAGTAATGCTCACTCACACCCTCTGAATGTTCCGTCCTATTTCCCATGCATCTCATGTATTCTCCAAAGTCATTCAATGAGTATCCACTATGGGCAGATTTAAGGGTCTTCGTCTTTGAAATGGAGATGAAAAGAAATTAAACTTCTACCAATCTAATAGAGATCTCACTCTAACAAACTTTCTCCTGAAAACAAAGTCTCATTCATAAACTTGTTTGAAATATGCAAATCAAGCAGTAAATCCCTTATAAGAGCAAACATCTATGTCACTAACCACATCAAAGACAAATCGTCCTTTAAAAACCCATTAAAGCTAGAAATCAAAATGTTAATAGAGACACTTCTGAAACACCTGCTTCTGAAATGCTTTTGAAATGCAGCCAAGCATTCACAATTGACTCAGCTATAATAACAAACCCTGGGAAAAATAAACAGTGGAGTCTGTTGAAGCTGAAATAAAAACATTTGTTTTTTTTCTCTCAGTTGTGTAAGATTTCCTGTCAAAGTAATCAAGTAACCCAGGAGCAGTGTAAGATGAAAGATGAAAGATGAAGTGAAAGATGCTAGGGATTTCTATTTCATTTTAATGGGAATCTGGGCACCTAAATCACTTCAGGCCATTACATGAAAAATCCCACACTTTCCTTTCTTCAATGCTGAATGCAGAATTTCCAATGGAAAAATAGGCTTGATGAGAAAACTAGCCTTACACTTACATAATGCTGTTTAATGCAATGGTCAACATATCTTTGTAGGACTGAGCTCTGTAATCAATCAATGCAGTGAAAACACATCTATCTTGCAATAAGGCATCTAACTGCTGAAACTGAAAGAACAAATGTTATTTTCTTCATTCCCAGGTTTGTCAATGAAAGGATTTCGGGGGCTGCTGAGTTATTTTGCATCTCCATTTAAGACTAGGCGGGGGGAGGGGGGGAGCGGAATCCTTCCACGTCTTAAGCCCCCCTCTGACAAACCATCAAACATCTCTACTTACCAAAGGGGCCAAACTTCACTAAAATTGCAGGGGTTCAAACTGTCCATGCCCAGAATGGAGACAGCAAGGGAAGGAGTGTTGTTGCAGGCTGGCTGCACATGCACTTATCTCCTGTGAGCTAAAATTGCCAGAAACAGAAATGGGGGCGAGAGTCCTGGAGTCGAGTCCCACCTGCCATTCTCGGAGGATGCTGCTGTCCATGTGGTGTACGTACTCCCACAATGCTGCTTGGAAGAAAGTTCCAGGATTTTGAGCCAGTGACAATGAAGGCACATCCATATCGTTCCAAGTCAGCATGATGTAATACTTGGAGGGGAACTTGTGAGTGTGCTGTTCAATGAAAATGCAGGTCTGTGTCTTCGTAAGGGTTCTTCAATCAGGTTCAGAAAATATGCAATTGCTTACTCTGTTCATAAAATCACACAATTCTCTGTAGAAATGGTTGATCTAAGTTTCTAATTTCCTCAGTCTCCTATTAAATGGTTAGTAGAAAGTATTGCAGCAAGGTTTTTTGTCATTGCTTCACACAATGTGGGCCTTGCAGTATAGGTCAGCACTTTTATTGCCTATTCCTAATTGCTCTTGAGAAGGTGGTGGTAAGCTGACTTAATGAACCGCTGCAGTACGTGTGGTGTCGGTACATCCACAATGCTGCTTGGAAGGGAGCTCTGGGATTTTGAGCCAGTGACACCCCCAGCAGTGGCGATCCCTCCACTCCCCTCACCACAGCAGACACCCCCTGACCCCTGCTGACCAAGGGGTCAGACACCCCTAGGAGGCAGGCCCCCTAACCCTCCCCCCCACCCCCTCTGCAGACCACCCTTCCCCCAGCTTCCCCCAATTGCTGCCTTCCCTCCACCTCAGACTGATCGCCATGCAGAACGGCAGCGGGACCCTCCGCCCCACTGATCACCCTTGGGCCTCACCCAGAGTAGGCTTCTGTTTATTGGCGTTGCCTGATGGCCAATTGGCAGTGCCAAGGTGCCCCCTGGGAATGGGCACTTTGCCCCTTGGGCTGAGCTGGGGGGGGCACTGACTGCCACTGCCAGTGTGGGAGAATCGACCCCAATAATTTTCACTGCATCCCAATACATGTGACAATAATAAATAAAATAAAATATTGCTAACCCAAGATCTTTTGAAATCTTTAAGAGTTTTTGAATCAACTGTCGGCAATGTACATGACATTGACCATTATAGATTGCTTATGTGGATGTGCAGAGAACATTGAAACTTTTTCCTGTTAACAAAGAAGAACACTATATCTGAAAATGATCTGTTTGAATAGCAATCCTGAATAAACACAAATGCCAGTGCTTTTTTTTTAAATTAGCTTTTGATTTGTCTTCAATTAAGTTACAGCTGAGCACAAAAGCAGCACATCGTTTAAACTTGAGTCTTTTTTTTCTTGACACAATTATTTCTACGTTATTCAATAACAAAGAAAAAACTTTCACATTTCTCATGGTCACTTAACAATTGCAGCCTTTATTTAATTTTCCAGCTGCTCCTCAAGTGTCTGAATCCGACTTTAATCCTCTTGAGACAACTTATAATTCTTCATGCTGCCAGTCTCTGACACTTCCCTTCCAATTTATTTGGACTTTATGGAGTTTTTGGCTGGGATTGCTACATCAATTCCTCGCTTGGGCCACTGTCTGTGCAGAGTCTGCACATCCTCCACATGTCTACGTAGGTTTCCTTCAGGTGCTCCGGTTCCTCTCACAGTTCGAAAGACATGATGGTTAGGTGCATTGGCCATGCTAAGCTCTCCCTCAGTGTACCCGAACAGGCACCGGAGTGTGGCGACTGTGGTATTTTCATAGTAACTTCATTGTAGTGTTAATGTAAGCCTACTTGTGACACTAATAAATAAACTTTAAAAAATTCAAGCAGTATTGCTACCATGCATTGCATAATACCTCTTCATTAATACATTTTCTACCTCATCATTTGTTCTCTCGCCTTTTAAATTTAATAACACAAGTAATTAAAATGAAATGAATGTATTAATATCTCAAGACTTATATTTTGATGAATGTCATCATAGAATTGCGAAGTGCAAAAGAGACCATTCAGCCCATCAAGTCTGAGTCTACTCTCCGACAGTGTATCTTACACAGATCCTTTCCCCTGCCTTATCTCCATTACCCCACACATTCCCCATGGTCATCCATCTAACCTATACACCTTGGAACACTAATGGGCAATTTACCATGGCCAATCCACCTGCACATCTTCATACTGTGGGAGAAAACTGGAACACCTGGAGCAAACCCACGCGGACTTGGGGGGTGGGGAATGTGCAAACTACACACAGACAGTGACCTGAGGCTGGAATCGAACTCAGATCCCTGTACACTGACATGTCAGTGTAGAGTAAAGGCTTAGCATCAGAAACATACATGATGCTAATGTAATAATGATTTCAGAATACGAAGAGAAATCTGAAAGCAATAAAAGCTCCAATCTAGTAGAGCGGTCCAATATTTTTCTCTATTCATTAATGGGATGTGGGCATCACTGGCTGGACCAGCATTTATTGCCCATTTTTAATTACTCTTGAACTGAGTGGCTTGCCAGGTCACTTCAGAAGGCATTTGAGGGTCAACCACATTGCTGTGGATCTGAGGTCGGTGGTGAAGACGGTAGATTTTCTTCCCTAATGGACAATAGTGAACTGGATGGGTTTTTACAACAATTGACAATGGTTTATGGTCAATATTAGATGTTTAATTCTAGATTTTTATTGAATTCAAATTTCACCATTTGTTGCGGTGGGATTCAAACCATGGTCCCCAGGGCATCCCCCTGGGTTTGTGGAATACCACTACCCCACAGCCTCTCCAGTGTAAATGCTTGCAGCAAATAAAATTTTGAGAAGCTACAGACTTGAGCCGGATACTTAGAAGAATAGACGATACCCAAAACCTCAGACAAGACCAAGACCACACACTGGAACATAATATCAATGAGTTAAATATTCAGCAAACCTAAGAAAGAAGGTGCAGGGCTGGCAAGAAAAGAGGTCCATGAAAGAATGTTTCAAAACTAAGATTCACCAAGATGTTGGAATACCTCAAGCAACAGATGCCAGCTGAGACACTGATCGGGACACCAGATAACAGTGAGCACAGGTCAAAAGTAGCAAGCAGCAGCACACAAACAGCAACAGCTCCAGGGCACAGCAGAAGCATGGAACCTACACCACTATGCCCATAACATTTTCAGAGTGCAGCATGTTCGCAACAGGCCCAGAAATTAGACAACTGAAGAGATAGGTTCACAGGTACAGAGCTGTTTCAGGATTACACAAAAAGATCAAAAAAACCAAGTCAGTACGCTACTATATCCTCTTGGGTCTATTGCTGAGAATGAAACCGCAAGGCAGCAGGCTGATGACATTTCAACTCCTTAAGAAGAAGTCCTGCGAGCTTTTGACTCTTTCTTTCATGCCCATCAGAATTTAATCAGAAAGGGATGAATTGGATAAAAGAAAACAAACCAACTGAAAGTATTGACTCACGTATCAATGATCGCTATAGGCTGGTAGAGAACTATGATTATGTAATTATGAACTGTGGATGGACTCCAAGCTGAAACATCATCAGAACTCTTACAGACAATAGAAGATTGAACACCAGGGAAAGCAGTGCAGACTGTGAGGTGAATAGTACCCAGGAAACAAGGCAGGTTGTTTCTTTAAGGAGAAGAAGAGGTCCTTAGAGAAGATAAAGCGACTCCATTCAGTTGGCAGGCCATAAAAAAGAAAGAGTGCTAAAGTCTAAAACTTTCAAAACAGGGAACAGTTCACCAAATACCAAATGAGCTGATGCAAAACTAATTTCCTTCTTTACACCAAAGAAAGTTCCTTACCCATTCTTAAACAGATGTCAAGGATGAATTTGAAATGATGCAACAGCAAAGGGTTATCTCATCAGTCATCAGACTAACAAAATTATTATGTTCAGGAATGCTTATGGCCCCAAATCCAAACAGCTGGCTAAGGATCTGCATGGGGTTAACTCAACTAAACAATTCTGTTGAATGTTGTTATATGGTGTTGGTTACAGTCTGTTCAGTCTGAAGCTACCTTCATACTCACACATAGGTTATCTGAAAGTCTTCTATGACTTGCAGAATTATTTACAGGATATCAAGGTTTATAGAACAGATACAATGCATGTAGGAATTATACAGTAAATGGTAGATCCCATGGGTGTATTGACAGACAAAAGGATTTGGGCGTATGTGTCCATCGATCACTGAAAGTGGCAATGCAGGTGGATAAGATAGTCAAGAAGCCAAACAGCATGATTGCTTTCATCAGTCATTGGGCATAAAAATTGGCAGGTCATGCTGCAGCTGTTTGGAACTTTGGTTAGGCCTCATTTATAATATTGTATACAATTCTGGTCGCCATACTACCAGACAGATGTGGATGCTTTGGAGAGGGATTAGAAAAGGATTATCAGGATGTTGTCTGGTCTGTAGGATATTAGCTATGAAGAGAGGTTGGGTAAACTCAGTTTGTTCTCACTGGAACGATGGAGGTTGAGGGGTGACCTGATAGAGGTCTACAAGATTATGAGTATCATGGATAGAGTGGATAGTCAGATGCTCTTTCTTAGGGTAAAAAAGTCAACAACTAGGGGTCATAGGTTTAAGATGCATGGAGAAATGTTCAGAGGAGATGTGCGAGGTTTTTACAAAGAGAGTAGTGAATGTCTGGAATGCGCTGCCCAGGGAAGTGGTGGGAGCAGGTATGAAAGCAACACCCAAGAGGCAACTAGACGAATACATGAATAGGGTGGGAATGGAAGGATATGGACTTCATAAGTGTATGTGGTTTTAGTTTGGCCAGGCATCATGATTGGTACAGGCTTGAGGTTCCTGTTCTGTACTTTGTTCCTTGATATGGGATTCCAGCATTGCATCCAAATAGATTTTGATTTTCACACCATGTAAAGGATAAAAGATAGGAAGGAGTGTGTCCAATATTCTAACCTAATCTTGATATACCATTATAAATAGATTACCTTTTACAATATGTCATTTCTCAAACTGTATATTTATGATGCAGTCTTGCTGTTACAGTCTGCTCAAGACAGAATCTTGATGTGGATTGTGTCCCCGTTTCCCTTTCTGGTCCCAAAAGGCATTGTGGTGTCAGAGTTAACAATTGTAATAAAAATGAATATGATTCTCATATTTGAAGAAAATACCCAAAACATAGAGCTTTAGTTTATCTGATGAGTAACAGCTTTTGTTGAATAAATTGCTACATTCTGTAGGCCCAAGACCAAACCTGAACTTCAATTGCATTACTTAAGCTTGTCAAGCCATTTTTACTTACCCCTGTTATAACTTGGATGTATTTAGTTGTCACCACATACTTAACTAAATCGAGTAATAAGATTTTAGTGATTATTTATTTACAACAACGTCAAACTGAAATTACTTTGTGTGCACTAACCAGCAACCGATCATGTTAACTGGTATTACAAATGGGAATTCCAACTACTATCGTGAGTCTAATGAGATTATATTTTCATGGTTTGTAACTGTGAATGCCACAATTACATTCTAATCAAATATGCATTTGTACCCTATGAATTGATTAACTGAAACACTTTTCTTTACTGTCATTGCCTTTCCAATAGCAGTTATTACAATTGGACACCACTTCATTGCTCAATTTATTTTCCACTGAAATTGATACGTAAGTAATTTCGTACCTTGCTTTTTGCCGATCTTCCAAAACATTCATGTTGACATTTGTATAATTAAGTATAAAATAAAAATTAAAAGACAGTGTGATCAAAGTAATGATGAAACATCACCCAAGAACATTACAAATTGCTTGGAAATCTTGTGTATTAATTCTGCATATACTGCTGGCACTGTGGAAAGAATTACCATTTCGCTTCCATCAGAGGATTGCTCAGCTTGGTGCACCAACTACAACGTTAATCGATATGTCATTTGCCTTTTGATTTTCACAAAACATCTCACATAATTGTTAAAATGGATCTAACTGGCAATGCAAAACACCCGAAAAGTCATGTGACCAACCAAACAACTCCATCAACAAAGATATGCCATTTGTAGTCAGTAACTCATTCCAAATTCTTAAAGTATCCTTGGAGACTGTAAGCCAATATATCAGGGAACACATTAATTACTTATTAATTAATTGCTTATTAATTCATTAACTGAGGTTCCCCCCGACCTGTGGTTAACAGGGCACTCAACTGTGTTTGAGCCATTTCCAGCAGGTCTGTCCTCACCCCTTCCCCTCCTCCTCCCTCCAAGAACCATGATAGTGTCCCCACCCTCCTCACTTCCATCCCCATCAACCTCTGCATTCAAAGGATCACCATTTCCACAGCTGCAGCATGGTGCTATCACAAAACATATCTTCCCTTCACACATACTTTCCCATCCCCCCCACCTCCCCCGCCTCCCCCCCCAATCCCCCCCACCTCCCCCGCCTCTCCTCCCACCCCCTACCCCTCTCAGCATCCTGCACGGGCCACTTCCCTTTGTGACACCCTGGTCCGCTCCTCCATTATCCCAACCCCCAGTCCATTCCCATGGCATCTTTCCTTGCAATTGCAGAAGGTGCAACACCTGCCCCTTTAATCCCTCCCCCTACTCAGTGTTTAAAGCTCCAGACACTCCTTTCTGGAGAAGCAGCATTTAACTTGCACTTCCTTCAATTTGGTCTACTGTGTTTGCTGCTCCAAATGTGACCTCCTTTACACTGAGGAGATGAAACACAGATTGGGGTGACTACTTTGCGGCACACTTCCACTTAGTTTGCAAGCATGACTCCATTTTCCTGGTGCTCACCATATTAACTTGGCAGCTTACTCTCAGGACCACATGTCCATTCTTGGCCTGCTGCGTTGTTCCAATGAAGCCCAACCCAAACTGGAGGAACAACATGGTTCTATGGTTCTAACACCTCATCTTCCAATTAGATACATTACAGTCCTTAGGACTCAATGCTGAGTGCAACAATTTTAGATTGTGACCTTTCTCCTCCATCTTAAACTATTTTTTAAAATTATCCCATATATTATTATGTTAATGTAAAAACCGTCCCTTTCCCCTCCCCCCCCCCTTCCAGGCCTTTGTCTTTTGTTCTTACTGTTGCTACACCTTGTTGAAATCCCTCCCAACTACAGTTTAATATCTAACACAATCTCCCTCTCTAATTCTGATGAGGAATCAAAGGACTCAAAACATTAACACTGTTTTCTTCCTTCCAGATGTTGTCAGGCCTGTTCCCAGCATTCTCTGTTCTTGATTCAGATACTAGTATCTGCAGTATTTTGCTCACTTGCAAATTAATTACATTTATTTTTCACTATGTAACTACTTCTATATTGATTTATGTAAACGGGTTCTGCTGTAACCCTGGTTGTAGAGTTTGTCTCATGGCAAAGGGACATGAGACATTGAGGTAAAAGATACACCCAAGGCTGGAGACATCCCAGAGCTGTATATTGTGTCATGGGGAAGTGCATGATGGTTAATTCAGCCAAGACAGAACTTTGCTAAATTAGAAAGTTCTGCAACACAAATCAGTCTATGCAGATGTGCCTGCATCAGGGAAAGGGTAAAGACCCTAGCTCGTTAAAGCTGATAAACTTGCCTGCCCTTACTGGCCCTTGAGGTGGATGATGTGGAGATGTCAGCGTTGGACTGGGGTAAGCAAATAAGAAGTCTCACAACACCAGGTTAAAGTCCAACAGGTTTATTTGGTAGCAAATGCCACTAGCTTTCTGAGCACTGCTCCTTCGTCAGGTGAGTGGGAGATTTGTTCACAAACAGCGCATATAAAGACTCAAAATCAATTCACAGAATAATGATTGGAATGCAAGTCTTTATAGCTAATCAAGTCTTAAAGGTACAGACAATGTGAGTGGAGAGAGCCCTGTGTGTGAACAGATCTCCCACTCACCTGACGAAGGAGCAGCGCTCCGAAAGCTCGTGGCATTTGCTGCCAAATAAACCTGTTGGACTTTAACCTGGTGTTGTGAGACTTCTGACTGGAGATGGATAATGGTACTATTGATAGCAATGTGGAGCCAAATTGTTTCTGTTGATTCAAGCATGGGATCTTGAGATTCCTGCAAGAGGGCCAGCCAAGAAGCATTTAGAGAAGGAACTGTTTGTGCTGGAAGGCCAGTGAGGCAAATAAAACCCAATTAAATGGACTCAAGTTATATGGCACAGAGCCGGAACCAAAAAAAAGGTACAAAGAAAGAGCCCACAGAGACATAGAATAAAAGCACATTACAGCGATGTTGGAATCTGAAACCAAAGAGAAAATGCTGGAAAAATCTCAGCAGGCCTGAGAGCATCTGTAAGGAGAAAAAGCAGCTGACATTTCAAATCCAGACGATCCTTTGTCAAAGCGTCAGCCTGAATCCTTCCTTTTCTTGGCAACCACCTTCTTCCCAGCATCTCTGTCAATGCTCAGCTTTTCCCAGTGCTGGATGTTTGTTAATTGGCATGTGAAATCACGTTCCGGGGCTGATCATGACCAGAAATGCATTTTGCGTCCACTTCCAGGCCTGCTGATTGCGCACACCTGACAGGTAAAAAAAATTCAGGCCCATATCTGGTGTCCATAAAACACTGTAAAAGACCAGTGAAAAAATAAGTACACCAAATTGAAAATCACTTTCCACAAGAGCTATGAAACATCACTAGAGATTAAATGGGGTTGTTAATTCTCTAGAACTGTATGTGTTTGAAATACCTAGGTCATAGATGTTGGCGAAATCTGCTAATAATTGCCTTACGTATGTTCTCAAAATACTGTCAGTAGACAGACTGAATACGAGCAAAGAAATAGATTCATTCTAATTTCATCACAGTGGCTGATGCGGACAAAATATTCCTGATCAGAGAGAAATGGTAAGCCTTCACATGTGTGGGTGAAGAAATGACTTCTTGCAGGAACTGATAAAGACACCCTGTCTCGACTGAACTGCTGTAAGGTCATGAAGTGAAATGTCTCGGTGCAGGGGATTCATTGGCTTGGAGGTTATCAAAGGCATCGGCACAAGAAAGACTGAACATTTCTAATGTATGCATCACTGAGACAGGTCAATATAATTGAGAAGGTTTCTTTGGAAGTTAAAGGTACATTAAAAAAATTCAATTTTGATGCTGAAGGGGAGCTCTCAGTTTTTTTTAGTACCGCTTTCCGTATTATTTATGATTTCGAAACAGTTTAAAATTAAAAGCCTTCTTGTGTTTAAATCCCTTTACAGCATAGTCTCACTCTATCTCTTGCAACCAAATCCAACTCTAAAAACTCCTGCCATCAATTCTTATGCATTCTCCACTGTCTTCATGCCATTGCTGAGAGCCATGTCTTCATGGGTATTCCCTTAGAGCAGGGTTTTCCTTCTTCAAAGCCATCTACAAAGTGACCACCAAATCCATCTCACAGAGATATCTCTCAGTATATACCCACTGCCTTGATGAAAGGAATGTGTTTCTCTTATTCAACACCCTGAGGAAACTGGTGAGCAAGACGTTGCTGATCACTCGGTCCTAGGAGTCTTTACAGCCAGAAATACTGGAGCTCCTATGCCATCTTGGAGCAACAGCCCAGCAACAACTAAGCTGACAAACTGTAAATGGCAACAAAATTGCGACCCATCTCTTCCATATGGGAATGCTCCCTCCCTCTCCCCAGAAAGAAGTTTTCATGCACCTAATAATTACTCTTGAAAGGGAATTTGCTGTACTTAATCAGAACTACGATATAGTTTTAACCATGATTTCTGTTACCAATATTCTCATTGAACAACATTAGGACAAAGGAAGTCTCACCTCATCCCAGGGGTCTACCAATTTGCAGATGACAAGTATGCTTTGCTTCTGGGTAAAAATGCAAGAATTATTGCAGCACAATACTCATGAACACAAAATCCTCTGTTGGCAGGGAAACCATGCTAGGTTTTGCAGGAAACTGAATCAAAGGACCTTTTTCTTTCAAATTATCACTGAAAGCAAATTCAACTTTCCAGGTTTAATTGTGAATGTACAGCATGAGTTAGAGTACAACACAGAAATGTCTTCTCTAAAATGGTCACATAGGCTCAAGTGAAAAAGAACCTTACTAAGGACAAACACTGCAAAGATGGGACTTTGTCATATCATAAATCACCAGCTTTCAAATAAAGGCCAAATGCATTTCATTTCTACTCTAATGGCTCACACTGGATTGTGCCCAATGGACCAATTGCTTATAATATAGATTTAACTTCTGACCATAACTCAAAGTTCTTCAAACTTAAATGCTGACATTTCTTAAGACCAGCTGTAATGAGTCAGGAGACAGTTGTGATAGCACATGCACACTATTTACATCATTTACTCAGATACAAATGTAATTCATTTTCAGTTTTGGTGATAGAAAATTATTCTTTGAGAGAGATCTTCTATCTATCTTATAAATTAGATTGAAGATATACTCGTGTGACCAAGATAGAATTCCAGATCCTCCATATATCCTTTCTAAGCCACCCTGAACAATCTACCTTAATCTTGGACCAAGTACCTGAAGTGCAGCTTTCCCAGGCATGAGCAGTCAACTCATTCCATTGAGGCAGATTGACATTTTCAGATCACAATGAGACCAGCAACCTAGAATATTGATGAGGCCAGCAGCCTCCGATTTAAAACTCATGGCAGGTTTGAAGTAAGCTGCTGGGTTTCTCAGAGCATGTAAAACCCAACAGCTGAAGGCGGGGGGGGGGGGGGGGGGGGGGGGGGGGGGGGGGATCGGGTGTGGGGGGGAACAAATTCAGAGAGAAGTCAAGCATCGCATTGCTTTGAGCCACGAGAAGTAGGTACGTCTCTCCCCTGCTCCAAAGAACTTACCCCAATTCTACAGAGTCCCTGTGGTCAGATATGAGATACCCCCGGCTAACCCCACCCGCCCTGTCAGGAATCGCGTGCCAATCGCTATGTCATCCCTCCCCTGCCCCTCCATCCCTCCTCCTCTCCCCTGCACTCATTGATTAGGGTATCCTAGACCTGCATCATGTGCTGGAGTGCCCAGCCTGAAGCCAAGTCTATCAAACAGGCTGGACTTGGAACCTGTCAGGAATGAAAGGCCCACACTGCATGTTGAACTAAAACAGTCCAATGTGCAATACAGACAATGTCTAAAAAATCACAGTGGTAATATGCACCATTATTGACCATGTGATCTCAATATTCATCTTCGTACGGCCAAAGAACAGTGCACTTGAATTTTTTTGTGCATTTGATGATGAAGTATTACTTTGATTATTGCTTGCTGGTTCACTGCTAAAATGTCATTAAGCTTTGGCCAAAACATGGGAAACGTTTTATGAAGAGGGGAGATATCATTTCAGTTTGTGCACTCATTAACCAATCCAGGGGAGGCAATGGCCCAGTAATATTATCACAAAACTACTAATCCAGAAACTCAGCTAATGTTCGGGGACCCGGGTTCGAATCCCACCACTGCAGATGGGGGAATTTGAATTCAATAAGTAACATCTGGAATTAAGCATTTACTGATGACTATGAAACTATAGTCGATTGTCGGAAAAACCCATCTGTTTCATTAATGTTCTTAAACGAAAGAAATCTGCCATCTTTACCTGGTCTGGCCTCCATGTGACTCCAGAGCCACTGTAATATGATTGACTCTCAACTACCCTGCAAGGGCAACTAGGGATGGGCAATAAATGCTGGCCAGCCAATGATGCCCATGTCCCAAGAATGAATGAAAAAAATGATAACAAACTCAACCAATAACCTACAGGTTAGAGTATGGGCAGTAGAAGTTTGGGTCAACAATGAAGAATTGGGGCCTATGCAAGACCTTACAGCGCTCCAAAATTCCATCCCTTCGAAAGTTGAGATGCCCAGAGAAGGTATGACATTAAGGCATGGGGAGAAATATGAAATTCTCCTTCAATAATGTTGTCAAAAGTTCCTTGAGGTAAATTCTGCATTCTTTCATTTCCTTAATATCTTTGTTTCTTCCTTATAGATATTATGTACATCTGGCTAGGGGCTAATAATGCTGTTGTAACAGATGATACATTCTGTCACTGTTCTGATATTATCGCCAGAACTCTACTGCCTTGGAATCGGAGTGGGCGAGGGGCAGACAATGAAAATCTCTTGTCCTCGGGTCGGAATTTCCAGTCTCGCTCAAGTGAGGCCATAAAATCATGCCCGTACGTATATCACTGAGCTAAACAGATTTACTGGGATGGAGCACTGAGGTTAGCATCAAGACTTAACATTTTCTTCTTTCACTTGCCAATAGATATCTATAATTTGCATAGTCATTTACTATTTTTATCACATTCTATATTTAGCAGGCATTTCAAATTATCTACAGCAAGATATTTCATACAACGGTGATCTTGAAGACCTTCAAGTAAGTAACACAATCGTGCTGACCAATCTCTCCAGATTGACTGAAAGTTCAATTTTCTTTGAATTTTCTGCCCTAATTTCCACTCTAAAAATTGACATCCACAGACAATACCACTCACATTTGACGTACCTCAATTGCTGTCCCTTTAACTTTACTCCAAGGTTACAATCATTTCCTTTTCAGCACATTTGTGCATTATTCCTGCCTCCATACTTGCATAGTAAGAAGTCTCACAACACTGGGTTAAAGTAGACAGTAGACAGAGGGGAACCAGCGGATGTGGTGTTTTTAGATTTCCAAAAGGTGTTTGATAAGGTGCCTCATAAAAGGTTGCTACAGAAGGTTAGGGTGCAAGGAGTTGGGGGTAAGGTGTTAGTGTGGATAGCAGATTGGCTGTCTAATAGGATGCAGAGAGTTGGTATCAATGGGTGCTATTCTGGTTGGCGGTTGGTGACTAGTGGGATCGGTGCTAGGGCCTCAACTATTTACCATTTATATAGATGATCTGGAGGAGGGGGCTGAGTGTAGGGTGACGAAATTTGCTGATGACACGAAGATGAGTGGAAAAGCAAATTGCATGGAGGGTGTGGAAAGTCTGCAGAGAGATGTGGATAGGCTGAGCGAGTGAGCGAGGACCTGGCAGATGGAGTATAATGTTAACAAGTCTGAGGTTACCCACTTTGGCAGAAGTAATAGTCGGAGAGATTATTATTTAAAAGGTGAAAAGCTGCAGCATGCTATGATGCAGAGGGACCTGGGCGTCCTTATGCATGAGTTGCAAAAACCCAGTCTGCAGGTGCAGCAGGTGATCAAGAAGGCGAATGGGATGCTGGCCTTTATAGCGAGGGGGATAAAATATAAAAGCAGGGAGGTCTTGCTGCAACTGTACAGGGTACTGGTGAGGCTGCAGCTGGAGTACTGTGTACAGTTTTGGTTGCCACACTTGCGGAAGGATATATTGGCCATGGATGGAGTGCAGAGGAGGTTCACTAGGCTAATAGCAGAGATGAGGGGTTTGGACTATGAAGAGAGACGAAATAGACTAAGTCTGTACTCATTGGAGCTTAAAAGGATGAGGGGGGATCTTATAGAGATGTATAAGATAATGAAGGGGATGGATAGGGTAGAGGTAGAGTACTCCTGCTCCTATTTCTTATGTTCTTATAAGTCCAACAGGTTTATTTGGTGGCAAATACCACTAGCTTTCGGAGCGCTGCTCCTTCGTCAAGTGAGAACATAAGAACTTAAGAAATAGGAGCAGGAGTAGGCCATCTAGCCCTTCGAGCCTGCCCTGCCATTCAATAAGATCATGGCTGATCTGAAGTGGATCCGTTCCACTTTCCCGCTTTCTCCCCATAACCCTTAATTCCCTTGTCTATCAAAAACCTATTTACCCGTGACTTAAATATATCTAGCGAGGTAGCCTCCACGACTTCAACGGGCAGAGAATTCCAGAGATTCACCACCCTTTGAGTGAAGAAGTTCCTCCTCAACTCCGATCTGAACTGCCTTGTCTTGAGGCTGTGCCCTCTCGTCCTGCTATCCTTTCTAAGCAGGAAGAATCTCTCTACCTCTACCCTATCCATCCCCTTCATTATCTTATACGTCTCTGTAAGATCCCCCCTCATCCTTCTAAACTCCAATGAGTACAGACCCAGTCTATTTAGTCTCTTTTCATAGTCCAAACCCCTCACCTCCGGTATCAGCTGAGTGAACCTCCTCTGCACTCCCTCCAACGCCAATATATCCTTCTGCAAGTGCGGCGACCAAAACTGCACACAGTACTCCAACTGCAGCCTCACCAGTACCCTGTACATTCGCCTTCTTGATCACCTGCTGCACCTGCAGACTGGGTTTTTGCGACTCATGCACAAGGACCCCCAGGTCCCTCTGCACCGTAGCATGCTGTAGCTTTTCACCCTTTAAATAGTAATCCCTCCTACTATTATTTCTGCCAAAGTGGATAAGTAAATGGGACTTCTTTTCTCCGATCAGCCCCAATTCCGATATTTACCGATCGGGACTGAGCGGAGAAAAGAACTCCTACTTATCTGACGAAGGAGCAGTGCTCCGAAAGCTAGTGGCATTTGCTACCAAATAATCCTGTTGAACTTTAATCTGGTGTTGTGAGACTTCTTACTGTGTTTACCCCAGTCCAAAACCAGCAACCCCACATTGTTCATACTTGCATCCCATGTCTGGACTAAACATGTTCACATTAAATCTAAGTCCTCTCTCTGATGGTCAGCAACCCACACTGATCAGTTGATCTGCTCAAGAAGGTCTTTCCTCCTCTTTCAAAACCAACATGACGGTTTCCTGTGAAGCAAAAGTCAGTTCCTGACAGCCCAGTCCACAAGCTACAATCTCGACACAACTTCTCATTCACAGGACATATCCATCTCTTCTCAACTATCTTTTTTTTAAGTTTTAGTTTTAAATTTAAATTTATTTATTAGTATTACAGGTAGGCTGACACTAACACTGTAATGAAGTTACTATGAAAATCCCCTAGGCACCTCACTCTGGTGCCTGTTTGGGTACACCAGAACAGCAGCCTACGATACCCTGGATATATGTGGTTCATCCCACCAGAAGCAGGCAAATGTGAGGATGGCATCCTATGGGTACACCCCAATAAGAGTATCACCTATGGATGTAATAACCAAAGAGTGGTGTACAGGAAAGATAATAGGAGCTCTGATTACTGCTTCCTAAGGACGACCCTGACCAGTGACTGGTGGGCATACACTAACCATGGGTGCATGGAGCTAGCCTGTCTAGCCTATGGTCCAGAAAAAGGGCTGGAATTAGGAAAGAAGGTTATTCAGAACGAGTATAACTACTGTGCAACGACGACTGCAAGGGGACTCCAGGGAAAGCCCTGGGAATGATATTAGGGCTCCCCATAATCACTGACGACCAGGTTGGGCTGAGGGTCTTTGAAGTGGAAAGTATAGGAACTATCCATGAGGATATCTGGATAGGGTATGATGGCACTTTACCATACGCAGTGGAAAAAGAAGGGAGACTCATAGGCACTACTCTGGACAGATGTCAGCAAACTGATGAAATAATTGCATGTCCGTATCCAGTTTATTTAAATGAGCATGCACTGTGTGGCTTCAGAACAAACACTAGTCTAAATTGCTCAGTAGAAGCTCGTAACCTGGACACAGCCATAACCCGAGTAGCTTACAAAGGAGCAGGGAGATACTGTCTCACCACCTCCCTGAAACAATATCAGTGTGGCACAACACATTGTAACATTACTAACACTACATTCTGCATCAAACCAGACATACCAGCCAGAGTGGGCCTCATTCAACTAATAGACATTCATAAGAGGGAGAGGATAGATGTGAACGCCACTGACGAGCTCCAACAGACTCTTGGGGAGTACCAATGAGAAATATGATACAAGCTTAAACCTCCTGCCGGAGGAATTGAACCTGATTCGGGCAAAATTGGCTACAGCCCACAGAACCTTCACCAAAGTAGTACAGCAGACCCGAGAGGTAAAAAAAAGGATTAAGGAAATCAAAGTCACCACTTGGTGGGATGACCTTTGGAACTGGGGCTCAAACATCCAAATCCATCCATTTGTTCGCTTAATGTCACACCTGGCTGTAGTACTAATTTTGTTCACCCTAGTATATCTGATCATCCTCACAGTCCAATTTAGCCGATGGGAAAAGAGGATGACCCAGAGGCAGAATGTAGGGTTCGCCCTTGAATCATGGCCTCCTCTAATTCAGTAGAACAATGTTTATAGGAAGGCTGCCATTTTACCATTTATATTAATGAGCCATTAGAAATTCTACTACCAAAATGTGTCTCAGATATGCGAATACTTTATTCTAATGTTTGTTTAAATGTTGGTTTATAATTAATTTATTTGTTTGGTGTTTGGAATATCTGATTGTCTGTATTTGTGGGTAACTAGCTTATTGTAATAATGGGGTTTAGAATATGTGGTTGTTTATATTTGTATTGTAGACTGTTGTTGTCTGTAGCCTCTGGAATATGTTGTAGGAATGCATTATTACTGTACATGTCAATACCTGGGCCTTGCTTGACTGTTGAGTGACTGGGGAATTCCTGACAAATATTGGTCCTGAATTTGTGATCCATCACGCTTTGCGTCCAGGATCAAAGGGGGGAATGTAGCCAAACAGGCCATCTAAAATGGCGTTTTGTAAAGCACTCTGGGACAACTGGGCAAGAGACTAAACCGACAGTCTGCAGTTTAAAGACAGACAAACAGGCTGCAACCCTGATGAGTGAATACACAGGATATGGGCCATCTCCAGGATGAAAGAGACTTTCTGGTCACACTGGGTTGTGTGCCAGACGTAAAGGCACCGTGAATCCTTATTTAGGAGGAAGGTATGTGACCTATGTGCCTACAACACATACAGGCATGGCCGCCAGGGACACACCCAGAGATCGGTGTGGTAGCACCTGATTGGACTCTTATCAATCAGGGTGATCAAGTCCTGATCGATTGATTGGCAATGGCCAAAAAAAAGGGCGTGAAACCAAACGGGGTATAAAGGATGCTGCACAACCAGGAATCTCTCTCTCTCTCTGACCCCACGAACAAGCTACAACGACGGAGAGCCACCACACCTGAGAAGGGAGGAAAGGGAGAAGATCAGAGCCAGGGGACCACACCAGACTAAAGGACCAGACTACGCAGACAACTACCCAGACCAGTGCAGAGATAAAGGCCAGTATCTGTTTGGGGACTTGTCAGTCACGCAAAGTTAAGTCAAGGTCTTGTATTGTACTTGAATTCTAGTATTTTCTATAAGATAACTTATTGTTGGTCGGGTGGGTGATTATTGATTGTGTGGGTTTAAATAAATATTGTTTGTACTAATAAGATGTCTACTCAAAGTTATTTGTCCATCGTATAAGGGTTAAAACAGGCTGATTTTTACAACACTGTGAAGCAAAAGTCAGTTCCTGACAGCCCAGTCCACAAGCTACAATCTCGACACAACTTCTCATTCACAGGACATATCGATCTCTTCTCAACTATCTTTTTTTTAAGTTTAGTTTTAAATTTAAATTTATTTATTAGTATTACAGGTAGGCTGATACTAACACTGTAATGAAGTTACTATGAAAATCCCCTAGGCACCTCACTCTGGCGCCTGTTTGGGTACACTGAGGGAGAACTTAGCATGGCCAATGCATCTAGCCAGCACGTCTTTTCGACTGTGGGAGGAAACTGGAGCACCCGGGGGAAACCCACAGAGACACGGGGAGAATGTGCAGACTCCACACAGATAGTCCCCCAAGCCAAGAATTGAATCCAGGCTCCTGGCGCTGTGAGACAGCAACTCTTTCTCAAACTCTTTAATAACCTGATTTGATTTGTTTTGATTTCATTTATTACTGTCATATGTATTACTTTATCGCGAAAAGTATATTTTTACTGTATGTTATACAGGCAAAGCTTACAGTACGTAAGAAGGAAAGGGGAGAGTGCAGAATGTAGTGTTACAGTCACAGCTAGAGTGCAGAGAAATATCAACTTCGTGGGAGATAGGTCCATTCAAAAGTCTGATGGCAGCAGGGAAGAAGCTGTTCTTGAGTCAGTTGGTACATGACCTCAGACTTCTGTATCTTTTTTCCGATGGAAGACAGAATGTCTTGGGTGCGTAGGGTCCCTAATTATGCAGGCTGCTTTTACGAGGCAGCAGGAAGTATAGACAGAGTCAATGGATGGGAGGCTGGTTTGTGTGATGCACTGTGTTTCATTCACAACTCTGTGTAGTTTCTTGCAGACTTGGGCAGAGGAGGAGCCATACCAGATACAACCAAAAAGAATGCTTTCTATGGTGCATCTATAAAGGTTGGAGAGAGTTGTGGTGGACATGTCAAATGTCCTTAGTTTTCTGAGAAAGTGGAGGCATTGGTGAGCTTTCTTTACTGTAGTGTTAACATGACCTGACATTTCTCTTGAAGAAGCTGTGGGAAATCAACTGTAACTTCTTTCTCTCACATATTACTCTTTGATCTTCTTTCTCCAATCTATCCAGCCCACTTTTTATTTTGTATACAAAGCAGAGATCCTCACTGTCATTAATGATATGGTTATCATTTCTGCTCTGCGGTGTATCTTCAAGGTATTACTTTCCTTTGGTTCCATTACTATCTTTGTAAACAGCCACTACATCCCCTGGAATGCTCTCACTTTTGTACCGAGATATCATTCCCGTGCTCTGGGGCATTGTTTTCAGTCTCCTGTGATGTATCATTTCCATGTTAACAGTCAGCAATATTAACCGTAAAAATGTAGTCACTTTTCATCATTATATGGACGATTCCCAACAGAATATTTCTATTAGCACTATCGCCTCGAGGGCTGTTGCTGTACTATTCGACTGCCAATCTGACATTGAAGTCCTGAATATTTTGAAGTTTACTACAACTCCACCTAACAATGTTATTCAGCCTCTGGCAAGATCTACTTGCCCCTGGCTGCAATTCACACCTATTTCACTTCTTGTCCAAAGGTATGGAACCTTGATACGCCACCTTGACTCAACTCTCGAGTTAAGCCTAAAGCCACTTTTGCGATATTGACTCTCCCTGGCTGTATTTGAATAAAACTCTGACTAAAATACTTTATACATTCTCTTTTTTGCACTGAGGGTCTGTTTCTCAAAAAGTTCCTTTGGAAATTTTCCCACGTTTCTTTTAAACTTGCGTCATGGGCCCTCAGTTGTACAAAACCACAAATGCCTCATGTCTGCTTTTGTAATAAGTCGTCAGAGGCAGAAGTCCCTTCACCAAAACCCCTTTACTTACAATTCCAACAGCGGTACACAGAGTGCTATCAGTCTACCTTTGGGAGTGCCAGAGGGATTGACACTGCCAGTTAAATACAAGAAAAAGATTCCCTGATTGGCCCATCAATTGACTCCTTAATCGGGGAGTTCATATTCCAATAGGCCAACCTTAATGACCGGGTTGAAGTCATCACACCTTTACTAGTGGATTATGACTTATTCCTCGGAAGATCTATCAACCACGGCATGCTAACTTAAGGGGTTTTATATTCAAACATACTCCAGACCTTGGTCTCTCCCAATTTCTCATCAAAATCTACCTTCCACTTGGTTTCCAGCTTTCCCCTGAAAAGCATTCTATAACCTCAAGGAGTTTGACCTAAATGTTAGCGTCAGCATTCTGTAAGTAATTTGAACATGAGCTTATTTTATTTCGGCCATCAGAAAGACAGCTTGCTGTACATAGATATATTGAATAATTGCTCTGAAAAATTAATACCATTCAAGTGTCTCCTTCAGTTTGGCATGTGTCTCATACCACAGTCATTGCAAGATGCTAATTTTAATTGACATGAAATATTTCCCAAATGCCGAACATCAGTGACGAGGTGCCAAAATCAAAAAGCTTTCGAGATGACTGGACAGCTGTTCCGTCCACTGCATAAGACAGAATAGCTAATGATGTCTCTAGCCTGAAGTACAGGATCTGTAGCTGTCAATAACCTCATAGTGCATTACGCAATCAGCCACAGGTTTTATGTGTAGTGTAGAAAACTCTTTCTCCAGTTGCTTTGGCTGATGAAGCAAATGACTGTTTCATGCTGATGTAAGGCAATTTCTCAGCATTAGGTGAGTATACCACATACTAATATCCTTCTGCGCACTTAAAATTCTGACAAAGAGCTTGAGTTTAAGTTTTATTTATTCATTTTGCAAGTAGGCTTACATTAACAGGGTGGCACCGTGGTTAGCATTACTGCCTCACAGCGCCAGGGACTTGGGATGGATTCCCAGCTTGGGTCACTGTCTGTGTGGAGTTTGCACATTCTCCCCATGTCTGCATAGGTTTCCTCCAGTTGCTCTGGTTTCCTCCCTCAGTTTGAAAGACGTGCTGGTTCGGAGCATTGCCTACGCTAAATTCTCCCTTAATGTATCTGTATCGGCGTCAGAGTGTGGTGACTCGAGGAATTTCACAGTAACTTCATTGCAGACTTAATGTAAACCTTACTTGTGACTAATAAATAAGTAAATTTAACTTTAATTAACACTGCAATGAAGTCTCTGTGAAAATCCCCGAATAACCCCACTCCGACACCTGTATGGGTACACTGACGGAGAATTTGGCATGGTCAATACACCTAACCAGCATGTGGCTTGTACTGCGGGAGGAAACTGGAGCACCCGGAGGAAACCCATGTAGACATGGGGAGAATGTGCAGACTCCACAAAGTGACCCAAGCCAGGAATCAAACCTGAATCCCTGACACTGTGAGGCAGCAGTGCTAACCAATGTGCCACTATGCCATCCACCAAGATCCAAATGATTTCAAAATCTGTCCATTTTTATACATGGTTATCTCATAAAATTAGCACCCTTGTGGGATAAGTGAATTCTTGTCATGCACGATTGGGTGGAGAATACAATGGTCAGAATTTTCCAGCCATTCTTGTCCCGCTGCTGCTGCAAATGAAGACAGAGAATTTGGCGCTCAGCCAAATCTCTGTTCACTGCAGTGGGACCAGAGCATCCCATCAACGTAAACAGCAGGATAATTCCGGCCAACATGTGTGCATTTAGTCCTATGTCTAAGTGCTGTATCTTAGTAAGAAACTTTGTGTGAGAAAAGTGATATTATTTTTAAATTTTGGGGGGTTTATTGCGATATTCTGTGGAGCAGTCCTGTTTATGTGACCATTGGGCTGCAAGGTTTAAGATATTGAAGGGGTATCAGTGTGAAAGACATGCACTTGAGGTAAATACGGCCAAGTTAAGTTTTCTAGAAGTAAATAATCGATGGATATTAATTTGCAATAGGAGATAAAGAAGGTTTGTCATGTTCAGTTGTTAAATTTGAAAGGGGAAGTAAAAAAGGGTTTACAATTTGGAAAAGATCATAAGTGAAAAAAGCAAGGCTATTAAATCTTATTTTACCTGAAAGCTGGGCTGACAAGCAGAACATGAAAGATTTTTATATTTTGGGAAAGGTACGTTTCAAAGAAAGAGAAGGACAATGGAATCAAGATGAAAGAGAGAAAGACTAGCTATGGAGAATTGTGAGAGTTGTGTTGGGTATGGCCAAGCAAGGTTTCTTGGAGCTCTGCTCTGTGCTGGGACAATAAATGTGGAGAACTTTCCAGCCAACCCAGAAAAGTAGTTTTTTTTTTGGAAAGTACAGTTTTGTTTTGTGGTTTCTTGAATTTTCACAGTAGAGAGAGAGTGAGAAGCCACCTGCCTTGGCTTCCTTACAGCAACAATGGGTCTGCCTTGTGATGCTATCTGGTTTTATAGATTAAATTGTTTAAAATGGATTGTTGGCTAAAGGGGTGTTTATTTTGTGAGTTTAACGAAGTAGGATTTTTCTTGGGGGGAGGGAGAATGTTCTGTATGCAAATATAGTCATGTACTTTTAAGTTTTCTTTTGTTAATCAAAATTTTTGGTTAAATATTTAAAATCCCCAAAAGTGTTCCTGGAATTTTTCTTTGGTTTTTCATTACAGGTATTTCCTCATGGTCAAAATAGAAAACAAAAAAGGTTGTGATAGCTTGCCACATTACCCTTTGGGATTTGGTTTGCATGGCAATTACTACCTGTGGATCATAACACATTGTAAGAAAGTTAATCTTGAAGATTTGTTCAAATTTGCTGCATAAATAAACCAACAATTATCACAACATATTCCAGGTTCCCAATCAAGTGACACAGAGGGATTATGCAGGAGAGCAAAGTACAAAAAGATCAGCCTGAAAATCCTCATTGAGATGGTTTGGGAGCAAAATAATTAACAGGAGATGTCCTACTGAAAGTTGATTGAATCCAATCGGCTTAGTCTGATTAACCAGTGGGGTATTGTAATACTCCACTGTTTTCAAATTTACAATTCTGGAGTCAGTTTAGCTCAGTTGGCTGGACAGCTGGTTAGTGATGCAGAGCAACGCCGACAGTATGGGTTCAATTCCCATATTGGCTGATGTTGTTTGTGAAGGCCCAGCTTCTCAACTTTATCCCCTGCCTGAGGTGTGGTAACCCTCAGGTTAAATCACCATCAGTCATCTGGGACAATGGCAACTTTACCTCCTTCTAGCAATAATGCTCGTGTTCAAATTATGTCAGCTGTGATTCTCAATCTCTCAGATGTTAGAAAATAATTTAGTATATAATGCTGCTTCACATGCAAAATGGGTAACATTTATTTCGCTTTGGGAGAACATAAGAAATAGGAGCAGGAGTAGGCCATCTAGCCCTTCAAGCTTGCCCTACCATTCAATAAGGTCATGGCTGATCTGTCGTGGCTCAGTTCCACATTCCTGCCCTCTCCCCATAACCCTTAATCCCCTCTCTTATCAAAAACCCATCAACCCGCGTCTTAAAAATATTTAGCAAGGCAGCCTCCACCACTTCAACGGGCAGAGAATTCCAGAGATTCACCACCCTTTGAGTGAAGAAGTTCCTCCTCAACTCCGTTCTAAACCGCCCCTCGTTTAACTTGAGGCTGTGCCCCCTCGTCCTACTGTCCTTTCTGAGCGGGAAGAGTCTCTCCACCTCTATCCTATCCATCCCATTCATCATCTTATACGTCTCAATGAGATCTCCCCTCATTCTTCTAAACTCTAACGAGTACAAGCCTAGTTTATTCAGCCTCTCCTCATAGTTCAACCCCCTCAACTCCGGTATCAGCCTAGTAAACCTCCTCTGCACTCCCTCCAAGGCCAAAATATCCTTGCGTAAGTGCGGCGACCAAAACTGCACACAGTACTTCAAATTTCCAAAATGTGGAAAGTTGTACTTCAATTTTAGATGGAAAACGTTGCGTAATGGGCTATTAATTTGGATATTGTGGTTTTGCTTGCATCTGGAATGCCTTCCCTGTAAATTATTTAAAAAACATAAAATAACTAACCTGCCTTCTCAGTTTCTTGCCAGGTGATAGATGAAGATTATTAATTGGACAGTTTCCAAATCATCCAAAAATATCTTTGCCCTTCATGCATGTATTTTGTTATCTCCACAATACATTAAAAAAAGACACCTTGAACTCATCAAAACCACACGTCTTTGATTTTTTTTAGGTACAGTTACACAAAGCAAGAAGAGTTTTCGGGGTTTATTCAAATTTACTAAGAGAATAATAACCTCTTTAGTCATAATGCAGCGTATATAATGCATGATTTGTCTGGTACAAACACCAAAACCTTAATGCATAGTGCATATAAGACATAGCATGAATTATGACATTTGATTTAACTGGCATAAGTGAAAATGTAGTCTTTTTTTAAGGGATAAAAGGTTATACAATGCTGATTCCAAAAGCAGAGAATCATAAATCAAACTTGCATACCTACTCTAATGATCATAAAAAGCTTTCCCCACAGATACATTTTCTATGTCTTCATAGGACGAGGAAAATCCAAAGGAAAAGCAAACTGTTTTATTATAGATCGTGGGTGAAAATTTCTCGTTTTTTCAGTGTGGCAATGGGCAGGAAAAATGACGTGGATACCACAGACCCCGACAATGCTTCTACTACCATATTGCTCAGGACATGTGCAGGTTAGGTTGATTGGCCATTCTAAAATTGCCCTCAGTGTCCTGAGATGTGTAGGTTAGAGGGATTAGTGGGGAAAATGTGCAGGGATATGGGAGTAGGGTGTGGGTAGGATTGTGGTCAGTGCAGATTCGATGGGCCAAATGGCCTCTTTCTGCGCTGTAGGGTTTCTGTGATTCTATGATTCTATGACATTAAAAAATACATTCCAAAGGGTGCGGCCCACAATGTCATGCTGGCAGGTGTGCTCAAGCAACTTAGGTTTGAAAACCAGGGGGCAGTGCCTAAGCATGACATTCTTCCCCCTGAGCAATGTATTCACCTGACTTCTCCTGGCGAGTTCTAATTGCCACCTGCGTGCCCTGGGGGATCTGTCATGATTCACCTTCACGTTCATGTGAATGGACAATTTAACTATGGGGAAGATTATCAGGCCTGATAATGATGTTTAATTATTTTCAAATAAGGATCCCAAAATTCAACATTAAGATTTCTATTACATCAGCAGCAGGAGGGGGTGTGGCGGGGGGGGGGGGGGGGGGGGGGGGCGGAAGCGTGCAAGGGAGTGGGGGAGGGGTGCAAGGGGCAGGGACAATTGCTATGCGAAATCCCACTGGCATAAATCACATTTTGGGATTCCCACAGGATTGCTGCCAATCCCACTCCCTGAAAACCAGGGTGTAAAATCCCCTCACAGCCCGTCCCCTCGATAGTCATAACCAAACATGGTGAAGAAAGACAAGGACATCGCTCTGGATTTTTCTAACCCCACTTCCAGCATTTTTTCTGATGGCAGAGGTGGCTCGCCACTGGCTGCTGCTGATGGTATTTTGTTTGACGTGCCCACTCCACCACTGGGGAAGCAACCATGAGGGTTCGGGGGGGGGCGCAGTGGTGGGAGGGTAGGTACCTTCAGCAAGATTAAATAATCTTGCCAGTGGTAAGGACTAGAAAATCCCACCTGTAAGATTTAATTTTCCTCTGCCTTGTGTCCAAATAGCAACTAAAATATCATTGTAAATGAATTAATTCATTGTAAATGTTGTAAATACATTGCGATACATCGTAAATGTATCTACAACTAACATATCATTGTAAATATACTCCCATTTTGCTTAAGAGTAAGAAAGTGTTCTCAATTCATTTCTGCTTTTTCTGTGCCCGTGCCTGAAGTAGGCATATCAATGCGTGGTCATTTCAAAGCAAACAAAATGTTCGTGAATCATAGAATCCCTACAGTGCAGAAGAGGCCATTTGGCCCATTGAGTCTGCACCACCTCTCTGATAGAGTACCTTACATAGGCCCTATCCCCGCAACACCACACATTTCCCAAAGCTAATCCATCTAACCTACGCATCTTGGTACGCTAAACAGCAATTTAGTATGGCCAATCCACCAAACTTGCACATCTTTGGAGTTAAGTAGCTTTCCACTTCGAGGTTCCTACTTGTAATAAAAGGTAAAGATCATGAGCAAACTGGCCTTATAAAACTAGATCTCTTGAGTAATGAATCCCCAACTTCCTGTCCCTACAAAATCCAATAAATTCTTAAATGATTCCAGGACTTTCACTATTCTTGCAGGTGTCCATTTTGAGTGATGGCTCGTAGTTTTTACTGTTCTAAGCTGCATCCTCGGCCCCACAGCTACAGTAATTTTCCCAGTGTAACTTTTCTTGATTCCTGATTAAATGTCATTATTAAGGGACAGGCTGGTCAGGTCAAGATAACTCATTACTCCTCACTTCTAGAATAAAGTTGAAAAGAATCCTGCCTCAGGATCAGCTCCAATTGAGTGCTATTTATCTTTTCAGAGTAGCGATGAAAGTTGTTCTCAGTTCTCCTCCATATGCTTGTTCCCATTGTTAAAGTAGGAGGCAGGGAAGAAGAAACAAACTGATTGCATCTATGTCACACCTTTGTTGACTTCAGAACAGCTCAAAGTACATTAGAGCCAATGCTATATCTTTGAAGTGTATTCACTGTTGTCATGTAGCGAATGCAGCAGCCAATTTGACATGCCAGGTCCTGCGGACAGTAGTGAGATACACATCAGATAATCTCTCTTAGTGATATTGGTTGAAGGACAATTATTGATCTGAAAACCTCCTTTTGCTCTTCTTCAAATAATATCGTGGGATCTTTTACGTCCCCTTTGACAGGGCCGACAAAACCTCAGTTCAATGATGGAAGTCACGTGCTCCTACAACATTGTACTTCAGGACTGAATTTTCAACAAGAAGGCAAGCTGGGGGCTGGAGGGGGCAGTGGGAAGGAGGGATAGAGGGTGGAGAGAGAGAGAGATAGAGGGAAAGAGAGGGAAAGAGAGACAGGTTTGTGAGCGTTGTCTGCGGCATGCCTGCTTCAAGACTGAATCCCTGTGTTGGCAATATCACCAAAGCAAGGGGAGGGATGCCCCTCTCCTCCCCTCTGAGAAAAAAAAAATCACTGAGAGCTTGTAAGGGTTTGAAAAGACTGGAATGCCCATGCATTCAGAAGTCTGGATTCAGGCAGGTATTTAGTGTGGTCTCAGTCATGGCCGCTCCAAGAGTCAGCAGGGCAAAGGGACTCTGGATACTTCTTAAAAATTCGGATGTGGGACATGGGTGTTGCTTGGTGGCCATCATTTACTGCCCTTGAACTAAGTGGCTTGCTAGGTCATTTCAGAGAGCAGTTGAAGGTCAATCACATTGCTGTGGCTTTGGAGTCACATGTAGGCCAGACCAGGTAAGGACGGCAGATTTCCTTCCCTAGAGGACACTAAAGAACCAGATGAGTTCAGCATTAGTTGCCTATTCCTGCTTGCCCTTGAACTGAGTGGCTTGCTCAGCTATTTCAGAGGGCAATTCACAGTCAACTAGATTGCTGTGGATCAGGAGTCACATGTAGGTCTGACAAATTCAGGGTGGCAGGTTTCCTTCCCGAAAGGGCAAAAGTGAATCAGATGTTAATGGTTATAATTAGACTTCAAATTCCAGATTTTTACTGAATTCAAATTTCACCATCAGTCAGGGTGGGATTTGAACCCAGGGAGCAGGACTCAGGGTCTCTGCATTAATAGTCCAGTGACAATACCACGACACCACCGCTGCCCCACAGCAAAGACCAAAACAGATGCCAGTCACTGTATTTCAGAACATTTTAAAGGCTCAATTTAGCAGATTAAAAGATGTTTGGCGTTTAATTGTGGTTGACAATATGCTTTTGTGTTAATATGTTGATCTTGTGAAGAAGCCAATCAAATACTCCTCTTAAAGTTTTGTGTTAAATAGATTAGAAACAAATAATTTGTTAGCTATTTCACTCTTCATTGGAAGTGCATTTATATGACGCTTCAATCAAAATGACTCAAATACTCTTTAAATACAATGAGAAAACAGTACAGATGATGAAACTGAAATAAAATTATAAAATATTGTAAATGTTCAACAAGTGACTCAGCTCTGGTGGTAAAAGAAGCAGTTAACATTTGAGGTAATGACCTTTCATCAGGGTTGGAAAGTATTTGCGATGTTTGATTAATGTACAAAGGCAGGGGAAGCAGGGAGTGGGAACGAAGAATTAAAGAGAAGATTTGTGACAGGGTGGAAGTCAGGAAAGATTAACTGACAAAACGAGTGATGTGCAGGCAAAGAGGACAATGGTTCAAGCAAGAAAACAAAAGCTGGCTCCAAGGAAGCTGTAACTGGCAACAGCAGAATCATTGCTGATAGCTGCCATCCAAAACTAAAGTGGGAACAGTGGCTGTGGCCTGAAATTGTTCAACCATAAAGTACATTATGGAAAGTTGAGATGCTGCCCCTCGACCTTCCGCTGAGCCCCATTAGAATAGTTTTAGAGGCAAAGGACAAAGAAGCCACTGCGGAATGCAGAATTAAAATGGTGAACGACTGGAAGCTCATCTCAACTGGGTGGCAGAGTCGTTAGCACTGCTGCTTCGCAGCGCTGGCTGGCTGTCTGTGCTGGGTTTGCATATTCTCCCCATGTCTGCGTGTGTTTCCTCTGGCTGCTCCGGTTTCCTCCCATAGTCTAAAAGACGTTTCAGCTGTTTGCATTGGCCATGTTAAATTCTCCCTCAGTGTACCCGACCAGGAGCTGGAGTGTGGCAACAGTGGAGGGGGAAGGGGGGGGTCGGGAAGTGGGGGGGGGGGGCAGACTTTCAGTAACTTCCTTGCAGTGTTAATGCAAGCCTACTTGTGATACTTAAACTTAAGCTTGGGGTCATGTGTATGAACTAGCAGAAGTGTTCATCAAAACGATAACTCAATCTGATTTTAGACTCCCAATGTAAAGGAAACAACATTGTGAGCAATGTGTATGGTGAAATACAAGAATAAGTAATCACTATTTCATTTGGAAGGAGCGTTTGGAGGATCGGACAATGGGAAAGAAGTCAGGGAAATGGCAATTGTTGCCCCTCTTGTATTTTCAGAGAAAAGTGGAGGGCACACAATGAATTAGATTGAAATGCAATGATTGTTCTGTATCCAACCCTGCAGCCATTTTAAGGATGACAATTTCCGACAAAACTGATCATTTTAAATGCTGCTTGAGGGCCAATATTGGCCAGCACATCAAGACAACTCATTGTTGAAGTCATGTTCCAAGATTTTAGCATCTACTTGAATCACTGGGAAAATAAATCAAAACCCTTTGGCGTTGGATCAAGGCTTCCTGACCAAGAAACAAAAATCAGAACAAAGTACAGCACAGGGACAGGCCCTTTGGCCCACCAAGTCTGTACCAACACAGATGCCTCTCTAATCTAACTTTTTTTCTGCCTCTGTGTGGTCCATATCCCTCTATTCCCTGCCAATTCATGTATCTATCCAGATGTCTCTTGAATGTTGTTATTGAATGTGCTTCCACCACCTCCTCCAACAGCGCGTTCCAAGCTTTCACCTGTGAAAACTTTCCCCTTACATCTCTTTTAAACTTTCCCCCTCTCCTTTTCAACCTATGTCCTGAGTAATTGACCCTTTGACCCAAGGAAAAATACTCTGAGTCAACCAGTGAGGTACTTTTAGATTATATTCACCAGTGTGAGGAAAAGCAACTGCTAATTTGCACATGGCAAGAAGATAATGATCGGAGAATCCCTGCAGTGCAGAAGGAGACCATTTGGCCCATCGAGTTTGCACCAATTCTTTCTGACAGAGTACCTTACCCAGGCCCTTTCCCTCACATTATCCTCACAACCTCACACATTTACCATGGTTAATCCATCCAACCTACACATATTGGAACACTAGATGGCAATTTAATATAGCCAATGCACTAAACCTACTCATCTATGGACTGTGGGAGATAACCTGAGCACCCAAAGGAAACCCACATAGACATAGGGAGAATGTGCAAACTCTACACAGTGAGTAACTAAAGGTCAGAATTGAACCCGGATCCCTGGCACTGAGAGGCATCAGTGCTAACCATTGTGCCACCGTGTCACCCATAAGGGCCAGATAATCTATTTTAGGTATTGTCTAGTACACCAATATGTATGGCTCATCTTCTGAATAGTACTCACTGGCTCTAGCCATTGTTTGCTGGAGCGGGCGGAGTGAAGGAGCACTGAGTCAGGTAAGAAATTACCTGTTTAAAAACTGTTTAAATCATTTCAAAACATTTTCGCGGGCTTTTTAGTGTTTAGTAAGAACTTACCTTGTAGAACTGTTAGATTCATTTAAAAGCATTTTCGCGGGCTTTTTGTGTTTACTGCTTTAAGAATTCAAAGGGAGTGGATAGCAGGGATTTGTGGATAAGCAGCCTTTTAAACAGCGCCAGGTTTAAAAGGAGGCCTGGTGTAGACAGCGGGCAGCGTCGGAGCGGGCAGCGGAGTGAGAGGGAAGCTGAGAGAGCTGCTAGGGCTTAGGATCTAAGGGCTGGGGAGAAAAGGGCCAGGTAAGTTTGCGTTGAAATTAGTAGTACTGCAGGGAATAATGGAGGGGCATGTGATGTGCTGTTTCTGTATGATGTGGGAGCTGGTGGACCCCAGGGTCCTTCCATGTGACCATGTCTGTAGTAAGTGCAGGTTGCTGGAGGAGCTCCAGCTCAAAGTAGATGAGCTGGCCTCTGAGCTACAGACACTGAGGCTCATCAGGGGGAGGGAGGGTGCCATTGATAATGGGGTGCAAGACACATCCACACCCCCTAGACTGGCTAACTCTAAGAGTCAGGAATAGGAGGGGGCTGTTGAGTGGAGGAAGGAGGGTAGGGACCGGAGGAAGGAGGGTGGGGACCGGAGGAAGGAGGGTGGATAGGATAGAGGTGGAGAGACTCTTCCCGCTCAGAAAGGACAGTAGGACTAGAGGGCACAGCCTCAAGATAAAGTGGGGGGGGGGGGGGGGGGGGGGGGGGGGGGTGGTTTAGAGCGGAGTTGAGGAGGAACTTCTTCACTCAAAGGGTGGTGAATCTCTGGAATTCTCTGCCCGTTGAAGTGGTGGAGGCTGCCTCGCTAAATATTTTTAAGACGCGGGTTGATGGGTTTTTGATAAGCGAGGGGATTATGGGTTATGGGGAGAGGGCAGGAATGTGGAACTGAACCATGACAGATCAGCCATGATCTTATTGAATGGCGGGGCAGGCTTGAAGGGCTAGATGGCCTACTCCTGTTCCTATTTCTTATATTCTTATGTTCTTTTCCATCCTAAGAGGACAGATTCTGCCTCTGTTTTTTGTCTCATCACTACCTTTCCAACGGCAATTAGGGATGGGCAATAAAGGCTTGTCTAGCCAGCGAAGCCCACATCCTGTAAATGATTTTTTTTAAATTAATTTAACTTCCAAGTTTGGAAATTATGTCAAGTTATCTCCAACATTCATTTCTCAAATCAAATGTTAAATTATCATCACTTTGCAGATTTAAGAAAAAACTATTGGGCGCAAGTGCATATTTGATGTGAGGGAGGGAAGTTTGCCAACCAGCCAGGAATTGCCCTAAAACATCCGGATATCGAGCACGACCCTCCGGGATACTCCTAGAAGCAAAGACAGGAGAAATATCATAGGGCTATTCAAATGTTTTGATTCTAACTGAATATTTGTGCAGATTAATAATAAAAAAATTGACGATTGAACAAAAGATTGTTTATCCAGCCTCTATTGGCAGCGTTTTGATATCCATGATCTCCTTATTAAATAAACATGTAGAATGTGGACTGCCTTTTGAGTAGACTGCTTGTCATTTGGGTGATATTTGATACTGTCCCCTGGATCAACGATGTGAAATAATCAGATTGGATTGTGGAAGATAATCAATCCCTGTAGTTATATAAATCACCCCATTTCATTTCTGGCAAATGACAAGGGAGATTTATGACTGATCATTAGTCAAACAGAACAGGAGATATTAAACTTTGCTTCAAATGTGCCTTATAGCACACACACTCACTGCATGAAAAATGACAATTCGACTTATTTTAGTGGTTTAATTGGCATTTTAGTAGTTTTGCCCTAATCCGTTATAGCTGCTTTCAATGCAATTCATGCATCTGATAATCTCAGGGAATTTCTTCTCGCATTCCCACTTATTTCAGGGTTCAATTTCTGTCAATCGTAACTTACTTATCAAGTCCGGGTTTAAATCCTACATGACAACAAAGCCCACATGTCCTGGTTAGTGCCTGTAACAGCGTGTGTAATAGTTACAAAAGATTTGTGCTGCTGCAGTTAGCTTGATGCCTTCATTAGAGCAAAACAAGCAAACTCAACATTTCAGCTAATTCATATGGATGATAAATTGACTTTTCTCAGCTGTCCAAGGTATAGGCCATTGATGTCCAATTTTAATTAGCTCACTGAAACAATTTTCTATTCCATTAGCTTGGCCATCCGTATTCTGGGCCTAACTGTCAAGTTGCTTTGAGGCAGTGATGGATGCAATGTATCATATTCAGGGAATGTTTATTTTAGTTGGACAAATGGATGCTTCCTCAATGACAAGCATTAGTTATTAACGTTTGTCTGGTGCTTCATAATCTTCAGACTGGGAAAGTGAAAACTCTTCCAAGATGACTTGTGGTGACTCTGGTTAAAATTGAGATTTACATTTTACAATCACAATAATGCAGCCCTATCCTTGGATTCAAAGACATTAATGTCACAAGGCAGCTGGAATCACACCATTGTGAAGTAATTATCCCCATATCCAATCACTCAGTTTTCAAAGCTTGAATATTTTTTCCAAATGTTATCAGCTTCAAGCAGTTTCCCAGGATACACACTGGACTCAAGTCAGTACTTCTGTGATAATCCATAATTCTGATGGTTTGATTCCATGTTTCTGTCTCCAGTCTGTATAGCAATTCAACAAATTTACTTTTAATTGCAATAGGCACATTTATGAAATAGAAGCTATTAAATTCAGATTTGACCATCTACGGTTGTGGGATATGACCCTCGAACATTGTCCTTGGTCTTTTATTTACCAGCCCAATGACCATATCATTAGGCTGCAGGGAGAACCCTAAATTATACCAATTCCTGTGATGGGAAATGAATCCCTTTTCCATGGGCCTTAGCCAGGGCACAGTTACATTACCACTATGCCACCATCTCCCTCAAAATAGAAGCTCCTTGTGAATAGAACATTTGGAGCCAATTTGAATTTAATTATTATAATTTGAGATAAAACGGTTTCCCTAACTGGCATCACTGTGGCCAAGACCCTCCGGATGATACCCCTAGGAAATCCCACAGCAAGAACTCCTTGGCAGTTACTTGGGAACTTATCAGTTTCACAGTAACTTCATTGCAGTGCTAATGTAAGCCTACTTATGACACCAATAAGTAAACAAAATAAATAAACTTCCGGTGGGCAATTACCCTACATCAGGAAGAGGTCCCAAGGGCTGAAGAGCAGGAAGGGTGGACGACTGTTAGGAGGAGAAAGAGGAAGAAGAAGAGTAGTCAGGGTCCCCTGGCCTCCCCCGAGGCCCCCCAATGTTCGTCGACAGGGGCACAGAAAGATAGGCAGGAGGGGGAGACTGACTTAGAGGGACAGAAGGGGGCTGGCAAGGTGATAGTGGTAGGGGAAGGGAGGGTCCGAGGTATTGATAGAAGGTTCTGTGGACAGAGGCGTGACTCCAGGATGGTGGTTTGCCTCCCTGGAGCAGGGGTAAAGGATGTAACGGAAAGGGTAGAGGGAATTTTGAAAGGGGAGGGGACCCAGGCAGAGGTCATAGTACACGTAGGGGAGGGGGACATAGAAAGGAGGAGTAGGGTAGAGGTCCGTAGGCAATTTAGGGAGTTGGGGTCCAAATTAAAGAGCAGGACCTCCAGGGTGGCACTCTCTGGGTTGCTGCCCAGTACTAGCAGGGCAAAGAATGACGAGATCATGCAGTTGAATGCATGGTTGAGGGATTGGTGTAGGGTAGAGGGCTTTACTTTTGTGGATCACTGGGAGGTATTTATGAGAGAAGGGCAACTGTACAGGAGGGGTGGGGAGAATTTGAACAGGAGGGGAACTAGTGTCTTAGCGGGGAGGTTAGCTGGGGTGTTCAGGAATGGTTTAAACTAATAAGGAGGAGGGGTGGGGAGGTGGCTGGGAGAGAGTCGGGTGAAAAGAAAAGTATCAGGGAGAAGGAGGTTCCGAGGGACACTCGTGGGTTGAACTGTGTCTGTTTCAATGCTAGGTGTGTGGCAGGGAAAACGGATGAGCTTAGGGCCTTGATGTTTGTTGAGGAAGTTAGATGTGGTGGCTGTAACGGAGACGTGGTTACGGGAAGGGCAGGACTGGCAGCTGAATGTCCCTGGGTACAAGTGTTTTAGGTGTGACAGAGGAGGGTTGAAGAGAGGTGGAGGGGTGGCACTGTTAGTAAAGGAGAACATCACAGTAGTGCAGAGGGAGGACAACATGGAAGAGATAGGGATTGAGTCACTGTGGGTGGAGTTGAAGAATAAAAAGGGAGAGATTACGATGCTAGGGGTGTACTATAGGCCACCCAACAGCCCAAGGTCGGTGGAGGAAGGCATTTGCAGGGGCATTTTGGACAGGTGCAGGAAGAATAGAGTGGTTGTAGTGGGTGACTTTAATCTTCCCGGAGTGAATTGGAGGGGGCCTAGAGCTGGGGGTACGGAGGGAGAGGAGTTTGTGAAATGTGTTTTGGAAGGGTCGCTAGAGCAGTATGTAACTAGCCCGACTAGGGGAGGGGCTATACTGGATTTAGTGTTGGGTAATGAGCCGGGGCAGGTGGGAGAGGTAGAGGTAGGCGAACATGTGGCTAACAGTGACCACAAGTCCGTCTACTTTAGGATAAAAATGAAAAGGGATGAGTGCCGGCCGAACGGGAGTGCGCTGAACTGGGGAAAGGCGAGCTATAGCAGGATTAGGAGGGAGCTGCAGGACACTGATTGGGAGGGACTGTTAGCTGGCAAGTCCACGGTTGGCAAGTGGGAGGCTTTTAAGGACAAATTGAAATGGTTGCAGGGGAGGTATGTTCTGGTTAAGCGGAAGGATGGGAAAGGTAGGATTAGAGAGCCATGGATTACAGAGGGTATTGAAGACTTGGTCAGGAAGAAGAGGGAGGCGTATGTTAGGTCGAAACGACTGGGTACGGAGAGTGCGCTGCAGGAATATAGAGAGAGTAGGAGGGAGCTAAAAAGGGGAATTAGAAGGGCGAAGAGAGGGCATGAAATGGCTTTGGCTGGTAGGACTAAGGAAAATCCAAAAGCATTTTATTCCTATATTAGGAGCAAGAGAGTAGTTAGAGGGAAAATTGGTCCTCTTAGGGACAAAAATGGAGAGTTATGTACTGAGTCGGAGGGAATGGGGGAGCTCCTGAATGAATACTTTGCGTCGGTATTCACAAAGGAGAGGGGTTCGGAATCGTGCGGTCTCTTGGAGGGAGCTGAGGATCAGCTGCAGGATATATCTATTACGAGGGAGGAAGTGCTAGGGCTTTTAGGTAGCGTAAGGACGGATAAAGCTCTGGGGCCTGATGGTATTTATCCCAGGCTGCTTAGGGAGGTGAAAGATGAAATTGCTGGGCCTCTGGCGCAAATCTTTGTCTCTTCTTTGGACACAGGTGATGTCCCAGAGGACTGGAGGGTAGCAAATGTGGTACCACCGTTCAAAAAAGGTAGTAGGGATAACCCTGGAAATTATAGACCGGTGAGTTTGACATCGGTGGTAGGGAAATTAATGGAAAAAATACTTAGGGGTAGGATGTATGACCATTTGGAGCGTTGCGATCTGATTAGGGATACGCAACATGGCTTTGTTAGAGGGAGGTCTTGCCTTACGAATCTGGTGGAATTCTTTGAGGAGGTGACAAAAACGGTTGACGATGGGAGAGCCGTTGATGTCATCTGTATGGATTTCAGTAAGGCGTTTGACAAAGTCCCTCATGGTAGGCTGGTAGAAAAGGTTAAGGCGCATGGGATACGAGGCCAGGTAGCTAGGTGGATTGAGAACTGGCTGGGTAATAGGAGACAGAGGGTAGTTGTGGAGGGGACCTTGTCGGGCTGGAGGCCAGTGACCAGTGGTGTGCCGCAGGGCTCAGTACTGGGACCTCTCCTCTTTGTAGTATACATAAATGACTTGGAAGAGAGCGTAGGTGGTGTGATCAGCAAGTTTGCTGATGACACCAAGATGGCAGGGTTGGCGGGTACTGAACTGGATTGTCAGCTGATACAACAGGATATAGATAGGTTGGTGCATTGGGCAGATAGGTGGCAGATGGAATTTAATCCTGACAAATGTGAGGTGATGCATTTTGGCAGGAATAATGCAGAGAGGAGCTATATGATAAAAGGTAGACAGATTAGGAGTATAGACATACAGAGGGACCTGGGAGTGCAGGTTCACAAATCCATGAAGGTTGCGCCTCAAGTGGAGAAGGTTGTTAGGAAGGCTTATGGAATGTTAGCCTTTATAGGAAGGGGTATAGAGTACAAAAGCTGCCGTCTAATGCTTCAGTTGTATAGAACGTTGGTTAGACCGCATTTGGAGTACTGCGTCCAGTTCTGGTCACCTTACTACCGGAAGGACGTGGAGTCTCTGGAAAGGGTGCAGAGGAGGTTTACCAGGATGTTGCCTGGCATGGAGGGGCTGGGTTACGAGGAAAGGTTGGAGAAACTGGGACTATTCTCCTTGGAAAGACGGAGATTGAGGGGGGACATGATAGAGGTATATAAGATACTGAAGGGAATAGATAGAGTTAATAGTGAGAGACTGCTCCCTAGACTGGGTACAAACACAAGAGGTCATGATTTAAGGGTGAGGGGGGAGAGGTATAATTTGGAAGTGAGAGGAAGGTTCTTTACGCAGAGAGTTGTGGGGGTATGGAACACGCTACCGAGTAGGGTGGTGGAGGCAGGAACGTTGGACTCGTTTAAGGTTCAGTTAGATAGACACGAGTGAAACGAGGATGGAGGGTTATGGTAGGGGCTATTAAATAAGGTTAGAACCTCAGGAGACACCGGAAAAGCAGGCTTGTAAGATTAACGTTGTTGACTTTTTATTCCGCAGGTGGAGGTCCACCTCGTGTCAAACGAGGGGCATGCACACGGTGGGTCGTGCGTGGGCTGCTCTTGGAAGTTCCGGGAGTGGCCTAGTACTTCGTGTCGGTGTGTGTGCTTGATCCTGGACCGGTAGACAGGCGCCGCAACAGCTCGGTGACTAGCACTGCTAGCTGTGCAGATACATGGATTTGGGCCTGTGTCTGTGGGAGTTTGTGCATTCTCCCTGTGGTTGCGTGGGTTTCCTCCGGGCGCTCCGGTTTCCTCCCACACCCCAAAGGTGTGCTCTTAGGCTGATTGATTTTACCAAATTGACACTATTCTCCCCTGAATCTGGCTAAGTTAGGGGTTCCATTCCTTGACACGCAGGGTAGAATAGGTGTAGGGTGATGCGGCGGCGCGGGCTCGTTGGGCCGAAGGGCCTGTTTCCCGTGCTGGGTTGTTCTTTGTTCTTTGTTCTAGAACCCTCCGAAATTCTAATTTAAAGTAGGAGACTTTGAATGGTTGTGACTCACTTCTCAGAACAGTCAACCAGGAAATGTTAGAAAGATTCAAACCAGTTATAACTCCTGGGCAATACAACATATGGGCACAGTGGTTAGCACTGCTGCCTCACAGCACGAGGGACTCGGGTTCGATTTCTGGCTTGGGTCACTGTCTGTATGGAATTTGCACATTCTCCCCGTGTCTACATGAGTTTGCTCCAGTTTCCTCCCATATTCCAAAAGATATGCTGGTTAGGTGCACTGGCCATACTAAATTCTCCCTCAGTGTATCCGAACAGATGCTGGAGTGTGGCAACAGGGGATTTCCACAGTAACTAAATTGTAGTGTTTATGTAAGCCAACTTGTGACACTGATATAAAAGTTTTTAAACTTTAACTTTACTGCTGATCAGCCCTGACTCCCCACTGGACCCATCTGACTATCAGTACCACCAAACACCCCACCCCAACTATCCATCAACCCAAATTACAGCATCCTCACTCCCCAATGACTGTCCAAACCTCTCAATTACGCCCAATTGCTGACGACTGCATCCCACCCCCACAATCCCCACCCCCAAAGCCACGCCCCAGGCATGCCTGCCCGTCACCTCTTCCACTTACCTTACACCCTTAAGTTCTCTCCATTGTTTCTCAAAGTGGCTTTAAATGTATTGGAACACGACAGCTAAGGATGTGAAAAGGGGGATGTGCTTTGATTTCCCTCAAATGCTTTTAAACCGTGAAGGAAGGACTCCCAGAAGAGTTACGCTCCATGTTTTTGGGAAGTCTGGTACAGACTTCTGGGTGAGAAATGTGAATTTCTGGTGCAAGGTAAGTAAATAGAAACAGAAAAGCAAACTGATAGCAATTGTTATTCCTTGGAAATTTAGCCCTTTATTGCAGATAGCACCATTAAAGTATGCAGTATAACTTAAACAACATATACAGGCATGCTGGTCAGCAAATACTTTAGACTACAAAATAATGCTCTTTTTGAACTTTGAGACCATGATGCATGATGCAAACTTTATGCTACCTATTCATCACCATAATCACAGTACACAGCCCGGTGTGAAATGTGCTTCTCACTGGTTGCACATTCAGCAGGGGATCTAGGTGTTAAAGCGGATATCACAAGTTCCACTAAGCCTGCATTCTTAAAGGCAACCTACAATCTCTTAAATCAGAGGAGTATTCATAAAACTATAAGACCATAAAACAAAGGAGCAGAATTAGGCCACTCAGCCTATCAAGTCTGCTCCACCATTCAATCATGGCTGATATTTTTCTCATTCCCATTCTCCATAACTCCTGATCCCCTTATTAATCAAGAACCTATCGATCTCTGTCTTAAAGATTCTCAATGACCTGGCCTCCACAGCCTTCTGCAGCAGAGTTCTACAGATTCACCACTCTCTGGCTGAAGAAATTCCTCCTCATCTCTGTTTTAAAGGATCATCCTTTCAGCCTGAGGTTCTGCCATCTGGTTTTAGTTTTTCCTACTAGTGGAAACATCTTCTCCACGTCCACCCTATCAAGGGCCTTGCTGTATCCTGTAAGTTTCAGTAAGATCCCCCCTTATCCTTCTAAACTCAAATGAGTACAGATCCAGAGTCCTCCACCATTCCTCATATGACTGCAGTTGCAAGCGCAACTATTTGCTACGGATTTGAGTAGAGCAGCAGGCCAGTGAGAGAGTTCCCAAATGCTTTCTCATGTAGAGTCGGGAGTCTTTACTAAGGAGGTGAAAAGGAGGAGAATAGTCCTGTTTCTGCAGGGGGACCAAGATCCTCCAGATACTGACTGCCAAAGTAATGGAAGTAGGTGGCCGCAGACAGCAATTCAAAGAGTATGTCCACAAGGATATAGCTGAAGTGCCACAAAATGTTCAATAACCTCAGAACAGCAGTCAAGCTGAGATTCTGTACGAGGGCATACTGAAAACAGGATAATATTGAATATTTGGCAGAAAATGGTTCTGGGTGGAATAAGGTGCTCTGAACAAAAAGGGTGACTGAGTTGGCTTATAACAAATGTTGAAGAGGAAGGAAAGCTCTAAAAATAAATTGGTGGATGCAAATCACCAACTATCAGATTGCTTTACAAACAGGGATGCATGTTAAGGGTTTTAGAGAAGGAATGTCTCACAATGTAATGCTTTGTTCAGAATTTAGAGGTTGCAGGTTTAATTTGTTTTGAAGTTTTTGTTGTATATATAAACTCTTATTTTTATGTAAAGAGAGAGAAAAGGGAATCTGTTAATTGTATAGAATTGCATTAACTGGGGAATCACTTGTACCCTTATAAATAGGAACAAACTGCTGTTGGGTTGGTAGATTAGGAGATGTGCATTTGTTATCACAGCCTCAAAATAAGGGGGTAGCAGTTTAGAATGGAGTTGAGGAGGAACTTCTTCACTCAAAGAGTGGTGAATCTCTGGAATTCTCTGCCCATTGAAGTGGTGGAGGCTACCTTGTTGAATATATTTAAGTCACGGGTAGATAGATTTCTGATAGGCAAGGGAATTGAAAGTTATGGGGAGAAGGCGGGAAAATGGAACTGACCCCTTCAGATCAGCCATGATCTTATTGAATGGCGGGGCAGGATCGAAGGGCTAGATGGCCTACTCCTGCTCCTATTTCTTATGTTCTTATGTGTTATCTCTGAAAAATAAATGTATAGAAATGATTGTAAAGATTGGTTCCTGTTCTACCCTTCATCTTTTTGGAGTGTTGAAGGGAATGAATGAACTGGGTCTTCCGAGACCATATATAACTTCAACAAAAAAGGCTTTATTCAACATGCTTGAGAGAGAGAGCAGTACTCAGAGCTATAATTTTAGCTTCTTCCCAGCTACTCTGCTAATCATAGGTTCTTACACATTCTTATACTTTCTCACGTTACAAAGTGCTACATTTCCATTGGGTCATCAGATTGTTACTTTAAATTTGTTAAAGTTCTGTTTTGATCACATTATGCTGATCCATTGTCCTGTGTGCTTTATCATTAATCGTTTTCTGAACATATCCTCTTTGCAACATCAAAGCACTGTAGTTATCAAGCTGATTTCAATGGTGTGTTAATTGTCCCTGTTTCCCTGATACTTGATTGGTTTTCCAGAGACACAATGACTCCTCTAGACGTTTTGGAGTCTTGATAACTGGTGTTGATTCTCTTACTGCTGCTGTAATCTCAGAAAGATCTCACCTGGGGAGGTGACTTTTTAGTGCCATCTAGGATGTAGTTATTTGTAATTTTCTGTGTGTCTGCCTACAGTGAGTGTAGAGACTACAATCAGGCTACCTTTTTAACCCTTTCCATTCTTTCCTCTCCTGCTGCAGCTCATGCTCCTTGGGTTGCCCTCGTAGAAGAGTATAACACAGTGGACTCAGCTGGAGACTTTAATGGGAATGGTGTACAGCATACAGATCTGAGCTCAGAGATTTTTAAGTTTTATTGCAAAATTGGTCCAGAACATATTGTCAATGTCAAGGAGCCAGGTAGCATCCAGTTTCAACTTGGCAGAGGGTTCAGTGCAGTGCTTGAAATTCACACTTTCAACTGTGGGAAGAACGACCAACTCCATGACAACACTTGTGGACCCAATCTTGATGCAGTCTGATGGCGAACTTCTCATCTCCCATTGCAGCAGCTGCAGAAGCCACCCAATGTCACCCACTGGGTGAAGCAGTGGAAGTTCAGAGCATTGCCATGAGATCCACACTTGATGCAATGCAAGTTCAGATCATGGCTACAGATATTAGTGCTCAAAGGAAATTGGCAGGCTCTCGGAACAATGCAGTAATCTCTGCTGCAGCAGATTAACAGGATTGCTGAGGTACCTCCAAAGTAACAGTGGCTTTATGGTGCACCAACTTACTGTCTTCCCTCAGGCTCCCACTGCCATTCCACCAGTGCCCCTACTAATGCTCGTTAGTCATTGACTGATGCCTCTTGTCGGGGGCAAGCAGCCAACCTTTGATTTGGCGTGGTAGTTCAAATAGGGTGAAAATTACTAACTGACATCGCAATACAGCTACTTCCAGGATAGCAAGTATTCCTCAACATGTTGCACTGTGCACGATCGCACGTCAGCTGCAGGAGGTGATGTTCCTTGCAGTTCCCCATCAACATGCAACATCCACAGAGCCACATGCGTGCAACCTATGACTGTCTGCACTATTTTGAACCATGGCAAAGCTGTGTTCTTACAACTGCTCGCCAACCAGAGAGAAAAATATGAAAGTCCCCTCAGTTGTAGAAGTCCTCTGTTATCTCCCTGATATAGCAACTTATGACAATCTGAGCTGGTAGCATGCTGCTCGCTCTAGTTTTGAAGAATTTGTTGGCATGGAACTTGAGTGCCACAATGATCTTCACTTCAAGCTGGCAGTGCCATTGTTGCCCAATTCTGTGACTGCTGATCCAGTTGAAGGTACTAAATTTTAATTGCTACACACTTCAGGAACCATACTGCCTTAGACATTGCTCCTGGCTAAGCGGGAGGTAGGAGAAACATTCATAAAGTGGGTATGGCCCTCTATTGAGTGCAGTGTTCTCTTTCTCCTCCCTTTGTACAGCGTCCTCTTTCTGCTGCCTGCACTTCAGTTCCCCATTGTCCTGCAGACAAGAGGAATAGCAATGAGAATCTTACAAATGTGAAGATTATAAGTTTATGTTTGGGACTGTCCCTTCCATTTGTTAAAATGGAGTAGTGGTGACAGTCATGTGACTTTCTCCAAATCCTGCTTGACAACAAGTCTTTGTTTCTACGGAGACAGTGACATTATTTAACTGGGAAAAAAGCTGCAAAGTGTTCAATCATAGAATCACAGAAACCTATAGAACAGGAAGAGGCCATCTGGCCCATTGAGCCTGCACCAACAGCAATTGCACCCAAGCCCTATCCCCTTAACCCCACCAATTTACCCTGCTAGTCCTCCTGATGCTAAGGGGCAATTTAGCATGGCCAATCCATGTAACCCACACATCTTTGGACTTTGGGAGGGAACTTGATCACTCGTGCGGAACCCTTGCAGACATGGGGAGAACATGCAAACTCCACTTAGACAGTCACCCAAGACTTGAATTGAACCTGGAGCCCTGGTGCTAGGAGGCACCAGTGTTAACCACTGTGCCATCATGCCACCCTGTTCACACATACAGACATTGGGAAGAGCATTACTGTGGCCTTTTGGGAGAAAGTTATTTCAAAGTCTCAAAGGGAGTTGGGCAATTTAGCAGTTAGGCAAAGGCCTTGAAATTATGCTTTGTAACGCTGCAGGAAAATGGTAGCTGATCCCTTTCTGAGAAGGGAGTTGGTAGGAATGTCAGTCTTTATAAACTTTTACAGTTTAATCTCTACTTAATTCCAAGATAAAATGGAGTTGAATATTTAGAAGATGGTTAATCAGTATTTCTGCCTGGACAGAAGATCCATGTGATTTGGGTCACCATGGAGATCAGCTTTGAAAAGAGAAAAGACCACAGCACACAGGATTTGCTTAAGATATCTCTGAACCCCACGGCCAAGTCAGCCTGAGACAGAGCAGAGAGCTAGAGGCAGCCAGTGCATACAGTTCACCGTGCAGAATGCAGGAGAGAGCACATGCTAGGATTGAGAGGATTAAGTTTGTGAGGACTCAAACAAGGCTGGAGGGTTCATCTAACATTGGTTAGAGGAAAGAACCTCCAGGGTAACCCTCACCATGAAAGTCAATTCGGGGATTGGATGTTCACTGGATTTTTCCGGTCATTCACACCCTGTCACGATTGCCAGTGTGAATGGAGAATTTGGTGATTGGCCAAATCTCTGTTTACTGCAGCAGGTCCGGAAAATTCCAGCAGTGGGAGAATCCAACCCATTAACTGTCTGGAAAAGTAGAAAGGGTGCAAGCCAGCGGGAGCTGAAAATAATTTGCAACTGATCAATGAGAGAACAAAGTGTTCATTTAAGGAACAGATTACAGTATCTCCTGTGGAGGATTTTTTGGTCACTTCAAAAGTTACATGGGGGTCTGTAGTTTATTGGCAGCCAAATATTTAAATAATGTTACTTTTAGTTTGTTTATTGCAGTAAAAATCTACCTTGAAATCCTCTTCTGTGATCTTTGCAATTGGCTTTTTCAAAAAGTTATTGGTCTCAGCTGGGTTCACCTTGTTCGAAGCTCTCACCAGGGTACATAACAAGAAATAACATGTTCTTTGCTGGCATGCCTTCAAAATAAACTCAACTCCTGAGAAAAATTCAGCACTGCTACCTTCGATCTCCAACAGTGTTTCAGAATTCCTTCAGCACTAATTCTGTAGCAGACAACGAAGCCTCACCTCAAAGTCTTATGATGGCGTCTTTAATAGTGTGAATGGCATGTGCTGGGTGTGCAGGGAGTGGGGGGGAGGGGCAGGCAATGAGGTGCGGGGTTGGAGTTGAGTCCACCTCATGTGTTCAGCTGAGAGTGTTTAAGAGAGGACATTTACAGGATTTGTTGAGGTCCTAAATGGCAGGTCAGGCGCCAAATCAACACACGTGCACTCACACCATTCCAAATCTTCTCAGAAAGGGATCAGCTACCACTTTCCTGCAGCATTACAAAGCCAAATTTAGAGGCCTTTGCCCAACTGCTAAATTGCCCACTTAGTTGTGGTTGCACAAGAAATTTTTAAAGATGTGTGTGTAAATAAGATAACGAGGACTGGATATTCCAGATATGCAACCTCCCCCCACCACCCCCCACGGTGGGCTTTCTCAGCAGTCGGGTGGGCAAGCCATATGGAAGCCCATACAATTGGGCGGAACTGGAAGATCTCACCAGGGACTAGTGTTGCAAAGCCAGTGCTCATCCAACTTCTGAAAAGAGTAACCTAAGCAAAAAAGCCTTGTGTTAGTCACTTGGCAGAATCAGTTGACTGGAACCAAATTAGAATGAAGAGGCAGAGAGTGGGGGTTAATGGGTGCTATTCGGATTGGCGGATGGTGACTAGTGGAGTGCCCCAGGGGTCGGTGCTGGGGCCTCAGCTATTTACCATCTATATAGATGATCTGGAGGAGGGAACCGAGTGTAGGGTGTCGAAATTTGCTGATGACACCAAGATTGGGGGAACGGCAAATTGCGCGGAGGGTGTGGAGAGTCTGCAAAAGGATCTAGATAGGCTGGGCGAATGGGCCAGGAAATGGCAAATGGAATTTAATGTTCTTGAATAACTTTTTTGTTTCTGTCTTCACGGAGGAGGACATGAATAATTTGCCGGTTGTTAGAGATGGAAAGGTGGTAGGACTGGAGGGTCTTAATGACATTACTGTTACTGGAGAGGTGGTGCTCGACAGACTGGAGGGGCTGATTGTGGACAAGTCGCCAGGACCGAATGGAATGCATCCAAGGGCTCTGAAAGAAATGGCAGAGGTGATAGTGGATGCCTTGGTGGTTATTTTCCAGACGTCGCTGGATTCCGGGGAAGTGCCGGAAGATTGGAAAACGGCTAATGTTACGCCGTTGTTTAAGAAGGGTGCCAGGCAAAAGGCAGGGAATTACAGGCCGGTTAGTTTAACGTCTGTTGTAGGTAAAATGTTAGAATCCGTCATCAAGGAGGAAATAGCGAGGCATCTTGAGAGGAATTGCTTGATAGAGCAGATGCAGCACGGTTTCGTTAAAGGGAAGTCGTGTCTGACAAATTTACTGGAGTTCTATGAGGACGTGTCTAGGGTGGTGGATAGAGGAGAGCCAGTGGATGTGGTCTTTCTTGATTTTCAGAAGGCGTTTGACAAGGTACCTCACAAGAGGTTATTGCAGAAGGTCAGGGGACATGGAGTTGGGGGTAGGGTGTTAGCGTGGATAGAGGATTGGTTGTCAAATAGGAGGCAGAGAGTGGGGGTCAATGGGTGCTATTCGGATTGGCGGATGGTGACTAGTGGAGTGCCCCAGGGGTCGGTGCTGGGGCCTCAGCTATTTACCATTTATATAGATGATCTGGAGGAGGGAACCGAGTGTAGGGTGTCGAAATTTGCTGATGACACCAAGATTGGTGGAACAGCAAATTGTGCGGAGGGTGTGGAGAGTCTACAGAAGGATCTAGATAGGCTGGGCGAATGGGCCAGGAAATGGCAAATGGAATTTAATGTTGGCAAGTGTGAGGTGGTCCACTTTGGTAGGAATAATGGTAGGAAGGATTATTATTTACGTGGCGAAAAACTGTAGCAGGCGACGGTGCAGAGGGACCTCGGGGTCCTGGTGCATGAGTCACAAAAACCCAGCTTGCAGGTGCAGCAGGTGGTCAGGAAGGCGAATGGGATGCTGGCCTTCATAGCAAGGGGGATTGAATATAAAAGTAGGGAGGTCTTGCTGCGGCTGTATAGGGCATTGGTGAGGCCGCAGCTGGAGTACTGTGTGCAGTTTTGGGTGCCGTACTTACGCAAGGATATTTTGGCCTTGGAGGGAGTGCAGAGGAGGTTTACTAGGCTGATGCCGGAGTTAAGCGAGTTGAGCTATGAGGAGAGGCTGAATAAATTAGGCTTGTACTCGTTAGAGTTTAGAAGAATGAGGGGAGATCTCATTGAGACATATAAGATGATGAATGGGATGGATAGGATAGAGGTGGAGAGACTCTTACCGCTCAGAAAGGACAGTAGGACTAGGGGGCACAGCCTCAAGATAAAGGGGGGGGTGGTTTTGAATGGAATTGAGGAGGAACTTCTTCACTCAAAGGGTGGTGAATCTCTGGAATTCTCTGCCCATTGAAGTGGTGGAGGCTACCTCGCTAAATATTTTTAAGACGCGGGTTGATGGGTTTTTGATAAGAGAGGGGATTAAGGGTTATGGGGAGAGGGCGGGAATGTGGAACTGAGCCACGACAGATCAGCCATGATCTTATTGAATGGCGGGGCAGGCTCGAAGGGCTAGATGGCCTACTCCTGCTCCTATTTCTTATGTTCTTATGTTCTTATGTTGGCAAGTGCAAGGTGGTCCACTTTGGTAGAAATAATGGTAGGAAGGACTATTTCTTACGTGGCGAAAAACTGCAGCAGGCGACGGTGCAGAGGGACCTCGGGGTCCTTGTGCATGAGTCGCAAAAACCCAGCCTGCAGGTGCAGCAGGTGGTCAGGAAGGCAAATGGGATGCTGGCCTTCTTAGTGAGGGGGATTGAATATAAAAGTAGGGAGGTCTTGCTGCAGCTGTATAGGGCATTGGTGAGACCGCAGCTGGAGTACTGTGTGCAGTTTTGATCGCCGCACTTACGCAAGGATATTTTGGCCTTGGAGGGAGTGCAGAGGAGGTTTACTAGGCTGATACTGGAGTTGAGGGGGTTGAGCTATGAGGAGAGGCTGAATAAACTAGGCTTGTACTCGTTAGAGTTTAGAAGAATGAGGGGAGATCTCATTGAGATGTATAAGATGATGAATGGGATGGATAGGATAGAGGTGGAGAGACTCTTCCCGCTCAGAAAGGACAGTAGGACTAGGGGGCACAGCCTCAAGATAAAGGGGGGGCGGTTTAGAACGGAGTTGAGGAGGAAGTTCTTCACTCAAAGGGTGGTGAATCTCTGGAATTCTCTGCCCGTTGAGGTGGTGGAGGCTGCCTCGCTAAATATATTTAAGACGCGGGTTGATGGGTTTTTGATAAGCGAGGGGATTAAGGGTTATGGGGAGAGGGCGGGAATGTGGAACTGAGCCACGACAAATCAGCCATGATCTTATTGAATGGTGGGGCAGGCTCGAAGGGCTAGATGGCCTACTCCTGCTCCTATTTCTTATGTTCTTACGTTCTTATATCTGCATTTTACTCTATGTCCAAGTTGGTTAAGGTCCACATGATTACATGCGTCGATGAATCATTACTTACACATACTAATACAGAAAAGCATCCTAAAGGGAGAGGGAAAGATAGACACTGACCCAAAGGAAGAAACAAAAAAATTAAGGGAAGAGTCAGAATGTCGGAAGCTTTAATGTTGTGTACAGCAAAATATTACTACAGATTATCAGTCTTTCAAAATGTTCAGACTTGCATCATTTTCATCCTGACTTTTCTTCTAGAAAAATGAGCAGAATACTTTAAATGTACTGATTTCCAATACCTGCTCCAATATCTCTCTCTGTCAAGGTTCCCTGCACGACCCATTTTATTTCCATGTTCACTCGAATGAAGATTGATCTAATGCTGGGGAAAGTAACGATTTTCACATTACGGCATTTGCCATGTTGTAAGCACCGGAAATCAAGATGCAAAAACCACGAAGCCATGGATAACTGCTGGAATGATTGAGTCCACAGAGGGTAAACTGAGAAGACCAACCTTGAAAATGTGTTGTACAATATCCATGTTGTGGAAGCAGAATTGTGGCAATTGAGATTTATTCTGTATCGACTATGCAATGCATGGATCTTTCCTTCAACAATAAAATGCTTGAAAGGATTTTTTTTATGTTGTCCTGTCTATCTTGGTACCATGATAAGCCATTGCAGAGCCAGTGGAACCAAAGTTTCGATGTCAAAACTGACATTTTACTGCCGGGGCTACAGGAGTCTTAGCATGCAAACAAACAACAGCATTTAAATGCCAAATATATCTGCCACAGATGATCTGCCTCAAGAAAATGAAAGGCCCAGCGTTTGTTACCAGAATTCTACCAGAATTTTGTTACTTCACACGAGTAGCAATCCATGGAATTAGTCAGATACCACCAAAGAAATCAACCTCAGAAACTATTCCGATCACCTCTCAATTCCTGAACTAATGTAAAAACATCCAGAAGGTTGTGACAAATTTGGCAGCTTCAAGGGAGGTGTAATATTCTGCTTGCAGGAAAATGTGAGCCCGTCAACTGATCTTGTACATTTTTGATTTGATTTGATTCATTATTGTCACATGTATTAGTATATTGTGAAAAGTATTGTTTCTTGCACACTATACAGACAAAGTGTACCATACACAGAGAAGGGAGAGGGTACAGAATGTAGTGTTACAATCAATCATAGATAGGGTGCAGAGAAAGATCAACTTAATGCAAGATAGGTCCATTCAAAAGTCTGATGGCATCAGGGAAGAAGTTGTTCTTGGTACTTGACCTCAGACTTTTGTCTCTTTTTCCCAACAGAAGAAGATGGAAGAGAGAATGTCCAGGGTATGTGGGGTCCTTAATTATTCTGGCTGCTTTTTTGAGGCTGCGGGAGGTGTTGACAGAGTCAATGGATGGGAGGCTGGTTTGAGTGATGGACTGAACTTCATTCATGACTCTTTGTATCTTACAATTTTGGACAGAACAGGAGCCATACCAAGCTCTGATACAACCAGAAAGGATCTTTCTATGGTGCATTCATAGAGGTGGGTGAGAGTTTTAGTAGACATGCCAAATTTCCTTAGTCTGTTGAGAAATTCGAGGTGTTGGTGAGCATTTTGCACGTTGCAAATGCCAGTAGCTATAAGAATAAACAGTAAAAGATTCTGCCAACAAAAATTGTGTAAAACCATCATTGAAGGGCAGCTGTGTGAGGAGACATTGGTTCAAATGAGCATGTATTCACTGAATCTAGAAGAATGAGAGGGGATCGAATTGAAACGTAAAATTCTGACAAGGCTGAGACAGATCAGATGCCAGGAAGTTGTTTCCTCTGGCTGAGGGGGAGGTCTGGAACAAGAGGTCACTGTCCCTGGGTATGGGGTAGGACTGAAATGAGGAGAAACTCAGAGGGTGGTGAAGCTATGGAATTCTCTACCACAGAAGGCTGTGGAGGCCAAGTAACTGAATATATCTCAGAAGGAAATAGATCTCTGGACTCAAAAGGTGTCAAGGGGTATGAGGAGAGTGTGGGAGTATGGTGCTGATTGGAGGGCAGGATTTTACAGCCTCGCTTGGGTGAGACTGGAAATTTGCACCCAAGGTCAACGGAGATTTCCGTTTACGGACCATCACCCGCTCGAATTCCAGGCGGAGTGTTCTGGCCTGAGGATCACTCATGATCATACTGAATAGTGGAGCAGTGACTGACCTACTCCTGCTCCTATGTTTCTATGTTACGATGCTACATGAGACAATTTGGCTTCTCCCAAGGAGTCATTTTTAAAGGCAGCTTGATTATCGTACCGGAATCTTTGCAAAGATGGTGCGGAAATGACTGTACATTTTAGCACATCTGGAAATAATCATTAGGTAAAGGTGGAGGTTATATACTATTTTAGCGCTTCCAACAATTCCTAATCTGTCCAATCAGATGAGGGAATCTGGGTCAACTCCAAGGCATTGCAAATGTTTGTGTTAAGATGAGCATTAGATGGAGGCAAGTGAATTCACAAATTGAGTGTTTAACACCAAATGATGGCCGAAATTGTTTTAAGAATTTTCCGATCAAAAGTCAACAGAAAAATGAATTATACGTTTCTGTAAATTATTATGTAACTTGAATGGGGGGACAGTTTTGTCTCATCTCCTATTCAACAATATTTTATGTGGTGTTTTGAGGGTTCCTAAGCACCGAGTAACAGATAAAAGCAAATTTCTGCGGATGCAGACAAACAGAAAATGCTGAAAAATCTCAGCAGGTCTGACAGCATCTGTGGAGAGGGGGAACATTGTTAATCTTTCATGTAAGAGCTCTGAGGCAGAGTCATCCAGATTTGAAATGTTAACGCTATTCTCCACAGATGCTGTCAGCCCTGATGAGATTTTTTAGCATTTCCTGACTTTAAAAGAAAGTTGCATTGTTGACCAAGACGTTAAAAATTACAAGCCAGAAATAGGGCAGGAAGTAGAAACGCATTTTCTCCAGTAATTTGTTACTATAATGGTGACAAGAGAGTGGCCTTCAGGTAACTGAAGTGTTAGGTACATCTAATACTCTGATTTGTTAAGAGTTTCAGATCAAGCTGCACCAATAATTATTTTTGGAAATAGATTCTTTTAAGATGAACAAATTATTCTCGTGGTTTGGTTACAAGCATGTTGTGATTTCAAAGTTTGACTATATAATGCAGAATATTATTCTGCTGCTCAAGAAAAGCTGTGTTCACCCAGACTCATCTAGTTTTGCCACTAAGATCTAATTTCTCTGACCATCCTGAAATGAATACCATTAGACAGAAACGTTGGCAGATTTCCAGCTAAATTTCCAGCTTCGTGAGTATCTGTTGTTTGTCTTCAACCATCAATAATAGCAAATGACCCGTAATTGATATCAACATGAGTCAATTGCTTTTCTTTCTCGCAACACAAATCTTGAATTGCATGAATGCTGAAGATAAGAACCAAGAGCAGGAGTCAGTAATTCAGCCCCTCGAGCCTGCTCCTCCATTCAATACAATCATGGCTGATCTCATCGTGGCCTCAACTCCACTTTCCTGCTCGCTCCCCAAAACTCTTCAACCCATTGCGAATTAAAAATCTGTCTATCTCCTCTTCAGATCGACTTAATGTCCCGGCATCCACCACACTCTGAGAAAGTAAATTCCATAGATTCATGACCCTTTGAGAGAAGTAGTTTCTCCTCATCTCTGTTTTAAATCTGCTAGCCCTGATTCTAAAACTATGACTTCTCATTCTCGATTGACCCACAAGAGGAAACATCCTCTGTACATCAATGCTGTTAATTCCCTTTAGCATCTCAATAGCATACCTTTAGCATTCCCTTTAGCATACCTCAATTAAATTTCCCCTCATTCTTCTAAACTTTAGACAGTAATGGCCTAAGCTGCTCAATCTCTCTTTGTAAGACAAATCCATCATTTATGAAATGAATGTAGTGAACTTCCTCTCAACTTCCTCCAATGCCCTACATCCCTCCTCAGGTAAGCAGACTAAAACTGTACACAATACTCCAGGGTGCTGTCTCTCAATGTGTTTTCAGTTGCAGCAATCTTTCCCTTTCATGTTCTATTCCTTTAGCAATAAATGCCAACCTTCCTTATTGCCTGCTCTCGCTGCATACTAGTTTTGCTGATTCATGCACAAGCAACCTGATGTATTGTTATCAAACTTCATTCAGTAGCTGAGCTTTTAATATACATTCTATTGTTTTGATGGCATCTGTCCACGATGGAGGGTGGTATGTTAATCAGAACCTGAGATGATCTAGTCCATAATCTGCACACATGAGCTTATTGAGCAAGCTAGGTTTAAAACCTTGAATTTAAGGGTGCATTCAGGTGTCAGCTATTTGAATCTAGCAGGGCAGATTCAATTTGGACTGCCAAGGTTGTGGTTTTTCCTCTGCTAGCTCATCATCTTCTATGAGGAGAATTCCCTGATTCATAGAATTAAAGCTTTTTCAGTTTAGTTTAAAGTTTATTTGTTGGTGTCACAAGTAGGCTTACATTAACACTGCAATAAAGTTACTGTGAAAATCCCCTCGTCACCACACTCTGGTGCCTGTTCGGGTATACTGGGGGAGAATTTAGCATGGCCAATGCACCTAACCAGTACACCTTTCGGATTTGGGAGAAAACCAGAGCACCCAGAGGAAACCCGTGCAGACATGGGGAGAACATGCAGACTCTGGATAGACAGAAATCAAACCCAGATCCCTGGCTCTGTGAGGCAGCAGTGCTAATCACTGTACTACCTTGCTACCTCAGGCACAAATCACTGACTGGTGTACTAAATTTATACATCGAAGTCAATTGTCACAACAGTGCCACATATTGTTCTGTGGTCTTTCCATTTCCCTGGCATTGCTGACAGAATGTATATCCGTCATCACACTTTTCCTTAACCCAAAGTATTTTTCAAAAGCACTTAGCCATATCAAACATAGTCGTACCTTGTGTGAGCTGCTCAAATGTCCACTGGCTTTCTACTCTGAGGCAATGTGTACGTATTGCTTTCTGGTGGATCACTGCGATGTTTAGACTGTGCATCTCTGTAGCGATCAAGTAGGTCTTAAACCCCAAACCCCATTGCTCCCACAGAAGGTGAGGATCTTGCAGCAAGCTAAGAAATGTTTCTGAAGCTGGTCAAGTTAAACTTTCCATGACCATCCCTGTCATTATCTTTATTACATATTCGCTATCTTTGTTCTATGTGTCTAATTTATTTCAGAACAATGTAGAGATAACACTAGTTCCAATTCTACAATAGATTTATTTGCAGTACTTACAAATATCTCTGAAATTCTAAGACTTCAACACAGGATAGAATTCTCCCAAAGCGCTACTAATGGCTTCAATGACAGGTGGTTGGGAAATTCAGCATGCTGTTCATTTTATGCCAATTCATTTTACGCCAATGTGAATTTCCCATGGGATCTTCTGCTGGTGCCCATCACAGCAGATTGGAAAACCTACTGGAGGTTGGTGTAAAACTGATTTGCATCCTGCTAATGGAATGCAGATGAAGGCCTGACCGGAATCTTCCACACACGCTTGATATTCTGCGTCACCAGCAGGGATAACACTGGCCCAGAATACGTCCAGAATATTGTGGCGATCAGAAGGCAGGATTTACCTGAAGAATGTCAGGGGTTGTCTCTGGACTTCAAGACAGAGGCCACCAGCAACCCTGGATCCTGAAACAGCATAGTACTGGAGAGGGGGAGCCTCCCTGGGTAGATCTTCAAATTCCGTGTCTTTGAGGGGTTCTATCTTCCAGCCTTACACTGTTTCTAGAGATCTATCTTCTTTTCCATGAAGTTTATCTTCTTTCATCAATGGTGGGTCAGTGATGTTGGTTGTCTTTCCAATGTGGATGTCAGATGTAAATGAGGGACACGTTTTCCAGTCTGCCCCATCATGGAACATGGCACTAAATTCCTAGCTGCATAATTAATGAGGACAGGCCAGAAGAGAGAATGTGGCTTCCTGTCAGCCTCTGAGCAGGAAATACTCCTCGTTCCCACACCCACCACAGGACTTACTCACAGTGGCAGAATTCCGCCTACTCTCTCAGCCAGATACCCAGATCTTTTCTCTCAAAGCTTCTGTTTCATGGACTTTCTCGCTGTCCCACAGGCTTAGGCAATCATAAGCAATTAAACAGATCGGAGAACAGATCAACACATTCAAACACAGATCAATAAACCCACTGACTAACACACAGTGAATGCTGGAAATCTGAAAAAATGCTGAAAACATCCAGACAGTCTGTGAGACTTAAACTCTTTCTCCTATTTCAGGTGTTCCAGATGGTTTGGAGACAATTAAAAATGTCTTTGTTCCTTCTGGAAATGGGCATGAGTTGCACTCTTTTTAAAACCAACAATCCATTTGCACTTTCACTCCATCACACAACCTGATCTCCTGATTAATACCATTTCAAAAAGGGATTTTTAAAAAGATATTTTATGTGCACCACTGATGATCTAACCTATGATATATCCTATAGGGCGGTATGGTGACACAGTGGTTAGCGCTGCTTCCTCACAATGCCAGGTACCCGAGTTCAATTCCCGGCTTGGGGCACAGTCTGTGTGGAGTCTGCATATTCTCCCCATTCCTCCGGGAGCTCCGGTTTCCTCCCACAGTCTGAAATGTTTATCCAGCAGATAGAACTCTTCATTTTTAGGTAATAAAAATGAAACAAAACTTACTCCAATTTACAAATCAAAGGAAAAGGTTTAATAAAGAAACTTCATTAGTCCAACATTTGTGGCCCCACCTTGGACCATACCAAACTTCCCCACAATTCCCAACAGATTCTTATTTATACTGAGTCAGCTGACAACCACATCATTTTGTCATTGATTACATAGTTTACTGGAGACAGCTTGTCACCATTGATCACACCACAACAAATCCAATGTTATCATTGGTTACATTTTAACATGAAAGATACATTGGTCAGGTGCATTGGCCATGTTAAATTCTCCCTCAGTGTACCCAAATAAGCACCAGAGTGTGGCAACCAGAGGATTTTCACAGTAACTTCATTGTAGTGTTAATGTAAGCCTACTTGTGACATAATAAATAGGTTTTGAAACTTATTCTATTGCACTTGACTGATGTTCATTCTATTCAATCTCACTACTGTGCAGTAGTCGGTGCACACTCAAGAACATGATTTGAACTGCTCGAGTTAATTAAATTCGACCATCTATATGTTCAGTGCCAGCTGAACAATGTATTTATTGCTTATGGTGTTTAAATAGATGTTTCTCATAACCATAGTCTATCAATTGAAACACCTCTACTTGGTTAATTCTGTTTAAACCGGAAGGTGAAATGTCTACTTATTAGCATTTTGAGTCTCATGCAATTGTCTATTAAACTGTCAATTTAGATCCATTCATTTCACGGTTCTTGTGCAGGAAGTATTATTCTGGAAATCAATTATTTCAATTTTATCAAGCTGGGCATCTTCTTATCATTAGTAACTATTCAGCTACCTACATTAAAATCCAATGCTTAAGAACATTGAATTGTAGTCTTTTAGATCTCTAGGTGTAAACATTACAGGTTTGTCTCAGTTGATCATGCGAGAGAGAGAGAGAGAAAATATCCAGCTTTTTGTAAATGCCGAAGATAACCCATTTTCTGCTGCAGTGCTGCAGCCAGTGTTGAAATTATTGGAAACTCGCTTTAGGTTGAAGGCAGGAATGATTTTCATTTCCTGAAGCCCCACAAGACCATCTGGCAAATTCAAAATGTCAGAGTCTTTCGGATTCCACAGCTTCCTGTGAAATATTGCTGCAAGAGAATATAAGTATTTTAAATGTACGAAACAGCGAACTACAAGAATAACATTGGCCATGAACATAATTTATATAGCTCAATCAGCCTCTTGAGTTCCTATCTTTCAAATTGTTGTTTTTGCACATTCTCAGCCAATAACTCTATGTTTGGGTGGGACGGTACCACAGTGGTTTGCACTGCTCCTTCACAGTGCCAGGGACCCAGGTTCGATTCCTGGGCTGGGTGACTGTCTATGCGAACTCTGCAAGTTCTCCCTGTGTCTGCGTGTGCTTCCTTTGGGTGCTCCACTTTCCTCCCACAGTCTGAAAGACGTGCTGGTTAGGTTCATTGGCCATGCTAAATTCTCCCTCAGTATCCCTGAACAGGCAGACCGTGGTGATTTGGGAATTTTCACTGTAACTTCATTGCAGTGTTAATGTAAGACTATTTGTGACACTAAATAAATAAACTTTGAACTATATTTCAGTTTGTGTGCACAGGTGGGCATATATTTTATTGATATATTTTCATCTTCCAAATATTGTTTGCAATTTTTCTGAAGAAGGGAACCAACTCTCATAGAATCCCTACAGTACAGAAGAAAGCCATTCAGCCCACCGAGTCTGCACCGGCCACAATCCCACCCAGGCCCTGTTCCCATAATCCCACATATTTACCCTGCTAATCCCTCTAAAACTGGGGTCAATTTAGCATGGCCAATCAGCCTAACCCACACACCTTTGGACAGTGGGAGGAAACCGGAGCATCGCTGAGGAAACCCATGCAGACACGGTGAGAATCATGCAAACTCAACACAGTCAGTGACCCGAGGCCGGAATTGAACTCGGGTCCCTGGCACTGTGAGGCAGCAATGCCTCACAGTGCCACTATGCTGCCCTAATTCTTTAGTTAGAAATTCAAGCTTTTCTCCAAAATAGTGAAAAGAGTTTATAAAAACTGCAGGACAGCAATGCAGCAACTGCTTGCAGGATGAACAACCCACAGGTTCTTATCTGCTAACCTTCTTATCCCAGATTGTGGTCTTGAATTCAATAAACAGGGCAATGTTCTGATGAAAGCAGTAAGAAGTCTCACAGCACCAGATTAAAGTCCAACAGGTTTGTTTGGAATCACAAGCTTTTGGAGCGCTGCTCCTTCATCAGGTAAGTCATCAGCACTCCGAAAGCTCCTGATTCCGAATAAACCTGTTGGACTTTAATCTGGTGTTGTGAGACTTCTTACTGTGCCCACCCAAGTTCAATGTCAGCATTTCCACATTCTGAAGAAAACATCATGACAGATGTCATTGGTCATTTAAAAAAAACTGATTCTGTGGTGTTCTACAGAAAAGAGAATTGTCCACCCCTGTTTAAATCTGGCTGATATTTAAATCTAGCATTCCCCCTCACATTGCTCTCAAAGCCTTTCGCATCCAATCCCACTCTGCCTTACCTGGAAGCTAGGAAAAATAAGCAGGTTTGTAGGGGGATTTGATAGAAGAGATAGTCCTTCAAAAAGGCAGACGTGATTTTAAAAGTGCAAAATAGAGCCTATTCTTGACTTGCACCCATTAGATAAGTTTGGTTTCAGTAAGCCAGCAGAATGGTCAAAAAGAATGAAGAGATAGGTAAGATTTAAAATTGCTTTGGGCTTGGGTAAGAGAGGAAAAAAGAAATCAAATGAAATGCATTGATATATTCAATGGCCAAGGAAATGGGATTTTCTCTTTGTACTTTCAACTGGTGAATAATGATGTGGACATATAGTTTACAGTACCAGATTATTCCAGTCAGCAGAAACTCAATTTTTGTAACAGAAAAATGTAATTGAAGAAAACAAGGAACCAAGTCAGTGGATGATTTTGTAATCATCACACATGATACCGATGGAACTGTGCATGGCAAAATGATTTCTGAACATACTGAGGTGGAATGACGAGATGAGGGACAGCTTGAATGATTACCCATTAGACGCCAAGTGAATCCTTGATAATGCAACAACTCAAGAGACATCAAGTCAGTAGACAGTGAAGTTATTAAGAGATCACCCAGATGACACCGGTAGAGAGAACAAATAGCCACAACAGGCGAGAAAAAACTGAGCAGCTGAATCATTTTCCCAAGCAGGATTATGAAAGAGATCCAGGAGCCTGGTAAAACAAAGAACCTGCAGTAAAAATGAGAGATTCCAAGCACGTACCAGGTAATTATGTCCATCCAGAGGAGAACTGTGCCCTAATTTTTGCTGAAATGGCCACTTCTAATCAGCACATTAGAAATAAAGAGCAGATTATAATGTTTCAAATAAACATCAACATGTTTTTCTGAGTGGGAAATGAAGAGACCCATGGATATATTGAAATGGTTTGTTACAAAAGGCCCAAGAGGATTTAAAACATGGGTAGATTGACCTGTGTAATTGTTAATTCCCAGTAAGAGGAAATAGAATCCCCTGTTAATGATAAATACAATTTACCTGGTCCAGAAAACACTCTAGTTGTAGGACAATGGTTCCCAAGTTCCTATTTTCAACAAACAGCATGGTACTAAGAAATTTTGCTTGCATTAGATCTTGGCTACACGTCATTACAAGTTTGTGGAAATATCCATAGGTGGATACCTTTAAAGGAAGTTTACGGAGTAAGTTTCATCGGTTTAGTCAATGCATTTTTGTAAATATCACATCCATTCAAATCTGAGAGAGCAATTTTCACTAAATAAAAGCAAATCACTGTGGATGCTGGAATCTGAAACCAAAAGAGAAAATGCTGGAAAATCTCAGCAGATCTAGCAGCATCTGTAAGGAGAGAAAAGAGCTGACTTTTCGAGTCCAGAGCTTTGTCAAAGCTTTTTTGTCAAAAGTGCCCTTTTGTCCCAATGTCCCAAAAGTCAATCTTTTGTCAAAGCGTCAAAGCTTTGACAAAGGGTCATCTGGACTGAAATGTCAGCTCTTTTCTCTCCTTACAGATATTGCCAGAACAATTTTCACCGTCAGTACAGAGACGTATCCCGTATTCAAAAGAAACTAAAAGGAAAGAATTCATTAAGATGGAGGAGACAGGAGTGATGGTGGGCACAGGAATGTGGAGGTCAAGTGCACACGCACAATACTGCACCAAAGCCCAAGTGTTAGCGTGCAAATTTAATGGCCATAATTGAATTGAACGAGTGAGTCTCAGGTGATGAACCTTGCCTCAATAAATCAGAATATAGCTGAGCTGAAGAAAAATATATTTTTGGAATTTCAAATTCTGTCACACCCCTCTGTCAAAAGAACCTGTGATGCTCATAACCTTTATCATAGAATCATAGAACCCTACAGTGCAGAAAAAGGCCCCTCGGCCCATCGAGTCTGCACCGAACACAATCCCACCCAGGCCCTACCCCCATCATCCCTACATACCATACCCACTAATCCCTCTAACCTACGCATCCTTGGACACTAAGGGGCAATTTCTAAGCATGGCCAATCAACCTAACCTGCACATCTTTGGACATTATCTCACCCATGTTGAAAGACTGGCATTCATTTTGCTTTCAAGCCCAGAGGAATTGCAAAAGAAAGCATCAATTTACCTGGCAGGTATCTGAGAGTTTCAATGCCTAAGAGATGACGTTCTGGCAAACAGAGAGACCCAGTCTCAACATTGCAATGTGGAAAAGAAGCTTGAAATAATACAGGTGTAAGGTGGAAGAGATCAAGAGAAATATCAATTCTCAAAGGGCAATCAAACTTAAGGAATATCTAATAGTTCTCAAGGTCATAAAAGTGGGAACGTGCAAAATCAATGTTTTACAGATTGCAAAGCATGGAGAAACATTCCCTAACTTACAATTTGCGCTGCAGAGAAACCTGAACCTTGCCTTTTGCATTAAAAAAATCTTCCCAATGCAGTTCCACCCAAAGGAGAAAGGAATTGCTCATCCAGAGAGGACACCAGAACTTTTAACTGATGGCCAGAACAAAATGGCAGGACCTCAAGCTTGGCAATGTCAGCCATTTATAATGGTCCAAGGAACCTTCCTTGATATGAGAAAGCCAACCACTTTTTGATAAGAACTGGATCAATATGAAGAAGGGGCACAAGATATTCTTTCAGATAACAGTTGCAATCTTGCTCAACTGCATTACTTTTAGAGATGTTAGTTTTCTACAGGAATACGTCCTGAACCGTTAGTAGGGGGCAACATGGCTGGAGTGGTGGGGTGGGAGGGGGCAACGAATTGGTGGGGGGGGAGAGTAGGTCATGTAATAGCACACTTAGTAATAAACAATGAGCCAGATTCAGTTAAAAGCCTAATGGATGCTTGAATATTTATCCTTTAAGTATATGAATCTGATTGAATTCCTCTTCATGTTTGAAAGGGAAAAACACAAAACAATGAGGAAAATTTTAAACTTGGTTAAGGCTGACTTCAATGCAATGAGACAGAGACTGAAATATTCCATCCTCATTTGCAGCTAGGATTTTTCGGAAATTTTGGCTGGAACGCCAAATTCTCCGTTCTTGCTCGCAACAGATCCTGCCCCGGGATAGGATTGGAGAATCCCACCTGGAGTCTATCCAAAGGAAGCTGGGAAAATCTGTTAAAGGGTAAGACAACACAAGATTGATGGATTTTTGATACAGTACCAATATAAATCCCTGAGGAGCAGGAACTTCACTTGACAAGAGAAACAACAGTTACACATAACTGAAGAATTGAGTGACCATTTAAGACTGAAAAAAAAACATGCAAAAATGCATAGATTCTGGACAGCAGAAAGGATGATAGTTAGAGCTATAAAAAGGGAGAATTAAAAGTTATTTGCAAAATTAAAGTAACATTTTTCTACAATTCTATTTGGAAAGGTGCAAGTGGGTCCTTGACAGCTGCTGATGATAATAGTGTCATTTAAAAGGAGGCAATGGCAGAAATGGCAAATAATGAATACAAAAATTGACAAATCGATGGAGGAACGGGTTAGCATGTTTGAAATACCATGGAAACTAAAACTGAAGTGTCACAGGGAGGTGTGCTCCAGGGTTTAGAGCTGGCCTCAACATTTCTCAATGATCTGGACAAAAGGACAGATAGTCAGATGGCATGGTTGCTAAATTCACTAAAGACACAAAGACTGGTAGAAAAGTAAGTTGCGAAGAGGATGCAAGGGGGTTACAAAGAGACATAGATCAGTTAAGTGAATGGACAAACATCTGACAAATGGAGTATAATGTGGACAAATGTGAAATTGTCTATTTTGACAGGAAGAATAAAAACAATTATATCTAAATAATATTGAAACATCTCCATTTGAGAGGTTGTGGAGCTATCAGAATACAAGAATCACAAAAGGCTAGTACGCAGGTACAGCAAGTAGCTGGGAAAACTAATAGCATGCCATTGATTATTGTGAGGGGAATTGATTATAAAATATGGAAGGCTATGTTTTACTGGCACAGAGTACTGGTGAGGCCACATCTGGAATATTGTGCACATTACTGGCTTCCTTATTTAAAGAAAGAGGTAAATGAATTAGAAACAGTTCAGAGAAGGTTTACAAAACTCAACCAGGAATGGGGGGGGTTGCTGTGATAACTCCCATAAGTTCCATGGGGAATGTCCAGTTGATCTCTCTGTGGGCTCACTGAATATGAGTTCCCTTGGTAACGGACAATAGCCCACCCAAGTAGAACATGTCTCTGAGCCTTTTAAAGAGAAACATTGGGAACGGTCTTGAATACTGTTGCCTCTGTTGGGACTTGTCTGAAAATTGTTGTTCCAGTTGGGACTTGTGTGTCCAAAAACACCAAATCCCAGATGGTGAAACCCCAGAAGGTGAAACCCTGGAAAGTGACAGATAACATAAATTACAAATGGACTCCATTTTCATTGAAACGGAGATTGTTTGCTGTTGTATTAAGGAAGGTCTATTTGCAGTTGACATTATATCAGCTTGTTGTTTCAATAATCTATCATTGTGAAATTATAACGTATTTGGATTGTAATGTATTTGGGTGAATTGCTTAAATAAAAAGAAATTGGGATTTGTGTATGTATGCCACAGAGTAATGGCTTTATTTCATGTTCAACAATAAATACTATTCCTTTCCAGTCATGCTTCCTGAGTTATTATTGTCGCCTTCTGAGGAAAGTTTGGAGAGGTTAGGCTAGTATCCATCGGAGTTTAGAAGAATAAGAGGTGACTTGATTAAAATTTTTAAAATTCTGAGAGATGTTGATAGAGTGGATGTGGATAGCGTAAGAACACAAGAACTCTGAGCACGAGTAGGCAATTTAGTCCCTCGAGCCTGCTCCTCCATTTAATACAATCACAGCCGATCTCAGCTTGGCCTCAACTCCACTTTCCTTCCCTATAATTCTGCTCCATGTTTCTTCTCGTGAGAAAATCTAGAACTAGCATGGTTAACTATCATTGTTAAAAATAAGGAGTGTCTCAATTAATTCAGAGACGAGGAGATATTTTTCCTCAGAGTTGAGAGTCTCTGGAACTCTTCCTCAAAAGGCGATGAAAGAAGGGTTTTTAAATATTTTAAAGGCAGAGCTAGATATATCCTTGATTAGCATGGGGGCAAAGAGTTATCTGAGATAGACAGCAATATAGAGTGAAGGTTACAATCAGATCAGCATGGTTTTGTTGAATGGCAGAGCAGGCTTCAGGGGCCAAATGGCCGACTCCTGCTCCTAATTCATACGTTTGTATGAATCGGGACAGGAAATTAAGATAAATGAAATATAGTCATGAAGAAAATAATGCGGCTTAAGATGCATAAATCTCCAGCTTTTCATCCAAGGTTTCAAGAGAAGTTGAGAGGATATTCCAAATGCCCACATTCTAACCATCTGAAATTTCTTGATGTGGAAACTGGTCCTTTAAGACTGGAAACTTTTGTATGTGGCTCTGCTGCTTAAGAAAGATGACAGGGGAAAAACAGAACGATAGAACAGTTAGCCTAGCATGTGCTTTTGGCAAATCACCGGAGTCCTGAATAAAGGATGGGGGTGACTGAACACCTTGACTGGTGAGAGAGAGTCAGCATGGATTTCTGAAGGGTAGATCGCGCCTTACAAACCTGAATGAATTTATGGAAGAGAATACTGAAGTAGTGCACAGTGGAATGTTTACTGATGCCATGTATGTGGATTTCTAGAAATGCCTCTTAAGAGACTATTAATTCAAAATTGAAGCCAATTACATTGATGAGAAATTAGCGACATGGATGGCAAGAGATAAAGAATGGGGATAATCTGCAGGTACTCCAATTGGCAGAAGTGACTAGTGATGCCCTGCAAGGGTCTATGTGGAGGGTTCAATATTTCACGATATTTATGAACAATACTGTGATAGAAAATCAGGTTTCCAAATGTGCCAAAGGTACAAAGATATACAATACTGTAAGCATTGTACATGTAAGAGTAACATTATGAAGAGATATTGACAGATTAAGTGGCTAGGAAAACCATTGTGACTGTACTTTAATGTAAGTCAATGTCATTCTATTCAATGTGGGGGCCATGACATAGGAAGCTTAGAAATAAGCAATGAAACAGACTTAGTTAACAGCCTAATGGGTGCTTGAATATTTATTCAATAGGGGTCAAAATATAATTGAGCTGAAAGAAATGTTTGAAAGGGAGGAACAACACAAAGAGTCATACCTAAAATGACTAATCATAGAAGAATCATAGAATCCCTACAGTGCAGAAGGAGGCCATTCAGTCCATTGAGTCTACACCGACCACAATCCCACCCATACCTTATCCCTGTTACCCCAAGTATTTACCCTGCTAGTCTTCCTGACACTAAAGGGCAATTTTCCATGGCCAACTTAACCCACACATCTTTGGAATACGGGAGGAAACTGGAAGAAAGCCACACAGACATGAGAAGAATGTGCAAACTCCACACAGACAATGACCCGAGGTGGAATTGAACTTGGGTCCCTGGTGCTGTGAGACAGCAGCACTAACCACTTCGCCACCATGCTGCCCCAACTTTGTAAGCATTATACTGACATTTTTAACTTGCAACATAGGAGAATTTGCACACCAAACACAGGAAGCAGCTTGCAACAGACAGAGCTAAGTGATCCCACAACCAACAAATCCAATCAAAGCGCTATACAGCTACCAAATCTATTGTGAATGGTGGTGGATAGTTAAACAACAAGTTTCACTGCTAGCCAAGTTGTTCCAGTACAGCTGAAACACTGCCATTTCACTGGCAATGCAGAAAGTTGCCGGGTACATCCTGCCCACAAAAAGGACAAATCCAACCTGGCCAATTACCATTCCATCAGTCTACTCTCAAGCATCAGTAAAGTGCTGGAAGGTGTTGTTGACATTGCTGTCAAGCAGCAATTACTTAGCAACAACCCACTCAATGCTGCTCAGTTTGAGTTACACCAGGGCCATTGAGTTACAACTTTAAATTCAAACATGGACAAAAGAACTGAACTCAAGAGGAGAGATGAGAGCGACTGCCTTTGACATCAAGGAGCCCAAGAAAATCTGAAATCAATGGGGATCAAGTGGAAAACCAGTGGAATCATATCTAGCACAAAGCAAAATGGTTGTGGTTGTTGGAAGTCAATCATCCAGAACACGAGTTCCTCAGTGTGGTGCCTGAGGCCCAACCATCTTCAGTTGTTTCATGAATGACCTTCCTTCTATCAGAACATCAGAAGTGGAGATGTTTGCTGATCATTGCCAACACTATTCATGACTATTCAGTAACTGAAGCAATCCATGTGTGGATTAGGCTGAGAAGTGGCAAGTAACATTTGCACCAAATAACTAAAAAGCAATGACTATCTTCAATAAGAGATGACCTAACTGTACCAAATTCACAAGATCCCTCCTAGGATGCATGTTGCACTATATCAGATTAATTGGCCTAAATGTCCTGACTAGAACAAAAAAGGAATGCACAAATAGTGTATGTTTCATGTCACTTATTAGCATTGCTCATAAAATGATCACAAAATGTGGGTTGGTATTTTGTACACTGTGAAACAGCACTGCAAAAGAAATTCAAACTGATCTGTAAAAAGTGCACTTCCATCTAATTTGCAATTTGACATTTTTCCAAACTGGAGAAATCCTGGAAAGTCGACGTTACCTTGTTAAATTTGCATGAAAACTGTCCTTCCATGTCACACATTAGTTAACAAAAATCCTACAGATTTCAGTTACCTCCAGAAATGTACATATATCCTTCCAATATACCCGAGTGTCTGGTATTTGACTGTTTTTGCACCATTTCGAAGCAAAAAATGTAATTTCTTGCAATTATTTTTGATAAGTAGCATTAAGCACTGGTTGGTAGTTCATGCCTCCAAGTCAGTAGGTTGTGGCTTCAAGTCCCCATCCAAGCCATGGGCTCAAAAATCTTAAGCTAATATACCAGTGCATTGAGTCAGTCTACACTTCCCACTACCTCGGAAAAGCAGCCAGCATTACCAAGGATTCCATGCAACCCAAGCATATTCTCTTCCTCCTTCTTCCATTGGAAAAAAGGATACAAAGGTCTGAGAATACGTACCAACCAACTCAAGAATCACTTCTCGGCCTTTTGGCTAAGATCAAGTGTAGTATCGACATGCTGTGCTTGGTTGAAGTCATCAGGTTACATTTTAGCTTCATTTCAAGCAATTTTTAAAAAGGGGCATCTCAGTCTTTTGGCTAAGATGCAAATGAAATCAAGCCTTGGAGGAGGAGCTATATCCACTCCAATCAGTTTGGACCAGGTAGATCAAGCCCAAGATAGGAGGTGAGAGCCCTGTCTTGTCAGCTTGGATCAGGAATGTTTCAAACTGTTGAGACTCTGAATTGGACTTGATTTGATTGAATTGGAATAAAAACAAAAAAAAAAGAAATAGCTTCTTCCCTGCTGCCATCAAAATTTTGAATGGACATATCACATATTAAGCTACTCTTTTTCTACACCCTATCTGTGACTGCAACACTATTTTCTGCACCCTCGCCTTTCCTTTTCCCCAACGTACTCAATGTTTTGTCAGTACAGCTCGCAAGAAACAATACTTTGCACTGCATCCCAATACATGTGACAATAAAAAATCAAATCAAATTAGTGCAGTACTGAGGGGGTGCTATACTGCTAGACATTAAACTGAAGCCAGACTGCTCTGTCGGGTGGATGAAGATGATTCCTGGGCATCAATCTGAAGAGGAGTAAGGGCGTCATGCCAAACTCCTGGCTAATATTTCTCCCTCAGTCAAAATCACATAAACAGGTGCGCTAGTGCATATGACATTTCGATACATGGGAACTTGTTGTATACAAATTGGCTGCTATTTTTCTTGCATTGCAGCAATGACTGCACTCCCAAAGTCCCTCATTGGCCGTAAAACACTTCGAGATGTCTTGTGTCTGTGGAAAGTCCAATTCTTTTTCTTCTCTTCCAACCAAATGCAGCAAATGTTTTTCAACTTCTTTCCTCGGGTTAGAAGATATTTATGTCAAGCAGCTGGTTCATCACTATTTTTCTGTTCCGAGTAATTGTGTATTCTGAGACTTTCTTTCTGAATATTGTCCATTCTCTACATTAACAGACAAATAACTTACACTAATATTAAGTTCACTTTGCATGCTTGCAACTTTCCGTAATCCAAGCATCTTACATAAGGGTAATCACCAAACAATATCCAGAAGTATTTACAAAGCTGTAGACCAACAAAATGGAGAAATAAATGAGTGAAGCAATGAAAATAATTCATTTCTGTTGGTGCTAAACTTCTTGATTGAACACTCATCTATAATGATGTGGAGCTGGAATCATAGAACCACAGCATCCCTACAACGCACAAGGAGGCCATTCCGTCCATTGATCTTGCACTGTCAACAATCCCTGCCTAACCTTGTAACCCAATACATTTACCCTGCTATTTCCTTTGACACTTAGGAACAATTTAGCATGGCCAATCAATCTAATCTGCACATCTTTGGACTGTGGGAGCAAACCCACGCAGACACAGGGAAAATGTGCAAACTCCACACAGACACGGACTTGAGGCCTGAATTGAACACAGGTCCTTGACATGGTGAGGCAGTAGTGCTAACCACTGTGCCACTGTTTATGAAGTCACACTACAGAATTAGTTCCGAACAAGGAGCCAGTTGTCAAAGATTTCTTTTAGCAGAAGTCAGAAAGAACCATGACTTCATGTATGAGTTAACATCACCTTCTTTGGGGCTGCAATACATTATCCAAGATACAAAACATCGTAAATTCAGTTCCCAGCTAATCTTCCTGCTTTTTAATTTCTAATCTCTGGAAATTCCATTAAAATCACTGGGCATTTTGCCAATTACTCAATGATTGACTGAGCACCATGACCACAGTTGGTAGGCTTGGTTGGAGAGCTTATGAATAATGAAAACAATCCCCAATTAAGAGGGCATGGACACTGGAGTCTGCAGAGCCGAATATGAAAAATGATGAGTTGTACACAAAGCAATCTTCTTTGCCAAACTTTGCAATCGATACAAGGACTGCCATTCTTGAATAACCACTGACAACTGAGACCCAATATAGCAGGCACCCAATACAGCAAAGGCTATTGGGCCCTAACAACATTCCAGTACTGAAGGTTTTCTCCAGAGCCAGCCATGCTTCCCAGCCAAACTGTCCCAGCTCAGCTACAAGGCTGGCAATGTGGAAAGCAGGCTGTCCACAAAAGGAGGACAAATCCAATCACTGTCCCATCCCATCAGTCTACTCTCAATCATCAGAAAAGTGATGCAAGGTTCTGCCAAAAGTGGGTACAGAAAGAAGTCTCACAACACCAGGTTAAAATTCAACAGGTTTATTTGGAAGTATGAGCTTTCGGAGCGCTGCTCCTTCATCAGGTGAGTGGCTGTTGGACTTCAATCTGGTATTGTGAGACTTCTTACTGTGACCACCCCAGTCCAATGTTGGCATCTCCACATCATGGCTGCCTAAAGTGTGATTAAGCAGCAGTTACATTGCAACAACCTGCTCCCTGTTGCTCAGTTTAGGGCCTGCCTGAACTACCCTGCTCCAGATTGCCTTACAGCCTTTGTCCAAATCTAGTAAGTGAATTCCGATGGTGAGGTGACAGTGATAGCTCTTTGCAGCATTTGATCAAGCGTAGTATCAAGGAACTTCAGAAGAATAAAGTCAATTGTAATCAGGGTAATACTCTCCACTGGATAGGTAGGCAATGGCTCCTGGTGGGTTGGTGATAGCCTAGTCGTATTATTACTCGACTCTTAATCCACAAACACAGCTAATGTTCTAGGGACCCAGGTTCAAGTCACATGAGGGCAGATGGTGAAATTTGAATTCAATAAATAATATCTGGAATTAAGAATCTACTGATGACGATGAAACCATTGTCGATTGTTGGGAAAAGCCCTAATTCACCAATGTCATTCAGGGAAGGAAATCTGCCATCCTTATCTGGTCTGGCCTACATGTGACTCCAGAGCCACAGCAATGTGGTTGGCTCTTAACTGCCCTCGGCCAATTAGGAATGGGCAATAAATGCTGGCCAGCCAGTGACATCCATGTGCCACGGATGAATTTTTAAAAAATGCCAAACCTAATACAAAAGATGATGATTGATTTTGTTGGAAGTTTATAATCTCAGCCATAGGATATTCCTATAGTACAGGAGGGCATTCGACCATTGAGTCTGTACCGACCAAAATCCTACCCTAATCCGTAACCCCACGCATTTATTCTGCTAATCCCCTAACACCAGGGTCAATCTAGCATGGCCAATCAACCTAACCTGCACATGTTTGGGCTGTGGGAGGAAACCGGAGCATCCAAAGGCAACCCATGCAGAGACAGGGAGAAAGTGCAAACTCCACACAAATAGTGACCCGAGGCCAGAATTGAACCTGGGACTCTGGAGCTGTGAGGCAGCAGTGCAAACCTTTGTGCCACCATGCCACCCTCTCTCTGCAGGATTTCTTTAGTGTAGTGTTGTAGGCCCAACCATCTTAAGCTGCTTCATCAACACCCTTCCCTTCAACATCAGGTCAAAATTGGAGATGTTTATTGATGATTGTTCTTTGTGAACAGCAAAGAAAATTACAGCACAGGAACAGGCCCTCCGACCCTCCAAGCCTGCACCGACCACGCTGCCCTACTGAACTAAAACTCCTTAGCCTTCCAGGGACCATATCCCTTTATTCCCAACCTATTCGTATATTTGTCACTACCATTTCTGCTTCCACTACCTTTCCCGGCAATGAGTTCCAGGCACCCAGTACTCTCTGTGTAAACAATCTGCCTCGTACATCTCCTTTTAAACTTGCCCCTTGCACCTTAAACCTGTGCCCCCTAGTAATTGACTCTTCCACCTTGGAAAAAGCTTCTGACTATCCACTCTGTCCATGCCTCTAATAATCTTGTACACTTCTATCAGGTTGCCCCCTCAATGTCCAATGCTCTAGTGAGAACAAGCCAAGTTTCTCCAACCTCTCCTCTTAGCTAATGCCCTCCATACCAGGCAACATCCTGGTAAATCTTTTCTGTACTCTCTCCAAAGCCTAAAGGTGGTGCTGTTTCCTCCCCTTACTGACTGGTGGGAAGGGCTGGAAAATCCCATCCTGTGACTTCAACAGCGAGAAGTCTGACAACACCAGGTTTCAGTCCAATCGATTTATTTGATAGTAAACTCACAAGCTTTTGGGGTTTGTCCCTTCATCAGGTGACATTCACCCATTCAATGACATTCAGCTGACGAAGGGACAAACCCTGAAAGCTTGTGAGTTTACTATCAAAGAAATCGGTTGGACTCAAACCTGGTGTTGTCAGACTTTTTACTGTGTTTACCCCAGTCCAACGCCGGCATATACACATCATGACTTCAACAGCAAGTCAGAATCTGTAAATTCAGAAGCTCAGCCCCTGCATCTGCAGTGTCCGTGCCGACAAGGCACAAGTCAGGAGTGTGATGAAATACACTCATTGCTTGCCTGGACGGCTGCCAGTCCAATAACATTCAAGAAGCCCTACGCCATCTGAGAAAAAGCCATCCACTTTATTGGCACCCCCATCCACCAGCTTAAACATACCCTCATTCCACAGCGTACCGTGACTGCAGTTTGTGCTGCTACGACTCACCTTTGTAGCCATGGGTAGTGCACTGAATATCAGATTCTTGGGTTTTCCGAAGGCCTTTGATCATATGCCACATGCTCGACTCATGACAGAGATTTGGGCAAACAGAGCCAGGGGAACAAATTGTTGTGTAGGTAGTAAACTAGCTAAAGTATGGAAGAATAGATTGAGATAGAAAACCAAAGGGATCTATGGACACAGGTGACAGATGTTGAAGACAGCAGAAGCAATTAAACATAGTAACAAAGGCCTCAAAGTTATCTTCAGGTTATAGATTTTTTTGGGGAGAAGGATTAAGTCTTTCAGCATAATTGATCTGCTCCACCATTCAATACAATCATGACTGATAATCCACTTCAATGCCTTTTTCCCACACTGTCCCCAAATCCCACTATTTGATTTTAAAATTCTCATCCATGCTCTCAAATCCCTCCATGCCCTTCCCCATCCAATCTCTATAATCTCGTTCAGCCCCACAACCCTCTGTGATCATTTAATTCTGGCCTCTTGAGCATCCCTGATTTTAATCACTCCACCGCTGGGGATCACTTCTTCAGGTCCACCAGTGAACCCCTCTCCCATCCTGGACCTTCCAAATGGAAGCCCCTCCCAAGCACTGTCCCTGACATTTCCCCCAGCACTGTCCCTTGGCACTGCTTACTGATGGTGCCAGTGTACAGCCAGGCATAATCCTTTCTCCACTGGAAGCTGTACTTACCTGTGCACCCCTGTCGGTTACCATTCGCCATCTCCCCTTTAGTCGAGACCTGCTGTAAACCAAGCCAATATCAGGTCACACCAGCAAGGAGAAGCATCCCTTATTGTGAGGAAAATACAGTGAGGATGCCCGCTAATAATATTTAAATGTGTGCTAATGGGAGTCCTGACCTTTCCTGGTGGGAACGCAATGCTTCATTAGCGAGGAGCAGAAACAATGTGGGATTCCCATTGAATTCTTCACCCTGCCTAGCTTTCCTGCCCACTGAAAACAAGGGTAGAAAATCACCTGCCAATGTTTCTACTTGCGGAGGAATCCAAAAGTAGCAACCATAATACAATATTAAATTCAATAATCTAATTAGAATGTTAGAATGGGCTTCATGCACAGAGAAAGTCAATTGTGAAACACAAGAAATGGTTCAGAAAAATAGCTGATGGTTTTAGAAAGAATCTGGATGAGTTCATGAGGGAAATGGGAATAGAAAATATGCTGAAAGACTCAGGCATGGAAGATAGAATGGGTGATGTCGAGTATGAATAGCAGCACAGACTAATTGGACAAACAGAATGTACGGCTGTGAACCAGACTATGTTATTCTAACTAGTAATAGGCAATGGTGTTTAAACAAGTCTAGCATGCGCCCTCTAAACTTTGAAATTTTCCTTCTCATAGAATCCCTCCAGGGCAGAAGATGTTCACGAGGCCCATCGAGTCTGCACCAGCTCTCCAACAGAGCATCTTACCCAGGCCCACCTCCTGCCTCATCCCCATAACCCCAAATACTTACCCTGCTAATCTAGACGTCTTGGAACACCATTTGATGTCCTCCCCTTCTTTGCCTCCCTTAACACCTACTGGATATTCATCAGCAATAGACATTCTTTCTGATTTACCCATCCTGATTCTGGGTCATTCATGTAAATTCTGGTCCTTGCTCAATGATTTAATTGTTTGGTTGAGATCAGGAGCTGAAGTTGGGACCATCCTGGTTTCTACAGTCTAGCAACTCACTGAGAACCTTCAGCGCAGTAGAGACAAGCTTTATTCTGAAATGCTATTCTAATTTCACTGGGGGTGGGATTTTGTGCTTGTTGTTTCTAAGCTGCCGCTCATTTTAGCATTGTGACTCTATGAGGACTAGCATGTCATGGAAGCTAGATAATGCAATTTAGGTGAATGCCAAGACACTAATTAAGAGCTGCAATTCTAATATGATTGTTGACAGGCAGGAATGAACTTCCATAATGGTTTTTCTACATAGTTACAAAATTGCAAAATGAAATGTTAACCTTTTCTCCTGCATGTGATTTATTGAGCAGAAATTTTTGCTAAGCTGCACTGTTATTTTTCAGCGCAATTCACCAGAAATCTGTTGCACCAGCACAAAAGGTCACAACTTCTTAAGCACAAAGGGAGTGAACTGAAAATGGTTTCTGCCATCTTTAGTGCGCGGTTAAAAGACATTGCATCGTACTGCAGGGTGGGGGTGGGAGACAGGGAGCTATACCCACAAAACCCCCAGAACAAACTAATCACCATTGCAGGTTTCTGTTCATTTCACCTGTTTGCAGGCTTTAGAGGAGGCTTGAAAAATGAAATGTGTTCAGCTTATTTAGGCACAAGGACATTAACAGATTACTTATTCATTCGTGGGATGTGAGCATCACTTACTGGCGAGGGAAGTATTTGTCGTCCATCCCTAATTTATAAGGTGTTGCTTTCTATGTGTGTGCATAAGAACATTGGACCTTTCTCAACTGATGTTAAATGAATTGGTCTATATTTTGCCTTGGTTTTTGTCTTTATGTTTTCCTTAACTTCCTTGCTTAGCCATGGAAGTCTCCCCCCACCACTTAGCACCTTTCCTCCTCTATGGAATATATTTTAGTTGGGAGAACTTGAATATCTCCTTAAATATCTGCCACTATTTATCAACTGTCCCACCTTTCTGTCTTACTACCCTGTCCACTAGGGCCAGAACCAGCAGAATTTCTGGCACAATTTACGCTCAGACTGATGATCGCAATTAAAAGGGAAATGCCAGACCATTGTAGTTAACTATTAAAACATCAAGCTAATTATATACTTTTCCTTAAAGTTTATTTATTAGTGTCACAAGTAGGCTTATATTAACATTGCAATGCAGTTATTATAAAAATCCCCTAGTCGCCACACTCTGGCACCTGTTTGGGTACACTGAGGGCGAACTTAGCATGGCTAATGCACCTAACTAGCATATCATTTGGACTGGAGCATCCACACTGTCGAAACCCACAGAGACACTAGGAAAACGTGAAGACTTCACACAGACAATGACTCAAGCCGGGAATCGAACCTGGGTCCCTGGCACTGTGGAGCAGCAGTGCTAACCACAGTGCCGCCCAGGACAAATTCAAAATAATTTCTGATTAAATTGGATAGATTTACAATTAAACCTTTTACAATTCCAAGAAAGATTAGGCAGTTAATTGTTTTGCCTGTGAAAAATCATAGTGTGGAAATCTGGAACTCACTGGCAGAAAGGTTGTTAGAAGTGGAAATCTTCACAATGTTTAAGAAGCATTCAAATGAGCACTTGAAGCCCATACAAGGTTACAGACCAAGTGCTGGAAAATCAGATTAGGTGCTTAATAGCTGTCTTGGATATGATGGACTGAATGGCCTTTTGCAGTGCCACAAGACTCTATAACTCTAGGTTCATTCATGTAAATAAACCAGCTCATCATCTAAAGTTGTGGCTTGCTTTCCCAAAACACTATACTCTTCAACATGCTTTCTGCCATATTTCAATCGTAAATATGTCATGCAAGGATTCTCTGATCTGATCACTGAGTCATTCTTTGAGTTTACTGGATATTTGACAGACAGTGGTATATGTCAGATCATAGGAGTTTGTTTACAGGAGTACTGTCATTACCGAACAAAAGAATAGCGATTTCACAAATGGCAAAAATAAAATGCTATATTTACACTACCAAATCACTGCAATTTGTGTTGAATGAGAGTGAAAAAGGTAAGCTCAAAGTTGCAAACTGTGAGACATTACAGATCAATTGAGTCTCCACTGTGGCCTCCGCACTGACATCATCAGCCACCTCCTGAATGGGTATCTCTTGTCCTTAAGGAGTCATCCCTCCAGCTGCCACTCTCCCTGAAAGATGGCTGGGATCTGAGAGTGCCCCAACATCTAGCTGTCATGGATGCTCCCTGGCAAACAGCAAACAGCTGCATGAAGTATTTCTTGTGGTCACAGACAAGCTGCTCGTTGAGGATACCCCTTGCAGTTCATAAATGGTGTTGTGTTGCGCCATGAATCACACAGAACCACGTGGGCACAGTAAAGCAAATCTTGCATCTGAGGCAAGCCTGCTAAATGGGCAAAGCCCATGGCCCTGGCATCCTGGATTGCCTAGTCCCAATCCAAGTTGATGCACATGTAAGCCCTCAGGTAAAGGGCATATGTAACCTTCCGAATACATATATGTGTGGTTGACTGGGAGATGCCACAGGTCCCCTCTGCTGCTCTGGAATGACCACACACAGACAAATTCAGGGCCACAGGAGTGAGTGTCCACCCATTCCATGTGATGCCAGCTCTTCCAGGGTCCTGCAGAGGTGTTCACCATCTCCTGGGACACATGCAGCATTCTACAGCACTGAATCTCCGAAATTTGCATGTTTGATAACCTACATCAGACTTCTCTCGACCAATACCTTTGAGGCGCATGCATCTGTGGTGCTGGTCCCAGAACAGCAACAGGCCCAGCCTTTCCCTCCTCTACAGGGCACTGGTCAACTTGTCAGCCCCCACTAAGAAAGGGCACTCTCCCAGCTGTGATATGGACATGAACCCAGGAAAAAGAACACGGGAAGCATTGACTGCATACCAGCCTTCACTGTCCCTTTAAAGCAAGGGGCGTCCTTACATGATCAGAAGGCAAGGCCTGCAATTGATCTCTTGGGGCTGAATTTTGAGGTTTTGTTGGAGAAAGAACTGAAGCAGACCGGAAATAAAACAGTCCTGACAGAAATTGTACCCATTACCCAAGTTTGCTCGTTCCACATCACCTCTCTGGGCCATTTGTGCAGAGTTGAGGGGAAATGCTCTGGGTTACTCACCAGGTTACCACAAGTGGCAGCCTCTCTCAGCCTAATGCACACCACCACACCCCCCCCCCCCCCCATTCCCTCCCCGCACCTTAGTTTCTATTCTGCCATGAATAGTTTCTATTCATGGCAGCCTTAAGCCACCATGAATAGAAACTCCCCCAAAACAGATAGTGGCCTGGCTGGAAGATCCATTTTAAAATTTAAGCTTATAAACAGTCAGCGGTGAGGAAGGGGTAGGTAGATGTGGATTTAGTAGGAGGCCAGGTCAGGTCAGGTTGCGGGGGGAGGATATAGTCAAGGGGTCGGAAAAGTCATGGAGGGGCGAGGGGTCATCTGTGGGTTGAGGGGAGAATGGGACGGGGGGTAAAGAGTGAGAGATTGGGAGGTCAGTTTTATAGTTACCCAAGTCTCATATTTCTCTGTTGGAGGAGCAGCAGGATAAATACTCCAAATCTAACCTGGTGTTGCAAGACTTCTTGCCGTGCCCACCCCAGTTCAACATGACATCTCCACATCATAATGCTTTTCTGTCTAGAATTTCCTGGGTAACTATTCAAGCAAGTAAGTCAGAACTGTCTGAAACCTCCGCCTCTAATTCAGAGTTGAACGCTCCTTCACAAGATCCCAAGGAGCAGGGTAATATCCCATCAGAAGTTCAAACTTCCTAGGAAATTCCCACAGAGTCAGTGCATCAGGTCTTTCAAGGAGTCCAAATGCATATTGTGTGGGGTACATCCTGTCTCTGATGATCCAGAGATTAGAAAATCAGGGCCATCGTACTGCAAGCTTTTGGAACAGGCTGTCCCTTCGCCACCTGTTCCGAAAGTTTGTGGCATTTGCTACAAATAAACTTGTTGGACGTTAAGCTGGTGTTGTGGGATTTCTTTCTGTTTTACCCCAGTCCAACGTCAGCATCGCCACATCACCACTGTACTGACCAGAGATGCATTTGGGATCAATAGACGGCATGATTATCGAAATAATTCATTCACATTCAAAGTTACCCGAACTTTAATACCACACATTTGCTTTGCAGTCCAATTGTGGGGTGTCAGGACAAAAATACAATGGAAATTCAATTCCATTTCATACTTTAGGCTCATTACAGTGGAAAAAATCTTCCACTAAAACTAAGACAAGAAAGTAAAATAACAACTGAAATATAATTTAAGGAAACGTTGACAGCTTTTTACTAATTATCAGAATTGAGTGAAATTAGTTACTGAAAGTTGAGGATGTACAATAAGAAGATGCGCAAGTCCATTACACACAATTAAGAACAAAATTCTGGGATCTGGGCATTGCTGGCTGCACCAATGTTTATTGCCCATCTCTAATTGCTCTTGAGATTAAAGTGGTGATGAGCTGCCTTCTTCAATTACTGCAGTCCATGTTGTGTAGTTACACCTACAGTGTTGTTAGGGAGGGAGTTCCAGAATTTTGACTCAGTGAAAGGGAAGCACGGCCATATATTTCCAAGTCAGGTTGGTGAGTGACTTGAAAGGTAACTTGCTGGTGGCAGTGTTCCCATGTTTCTGCTGTTCTTATCCTTCTAGATGGTAACAGTCATGGGATTGGAAGATGCTGCCTAAGGAACCTTGGTGAGTTTCTGCAGTGCATCTAGGAGATGGTACAGGCTGCTGCCACTGTTCATCAGTGGTGAAGGGAGTGAATATTTGTGGATGGGTTGGCAATCAAGTGGGCTGTTCTGTACTGGATGAGCTTCTTGAATGTTTTTAGGACTTATCCAGGCAAGTAGAGAGTGTTCCTTCACATTCCTGATTTGTGCCTTATTTGTTGGGCAGGCTTGAGGAGTAAGAAGGTGAGCTACTTGCCTCATGATTCTCAGCTTCTGGCCTGCCACTGTAGCCAAAGTGTTTATTTGGCTAGTCCAGTCATGTTTCTGGTCAATGGTTATTGTATCTTTGATGATACTCAGATCCACCAGGGCCATTTAAAACTGTGTTATGCAAGGATGCATTTAATAAACCACTCTGCCATTTTCCATACAGATGTCACTATTCCACTGCAGCAGTTCATTTCCTCGACTAAGCTCCACATTTGGCTTGTTGACTCATCAGATGAGCATGATAAATTGTATGTACATGAATATTTCTAAACAATGTAATTATATGATAAATAAATATTTACAAAACAGACAAACCAAAACACAGGGACTGAAGCACTGACAAATTGCAGTACCAGTTCCCAAAAAAAACAAAAAGTTTTAATTTATTCAACTTTTCTGAGCATTGCAATCAGATAAAGCTGCCATATTTATACCAAGTTGCTTTCATACATCAGTTGTCATACATAAAGAAGCATTGAAGATACTTATTAGACTAGTAGGTCTTCTGCGCCATTTCTCTGAGTGAGTTAGAGCGATAATTCCCAATCTTTTCCTTTCTGCAGACCACTGGATTATCATCAAAAGCTGTTGTGGACCACACCATATTCTAACTATTTCAAACTTGTTTTTTACATAGCTTCTGACTGATGGCAGTCAAACTTATATATCAACGGATATTAAAAACTCAGCTTTTTCTAATAGTTTAATAGGTGGCATGTTGGCACAGTGGTTAACACCATTGCCTCATAGCACCATGGACTTGGATGGCATGGTGGCAGTGGTTAACACTGTTGCCTCATAGCACCATGGACTTGGGTTCGATTCCTGGCTTGGGTCACTGTCTTACAGAGTCTGCACACTCTTCCCCATGTCTGTGAGAGTATCCTCCGGGTGCTCCCGTTTCCTCCCACAGTCTGAAAGATGTGCTAATTAGGTGCATTGACCATGCTAAATTCTCTCTCAGTGTACCAGAACAGGGTGTGGCAACTAGGGGATTTTCACAGTAACTTCATTGCAGTGTTAATGTGAACTAACTTATGATACTAATAAATAAACATTAAAATCTTTTATAAAAAAATTAAACTTTAGTTTATGATGCACACTCAAAAATTAACTGCACATTTACCTGCACATTTTTAGCACATGCGTGTTTTCAGAGAATAACAGATTATATTACACAAGGATGTCTCTGAAGCAAATTGCATCGCGGATAATAATGTAACATTGATTATGATACATGCGAGGTACACGTTAAGTGTATTTTTTGCCCTCAAGGACCACCTGCAGTACCTTCACGGACCACCAGCTGTCCAGGGACCACAGATCGGGAACCACTGAGTTAGAGGCTATATGTAATCTTATAATGAATTACACCCGTGGGATAGAAAAACAGGGCCAATGATTCACAGTGACTGAGGAAGCCAAATTTCATTTTTATTGCCTGGTATTTTGTACCTTTCTCAGTCTTTTTGGAATTGAACTCTACCTCTGATAATTATCCTCTGAAAGCTGTCAATGAGCCATCTTCATTCTTACATACAAGCTGAAATCCATAAGATTCTATTGCAGTTGAAGGGAGATGCCAACCTTTAGCAGTTTTCAGAATTGAGTACTTTTCCTCAACTTGCAGGACAATGAGGAAGATTCTGGAATTTTGCAACACTTGAAGAATGATTGTCATGAACAACAGAATTAAAAGGCAGGTTATTTGACTCTCAGTTTGATCCTTGGAATGTGTCAGCAGTGCAGAGAGGTAAAGACACAGTACTCATAATGTTAATGTGCAAATGTCTGGGAAGTCGCGATATATGTTGAACTCGATGGGAGGGATTCGCCACACAACCCATTGTGAGGGAGGCTGCCTGCATTGGCCGGTGGTGGGATCTTTTGGTCCCTTCGTTGTTCATGGGGCTTCCTGTTGAATGCACCCCTCACAACCGTGAATCGCACAGCAGGAGGTTGTGCCAGCAGTAGGATTGGATTATTCCAATGGCACGGATTGCTGGAAAGTTCCAGCTTTTGTGCCTGAACAGTACTTGGACTCAATCAATCACAAAACTGTCAGTAACGTCAGATTAAACCTAATTTGAATCAGAGCCTGGCTGTTTACCAAAAATGTCCTAAATTTATTTGAATTTATTTGGGTGGAAGAGTCAATTATTAGTTGTGGGGGGGCATAGGTTTAAGGTGCGAGGGGCAAGGCTTCAAAGGAGATATACGAGGCAAGTTTTTTTTTACATAGAGGGCAGTGGGTGCCTGGAACTCACTGCTGGGGGAGGTAGTGGAAGCAGATACGACAGCGACTTTTAAGGGACTTCTTGACAAATATATGAATATGATGGGAATAGAGGGATATGGTCCCCAGAAGGGGAAGGGCTTTTAGTTCAGTCGGAAAACATGGTCGGTGCAGGTTTGGAGGGCCTGTTCTGTGCTGTAATTTTCTTTGTTCCTTGTTCTTTGAATATAAATATGATGCATATACCTAAACGCCATTTCAATTTAGCTAAAATAGGAATGCCTGTCTCTCTCAGCTTGATACGTTTTCTGAAGTTTTTTTTTAAGAGGGACAAGTACTGGATGAGAAAAGGTTCAAGTTGCTCGCCTTCTCCCATCCGAGTGCTTTCATGACAACAATGACAAAATGACTGCCTACTCATAGCAATCAATCTAGATGAATTAGTCTCTAACAGACCCAGAAATGACATCTAAAAAAAATCCCAGTGTAAAAACAGATATACAGAAATGTTGACATAAAATTCATTCACTCACCCACATCACCACATCATGGGCAGGCACACATAAATCCAATTACAAAAACGGGGAACATGGTCATTAACACAGTACTGATTCACCACTCTATGTTGCTGGTAAAATGAGTTGGTAACGTTGCAAAGTATGTTTGTACTTTAGTGGAAAAATGCATGACGTTACATGGAAATTTAAACCCTATTTGCAGCTCTGTTGTAGGGGAAGCTTTATGTTTAATATATCGAAATGTAAAAGAGCAGATCCATGTGGCAAAAATGCAATTAATCTACAACCATCACAGACAAATCAGAGAAACAAAAATCATGGCAACTAGCTTCTTGATAACAGATTGGTGTAGGGCAAATTCTTTACCCACATTTAGAACCCAATCCCTCAGCACTGAATGAGAATGCGCTGTTTGCTGATTCATAGGCCGAACCTTCTATATCATTACAAGCAATGGTTGGATGATGAGATTAAATTATAAAACCATAATTGGGAAGAACATTCCAATGCAAAGATAGAAAGCAAAAAATAATTATGACCCACTTCTGCATGAGTTTCCGCATCATTATGGGAGTAATTAAAATGTTAAACTAGTCATCATTGACTGTGCCCCTGATGTATTCTGCCTGATACGATCTTGGGTGCAAACTATTGAAACACAGTCAACGAATTATACCTTAATAGTCAATGGCCGGAATTTTACTGCCTTGTCCGCCGCGCCCCCCCCCCCCCCCCCCCCCCCCCCGCCACCCCCACCCCCAGCCATGGGAATCCGAACAGGTGAGGGGCAGACAGTGGAAAGATCTATTGATCTCAGGCGAAATTTTACAGTTTCAGGATGAACAAGGCCGAATGATCCCGCCCAATGTCTCAGATTTCTCCATCGCCACCCCACTGGCAGGACAGAGCCAATGGAACTTCTGGCACAGTGGTATACAGGTGCAGGGAGTGGTCCCCACCACTGATTCTGAAGCCCAGGTAGATTCATGTTGTCAGGTTAGACATGGAACAGGAAACCTCCAGCTGATTACCACCTATTCAGCTGACAATTGAGTGCTCCTCTATGTCATTTGGGAGACTGGAGATATCAAAGGCACCCCCCCCACCGATGGCACCCCCCCCCACACCCACCAAAGGGTCCCCGATAATTGCAGTGTTCAATACCAATCAGAACCCTTCAGATCTGGACAGCTCTCCACAGAAAGATCTTTACAACATTCAGGCAAGAACTGGGCAACAACAGAGCTTGGGTCCATAATGGCAACTAACACCCTTGCCACACAAGTGACAGGCAAACACCATCTACATCAAGGGAAAATCTAACTGTCAGCCCTTGACATTCAATTGCATTACGTATGCTGAATTCCCCAGTATCAAGTTCCTGGGTAGTCATCATTGACCAAAAACTGAACTGGTCTTGCCATATAAATACTGTGGCTACAAAAGCATGTCAGAGTTTGGAAATTCCACAGCAATTAGCTCAGTTCTTGACTCCTAAAGCCTGTCCATCATCTATAAAGCACAATCAGTCAGATGTGATGGAATACTCCTCATTTGCATGGATGTGTGCAACCCCAACAAAATGCAAGAAGCTCAACATTATTCAGGGCAGAGCAGTTCGCCGAATTGGCTATGGCTCCATAAACGATCACTCCCTTCATCACTGGCTCACTTGTCAGTGGTTGCACCATATGCAAGATATACTGTAGCAACGCATGGAGATTCCTTAAATAACACCTTCCAAACTTATTATCTCGAACAACCAGAAGAACAAGATTAGTAAGCACATGGAAGCACAACCATCTACAAATTCCCTGCCAAGACACACATACCCCTGACTTGGAGCTACATCACCATTCCTTCACTGTCACTGGGTTAAAATTCTGGAACTCCCTTTTCAACAGCACTGTGGGTGTACTTCCACCGCATGGATCGCAGTGGTTCACCATCTTCTCATGGGTAGCAAATGCTGGCCCTGCCAGTGATGCTCACATCCCAGCGATAAATAAGTTTTTACAAAATACTCAAACATTTGCAAAATTAATCAGTAAGAACATTGTGGCATTATGGGATAATCACACAAGCTTGACTACATAACAGAAGACTTCAATAATTTTTTCCTAAAATGATTATCAGGGAATAAGAGGTTTACAGGTGGTTATGAAAAATTACAACAGCGAGAGAGATGTTTTACTTTAATGAGCCTTGATTTGCAAAAACAGTACCTTGTCCTTAAGTTTTCTTGATGTGGTTGACCATCATAAACTGATAATACATCAAAGTCTTCCTCCAAAGCAAATGACTGAAATGCCAGTTGTATTCTGTTCCTTTCTTCAGTGACAATCATCCAGGTGCAGTTGGCATAATTTGGATATCCATATGGAAAGCCAGGACTGTCTATAGTTCCATTAGGACCATGTAATGTATCACCACAGTTCTGGCCTGAAACACAAAACCAAAATTTTGACATTGAGAATGTTTCACTGAAAAAGATAACATAGAACATGAGTAAACTAGCAAGAGACATGAAACAGACTGAAGAAGCTGCTATAGAAATGCAAAATATGGGGTAAATGATGACCAAGTGATATTATTGCAACACTATTAATCCAGAAACTGTGGACCCAGGTTTGAATCCTGCCATAGCAGATGGTGGGATTTGAATTCAATAAAAAATATCTGGAATTAAGAATCTACTGATGACCATGAAATCATTGTCAATTGTAAGAAAATTGTATGGTTCACTGATGCCATTTAGGGAAGGAAATCTGCCGTCCTTAACTGGTCTGGCCTACATGTGACCCCCAGAGTTACAGCAATATGATTGACTCTCAACTGCTCTCAAACAATGAGGGATGGGCAATAAATGCTGACCAGCACGCAAAACCCAAGTCCCAAAAATTAATAAAAAAAGGAAGAGCTTTGCTAAAATAAGTGTGGACCCCTTTGAGGCAGAGAGAGAGGAAATTGTATGGGAAATAAAGAAATAACAGAGGCATTAAACAAATACTGTCCTAGTTTTTGAATGAGAAATGGGATCACTTGCAGGTCCTAATCATGATTGTTTATGAGGTCCACTTGCCTGCATGATCTCACTGGAGCTGATCAATTAACCAATTAATCAACTAATCAATCAATGCAACACACCCCCCCCCCACCCCCCGCTCACTCACTCCACCTCTGTGATACCTGTCCAATTCAGAATAGTGGGTAGGATTTGCAGGTGGAAGTGCCAATGGAAGCGCCAAGTCTGTGAGCACCCAGCAGAAAAGATGGGTGCTGCTGATGTAAGCAGGAGACTGTGAGAGCTCTTCATGATGGAAGCATCCACAGAAGATATTAAATAAAAGGCAATTTGAACAGTGGCCACAGCTTTCACCCTCAAGTGTCCGAGAAAATAGTGTCATTAATTTGTCCCTTTAATTGCTCCTAATTAGCTTCCTGCCACTGCTCGTGCTATTGCTGGTATCACCCCCACCTCTGACAGGCTTGCTTGGAGGTGGAAACACTTCAGATTGTCAACCCAACATGCATATTTCAAAACATCCCCAGGCTCCTCTCTCCAAAGCCACCTGTGCATACCGATAAGATGCCACCCCATGCACCTATCTTCATGGTAGATGGCACAAAATAAACAACTGTCCAGAAAATGCTGATGAGCCAAGGGTCTAATAAAAATGTGACACTTAAAGAAATATGGGTGAGCACAGAAATCGCACTGGAGAAATTAATGTCAAATCTTCAGGACCTGGCAGTCTACATCCTAGGCTTACAAAAGAGGTGTCTGCACAGATAGTTGATGTAATGGTTTTGATCTTCCAGAATCCCCTAGATTTTAGAACTGTTCCAATAGATTGGAAGGTAGCCAGCTTACCCCTGCAAGTCAAGAAAGAAGGGAAGAAAAACAAGAAACTACTGGTCCATTATCTGAACAAGAGGCAAAAACCGGGAATCTATTATGAGGCACCCCTGGACAGGTCAGTATGGAAGCAGGGTCAGCATGGACGTTTGCTAAACCTGTTACAACTTTTCTGAGGATGTAATTAACAACAATGGTTCAATCATATTTGGGTTTCAAAAAGCATTTAATAAGATGCCACAGAAGAGGTTGTTATGCAAGGCTAGAGCCAGAATGTTATGCTTTATGCCACCCCTCTGCCACCAATTTCACTAAGTATTTCTTTGTTGAGCTACCGGGAAAGGAGTGAGATTTCAGGGTTGGGGGTTCATACTGATATTTGAGTATATTTGTGACATTATACCATTGGCTTCACTTTTTAAACCAAATTACACAATGCCACCATTCTTCAATTTGTATTACATTAATCTGCATGTCAAGCTGAGAAGGCACAAATATACTATAAAATAATAACTATTTTGGAAGTAATACAAACTAATTAATTTGAGATTGAAATGTATTTAGTTTACTGCAGCATTTTAGGCAGTTGAAATTTATCCTAAAACAAACACATTCTGACCAAATGCAAACATTTTTGTTCCCGTCTCCTTAAATTTGCAGGTTTTGTCTGATTTATTGCATTTTATCAATATAAACTTGCTCTGGGTTCAGTATTGAGTTTGTTCCCTTTTAGCTCTTGGCCAAAATAGATGCCTTCCTGGTTTGATATCCCCCACATGAATTACTTGATATTTACACCACAAAATTGTGCCAAGACTTATTAAATGAACAACAATTGTCCTTAGGTCAACAATCTATCACTGTCGGTGTCAGATTATAACAATGGGGAGCAATAAGGAAGGCACAGTATTCTGAGGCTTCAAAACAGTGTGCCAGAGGATTGAATGGGATTTGTGTTGACACAGTCAATTCTCAATTTAAACCATGCCAGCAAAGCAAAGAACCTGTGGTGGATTCATTATAAAGAGAAAGCAAATTGAATAGCCAGATACTCAAGCATTCGTTCATATTAAAACATGGCAATGAAATGTTCCCATGACATCTTGGATCATGTTTCAACTCCAGATCAAAAACTGCTTGGCATAGAAAAAGAGAACAAGGAGGCCAATCAGCCCATCAACAATCCTACCTTGGTCCTTTCCCGCGGCCCCACATGTTTACCCTGCTAATCCCTCTAACCTACACATCCCAGGATACTAAGGGCAATTTAACATGCCCAATGCACCTCACCCACACATCTTAGGACTGCAGGAAAAAACTGGAGCACCCAAGAAAACCCATGCAGACATGAGAAGAATGTGCAAACTCCACACAGACATTGACCCAAGTCAGGAAATGAACCCAGGTCTCTGGAGTTTTGAGGCAGCTATGCTAATCACTGTGCCACCGTGTGTTCTGGGGTGACAATAAAGAAAGATGTGTAATTAGTAACATATAATAATGTTCTATCTTCATATAATTATTGATTAAAAATGTTAATTTGTTTATGTTTTGACCCTTGGACTTCATAAGATGTTTTAAACAGCATCTTTAATGCAAGGTAACGGCAGCTTGAAGTGAGGGATGTGGCCTCCAACAAAATCTTCCTGGAGACAAGCCCATATAATCTGTTTGGTATGGGGACGGAGGCTCAAGTCAAGATTTAAAAGAAGTAAGGTGCAAGTTTCAACACCCAGATACAAAAGAGGAAGGAAGCATTTCTTGATGTTTACAAACTGACAGAGTTAGCCAGAGTATCTTGGAAAAAGATGACCCACAACAGATGCTACTCGCCAAGAGGAGAGAACGACTGTTCTTAGGTTCACTACCAGAGTGATGATGAGTACAGGCACCCAGTTTAAAGAAATTAAGTTTGCTGAGAGTTAAAAACCAAAGAGTTGCCAGTGGATGCCTTACTATTGGAAGGTCATTTGAGGACACTTACAAGATTGAGTGCTTAAAAAAGCAATGGAAGAGTCAGCCAAATGGAATAGGGAGGAGGAATCTTGTAAAAGCAGAAAGGAATTTGAGGACATTAAATACTCCAAAGGTTTGGCCAATTCATGGAGAAAATGGATTCTGAACAATTTCTAATGCCAGTGGTAAATAAATGTTCCAACACAAAATATCATGTTATTTCTAACTTAGCAATTTACTATGGAGTCAGGCCACCATAGAAAAAGGAAGAAAATAACTAAGAAATGTCACCTAAAGACATTGAAGAACTCAAAGTTGATCCAACTCTGCAAAGTGCAAATCTTCTATCACATTAAATGCCTTTACTGATTAAAAAAGTTGCCACCAGGGGAAATATCCATATTCATATTTTGTCACACCTTATGTATTTTCCCAGTATTAGAGTGTACTCAGAACGCACACAGTATGTAACAACGAGTTATTATCTGAGCAATTGTCTATATAGCATTTACATCCTGCAATTCAACAGTAAAATTGTGCTAATTCCATTGTGGTTTATGAAGAGTAGTACGCAATCACACTAACTTCAGAATTATGTCCTTTAAAGGACAGTTTTCTGTCATAGAGACACCAGAAATCTGATGTTACAACATTATTTGGACAAGGTGGGGGGATAGGGTGGTGGGGAGGGGTTGGGGGTCGAAAGGCTCCCCTTTTTTCCCATTTCTCCTTTGACCACATCAGGAATAACAGGGCTTATTTTTAACTTAAAAGAATGTACTTGTCAATTTCTAAATGTTTAACTATTTCCAAACTGTGAGCAATAAATAACCAATTAGATAGGTTTTATTGAATTTAACAAAAAGTTTAGTTTTACTGTACTTACACTGATCTGGGAAAAAAACTATGCACCCACTTCTACTATACACATACATCCAGAACACACATAATTCTAGATTATGGAGTGAAGGATAAAATGATCATTTTAGAGTCCAAATGTAAAATAAATATACTCGGTGACACTGCTGGTCAGACGCTCTTTCAATGGTTAATGTTTTGATTTAAAGTTACAGCCAGTTATTTTAGTTGAAATCAGAACATAAAGAACATAAGAGCTAAGAGCAGGAGCAGGAGCCTGCTCCGCCATTCAGTACGATCATGGCTAATCTCATCTCAGCCTCAACACCACTTTGCTGCTCATTCCCCATAACCCTTCAACTCAGGAGGTCTTCCTTACAGAGCCAAAACAACTCAGCTCAACATATTTCATTAAATATCCTTTTGCACTTTCACCTTTGAATCACATTATCCTCAGCACACCTCTTTTAACTCAACTTTTCCAAAATATAAAAATTTTTCATGCTTTTTCTGATAGTCTTCCCTTTCTAGAGTAAATAAAATTTAATAACCTTCCCTTGTTTACTTATGAAACGTGTAACATTCTTTTGAAACTTAACAGCTGATAAACAGCCATTCTCTACCTCCTAATGCAAATTTTTAAACCTTACTTGTTGACTTCCAAATGCACTTGACCCAAAGTTCATTCTAAATGCATACATTTAACGTCTCTTCCCCTTTCATCCCACACTTCTCTCAGACAAGTTGTGTCTATTAACTTTTCCCCAGCTCAATTACATCAGTTACACACACACACACACACACACACACACACACACACACACACACACACACACACACACACACACACACACACACACACCCTTCTTTACAGAACAATACAATATTCCCTCAAATTATTTTTAAAAATCCATCCTCATGTTGTTCTTAAAAAGTCTGCTCTTAAAAGTTCAATTTACTAGTCAGTGAATTAAAAACCATTTTTTACAATATGCAACAGATCCCAATATAAAGACATTTGGGAGTTAATCACCATCTTTTCAATGGTAATAGATAAAAGTTAAAACAGTTAAATCAAATAGACTCTTATTTTCCAACTCGTTTCTACTGAAAACACAGAATTTGGTATAAGGGATAAAGAATTATCCCTTACAGCTATGATCTCAAATGAAATCTTATAAGATAACAAAACCATTAAATAACTAATAAAGAGGAATATTAAAGTAAAGTAAAACTTATTTATTAGTCACAAGTAAGGCTTACAGTAAGACTGCAATTAGGTTACTGATAAATTCCCCTAGTCACCACAGTCTGGCGCCTGTTTGAGTCAATGCACCTAACCAGCACATCTTTCAAAATGTGGGAGGAAACCAGGGCACCCAAAGGAAACCCATGCAGACACGGGGTGAATGTGCAAACTCTACACAGACAGTGACCCAAGCCGGGAATCAAACCCAGGCTCCTGATGCTGTAAAGCAGCAGTGCTAATCACTGCGCTACCGTGCCACCTGTAATCACAATATTGCAGCACATTTATTTTTCCTCTTTCAATGAATAATATGAAGTGTTTTAATTTAGTTTCCTTGCAGTATGCACAGTGCTCCAGTGAAGGTGATAGATAGCTAAATTAATGATCAATTTCTGCAAATGTTGAACCTGAAGCGATCCCTGGATCACAGAATGGAATAGACTGGAGGGGGGAGAAGTGGAGTGGTTCACTGATGTACTTGAATTTGAAAACTTAAGGTGAAGCATTGCAAAATCTTTGGTTACCTGTTTTAAGCCATATTAACGCTCACATAGTTATACTTAGAACCGTCCAATGTTGTTGAAAATGAGTCAGCTAAATGGCAGACTCTGCTAATCCACAAAACTGCACTCTGCCAAATGTTACTCTTGATCGTCCTCGATGGGCTGGTTAGGTTAAGATGAACCTGATATGTCCTTAGTGCAATCTTGCACTACCATCAACACTGGAAATGTAGGGAACAATGGTGTCCGTCTGTGCTCAGTGTTAGGCTCTCATCTCAGAAACATTGGTTCAAGCTCCACTCGAGACTTGAGCACCTAAACCACGTGGGCACTTCAGTGCAATTCTGAGAATGTGCCATAATATTGGAAGTTGCATCTTTGGATGAGACATAAAACCTCTCAGGCAGGCACAAAAGATACAACAGCACTGTTCAAAGAACGTTTTCCTGGTGCGTTGGCCAACTCTTATACCTCAACCTATCATCACTAAAGCAAACAGATTCTATATTGGATTGTTGCTTGTGGGATCCTGCTGTGCACAAATTGGTGGATGTGCTTCTTACTAAAAGAGACAACTGGAAAACCCTGCTTTACTACTAAGCCGATGCATGTCACGCTTACTGAAATCTGAGTAAAACAGTGGACAAATGATAGATAGCTTAGTTGCCAGCTGGAAAAAGGAAGCACTGACCCGACATGGATTGCTATCAGAATGATAAAATACAGCAAGCAATTATACTAATTTTCAGAGATTATGTAGATCATGTCATCAGTTTATTGAACCCGTAAAATGAATTGCATTTCTTATTAAGACTTGTCTTGAATTTAAAATTTGCAATTTTCTATGAACTAGGAACTAACTGACCCTCATTAAACAGGAACATCTGGCAAGAAAGCCAAGACTATTAGTAGAGATCACAGATCATCTCTGAATCACTTAATTCATCTAATTATAGGAGGTAAACAGTTGGATGGTACAGGTTCAATGTTTCTTCCCTGCACCCTTCTCCTTTCCATCCTCCTTGTCTCAAAGGATCTATAATGTTGCTCGCTTTCTGATACCTCACCCAATTATCCACTGGATATTTATCATAATGAACCTTCATATGGAATGCCACTCGGCTCTTCATCTGTCATTGAGTACCACATGCAACCTAATCTCATTATCATCCAGCATTCAGAGAAATGCCCTCACCGCCAAGAGTTACTGAAAAAGATCAGGAACAATCATTGGCCCTTTTGTTGGGTGGCAAAATGGTTAGCACTGCTGCCTCACAGCACCAGGCACCCAGGTTCTATTCTCGGCTTGGGTCACTGTGCGGATTCTGCATGTCCTCCTTGAGTCTACATGGGTTTCCTCTGGGTGTTTGACTTCCTCCCATGGTCTGGAAGATGTGTGCTGGTTAGGTGCATTGGCCAGGTTAAATTCTCTCTTGGTGTACCCAAACAGGGACCGGAGTGTGGCAACTGGGGAATTTTAGAATCATAGAATTCCTATAGTGCCTAAGGAGGCTATTCGGCCCATTGAGCCTGCACTGACAACAATCTCACCCAGGCACTATCCCCTTAACTGTATGTATTTATATTGCTAATCCCCCTGACACTAACTAAGGGCAATTTAGCATAGCCAATCCACTTAACCTGCCCATCTTTGGAGTGTGGAAGGAAACTGGAGCACCCGGAGGAAATCCATGCAGACACAGGGAGAACGTGCAAACTCTAGATAGTCACCTGAGGCCAGAATTGAACACGGGTCCCTGGTACTGTAAGACAGCAGTGCTAACCACTGTGCCATTACTTCAAAGCAGTGTTAATGTAAGCCTACTTGTGTCATAAATAAATAAACTTAAAAAAAACTTAAATAATAAGAAATAAACTTAAAGTTAAACTTATTTTCCTTTTCTTCAGTTGTATTGTTGTCACCTCTGAAGCCTTCTCACCACTGTAGGGGAGGATGAATTTAGCTCAGATGAAGAACCAAGAGACTTTCTTTATTTCCTGCTCTGATCAATGCGTGAAGTACTGCACTTACTCACTGATTCCAGAACATATCGCAAAAGCATCATGACGTGAACAATTAGAAATGTATCCTCTTGCTGTCAAGCTGCTTAAGTTGGATTGCTTGTTCAATCGAGTTGAGCCAGGGCAATATGAGGTTTCGTTTCCCTCTACACACTATTGGATTAATATTGATAACACTAATTTGGGGGAAATAGTGGCATGATAGTAATGTCACTGAACTAGAGGTCTAGGCCAATCCTCTGGGGACAAAGGATCAAACCCACTACACCAGCTGGTGAATTAAAATTTTGGTTCACAAATCTGGACTTGAAAGCTGGTCTCAGTAAATACCAGGAAGTATCATCAATTATTTTTAAAACTGATCTGATTCACTTATGGCCTTTTGGGAAGGAAATCTGCTGTCCTTACCTGGTCTGGCCTACCTGTGATTGATTTTTAAATGTCATTTGAAATGGCATGCCCAGCCATGTTTCTTCAACGGTTACAATGAAAGGCTTGTCCCAACCTGGCTCCCAAAAATGGCATGAAATTAACTACTGTGGGTGCATTTTTTTCAAGTACAGTGGGCAACATGGTGGCACAGTGGTTTGTACTGTTTCTCACAGCTCCAGTGGCCCAGGTTCAATTCCTTCAATGTAAGTAGTAAAGCTTATTAAATTTCCCAACAGAGAGTGTATATAAAGTAGTGATATGGACCTTCCTCTTGTTGACATCCTGTTAATGCACATTTCAGAAAAGACCAAAGGACATCATCCAACACCCAAAAGATATCCAAACTCTGCTCCAAATTGTTCTGAAGTCCTTCTTCAGGTACAGTATATTAAATCTCATTTATAATTGTGCTGTTACAGGGCATTCATTCTTTTCTGCAGCGAATGGTGTATATCATCATTTGTGTGGCAATGAATCTTTCCACCAAATGCCATTCCCATATCAAGCCCCTGTTCCCTGGAAGTCAGGAATAAATTTATCTGGACAATACCTTGTCTTGTAATATTGCTTGGAGTCAAACAAAAGGCATTATTGCGGTGATTTATTGCTGGAGATAAACACCAGCCCTGACATGTTCTCCTCATCTTCAGTGAATGGAAGAATAAACATTAGGCTGTGAGACTTGAACCTACAAAATGAGTTTGTAGCTTACTGTTCAATATTTGTGAAAGCAATAAAAGAAATGAAGAAAGTGGGAAATATATAGAGCAAGTTTTTATCTTTATTAAGGAACTTTCCACATACCTTATTGTGCACAATTAACATTTTGCAGCACCAAGCTTTCACAGACAGTGACTCTTCCACACAGCCCCAGATCTTGACCAGTATCCATTTTACAGACTTAGACAAGAGTTTTCATGAAACCACCACATAATTGCTATGGGCCCATATCTACCAAGGCTGCAATACACTGCATAAGCGATTCCCCCCTTCGCCCCCACAAACCGTGAATGGTATGAAACTTGGTCAAGAGAGAAATGATGTACGTTAATGACAAGTAACTGAGACAAAGAAACAAGGGTCTGAGGAAGGACTGTAACATGCCGAATCCGTAAAGTAGTGCTCAAACGATCCTATTCACTTTTAAGGACAGGCCTGAAATTTTCTGTAATTGAAGTTTAAGTGATCTTTAACTGCTAAGACCTGGTTATCTTGATTTTCAGCCAATAAGGTGATTAATGGAGTGTAACTATGCTTTTGTTAAAGGAAGCAAGTGGACAAGAGCCTGCAAGGTCGTATTCTATGAGATTAAATGTTAAACTGATAACGTTAGTTATTGTGAAATTTGTAACATACACTACATATGGGCTAGGTGTTTGGAACCAAGAAGTCAATGGAGATGAATTAATTGTTTTGGTTGTGCAAGGGTTGGAGACCAAAATACCAGCTACGCAAGTTAAATTTTATTTATTTGTCACAAGTAGCTTATAGTAACACTGCAATGAAGTTACTGTGAAAATCCCCTAGTCGCCACGCTCCGGCAACTGCTTGGGTACATTGAGGAAGAATTTAGCATGGCCAATCCACATAACCAGCACGTCTTTCAGACTGTGGAAGGAAACTGGAACACCCGGAGGAAACTCATGTAAACACAGGGAAAATGCGCAGACTCCATACAGACAGTGACCCAGGCTGGGAATTAAACCCAAGTCCTTGGCACTGTGAAGTAGCAATGCTAACCACTGTGCTACCGTGCTGCTGATTATCAAATCTTGATGAGTCTGCCAAGAGATAACTGCCCGATTGCTGAGCCTTGAGAAGACCTATCCTGAGTTGAACATGTGGGCTGTAAGCACTGGCCTGGGTATAACCAACTATGAGGTAATCACTACCTAGCTCAGGCTGGAGTCATCAATCAACTATTTGGAGACTGGAAGCTGAGAACTGATCACTCGCTCCATTCTGACTCTTGGACAAACCCAGGCAACCTTACCCATTTGGATGCAAGAGTATAAGTCTTACTGAGTGTAGGATTTTTAGTGTGTCAAATAAATAAACAATAATTTGGTAGTCTGAGTTCTTGATACCGAGAGTAACCTCTGAACCAGAAAGGGGGATAAGAGCTTAAAAAACACATTATTTTATTAAATTATAAATGGCACTAAAACGTTTTACGAGAAAGCAGCCAAATGTTTCACTCGACCCAAAGTACAGCCTTGTTGGATCCTCCTTAACAGGTGGGATCAGGCTATCAGCAACGACAAAGATAAAACAACTTTGAAAGTTTAGTGGTCAGGAACCGCAAGATAAGTTTTCAGACTGTTGGTTTCCTGCTATGAGCTTGAAGTAATAACAAACAAACCAGAACAGTTGAGTTCGAATGAAAGGTCATCAGCTGGAAACATTGGGTGGGATTTTACGGCCTCACTTGAGTGAGACCGGAAATTCCTGTCCGAAGTCAACGGACATTTCCGTTGTCCGCTCCTTGCCTACTCCAATTCCGTGACGGAGGGGACAGCAGAATTCCAGCAATTAACTCTGTCCTCTTTCCACAGGCGTTGACTGACCTGCTGAGTGCCTGCAGTATTCTCTGCTTTTGAAACAACTGAAGCGACCACTTGCACAATGTTGGAGGTCAATCCTCTCAATCCCAAGACATTGTTGCAGGAGGTCCTCAGGGGAGTGTCCCAATCATCTTCAACTGCTTCATCAATGACTGTTTCTCCAAGAGAAGTGAGGGCAAAGTTGCCAATGGATCCTCAACTCAGGGCAGGAATTGAAATCTTAGGGAGAGGGGGTGGATTTTGCAGTGCAGACAGGGTGGAAAGAAGGGAGGATCTCCAGGAGGGGTGCCCCTGATATCCAAATTGCTTGGCTCTCAAAGACAGTAGCCCAACTTCTTTTTTGACCTTTGAAAGAATAGGCAGGTGATTCTTGCCTGCCTGCCCATGCCAAGTATGTCATGATGTAGGCAGTTTAATATTGAGGTCAACGAGCTTATAAATAATCTCAATTATTTACTCCCCAAGGCAAATAACCTGGCAAGGTTGATGCTCGCACACACTTTTATTATGGGGTGGAGGGTAGCTTGGTGGTGGATGAAGAGGTGGTGAACTCATCATCCCTTATATTTTACATGTCACCCTACGGAAAACATGCCCAGTGGAATGATTTTTTTGGTGGTGGTGGCGGGGGGGGGGGGGGGGTGGGGGGGTGGGCAGTGGTGGATTGTAAAATCTAGCCCCTTTAGATGGAAAGCTAAAAGTTCTGCTGGAATAGAAGTGTTTGACAAAGCAGTCACCTTGCTTATGATTGGCGTCAATTATGCAGAAGAAGTTATATTTTGAGCAGCATGAATATTCTCACTTTGAGATAAAACAAATTTTCTCATTTGTTACTGGTTCCAGATTTGATCCATCATCTATGATAGCATAGGCAATTGCCACTTGGGAATTCCACCCCCCACCGTGAGTGGTCTTGAGCAAGTGAGAGGAAAAGAAGTTAACTTTGGCACCATCCATGAGGTCTCTCAAGAATGTCCATGTGGAGAGATCATATTTGATTGTAATGAAATGCTGCCACCAGTTTGCTCCTCCACTTCCAATCCCATCTCCACTCTCCTCTCCACCTGACAAACTGCAAAATTCAACTATTTTGAGTGCAAATCCAGAACCGCAACTTACTGATGCACGGGTGTCCACTGTGGAAATGTATTGTTCTTTGGTAAAGGAGTAATGGAACAAAAAGAAATGAATGAGTCATTTAAATAAACATTGCAACTTAGATCCTAAGGTCCACTTAATATGAACTGAAAATGATATGCAATTTTGTACCCCCTGCCTTAAAAACTACAAACGTACGAGCTTTCTGAGAAAGATGTAGCAGAATGTTTTTGTGTTCCTCTTATAATTTAGAAACCAAATAACCACAGGAGCCATTACATAAAGTCTGGCATAATTTTCATATAAATGACTAAACATAATGCTTGCTGGAGTCCTTGCAAGTTCTTTATTTGTTGCATTAAAACTTGTAAATAATGATCCTTACTGCAATTTGTAAATTCTATTCTTGTTGATTTGTGATTCAACTTCAGGATCCAGAATGTATCTATGACTTCCAGGTTCCAACTGGCAAACAGATAGCAGTAAAATAACAGTGCACTGAAATTTATTGGTATCCCTACCCTTGACCTGGGCTGCTCGAGTATTGTTCTTGTCTTGGCTCATCCACACTGACTCCCAATCCCCTCAGTCTCCACTTTATTTTCATCCTGTGATTAAATCCATTTGAGTTTGCTCCTCTCCTTTTTTCTAATCTTTTTCTGTTCTATAATTACCTTGCCACTATGCCTCCATAATATCATCGCCCTCCAAATCTGACCTCATGCATTCTTCTTTCCTTCATGGTGACACAGTGGTTAGCTGCTGCCTCATACTGTCAAAGACCCAGGTTTGATTCCGGCCTTGGATCACTGTGTGTGTGGAGTCTGCATATTCTCGCCGTGCCCGCATAGATTTCCTCTGGCTGCTCCAATTTCTTCCCACACTCCAAAGATATGCAGGTTAGGTGGATTTACCATGCTATATTGCTGTTTTGTGTCCCAAGATGTGCAGATTAGGGGTTTTGTGGGTAAATATATAGGGTTATAGGGGTAGAGTTGGTGGGGGGGAGCGTGGGGGTGATGCTGAGGGAGAAGCTGTGTAAGATGCTCTGTCAGAGAGTTGGTACATAGTTGATGAGCTGAAGGATCTCCTTCTGCACTGTACGGATTTTATGAGTCGTTCCTTAATTCATTAATATTGTTAACCATCTGGGCCTCTTCTTCTTGAATTCCCTTCCTAAGTCCTTTTGCCTCCATATATATGACCCACCTTAAAATCCCTTCTAATATCTCCGGATTTGGCTTAGAATCTATTTTTGTCTGGTTGCAGTCTCTGTGAAGTACCTTGTATTTTACTTTACATCAAAGGTGCTATCTAAATGTAAGCTATTGTTAAAAAATATATACTATGGCATTTAGGCAGCAAAACATCTTCAGGGTAAAGAGACATACAACCACATCAATGGCTCCAGGATGCTGCAGGACAAACTCTTTAAGAGACATCTTTTATCCCAGCATTAATCTCCAATCTCTTGAGAATTCACATGGCCATCAGTGTTGGTAAGTTAACACGAGATACTGAAGTAAAAATAAAAAATGGCTGTGGGCATGGCCAATATTTGACTACATCCAGTAAATTATTTTATGCTTGCAAATGATCCTGCAATTGTGCATTCAATAGAAAACACCCGAGTTATGACTGTAACACTCTGCATCCTTTCCTTTCCTTCTCCATGAACAGTATGCTATGTTTGTATAGTGTGCAAGAAACAATACTTTTCACTGTATACCAATACATATGACAATAATAAATCAAAAACAAACTTAACTTACAAAACTTTCACTGGGCCTTTCACTATGAAAAGGTATCCTGCAGTACAATAACAACATATTTGGTACTTGTTCATGTAGCCAATTATAAGATTTAACAGTTCAAACAGTGGCATGTGGTTAGCACTGCTGCCTCACAGCACCAGGGACCTGGGTTCAATTCCGGCCTTGGGTAACTGTCTATGTGGATTTTGCACGTTCTCCCTATGTCTGTGTGGGTTTCATTCAAGTGATCTGGTTTCCTCCCACACTCCAAAGATGGGCAGATTAGGTGGATTGGCCATGCTAAAATTGCCCCTAGTGTCAGGGGAATCAACAGGGTAAATATGTTCAATTGTGGGGATAGGACCTGGGTGGGATTATTATCGTGCAAGTTCAATGGGTCAAATGGCCTTCTTTTACACTGTAGGGTTTCTATGACTATAACATCTGATTGCTTGGCCAGATCTTTATAGATAAAGCATTCTAAATTGACACCTTATTCTATTGTAGCAATCAGTGTAGTATTTCGCTCATTATCATATACCCCAAACATAACATTTTATATATCAACTTCTTAGCATTTCTCCAGGAAACCTGTTTTCCCTCTCAGATAGTTGTTAGAGGTTAGATGGATAGATAGACAGTTATGAACATCAGTCAGATTAGCAATGGGCACAGCACAACACTGACTATTGACTTGTTTTAATAATGGACTGAAAATTGTCAAAATCATCTCAAGAATCAACAGGATGAGATTAAATACCATTAAAACCAATCAAACTCCTACCATTACTGGTTGTACTCAGCAGTGAGATACTATCACAATCTGTAACATTTAAAGGAGCACACAGAAAATGGGAATGATTGCAAAGTAATATTACTATTGCAGCTCTTGGGTGGCATCTTGCAAGCAAGGATCCTTGAACAGTGCAAAAGAAAGAGGAAAGTCTGTTTTAGTGACCTACATTATTAATCGTATGCCTTAAAAGAACAGAAAGTAACTGACAAAATTAATAACATTGAGTGCCATTAAATCCTCCAACAATTTGTAGAGAAGAGAATCCACTCATTGAATTCTGATCCTCTTGCAATTAAGGCCAACAATCCATTTGCCATCCAAGTTGCTTACTGTGCCTGTATGCTAAGTTGGTCTTCCCTAACTTTGAGGATACACCAAATCCCCTGAACAAGTTGTAAAAGTTTCATGTACTTAAAATCATCTGCTTTTCTATTCTTACTAGCAAGTAGAGAGCCTCATAGCTCCTCACGTTACACTTCTTCCATCACCTCTTTGTCTGCTCCCTAAAGTAGCCTATACTGCTCTACAACCTCTTTGTGTCCTCCTCACACCTAGCTTCATATCATCAGCAAACATCACTCTCACTGTGGCCAAACGGACCACGTAAAATGGCTATTTGTAAAGCGCTCTGGGACAACTGGGCGAGAACGAAAATAGCAGGTTGCAACTTAAAAGACAGAGATAAACAGGCTGCAACTTAGTCAAATGAATAAACAGGATATGGGCCATCTCCAGGACAAAAGCGACTTTCTGGTCAAACTGGGTTGTTTATCAGACATAGGGAAGGAGGTGTGTGTCCTACGTGCCCCCAGCACCTACAGACGAGAGGAACACACCCAGAGATTGCTGTGGCAGCACCCGATTGGACTTTATCAATCAGGGTGATCAAGTCCCGATCGATTGATTGGCAATGGCCGAAAGGGATGCGAAACACAATGGGATATAAAGGGTGCTGTGCAACGAAGAATCTCTCTCTCTGACCCCACGAATGGGCTACAACAACTGTGATCATCGCCAGAGCCAGAGTGCCAGACCAGACCAAAGGACCAGACTACGCAGAGGACAATCGAGACCAATGCACAGATAAAGGCCAATATCTGCTCGGGTACTTGGCAGTCACGCAAACTTAAGTCAAGGTCTAGTATTGGACCTGAACTTTAGTAATTCCTGTAAGATAACTTATTATTGGTTAGGTGCGTGATTATTGATTGTGTGTTTTAAATAAATATTGGTTGTACTAGCAAGAAGTCTACTCACAATTCTTTGTACATTGTATAAGGGTTAAAACAGACTGCGTGGCAGACACAACAATTCTCAGTCTCTTTGTCCAAGTAATTGATACAAATGTTAAATAGCTTAAGTTCTGTGCACCAACCTTTTCAGCAATCCACCAGTTCATTCCTATGTGCTGTTTGCTGCCTGTCAACTAATCTAACCATGCAAATATATTACTGCAAACTCCAAGTGCCCTTATCTTGTATTATGTTTTCCTGTGACACCTGATCAAATGCTTTTTGGAAATCCAGGTACACTACATCTACTGGGTCTTATTTATCTACTCATTACTGTAAAGGGTTCACACCAGCAGCAACTAATACTGATGTAAACACTGATATAACCATTCTGCAATGCCACATGACAGAGACCTGGTAGGAAGTGGAAGTACAACCTTGTGTAGCATTCTGAGATATGTATAAAACTCATCCAGACTCTGAACCCAAGACTAAACAGTTGAAACCAGAAGAGAAAATGTTGAAAAATCTCAGCAGGTCTGCCTGCAACTGTTGGCAGAGAAAAGAGCTGATGTTTTGAGTCCAAATGACCCTTCGTCAACAAACGGTCATCTGCACTCATAACGTCAGCTGTTTTCTCTCCTTTCAGATATTGCCAGACCTGCTGAGATTTTCCAATATTTTCTCTTTTGGGTTCAGATTCCAGCATCCACAGTATTTGATTTTATCCACAAAACAGCTGAAGCCTGAAATAAAGCTAATTAATTTGTCAAACAGGACATTCCTTTCTGTACAAAAAAATGACTTTGCCTGAAACCACTATTATTTTAAGTGTATTCTTATTTATTAGTTTAATGTAAGTTGATTATTATTACCAGTATAATAATATAAATGCATTGTTAAGGCTTCCTTAATAACAGATTCCAGCATTTTTCTCATGATCGATGTATTTCCCATTTTCTCTCTACCTCTTTTCTTCAATAGCCATTTGCTAACTAGCACCATTCAAAGGGCCTAGGGAATTTTCGATAATCATAGCCATTACATTCATTATAAAGTTGGTGCACGCTGTGAGCTGCCTGGATGCCTTCACCAACCACAGTGAGAAATTAATTATTGTGGCTCTGTCCTCTTCAAATCAATGGTGATTATGATTTTATTGGACTGTCAGTATTCACGCTTCGATTTAAAAGTAATAACTTTGGTGGTCCCTTGCGGACTCGGCAGCAGGGCAAGTTATTGACCTGAAATCAATAACCTTTGAACTTTTGGCCTGACCCTGTTCAATTCCCAGCGAGTCTGACCCCTCGTCACATGCTGCTGCTTTATCATAGGCATATCAACTTGACTCGCACTTTATCACAAGTCAGGTGCCATAACCGTATATGAAATGTGGAGACATATGATGAATATCGGCTTCAAAGCAATTCCCCATGACAATAAGGGCCTCAATTTTGTGGACTGGAATGGATTTCTCCTCAGGAATCCGCTTCAAATGATGTTAGAGGCGAAGCAGGCTGACCCTGCCTGGATGCTTCTTTGTGAAGGAGCGAGACTGTTGAGAGAGGCCATGTACTCACTGCTCAGTGAGCACGTCACATTTCTGGTGCCAAAAATCATCAGACAGAGCTCAGTGATTGATGAGGCATGTCAGAATGACAGCGCAAAGAACTCCAACCACAATGTTCTGTTGGTCAGCAAATCAGTGTTGATGCCATTGGCCACTGTTGTCTGTTGCAAGCAAACAGATTGAAAATTTTGGGAGGGAGATCATGACATGTGGCAGGACATTGGCTGCTCTGTTTCTAGTCCATTGGACTGGAAGGCATTCAAATTAACAATGTAGTGAAATGATTGACACACTAACTGCTAAATTTATGATGTATATCATAAATCCCACAGGAAATCCTGTGGTGAAAAAAACAATTAAGCACAACGGTAATTATTTGTTGTGAGGGTTGCCTTCAGTTTTTAAAGTTGTGAAGTTGACATTTTATTTATGAGCGTCACAAGTAGGCTACTTTGACACTGCAATGAAGTTGCTGTGAAAATCCCCTAGCTGCCACACTCTGGCGCCTGTTCGGGCACACTGAGGGAGAATTTAGCATGGCCAATGAACCTAACCAGCACGTCTTTTGGACTGTGGGAGGAAACCAAAGCGCCCAGAGGAAACCCACACAGACATGGGGAGAATGTGCAGACTCCACACAAACAGTGACCCAAGCCAGGAATCGAACATGATTCCTGGTGCTGTCAGGCAGCAGTGCTACCCACTGTGCCAACATCCTGCCCACATAATCCATTATAATGCATTTCAATGAAAACGTAGACATCCAGAAGTATTCTTTCAACTTTACTTGAAAGAATTTCTTTCCCCCATGTGTCAGCATCTGCTTTTGCTTTTCCTAGTGACAGGGAGATAAAATGACATTGAGCTGATGATATAATACATGCCAAATAATTTTTCTTGAAGTACTTGATTTCTAAGACAGCCCTTGGAAGAGCCCCATTTATAACAAAACTTTTGATTTTGATCAATTTCAAAACAAAATATAACTTTAAAAAATGTCAACTGAAGATTGCAGTAGAATTGCCAAAGAATTACAGAACATGTAATGAGGAATAGATGATCATTTACTGAAACATTGTAAGGCAAACTACCACAGATCACGGTGTACAAGTTGACCTTCAAAATCTCCAAAAAATCTTCCAAAATCAGAGGTCAATTTATACAGTGAGGACAAAATTTGAATTAGGTGTGTGTGGTTACCATGTTGAAATATATAAAGTTTATTTATTAATGTCACAAATGGGCTTACATTAACACTGCAATGAAGTTCCAGTGAAAATCCCCTAGTCCCCACCCTCCGGCACCTGTTAGGCTACACTGAGGGAGAATTTAGCATGGCCAATGCACCTAACCAGCACATCTTTCGAACTGGAGGAGGAAACCCACGCAGACACGGAGAGCACATGCAAACTCCACACAGACAGTGACCCAAACCGGGAGCTGAACCCGGGTCCCTGGCATTGTGAGGCAGCAGTGCTAATCATTGTGCCACCATATTGCCCTATAATGCTGATGATTCACGTTAAAATAATGTGGCATAGGTTATTGAGTGGATGAAAGATACCTTTGGAAAAAAGCTACTGTAGGAAACTTAGAATCATAGGCTCCCTACAGTGCAGACGGAGGTCATTCAGCCTATTGAGCCTGCACCAACAACAATCCCACCCAGGCCCTATCCCTGTAGTCCCACGTATTTATCCTTCTAATACCCCTGAGGAGCAATTTAGCCTGGCCAATGAAACCAACCCACACATCTTTGGACTGTGGGAGGAAGCCGGAGCACCAGGAGGAAATCCACACAGACACAAGGAGAGCAATGCAAACCCCACACAGACAGTGACCCAAGGTCAGAATTGAACCTGGGTCCCTGGTGCTGGGGGGCAGCAATGTGAACCAACTGTGCCACCCCCTTGATTTTGTCACGGCTTTACAGTACCAAAGGTAGCATTGGCTTTAATTTCATTCCATTGACCAAGTAGGCTAGTACCAATGTGTATTGTGGCTTCTTATATATGCCCTGTGATTTTCACTCAAACTGTTTTTGAATCTTTCTATTCCACAGTTTTGTTTCCAGACATATCAAAGCTCATGGGCCTTTCCTCTTAACTGTCGATGTGGCATAATGGGTTCTGCTTTTGCTGCTGTCTAATGCCCAATCACTGGAAACTGGTCATTTCGCGATCAAGGTATTTTGGTCGTCTCCGATCTATCTTTGACACAACACTGCACACTTTTGTTCAATAAAGTGACAGCAAAAACTAGCCGTTGGTTTGAAACCATTGGTGAAATCAAGATTTTATTGGACAAACTTGAACCAAGTTTGTACGTGTTGCAGTTCTGGTGATGCTTTAACTATTGTGATGATTTTTGGAAGAGTCTTTCCCATATATATATACTTCCAGTACTCCTATGTTGCAAAAAGAATGAGTCTGAAGCGAGCCAGTAGCAGGAGACAGGTTAAAGTAAAGACACGGGACGATCTTATTGACTCATCATGTTGGTTGATCAGTGAGAAACTGATAAGATCAGGCAAAAGGTGACAAATGGGTTCGTGCCCCATTTTTCATCTCTTGCAATGTTGCCAGTCTCATTCTGCTGGCAAAATCTGCCAGCCCGATTTCAATTTCATTGGGTGATTTAAATATCAGAAGCAAGTCCCAGATGCTATTGACAGGGTAGCTTGTACTTAACCCTCGCTGGTCGAGTTCCTCACCAGCAAGAAGCATGTATGCTTCTCATCAACGGAAACTTGATGTGAAGGGCTCTCGCTGGTGGGACCAGAAGCCCCCCTGGTGGTTGGAGACAAGGCGAGCAGTGCCACTTGGGTAGTGCCAAGCCTGGTACCCTAGCACTGCCAGTCTGTAACCCAAGCACAATCCACCAGGCACCAGGCAGTACCAAGGGGCAGGCCCATGATGGCGATGGCAATGGCAATGGCGATGGCAGGGGGGGGGGGCAGCATTACTGGGGGGTGTAGGAAGAGGGGGTAATTTGCATCAGGTGGGTGTGGTAAAGTCCCGTTGTGTCAGTGGATGAAGTGACAGAGTCGTAGGTGTCCCAGCGCACTGTGTACACACCATAAACAGTGCACCAGGAGATCAGGGTGCCTGCACAATGGTGCCTCTAGTGCTCAGTATGTTGGAGCTCCTCCATTGCCATAGAGTAAAGGAGGCACAAGTTCTGCTTCTTCATAAAATACCTTTATTTCTTTGATCTAACTCCACGCACAATTCTCCATCAACCAATAGCGCTACTGTGGTCCCTTCAGACTATAAGACCATAAGACATAGGAGCAGAATTCAGCCACTCGGCCCATTGAGTCTGCTCCACCATTCAATCATGGCTCATATTTTTCTCATCCCCATTCTCCTGCCTTTTCCCCATAACCCTGATCCCCTTATTAATCAAGGGCCTATCTATCTCTGTCTTAAAGACACTCAATGACCAGGCTTCCACAAGCTTCTATGGCAAAGGGTTCCACAGATTCACCACTCTCTGGCTTAAGAAATGCCTCCTCATCTCTGTTTTAAAGGATCGAACCTTCAGTCTGAAGTTGTGCCTTCTGGTTCTACTTTTTCCCACCAATGGAAACATCTTCTCCATATCCACTCTATCCAGGCATCACAGTGTCCTATAAGTTTCAATAAGATCCCCCCCTCATTCTTCTAAACTCCAACGAGTACAGACCCAGAGTCCTCAATCATTTCTCAGTTCTTCATTCCAGGGATTATTCTTGTGAACCTGCTCTGGAACCTTTCCAAAGTCATCACATCCTTCCTTCAATGCAGGACCCAAAACTCCAAATGGGATATGACTAGAGACTTATAAAACTTCAGAAGTACATCCCTGCTTTTTTATTCTAGCTCTCTTGACATGAATGCTAACATTGCATTTGCCTTCCTAACTGCCGACTGAACCTGCATGTTAACCTTAAGATAATCCTGAACAAGGACTCCCAAGTTCCTGATTTCCAAAGCTTCTGCCATTTAGAAAGTAGTCTATGCCTCCATCCCTCCTTCCAAAGTGCATAACCTCACACTTTTCCACATTGTATTCAATCTGCCACTTCTTTGCCCACTCTCCTAGCCTGTCCAAGTCCTTCTGTAACCCTCCTGCTTCCTCAATACTACCTGTCCCTCTATATATCTTTATATCATCTGAAAACTTAGCAACAGTGCCTTCGGTTTCTTCTTCCAAATCATTAATGTGTATTGTGAAAAGTTATGGTCCCAGTATCAATTCCTGATGCACATCACTAGTCACCAGCCGCCACCCTGAAAAAGACCCCTTTATCCCCACTCTCCACCTTCTTCCAGTCAGCCAATTCTCTATCCATGTCAGGATCTTACCATTAACACCAACTTATTTGACAATTTCCGAAGCGGCATCTTGTCAAATTCTTTCTGGAAATCTAAATGAATCATGTCCACTGGTTTTCCTCTATCTAACTTCCTTGCTACCTCCTCAAAAAACTCTAATAGATTTGTCAGATGATATGTCCTCCCCTTAACAAAACTCAGACCTATTTTATCACGGAGTACTTGGAAGTCCGCGATCTCATCTTTAATAATGGACTCTAAAATCTTGCCAGTGACTGAAGTCAGGCTAACCACCTATCATTTCCCATCTGCTGCCTCCCTCTCTTCCTAAACAGTGATGTTACATTAGCTACTTTCCAGTCCTCTGGAACCCTCCCTGCCTCCAGTGATTCCCAAAAGGTCACCACCAATGCCTCTACAATTTCCTCGGCTATCTCTTTCAGAACAGCGGGGTGTAGCCTATCTGGTCCAGTGATTTATCCACTTTCAGACCTTTCAGTTTTGCCAGAACATTCTCCTCAGTGATGGCCACTACACTCATCTGCGTCCCCTGATTTTCCTGGAGCTCTGGCATCCCTCTGGTGTCTTCCACCTGAAGACTGATGCAAAGTAACTATTCCGTTCCTCAGCCATTTCTTTGTTTCCTATTATTACTTCTCCAGCCTCATTTTCCAGTTTTCTAATATATATTTTTGCTTCTCTCTTACCTTTTATATGTTGAAAAATACTTTCCTATCTTCTTTTATATGACTAGCTAGCTTACACCCATATTTCATCTTCTCCCCCCCTTATTGCTTTTTTAGTTGTCCTCTGCTTGCTTTTAAAGGTTTCCCAATCCTTTGGCTTCCTACTAATCCTTGCCACTTTGAATGCCTTTTCTTTCGCTTTTATGCTGTCCTTGACTTCACTCACGGATGCCGTGTCCTCCCCTTAGCATGTTTCCTCCTCCATGGGGTGAATTTCTGTTGTGCTTCCTGAATACTCCCAAAAGCTCCTGCCATTGCTTTTCCACCGTCTTCCCTGCTAGACTCCCTTTCCAATCAACTCTGGCCAGCTCCTCCCTCATGTCTTTCTGGTTACCTTTATTTAACTGTAATATCATTACATCTGATTCCAGCTTCTCCCTCTCAAACTGCAGGGTAAATTATATCATAATATGGTCACTGCTCCCTAAGGATTCCTTCACCTTAAGTTCCCGAATCAAGTCTGCCTCATTACACATCATCAAATCCAGAATTGCCTGTAGCCTCGTAGGCTCTGTCACAAGCTGCTCCAAAAAAAACATCCCTTCGACATTCCACAAATTCCTTTTCTTGGGATCCCAGTCCACCTGCGTATTGAAGTCCGCCATGATTGTTGCCTCTTTCATATGCCTTTTCTATTTCCTGATTTATTTTCTGTCCTACATCCTGACTATTGCTAAGGGCCCGTACATAACTCCCATCAGGGTCGTTTTGCCTTTGAGATTCCTCAACTCTACCCACAAAGATTCTATATCTTCTGATCCTATATCGCTTCTATCAATTTCACTTCATTCCTTACGAACAATGCAGCCTTTGCCCATCTGCCTGTTCTTTCGACAAGATACACATAATCCTTGGATATTTAGATCCCAGCCCTGATCCACTTGCAGCCATGCGTCTATGATGTCCACAATATCATACTGGCCAATTTCAATGTGGGCAACAAGCTCATTTACCCTGTTCTGTATACTGCGCGCATTTAGGTATAACACACTCATTCTTGCATTGACCACCTTTCTTCTCATACTTGTCAGCTTTTTTGTCCTGGCTGAGGTTAGATTCCTGTCACCTTCTATACTTTCTGTTGTATTACGCGGCCTGGAAATTTTACTAAACTCTCCTGAGCCACGCCGTTCCCCCCCGCCCACCCTGGCTCCTTTAACTAGTTGAAAGTCCTCATCATTAACCTTCTACCCTCTCTAACTTTGATTTTCTAATTCTCCATACAACTGAACCCACTCCCCCCTTGTTTAATTTAAAGCCCCATCTGCAACCTTGATTATACGTTTACTACCTCAGCCACGAGCTAATTAGCACAGGGTCAATAAGATTTAGGAGGTAAAATGCATGGCTCAAAGATTGGTGTGGGAGGAATGGGTTTGAATGCATGGAACATCGGTACCAATACTGGGGAAGAAGGGACCTGTTCTGATGGGACAGTCTGCATCTGAATTGTGCTGGGGCCAGAGTTCTGCCTTTATATATCAGTGACTTCTGTTGAATAATTGACATCAAATTAGGACTTAATTTGAAGGACCGTTAACCCATTCCAGACATAGCAACACTGGCTCCGCCTACCCCCCCTCGCTGGCAAGAATCACATTTGGGTTTTTTTTTTCCCACAAGTGCCATGTGAACGCAAGTGGGAGCTCGCCCAAAAAATGCACATTTGGCATTCAGAATTTTCCAATTCCACTCCAATGTCCACAACACCCCTTTATACTCTTGTAATGAAGTCCAAATAATTACCCAGTTGGGGACAGTGACTCTTGATTACCACTTTGACGCATGTATTCTCATGCAGCACAATTCCAATATTAATGCTCCTGACATTTGGTCTTGGGCATTTTCTTCCAGACAGACTCCTTCTCCATTCTCACACCAGTTTTTCATGAATGTTGAATTCCCTTGCTACAACAGTGTGATTTGACAAGTTTGACAAATGTTGTGACTGATGGCTTCAAACCAGCTTCATAATTTATTTATTTAGTTTAAACTTGCTTTTCTTGGTTGCCAAGCAGGGTCTGCACTGTGTCGGACGTCTCTTCAACTCCGATGCATCTTCGCAGCACAGCCTGTATCACCAGTCTAATCTTATACATCCAGTTATGAGATTCCAGATAATAAAACATGTATTTGTAGGGTTAAAAACTGAGGCCAAGCACTAATGCGAGTATAACATGCCATAACTATAAATGAGGTTGACTTTTACCTCAAGTATATGGGCAGCATGATGGCTCAGTGGTTAGCACTACTGCCTCACAGTACCAAAGACCCAGGTTCGATTATTCGCTTGAGCTGCTGTCTGTGTGGAGTCTGCATGTTCTCTTCGTATCTGCATGGGTTTCCTCCAGGTTCTCTCATTTCCTCCCGCAGTCCAAAACATATGCTGGTTAGATACATTGGACGTGCTAAATTTTCCCTCAGTGGGCAGGCGCCAAAGTGTGGTGATTAGGGGATTTTCACAATAACTTCATGATAGTGTTAATGTAAGCCTACTTGTGGAATTATTTAATAAATAAAGGCCCCCAAAGGCCTCACCCCACCTCCCAATAGACCCTTCCTCTCTGGCCCTGCCCCCTGACACTGTACGATACCCAGTGGTCAGTGCCAAGATGCACCCTGAGCATTGCCACTTTGCCCCTTGGGCAATGCTCGAGGAAAGGCTGGCACTACCAAGCTGGCAATGCTCGAGGACACAGCACTCCCTCACCCCAGACCTCCTGGGATGCCTCGATGGCAGCCCCCCCCTTCATTCCAGCAGGGTCAGGCTACCAGTTTCCCAATGGTGTGGAGCTGCTGTAAACCACGCTGAAGTGAAACACTCCTGGCAGGGGGATGGTGGGGAAGAGACTAGCGGGCTGCGAGATTTCAGTCTCGGGCCCGCTAATGATAATTAAATATACATTTGCCTATATTATACAGCTCAGTGCCGATTTCTCGGCAGGGTCACGCAGGCTTGAAATGTTGACTCTATTCTCTCTCCACAGATGCAATCAGACATACTGAGTTTTTCCAGCATTTTCTATTGGTTATGACTATCTTCCACAATGGTGGCCTAGCTGCTCAGGACTTTCTCGATGTTAAATTTTACTTGTAAAATAGTTGGCGAGAAGTTGCCTCCATCTTGGAGTACTCTCTCTCTCTCACTTACATAAAAAGTCTCCCTGATGCTGATTCAGTGATGAGGGACTGCTGTTGGCCCACCAGCTGATTAATTGAATGGTGGACATGCTCTCCCCACTATTGACTGGCTAATGAAGAGAAAAACACAGCCTGGTGGCTATTTCCCCACACACTATGTTCTTTTGACTGCCTTTTGTTGCCACTGGCCAAGTGCCAAAGCTTGGGAGAAAAGCCTACCCTCGGCCTGTAATTTGAGTGAGACCAAATCAGACTTGGTTAAAGAATATTCTTCCCCTCAGTCACTGAATTGGCTCTTGATATTCATGCATGAGCACTGACTGGATCAATTGGACAACATAACTCATAGGTCAGAGTAAATTGAATTTAGCAACAAATGACCCCCTGGAGAGGAAATTAACAGGTTGAAGATCTAACGGGGAAATAAAAATGACTCTACCTGTAAATGATAAATCCGCATATACAAACACTGAACAGTTTAGAGTCCATCATAAATAGCATCAGTCAAGTATAATGGAATATCAAACAACTGCCTCAACAGGACAAAGGCTTTGACAGATAAGCAATTACATTAGTCAAGTGGGAAAATCACACTAAACTAACCCACTTAAAATTGTGAAAATATATTGAATAGGGAGGGTAAAAATCTAACCTTCAGATCCTTCACATTCAGCTTCATTCTAGAGAGTTGGGTGAACATTAGCATTGTGGCAAGAGTAGCATTAAAATTTTCTTCAGTCCCACTCAGGGTTAAAATAAAAACACGGATTTACTTTCCCTGACTAATATCAAGAAACCAATCAAAAAACCCAAGATCAGGATCAAAATTTGTTTTTATGGCCCAGATTTGGATAATATGTCAAACTTCTAACAATGTGAAATTTATTAAAGTCTGCTGCAACCAAAGAATGGCCTCAGTTGGCCAAGGACAATATTTTCATCATGATAATAATAACAACACATTTATTGGTGGCACAATGGTTAGCAATGCTGCCTCACAGTGCCAGGGACCCAGGTTCAATTCTGACCTCAGGAGACTGCCTGTATGGAGTTTGCACATTCTCCCTGTGCCTGCATGGGTTTTCTCAGGGTGCTGAAATTTCCTCCCACAGCCCAAAGATCTGCAAGTTAGGTGCATTGGCCGTGCTAAATTGACCCTTCAGGTCCCAAGATGTTTTGGTTAGGTGGATTAGCATATGAGAAATGTGTGGGGATACAGGGATAGGATGGAGGAGAAGGCCTGGGTAAGTTACTCTGTCAGAGAGTAGGTGCAGACTTAATGGGCTGCACGGCCTCTTCTGTTGGAATGCAATTAATGATAACATTGGATCTGTTGTAGTGACCAATGGTAACATGCTGTAAGTGTCAGCTGACCCAGGAAGCTATGTAACCAATGACAAAAGGATATTGTGGTCAGCTGACTGGGCTTGTGGGAGCTTGGAATGGCCCAGGGTGAGGCCTCAAGTGTTGGAGTAATGAAGTTTCTTTATAAAATCTTTTTCTTTGATTTATAAGTTGGAGAAAGTTTTGTTTCAATTTATCGGCTCTTACAGAGGAGTTCCTTCAGCTGGATCAACATTTTCTGTCCTGTAGGGAATTCCATGACATTGGCCACAAGTCATCTAAAATAATAAGCTTTTCAAACATCAATTTTCTAGTTAAATTTTCAGCGCCAACAACTAGTGCCATCCAATTTAGTTGAAAGCATAGGGCCCAATTATTAACTGCTGTAAGTTAACACAATAATATTATCACTGTGTGAAACATTCAGAATGGCTATTTTATATTTAGACAGGAGCTGAAAATTCACAGGCAGCAACTTAGGAATGGTAGCAAACTTTACATACTATCATGCGGTGACTTCAATTTGTTCAGACCGTTCGACACAGCAGGAATCATAGGGCTGCAAAGAAATTTCGACACCACTGGATATCGACTCATGTTCACACGGTTGTTCTCAGCCAAGGAATAACACTGATGTTTTTCCAGTCAAGACACATATATAGAAACTGCCAGATTTCCCACTGATCGCAATGGAATAAAAGATTGAGTGTATTGTATGACAATCACTCAAGTGTATCATCAATTTTGTGCTCCAGCGGTTAGTTGAAAATTGTCATCATTTTGTTTTGTTGTTTTACTCCGTTCTTTAATAGCCCTCAGTTAGGCCTGGGAGTCATGCACGTGTGGTTAAAAGGGATTTTTAATTCACCAGGGAAAAAATTGTATAAAACACTGCTCATTGTGAATTTACTGTTTAGGAAATTGGGGCGCATGCGCAGTAATTACTGTTTTCACTGCTTTCCCAATAAACCAACAGAGCCAATTACCCTGCATCATATAAAATACCCAATTTTCATTTGTATTTATTTCCAGGATTTTCTCAGCAAATCAGAAGTCATAGGATATGGAATAGGCAAATTTGAACCTACCTGACTTACTTACACAGAAGACATCTTTGCATTTATATAGCACCTTTCATAACCTCTGATATCTGAAGAGCTCTTCACAGTTAGTGAAGTACTTCATAGAATCCTACAGTGCAGAAGGCGGCCATTCAGCCCATTGAGTCTGCACCACCCACAATCAAACCCCGTAACCCCATGCATTTACCTAAGCTAATCCCCTTTGACGTTCAGGGGCAACTTTAACACGACCAATCCACCTAACCCGAACACCTTTGGAGCATGGAAGCAAACTGGGAGGAAACCCACACAGGCACAGGGAGAATGTGCAAACTCCTCACAGTCACCTGAGCCGGGAATTGAACCGAGTCCCTGGTTCCATGAGGTAGCAGTGCTAACCATTGTGCCACCATGTTACCCCTTTCAAGGAAGCGCTCGTGAAGTAGAGTCATGGTTACAATTGAGGACGTGTGACAGTCAGTTTGCGCACAGCAAGGTCTCAGAAATAGAAATGAATCAAGTGACGAATCTGTCTTCATGATGTTGGGTGAAGGATAAATATTGAACATGGAGGGCACCAGGAGGTATCCCTTACTCTTATCCCCAAAGTGCCATGGAATCTTTTTCCAACTGAGGAGATAGATGTGCGAAAAAAAAAATCCTCCAAAAAGCAACCCCATGACTGCAACAAAAATGTACAGGCTTGATTGATTGATGCAGTAGATGGAATCATATGGCCATTCAATCCAGCAGGATTTTCTGGTCCTGTTGCTGTGAATGGAGATTTGGCTGAGTGCTTGCAGCGGGTTGTAAACGGTTGGAAAATCTTGCCGGCATAAACGGCTCCTTCCATCTCTGAAAACAGTTTTCAGTAATATTTGACCTGAGAATGGTTTCAATCCTTGCTTCATGGCAAGAGGTCCAAAATACAAAATTCCCAGCAAAAACAAGTACAAACGGCAATAACTTCATCAGTGTAACAAGTAAGGATTTAATACATCAGGTACAGCTAGAGGTGCAATAATAAATGATGCACTGGGTTAGTGATACTTTCTTTATATCACATGCAGTAAAATAAAATGAAACTTATCATTCGTTGTAATTCTAGTCAGCTGCATTTATGACCGTTTGGGATTGAAATACTTGAGCAGCCAAAGTGCCTCCAACTAATTTAATACTGCATTTACACTTAAGTAACTTGAACGTGGTGGTCAGTTCCCTCTGGAGATGGATAACTTGCCACACAGTCTCTTGAATATTAAAATATATTTTACAAAGTGTTTAACAGTTAGATGATGATATGTGTGCACTTATAAAGAAAACCTTATTAAACCTTAAATATTGTCTCAAACTCTGGAGTTTAGATTTACAGACTGTGAATCACTCCATTAGTTCAATTATAATCTGCGCTTTCAAAATATTTTCCAAATTACTCGCCAGCATTCATTATTCCTCACTTTATGTGACTGCAAACTCAAAGAAAATATACACTGAAACAAGAAATACGAGATCCAGTTCCCATTTCAACTCTCTTCCTTTTTAAGCCACTCTTAAAATTGCAAAAGCCCCCATTTAAATTGACAACGAGCATCTGGCTGGATGGAAGGGAGCAACAAGTGTGAATGTGAAATACTAGGTAACAGCTCCACCCTCTTCCCCTCATATAAAAACAGAAGCCAGGCAGTTTTAGCATTCAGGTCTTATCTGATTGATGCTCAATCGCCCACCTGGAATGTGTGGGTGTTAGCAGCAGGTAGGAGTAGAACTTCAGATAGATCGAGGCTGTTGGGCAAAGGGAATGCTCACCAAGAACAATGTCAGTCAGAGAATGGGGGCAGTATGTGCCACATCTTCAGCAGAGGAGGGAGAAAATTGGAAAAAAGATTAAAGTTAATTTATTAGTCACAAGTAAGGCTTACATTAACACTGCAATGGAGTCAGTGTGAAATTCCTCTCGTCACCACAGTCCAGCACCTGTTGGAGTCAATGCACCTGACAAGCACATCTTGCAGAACGTGGGAGGAAACCCACGCAGACATGGGAGAACATGCAAACTCCTCATATAGTGACCTGAGCCGGGATTGAACCCAGGCCCCTGGCGCTGTGAAGCAGCAGTGCTAACCCCTGTGCTACCATGCTGCACCCAAGAGAAATGAAGAGAAATGCAAACAAAATGTTGTAACTGATCTTGATTTGATTGATTAATCATAGAATCATAGAATCCCTACAGTGCAGAAGGCTGCCATTCAACTCATCAAGTCTACACTGACCACAATCCCACCCAGGCTCCATCCCCTTAACCCTATCTATTTACCCTGCTAGCGCCTCTAACACTAAGGGGAAATTTAGCATGGCGAATCAACCTAACCTGCACATCTTTGGAGATAACCCCAAATTATTGTCACATGTATTCGGATACAGCAAGAAGTATTATTTCTTGAGCACTATACAGGCAAAGCACACCATTCATAAAGTACTACATAGGAGGGAAGGAAAAGGATAGAGTGTATAGTTTTGCAGTTACAGGTAGGGTGAATGGAAAGATCAGCTTAATATATGATAGGACCATTCAAAAGTCTGATGACAGGAGGGAAGATGCTGTTCTTTAGTCTGTTGGTATGTGTTTTTGCATCTTTTTCCCAACGGAAGAAGATGGAAGAGAGTAGATCCAGGATGCATCGGGTCCTGGATTATGCTGGCTGAATTTCTGAGGCAGTGGGAAGTGTAAATGGAGACAATGGATGGGAGGCTGGTTTGTGCGATGGGCTGAGCTACATTCACAATCCTTAAATTGTGTTTTTAAACTCAGTTTTAACAAATTGCAAATGTAGTTCAATTCCCATAAGCAAGTTAAGGCTCCACTTGAATTATTAACTTTACATTTGGGTTATGACTCCTCATGGTAAATTTTCCCTTAGGAAACAGTCTTAAACAGCCTGACTTATAACAAAAGCTCAATTGAGTTCATGAGTGTTTTCCAGTTTGGTGAAAAATATAAACCAGTTAATGATGTTCTTTGCTTGATTCTGGATTATTTTTGTGTCAGTATTGCAATTAAATAAAATTAGACACTCACCTTTTAATTACCAACCAAATTAAATAAAATTATGCAAATTGTACATCTAATATTAGGAGGGAAGGTCTTGTAATGCAGTCCCTACATCTGGGACAGAAGCTCTGGGTTCAGGTCCCACTTTAGGATTTGATGGACAAGGAAGGTGCATTCGTAATGTGGTAATGCAGGTTGATTATAAGCCTGCAAATTTGTCCAAATGCCTGAATACAGGTGATGATAATGGAAGAGATTCCTGGTCAGTCACAATGCAGAAGACAATAGAAATCGATCAAAATACTTTTCCAAAAATAATCATGGAGCAATCCAATGGTCCATGGTTGCCATTGTCAATGTCTTCTTAGGGCCTGACACAAGGAGAAGAGGGCTAACATTACTTTGTCTTTGATGCCTGCATTGCCATTCTGCATTTGGCTGCATCTTCCAAGCTATCTGGGATTTCACATCAACTGCACTTAAAAGTTCATTTATTAGTGTCGTAAGTAGGCTTACATTAACACTGCAATGAAGTTACTGTGAAAATCCCCTAGTTGCCACAGTCCGGCACTGTTCAGATACAATGAGGGAGAATTTAGGGTGGCCAATGCACCTAACCGACACATCTTTCAGACTGTGGGAGGAAACCGGAGAGCCTGGAGGAAACTCATGCAGCCACAGGGAGAACTTGTAGACTCTGGACAGACAGTGACCCAAGCCCAGAATTGAACCTAGGTCTCTGGCACCGTGAGGCAGCAGTGCTAATCACTGTGACACCATCATCCCTCCATCAGGTGTTGAGTACCAAAGCATAGAAGCAGCATTGGACTGCAACGGTTCAAGAAGACAGCTTATCACCATCACCTCAAGGGCAATTAAGGATGCACAATAAATGCTGGCTGAATCAGTGAAGTCCATGCCTCTTGAATGAATTTTATAAAGGCTGAGAGAGACAGGGCAGCAAACAAGATGACTTCAAAGAAGCTAAAATATTGCATTACTTCAAAGCATTAAGGAACCATATCATATGAAACCTACCAGCTAAATATAACAACTTTTCGAAGATTTCAATTACTGAAAACAATATTAGAGAATAATTCATATCCAATAGTCTGATCATAAAATTTTAAAGTTATACATGCACTGCATGAAATGGTGATCCTGTTAACTAAATATTTCAATGACGTTAAAAGCAATTTACAAACTCAAACACAGATTTAATACTTTAGTAAATAATGTTTGCCACATTATTTTAAGTAAATAAGTAAAATTATTAATTTAGACAATACGTGTGAATATTCAACTCAAGTTAATCAGGCATTATGTGCAGTGGAAGGCATTTCCTGTTCATAGCTCCAAACATGGATTGTGCTCCTGTGGAAGCTTCTGGAACTGTCTTTTATATTTTTAATGGACACTCACAAGGGGTGACTAAGATGGCCCTCGGGAGTCAGGTGACCTTTGCTTCTTCAACACAGATGATCTCAAGCTTCCGGAAAGTTCTAATTGACTCACCCAATGTGGGGACTCTCTTTCGAATGGGCAGGCCGGGATGGCACATTTTCTGGAATTCACGTTTGCCAATGTTCAAAGTTAACGCCAAACACAGAATCAATGGGCATGTAGGATGGAATTTTACTGCCTTGCCTGCCCCAGGATTGTGGGAGTCGGAACTTTCAATGTTTCTGTCGATGTGAAGAGATTTCAATGATACATGTATAAGTGGCCTACATACCAGATGAGAGGTGATGTTTAAGATCTCCAAGGTCCCAACAGCAGTCCAAAGGTGTGCGGGTTAGGTTGATTGGTCATGGTAAATTGCCCCAGAGGGACAAGCAGGGTAAATATGTGGGGTTAAGGGGATAGGGCCTGGGCGGGATTGTGGTCGGTGCAGATTTGGTGGGCCGAATGGCCTCCTTCTCCACTGTAGGGATTTTATGATTCAGTGCTGCCCAAATCTTTTCCCAAGTACGACCCCATTTTTAGCCTCTAAGCTGGGATTGTGTGTGTGGGTGAGGGGAGGCAGTGGTTATTTTCAGCTGCTAATGGTGGAGACCCTGGGTCGGTGAAGAGGATTTGATTTGATTTATTATTGTCACAAGTATTATTGTCACATTGAAAAGTATTGTTTCTTGTGTGCTGTACAGACAAAGCATGCCATTCGTAGAGTTCATAAGAGTGAAGAAAAGGAGACGTGCAGAATGTAGTTTTACAGTTATGGCTAAGGTGTACAGAAAGATCAGCTTAATATAGGGTAGGTCCATTCAAAAGTATGATGGCAGCAGGGAAGAAGCTATTTTTGAGTTCTTAGGTATGTGATCTCAGGCTTTTGTATCATTTTCCCTGGGGAAGAAGGTGGAAGAGTGTATGTCTGGGGTGAGTGGAGTCCTTGATTATGCTGGCTGCTTTCTCAAGGCAACAGGAAGTGTAGACGGAGTCAATGGATGGGAGGTTGGTTTGTATGATAGACTGGGTTACGTTCACAACACTTTGTAGTGTCTTGCAATCTTGATTATGCTGGCTGCTTTCCCAAGGCAACAGGAAGTGATGACAGAGTCAATGGATGGGAGGTTGGTTTGTGTAATGGACTGGATTACACTCGCAACACTTTGTAGTGTCTTGCAATCTTGGTTAGAGCAGGAGCCATACCAAGTTGCAATCCTTTGGAAAGGATGTTTTCTGTGGTGTATCAGTAAAAACTGGAGAGAGTTGTTCCTGAGGAAGCAGAGGCACTGGTGGGCTTTCTTTACTATAGCATTGGTGTGGAGGAACAAAGAACTCCGAAGCAGCAGTGGGCTGCCATGGGGTTTGGACTGAGTGGTAATCCTTCGTCACATGAGTCGAAGTCTCGTCGGGTGAGTCACCTGACAAAGGAGCCGCGCTCAGAGAGCTAGTGGCTTTTGCTACCAAATAAACCTGTTAGACTTTAACCTGGTGTTGTGGGACTTCTTATTGAAGCTACATTGACAGTTAAGTGCCTAAGGGTGGGGTGAGAGTGACTGTCTTTGACATCAGTGCTGTAAAAGTCCTGGCAAAAAGGAGTCAATGGGAATTGGGGAATGATTCTCTGCTGGTTGGAGTCATACTGGCACAAAGGAAGATGGTTGTAATTATTGGAGGTCAATCATTTCCACTTCAGGACACAAGTGCAGGAGCTCCTCAGGATGGATTACTGGCCCAACCATCTTCAGCTGCATCATTAATGATCTTCCCTCCATCAGAAGTGGGGGATGTTCACTGATGATTAAACAACATTCAGCACCATTTGTAACTCCTCAGGGACTGAAGCAGTCCATATCCAAATGCAGCAATGCAGGATAATTTCCAAGCTTGAGCTGACAAGTGTCAAGTAATATTCAAGCCACACAAGAAAGAATCTAACCATTTTCCCTTGACAGTCAATGACATTACCATTGCTGAATCTCCCATTAAAATCTTCAGAGTTACCATTGACCAGAAACAGAACTGGACCAGCCATATAAATACAATGGCAACAAGAGCAGGTCAAAGCTATGGATCCTGCAAGACCTGTCCAGCACCTACAAGGCACAAGTCAAGTGTGTGTTGGAACAATCTCCACTTCTCTGAATGGTGCAGTTCCAGCAATACTCAAGAAGCTTAACTCCATCTCGGACAAAGCAGAGAGTTTGATTGGCACCCCATCCACAGTCATTCACTTCTTCCACCTCATACACACAAGAGCACCACTACATGCCACCTGCAAGATGCACTGCAGGAAACTACCAAGACTTCTTCGACAGCACCTTCTGCCAGGACCACTGCTATCTACAGTGCAAGGACAGTGGACACATGGAAACAACAGCCCTTGGAAGTTGACCACACCTCACCATCCTGACTTGGAAATATATCACAGCTCCATTACTGTTACCAGATCAAATTCCTGGAATGTTCTCCCTAACAGCACTGTGGGTGTACCTACACTACATGGATTGCAGTGGTTCAAGAAAGCAGCTCACCACCATCTTCTCAAGGGCAATGAGGGATGGGCAATACATGCTGGCCTAGCCGACAGATCCCACATTCTTTGAATGAATCAAAAATAATACATAGAACTGTCTGGATTTATCAGGTTCAGAATTCATGGAATCATAGGATCCCTACTATGAAGGAGGAGGCTATTTGGCCCATTGAGGCTGCACCGATAACAATCCCACCCTGGCCTTATCCCTGTAACCCCACAATTTACTCTGCTGATCCCCCTGACACTAAGGGGCAATTTTACATGGCCAATCAGCCTAACCTGTCTTTGGACTGTGGGAAGAAACTGGGGCACCCGAAGGAAATGTACACAGACACGGGGAGAATGTGCAAACTCCACATGGACCGTCATCTGAGGCCAGAATTGAACCCAGGTTCCTGGTGCTGTGAGGTAGGAATACTAACCACTGCGCGGCCGATAATTGTTGCTTGTTTTTTTTTCAGAAATTGCCTAGTGTTGAAACGAGACATGCTGTCAAAGCTTTTCACCTTGCACTCAACAGGGCAGATTATCAAATCTCAAATCAAAGGCAACGTATACTGTCTGAGCTCAGGATGCTGATTTGGCAAGTGGACTCTGAATGGTAGACCTGACCTTCTCTGTCCTGTTAACGTGCTCCCCGAGGAGCTGAATAGGATGCTAATTGGAGGTGACTGGGTTTTTTACTCCCCAATTTTCACCCTCCCATTGAAAAGCAGAGTGCCTCTCTGAGATGTGGGAATCCTGAGACATTCTCGAGGAACAACATTTTTAAATGGTGCCCATGCTTGTTCCTGCTCCAGCCAGTAATTGAAAAACTGGCCCAATTAGTGTGCATAATATATCAATGTATGTGGAGGAATTATGCATAAATACGAATGAGATTCACCCATATGCCGTTCAGTACAAAATATACAAAAAATCCTCTCGGCATCTAATTATATACTAATCCAACATCTGAAATAAAAGCTTGGGAATTAAACCAAGTGCAACATTTATATGGAAGAGATCATTTGTTTAGCCCTTTACATGATTATAGGTCCAGATTATACTGGATTTACACAGTGTAAGATATGACTGAACAATGTCTAAACTGGAACAGTTCCACGTGGTATGTTTCATAAACAATACAAATTAATCATTGGTTCCAGTCACTGCAGGATATTCCATCAGATGTGCAGAAATGTGGGGGATGATTCTCCCAAAAAAAAATTCTAAGTGTTGAATTTGCGCAAAAAATTCAGCCGGATTTTCAAAATGAATCTCCCACAAACACTGCATTACAGAGTGCACTAGTGTGAATCACACTAAAAATCAATGGGCGGAGGCCACTCACGTTGGCAGCATAGTGCTGAGTGGGCCATTGTGCATGTGCCAAACTGTCAGTGCCAAGATTGGCACAAATATAGTGGCCCCTGTCTGCTGGTCTCCTGTTTGCTGGCCAGCTCCGCGACCCTGCAATGCCATCTGTGACCGTATCCCATGGCCTGACCGCTGGCCCCTTAAACAACCCCAGGCTTAATCTCAATCCCCCAACATCTGCTGGTAGCCCCAATATCCTGCATCCCCCAATTCTCCTCCTAACTCCCCCCTGCTCCCCACAACCGGCAGCCCCGTCCCCTTACCCCGCAGTGCCGACACAAGCCCAGACCCCACCATCAGACTGACTCATTCCCCCCAACCCTGATAGCCAGCCCCAATTGTTGCCCTCCACCACCGATCCTGACTGCAGGGTGGGAGAAGGATCCTTCCCCTACCAATTGCCTCTCACAGGCCATGCCCCCATTAGGCCCCACCTCCTTGGCTTTGCCCAGTGCCTGATGGGCAGTGCCAGGATGCCCTCTGGGCCTTGGCACTTTGTCCCTTGGTGCCAATGCCCAGGGGCACCTCCCCCCACCACTGTCCAAACCACTGAGGGGGCACAATTGCCCCCCTTCACTCCAGCAGGGTCAGGCCACTAACTTCCTGCAAACAGGAGCTTTAGTAAACCCCACTGAAGTGAAATATTCCCGGCTGGGGGGAAGGCTAACTGGCCCACAAATGCCATTTAACTTGCATTTAAATAACCCACTGCATAATTTATGCAGCTCTGCACCTATTTCCGGAGCCGACATTCCAGAAATCTGGCACTGGGAGATGGGCTCAGGTCTGGGCACCCTGTGTGGATTGTGCAAATCCAGCACTGCTGAAATTTCCCATCTTGTTATGTGAAAAAAAAATCAGCACGGTGGACTGGGAGAATCACCCCCATGCAGTTTAGGTAAATTGTCCATGCTAAGTCGTCCTCTTAGTTCGATGGATTTGCCATGGCAATCATGTGGAGTTCAAGGGAAAGGGGTCGAGCATATAATCTCTGGTCAGAGTGTCAGTGCGGAGGTAATGCACCAAATGGCCCCTTCTGCACCGTAAGGATTCAATGATTTGAAATTGCCTCTTCATGTTCAAAGTTACCTCGGTTAGGTGAATTAGCCATGGTAAATGTGCAGGGTGATGGGGATAGGGTGGGAAGGAGGGCCTGCGTGAGATGCTCTTTTGGAGAGTCGGTGCAGACACGATGGGCTGGATGGCCTCTTTCTGAACTACAGGGATTCTATGAATCTATGGTTCCATATGGAAACAGTAACAATGAGCGAGCCACTCAATGGTCAGAGTTCCTAGCCCAATATGGCCATCACAAATTCCCTTGATGGAAGTAGCGCAGTCTTCTATCTGCCGAACTGTAGCCACTGGAGAACCAGCCCATTAATGACAGCACTATGTAAATAGATATAGGAGCACACAGAGCTATTGAGCTGCTACACAAAGATGGTGTGTTTTACTTAAGCATCAGTTCCCTAGGCCTTTATCAAATTAAGCATGGGTCAATTGGAGCAATGGAAGAAAATGTCCTGTTTTGGTATTACTTGTTACTTATAATCATACGGATATAAAAGGATTGTAACAGTTGTGCAGTTTAAGAGAATTAATATGAGTAAAACGAAAGGACAGAGTAGGCAGTGCTTGGGGCAAAGGAGGGATTGGTCAAGGGAATTTGTCAATTGGCTGGAGGCAGCTCATAATACTATGCATTTCCCTTGCTCACCTTTGCAATCTAATCCTTTCTCCTCAGGAATTTTCAAGGCAACTTCCTTTGAATAGCTGAGCATGCAGTGAATGGTACTGAATACTGAGACTCAAGATGCACGAAAAGAACCCTTCTGAATCTGTATGGACAGCAGGGTTATTGATTTGAAACATCAATGCTTTGCTCAATGAGAATCATTATTGGTGCTTGGCTGTCATTGCATCAGAATTCAGCTTCTATGCGTGGCAGGAATTATGAGATGGTTGGTGAGAGGACAGCCTTCGTCTCCCAGAAGCCAAGCTGGTCTTGGTTACAACTGAGGACTGGCGCAATATGAAATAATCAAGGCCACCATCAGAACGCTGGAAACAGACATGCATTGAGAGGATTTTCAAAGTGGTTTCATTGCAGAGCTAATGTAAGCCGACTTGTGACAATAAACTAAATTACTCAATGCCTATGGTCAGAAACAAGTTGAACGTTGAGTGAATGAAAGTCTTTTCGGATGAGAAACAATGTTTCCTGATAAGCACCATGGAAGTCTGTGTTTGTCAGTCTATGATGGCCCAGTGTCTGTGGTAATCTAACAATGCAGGCTAATCTCAGTCCCTTTTGGTCCTGTTTCTCAGCCTCTGCAGGGAAGGTAATGTAGCGTACAAGCAGTGGCTTGCTGAATCACTGTGTGCGAGGAAAACTGATGGAAGTTTCTGACATTCCCAGAGTGGTTTAGAAGCATTCAAGGATCAGAGCCACAGTAACTTTATTGTCACAAACAGTGCCGTAAAACCATACAATTCTTGAAGCATCAGGTGGCACAAGTATTTGATGGACTCCTTGTTAAAACCTTACACGTTGTTCCTTAGTGAGGTCTAGATGGCTGCTTTCTGAAAACCCACATGTTGTAAGAGCTTCTTCACTCTTACCTATTTTATTCTCTTCTTGCAACCAGTTGTTTGCTGTCTTCCCTGCTATTGCCTCTCTTACTCTTGAACTGGGAACAATAAGGTGGAAGTTCACAGGCGTTGCCAAGTTCAGTAATTGTGAGCAAATAACTTCAGGAAAACAGCTTTAGCCCTCCAAAAAAAAATGGATTGTTAAATGAACTGACTGCCAAACACTGGTCAAGCCAGTCAAAGGTTTGAGTCAAATGCAATTTTGCTTCTGGTGCAATGATTTCAATGTAATTCATGTTGCCTCGATTTGGCTTCCTTCTTCGCAGTCTGCACGTTTCTGAGCATCCTCAATCTGGTATCATTCTGCTTGCCCTTCCCAGAGATTCTGCAGAGCCTCTGTAGTGGATACCAAGTTCAAACAGTCGCCATTACTAAGCGCACTAAAAGTCTTGGGCATCTGTCCCTGAGGTTAATGGCAAGATCTGTTCCTTTTCTGTTTACAGAAAAATGTGGGATAATGATTGACTGCCAAGCAACTTAAGTTATGATGGTGCTGGAGTGAGGCGACTTCATGTGAGCTATCCCTAGCATCCTCTCTAATTCTTTCTTTTACTCTAGTGGGGCTAAAATAACTGACAAGTGCATTGATTAGTAGAGGTGAGGATCCCTTTAAATGGCACTGCTGAAAGCTGTGTTCCAAGTGATCCTATAGTGATTATAGAATTCTACAGTGCAATTTGCACTGACTACAATCCCTCTCAGGCTCTATTCTCCATGCATTTACGCTAGCTAGTCCCCCTGATAGTAGGGGACCATTTAGCATGGCCAATCCACTTAACCCGCACATCTTTGGACTGTGGAAGGAAACTGAGTACCCAGAGGGAACCCACTCAGACACAGTGGGAGCACGCAGACTCCACAAAGATAGAGACCCAAGTCAGGAATCAAACCTGGGTCCTTGGCTCTGTGAGGCAGCACTGTTAAGTACTGTGCAACCACGCTGTCCCTCAGTGAGGTACGTCATTTTCTAAAATTGTATAGTTTGCCATTGTTTCTCATTTTAGGTTGTTTAATTTTATTTATTATTGTCACTCATACTGGGACACAGCGAAAAGCAATATCTCTTGTGTGCTATGCAGACAAAGTATACTGTTGACAGAGGAAAGGGGAGGGTAAAAAATGTAGTTTTACTGTCATAGCTAGGATATAAACAGAGCATTGTTACAGAGTTTAAAAGAATTAGAGTACAGTTTTAAAAGCATAGAATCAGAGTAAATGATAGAATTAGAGCGGATGCTGGGGATAGCTCACAAGAAGTCGCCTCACTCCGGCATTATCTTGACTTAAGTTATTTGGTAATCAAAAATCATTATCCCGCATCTTTCTGTGAACAGCAATGGAACAGATCTTGACATTAACCTCAGGTACAGATGCCCAAGACTTCTAGTGCGCTTAGTAATGGCAACTGTTTGAACTTGGTGCTCTCTACAGAGGATCTGCATGATCTCTGGGAAGGACAAGCAGAATGATACTAGATTGAGGATGCTCAGAGACATACAGACTGCGAAGCAGGAAGCCAAATCCAGCCAATGTGAATTACATTGAAATCATTGCACCAGGAGCAAAGTTAAGGCTGGGACATACACAGGGAGATTAACAGAAAGACATCAAAGAGTAAAATCAGATCATCTGTTTACATCTACAGAGGAATTTTCTTGTGAGGGAATGTGATTCCAGATTTGTAAAATATTTCCTTCAGAGACAAACAGGTTGTCCAACAGTAATTATCACTGACCTCATTGTTTAAAAACTCAGTTACTCATGACTGAATAAGCTGCAACTTTTTGGCCATCTTTAAGAGAAAGTTTGTCGTGGGTAATTAGCCTAAGCTCACACCAGGATTGTGATCTCTGTGCAAAGTTCATCAACAGAGAGCAGAACAGCAGAGCTTGTGAAAAATAAAGTATGTCACGGACAGCATTTTTTGTATTTCCACCATTACCCATGCATTGACCAGCAGTTATTGTCTGCTTTCTCCTCTAATTATGCTGAGAACTGATAACCTTGCTGCTATTAACATAGAATAACTGGGACTATGCCTCTTCAGATGCCATGCTTTGTGACTGTTATAGGCTTTGATTTTAATCTTTTAATTACACTTCAAGTAACCAGACCAAGTCAGAGTTTTCTTAAACAGCTGTTTTAATGCAAGCTATAGCAAATACACTGGAAACCCATGGTTCACATCTCTGTCACTATATTCAGAGATACATAAGCAATTATAGTTTTCGAATTTGATTACAAGTAATTAACATAAATCTTTCACAATCATTTTATGTTTGCTTCATTATAATAGCCAATTGTTGTGAAAACTTAATATATTGCTACAAATGATAATAGTTTAGCTCATGGATCACTCCCTTTCTTCTAGTTATAGGTGTCTTATTTAATGAGCTTTGCCCAGGCTCTTATAGAAGGCTCTTATAAGAAGAACATTTAGATCATAGCTTGTATGATTTTTATACCTGTGTGATTATTAACCCTTTCAGTGAGATAGATAATCATAGTTCTGCAAAGGCCACGATCACTGATAATGCCCCACAGCATGGTCCTGGTCCCAACCCTTGTTCCTGTTCTGTTCGTTAAGCTGTCATCACTCTCATGCCACATGAGCATATGAGCTACAAAATGTGAACTTCCAAAGAGTAAACACAATGTTGACAATTTTTTGTAAAACAAAATGGAGCTGAAAGACTTGGTGAGCTTTTCTTTTCTGCCAGTCAACTGAGGAACTACAAGACCGCTGTGCTAATCTTTATGTCTGGGCAAGTCTTGACAAAGGCACAAGTGCAAATGACCTTTCTGGACATATCCTTGAGAAGTAATTAAAATGCAAATGACCCTTCCATGGGTACTGGCCATACATCTCCAACTAATTAAAAATGCTTCCTTCATTATACAGCTGCAAGCTCTGAGAGTGGAATTTACAGTTCCCACCAGCTGTCAAGATAATGGTGGACAGGGGCACTAAGTTTAGCCTGCGGGAAAAAAGTGAATTTCCCACCAAGGGAAAATTAGTTTGAATTTTGTTCTCCTGTTTTTAATGACAGGTTAATAGTGGGTTGAGTTTCCCAGTGATCTATGTTGGGAAGCATATTTACATTCATTTGCATCTCATGAATGCTCACTAAGAGGCCAACTCCATCAAATTATGTTCCCCTCCAAATTAAGTTCCCTGCCGCAGAGAATTAGAGTGGTCTATATTCTGACTATTTATATATAGCCCACACTTTGCGAGCTTCAGTTCACCAATGACTTGGAAGTCAGTCCATGCTGCCTTTGCCTATCTTTAAGAGTGTTGCTGCAGGATACAGGGTACCTGTTGTTCCCCTGCACCAAAGCTGGGCACAGGAGGCAAGACCAACAGAAATGCGGGGGACAGAGGCAGGTTTTGGAAGTGCTCAAGGAACAAAATAGAATGATAAAAGACTGTCCTGGGGCAAGAATTATTAGACTGCCCAAGGAAACTAACCTGGGGCTGAGGCTATGCTGTCAAGGGTCATATTGAAATGACTGTACTGGGCTTGAGGCCACCATGTTGGGGCCACATTGAACACGCTGTGGGATCACAAAAAGCAAATCCAGTATACTTGTGCTTGGTACCCAGGGGAACTCACAGGAATTATCCATTTTGAGTTCTCCCAGCTGCCAGAGATATTTGAGGGAGCGCGGTGCTTTGACGGTTGGCTCCTTGGTGATGTGGTACCCACAGGAGACCTGGTTAGCTTCACCCATTTGTCAGCCACAGAGTGCAGTTGAGGAGAAATACAATGCTGCACATTTTGCCACAAGGTCCTAAACAGAACTGACTTTTGGTTGCTTAAAGATGCGTTTCCAATGTTTGGACTGGTCAGGCTGGGCTCTGTAATACTCACAACAGAGAGGTCCTGTATCATTCATGTTTACTGTGGTCTTGTGGAAATTAAGTTATGACAAACAACTCTGTTAAGCACTGGAAAATGATTATTAGCCTACTAGGCCTTCAGTGAAGCCAATACTTACATACACAGAATAAGAGACTAATCTAACTTTGTGTCAGTTTCATAAACTCTGCATTCCAGGCTAGGATACAGGATAAAAACAAAGAACAAGTTATCATGACAATTACCAAATAACAAGACATGTTGATGTAATTACGTTCACGAAGAAAATGGTTTTCTATTGGATAAGAAAGGGCAAAAAGTTATACTATGATTGGTGGACTATGTATACAAATGAGGGATTAGAAAGTTGCTTGTTTCTTATTTGCTGTAATTAACTACAACTGCTAAGTAGCTATGAATCGACAGAACACCACAGTGAAATTCATTGTTCACGGTGGCTGTTCTCCTTGCTAGCAGGTTAATAAAAAAACTTGAAAGATTTGAGTACTCGCTGTGCACTATTTGGGTGAATCCTCAACACCCTGCACAACCTAAAACTGTGAAGTGGGGATGTATGACTAGAGGACGATCGGAAAAACTAGATGTCTGCTTGGACAAGGAGGACTTGAGAGGTGAGGAATATCACAAGGGCAAGGGTTCAGACAAAGAGGATGTCACTGCACAAGAATGACACTGCAAATATACCCATGACAACCTCAGTAGCTAGCAGAATAAGGTGAAGACAAGTTTTTGTGATCAAAGTTCTCTTCAGGTTTTGATACAGGGCTAACAACAAAACTTCCATTGTCAGCATCAACATATCAATCTCACAACGTTCATGGAAGCAGCATAAGTCACCTTCAACCTCAATGAGACAATCCTAACAAGATACTAGGCAGTAGCTTTGGCAGCATGTGGTCCCAGTCGAATGTGATTAGCACTCCACTAGTGCATCTGCTCAAGTAACTACACATAGTGTAATCCTTTCAACCAGAGTGTCAAGTCAGCAGGAGTGGCAGTTTTCAATTGGCTGAAAATTGCACACATGCATGCACTCACGCTAGAATGACTGCAGCTTAGCAAGATGACACTAACAAGAGAAACACTCATCACTGGTGTGGGCTCAACTGTCTTGAGAGGAAGCAACATCTGGACAGCACCATCTCTCCAATCACCAGCTCTCACGGTTGAAGAACGCAGAAGTCTAATCTTGCTCCGGAACCTCAGTATGCTTTCAGACATCAGGATGCAGTGAGCTGTTTACTCTACTGGATGTACTCAAAGCTGTGAGCTATGTTTCCTCTCAGACTATGGCTGAACAGGGCCATTATTTGATCATTTACAAACACTTTTGACCACATATTCATCAGAAGCCTACCATGTCTGCATCCCATATTGTCTTGGTATTTGGAAGAGATGTGGCTCAGTCAGTATTAATCTGACAGACAATGACAACTTCTTCCCTGCATAGATCCTTGGATGGCACAGTGGTTAGCACTGTTGTTTCACAATGACGGGAACCCAGGTGCAATTCCAGCCTCAGGCCACTGCCTGTGTGCAGTTTGCATATGCTTCGCGTGTCTGCATGAGCTTCCTCTGGGTGCTCCAGTTTCCTCCCGCACTTCAAAGATGTGTGGGGCAAGATGAATGGCCATTCTAAATTGTCGCTTAGTGTTGTGGATGAATAAAGAACAGCTGCAACAATTATTTAATAATAATAATGGCAATAGTGGCTTTAAAATAGCTATTCTAGCTCAGAGTGAAGCATTCTGGGAATTTTGGTCAACTTGTGGATTAAAACAAGATTCAGGTGGTAAAGAGGCTCTGGTCTGGGAGCTGTGATCTGAAGCTTCCTGTATTGGTCAGATCAGGGAAGTTGATTACATTAACTGTGACACTGTGGCTCCAATTTGTAGCTACTGTGTATGGGACATGTAAAATGAACTAAGCAATATGGCGTCACTCAAAAGTAATTTCACTGGATGATCGAGTCATGTGATCGGTTTTTGGTGACACAGTTGGCTGGACGACAGAGAATCTTCCAGAAGCAAGTGGGGGAGAATAGTGGATAAAAGACATTTAAGTTCTTTGTTTGCAGCGATAACTCAGAAAGACCAACCACCGCAACAAAGTTTGTATCCTGAAGAATGCTTCAGAGAGAAGAAAATTGATTCGATGGCAAGGATATTTCTTGGCCAAGGTTTTCGCTAATTCTGTAGTATCTATTTTCAGTTCAATATTTAAAATTGATGTTCAGTTAGAGTTAAAGTTCAGTAAAGAGTTAATGAGTTGCAACTATTTACGTTCCAGTTGGTCTAGAAGTGTTAAATAAAGAAATAATTGAACTACTGTCCTTGTTTGTCTCATTAAATTGGAATGCATGGAAGGTGTTTAAATTAAAGCTATATAACAGTGTCGGTCCGATTAGCAGGGTAATAGGTTAAGGGGATAAGACCTGGGTGGGATTGTTGTTGGCAGGCTCGATGGGCAGAATGGCCTCCTTCGGCACTGTAAGGATTGAATTATTTGAATTAAAATCCTGCTGAGCACTCAGGTGGTGTGCAGAAGCATTGCTTTCATTACACTGTCCATCTCGACACCATCCATCTCACAAAGGCTAATACTTTCTCTCTCTCCTGGGTCAGTGAATCCCATATTAGTTTGTGTTCTGTGTCTTTGCAAAAAGATTCCATAGAGAACCATTCAGCAGTCATACAGGAACAAAGCAAAATTCTCACAGGTAAATAGGTGATTTCATAAGATAAGCACACACCTGACATGGATCCACGTGAGAATGGGGCAAAGACCTTACACTATCATTTTTATTATATATTTCACCACTGCTTATTGCTAAATTTAAAAAAAAACTGGACAATACCTTTTAAAATAATTGACGACTATAACTTTCAAACAAGAGTGGCAAATCTGGCAGCATTGAAGAAATGTGAAATGTGTCCCTTGATACAGGTGAAGAGACACTAATGCGGCATGGTGGCACAATGGTTAGCACTGCTGCCTCAAGCTCCAGGATCCAGGTTTGATTTCAGGCTTGGGTCACTGTCTGTGTGGAACTGCACTTTATGTCCGTGTCTGTGTGGGTTTCCTCCGGGTGCTCTGGTTTCCTCCCACAGTCTGAAAGTTCTCCCTCAGTGTACTCTAAAATGCGCCAGAATGTGGCGACTAGGGGATTTTCACAGTAACTTCTTGCAGTATTTATGTAAGCCTACTTGTGACACTAACTTTAAACTAATGACCTCTGTGGGCTGCAGAGATCAAATTCAATGGGAATCGCACAAAGGTCATCTATATTTCATAAGCAAGACTTGACCATTGGGGTCTATTGGTCTGTGAGGGCAAAGGACCCTCCAAATTTCCTTTCATATTCTTAATAGTGGGGGCAATACCAGTCTCAGGAACACAGACAAAGAAATGTACACTCTTTGTCAAAATTGAACCTCAGCAAAAATGAGGGGTTGGGAAATACTAATAAAGGGAGAAAGCAAAATCAAAACACTGTTCTGTTTCTGGAGAGATCAGGACTGTTTAAATTAAACCTTCTCCTCTTCATAATACTCTCCAGTAGACATATCAAGGGCCACTGAGTAAAACCGATTTTGATTGTTTAAAGTCAGGCATGTGGAGATTGGGAACTAAGAAAGAAATAACGTTTAGATTTTGATGCAGAGATGAAAACATACTACAGGGAGGCATGGAAGGCACGGGGGTGGCAGGGTGCACAGTGGTTAGCACTGCTGCCTCAGTGCCAGGGACCCGGGTTCAATTCCGATCTCGGGTAACTGTCTGTGTGGAGTTTGCGCTTTCTCTCCATGTCTGCGTGGGTTTTCTCCCGGTGTTCCGGTTTCCTCCAAATATGTGCAGGTTAGGTTGATTGGCCATGCTAAATTGACCCGATTGTCAGGGGATTAGCAGGGCAAATATCTGGGGTTACAGGATTAGGGCTTGGGTGGGATTGTGGTCGGTGTGAACTCAATGGGCCAAATGGCACTGTAGGGATCCTAAAAAAATACAATAAACACCATTGCAAAGTAGATGTAGGTGAAAAGGTTCCAATGCTGGTCACAACAAATATTTGTTACATTCGCAAAATACTGACTTCAGTGTGACAACATAAGGATAATCACTAACCTTGAACAGCAACTCTGCTGAGGCCAACTAATGTCTGCCTGAGTTCCAAGGGTTGTGTGAATTTTTCAGCCACCATTTTCCCTGTGTAACTGAAGCATCCTTACTTTTACGTTCAGTTCCTCTTGCAATAAAGAATAATGTTCATTTAGCAGAACTGTATGAGAGTGCAAGTGGGTGTAGTCGTGTGTATATTCAGATCTTTGAGTAATAAATATTTATCTTTTGTTTAATACTTATGAGAAAACCTGTCATTTATATCTTCTTGATAATTACAGCACTCTGCAGCCAGTTGGGAGATGGATCCATCTCGTCCATAACACTATTGCTTTATCTCTTCCTCTGTTTCCTTCTGGCTCTGCTGTGCTCAATTTCACCAGTCCTTGCCAGATGTTCTCATTTCACTCTCCTAATTATATGCCCAAGGAATTATAGGTGTCTCTTGCTAATCATTTCTAAAAGTTCTTCTTATGTGTCTGCTTTCCTCAGAACTTGTTCATTAGTTGTCCAACCAATCTTCATAAAACCTTCACAGGACCCATGGGGGTGATTTTGCAGCCTGGGATTGTGCCAATCCCAGAAAATTGTACGTGGATCTAAAAACAGGCTTTGTGTCAAGCACCAAACAGTTTACAATCATCCCAATCCCTCACCCTAATGTAAATCGGATCTTACTCATAAATACGCGAGTCCAAATGGCATATTTAAAAGTAGAATTTAAATATGCTTAGCCCCTTCGACACTTGATTTTCTCAGATCCCGGGATCTTCTGAACCTGGTGACAATCAGGTGTGATGGCAACCTCAGGTGGCTCAGAGTCCATGAAGCTCCCAAGTGTTCGGGAACATGACTGAGCAATGTCCATCTGGCAGTGGCCCTCTGGCAATACCAGCATGGCACACTGGTTTGCCAGGTGTGAAGTGTCAAGGGGGTGGGGCCTGACTGGGGGTCATGAAGGGAAGCAAGAGGAGGGTGGGGCATGAAATAGGGGCATGTCAAGGTCATGTAGGGGGACTTATTGGGAGGGCCCCAGTGCTCTGTTGGTGGAAATCTTTATCAGAGAGGTGAGAAATCATGCCACTGATGCAGGTGGGGAGGCCCTGATGTCTGGGGAGGGGTGGTAGTGGGGGTAGGGCGTTACTGGGGGAAGAGGATCTTCCAGTCCATTGAGAGATTTGGACGCCTTTTCAAAACGGTGCCCGATCGCTAAGCAGCCAGGCTCACTGGTGTGTTTAGACCCCAGTCCTCCCAGAACCAGCTCACATCTCACCACACTCCCAAAAACTAAGTGTGAAACAATTGTGGTCAGGCTGCACTGCAGTTTTCTCACCGTTATGACACTCAGACATTCATTGGGACAATTCCATCCCACACCTTTTGTTGCCTTTAACTTATCTTTCATTGCCTTGCTTAACTCTAACATCCATTATTCCACTAAAAAGCAAAACCATCCAGTAATCTCAGTTATGCAACATGAACTGTATTGGGAAGACATGTTTTGGGTCGGCTATTAAAAATCATGAATTGATTTCTGAATTCCAACACTGCTGTTAACTGGAATTTTTCATAAATTGAGAAGCTTCTTGGTGGATTATGATCCATCCTGGTTTCAGATCCTTAAATTGCTATTTATCCATTTGGTTCAAAGATAATGTCCAGCAGTGAACAGAGTTAATGCGTGAAATTTACCTGCCCTTCCCATTGGCAGGATATCCTAGTCCTGCTGATGGTGAACTCTTGGCCTGGGTTTGTCTGCGGCAAGGAGTAGATTCAATGGGAAGTTCCATTGACAGCACTGGGCCCAGAAGATCCCATTGCCAAGAAACATGTTGCGGGGGGAGGGGGAAGAGATTGCAGGGGGCGGAGAATTCCACTCAGTGGCTCCTGTAACATCCTATTGTTTCTCGGTTTGAACAGAATTCTTTTCTTGTAATTGTATTAGGCTATTACAATACATGATCCAGTACCTAATCATAATAAAACTTAGAATGCAGCCTATAAAAGCTTACAGCTCTAACATAAGGTCTAGCTACCCCGGTTTCGAATCCCACTCAGGGACTTGATGGCCACGGAAGGAGAGATGATGGCTGAGTGTTATTATCACTAGACTATTAATCCAGAAACTCAACTCATGTTCTGGGTTCCAATCCTGAAACCAGGGTGGATAACATGATCCACCATGCATCTTTTAAATTTATGAAAAATTCCAGTTAACAGATGGAATTTGAATTCAATAAAAATATCTGGAATTAAGAATCTACTGATAAATATGAAACCATTGTCAATTGTCAGAAAAACCCATCTGGCTCATTAGAATCATAGAACCCTACAGTGCAGAAAGAGGCCCTTCGGCCCATCAAGTCTGCACCGAACACAATCCCACCCAAGCTCTACCTCCATATCATACCCAGTAATCCCTCTAACCTATGCATCCCTGGACACCAAGGGGCAATTTCTTAGCATGGCCAATCAACCTAACCCACACATCTTTGGACTAATGTGCTTTATGGAAGGAAATCTGCCATCCTTACCTGGTCTGGTCTACATATGACTCCAGAGCCACAACAATATGGTTGACTCTCAACTGCCCTCAGGTAATGAGGTATGGGCAATAAATAATGGCCAGCCAGCGACGACAATGTCCCATGAATGAATTTTAAAAAAAAGGTGTGTTTGCAAAATGGCCAAACAGTTCAATTAACAGTCTGCAAAACCTTCCAATATACTTGATGGCAGGGGGCAAGAACAGGAGAGGTCATTGGTCAGCCATACTGCAGAAGGCAACAGCAAACCACTGCAGTGCTTTGTCATGCAGAACCCTAGATTAATCCAAGGCTGTCAGAACCCCCTTTAGACATGGTGCCAAGGGGAGGAGAGCTGTAACAATGTGAATTAGACACTGGCCTGTTCTTTGATTAAAGTGCAAGACATGTACTTTCAAGCACACCACTCTATCCAGGGAATCGTGAAGAAAATTATATCAGTTAGTATATTCATACAAACGTAAACAAATCTGCAGTAGGTGAAGAATTAATCTCCAAAACAATAAATATCAATGCTTGCTCAATTTGAGCAGATTATTGCAAGAACCATGTAACAAGATGTTTACTTCCGCTGTGGGAAATATCGCTAACTTTTCCATTACAATATTTTACCCCCTCAGTTACAGATATATTAATGAATAATAGTATTAAATCCCAAAATCAATTAAGGGATTCCTAAGGGTGCACTGGGTGCAACTGCTTGAGAAAAACTGAAATGTTTGAATCTGAGAATTAATTCTGGAACCTTGCCGTCTCACAACACATAAATCCTCATTAACTCCCATCCTGAAACAATGCAAAGTAGAAGAATAAAAATGTCAAATGGAATCTGCCACGATAAGCTTTCCAATTACCTTATCGTAAAAGTTTTTACTGGTAGAAAATAACCTTGTAATTTTAAAACAGAAGTTAAATTAGAAAGTTAACACAGCTCAGGACAATTGCTTTCCCAATCAAGGTTGCCTTGTTTATGGTATTTAGAAACATCTGTTTTTCTTTCTTTTGCTTCCCACTTTTCCCTCAGCGGTGGTTGAGGGAAAACAGAGTAAATTGCCTACTTGCTTTCCAAAGACAAGCCATTTTGCTTGCAGAGGCAAAGGTGGAAGATGATCCTCCCATCCAGAGGCCAAACACGCTAATTATGTGACCTCTTCCCACAGCCACTGCCATTTTACTAGTGGCGGATTCGCTCACCACTGCATGGGAAGGCACTAAGTAAATCTCAGGGGGTCACCCTGCCGACATGTAAAGGAGCGGTGCAAAGGAAGAGTTGATGGGGCCCCCTATTCAGGTTTCTTGCAATAGCCGACTACCTTCACTAACCTCCCCACCCCCCTCCACCGCCTGCCCTCACTGCACCCTGCCTGACTGGTGGTATCTTTAGAGCTGCTTGCAAGGGCAGCGGCCTTACTTGTCAGCCTCTGCTTCCATGTGCAGTGCCAGCACAGATCACTGCCTCCAATGGGCTAGCACCTCATTGCCATCCTTCGAGGAACAGCAGACCCACTGGCAATCAATTAGATGTTTAACCTCCTTAAAACATGGCCACGAACCTTTAGTGTCACCCCTGCTTTTCCAATCCCCACTACGAGAATAACTTCAGCCCAATTTTCCAATTGGGACCAAACAAATTGAACTCAAAGCATTAATTCTGTTTCTTTCTCCACAGATGTTGCCAGACCTGCTGAATTTTTCCAACGTTTCTGTTTTTATTTTGCTTCACGCTTATTTGCATTAAATTTCATTTGCCATGCACCTTCCCATTCCAGCAACCTAGCTGTATCCTCACGAAGACTATAATTATCCTCCTCACAGCTTTATCCAAGCCTTTTTCTTCAGCAACATTGAAATATTGCCCTGCACACCCAAGTCTAGGTCAGTAATATAAATCAACTAAAGCACTGGGCCCAGTTCTCACTCCTGGGGAAGTGGGAATGCCAGTGTATGCCTGTCTCCAATCTGAAAATCAACTGTTCACCACCAATCTGTTTCCTGGCACCCAGCTAATTTTTAATCCACACTGGCATTGTTCCGTTCTCCCATGAAATTTAACTTTGCTAACAGTCCTTGTATAAGGCACTTTACCAAACACTATTTGAAAGTCCATGCACGGCACATCGACTGAATTACCCTCAGCAACCCTCTATGTTACCTCATTAAAAGAACTCAAGCAAGTTAATTAAAACACAATTTGTCTCAACAAATCCATGCTGGCTTTTAATAGGCAATGATCCCTTTATAATAAGTGTAAAGTGCTGACCATGGCTAGTGAGTGTCCTTGAAGTAAACTCTCCAATGAATCCTGTTCACCCAAGCATGCCACGTAAAGGTGTGCAATTTCATGAGGATAATCAAAGTTATATATTTCCAATTAAAGATGGACAAATAGCTACACCCAGGCAGACTTCCATCATGCTTCATTTCCACCTCTTTTATTGACTTTTGATGTGTTCCATGAATGCTCTGGTTCCATCAATGTTGAGGACAATGGTGCCAACATTTTCAGTCTTGATATCCTTCATCAGAGCTCTGATGTACCATCAGCAACTCTGCCTTCAAAGCTGCTCTGATGAAGGGTCGTCCAGACTCGAAATGTTGGCTCTATTCTCTCTCCACAGATGCCGTCAGCCCCATTGAGATTTTCCAACATTTTTTTGTTTTTGTTTCGTATTCCAGCACCCACAGTATTTTGCTTTTATCTGTGGACAATGGTGATCGTTCTCTCACTGACTGTTCGATATCCAGCTGCCTTGTGGGCTTCACCTAAAATTCAGCTCTCGATCGAAGTAAGTATCCAAAGTTATGAGCTAGCACACAAGATCAACTGAATATCAGAGACAAACAGACAAAACAGTGAACCCGTGCACCATTTTCAGACAATGAAAACTATCGATACTTCAACATCTTGGTCATGGACATTTCGGTCGGCTTGTGAACTTTGTAATGCGTGTGGACTAGAATATCAACTAATATTGTTGAAACATTCCTTGAAAATGTCTGTCACAAATATGCCTAATAAGTATGCACTTTTGAGTATGTTCAGCAAAGAAATAAATTATGCAGACAAGGGTCACGGTAGTTTGCTAGCAGAAGGAGTAAAGATATCAATCTCATGGACAGGGAAATTACTGTTCATGCTCTTAGATTAAACTGTAACGTTTTACAAGTGTACTCTGAGATATTCAAAATGAGAAAATGTCTCCCATTAAATGGCATGATTACAATCCCAATTCTGCATCACAATGACAAAGTACACGAAATATCATCCACAAAATGAACCATCACAATAGGTTCCATTTACTCTCTTGGGCGCATCATTCCATTTCATTATATTTTCAGGAACCTCACTTCTTTGCTGTGTAGTTTAAACTGCACCTTTTTGTTAATATGTGTGCTACACAAGATGTACAATTAGATTGGCATTCAACTCAAAGAACTTTCTCTCCGTGAAATTTACAGACAAAGCTCCCCCCCCGCACCCCCCACCCACAGCAAGGGAAAATTATTCCACCAACAACCAAAGAAGAGAAAACACACCTTCAACTCCCTAACTACATAATGGCCAACTCTATCAAATTTCTGGTCCCTCTTGGCTAATTTGCAAGCCAGGGCGGCACAGTGTCACAGTGGTTAGGACTGTTGCCTCACAGCGCCAGGGACTGGGGTTCGATTCCCAGCTTACGTCATTGTCTGTGTGGGGTTTTGCACATTCTCCCTGTGTCTGTGTGGGTTTCCTCCGGGTGCTCTGGTTTCTCCCCACATTCCAAAGATGTGTGGGTTAGGTTGATGGGCCATGCTAAATTGCCCCTTAGTGTCAGGGGGATAGTAGGGTAAATAAGTAGGGGAACGGGGATAGGGCCTGGGTTGGGATTGTGGTCGATGCAGACTCAATGAGCCAAATGTCTTATGCATTAGAGGGATTCTATGATTCTTTTTACTGCCAAAATTCAAAATAATACAAGATTTCCACAAAACAAACATATGTAGCACCAGCTTTTATCCCCATTTTGCAGCATTTTTCTGCCCTTTATTTGTATTGCACCAAGAAAAAATATTGAAGTTCAAGTCTGCAGCAGCAGGAGTTTGATCCAAATTTTAAGAGCCTGAGTTCTGAAGTGCTACAGTAACACTGACTTTTCCTCCTCAATTAATTTCCCATCAAAACCTTAGATGAAGCTTAGCACATTAATAGGTAATACAAGAAAGGAAAATAAGAGAGAATCCAACTATCTTCCCTTGATATTCAGAAATGTTGCCATTGCTGAATTTCCAACACCCCCTACCCCTCACCCTTCCCCACACTCCACCTTCACCACCATCATCAACAACCTGGAGACACCATTGGCAAGAAACCAAACTAGCCATAAGAATGCGGGGATTTTTGTCCCTCCCCAGCAATGTGACCTTTTGGTCCCACCAGCATCAACAGGATTTCACATTGTTCACACCCTCCACTTCCGGGAAATTCATGGCGGGGCTGTCGCCATTGGCAGAACTGGAATTTCCCACCAGTGGGAACAGCCAGGAAATCCTGCCCTGTAGCTACAAGAGCAAGTAGGGAGGTTGGGTATTCTGTGAGGATAAACTCACCTCTTGGTTGTCCCTCCCAAAGCCTGTCTATCATCTACAAGTACAAATCAGGTGTCCGAATGAATGCATCTTCATCAACATTCAAGAAACTCGGCACCATTCAAGATAAAACAACACAATTGATTAGCATCCCATCCACCGTCTTGAACATTCACTCCCTCCACCATCCATCATACACCATCCACATGGTGCATGCAAGGATTCACCAACGCTTCTCCAATGTCATTTTGCAAACTTGCACCCTATTCAATCCATGAGAACATGGGCAGCAGGGACATGGGAATATGAATGCCAGTGATATTCCCTGCAAGGGACACACTATTCTGATCTGGAATGATATCGTACTTGGTCTACTGTCACTGGGCCAAAATCCTTCAACACCCTCCCTAACAACACGGTGGGTGTATCTACACCACATGAACTACAGCGATTCATGAAGGCAGCTCACCTTCCCATTCTCAAGGGATGTTAGGGATGGAAAATGAATTCTTGTTTTGCCAGTGATGTTCATATCCCATGAACAAATAGAAAATAGTATTGAAGGGCACTTGCAGGGTAAAAACATGAGGTTATGAGGATAGGACCTGGATGGGATTTTGTCAGTGAAGTTTAGATGGGTCATATGGCCTCTTGCTACACTGTAGGGATTCTATGATGATTCAATAGTTATCACAACATAGAGGCCACCTAAAATGCCACAGTTACTGATGTAAAGAACAGAAATAAGATTTACAATTTATGTCATGAAACTGTGGTCAATTGTTTCTCTGCATGGCCACAGGTAATATTAGACGGAAAGTTCTCTTATGCTCGATTTTTCTTGCGTCCTTTTGCATAGCTGGTGGCAACCAGTATTCCAAGATCCCAGAATTTTTCCACCCTACTGACTGATGGAGCCACAAAATTCATAAATTCCTTTCAGAAAACTACATTTTGGGATCCAGCACGTGCATCATTTCAGATACAAGGTAAGTATATCGTACTTGGAAGGAAATTATGATTCTCAAAACTCTCCAATACTGGAATTATCCTATCTGGGTCCTTTAGCTGCTAACAGAAATTAATTCCTATCGTTAGTCAGCAACTCCCTTATCATGTTATATAGTTACGGGGGTCATGAAAAGTGAATTTGGTCTTTCTTCACCTAACAATTCCTACACTACATAATTTGGAAGTACTCGATTTATTTTACAAACGGAGGGATAATTGAAAGAAAGATGAAGGGTGAGATTTTCTGGCATCCCAGCCGTGTGTTTCCCAGCTGTTCACTGACGGCGGGGTTCTTTGATCCTGCCACTGTCAATGGGATTTCCTATTGATGTCACCCCATGCCACCATGAAACATGTGGGCAGGCGTGCGCTGCCAGACCGGAGAATCCCGCTAGCAAATTTCTCTGGCCGAACATATTTATCCCTCTTGTAATTCTGATAGAAGTTGAAAACAAAGTGAGATTTTCTGTTTTGTACAAAAGCTGACCTTTCAGCTAAAAATAACTGATAGAAGTAATATTGTCTACAAAGTAATTGACGTAATAACGTAAGAAAAAGGAGCAATAGAGTAAATGGCACCATTTCTGTCATTCAATATGATCATGGCTGAACTCCTGCCTCAACATCACTTGCCTGCCCACTCCCCATTTCCCTCATCTGATTTGTCCATTTCAACTTTGAACATGCTCAACAATAGAGCCCTCTGGGATAGAGAATTCCAAAGGAGCTGAGTAAAAAAACTTTTCCTTATCTCAGCTATAAATGGATGCCCCTTATCCTGAGGCTCCGTCCCTGTGTTTTAGATTCTCTAGCCAAAGGGAACAACTAATCGCTACCAATTCTTGTGAAATCCCTTCAGAATCTTGCATATTTCAATGAGGTCACTTTTCATTCTTCTAAGTGCCAGAGAGGACAAGCCGTATTTGCTCAGCCTCTCATCATACCACAACGCTCTCATCCCAGGAACCATTTTAACACTTCCAACGCAAGTATCACCTTCCTCCGATATTGGAACGAAAGCTCTGTGCATTACTCCAGCTTTAGTTTTACCAAAACCTTTCAAAATTGTAGCAAGAATCCTGTATTCTTGCATATAATCATGTAATCTGTACAGTGCAGGAGGCCATTCGGCCCATCAAGTCTGCACTGACTACAATTCCAGGCCCTACTCCATAACACCATGCATTTACTTAGCTAGTTCCCCTGACACTCAGGAGCAATTTAGCATGGCCAATCCACCTAACCCACACATCTTTAGACTGTGAGAGGAAACCAGAGCACCCAGAGGAAACGCATGCAGAAGAATGTGTAAACTTCACATAGACAGTGACCCAAGCCGGGCATCGAACTCTGGTCCCTAGCGCAATGAGGCAGCGGTGCTAATCACTGTGACACCATGCTGCCCTACAAATAAAACATACAACTGAATTTTGAGCAGATCTTAAGCATAGGACTGATGTGAGACAGGCAGCATGTCAGTAAAATAGAGCATGTCCAACTATCATGAGGAAATGTTGAATGCCTGCTAATTTTTAAGTGCCAAAATGACACAAGAACAGCAATGCAGAAGTACTTATGGTTGCTATGCATACATTTGCTACATTTGTTCACTAGCCTTTTCTTCTGGTTTTCACAAATCCTAGCTGAGTGATTTTTCTCCGACCTGTCTCAAGCCTTCACATCCACTTGCACAAGACCTTGCAGGAAAAATGCTACAAAATCTGCCTGAAACACATCTTTAAAATATAGTGGTCAGATTGAATGCTGAGAAAGGAAAGAGCTCATGTTAATTAAACTATGACAGTTTAATCAAACCAATATATTCCTTATCAGGGATAGAAATGAAGTTATTAGGACCAAGGCACAGGAATGCCTGTAAAGAAGGATATGAAGATGTTCTACCCACTACAGATCTGTGTGCAACCTTTAAGTTATCAAACAACTGAGAAGCAAGAGAGTGGGCATAGCTAGGTGATGATGCTTCATTGATTTTGAAAAGATCCAGAGTATTAACGAGGCTTAACTGACACAAAAGGGCTGAACTTTCCTAACACTGTACCATTTAGATGGGTCACAGCTCGATGATTAGGTTGCAGTAAATGCCAACATGCCTTTTGCTTGTTATACGTGCAAGCGAACCTTCTGTGTTCCTTGTACACCTTTGAACAAGTTCACCCTGACCATCAACATAAAAGTTTCATGCCTTTTGAAGAATATTTTGCTTTGCTACTCTTAGCAAAGTGATTGAATGGGGTCAGCTAGGTTTCCTTTTGTCTGGCAGCACGGTGACACAGTGATTTGTGATTCCCAGCTTTGGTCACTGTCTGTGCAGAGTCTTCATGCTCTCCTTATGTTAGCGTGGGTTTCTGCCAGATGCTCCAGTTTCCTCCCACAGACCGAAAGACGTGTTGGTTGAGGACATTGGCCATGCTAAATTTTCCCTCAGTGTACTGGACAGGTGCTGGAATGTGGCGATTTGGGCATTTTCACAATAACTTTATTGTTTGTTGTTGTTGTTCGTCCATCGTCATCAACGAGGAGCTCGACACCATTAGTCATTTTGAGGCTGGTTACGGTGTGTCCGAAGATGACAGATCAGGCCAATTCGGGCACGGAATGTCCTGGCACTTATTGAACAGACTTGTATCGACACTGTAGTTGTGCTGGTGGCTCTGGACTTGCGCAGCTCGCACTTAAGTTGTTCTTCAGCAATACACCTTGCTTCATGAGCTTGACAGGCTTTGTGGATGACGCAGTGCCAGGTAGGGCGGTTTTGTGCCAGCGTTTCCTAGGTCATCGTGTCAATATCAAGCTTTCTTGCAGTGTTAATGTAAGCCTACTAAGTAAGACTAATGAATAAACTTTAATTTAAAGCTTAAGTAATTTGTCAAAACTACTTTATATTTTGTTCACAATTTATTCCAAAGAAATAAACAAAGCAAAGATCAAAAAATAAAATCTTCAAATTTCTAGGGAATTGTAAGAGGGAATTTAGAATATATTGGGATTAAAAGGCTAACAGATCAGGGTAGATTAGATCAGAATGAATAGCCTACAGCAACGTTACAAAGTGCTTGAAAAATACTGTTTGCATAGGGGCACATATGACCACTGTTAGAGAATTTAGACATGTATTTTTGAAAGCATATTCTGTATTAAAAGCATATACTTTGGTTAATGACACAATTCTCTAAGACATGATGGGATGTAGTTAAGTAAAAGAACCACATTCCTTGGAACGATGTAGCTACTGAACGAAGGGAAGAGCAACTTTGAGCACTGCTTCTAGACAGTCCTAATGATTAGGATATTGACTAACCAAGGACACACAAAGGATCCCAGACAGTTCTAATGAATAAGATATATACTACACCAGAGAAGATGGTCCTGGAAGGTGTCAGGTGACTGTGAGAAAGACTTTCAAAGTCCATGAATCGATCACATAGTCCCATGCTGTCAGAGGGTACATGTTATTGGCCAAAGTAAACAATCCATACTAATAATGACTGGCTCATACCTGGCAGAAGTGAGCAAGGGGTGGGCAAATGGCTTTCAAAAATTGAATAACTGTAGTACTGAGAGAAATGTAATTTCAGAGTTGATTTGGAACTGCCCCAAATCTCTCTCCCTCATAGGTTGACCAAGCTTGGAAAATAAAGAACTGTCTTTTACCAGGATATTTGTCTCCACTTGTCTTTGTGTTAGCTGAGCCATAATTAAGAGAGGAAATCCTCCATGTGAAAGCCAGCTTAATACATGGTCGCTGAAGATGCTCTTACAGGAACCAAGAAGCTAATTATGATATCATGCCCCAAGACATGATAGAGATCATAACGATTCAAATCTTAAATTTTTTGCTTATTAGAAGGTGGACCTTGCTGCATCAAAAGATGACCGCTACAGGTCACATGATTTACAAGTTAATTACATTGTCTGGAAATTTACAGCAACAGTTAAAGGGCTCAACCTCATTCTTGTAGAATATCACAACTCTCAGCGTGAGAACACATTATAGGCACAAAAGCAGAAACAAGCAGACATTCTGCCTCACCAACCTGGTCTAATATCAAACAAAGCATCATCGAAACATACTATAGCAGCAGAAGCACTAAGAGCCACCATCCATCTCCTAAGACAAACAATGGATTTTGACCAGAGGCATTGTTGAAAAAGGTTAAATCTCATGGGAACCAGGATGAGATATCTAAATGGATATAAAATTGGCTTCTTGACAGAAGCTAGAGAGTGGTTGTAGAGAGTTGTTTTTCAAACTGGAGGCCTGTGATCAGCGGCGTGCCTCAGGGATCAGTGCTGGGTCCACTGCTTTTTGACATTTATATTAATGACTTGGATGATAATTTGGAGGCATTGTTATTAAGTTTGCAGATGACACTAAGATTGGTGGCATAGCGGACAGTGAAGAAAGTTATCTCCAATTGCAAATGGGATCTTGTTCAATTGGGCCAGCGGGCTGACGAATGGCAGAGCAAGTTTAATTTGGACAAATGAGAGGTGATGCATTTTGGTAGATTGAACCAGGGCAGTACTTACTCAGTTGGGGAGAGGTACAGAACAAAGGGATCTAGGGGTACATGTTCATAATTTCTTGAAAGTGGAGTCACAGGTGGGCAAAGTGGTAAAGAAGATATTTGGCATACTTGGTTTCTTCAATCAGAACATTGAATACAGGAGTTGGAATGTCTTGTTGAAGTTGTACAAGACATTGGTAAGGCCACACTTGGAATACTGTGTACAGTTCTGGTCACCCTATTATAGAAAGGTTGTTATTAAACTAGAAAGAGTGCAAAAAAGATTTACTAAGATACTTCCGGGATTTGATGGATTGAGTTATAAGGAGGGGCTGGATAGACTGGGACTTTCTTCTCTAGAGCGTAGGAGGCTGAGGGGTGATCTTATAGAGGTCTATCAAATAATGAGGGGCACAGATAGTCAATGATAGTCAATATCTTTTCCCAAAGGTAGGGCAGTCTAAAACTAGAGGGCATAGGTTTAAGGTGAGAAGGGAGAGATACAAGAGTGTCCAGAGGGGCAATTTTTTCACACAGAGGGTGGTGAGTGTCTGGAACAAGATGCCAGATTTAGTAGTAGAGGCTGGTACAATTTTGTCTTTTAAAAAACATTTAGATACTTACGTGGGTATGATAGGTATAGAGGAATATAGGCTAAATGCGGGCAATTGGGATTAGCTTAGGGGTTTAAAAAAAAGGATGGCATGGACAAATTGGGCTGAAGGGCCTGTTTCCATGTAGTAAACCTCTATGACTCTCTGACTGTACATAAACGGCTTGGTAGTCTGTATATTGCCAAGCTAATCCAAACTTCTGGCCTTTGGAAAGTTTATTGCATTTCTGAACTTGCATTTCAGTATGCCATTTATACTGCAGCCTGCAAACATCAAAGCAAGACTCCATGCTGACCAGCAGCCCACATTCAGTCTTGGCCTCCTCTGATCCTGTTTCTATGGAAGGTTCCTACCATTGCATGCTGGGCAGACCACTTCTCTGTAAACCAACTTCATCTCATTGCATCACCATTAAGTTGAAAGGAATTCTGCAAAAGCCTGCTTCAGGTAGTGAACCTATCTGAACTGTAGCTCCTCAGGAGCACTCACTGATCTCCGACTTTCTGGATTCAGGCAACCACATAAGTTGATATCCATATCTATGTTTCTTTTGCTTTGTAGTTATTAATGATTATAAAGGCTCCTCTTTGCTTTCTTCTTTTGTGCGCTTTTGTGTGTGTATGGGATTGTAAAACAGGCTGGCTTATGAGGATAGTTTGCAAAGACTGGGCTTGTTTCCACGAGAGTTTAGAAGAGTGAGGGATGACTTGATTGAAGGATCCTGAATTGCTTTGACAAAGTTGATGTGGAAAAGATGCTCCCTCTTGTGGATGAGTCCCAAACTAGGAAGCATTATTTTAAAATTAGATGTCGCCCTTGTAAGACAGAGATGCAGAGATTCTTTTTCTCTCTCAGACAGTTGAGCAACTTTAGAACTCTCTGCCTCGAAAGGCAGTGGAGGTGGGATCACTGCATATTTTTAAGACAGAGGTTGATAGATTCTTTTTGTGCAAGGGAATCAAAGGTCATCAGTGGTAGATGGGAAAGTGGAACTCAACACAAACAGATCAGCCATGATCTTATTGAATGGGGAAGCAGGTTCAGGGGGCCGAATGGCCTACTTGTTCTCCCAAAGTACGTTCATAAGTTCTTGATTAGTAAGAAATTCAACACTAAATTAAAGTAAGAAGCCTGACAACACCAGGTTAAAGTCCAACAGGTTTATTTGGAGCTTTTGGAGTTTTTCATCAGGTGAGCAGCGCTCCGAAAGCTTGTGATTCCAAATAACCTGTTGGACTTTAATCTGGTATTGAGACTTCTTACTGTGCCCACCCCAGTCCAACGTTGGCATCTCCACATCACAAAATTAAAGTGCATAGATATCGCAAACATTAATTTTGTCAATGAAAAAGATGATCAATTAAGTATTTAGCTATAACACGATTTATTTAAGCAGTCCAATTTTTATATTGTAATTATTGAACCAATTAGAAGAAATGTGATAAGAAAGGGAGTGTCTCATTAAAATGAAAGCAGTGGCAATCTTCCAACATATTGAACTTTAGAAAATGACATATATATAGACATTTAAAATGTGCATAATTGAAATATTTTATGACGGGATTTTCTCACTTGAAAGGTTTATCCGTGCTTCAATTATTTTTTATTAGTTCTTAGAATGTGAGTTTCATTGGCAAGGCTAACAGTTGTTGTTCACCTCTAATTGTCTTTGCTAGGATGGTAGTGAACCAATCTCGAAGAACTGCAGTTTCTCCTGTGGGGATCACTCTGTGTTGTTAGCAAGGGAGTGTTGGTATATTGATCCTGTGAGAATGAAGAAATGGTGATATAGTTCCGGATGGCGCATGACTTGGAGGCGCATATGCTGGTGGTAATATTCCCATGTCTTGGCTGCCCTTTGTTCTTCTAGTGGTAACTGATATGTGATTGAAAGACGCTGTTGCAGAAGTCTTGGTGAGTTGCTGCAGTGTGTGTTGTAAATGCGATACGTTGTCTGCTGTGTGTTGGCTGGCGCAGTTGTGAACGTTAAAGATGGGAAATGAGATGCCAATCAAGTGGATGGTGTTGAATTTCTTGAGTATTGTTAGAGTCGTGCTTAAGCAAGTGCCGAGCATTCCATCACATTCCTCAACTGTGTTTGACAGACTTTGGAGAGTCAGACGGTTTTATTTACGCTCTTGTAGCCACAGCATTTATTTTGTTGATCTAGTTCAATTTATGGTCAACGGTAATCTCCATGAGGTTGATGCTGCGAAATTTAGCAATGCAATTGCTAATGATCCTGGAGGCATAATGGTTAGATATTGTCTTGTTGGAGTTGGGCATTGAATGGTACTTGTGTGGCATGAATGTTATTTGTCATTTATCAATATTCAGGTCTGAATATTGACCAGGTTTTGCTGCAAGAAAGCATGTTGTTGTGGAAATGTCACTGGGCTAGTAATCCAGAGCCTTTAGGGGCACTGGTTAACTAAATTAATGAACCTAGAATTGAAAGCTAGTGTCAGTATAGATGACCATGAAACAATCAATTGTTGTAAAAACCCATCTGGTTCATTAATGCTCTTTATGGAAGGAAATCTGCCTTGCTGTCCTACATGTTACTCAAGATCCACAGAAATGTGGTTGACATTTAATTGTCCTCTGAAATGACTTTGCAAGCCACTCAGATCTAGGGTAATTAGGGATGGGCAATAAATGCTGGTTTTGCCAGTGATACCCAAATCCCGAGAAAAAAATGAGAACACAAAACTGTTTCCGCATATGTTAGTTCTCAACGTATGCAATCATCAACAAACATTCCCACTTCTAACCTTATGATGGAGGGAAAGTCATGAATGAAGCAGCTGAAGATGGTTGGGCCTTGGTCACCACTGACTAACTCCTGCAATGATGATTGGCTTCCAATAACCACATTCATCTAATTTATGCTCACCATGTCTGCAGCCAGCGGAAAGTTTTCCCTGATTGGCACGGACTTCAGATTTATTGGGGTTTCTTGATGTGACTCACAATTGTTTCCTGCTTCCTTTCTCCCTCCCCTTTTGATTAACAGAGTTACATTTTCTATTTTCCAACCAATTGGAACCTTCTCCTTATCCAGTGGATTTTGGAAAATTAAAACCAATGCTTCAACTATTTTGCTAGCCATTTCATTCAAGACCTGGCAGTATGAGCGGACAGGCCATTTTTTAAAAATTCCCTGCATATGAATAAAATTAGGAAGGAAGGGGCATCCTATTTTGGAGGATACCACTTTGCATCAGGCCAGAAACGAGCACACATTTTTTCTGTCAGCGTGTCGTGGGTCTTTGGAATTGTCTTCCGCCCTTTGTAACTGTCTCCCTCAAAAGTTGTGGAAGTGAAGTTTTTGAATGTTTTCAAGTCAGATAGATTCTTGCTAAACAAGGGGGTGAAAGATTATTGGGGGAAAGTGGGAGGTTACAGTCAGATCAGCAACAATCTTATTAACCGGCTGAGCAAGTTTGAAGGGTTGAGTAGCCTACTCCTGTTCCTAACGCACATGTTAATATGTAAGTTTGTGTGCCTAAACCAGCTGTATTATGGCTTGGGCAGCCTATTAACCACGTCAAGAGGCTTGCTAACAAGCCTAACAAATGATGAATTACTTCTTTACTTATTATGGACCACATGACATGATTTTGACGCCTGGCTCTCTTGTATATTATGCGGGAAATCTTGAAGGTGAGCGGGAATATATTTTACATGCCACTGTCCCAGCGCCCACAACCAAAAAGGCATATAATATCCTGCTGCAGGAATTAATGTTTGTACAGGCCCAGGTTACAAACTGAAGTACACTGCATAAAATTTTAAATGTTATTATTTTATAAAGCAACAGATTTGGGGACAATTTCATGAGTATACGGTTTTAGATGACTGACAAGCCACTTAAACATTTCCATCTCAGTTTGTCACCATTGGACCTGGTGGATTACATTCCTGTCTAGTAAATTACGCATGTTATACATTATCCTGTGTCACTGTTTATTCATTCATCAAGTCAATAACTACACATCATGGCAATATCTCACTTGCATGCGTATTTACCAGTATGAATTAGTGCAATAGCATGATTTTTAGCACTTAGCATAAAATATTACCAGTGTGATACTAATGTTTAATGAGCTTCCTGAAAGGTGGTGGCTAATGCTCAACCTTAGACACATCACACAGCATTACATTATGAGTATAAATCTCCTCTAAACTGTCAATTAAACCAACATGATGCTCATCAGTGATGCATGAAATGCTGGTGCACGATGAATAATCAAACATTAAATACAATTTACCTTCACAAAATTTACTGGCTGCATCTTCAACTGTTCTCCTTTCATCCAGAAATCTTCATTTTTTTCAATGTAGCCCAATCCATCTTGCAAATCATCCTCCCATCCATTGACTCTGTCTACACTTCCCGCTGCCTTGTAAAAGCAGCCAGCATAATTAAGGACACCATTCACCCCGGACATACTCACTTCCACCTTCTCTCATTGGGAGAAAGATACAGAAGTCTGAGCACACACAGCAGCCAACTCAAGAACAGTTGCTTCCCTGTTGCCATCAGACTTTTGAATGGACCTGTCTCCAATTAAATTGACCTTTCTCTCCACCCTAGCTATGACTGTAACACTACATTCTGCACTCTCTTGTTTCCTTCCCTATGACTGGTATACTTTGTCTGTATAGCATACAAGGAACGATACTTTTCACTGTATAGTAACACACGTGACAATAATAAATCAAATCAAATCTTACACAGATTAGTTTGAATTCTTCACCAACATCAATGAAAGCCACATCCACTAAATAATTTACCTTTCCAGTTACCTGGGACAATTATGTTCTTAATTTTTCATCTGCATTCCTTACAGCATTGAATAACCAGACAATGGTGCACAGTAAATGAGAACTCATTTTCAATGTTTAACTGTGGCCGGCATTCTCTGACCTTGCACTCGGCTGGGATTCTCCTACTGCTGTGACCAGAGCTTTGACTGAGTGCCAAATTCTCCTTTCTCGCTGGCAGTGATAGCAGGACGTGTGAGACTGGAGAATTCCGGCCTATAATTCTTACCATTTTTCCTATGAGATTGCTTCATTGTCTTTCTGATGTAATGTTACACTCCAGCCCCATTTTACCTCCTCATAAAGATATAAAGCTTCCTGTGGCGCCGCAAATTCAAGAGTAGGAAAACCCCTTGCCAATATTCACTCCTCAACCAACATCATGAAAACACATTATCCACCTTTATCATATTGATGTTTGTGAGAGCTTCCTGTGTAAAAAATTGCCTTCTGCCTTCCCTAGGCTACAATGGTGACTGCATTCTGAAAATCTTCATTAACTGCCATGAGTTTTGGGGTTGCAACATTGTGTGAATGCAAATCTTTCCTTTGCGTGACAATTTATTGTCAAGAGTAAAGCAATGCCGCACAGTTTAAATATAAGCAAACCAGTCTCCCATCCATTGAGTCTGTCTACACTTCCCGCTGTCTCGCAAAGCAGCCAGCATAATTAAGAACCCCACACACTCCGGACATTCTCTCTTCCACCTTCTCCCGTCGGGAAAAAGTTACAAAGACCTGAAGTCACATGTCAACCAACTCAAGAACAGCTCCTTCCCTGCTGCCAGGCCTTAAATGGACCTATCTTGCATTAAATTGATCTTTTTCTACACCCTAGTTATGACTGTAACACTACATTCTGCACTCTCTTGTTTCTTTCTCAATGAACAGTATGCTCTGTCTGTATAGCGGGCAACATACAGTGCTTTTCACTGTATGCTAATACACGTGACAATAATAAATCAAATCAAATACTCTTAATCATGCCCATTAATCATCCTGACAAGCTCAAAGTGAAGTTCGAAGTTCTCACATGGTACTAACAGACTTTGTAAGCAAATATCAATGATAACCCACGAGCAACAAAGCAATACAAAAGAAAGACTCTTATGGAAACAATCATAAGAGAGTATGGTCATTGAACAAGAAGGCTCTTTGTTATTTGAGACCATTTTAAAATCACTCCTTAACCCACTCCCCCTTCTTAGAACAGGATAATTTCATAATCCTTGGCTGAACCCTAGGACATGTGGACAGATCCAGCTTGGAACCAATGGCATTTTGTTTCGCGTGGACAAGGTTTGAGGGTCCGAGATTCTTACTAAGTGAAGAAAACCACTAGATTTCACAAGTTTCCAACAAACAAAGACAAACTTCATGAAACAAGCTCAGAAGGATAATTTATGGTATCTAACTTATACACTAACAATCAGGGTACATATAGCTACATAACAATTAACAGGTGACCTGTGGTTGGACACACCATACGACATAATGGATGACAAATGTGACCAACGCAGATCCCACAGATTTCTCAGCAAACCACCCAGATATTTGTCACATTGTGAGCCAGCCAATCTCACTGAAACATTATCTTCCTCTGAAGGTTTCCAAGTGCCACATTTGAAGGTTTCATCATGAAAATTCTCTTCAAAAGCCACTCCCATTAGAAGTCTTCAATATGAATCCACTTGATAGGGTTTCAATTTTGCCTTCCTGGATCTCCAAGTACTCACAAGCTTCACTTTTCATACACAATCTCAGATCTTCAGCCATGCCAAGCAGAATGAGGTCCCTTTCCCTATGGGCCACCACGTAGAATTTATGACTACCTTCTTGAATCTTTAGGGCTCCTTCTCGTTTCCATTTTAATTAAAGTCCACACCCTGTAACACTTCCTTGAATTTGGAGTTTATCAATTTGCTCCTTTCTTTAACATGAAAAAAGGGAACCAATGCCTGTTTCTTATCTTCCTCACTTACTTGAGACTATCTTTTAGGACCTTTCTCTGCTCCCCCCATCCCTGGTTTGGGATCTTATCCCTGTTCCCCTCCCATGATCTGCTCCTTGAGTCATATTCTTACTATGGCTTAACCTTCCAGTGTATCTGACCTGCCGCTTTGTGCCATTTTCTTTCTCTTCTCTGCACAAGGCCAGTCTTTGGCCTAAGGAATACAAACTGTGCATGTGCAGCTATTTCCTGATTGGCACGTGCACAGAAGGCCCAAAGTGTGTCTGGAACTTTTGGATTCCAACCTTCATACCAAGGTAAATATTTGAGATTCTTCAAGTATGTCAAAAAGCACGTGAAGAGATTATTGAGAGACTAAATCCAATGTCCACCAATCAAACTGGGCGTCAGGAACAAGCATAATTATCTGGAAGTTAGATTATCATCACTGGACTCGATTTGATTCAATTTATTATTATCACACGTATGCAGTGAAAAGTATTATTTCTTGCACGCTATACAGACAAAGCATACCATACATTGAGAAGGCAAAATTTAAACTGTATTTATTAGTATCACTGGTCGGCTTACATTAACACTGCAATGAAGTTACTGTGAAAATCCCTAAGTCGCCATACTCCAGCACCTGTTCGGGTACACAGAGAGGATTTAGCGTGTCCAGCGCACCTAAGCAGCATGTCTTTTGGACTGTGGGATAGAATCGGAGCACCCAGAGGAAACCCACGCAGACATGAGGAGAGTGTGCAGACTGCGCACAGACAGTGATCCAAGCCAGGAACTGAACCTGGATCCCTGGCATTGTTGGGCAGCAGTGCTAACACTGGGCCACTGTGTCACTCCAAAGGAGACAGAGCAGAATATACTGTTACAGTCATAGCTGGGATGTAGAGAAAGGTCAACTTAATATCAGGTCGGTCCATCCCAAAGTCTGATGGCAGCAGGAAAGAGATTGTTCTTTGGTGTGGTTGATACGTGACCTCAGACTTTTGTATCTTTTCCCTGATGGAAGAAGGTGGAAAAGAGTATGTCCGGTGTGCGTGGGATTCTTGATTATGCTGGCAACAAGAAATGTAGACAGAGTCAATGGATGGGAGGCTGGTTTACATGATGGACCGGGCTTTGTACATGACCCTTTGTAATTTCTTGCAGGCTTGGGCAGAACAGGAGCCATAGCAAGCTGTGATACAACCAGAAAGGATGCTTTCTCTGTGCATTTGTAAAAGTTGGTGAGAGTTGTAGCAGACATGCTAAATTTCCAAGATCCAAGATGGTGCCAGAGTGTGGTAACTTCTCGCAAGCTGTGTTGAACATACACTCTATTTCTATCTTTTACTCCTGTTCTATACTTATAAAACTCTGCCTCTTTTAAACACTTCATGAGACTGTTATATCTGGCAAGGTCTCCTTTAATTCTCAATTCTATGGAATAGTTTGGAGAGGGGAATGGGACCTGATGCAGGATCTTCATGGAGACAAGTGCATGGGACTTCAAACAGTGAGTGGGTGAATCACCAAGTGGACTGCTGGTGAGGACAGATCCCCTGTTCGAGGAGACAGGGATGATGAAGACTTAAAGCCCAAAAAAATCACCAAACAGTACCATGCCATTAAGAATCCTTTTCAGTACGTTCAGAGAGTTGAGCAAAGGAGATGTTACTTAAAATGGACATTGGAAGATTCATCCTGGTGGGGCAGTGTGATCCTGTCAAGGCTGGGTGGGTCTTTGTATTTTACACGTGAATATACTTCAGTGGTGAGTATTGTATAATGCACAGACCGTGGTTTTCAATTATATTACGAGGTTCATATGGAACACCCTTTCTGTCATTTAGTGCATGAGTTTCCTATTAAGTAATGTTTAGTTTCTGCTGCTTTTAGCGTGTTTGTCACAGTAAAAATCCTCAAACGTGGAATTTTGTCGTGTGATTCTTTCATCTGGTCACTAGGAAACTCATATCTCTTCTTAATAATTATCAGTCTCTCGAGGGATCGTAATAATCAAGAGAAGATTGTATCTAACTAATGCATGCAGGTTACTAGACCTAAGAGAAGCTTACACATTGTGGAATGAGTCATTCTTTTTTAATTGACTTTGAACATAATCATGGCAAAACCGCCATTAATTTTGATATAACCATTTTGGCTTAGATTCAGGATTTACAAATCTTCCCTTTGTATTTGCATTAAGTAACTGCAAAATAACTTGCAGGGGCTTCTACTGCAGTGTCTGTTAGTCCTTCGTGTCACAAAAGAGACGAATATGCTTACTTATCCATGTTAATGCATTATTGTATTCTCAGAGGTGTTTCAATTTGTTCCTTCTCTAAGTTACCTACAACTATTAGGAACTCCAAAAGCATCAGGGGCAACAATAGAGCAGTTTACCCAATGTTCAGAATCTAATGAAGCAAATGACAAAAAAATTCTAACCTCAGGGAATCAAGCCTATGTTATTGGTACAGCTTTTACTGTATGCTGTTTAAATTCATTCCCCTCCTATCTGCATTATTTTATCCATGATAACTCAAGCATAACTGAAGCACAGTGTGCAAAGTTTTCATCCCACTGCACCACACCCATCTCTTCTCCCCTGCTTCAGACAGAAAATCCAAAGTCAAGGCAGTCATTTTTAGAAGTTTGGTTCACAGAGCAGGCAGTTCTTACAACTCTGCACACCTTGCCAAGGATCCACATTCCTGTTTCCTTCTCCACAGATCCTGCCGAGTCCAGAGTATTTCCAGAAGTTCCTATTTTTATTTCAGATTTCCAACAGCTGCAGTATTTTGCTTTTATCATTATAGATAAATGTCCAACAATCAAACTACACCAGAATTCACAGGTTTCAGGGTTTTCATGCAGAATCATAAAATAGGGTCTGTTGGATTTGCTTATAAATACTCCATACCAATTCTCTTTTCCACATAAAATAATGAAATTTGTTATCAGAGTAAATGCAAGAATCATCAGTACAACAACCATTTAGTTTGGGGTGGCACGGTGGCACAGAGTTTAGCACTGCTGCCTCACAGCACCAGGGACCCAGGTTAAATTCTGGCTTCGGGTCACTGTCTGTGTGGAGTTTGCACTTTTTGCCATGTCTGCATGGATTTGCTCCAGTTGCTCTGGTTTCCTCGCACAGTCCAAAGATGTCCAGGTTGCGTTGATTGGCCATGCTAAATTGCCCCTTAATGCCAGAGGGGTTAGGAGGGTAAATATGAAGGGTTACAGAGATAGGACCTGTGTGGGTTTTTTTTGGTGCAGGCTTGATGGGTCAGATGGCCTCCTTCTGCACTATAGAATTAACAGCAGTTAGCATCCATGAAGCAGGAGAATTGCCAATCCAACTGAACCATACCCTGCCCTATTATATGGAGTCCTTTCAATGTATCTTCGATTAAGTTTCACATTGAATATTATAAATTAAAATGTGGGAATAGAACAAAGGACACAGTTTCAAACTGGAGAAAGGTGCATTTAGAATTTATAGGGAAATTCCGCTTCACACAAAGAGTGATGAATGTGTGCAATGACACAAAAACACCAAAGGAAGCCAAAATCCTCAAATACTTTAAGAAATTATTGTAAGCCGTTGCCACTGATTGAAAGGCCTTCTTCAGCAATTGATATATTGTGGAACACAGCAGATGTACACAATGTATGTCATTGCAATAGTCAATCCCTTGTAAAAGTTGATGTCTGACCTGCCACCCCTGCTCAGTTCACTGCACCACCTTGTATCCAAAGTAACACAATGGCAATCAAGATGGGCAGTGCGGTGACCTCACAGTGTCAGGGACCCGAGCTCATTTCCCAGCTTGGGTCACTGTCTGTGCAGGGTCTTCTCATTCCCCCAGTGTCTGTGTGGTTTCCACTGGGTGCTCCGGTTTGCTCCCACAGTCCGAAAGACATGCTGGTTAGGTGCATTAGCCATGCTAAATTCTTCCTCAGTGCCCCCAAACAGGTGCCAGATTGTGGCAGCTAGGGGATTTTAAAGGTGGCTTAATTACAATGCTAATGCTACTTGTGACACTAATAAATAAACTTTAATGTGACAATAATAAATCAAATCAAATTAAATGGTTCTTCCTCGTTGCCCTTCGACATAGCAAAGTCATGGCAGAAAATGTGTTTTGGAAATCCTTGAATAATCAAGGATGTTACCTGAATGAAAAGAAGCGAGCTTGCCTACAAACAACACTTGAAAAAGTAAAGACCTTTGGGATGTTCTGAAAATGTATAATATGTTTAATGAATGCACATTCATTTTCTAATTTGTCCAAAGTCATCTTGCTCACATTACCCAATTTATTTTTTTAAATCTATGATTACAAGGTATTGTTTTTTTTAAAAGCAAATGACACCAATTACAGCAGCTGATGATATTATGGTAGTCTTTTCACAATTCACATTTCAAGTGAAGTATTCCTTACTTATTCTAATGTAGGAGCACAAAAAAGTGCATCAATTTTACACTTGAATTTGAGGAAATTGACTTCCCTTTTCCAAATAGTTTCGAACAAAGAAAATTACAGCACAGATACAGGCTCTTCAGCTCTGTAAGTCTGCACTGACCATGCTGCTTGGCTTAATTAAAACCCCCTACCCTTCCAGGGACCATATCCCTCTATTCCCATCCTATTCACGTATTTGTCAAGGCGGCCCTTAAAAGTCACTACTGTATCTGCTTCCACTATCTCCCCCAGCAATGACTTCTAGGCACCCACCACCCTCTGTAAAAAATCAGTCTTGTACATCTACTTTAAACCTTGCCCCTCGCACTTAAAACCTGTGCCCCCTGATAATTGACTCTTACACTCTGGGAAAAAGCTTCTGACTATCCACTCTGTCCACGCCTCTCATAACCTTGTAGACTTCTGTCAGGTCGCCCCTCAACCTCCATCATTCCAGTGAGAACAAGCCAAGTTTCTCCAACCTCTCCTCATAGCTAATGCCCTCCATACTAAGCAACATCCTGGTAAATCTTTTCTGTACCCTCTCCAAAGCCTCCACATCCTTCTGGTAGTGTGGCGACCAGAATTGAACACTATATTCCAAGTGCGGCCCAACAAAGGTTCTATAAAGCTGCAACATGACTTGTCAATTTTTAAACTCAGTGCCCTGGCCAATGAAGGCAAGCATGCTGTATGCCTTCTTGACTACCTTCTCCACCTGCATTGCCACTTCCAGTGACCTGTGCACCTGTATATCCAGATCCCTTTGCTTGTCAATACTCTTAAGGGTTCTGCCATTTACTGTACATTTCCCATCTGTATTAGACATTCCAAAATACATTACCCCACATTTGTCCTGATTAAACTCCACTTGCTGTCTCTCTGCCTGAGTCTCTAACTGATCTATATCCTGCTGTATCCTCTGATGGTCCTCATCGCTATCCGCAAATCCACCAACCTTTGTGTCATCCGCAAACTTACTAATCAAGCCAATTACATTTTCCTCCAAATTATTTATATGTATTACAAACAGCAAAGTTCCCAGCACTGATCCCCGAGGAACGCCACTTATCACAGCCCTCCATTCAGAAATACGCCCTTCTACTGCTACCCTCTGTCTTTTTTGACCAAGCCAGTTTTGTATCCACCTTGCCAGCTCACCTCTGATCCCATGTAACTTCACGTTCTGCAGCAGTCTGCCATGAGGGAGCTGGTCAAAGGCCTTGCTGAAGTCCATGAAGACAACATCCACTGCCCTATTCTCATCAATCATCTTCGTCACTTCCTCAAAAAACTCAATCATGTTTGTGAGACACGACCTCCCCTTCACGAAACCATGTTGCCTCTCACTAATATGTCCACTTATTTCCAAGTGGGAATAAATCCTGTCTCGAAGAATTCCCTACCACTGATGTAAAGTTCACCGGCCTGTAATTTCCTGGACTTTTCTTGCTACTCTTCTTATACAAAGGGACAACATTGACTATTCTCCAATCCTCTGGAACTTCCCCTGTAAGAAGTCTCACAACACCAGGTTCAAGTCCAACAGGTTTATTTGTGGGATTACTATCAAATAAACCTGTTGGATTTTAACCTGGTGTTATGAGACTTCTTACTGTGTTCATCCCAGTCCAATGTCAGCATCTCTACATCATGACCTCCCCTATATCCAGTGAGGATAGAAAGATTTCTCTCCAAGCCCCAGCTATAGCCTCCTTGCTTTTCTCAGTGTTCTGGGGTATATCCCATCAGGCCCTGGGGGACTTGTTCTATCTTAATATTTCTCAAGAACCCCAATACCTACTCCTTTTTGATCTCAACATGACTCAAACTATCTACACATCCTTTCCCAGACTCATCGTCCACCAAGTCCTTCTCTTTGGCGAATACTGACACAAAGTACTCATTTAATACCTCAACCATTTCCTCTGGTTCCATGCATAGATTCCCTCCTTTGTCCGTGAGTGGCCAACCCTCTCCCTGGCAACCCTCTTGCTCTTTATATAAGTATAAAAAGCCCTGGGATTTTCCTTAATCCTGCTGGCCAATGCTTTTTCGTGATCCCTTTTAGCCCTCCTTACTCCTTGCTTAAGTTTCTTCTTACTTTCCTTGTATTCCACACTTGCTTCGTGCATTCCCAGCCTTCCAACTTTGACAAATGCTTCCTTTTTCTCTTTAATCAGGCTCAAAATATCTCTCGTTATCCAAGGTTCCCAAAACTTTCCATAGTTGTCCTTCATCCTTACAGGAATGTGACAGACCTGAATCCCAGTCACTTGAAAGCCTCCCACACCCCAGATGTTGATTTGCCCTCAAACATCTGCCCTCAATCTACATTCTTCAGTTCTAACCTAATATTGTTGTCATCAGCTTTCCCCCAATTTAACACCTTAACTTGAGGACATTTATCTTACTTTTTAATCTTACTTTTAATTTAAACAATGCCTTCTCTTAGCAACCAGAGCCTTATAAAGAAACCATCATTAATAATACATTATGAAGTTGACATTGGCATTTAAACAATATCTTGGGTTTATGTACGAATTCAAAGTAACATAACATTGCAATACCTTCTGAATTTCTAACTGATAATTTTGAAATCGAATCGCTTCCTTAGAATAACACTCCATGGCTGGTTCAAAATTGTTGTGAAGTATGCGGATGGATGTAGTTATCATGTAGCATGGCTTTCATGTGTGGCCAGGTCATTTGCTTTACACGCAAAGCAGCATAGGAATGAAGCTGCGAGCTGTCAGGATCAGTCAGTAAGCTATCAGGTGACATGCCACCATGCAGAAAAAGGTGTGGTTGGTGCACTTATGGTAGAATCATAGCACCATAGAATTCCTACAGTGCAGAAGAGGCCATTTGGCCCATCAGGTCTGCACCAACTCTGACAGAGTATCTTACCGAGGCCCTCTCCCCAGCTCTATACCTGGAAACACACACATTTGCCTTGGCTAATCCATCTAAACTACACATCTTGGGACACTAAGGGGTAATTTAGCGCAGCCAATCTGCCTAACCTGCACGTGTTTGGACTGCAGGAAAAGAACCAGAGCTCCCGAAAGAAACCCACGCAGACATGGGGAGAAATGCAAACTCTGTACAGAAAGTCACCCAAGGCTGGAATTGAATTCAGTCTCTGGTGCTGTGAGGCAGTGGTGTTAATCACTGTGCCACCGTGGAGCTACATCTCTATCCATTCTCAATTCTGTCCATAGCCTTATAAACAGGACCAGGCCCCTGGAACAGTGGCCTGTTAACAACACATTTCTACAAAATGTAACCCAAAATTCAATGACACTTCCACAACCTAAAGCAACTGTTCAAAATAACCTCCAGACTGTCTGCACTCAGTCTTGTTGCTATGGTGATCTAGCCTCGTCCATGTGGGCTTTTATAATGTGTCATTTTAAGAGTCTTTTTGCTTCAGTTACGCTGGAGCCAATCTGGTATCAAGTTTTCATTGCTTATGAATTTTCAAGTGACCAGCGTGACTTACTTTGGTCATTGGCAATATGCTATTTTTCCCCCGGTAACCACTGCTTATATGCCTAGTCTTCTGTGTCACAAAACATACACACTCAAACATTTCGAGGATGTTGTCAATCTTGATTTACATCATGCAATACACCAACATGATTTTACACACACTGAATATATAGGGCGGAATTTTCTTATCTCCACACAGAGTGCTGGCTGATGCAGGAAGACCAACTGTAAACTGCAGAGCCTGGTATTCCGCCCAAATAATCCAGCAGAAAAAATCTGGAGGCGTGACCCACACCATCGCGCTGGCAGTGGCGGGGTGAGTTTTGAAAAAGCTGGCAGCTGGAATCCCAGAATCATTTTTAATGGACGCCCCAGTCTCTGATATAAAACACAGGAATCCCCTCCCAATGAACATGGAAACTCGGTATCGAGTTCCCACCCCCCTCACCAACATAGGAGAGCTTCCCCACAGATGCGAGGGCCCTCAATATTACATTGTGCAATCATGTACAAGGGGAATGCCTCAACTGGTAAGGGGAACCCTCCCCCAACAATGCAGCTCCCCAGATGATCACGCTGGTACTGTTCCCTGATACTGCCTGGGCACATCCTTCTCCCCCACTCTATCTGTGGGCCCCCAGTGGGCTACCTTCGCCCTTTCCCATTTTTGAAACGCAGTTGTAAACTTCACCAATGTAATGTCACACCGGCGAGAGGGAGCATTCCAAATGTGGTCAGATGACATAGTGGGGAAGCCCACTAATTGTATTAAAACTTTATTGAAATCAGGTTCCTGACTTTCCAGAGGGGAGCCTCATTACTTCAGTGGGGAAGGGAAGGGAGAATCGGAAAATGAGGCATCGCTGGTGCAATTCTCAATCCGAGTCTTATGGGATTTTGCGCTCATGTCGCAAAATCGCGGTGATGGCAAGTAGCCATAAATGGCCAAATATCACAGGGCCTTGTCAGGTTCACCCAAACACCCTGCAAAGGATACTGGAATGTTTGGCTTTTTATCTATGCTCACTGAACCACATCTTAAACTGATAATCCCAGAGGCAAAATTCTCGCTGAGTCACCATTTGCAAATAAATGAAGTTTGCCTCAAGATAAATAAGATCCAGATTGATTCCAATGACTTAAATATCACCTGCAAGGCATAAGTTGTGCATCACCAAACAGCTGAATTCCTTTGCATTTGTTGAGGCTATAATATTGCTTGAGATTACCTGCATGTTAAAACTGACACTGTTCAGCTCTTCCAGAATCTGAAAAATGTTTCGAGACTTTTTTTCAAAAAATATACTTCATTCATTACATTACAGGACACTACAATCATTCCAAAATGACCAACACAAAAAGCAATAATATTCAGGTTATTTACATGCGCTAAGTAACACTCTGAGATGCTTCAGTACAGTAAAGGAAATGTTTTAGACATTTTACAATGGCCTTACAAATGTTGCAAGGTTATGTTAAAGGCTGACTACATCGAAGAAGTTGCACCCCAAATTGCTTCACTACATGTGATATTTACTGGATGCATTCAGTGAGTCATTTGGCCTGAGGAGATTCTGCTCCTCTTGACTCACTGTGGTTGAAATGTTTTCATTGAATGCCACAGTATAGAAGGTGGTCATTTGGCCCATCGAGTCTGCACTGATCATAATCTCACCCAGGCCCTTTCCCCACAGCCCCATGTATTTACCCTAGCTAGTCCCCCTGACACAAACGGACAATTTAGCAGGGCCAATCCACCTAGCCCACATATCTTTGGGCTGTGGGAGGAAACAGGAGCACCCAGACAAAACCCACATATGTCCATGGGAGGACATGAGTCCTGCAAACTCCACATAGATAGTGACCCCAGCCAGAAATCGAACCCACGTTCCCAGTGCTGTGAGGCAGCAGTGCTAACCATTGTGCCATCGTGCTGTCTTAGACAGCAATCTTCCCCATTGCGACTTGATAGCAGCTGCCCTGAGCTTTAGTGTCCCTCAGCTCTTAGTTCTGCGCACTTGAATGTGCCAGCCTGCAACACTCGGTCGGTGACAACTCCTTGCACTGGAAGACCAATAAGTTAAAAATGCAGCATGGTTCTGTGTGTTCCCATTCTCTCTGCACACACTGTTAGTGGATGAGCTTGCCAACTCTCCAGGTCAATCCACCTCCCGTATGTCAGACCAACCCACCTTTTATCTATACAGTGACCTCCTTCAATGAAAAGAAAACAAGGCGCCTCTCATTTTCACAAGCTTTCTCCAAGTTTGTTTGGTCTTGCTGAGACAATTGTTGTGAATTAAAAGTCGTTTTATAGAAACAATTCATCCCCGACTTGGATCTTGGTTAAAACCATCCAAGCCCATTATCGTCAATGATGTTATTTTTATGTTAATTTAATTGAGTATTTACAGGAGTTTTGGACTGGCAACGTCATGCGGATAGTGCATCTATAACTGAGCTGGGGCCATAGTGCAAATGAGCCTCTGAGGGGAACTTGAGCAAAAAAAGTAAGGAGACTTTTCTCGTCAGTCTGCGTTAGATTCACATGTAAATTCCTGTAATGAAAGGCCATTGTCTATCATCTGTGCTACTCAAATCCCTTGAATGATTAGGTTACTAAGCATGCAATCTTCACTGCTTAAATGCTTACATTTGTATTCAAATCCTCCACCACACCTCATTCAGCAATATTCATGATTCTAAAAACGAACAAAAAATAATTGCCATGGTTTAAATTGCTGTCTCTGAAGTTGTTAAAAGAGATGCTTTTATATATATAAAAGAACGCTTCATTGTAATTTCTGTTGTCATGGTTCAACAAAGCTATTCAGGGTTTGCTATAGATGCAAATATTACACAAGGAAAGGCTGAAAGAGGAAAGAAACATCCCAGACAGGCTTACTGTTTCAGTGCCCAATTTTCTGCCCCCTCTGTTTTTCCTTTTACAGCATAATATGGCAAAAGCACTGAAAGAGATCCCACCTTGGAGCAAAGCAAACTTGAATACAATGACGTATTATCATCTCCTTCTTCTTGGATTGACTTTCCATTTGGATAATGGTGTACTTTGCATGCATTGCAATGTCACCGGCTAAAGGATTAGACTGGCTTTGAATCATAGACTCCCTACAGAGCAGATAGAGGCCATTCAGCCCATCGAGGCTGCAAGACTCTCCCAGACAGAATCTTACCCAGACCCTGTCCCACTAATCCCCCTAAACCTACACATCTTGAGACACACATGGTCAATCTACCCTAACCGACACATTTTGGGTTCACAAGCAAGAGTCAAAGAAAGGTTTGTTACAATCCCAGTTGATATTATAACTGGACAGGGAGATTCCAGAATGGAGCCCTGCCTCAAAAGACCATAACTTTTACTTATTTTTATAAAACATGGTGGAACAGAGTCACAGAACCGCTAATTAGCTTTAGCAACAAGAAAAACAAACACTTACCAAACATGAGAAGTTGGATTATGATGCAATACTCCTTTACTCCCCCCTCAGCTTCATAAATACACACAGATTTTAAGCTTAACATGAATACAAAAGTGCCTGTTAAACAACAATGCCCACATTGACACAAAGTCTCTTTAAGCGCATAGATTCACTATGGTCAAATACACACTTCACTCTGAACCCAAGTTAGTGTCTATGGATTTTTCTTCAGAATTCCCCCAGGTGACTTTAGGTGATTGTCACGAGAGTTTCCAAAGCCCACTCCCAAAACATGCTTTAAAATCTTCTGTCATCATAATGCTTTCCCTTGGCAGTTTGCATTATGAAATCCAGTCCAGGTTTTTACAAATTACTCTTTTAAACAAAGCTTCCATTCCACTTTTAACACTGGATCCAGTCCAGGCTCTATATCACCCACTTTAGGATTTTTGACTTCAAGGCTTTCAAACAAACTGCCCAGCCACAGTCAGGTTAGGCGGATTGGCCATACTAAATTGCCCCTTCGTGTCAGGAGGACTAGATAGGGTAAATGCATGGGGTTATGGGCATAGGGTCTGGGTGGGATTGTTGTCAGTACAGCTTCGATGGACTGAATGTCCTCCTTCTAGGATTAATATTATTCACCCCCACAAATGTTCAAATGCTTAAAGCTGGCTGTGTATTTTGCAAGAGGTTGGATATAGAATAATCTATCTCACTACTTATCATCCAGCACCAATTTTCAATTAGAATTTTAGTAAAGGTAACAGAGTCCCTTCTGACCTCCACTCTGAGCCTGGGATGTTATATGAAATTCATGCTGACAGCAGCCTTTCTCCTCCAATTGTATTCTTTATCGGGATCTGCAAGCTATTCCTCAAAGTTGGTTGAGGTTTTACTGCGTTGTAACGTAATGTTTAATGAGCTGTACTTGCTGTCTTTCCCATCACAGAACTTAGAGCAGCACTGGCTGAAGAGATTAAGTACATCATCAATTTCTAATAAAAGCCGTATTGCACAATCCATATGTTCCAGCTGATACCTCAAGTTGCTAATGATCTTCACCAAGAAATCAGATTCAGGAAGGAAAATAAAAGTTTCTGAATATTAATTGGCCTGAGGTGACATTCTGAATCTGTCAACGGGAATCATTTAAACCCCCAGAGGATCGATGGAACAGCGCTGGGAAGGTTAAACTATTAAACTTAGGAAATCCAATCTCAAGCAGCTACAAACACACCTAGTTCCAGTTGTGGATGAGGAACTGGCTTCTAACAGGTAAGCTAATAACTGTAATATTGCACACCTCAGATTTTATGAATTCAGACTGGGTCCCTCAAGGCTGGGGACAGGTTGCAGCTGAGGAGAGCCATTAGATGCCAGGTCCAGAAAGTAAGTACTTTTCCAGCATGTCTTGTGGGTCAGGAGGTACAGGATTGTTGAATCAAACCTGTTGCGATGGGCCTCACACCTAAAACACAAGTTAGTTCCTTTGCACATGCATCATTGTAAATAAAAAATGAAGACATTGACCCTGATATTTCCAGGTCAGTGAGGCAGAATCAGAGGGGACAGACACCCAGGAATGTTGAGAGTGAAGGCCTATTGAATATAGGAAGATGTCATCATAAATTTTTATTCAATCTCTCACTGAGCAGTTGACCAGTTTGAAGGCTGCTGAGTGTATAAAACCTGTACTACAAGGCACTAGCAAGGGACTGCAGAAGATTGGTGGGGTGGTGGGGGCAGAGGAGGGTGGGGGGAGCGCAGATTATGATAGAATCTTATCATAATCTTTGAAGTTCCCCATTCCCCCTGCAATCAGCCAATTCCCTCGATCGTTCAGACTCCCAGATCCTGTAACTTCTCATTTCTTCGTTGTTATACTCTGAGCTCCTACCAGCCTATAATCTGCTCTCCACCCCCCCACCCCACCAATCTTCTGCACTCCCTTGCTAGTGCCTTGCCGAACAGGCTTTATACACTCAGCAGCCTTCAATCTGGTCAACTGCTGAGAGTGAGAGATTGGATAAAAATTTATGATGACATCTTGGTCTATTCAAGAGGCCTTCATTCCCAACATTCCTGGGTCTCTGTCCCCACTGTTTCTGCTTCACTAACCTGGAAATATCAGGGCCAACATCTTCATTTTTTTATTTACAATGATGCATGTGCAAAGGAGCTAACTTGTGTTTTAGGCTCTTTTCACAAAACTGTGCACATCTAGCATCTGTCTGGTTGCATTCTGTCTAACTGTGTCTAGATCACCGGAGCTTGAACCGACTGCTGGAGGGCTCCATCTCAAGCAATGTTTGCAAAAAAATGTAACGGGCAGAATTTTCCAAATAAAGTGGCACAGGTTCTGACTGAAAAAGTGGTGTGTTTCTCTCCATAAACCCAGCCACGTTTTCTCACCAGATCTTCTTACACAATATCAAAACAATTGCGGGGGGTGGGTTCATATAATCACTCTGTTTTTCTCCACGTAAGTAATAATCCTTCCTACCATTATTCCTACCAAAGTGGACCACCTCACACTTGCCAACATTAAATTCCATTTGCCATTTCCTGGCCCATTCGCCCAGCCTATCTAGATCCTTCTGCAGACTCTCCACACCCTCCGCACAATTTGCCGTTCCACCAATCTTGGTGTCATCAGCAAATTTCGACACCCTACACTCGGTTCCCTCCTCCAGATCATCTATATAAATAGTAAACAAAAAAGTTATTCAAGACCTCAGCCATATCCCCATCCCTTACCACTAAGTACCCCTTCTCATCCTCTAAGGGACCAACGTTCACCCTAGCCAGCCTCTTCCTTGTTATATACTTATAAAAACTCTTGCTATCCTTTTTTATATTAAGTGCTAGCCCAGCTTCATACTTTTTTGTTTCTGTCTTCACGGAGGAGGACGTGAATAATTTGCCGGGTGTTAGAGATGGAAAGGTGGTAGGACTGGAGGGTCTTAATGACATCATTGTTACTAGAGAGGCGGTGCGGCCAGAACGGGATTTGCACCCGCAGCGAACGGGCCGTCTAAATTCCACCCAACTCATCCCAATGTAAAGTCAAGAGGAGTAAGCATGCTCTTTCGATGTCTAGTGTCATGCCAAAGACTCGTCACATCCCACATGATCAATTCCCCCTCTCTCCCCATCAAACCTACTTTTCCCTTCCTCCCACAACCTACCATCAGTGTGTCAATTCAGAAGGGAGAGAAGTAAAACTAGAAATGGAAGGTCCTCCCTCTTGCAGCAAAACAAAGGATACAGTCATCCATTTCAGGAAGCGTAGTGGAGGACATGCCCCTGTCTACATCACGGGGGATGAAGTGGAAATGGTCAAGAGCTTCATGTTTCTAGGTGTCCAGATCATCAGCAACCTGTTCTGATCCCTCCATGCTGACACTATAGTTAAGAAAGTCCATCAACGCCTCTACTTTCTCAGGAGGCTAACTTTTACAGATGCCAGCACAGACAGCATTCTTTCTGGTTATATCACAGCTTGGTATGGTTCCTGCTCTGTCCAAGACCGCAAGAAACTACAAAGGCCCGTGAATGAAGCTGAGTCGGTCACGCAAACCAGTCACCCATCCACTGACTCCATCTACATTTCCTGCTGCCTCGGAAAAGCAGCCAGCATCATCAAAAGCACCACCCCCCCCCCCACTCCAGACATTCTCTCTTCCACCTTCTTCCGTCAGGAAAAAGATACAGCAATCGGATTTTTGAATGTACCTCTTGCATATCAAGTTATTCTTTCTCTGCACCCGAGCTGTCCTGTAACACTACACTCTGCATGCTCTCCTTTCTTCTCTATGAACGGTGTGCTTTGTCTGCATAGCACGCAAGAAACAATACTTTTCATTGTATGTGAATACATGTGACAATAATAAATCAAATCATTAGGCTGCTGTCCACAACTTAGTGGTGTTTAATTGAAATTTTCTTGACCAATAGCTATTTGAGGCCAAAATGTACTTGTTTCTTTTTTTCTTTCTGTGGTCCCACTATCTGGTATTAATACACTTTTATATCTATTTATTTATATTTTCATGACAGCGAAGTACATGATGAAGTACCAGAGAAATCAGTGTTGGCACCTCAACTATTTACAGCCAATACTTATGACTTGCATGAAGGAGCTGACTGTACTGTGGCCAAATTTGCTGAAAAGGGATAGGTAGATGGGAATTGAAGTTGTAAGGAGGGTACAAGGAGACTGCAAAAGATATAGATAGGTTAAATGAGTTGACAAAAAAAAGCAGATGGAGTACAATGTGAGTGAAATTACCCACTTTCCAAGAACAGTTGAAAGGTAGAACATTATTTAAATGGATAGAGATAGCTGCTGTATAGAGGGACTTGGGTGTCCTTATACATGATTCACAAAAAGTCAACATGCAGGTACAGTAAGTAATTAACATAGAACATAGACGTAGACATAGAAGGCATTAGGAAGGCAAGTTGGCTTTTATTACAAACGTGATGGAATAAGAAAGGTAGTCCAAAGATGAGTTTGGTTAGGAAGTCTCACGCTAAATTGTCCCTTAGTTCATAGATCATAGAAACCCTACAGTGCAGAAAGAGGCCATTTGGCCCATCGAGTCTGCACTGACCACAATCTCACCCAGACTCTACCCCCATACCCCTACATATTTACCTGCTAATTCCTCTAACCTACGCATCTCACGTCACTAAGGGACAATTTCAGTATGGCCAATCAACCTAACCTGGACATTTTTGGACTGTGGGACAAAACCGATGCACCCACAGGAAACCCACGCAGACACGAAGAGAATGTGCAAACAATACACAGACAGTGACCCAAGCCAGAGATCAAACCTAGGTCCCTGGAGCTGTGAAGCAGCAGTGCTAACCACTGTGTTACCATGCTGTCCATGAAGCTCTTGACTATTTCCATTGCATCCTGAAGATCTAGACAGGGGCATATCCTCCACTATGCTTTCTGAAATTGATGACTATATACACAACAACTTGTGCAGGTTAAGGAGATTAGTCATTGTAAACGTATGGGGCTACAGAGATATGATGGGGGAAAGGTTGTGGATAAGGTACTCCGTCAGAGAGAGTTGGTGCAGGCTCGATGAGTCAAAAGGCCTACTTCTGCACTGTAGGAATTCTATGATTCTAGTCTAGCTATATCTGTGTTATATCCGCCACCTCTCCCATCATCTCATTAATGGCATTGGATAGACCACACTAAGAGAAGTTTGCCAATTTACTTAGGGGGATATATTTGCTTTGGAAACTTTTCAGGGAATGTTCACAAATGATTCCTGCATTGAGGGTCTTTGTCTTATAAGAAAAGTTCGGGTAAGCTGGGCCTATATTCTTAGAGTTTGTAAAGGATGAGAAGTGGTTTTATTGAGACATAAGATTGTTGGGGAAATTTTCAAAATTAGGGGTCTCCTGTCTAATTTGGAGAGGAGAATTTTTTTTTCTCTCAAAGAGGAATGAATGGGGTGGCACAGTCGTTAGCACTGCTGCCTCAAAGCACCAGGGACCTGGATTCGATTTCCAGCTTGGGTCACTGTCTATGCAGAGTCTGCATACTCTCCCCATATCTGTGTGGGCTTCCTCTGGGTGCTCCAGTTTCCTCCCACAGTCTGAAAGATGTGCTGGTTAGGTGCATTGGCCATGCTAAATTCTCCCTCAATGTACCTGAACAGGTGCCGGAGTCTGCTGACTAGGGGATTTCCACTGTAACTTCATTATAGTATTAAATGTAAGCCTATTCATGACACTAACAAGTAAAATTTAAAAAACTTTAATGCTTGGAATTATCTTCCCCAGTATGCAGTGAAGGATAGACCTTTGAATATATTCAAAGGTCTGAGTTATGCAGATTTTTGATTGACAGAGGAGGTGTTATGGGAGGCAGTCAGGTTAAATGTGTTCTTATTGAATAACAGAGCAGGCTCAAGAGGCCAATTAATGTCCTGTTTCTTCTCCTACGTTCTGTGCCCTGATAAAACGGTTTCAGTCTGGCTTTGAAGGCTGAGTTGATAAAAAATAGCCCAAAGTGTAAACATGATCACACCACAAAATTAGTGTGAAAATCAGGAATTGGTTGTCAGCAAACAGCATCTGGATGACATTAAAAATAAGTAAATAACTGGCTTAGTTTCTACAGTCACATAAATACTTCTCTAAGTCTTGCCTTTTGCCAACTTTCATTGAAGCCTTGGGCTAAATATGGTCCTGAGGTCATGGATCATGGTTGTGGAATCCAAAATAAACAAACAAAAACTGGAGCTTTGAGTGTCTCACAGATCTCAATTAACACCTAACTGTTCACTCGAGGCTTGTAGGAACAAAGTATCCAGCCCCTCCCATTCTGACAAACAAGCATTGATCTGAAATCTTAATTCTGTTGCTCCGTCCATAGATGCTACCAGACCTGTTGAGTATTGTCGGCAGTTTCAGTTTTTACATCTGGCTTGTCATATGCCAGGGACAGAATTAACAGAATAGACTGCACTTTGCAATAATTAGTTTCTTGGATTAATAGATCCCAGTAGCAATTTGCAATCAATGTCTATCCCTTCCAAGATCTTTGTTTTCATAATTTTATGTCCACGTTCTCTTGACTGTTGTGTAAATCTGTAACTGATAAGATCCATCTTTACAAGGTCAAGGTGTTTCAAGAGGTTAAGTAAATTCAGCATTTCTGCTATGATTCTTACCAATTTTTATAGATGCACCATAGAAAGCAACCTTTGTAGATGTATCACAGCTTAGTATGGCTACTGCTCAGGCCAAGACCACAAGAAATTACAAAAGGTCATGAACAAAGCCCAATCCATCACGCGAACCAGCCTCCCGTCCATTGATTTTGTCTACACTTTTCGCTGCCTTGGAAAAGCAGCCAGCATAATCAAGGACCCCACACACTCTCGACATACTCGCTTCTACCTTCTTCCATCAGGAAAAAGAAACAAAAGTAACTCTAGCTATGCCTTCAGAATCCGCTACACCCTTGCTATGACTGTAACTTACATTCTGCATCCTCTCCTTTCCTTTTCCCCTATGTACTCTATGATCGGTATGTTCTATTTGTATAGCGTGCAAGAAACAATACTTCTCACTGTATACCAATACATGTGACAATAATAAATCAAATCAAATTGCATCCGATTCTCAGTCCTATCTTGCACCATCATCCAAACTGAAAAATTTATTCTTCGTTGAACAATTTCACTCTGTTGAGTTTTGTTTTAAATGTAAAAATATCTTTACTGTTTGTTGGTTCGTGTTTTTTATATCATGTGAGATTTTGTTTCACTCAATACATTTTATATCTGAATAATTTGGTTTAGAGGTTCTGTGATTTTATATTTTTAATGAAATGTGAGACTGTATTTCACATGAAACCATGTATTGTTAAAGAAAAAAATGAAAATAAATCTTCATTACAGTGGAAGAAACATCACTCTACTGCTTTAGGTCTCCACTGATGTGTTTATTCTCCACTGTGTTGTTTCCACCACCCTCTCATTAAACCATCAGCATCCTTTTGTTTTAGCCCGATCATAACCTGAGAATCAAGAATGGACATTTTTCCTGTTCATAACTGCCTAATACCTGAACAGTACAACAAAATGTAGAAAGTAGGATTTTAAAATCCAGTGGTCTCCCACACATTTCCTCAAAGGACAAACGTGAAAAGATTTCTCTAATATTTTAACCAGCGATTACGTCCGAATCATGCAGATGTTTGAATTTCTTCCATTCCCAAGGTCTGTGGCCAGTCCTAGTGTTACCCTATCTGTGATAACCCCTAGAAGCTTGCATGGGGAATCCTGATTAACCTTCTTGTCGGACTCATAGAATACAAGCTCCCTAATGATTGATAATTACCTTGCCAAGTGGAGCTCGTATACTGATCCCTTTATAAAGCAGGCCCCTGAGTAGGTCCATTATTGTATTGTCCCCATTGGGACCTGTTTGTGTTCACCACATGCTTGTGGTGTTTCTTTACTTTATAAAGCACCGTTCATTTACAGATGCCTCCTAGAGTTATTATGCTACCCAACATTCTTGTTGTCTATTTGTGAGGCAGCCAGGCTTTGGCATGCTTATTTTAATGGCAATTGCCATTATTCTCAGAATATTGAGCACATTTGATCACAATGCAACACTGGTGACAGAACACTAATTTCAGTTGAACTTGTCCAGCAGGGGGAACAGCCAGCTTGGGGCTAAGCCAGGCTTTAAAAATGAGCTCCATTGTGTCAGTGGGGGAGCGCAAATTGTGACTGGAATATCAAATTCTGGGTTTGTATAGTTGGCTTTTCAGACCATATTCATCAATTTTAATTGTTCGCCCTGATTCCAGCAGAATTCTGTGGTGTTTACCTTCTTGTGGAAATCTTTCCAAAATTTGTCTAAGTATCAGGTTCACACTGACGGCCGCGGTGAAGCGCTCCAGCTCCGCAGACCAGTTTTCCCTCCAGATCTTGAGCCTCTTGATCTAAAACAGGGGACGCCAAACTACTGCCCGGGGGCCGCATCCGGATCGGAGTTTGGAGACCGCTAATCTGAAACAACGAGTGGGCTGGGTTTATGCCATCAGCCTGGCAGGGTGGGGGCCTCAGAATCAGCAGGACCCACTTCCCAGAGATCGAGGACCATCTTTAAAGGGTGCCAGCTCGGAACAAAAAAACTCTGCCACCATGGAGTTTTCCCCCAACCCCCTGACAATCGTCACCAGCACTCCCTTCCCCCCCTCTGTCAGTTCAACCCTCTATGCCCCCTCCCCTCCCCACTACCACCACCACCCCACCACAATTAAATGAACCAGCCCCCATGGGGTTCCCTCCTGAAACTGGTACTGTACCAACTTGCCAGGGCAGAGTCTGGGCATGTCCATCCCCGACTGGGGGTGGGGTGTTATTTTTACACCTCTGCATTCCCGGAGGGATCCCCTCAACTGTTTCTCATTTGGCCAAACCTTAGAATCACAGAATCCTGCTGTGCACAAGGAAGCCATTCAGCCCATCGAATGTGCACCGACCACAATCCCATGCAGGCCGTATCCTCGTAACCTCATGCGCTTACCCTGGCTCATCCCCCTGACACTAAGGGGCAATTTAACACAGCCAATCCACTTAACCCGCGCATCTTTGGACTGTCGGAGGAAACCAGAGTAAGCCCACAGAGAGAATATGCAAACTCCACACAAACCGTGACCCAAGTGGGGAATCAAACCAGGGTCCCTGGCACTGTGAGACAGCAGTGCTAACCGTTGTGCGACCATGCCGCCCCAACCTGTTATGAATTTTGCTGATGTGACGTTGGCAAGGTCTGAATATTTAGTGACGGAGGGGCCAGGTAGCTGGGGCCTGTTAAAAATATTTGAATGCATGAAAATCTATTTAAGTTAGTCCCACCCTTTGTGGACGTGAAAGCGAGGGGCGGTGGGGGAAATCAGAAAATGTGATCTCTCTGGAGAGAACGGCACTTCTCAAACCTCTTGGTTTTCCGCCCCTGTTGCTGTTCTCCCTGATGGCGAAACCTAACATTGAAATTGCTGCAGACGATAAAGGCAATGCCAGCTAGAATTGAAACTTAACATTCCGGATGTTTTAGGAGTGGTTTATTCAAATCAGGTTTTGCAGATATTGTGTGACAGCCTTGATGGACATCCACACAAGATCTCTCGGGTTGCTGAGGAAGAAAGGAGAAAATGGGAGAAGGGCAAGATTTGTTGCGTGTCATCATGTCCTGTGAACTCCAGGGCCAAGGACACAAAATTTTCTTCAAACTCCACGTGAGAGACCATGTGTGGGGAGTTGAGTGAGGGCCAGGTTCTGTTTGGAGTCTGCCATTCTATTTTCCTTTCAACTAATTCTAATGGAACAGTGGGTTCATCTTGGGCCACATTCTTTTCTCATGTCTTTGCAAAAGACAAATCCTGGTACAGAGCAAGGAAACACTTCCGGATGCATTAAGAGAATCCTTTCCGTTTTGATCATATGCTTCTTTTGTTTCTCAGGCATCTTGGAAATAATTGAAGTTTCCATTGTTACACTCTGTTACCAATGCAAACCCCTCTAAACAGGTTATAAATCACATCATTTTGGTATTTTATGGGAATCCAACATGTTTACAGATCCCTTATTTCTTAATTCAACCAGCACCAATTAAAAACGTACTTTCATCAAGTTCAGAAGGCTACTCTTTCCCATTTTCCTTCCTTCCAGAATATTACAATCTTAAGTAACAAGTGGGCAAAATGTTAGTTAAAATAACAAACTAGGATTGTGGCTTGCATGTGATTTATTGTCACGTGTTGGGATGCAGTGAAAACTATATATCTTTTGCATGCTATATGGTCAAAACATAATGTTCATTGAGTATATAAGAGACAAGAAAAGGAAAGGGTGCAGAATATAGTGTTACAGTCATAGCTAGGGTATAGAGAAAGTTCAGTTTAATATCTGGTAGGTCCATTCAAAAATCTGATAGCAGCACAGTGTGGCATGCTGGCACAGCACTGCCTCGCAGCTCACAGGACCCCAGGTTCGATTCTCGGCTTGGGTCACTGTCTGTGCAGAGTCTGCACGTTCTCTGTGCGGGTTTCCTCTGGGTGCTGTGGTTTTGAAAGACATGTGCTGGTTAGGTGCATTGGCCATGCTAAATTCTCCCTCAGTGAGCCTGAAAAGGCGCTGGAGTGTGACCACTAGGGGAATTTCATTGTAACTTCATTGCAGTGTTAACGTAAGCCCACTTGTAACATTGATAAGTAAACTTAAAAACTTAAATTTAGACAGCAGGGAAGAAGCTGTTCTTGAGTTCGTTAGTATGCGTTCTCAGGTTTTATCAACTTTACCATATCAGGTGCTATGGTTTTCAAATTTAATCGAAAAATACAACTGCATCAAAAGGTGGTTGAAAAAATCAAGGTCAGAAATGAAGTTGGACAAATTTGCATTTAAATTCCCTTGCATCCTACAAAATGCTTGAATGTTTCCCATCATACATTACAAATAGTAAATATTTTCAACACAATTAATGCGAATAAATATTTTGAATTATAATTAGAAATATATTCGGAACAAGAGAACATTTTATGGCTTTGGATTAACCAACATTTTATTTGTAGCACGTGTATTTTAGGTTAAAATACTTCCAGCATCTATTACCGCTCTGCCTTTAATTGCAAATGCACGATTTGGTCACATTTGGATTTAAAAGGTTTGCAGGTGTTTGAGGATGCTGTGAGGGAGTTTGCCTCATTTATTATCTCCAATGTTCTTTAATGTTTTATCGCAGGGATATAAAACGCAAACTAGCCATCGTGATATTGCAGATGCCAGGGTTGCATGAAAATGATGGATTGGAGGCTCGTCACTAAAAACAACGTTAACAGGGATTACATGAAGAATCAGGAGGACCATCAGAGGCTGCTGCGTTCAGCCAATGAAAGATGCTCAAGGACAGGTTAGAAAGACATCTCAAGATTTGGCAGGGATGCTAAATGAGCACTTTGCATCAGGCTTCACTCTCAATGATTCACAACTGACAGGATTAAGTGGAGCTGTTAACAATAAGATTACTGAAATAGATGAGAATATTGCTCTGGAAGGAAATAAGGCAGCTTAAAATAGATCAGGCTTCTGACTCAGAAAATATATCCACCTGAAAGAGACGGGATGGGTGCTGTGCTAACTCCTTGTGGGGGGAGTGGTTCGGGGGGAGTGGTTTGGGGGGGGGGGGGAGCAGATTGTTGTGGCCTCTCCACGACATGTTTCTCCTGGCGGGAGGTGCCGTGTCGTTCACCAGCGACAGAATGTGCTGGAACAGAAATGGAAAGTCTCAGCAGGTCTGACAGCATTTGTGGAGAGTGAATAGAGCCAACATTTCAAATCGAGATGACCCTTTGTCAGAACAATCCCCTGGTCCTGCCACTGCCAGTGATTTCCCATTGACTTTACTCCATGCTACCAAGAAACCCACAACAGGGGTGGGCTGTCGGCGGGATCAGGAGATCCTGCTGGCATGAACAGCTGGAACATTCTGGGCCTTGTCTTTATGTTTCATGGTTATGGCTGCATTACTGGACTAGCCACCCAGTAGCACAAATTCAAATCCTACCAAAGCAGCTGGGGAATTGAATTCCGTTAATTAAATACCTAAGGAATTAAAAGTTGGTAACAATACCAGTGACCATGAAACTACAAGATAGTTGTTTTAAAAAGATCTGGTTAATTTACGTCCTTTAGAAAAGGGAAACTCCTGTTCTTAGACTGTATGCTTGACTCCAGGGAAGATCCACACAATGCAGTTGACTCTTAACTGCCCTCTCAAATCGCCCAGCAAGTCACTTAGGTCTACCAAACTGCGATGAGAAAAGATGGCTGCAATTCAAGAAAGCAGTTCACTAACTTATCAAAGGCAATTCGAAATGGACAATAAACGCTGGCCTTACTACTGGGGCCCACACTTAATAACTTAATTTTAAAAATGTTTGCTAGAGTCAGGAACTGCTTCCTTAGACTGGCAGGATCTTTTTTTTAAATTCATTTGCGGGACATGGGCGTCGTTGGCTCGCCAACATTTATTGCCCATCCCTTGTTGCTCTTGAGAAGGCGGTGGTGAGCTGCCTTCTTGAATCACTGCAGTCCATGTGCTGTGGGTTGACCCAGAATGCCGTTAGGGAGGGGATTCCCTAATGTACTCACAATGTTTACAAATGGGGTTACAGCAGAACCAGGTAATCAAATGCACATTACCCTGGTATCAGGAACAGATAAAATGCCCGAGGGAATCGTTGATCATATACTTTGGGCGAAATTTCCCCTTTGTCATTCAGGGTGTTGCACTGGGCAGGGAAAGTGGTGTTCAAGCTACTGGCCCCAAAGTCAGCTTTCTCCACCATCTTGGTAGCAACTTAGAAAGAAAAGATCCAAGGGGCAGTCCCATGAGGTCAAAGCCTGCCCCATCAGCAACTTTGTTATTTTAAAGATTTGGGTGCCACTTTTACAGACCGCCACAGTACACGGAAGTAAAAACAAAACCTCCCACGCAAAATACCCCCTACCACACCCACCCCCAGGCACTGCCCAGAAACCACCTTCTTTCTTCCCTCTCCCCCTGCATCCCCCACACCCCCGGAGTGATGGGGGTTTGTTCATACCATGGGAGGCCAGCATGTCTCACGCCAATGTAAATGGATAATCTAATGGGGGTGGGGGTGGGGGGGTAGTGGGATTAGAGTGTCGAGGTCTGATAATTGGATTTAAGTTGATTCAAATGGGGTTCCCAAAATTGAATGTTGGGAATCCCGTTACATCACTGGTGGTAGAGAGGAGGAGGGGTCACAATCACGAGGGCATTCTTGCCAATGAAATAATATGGGGGTCGGTGGGGGGTGGACAGTGGGAGTGGGTGTGGGATGGAGTGTGTGTATTGCTGGCCCCTTCACAGAAGGAAAATTTGTGCCACACCAACCGATGATCAACAAAGCTTCACTGCTGCAATAATATGTGGCTGGTGAGTATCAGGCTTCCACCCCTCAATTCCTGCCCGCCCTCCAGAGTTGCCAACCAATCTGACTGACCAACATCTCTAGCAGTCAGAACTCAATAGTGGACAGTGCCAAGACTATAACGCGGTACATATAGTTGGTTAATGAATCCCAAACTGAGACATGTACTAGTATTTTTTTTTATGGCAATGAGGGATTGGGGAGTCTCTAGGGAAAAGGAATTAAGTAATTGAGGTGGGGGCCAGGAACAAAGGCTCAATTGGCATGGAAATGCCACTGCTCAACGTAGGAGGCATGTGGTGCAAAGAAGTGGTGGCGGGTTGGATGCATGAGATGGCATTGATAAGACATGGGGTTGTGTGACAGGGTGAGGAGTTGAGGGGCGAGGGCTGGAGGCCCTGACTGTTTTTACTTCCACTGCGACAAAGTCCCACAGCACCAGACAGGCCTTTTGAACACCTGGCAGTTTCTGGAATGCCTCAAGTCTCTTTCCTGGGCCGCTTGGCTCCACTCCAGCCTGCAAAGTTACAGAGTGACTGGGCATTGGATGATGATGAAGGAATTGCCTTGCAAAAAATTCCCAACCTCAAAATGACATTGGGAGAAGATTGTTAACAGGCCCGTGACAGATGAGAGTTCAAAAGAGCCATATTGAAACTACTTTTGTGTGCCTCCAAGGTATCCGGATGGAGCAGCAACCCATCCGGGTTGAATGGGAATGGGTTGAATGCATTGAATGGGAAAGTACAGAAACTGCAAAGAAAATCAGTTTAGTTTCCCTTTAAGAATTTTAACCTAAATGTAGGGGCAGTACATTTAATTTATATTTCTAACCTTTCAAAACCGCAAGAAATAGTGGTCAATCCAGTAGGTGGCTGCATAAACCACTTATAGGTCCTATTTAATTAAATTAAAAACCCGTAGGTTCTGGGAAACATTCCAAGGAATTGTTTAATCAAATTGACGAGGGTCAATGTCGTACATTTGGTCTATTTTAAGCATCCCAGCACTTAAACTTAGTATTGTGCCTTTCCCATATTTTTTTCTGCAGGGTGATAGTAATCCAATCTCTTCAACTACACTGGAAACATGCAGAATTTGATAAGGAATTATTTAAATCCTGCCGGGAGATGCTTCTCTCCTTCAAATTAAATATTAAACCAGGGATTTTAATTTGCTACAAGAACACACGCCCACGTAACAAAAGTCAGCCTAAAAATGCTGGCAACGTAATGCATAGGTGAGTAAACAGCCAACTTTGATCCACTTCGGAACTCTGCCCAGGTGGAACAGGTAAAAAAGGAGGAGAATTCAGGACCAGGGAAGGAAAAAGGAGGCTGGCTGGTCTGTAAAAAATTATTGCACATTGATCAATAAATGTTAAATATTAATCAGGATGAGCCATTTTAATATTTTATGCATGAGCAATTATTCTCTGCCTCCCCTCTAACCCACCGTCTCTACTTTCTCGGGAGGCAATGGAAATTCAGCATGTTAGCTATAATTTTTACCAATTTTACAAATGTGCCACAGAAAACATCCTTTCCAAATGTACAACAGCTTGGTATAGCTCCTGCTCTGACCAAAACTACAAGAAACTGCAAAGGGTTGCGAACATAGCCCAGTCCATCACTCAAACCAGCTTTCCATCCAGTGACACTGTCTACACTTCCCGTTGCCGGGGAAAAGTACTAGCAGAATCAAGGACCCCACGCACCTCAGACATGCTCTCTCCCACATTCTTCCATTAGGAAAAAGATACAAAAAGGACACATACCAACCGACTCAAGGACAACTTCTTTCCTGCTGCCATCAGAGTTTTGAACCATATATTAAGCTGATCTTTTTCTATATCCTAGCTATGACTGTAAAACTAATTCTGCACCTTCTCCTTTGCTTCTCCCCAGTATGTCTTGTCTGTATAGTACACAGGAAACAATACTTTTCACTGTATCCCAATACCTGTGACAATAATAAATCAAATCAAATCAAGAAGTAGAAGCAGGAGTGTTGTAGCACAGCCCTTTAAGGGGGCGTTAACGAAGGACCACGCAATCAGGCCGGACACTATGGATTGACAAGATAGGAAGCCGAGCATTGCCCCAGGTTGAGGAAATCCCTTAGTTGGAACCATGGAAGAGAGTTGTTCAGTCATGTAGTTACTTCACTCTGACCTTTCCTAAATATAATAATTTATTATTGGCAATCGGGTATTTGTGAATTCGAGCCATATCGAATCACCATTGATCTAATACAAGGAGTATACCACATTGCCCATTGAGCCTATTGCACCATTCAATACGACCATGACTGATCTTGGGCTTCAACTCCATGTTCCGCCCGTTTCCCCTCACTTCCCTGAGAGACTAAAGATTTGACAATCTCAGCCTCAACGAGGGGGAACCGCAGCTTTCTGGGGTAGAGAGTTCCAAAGGTTCACAATGAGGAGATCATTTCTCCTCATCTCAGTCCTAAATGATTGGGCCCCAATCCTGAGACTTTGAGGAATCATTCGGAAGGATGGCGTATCATTTTAAATAAACGTTACTCAGTAAGACATGGCAGGATTTTCAGCCTCATTACGGCCCCCCCCCCCCCCCCCCCACCCTCCCCAAGTGGCGTGTAATGTGGGATCTTCCAATTTCTTCGATGTCAGAGCTTTTTCAGGGGCTCGCCTTCCTGGGATCCTGCCACAGAGGGTCACCATCAGCGTGACAGGAAGTTCCCACCAGTGGGAATGGCTGGGAAAACTTTGGCCACAGGCTGTGTGAATCATCTATTCACCATTAGATACTTGCTTAAGAAAATGCCCTTTCTCCTCCTCTGCTATTATTTATTGATTTCTTACTGAGAAGAATTTTTTTTTAAATATAAGAAATGCATCCATTAAGAATTTGTACCCTCTATTCTGCTGCATCATTTATTGAACCATTCAATATTGTACCTTAAGTTCACGTTCCTGCAGAATGTAATTAGAACCACGTTTCCACACATTCTTTGATTTCTCAAAAGTTACCACTCGTACATAAAATTTGACTGCAATGAGTGAAGAATTCACCTTGCAGGCTAATGGAAATTGTATTAATTGAGAGAGAAACAATAGCAATGATAGTGACCTTTACAGCTGCACAATACTGATGCTGCAAACCACCTGTTTCTCTATATGTGGTGATGCTTTGAAACGCGCTGCCTGGGAGGGTAGTAGAGGTGGGTTGCCTCACATCCTTTAAAAAGTACCTGGATGAGCACTTGGCACTTCATAACATTCAGGGCTATGGGCCAAGTGCTGGCAAATGGGGTTTGGAGAGAGGTCAGGTGTTTCTTGCATGTCGGTGAGAACTCGATGGGCTGAAGGGCCTCTTTTGCACTGTATGATCCTCTGATAAGTTTATATTTGGTGCTCCGATTGAACCATTAACCTATCGCTCTTTCGGAGTTCATCTTTGAACGAAAATCAGTGGAAAAATGCAATGCATAAAATACACCAGTTCCCAAATAAAACACTGTACACATAATGAGCATCCAACTGCCAATATGCCATGACATTCTTCCAAAGTGCCTCGCCAAATAGAGGACAGATCCACGATTTATTTAAATTACCTTAATTCACAATGAGGTTATTATTTTCTCTCCTAATTTTAATTAATTAGACAGCCGCTGTATGAATGGAATACCAAATGGTCCTTAATGAGATATCAAATTTAAGCAATAAACTGCTTCAACCAGACAAAAAGCTCTAAGATTCTATTACTTGTGTTTTGCAGCTAAATACACTTATTGTTTAAATACGGTATCTCTCGAGGCCGTGTGTCTTTCTCCACACGCTGAGATCAGCATTGTATGTCTGGTCTGGCTAAGCAATTCTGTGCAACATCTGCAGGCCATCCCATTTTCCGGTTGTCAATTGCAAAACCTTGATAAACTTGCTCTGTAGGTTAATATTTTGGTTTGAAAGTCATCGTGCATCAATGGTATTTTTGTACTCCAGCCATCTGTATCTACACTAACATAAGAACATAAGAAATAGGAGCAGGAGTAGGCCATCTAGCCCTTCGAGCCTGCCCCGCCATTCAATAAGATCATGGCTGATCTGTCGTGGCTCAGTTCCACTTTCCCGCCCTCTCCCCATAACCCTTAATCCCCTCTCTTATCAAGAACCCATCAACCCGCTTCTTAAAAATACTTAGCGAGGCTGCCTCCACCACTTCAACGGGCAGAGAATTCCAGAGATTCACCACCCTTTGAGTGAAGAAGTTCCTCCTCAACTCCGTTCTAAACCGCCTCCCCTTTATCTTGAGGCTGTGCTCCCTAGTCCTACTGTCTTTTTTGAGCGGGAAGAGTCTCTCCACCTCTATCCTATCCATCCCATTCATCATCTTATATGTCTCAATGAGATCTCCCCTCATTCTTCTAAACTCTAACGAGTACAAGCCTAGTTTATTCAGCCTCTCCTCATAGCTCAACCCCCTCAACTCCGGTATCAGCCTAGTAAACCTCCTCTGCACTCCCTCCAGGGCCAAAATATCCTTGCGCAGGTGCGGCGCCCAAAACTGCACACAGTACTCCAGCTGCGGCCTCACCAATGCCCTATACAGCTGCAGCAAGACCTCCCTACTTTTATATTCAATCCCCCTCGCTATGAAGGCCAGCATCCCATTCGCCTTCCTGACCACCTGCTGCACCTGCAAGCTGGATTTTTGCGACTCATGCACAAGGACCCCGAGGTCCCTCTGCACCGTCACCTGCTGCAGTTTTTCGCCCCGTAAGTAATAGTCCTTCCTACCATTCTTCCTATCAAAGTGGACCACCTCACACTGGCCAACATTAAATTCCATTTGCCATTTCCTGGCCCATTCAGCAGACGTTAATGACATGTTGATGACACAAAAACTATTATTTTGTATAAACTAGTGGCAAACTGCATTGTAACACTATGGGATCCCAGTCTGAATCCAAGTCATTTTGATTTATATGAAGACTCCTCTGACAGCAAGTTCTTAAGGGTTTTATCTGAATGGGGTCCATTTTCAAACAAAAAAAGATGGTGCATGTGAAATTTGGCGCAGACCAATTGTGTGTGGGCAGCATGGTAGCACAGTGGTTAGCACTGCTGCTTCACAGCTCCAGGGACCTGGGTTCGATTCCCAGCATGGGTCGCTGTCTGTGTGGAGTTTGCACATTCTGCGTGGGTTTCCTCCGGGTGCTCCGGTTTCCTCCCACAGTCCAAAGATGCGCGGGTTAGGTTGATTGGCCATGTTAAATTGACCCTGGATGCGTAGTTTAGGAGAGGATTAGTGGGTAAAATATGTACGGATTGGGGGTAGGGCCTGGGTGGGATTGTGGTCGATGCAGACTCGATGGGCTGAATGGCCTCCTTCTGTACTCTAGGGTTTCTATGATTTCTATAAATGGCTTAAGTTTATTTATTAGTGGCTTACTTTAACACTGAAATGAAGTTACTGTGAAAATCCCCCAGACGCCACACCCTGGCACCTGTTCGGGTACACTAAAGGAGCATTTAGCATGGCCATCACACTTCACCAGCACATCTTTCAGGCTGTGGGGGGGAAGCTGCAGCGTCCTGAGGAAACCCACAGAGACACGTGGAGAATGTGCAGACTCCGCACAGACAGTGACCCAAGCTGGGAATCAAACTCGGGTCCCTAGTGCTGTGAGACAGCAGTGCTAACCACTGTGCCATCCATGATGAATAACGTGGAAAATTCAAACAAAGATCCTGGAGGAAAAAATATTTTCCACATTTGTCCAATGAGTTGTTAGGCAGGAAAAGTGAACTTAATTCCACTGCTGAAAGAATGAAGAGAGCGTTGAAGGGTGTACCATCAGAGTCATCGGTGGAAGCACAATCCATAAGAACTTTTAAAAGTTAACTGTACAAAGAGTTGAAAAAAGCAGCATCGGGCATGGAGACATACAGAAATGCAACTCAGTAGATGGCTCGGTCAGTGACCCGGAACAAATGTAATGAGACAAAATAATCTCCTCTGTGCTGCGAAACTCAGATGCTATTTTATCCTTTTCTGAGATTGGAGTCAAAGGACATCACTGATACACAGTTGGTACTTCTTCATTGCAGATGAACATGTTGTGTCTGATCTGGAAGGGTTAAAGGTTGACAGCAAGGAAACTGCACCATTCCCCAGCATAAAGTTCAACACTTGACATGCCAGCAAGGGTTGATGCTCTCAGGAAACAGCAAGAATTTCAGGTGAGCAGACTTTTTTTTTTAAAACATGTGTCCTGAAAATTAAATATACCTCTGTGCCCAAATACATTTTTAAACACAACCCCAGGTGAGGAGAGAACAGAATGCCGGTGGGTAAGGGGGAGGAAGAGAACTGCAACAGGCTCCCCATGTATCTTGCTAACAAAGCAAAGTCTGTCATCTTATTACGAAATGGCACAGGTAACAGAGAAGGAAGTGTTACAACGCTCCTGCGATGTTCAGACCAGGGATAAATAAAATATATCTTTTATCAATTGGTCTCAGCCTAAAATTTGAATTACTTCTTTTCAACAGAAGGTTGGACGTGGGTTTTACCTTATCAGCAACAACACTCAACTACGTACATATTTGATCTGCATTGTTAACATATTTTGCCGTTAGACCCTCTATGAAAACATGCACACTGAATAATTAATTTCAGGTAATAACAGCTCCTTCCACTGAATTTCCTAACTATTTTAGAGGATATAAGCTATAAAGGAGAGGATGGACAAACTAGGGTTGTTTTCTCTAAGGCGGCAGAGGCTGAGGGAAGACCTGATAGAAGACTACAAAATTACGAGAGGCACTGACAGTCAGAAGCTTTTCCCCTCAGAGCTGAATTGTTTAATAGGAGGGGGCATGCGGTTAAGGTGAGAGGGCTAAGTTGAAAGGAAATGTAAGGGGCAAGTTGTCTTACATAGAGTGGTAGGTGTCTGGAACACACGCTGCCAAGGATGGTGCTGCAGGCAGATATGATAGGGGCACCTAAAGGGCTTTTAGATAAACATATGAATATGCAAGGTATAGAGGGAAATGGACCAAGGGCAGGCAGAAGAGATTAGTTTAATTTGGCGTCTTGTTTGTGGGCCGAGGGGCCTGTTCCTGTGCTGTACTGTTCTATGTTCTATATTCAGCTTTGAGAAAGGCTCATTTTGAGAAACTCATAATAGCTTTAGCCTGGAAGGATTAATTTTGCCCCTGCCAAACTCTATTAAAGCTTGAGTTCATACTTTGAGAAGAATTTTGTCACACAAAAAGAAATCATATTCAGCGACACATGAACTGTTTAAGTACAGGTGGACGTTCTCCCCATTTTCTGTGGTATCAGACTGGTCAAAGTTTGTGATCAGAGGGAAGATTTCAAAACTATGCTTCAAAATTATGCTCTAAGTTTCAATGATATGAATTTCTACACAAAAATAAATTTTGAACCCAGGTCAATAACGTTCTGGTTTTCTGATACCACAACACAACCATACATTTTCTCTTTGAGAAATTACGCAGCTGAGCTACCAGTTAATTGTCAAATAGTCGATCTGCCATAAATGAATTGCATTTCAGTAAACGCCTTATAACATTACATCTGAAAAATGGATTGTGACATATCATGCTGTGACTGCATTTTTTTTTAAAGAATGACAGAGATGTTTTACTATACAAAACACACTGGGAATAAAGGTTATTTTTGCTCCTCATGACCTTAGATTTGCTGCTTACTAAACACATGACTTCAAATAAACAAAGAATCGAATGAGGTGTAAAGCAGAGGGCGGATTCAGGTAATCAGTTTATGGCTGGTGATCTCAGTTGCAATATTGTTACCCTTCTCTGTGTCCTTTTAAGACTGCAAGGTCAATTGCTGTTAAATAAATGTTGGATAAGTTCATAGACATCATGATGGCTCTGATGTTTTGTTTTCCTAAGAATTCAGTATCTTCTTGTCTTTTTTTTGGTCAAATGTGATGGAGAACTGGCATGCACACTCAATTAACTATTTTAATCTTGCTGCAAATTGATCTCATAGAATTTCTGCAGGGCAGAAAGAAGCCATTTGGCCCATCAAGCCTGCATCGACAATATCCTCACCCAGGCCCCATTGCCGTAACGCCATGCATTTGCCCTGCTAATCTCCCTGACACTAGGGGGCAATTGCACAGAACCAATCAACCTAGCCTGCACACTTTTGGAGTGTGGGTGGAAACTGGAGCACCTGGAGGAAACCCATGCAGACATGGGGAGAATGTGCTAACACTGCAGTGTCACCCAAGGACAGAATTGAACCTGGGTCCTTGGCACTGTGAGGCAGCAGTGCTAACCGCTGTGCCACTCCTGTTGTGGTAACATAGCTTTCACCTAGGGAAATGTATTTGCTATGACGTTATTTCTTGAATTTGTACTAATATGGTTTGTGGGAAGGTTATTCAATTTGGGGAAGGTGTGAAACTAATTCTGTTAGTTCATGAAGTAAAAATTGGAAATATTTGGAAAAGGAAATATTGAACATTCAGGTCAGGTAGCTGATACTTGGGCTACATCATTCAAGGGAAGGGAACAGATAACAGTAGTGGAGGTGGTGGAAGCAGACACATTAGCAACATTTAAAGGCATGAATAAGGAGGAAATTGAGGGACATAGACCTGAGTAAGGGTAGAATTTTTTTTAAGTTTAATTAGGGCATCATGATTGGCACAGGCATTGGAGGGCCGAAGGGCCTGTTCCTGTGCTGTACTTTTCCTTATGAGATTCATAGAAATTTACAGTATGGAAACAGGCCCCTCGGCCCAACTTGTCCATGCCGCCTTTTTTTTTGAAACCACCAAGCTAATCCCAATTGCCTGCATTTGGCCCATATCCCTCCATACCCATCGTACCCATGTAACTGTCTAAATGCTTTTTAAAAAGACAAAATTGTACCCGCCTCTATTACTACCTCTGGCAGTTCGTTCCAGACACATACCACCCTCTGCGTGAAAACATTGCCCCTCTGGACACTTAGAGTATCTCTCCCTTCTCACCTCTGCCCTCTAGTTTTGGACTCCCCTATCTTTGGGAAAAAAAATTGACTATCTAGGTGATTTATGCCCTTCATTATTTTATAGGCCTCTATAAGATCACATCTCAGCCTTCTACACTCCAGAGAAATAAGTCCCAGTCTATCTCCTTTTAACTCAATCCATCAAATGGCAGTAGCATCCTAGTAAATCTTTTCTGCACTCTTTCTAGTTTAATAATATCCTTTCCATAATAGGCTGACCAGAATTGCATAGTGTGGTCTTACCAATGTCTTGTATAACTTCAACAAGACGTTCCAACTCCTGTATTCAATGTTCTAACCGATGAAACAAAGCATGCCAAATGCCTTCTTCACCACTCTGTCCACCTGTAGCTCCACTAACAAGGAACTATGAACATGTAACCCTCGATCGCTTTGTTCTCTAACTCCTCCCAATACCCTACATTAATTGAGTAAGTCCTGCCCTGGTTCAATCTACCAAAATGCATCTCATTGCATTTGTCTAAATTAAACTTCATCTGCCATTTATCCGCCCACTGGTCCAATTGATCAAGATCCCATTGCAATTGGAGATGACTTTCTTCACTGTCCATTATGCCACCAATCTTAGTGTCATCTGTAAACTTACTAATCATGCCTCCTATATTCTCATCCAAATCATTCATATAAATGACCAATAACATTGGGCCCAGCACTGATCCCTGAGGCACACCAATGGTCACAGGCCTCCAGTTTGAAAAACAACCCTCTACAACCACCATCTGGCTTCTGTCAAGAAGCCAATTTTGTATCCATTTAGACACCTCACCTTGGATCCCGAGAGATTTAACCTTATGTTCTTTATAAACATTCACTGAGGTCATTACCATTCTTCACAATAGATTTGAGCAAAACCATTTCCTTCAGTGGTTCTCAAAATAGTTCAAGATAAGGTCCTACTAACCAGCACTCAGCCATTTACACTACTTTCTTCAAGGATGGATTCAGGCAGTGCCCACATGGACAGGGTTATGGAATTGTAAGGAAAAAGGTACATTCATGAAGGTACAGTAGTGACTGTTGAGCAGATTAGATTAATGGGGATGTCTTCAGAAAATGCAAAAAGGGGATTATAGTATTGGGTGATTATGTTTTTATTTATTGTCCATTCATGGGATGTTCTCATCATTGGCACGGCCAACACTGCCCCATTTGAGAAGATAGCGATGAGCAGTTGTAACTGTTTCTGATAAAACTGCATGACTTGCTTGACCCAATTTACAAATTTGTTAAAAGTCAACAACATTGCTGCGAATGGAGTCACATACAAAACATCAGGAAGATTGTAGTTTAATAGTAATGTTACTGGGCTAGTAATGCAATGCCTGGACTCATACTTTGGAGACAGTGGTTAGCACTGCTGCCTCACGGTGCCAGGGACCCGGATTCAATTCTGGCCTCAGGTGACTGTCTGTGTGGAGTTAGCACATTCTCCCCGTGCCTGTGAGGGTTTCCTACGGGTGCTCTGGTTTCCTCTCACAGTCCAAAGACATGCAGGCTAGGTTGATTGGCTGTGCAACATTGCCCCTTAGTGTGTCAGGGGGGTTAGGAGGGTTACGGTGATAGGACCTGTGTGGGATTGTTGTTGGTGCAGGCCTGATGGACCAAATGGCCTCCTTCTGCACTGGAGATGCTACAAAAATTCCATTGTGACAGCTGGGGGAATTTAAATGTAATTAATAAATCTGGAATAAAGTGCTCAACTCATTAATGATGATCATAAAACTATTGGATTGTTGTAAAAATCCATTTGGCTCACTGATGTCCTTTTGGTGACTCCAGATCCACAGCAATGTGATTGATGACTTTTAACAGCCCTCTGAAATGGTGCAGTGAGTCACTCAGTTGTATTAACGTACTACAGAAAAGCTGAATATGGATAAAATTCGATGGACCTCGACATCAGAAATAACAGAGGAACACCCTGACCAAACCAATTGACCCTCTAAAATTCTCCTACTAAGGTTTGGGAGCTTGTACCAAAATTGGGAGAGCTGTACAAGAGCCTGGCATTGTCATGCCCACTGATTCATACCTTACAGCCAATGTCCCAGACTCAGGTGCCGTTCCTGGGTACATCCTGTCCAATCAGTACGACAGACCTACCAGAGGAGCAGGTGCACAGTGGTGTACTGTCTGAGGAAAGTGACCCTGGAAGTCCTCACCATCCAGACTCCACAGGCAATTAAATCTCCTGAGGATTATTAGCTGCCGTCATTCCCCTTGCTCACCACAGCCAGCCACACACCTGGCCACCAAACTCTACACCCACCTCCAACCCCACCTGCTAATGAATCACTGAGGGCAACTTTGTCTCAGAATGCAGTCTGGTTGAAGGAGAGTTCAAATGTTCATCACCAAGGTTACTCGTCAGCACCACTTCTGAATTGGCATAACTGCCAAATGGGGCCTCCAATAGGTAGTGAGTGAAGGAACTCTTTTTGGAGAATTCACCTCGTCCGTATCAATTTACCTTTCACAGGTACACCAGTCCATTACAGAATTAGCGGAAGCTGGAACTTCCAACAGGTTCATCTAGATGTTAACCTGCCATGGCAGTGTCCCCAAGGACTATACTTACCATGGCCTGGTAATGCCCCTTGACACAGTTTGGCATCACTAGGTTGGCACCATGTCAACCTGGCAGTGCCAATCTGTACCAAGGGGTAGGCTCCAGGGGAGTCTCTTTGAAAAGGGGGTTGGTTCATATTTTCATGTATTATTACAAGCTTTTTTCTCTTTGTTAAAACTAATCGATGATCCTGTGACGCTGTTCTTCCACGTTTGATTGGAAAAAAGTAAAAGTTACAGCCTTTTGAGACAGGGTTCCATTCTGGGATCTTCCCGTCCAGTTATAACACCAACTGTCATTGTGGGGTTTGAACTCATTCCTTCTCAGCATTCATCCCAGGCCTCTGGATTACTGTTCCATAATCATAAATATTACTCACCACAATGGACTGGCAGTACAGCTGAGTCAAGTCATACTTTTTTGGTTGCAAAGCCGTGAATGCACAAACAGACATTATTATCCCACAGGAGAGGACTTACAACTGAGATACAAACTGGTAACACTTGTAATGTTGCTTACAAAGTAATCAATCATTTAAGGGAGTAATTTCCTCCTTATTCTGTTTTTAAACACACCATTTGAGGTGTTTTGTCAGTACAGACAGCAATTTATTACAAAGACACTAACTAGTGCGCTAAAAATAGTGCACATAGAAAATTATAGCCTTTAATAGCAAATCCTGTAGCAACTAAAAATTAGCAAGCTGATAAGCAGAGATAGAAAGCGATTTAGGAAATCTGGTTTTCCATTCATCCGAGAGAAATATTGACATGACTGCTAATTTTGCTGTTTTTAAGAAGTGCTCATTTAACAGAATTAACTTTTACAAATATGTTTTTTAATTTGTTTTACAGCTTTTTCAATATTCCTAGCATCTTGTCCATGATCACTTCATTGAACAATTAATTGAAATTTAAGCAGATTGCTGAATTGACGATTTAGTCTTTTACTTCTACTTGCGACCACTGGAAAAGATAATAATCGACCACTTTTAGAGCAAACAAGATTGATTAAGATGATAAAAGGTATGGATATGATAGGCATGAAGCGGATGCTTCCTTTTGTAGGGCATTCTAGGATGAGAAGTTATAGTCTTAGGATAAGGGGTGGCAAATTTAAAACAGAGTTGAGAAGAAACTACTTCTTCCAAAGGGTTGTGAATCTGTGGAATTCTCTATCCAAAGTGCGGTGGATGCTGGGATAGTGAGTAAATTTAAGGAGGAGTTAGAGAGATTTGTAATCGATAACGGGTTGAAGGTTTATGGGGAGAAGGCAGGAAAATGGGGATAAGGAGCATATCAGCTATGATGGAATGGGGGAGCAGACTTGATGGGCCAAATGGCCTAATTCTGTTCCAATATTTTATGACTTTATGAGTTTAGAAGAAAACAGGTATCCGCTACTCTCAGTGAAAAAAAGTGTTCCAGAACATCAAGGCCAATATTTATTAATAGATTCAACTTTATTGTTCATATACAAAATTTTTATATTCCCACTGCTCATTCATTTGAATAACAGGACATGAAACAGAAAGACGAAGAGCAGTATGAGCAGTGGAGATTATTTCCCCCATCAATTTTTGGCTTTAATCTTCATCCCGCCGTCACAATAGGCAGAACTGGCCGTGCGACAGAATTAACTTATAGCTAAAGGAAGTCTTTACTTCAGGCATTGGCAAAGAAATAGGAGAAATAATCTTTGATTGTGTGAACAAAACATCTGCAAGGCATGAGCAAAAGTTAATAATGAACGTTGGGGAATTGAAAAACAAGTTCATATCAAACAACTGAATACAAAAGAAACACAAAGAGGGAAGCTATTTAGTTTAAGATTCGCATCTATAAATCCACGTCCAAAATCTTGCGTTTGCAACTGCACTCCCTACAATTTAATCTCTTTTTGTCACCCCTTTTCTCTTCTAACATTTCCACATCAATAGTGGAACTTGCCCAATTAAACTTCTCAGAGTGTAATTCAGTATTGTGCTGCAAGACTGATGTGCCTTAGTTGTGCAGTTCTAATCTCCTCAGCCTGTGAGGCACCAAGACTCTGACACTCCAACCACCGCAACTTCTCTGCTTCTTTGCCATTTAGTTAGAACATAAAACATAAGAAAGGATGCAATATATGTTTTTAAAATGGGGATTAAATTAGTGTGCCTTGGTCCAATTAACTCTTGCCCTCTACCCCCATTTCATCTTACCATGTGGGTTGAATTAATGGCAGTGGTCTAAACCCAGAGCAACTCCACCATTGCCGGAAGAGCCAATGCAATTGCCTGCTCACAAGGCAGTTAGCTGGTAAACATCTTGGCTTCTGTTCCTTTCAGGGTGGGAATCCAGCTACAAAGAGTTGTTAGCCATTTGCAGGGCCAGTTGCTCTGCACTACAAGCTGGGGGTGGGGGTGGGTCTTTCAAAGGAGTGGCCCTTGGTGCAGGTAGTGGGGAGGTGGATCCCTTTGTGAGCCACAGGTAGCCCAATCACTTATAGGCTTTCAAGTGTCCTCTGGACAGGACAGGAAGGTCACATTTTCCTGATTCAGAGCAAGTCAAGAAGGCAATTGATGACCTATTATCACATTCCCTCTCATTCGGCCACCCCCACCTCCCACTCCCCAGGATGGAACCTTACGTATATAACACAATGGGAGAATGAACAGGGTCAGTATAATTATACACATTTTTGTTGCTGTAATAAAAATCAAACTTTTACTTTACACACAAACCTCAAAAAAAACTTACCGGTCAACTTCTATTTTTTAAGATATATAACGTTCCAAGCCACTTCATGAGGCACAATCAAAAACAATCTGTCAAGAAACTCAAAAGAACAAGATGGAGGCATGTGATCTGCATAGGCATCTGGGATCAAATGGATCCTTTGAAGAGTTTGGATGGAGTTGAGTTAAGAGAGAACTCAGGAGGGTAAAAATGGGACACGAGGTTGCTTTGGCAGAAAAGGCAAAGGAGAATCCAAAGAGCTTCTAGAAATACACAAAGGGCAAAAGAGAACTTAGGGAGGCAGTAGGGCCCCTATAGATCAACAAGGTCATTTATGTGCGGATCCACAAAAGATGGCTGAGATCCTAAATGAATACTTCTCATCAGTATTTACTGTTGAGAAAGGCATGAATATTAGGGAATTTGAGGAAATAAATAGTAATGTCTTGACCACCGCACATATCACAGAGAAGGAAGTGCTGGACGTCTTAAAGCGCATCAAGTTAGATCAATTCCTAGAACCTGATGAAGTGTATCCCAGGCCATTGTGGGAGGCTAGGAAGGAAATTGCAAGTCCCCAGCAGAGATATTTCAATCATCAACAGCCATAGGTGAGGCACATGAAGATTGGAGAGTGGCAAATGTTGTGCCTTTATATAATAAGGGTGCGGGGAAAAGCTTAGGAACTACTGGCTGGTGAGGCTAATGTCTGCAGTTGGTAAGTTGTTAGAAGGTATTCTGAGACACAGAACCTACAGGCATTTAGAGAGGCAAGGACTGATTAGGGACAGTCAGCATAGCTTTGTGAGTGGACAATTATGTCTCACAAATTTGATTGAGTTTTTTGAAGGGGTAACCAAGAAGGGAAATGAGGGCAGTGCAGTTGATGCTATCCTTATGGATTTTAGCAAGGCTTTTGACGAGATACCACATGTTAGGTTGTTGCATCAGGATCCAGGGTGAGGGACCAATTGGATACAAAATTGGCTTAATGACAGAAGACAGAGGATGGATGTAGAAGTTTGTTTTTCAAACTGGAGGGCTGCGACCAGTGGCATGCCTCAGGGATCGGTGCTGGATCCACTATTATTTGTTATTTATAATGGAGATTTGGATGAGAATTTAGAAAACATATTCGTCAGTTTCAAAGTTTAAGTTTATTTATTAGTGTCAGAGGTAGGCTTACATTAACAATTCAACGAAGTCACTGTGAAAATCCCCTGGTTGCCAAATTCCGGAGCCTGTTCGGGAGAACTGAGGGAGAATTTAAAATGGCCGATGCACCTAACCAGCACGCCTTTCGGATTGGGGCAGGAAACCGGAGCACCCAGAAGAAACCCATGCAGACACAAGGAGAACATGCAGACTCTGCAATTTGAGAGAGAGCATCAATAGGCAGTGAACCAAGCTGGGAATTGAATCTGGGTTCCTGGTACTGAGAGGCAACATGCTAACCACTATGCCACCTTGCCACCCCTTTGCTGATGACACCAAGATTGGTGGCATGATGGGCAGTGAAGAAAGTTATCCAGGATTGCAACAGTACTTTGCTCAATTAGGCCAGTGGGCTGATGAATGGCAGATGGAGTTTAACTTAGATAAATGCTAGGTGATGCATTTTGGTCAATCGAACCAGGGCAGAACTCACTCAGCTAATGGTAGGGCACTGGGGAGAGTTATAGAACAAAGAGATCTAGGGGTACAGGTTCATAGCTCCTTGAAAGTGGAGTGGGAAGTGGTGAAGGAGGCATTCAGCATGTTTGGTTTCATTGGTCAGAACATTGAATACAGGAGTTGGAACGTCTTGTTGAAGTTATCCAAGACGTTGGTAAGGGCATGATTGTAATACAGTGTACAGTTCTGGCCACCCTATTGTAGAAAGGATATTATTAAACAAGAAACGATGCAGAAAAGATTTACTAGGATGAGCCAGGTCTTGATGGTTTGAGTTATAAGGAGAGGCTGGATAGACTGGGGTTTTTCTTTCCTGGAGCATAGAAGGTTGAAGGGTGATCTTATAGAGATATATAAAATAATGAGTGGCATAAATAAGTTAGGTAAATCAACATCTATTCCCCGAAGGTAGAGGAGTCTAAAGCTAGAGGGCATAGGTTTAAGGTGAGAGGGGACAGATACAAAACAGTCCAGAGTGGCAATTTTTTCACAGAGAGGATGGTGAGTGTCTGGCAGCAGCTACCACGTGTAGTAATAGAGGCAGGTAAAATTTTGTCTTTTAAAAAGCATTTAGACAGTTACATGGATAAGATGGGTATAGAGGGATATGGGCCAAACACGGGCAATTGGGAATGGCTTAGTTGTAAAAACTGGGTGGCATGGACAAGTTGGGCTGAAGGTCCTGTTTCCATGCTGGAAACCTCTATGACTCTATAACAAACAACAGATTTGGTCAAATGAAAGGATATTTTTAAGGAGAGTTTAAAAAACGATGAAGAGGTTGAGGTGGATTTTCAGAGCGTGGATTTGAAGCGGCTGAAGACATGCCCACCAAGAGTGGGATTAAAGAGAGAGGGCTTGTGCAAAGAGGCCAGCACTAGAGAAACAGAATTCAGGGAAGAGCATTGTGGAGCTGAAGGAATAGGAGAAGGCAAGACAATAAAAAATGTTTAAAAGGTGTCCATGAAGGGAGTTATGTAGCTAACAGTGAAGAAAGCTATCTCAGACTATAATGAGATCATGATCAACTGGATCAGTGGGCTAAGGAATAGCAGATGGAGTTTAATTCAGATAAAAATGAGATGTTGCATTTTGGTAAGACAAACCAGGGCAAGACTTAAACACTTAATGGTAGGACCCTGGGGAGAAATGTCGACCAGAGGGACTGAGGGGTGTAGGTACATAGTTCCTTGAAAGTGGTGTCACAGGTAGATAGGATGGTGAAGGCGGTGTTTGACACACTTGCTTTCATTGGTCAGAGCGATTGAGTACAGGAGTTGGAATGTTATGTTACAACTAACACCTTGGTATGGCCACATTTGGAGAACTGCATACAATTCTGGTTGCACTGCTATAGGAAGGATGTTATTAAACTGGAAAGGGTACAAAAAAGATCTGCAAGGATGTTACTGGGACCAGAAGATTTTAGTTATAAGGAGAGACTGGATAGACTGGCATTTTGTTCCTTGGAGTGTAGGAGGACGAAGGCTGACATTATATAGATGACTGGGCCTTTTGCCCAGGGTAGGGGAGTCCAAAACTAGAGGGCATAGGTTTAAGGTGACAGAGGAAATAATTAAAAGAGACATTTTTCATACAGAGGGTGGTGTGCATATGGAATGAACTACCAGAGGAGGTGATATAGGCAGGTAAAATTATAACATTTAAAATATATTTGGACAGGTACATGGATAGAAAGATTTAGAGGAATTTTGTTCAAATGCAGGATGGCACAGCGGTTAGCACTGATGCCTCACAGTGTCAGAGACCCAGATTTGATTCCCGGCTTGGGTCACTATTCGTGCAGAGCCTGTACATTCTCCCCATGTCTGCGTGGGTTTCCTCTGGATGCTCCAGTTTCCTCCCACTGTGTAAAAGACACGTTGGTTAGGTGCATTGGCCATGCTAAATTCTCCCTCAGTTTACCTGAACGAGCACTGGAGTGTGGCGACTAGGGGATTTGCACAGTAATTTCATTGCAGTACTAATGTAGGCCTACTTGTGACACTAACAAATGAACTTTAATTTTAAAGAAGCTTAAATCTTAAAACTTAGGCAAATGGAACTAGTTCAGGTAAGGAAATCTAGTCCACATGGACAAGGGGCTGTTTCCGTGCTGTATATCTCTATGACATTACAGCGCAAAGAAACAGAATTTGCATGCAGCGAGTTGTACTGTATGGCATTAAAATAAAATTTATGCCCAGCAGCATTTGAGAAATTTTCTGGGTCAGTGCATTGGCACTGTAATAGCCACTGGTATAAATCCTGTGTAAAACGGGAGTAAACTGTTGAACATTTGAATGACTTTAGAAAGACATGTAAGCACAGGTTGATGAACAACCAATTAGAAAGGAGCAGCAGTCTAATTTAAGCAGTCACTCAACTCCCTGATAGCTTCCTTGTAAATCTCAATTCCTTTTTTCTCATTCTTCTCATGGATATCTGCAACAGAACCCTCTGTAGCAGAAGCCAAAAAAAGTAACTGGACATGGAACTCAGGTACACAAGGAAAATAACTATCTTGCTTGGACTTCCAAACCATCTTCAAGGAAATGAAATTAAGGAGGTGCCAAGTCCGTGCCAATGGAACGATCAAGGATGACATTCAAGTGAGTCAGCATTGGGATTGAGTGTTGATGCTGTCATCCCAGGGATGTAAAGCAGTGCTGACAAGAATTTCAACAGCCTCATCAAAACTGCCGAAGTATCATACATATCTTTTTTTCCCCTCATGTCCACTGTATTTTTCAGCCTCTTAAATCAACACGTGTGCAATTAGGATCTTGCACAATGACTACCCAGTTCCCCCAAAGTGGGTAAGGTAAGTGGATAAGGGTGTTGGGCAGGTGAGGTAAGTGGGCAGGGTGTGTGGGGTAAGTGGATAAGGCAGTAGGATGGAAACTGGTGAAGTTGGGTCAGGTTAGATCGGAGGGGAGTCAGGATTCAGGGGACATTGAACAAAGGACAATGTGATGGGGATGGTAGGGTTGGGACAGGGGAAGTTGGTGGGATTGGAGGGTCAAGGTTGTCTGCATGTCCAGGAGGAAGTCAGGGGACAGTTAGGTAATTATCCAGGAGTTAGAAAAGAATTCTTCACTTAATAAGTCAGAAACATCTGGAGCTTGAGTTCAACTCAATTAAAGACCTTGTCAGAGGGTCCCAAGGATCAGAGGAACTGCCCACTGAAAGTTAAACTCCTGATAATCCATAGACTGTAAGGTCTGGGCTGCTACCTTATCATGTTCACCTGGAGCAATTAAATAGCATTGATGGGATATGGCAGTGGGGAGAGAGCAGAGTGAACCTTGAATACTAACTTTCGGATCCTCTGGGCTCTAATGCAAACTAATGTCTGTGAAAACTTCCAGGATCGGATAGCTGTCATTAAACTTGGTCGTCCTGCCAATCATATATCCAAGCTGAAGTGAAATCATCTGAAGTCCAACTCTCAAAGCCTTTCGGCCTTCTCCTCAGAATAGCATTCAGGATTAAGTGGTTGTGTCTCCCGAGCAGAAAAAAAACCTAGTATAAGAGGAAGCTGACCTCAGTAGTTAATCTTTTTTTTACAGCATACACAACCGACCAGCTCCTGCAACCCCAGTCCTCAGGTTTCATGCAGGGGAAGCACCAGAACAGGTGAAAGATGCGGGTGCTTGGGTGAATTATGGTGTTAGGAGGTGGCAGTTTGTCCAGGAATTTAAACTTCGTCAGATGCCCATTGACATGGCACTATTTATTGATGGGGAGATACAGCTATATATGAGAATGTGCGTTTATTTGGTGCTAACACCTTCACTCAGATCCTCAATTTTGTTTCAAGAGGGAGCTTGAGGAGCTAATCTAATTCCTACGGTTTTGGAGGAGACGATATATTTGAAGGTGTTTTTGAAAAAATAAATTGTAAAACCTTACATTTGGATGAGGGGTGATGGGAGGTGGTCAGGTAAGGGAGTCAGGTAATTGGAAGAAGTACTCAGCTCAGGTCCAGGGGTAGTCAACGGAGGACCGCCAGTTGCTGCAATTTGTTCAGTTGCAATCATTTTTAAGTTTAAAACTTTAAGCTTAACATTTATTTGCTATTGTGACAAGTAGGCTTACATTAACACTTCAATGAAGTGTGAAAATCCATTAATCGCCACACTCGTGCTTGTTTGGGTACACGAAGGAGAATTTAACATGGCCAATGCACCTGAACAGCACACCTTTCAGACTTTGGGAGGAAACCGGAGCGCCCGGAGGAAACCCACGCAGGCATGGGGAGAACATTCAGACTCCGCACAGAAAGTAGCCCAAGGCAGGAATTGAACCTAGGTCCCTGGCTCTGTGAGGCAGCTGTGCTAACCACTGTGCCACCATGCCGCCCATTTTATTGTCTTGTCTCTGTGGTTTGCATTGAAAACATATCGTTCTAAGAATTTACTTATGCTTTTTGGATGGCAGCACATCCTCACTCATCACTTTCAGTTCTGTTGTCATCTCAATATTGCTGATCTAGAGGCTTGGTTTTTTGACTTTTTATATTACTCCAATTTTCTCCATTCAATATTGCTCATCACAAACTTCATCACAAAGTGCCAGTAGCAATTTCCTTGGTGAATGCATGACTGATTCTTAAATGACATCTGCCATCCTGGGCTGCATAAGTGGAGAGAGGACAAACAGGAGGAAAAACTGACTTGACCTTGTCCTCACCAATCTACCTGTCGCAGATTAATCTCTCCTTGACAGTATTGGTAGGAGCGAACACAGCGCAGTCCTTCCAAAGGGCCAGATTCTCCAACCTCGCTCACAGCAGGATTTTCCTGTCCCGCTGCAGTGAACTGAGATTTGGCTCAGCACTAAATTCTCCTTCCTCGCTGGAAGTGATAGCAGGGTGTGAACAGCCAGAGAATTCTAGCCAAAGTCCTGTCTCCACACTGAGAACATTTCATTCTTCCTGTGTTCAATGAGATGGATTCAGAGCAGATCTCACAGTCCTAAACTGGACACCCATGAGCTGTGTACACTATTAGCGACAGCAAAAAGCTTGACATCATCCAGGACAAAGCAGCCTGCTTGATTGACGCCACCAATACCCATTCCCTCCACCACTGATGCACAGTCGCAGCAGTGTGTACTGTCTACAAATGCACTGCAGCAGTGCACAAAAGATCCTTAAACAGCACCTTCCAACCAACGACCACTCTCATCCAGAAGGGCAAAGGCAGAGGATACATGGGAACACCACCACCTGCAAGTTCCCCTCCAAGCCACTCATCCTGACTCAGAAACATCGCTGGGTCAAATTCCTGGAATTCCCTTCTGAACAGCATTGTGGGTCAACCCACAGCACATAGATTGCAATGATTCAAGGCGGCACCTCACCACCACCTTCTCAAGGTCAACTAGAAATGGGCAATAAATGCTGGCCAGCCAATGATACCCGTGGCCCATGAATGAATTAAAAAAAATAGTATTCAGCCACAATCTGTATCCTCGGAGCAGAGCGTATCTCCCACTTGATTGTTACTAACAATCCATTTCAATGAGAAGTGTAGGCAGAGCATGTAGAACCTGCATCAGGCACATGTAAAAATTAGGCAGCCAGCTGGTGAAGCTACGACACAGGATTACATGCATTCTAAATAGTGGAAATGATGCACGATCCAACAACGTATCAGATCTAAGCTCTGCAGTCCTGCTACATGCAACCATGTATGTTGGTGGACAATTAAACCTCCACAAATATCCCCAACCCCAGTGAAGGGGGACGCCACCTCAGTGCAAAAGACAAGGCTAAAGCATTTGCAACCATCTTCAGCTAAATGACTGATCTACCTCAGCCTCTTCAGTCCCAAGCAATTCAGGTGTTAGTCTTCAACCAATTGGATTCACTCCACATGGTTGCAAAATACAGCTGAAGAAGGTGTTATAAACTGCAAAGATTGTGGGTGGAATCTTATCACAAAAGTGGCAAAGTGTCAGGGTCTGACTGAAAACCGGTGCGATTCTCTTCAGAGACACAGGCTAGTTTTCTCATCAGATCTTACGTCACATTATCAAAAAGAAAACAGTCAGCCATCTTTCACACCATCATGTTGAGGGGAGGGACCTAAACGTGTGCCATGTTTAAAGGGTGCCCCCATAAAAGGAAAAAAAACCTCCCCCCATCCCAGCCCACCACAGAGTTCACAGGGGCTCACCACCCTACCAAGATCAAAGCTCTGGCATCTCTCCCTGCCCTGCAATTAACACTGGCATGGTGGCACAGTGGTTTGCACTGCTGCCTCACAGCGCAGGGACCCAGATTCAATCCCAGCTTGGGTCACTGTCTGTGTGGACTCTGCACATTCTCCCCATGTCTGTGCGGGGTTCCTCTCAGTCCAAAAGATGTGCATTGGCCACGCTAAATTCTCCCTTAGTGTACCTGAAAAGCACCAGAATGTGGCAAGTAGGGCTTTTCACAGTAACTTCATTGCAGTATTAATACAAGCCTACTTTTGGTGCTAAATAAATAAATTTGAAACATAAATCACCAACATCCTGGAGGTTAATATTGACCAGAAACCAACAGCTGTATAAATACAGTGGATGTCGGTATTCACGAAGGAGAGGGGTTCGGAATCGTGCGGTCTCTTGGAGGGAGCTGAGGATCAGTTGCAGGAAATATCTATTACGAGGGAGGAAGTGCTAGGGTTTTTAGGTAGCGTGAGGACGGATAAAGCTCCAGGGCCTGATGGTATTTATCCCAGGCTGCTTAGGGAGGTGAAAGATGAAATTGCTGGGCCTCTGGCGCAAATCTTTGTCTCTTCTTTGGACACAGGTGAGGTCCCAGAAGACTGGAGGGTAGCAAATGTGGTACCGCTGTTCAAAAAAGGTAGTAGGGATAACCCTGGAAATTATAGACCGGTGAGTTTGACATCGGTGGTAGGGAAATTAATGGAAAAAATACTTAGGGGTAGGATGTATGAGCATTTGGAGCGTTGCGATCTGATTAGGGATACGCAACATGGCTTTGTTAGAGGGAGGTCTTGCCTTACGAATCTGGTGGAATTCTTTGAGGAGGTGACAAAAACGGTTGACGATGGGAGAGCCGTTGATGTCATCTATATGGATTTCAGTAAGGCGTTTGACAAAGTCCCTCATGGTAGGCTGGTAGAAAAGGTTAAGGCGCATGGGATACGAGGTCAGGTAGCTAGGTGGATTGAGAACTGGCTGGGTAATAGGAGACAGAGGGTAGTTGTAGAGGGGACCTTGTCGGGCTGGAGGCCAGTGACCAGTGGTGTGCCGCAGGGCTCAGTACTGGGACCTCTCCTCTTTGTAGTATACATAAATGACTTGGAAGAGAGCGTAGGTGGTGTGATCAGCAAGTTTGCTGATGACACCAAGATGGCAGGGTTGGCGGGTACTGAAGGGGATTGTCAGGTGATACAACAGGATATAGATAGGTTGGTGCATTGGGCAGATAGGTGGCAGATGGAATTTAATCCTGACAAATGCGAGGTGATGCATTTTGGAAGGAATAATGCAGAGAGGAGCTATGTGATAAAAGGTAGACAGATTAGGAGTATAGAAATACAGAGGGACCTGGGAGTGCAGGTTCACAAATCCACGAAGGTTGCGACACAAATGGAGAAGGTTGTTAGGAAGGCTTATGGAATGCTAGCCTTTATAGGAAGGGGAATAGAGTATAAAAGCTGCCGTCTAATGCTTCAGTTGTATAGAACGTTGGTTAGACCGCATTTGGAGTACTGCGTCCAGTTCTGGTCACCTTACTACCGGAAGGACGTGGAGTCTCTGGAAAGGGTGCAGAGGAGGTTTACCAGGATGTTGCCTGGCATGGAGGGGCTGGGTTACGAGGAAAGGTTGGAGAAACTGGGACTTTTCTCCTTGGAAAGACGGAGATTGAGGGGGGACATGATAGAGGTATATAAGATACTGAAGGGAATAGATAGAGTCAATAGTGAGAGACTGCTCCCTAGACTGGGTACAAATATGAGAGGGCATGATTTAAGGGTGAGGGGGGAGAGGTATAATTTGGATGCGAGAGGAAGGTTCTTTACGCAGAGAGTTGTGGGGATATGGAACGCGCTACCGAGTAGGGTGGTGGAGGCAGGAATGTTGGACTCGTTTAAGGTTCAGTTAGATAGACACATGAGTGAAATGAGGATGGAGGGTTATGGTAGGGGCTATTAAATAAGGTTAGAACCTCGGGAGACACCGGAAAAGCAGACTTGTAAGATTAACGTTTTTGTCTTTTATTCCGCAGGTGGAGGTCCACCTCGTTGTCAAACGAGGGGCATGCACACAGTGGGTCGTGCGTGGGCTGCTCTTGGAGGTTCCGGGAGTAGCCTAGTACTTCGTGTCGGTGTGTGTGCTTGATCCTGGACCGGTAGACGGGTGCCGCAACAGCTCGGTGACTAGCACTGCTAGCTGTGCAGATACATGGATTTGGGCCTGTGTCTGTGGGAGTTTGCGCATTCTTCCTGTGGTTGCGTGGGTTTCCTCCGGGCGCTCCGATTTCCTCCCACACCCCAATGATGTGCTCTTAGGCTGATTGGTTTTACCAAATTGACACTATTCTCCCCTGTATCTGGCAAGTTAGGGGTTCCATTCGTAGACACGCAGGGTAGAATAGGTGTAGGGTGATGCGGCGGCGCGGGCTCGTTGGGCCGAAGGGCCTGTTTCCCGTGCTGGGTTGTTCTTTGTTCTTTGATGTAAGCACAGATCAGTGGCTAGTAATTCTGCATTAAGTAACTCACTCCCCAAAGCTTGTCCATCATTTATAAGACATAAGTTAGGAATCTGATGTGATACTTTCTACCTTCCAATATTATCACAGCTCCAAAGTCACTCAAGAAGCTCAATACCATCCAAAGCAAGCTTCATTCACCACCTTAAACATTCACTCACTCCACCATCGGCACACAGGGACAGTGGTACGTACCATTAACAAGTTTCACTGCAGCAACTCACTGATGTTCCTTTGACAGCACCTTCCAAGCCTGTGACTTCTGTCATCTAGAAACACAAGAGCAACTGATACTCGGCAACACCAGTAGCTGCATTTTCCCTCCAAGCTACACATCATCTTGACTGGAGACTATATAACCTATCCTTCACTGTCACTGGCTCAGAATCCTGGAATTTTCTCCCCAGCACTGTGGGCAAACCTACGCCATATGTTCTGCAGTGGTTCAAGAAGTCAATTAGGGATGGGCAATAAATGCTGACCTTATCAGCCCATGAACAAAGAACAAAATACATTGCACCCCTGCAGCCCATTGGAAATATTTAAATGCGTTAATATTAATACAACAAGTATGTTAAGAATTGGTTTTAGGAATTGGTTAGTTTATCAGTTGAATGTGTAAGGATCAACCAGACTTCACACAAGCGCTGCAGATATTGGAAAATAGTAAATGCTGGAAATATTTAACAAGTCATGGCAGCATCATTGGAGAGAAAAAGAGAGTGATTCAAGGCTGTGACCTTTCATCAGGCTTCAAGGCTTACCTTCCTTTTCTCTCTGCCGATGCTGCCTGATGAGCCAAGTATTTTCTGACTACTCGTTATTTTTGAATTGGAAATTCTAGACTTTGGCCAAAATGTAGTGGCCATGTCATGGCAGGACTCACCATAGGAAATTTGGCAGCCCAGCCATAAGTTCATTGACTTTTCATATAGATCAGAGACAGAAAATCTTACCCTGTGTCCTTATATTTATGCACTACGTTACACTTTTCTATTGGCTAGATATTTTGGCCATAATCTGCCTGCCTGGATGGCACATTGGCACAGTGGTGAACACTGCTGCCTCACAGCGCCAGGTACCCAGGTTCATTTCCCAGTTTGGGTCACTGTCTGTGCGGAGTCTGCATGTTTTCCCCATGCCTGCGTGGGTTTCCTCTGAGTGCTCCGGTTTCCTCCCAACATGAAGGTTAGGTACATTGGCCATGCTAAATTCTCCCTCAGTACACCCGAACAGGCATGGAGTGTGGTGACAAGGGGATTTTCACAGTAACTTCATAGCAGTATTAAGGTAAGCCTACTTGTGACACTAATAAATAAACTTAATCTGTCAAAGCACATTGTTGAATATCATTTAATTTCCTATACATTTGACGCATCTGTCTTGCTACAAGGAGTTGTCATTTAATGCAGTGCAGGTAACATCATCACTTGCCTAAGTCTGAGCCATTGACATTAACTTATTTTACTTTGCTGTTTCCCCCCAAGAGAAAAAGTTACATTCTTTTCTTGTCCGATGAAGCTTGGGTTTGCATATTTTAGCAAATTGGTTTATTTTTTTTTACACCACATTCACATTTGACACTGTTTTCCTCTCATGATTTAACACAGTAATTACAATTCGTGATCCATCCTGACCAGCCCTGCTTCCCCGCACCTCCCCCCCACCCCCCCCACACGAGTAATATTGTATTGGGGTTATAACTGCAATTGCTGTCTTCTGCTGCTGTGAAGTGAAAAAAAAATCAATTGCTTTCTATCAATCTGCAGTACTTTCTCTTAATAATCTGACTCTGTCTCGTTCATCTATTATTGCAATTGCATTTCTATCTAACAATGCTGTCTACGGGGGGATCCGTATGCAAGACTTAGCCATTTTGGAAATCTATTTCATACTGATCAATGCTTTATTCTCTCGTTTGAAGTATTGTATTAAATAGATTTTCCATGCACAATGTTCTGATGTGTTGAGACATTTTACCCAAAACTTATCGAATATACTGAAACAACATTGACCATCACGGTGGCACAGTGGTTAGCATTACTACCTCATAATGCCAGGGACCCGCATTCGATTCCCGGCTTGGGTCACTCTGTGTGGAGTTTGCACATTCTCCCCGTGTCTGCATGGGTTTCCTACAGATGGTCCGGTTTGCTCCCAAATTGTAAAGATGTGCAGGTTAGGTGAATTGGCCATGCTAAATTGCCCCTTAGTAACAGGGAGACTAGCTAGGGTAAATGCATGGGGTTATGGGGATAGGGCCTGGGTGGGATTGTGGTTGGTGCAGAGTTGATGAGACGAATGGCGTCCTTTTGCACTGTAGGTTTCTATGATTTTTACTGGCATCGTGAAAAGTAAAGTATCACCCCATTTTATCTTTCAGGCTCCCTGTTGCTACTGTAAACAAATACCACTTCCATTTACCTCCAACTTCAGTAGCATTTTATTATTTATTTTAATTTATTTATTCATGTCACAAGTAGGCTTACATTAACACTACAATGAAGTTACTGTGAAAACCTTCAGTCATCAACTCCAGTGACTGTTCAGGTACACAGAGAGAATTTAACATGGCCAATGCACCTAATATCTTTTGGGCTGTGAGAGGGAACCAGAGTACCTGGAGGAAACCTATGCAAACACAGGGAGAACGTGCAAGCTTCACACAGTCACTCGAGATCAGATTTGAACCCGGGTCCCTGATGTGCTAACCACTGTGCCAACTTGCCACCCTAATCTGTTCATCATAACAAGATCGGGAAGCTTTAAACTTTTATTTCTGAATACAATTCTGACACCATGACCAGAATTTTCTGAGCCCTTTGGAGGTGGACAGGGATTCAGAAGGGATGGAAAAATGGCAAGAATAAGTATCTTGTGGTGGGAGTTTGACATTTGTCCACACAACCTACCGTCACATGGTGACACCACCCAGTGAAACCTGGTGGTCTCGCAGTGGGCTCCACAGATAGGGTGGGGTCTACAGTGCCATCCTTTACAAACACTCCATGACTTATGGTGGAGTTCCCCTGAGAAGTGTCTGCACTCAGAGCAATGGTGCCACCAGCAGAGTGGCCCCCATTCCCCAATCGCTGAAGCCTACCTGCCTGGCACACAGTACACCCAAACCCCTCTTACCTTACGTTGAAGATGCCTGGCACTTGAGGAACCCTCTCCCTGGAACTGAAGCCTCAGTACTCACCACCACTGATTGGACCAGCAGCTCATAGGGGTGCATTGGCTATACTTGATTAGATGACAACACTGGCAGCGAGTCCTTAATTGGTGCCACTGACAGTATGCTGCACCTGGTCCTGCCATCAGCAAAAAAGAGCTTCTGGCAGAATTTCCCTATTAATGGCCAAGTTTAAACCAATGTAATGATGCACAGCCTGTTTGAATATGTTTGACTACTAGAGATTGAGGAGCCTCTCTGTAATATTTCTCAAAGTTTATTCAAAATGTCTGCTTCCTTTTCCGAGCACACAAAAAATATTAGGGGCAGCTGCGGGGGGGGGGCTCGAAATTGTGGGGAAACCAAATTACATCAGGGGCAGAATATTGGCTTTTGGGCCTGGTCAATGTGTCAGAGTCAAATATGACCCTGTACTATATAGGAACAGTCACCTGACAGAGATTTCTTCTGACTTGACTAACTAATGGCCATAAGGTATTGCTCACTATCCAATCAAGAAGGACTGACAGGAGGTTGTCCTGTTTGGAAGGAGGAGCAGCCAACTGTTAGTTTCAAAGAGGACATCTCTACCTTTCTCTCTCTCTTACTGTTACAATTAATAATGGACTCAGGAATTGGCCACCATTGTGGTGTGGAAACACCTCAAAGTGCCCCCTCGCCAGAGCACTGGCTGCCTGGTCTGTCAACAAGAGGCCATCCACAGGCTGTTGACCTAGTTGTTGTTGCCTCAGGAAGCTTCGAAGCTGGCTCATATAAATCCCACCTGTGGGAAAACAACCCAGGGATGGGCTGGTGCTTGAATGTCACGATATTGGCTGGAATTGTGAACTTTCATGCCCATCCTGTCACCATCAGGAATAAGTTCCTATCCTGTTTTTGCCATCTTTTGAAAAAACAATGCAGGCCAGTTGTGAGCAGACACTAAGACATGTGATAAATGATACATCCTGAATGTCTCTGTCAATGTTCTGAAATTGGAAGGGTTTCACACAATATTACATCGGGATTTACAGCGTTAGCAACATGTGGTAAGGGATAAGTGTGTGTCCCTGCCATTGAGCACGGTTAATGACGTGAGAGAGGTGTTCCTGTTTTGCTGAAGGTCATTATTCCCCAAATGTGAATAGATAAACATATACTTTGCATCCTGTCGTTAACAATGTGCTGGTTCACTTAAATTGATAGTGATTGCTGTTCAAAAATCTAAAATTGAAATCTAATGCCGAGACTTATGGAGAATGGAATATATTCTTGATTGGTCTGTCAATTGTAACAAATACCATCAACACTGCAGTGTTACTGACCAGCAAAATTAATTAATGTCTTTTCAAATCTAGTGTAAATGGACTCTACCAGTTGGAGACTCGGGTTTGGATCTGCTGTTGCAGTGTTTTTGGTGAATTGTTCGACACTACCTATTAACATACAGAACCCTACAATACATCAATTACAAAACAGTGCACATTCCTTGTTACTGTTTAGAATTCCTTGGACTGATGTGTTGTCACTGGCCTATTGTTGTTGGGAGCAAGCCGAAAAGGAAATATGCAATAACATAGGGTTGGCAGGAAATAAAGATAGAATCAGGATATAAAAAGAGAATCATGAAAGTGAAAAGAAGCTCACAAAGAAAAAATCTGAAGTCAAAAATAAAATCCTATGCAGTTCCTGAGAAGACTCAGTGTTGGGGAATTGTTTTACAGTTGTGTTTAGGTTTTGAAACAACTGTGGATCTGCTTTTGGATTCTGTTTTCACTTTCAAAAAGCAAGAGAGGAAAATGGGAGAAGAGGGAGGGAGAGGGAGAGGAAGAGAGAAAGAAAAAGAGAGAGAGGGAGAGAGAGAGAGGGAGAGAGAGAGAGAGAGAGAGAGGGAGGGAGAGGGAGAGTGAAAGAAAAAGAGAAAGAGAGGGAGGGAGAGTGAAAGAAAAAGAGAGGGAGGGAGAGTGCAAGAAAAAGAGAGGGAGGGAGAGTGAAAGAAAAAGAGAGGGAGGGTGAGTGAAAGAAAAAGAGAGGGAGGGAGAGTGAAAGAAAAAGAGAGGGAGGGAGAGTGAAAGAAAAAGAGAGGGAGGGAGAGTGAAAGAAAAAGAGAGGGAGGGAGAGTGAAAGAAAAAGAGAGGGAGGGAGAGTGAAAGAAATAAGGAAACAAAATGAAAACGTGAAAGAAATCTGTTGCAGCATATTATCTGATAATATGTACACAAAACTGTGAAGATTCTACGGTTAATACAGAAATGGAAGGCTGTTGACTCAGGTGAAAAACTTCCTCATATGAATTCAAGTTATTTTTCCTGCAGTGTTGCTTATTCTCAATGTTGCAGTTGTGTTAGAGCAGCCATAGCCTTTTGCTGCCAAATGTGCATAACCTTGTTTAAAGAGTTCAGTTGAATAATGCATTGTTTCTTCTGTGTTTGCGTGCTCTTTCCCACCAGCTGAATTTTCAAAGCACATACTTCTCTACTTAGAGCGCAGTTTTGTGTATTATTTCTTATGTAGGCTGCTGCACTCACTCAGATGTGTCCACCTACACAGTCCAACAGCATTGAAAGTGAAAATGAGACATACATTAACACTGGGTCCCATTAACACGGACATTGTTAATACCAGTCAATCTGTGCTATTGCAAAGGGCCCCGAGCGAATCCAATGCCTGCAAAATGGTATCACTGACTGCAGTGATCAGTTGGGCTGGTTGGCCACTCATCCAAGCATACTCTATTCCTAATTCCCATGAACTGAACAGACAGATTGTTCCCATCACTGGGAGAGTCAGGAGCAATGTGCAAAATGTGTCACTCATGCTAATGCACAGTCAGGGATCCAATCACCAAACCTCACCTTAACACGGAGCTCCCTTTTTCTTCTGGGGTTCATTAAGAGAAAGGTAGGTAAACATGGGGAGGTGATGGCCTAACGGTATTATCGTTAGGTTATTAATCCAGAAACTCAGCTAATGTTCTGGGGACCCAGGTTCGAATCCCGTCACAGCATATCATAGAATCATAGGATCCTACAATGCAGAATGAGGCCATTCGGCCCATCACATCTGCACCGACTATATCCCCACCCAGGCCCATCTCCATAATCCGGTGCATTTACCCTAGCTAGTTCCCCTGACACGAAGGGGCAATTTAGCATGGCCAATCAGCCTAACCTGCACACTTTTGGATTGTGGGAGGAAATCCATGTGGACACAGGGATAGTGTACAAACACAGACAGTGACCCAAGCTGGAAATAGAACCCCTGGCACTGTGAGGCATCAGTGTTAACCACTGTGCCACCCAAATGAAGGCAGATGACAGAATTTGAGTTTAATAAAAAAAAATCTAGAATCAAGAATCTACTGATCACCATCATTGTCAATTGTCAGAAAAACTCATCTTGTTCACTGATGACCTTTAGGGAAGGAAATCTGTTTCCTTACCTGGTCTGGCCTACATGTTACTCCAGAGCCACAGTATCGTGGTTGACTTTCAACTGTTCTGAAAGCAAAATACCTAGCCAGCTATTCAGTTTCAAGGGCAACGAGAGATGGCTAATAAAAGCTGAACAGCCAGTTAAGCCCATGTCCCACAAATGAATAAATAAACACTGGAGAGAAAATGCTGATAAGCTTTGATGATGAGAGCTGAGGGGAGGCATGGACCAGATGGGCCAAATTGCCTGTTTTGTGCTGTACAATGAACACATTCTATGTAATTGACCAGATATTATCTCAAGTAAACAAATTCTTGTGCTATAAATGTGCTATAATTCTTGTGCTATAATTTTGCAAAACAGGTTTGTACGGCTGGGATTTTCCCCTCAGCTCTGCAGAAACTGCACTTGGTGTTCATGTTGCTGAGCTGGACACGCATGATTCCTGGGCTTTTTTGCAGATTATCTCCAATCTGATGACTTTTTTTTTCAGTCCAGTGCCCTCAACAAGGAATCTGTGGCTTGTGCACCCGTGGAAAACAACAGCAAATTCCTTCAGTCAGACTGAAGAATCCTCACCGAGACACACAGAGTCAAACCAAAAAGTTAAATAAAGATCTGGAAATATAATGAGGCTAAAGTGGAGAGATGAGAGACAGACAGGAAAGAATTGTCTTTTAAATCTCAAAGATTTTCTGCTGAAGGAATGTGACTCCACACTTATAAGCATATTTTTCAGACCAAGTTACTTGTTCAGCAGTAGTTATTGCACCATTACAACTTACTTCCGAATGCACTAGGGCTAACATTCTTAGACAAAGGCCTAGAATTTCTGATTTGCATCAGGATCCTTATGTTCAACCCACTTCTATTTACCTTTCAGCAGTTTTTCAGGCCCATCTTCCAGTGGAAGATGCTTCCAAACTCACACAGTGAAGCAAACTTCAGAGGGACCAGCAGAAGATGAAGCCATGTCCCCCTTTTAGGCATTAACTTCCATATTTCAGTAAGCACAGCATTTGTAAGTACAAAAACCATCTTAGAAGCTATGATAATGAGGTAAATGTAGAAGTTAAGTGGCTAAGGGTGTAGGGTGGCAGGGACGTGAGAGAGGATGTATTCAGGTCAGGGGTGTAGTAGGGTAGTTTTGGGAGTAGTCATGTTGAGGGTGTAGTCAGGGCCAGTCAGGTTGATAGGGTCGTCAGAGGTTCAGGGGCTATTGGAGGGTCCAAGGAGATAGTCGGATGGGAGTCGGAAGGGTCCAGTGGGGAATTTGTAGGTTAGTTAACCAGGTATTGGAACTGGTTTTAATCCTGGGTAATTCTTCAGGTAAGTATGTTGCAACAATCCAAAGACACTGACACTAACTCAGGAGTTTTAGAGGGCTCCTAATGCAGAGTAATTAACCATTGGAAAGTCAAACCTCCTGGGCAATTCCCACATAGTCAATTCTTTGCGACTTCTGAGTGGTCCCATAAACTGGACTGGTCCAGAGAATATGTAGGCACTTCTATTACAGAAGGAGCGGGAATGTGCAGCAAGTTCAAAATGTTGTTATGTTGATATTGCTTGTGCCTTTCTGTGAGGACAGTGGAAGGGAAGGTGCAGGGTTATCTCTGAAAGGAAATTCTGGTTGACATATTTAACTACACACTTGCAAATAAGAGTTATTGTCAGTATATATTCCATACAATGGTGAGCACTGATAGCCTCAGCATTATTCTCACTACAAGTTAGAGGAAATTGTGCGTTTTTTAATAAAACAGTCAATCACTGCTGCCCCTCTTGTGTTTGTTACTGTAACATAGATGATATAATATTTTGTAACAATTGGAGTGGTTACATTGGTCTAAAAATTGCAGAATAACAGAGTTCACAATGCCCAAATAACTAGCTTGTAAGAAAATAACAGGTAAGTTATGGTGAAGAAGTGATACATTGTGAATTCAGATACTCCAAGAAATCCTTCACTGGCACCTTGCAAACCCATGACCTCAATCACCCAGAAGGACAAGAGCAGCAAATAGACGGAAACACTGCTATCTGTGAGATCCTACCATCATCCTGACTCGGAATTGTATCGCCATTCCTTCACTGTCACTGGGTTAAAGACCTGGAACTCCCTCCCTAAGAGCCCTGTGGGTGTACCTATGCCACATGGAATTCAATGTTTCAAGAAGGTGGCTCGCCTCCACCTTTTCAAGAGCAATTAAGGGTGGGCCATAAACGTTAGCCTAGACAGTGACGCCCACATGCCATGAAAGGATATACTTTAAAATTGCTAAATGGATTGCTTAATTTGCCATTTGCGCCCCCTACAATATCTAAAAATTGGAACCACATTGTCAGCCTTCCCATTGATATTCACTGTGTGTCAAAAAGTGGCTGGATCTATGCCAATGTGAATTATTCTTGCCACAATCATTTCATTAATCTTGTTAACGTCTGTTAGATTATTTTATTCCTGTCCTTTCACATCACTAAAACTTGGAACCCAGAAAGGAAACAATTATAATGTGGAGACACAGTGCCACAGACGATAATTTGTTCCAAGTTGTTTAAAATAGATTTCTTGCTTCACTTTTTTGCTTTACATTTTTCCTTATTCAACATAATCTTCCTCGGCTGGGATTTTCTGGTCTTTACTGGGGGGGGGGGGGGGGGGGGCGGGTGCAGGGGTGGGGTTAGAAAATTTGGGACTTTAGGTGCAAGTTTGCCGTTCCATTTTTGGATAAAATGTCAGCTTGGGTAGGAAAAGTAGTGTTGTCCACCAACTGCACTGCTGGCTTTTCCTGCCACATTTTTTTTGGTCCAAAAAAACAAGAGGCAGTTTTCACAACATCATGCTAGCGGGATGGGCTCGCAACGTTTATTTATTAGTGTCACAAGTAGGCTTACATTAACACTGCAATGAAGTTACCGTGAAAATCCCCTGGTCACCACATTCCGACACCTGTTCGGGTACACAGAGAATTTAGCATGTTCAATGCGCCTAATCAGTACATCTTTTGGGCTGTGGGTGGAAACCTGAGCATCCTGTGGAAACCTATGTAGACACGGGGAGAAAAAAACTCCACACAGACTGTGACCCAAGCCAGAAATCGAACCCTGGGTACAATTAGGCAGTGTTAAGTTGGCACTGCTGGGGTGGCACCATCAGATGCCACCACCACAATAGGCTTGAAAGACTTCTGAGCCCCCCCAGTATAGCCATCATGGCTGGTTACCATTCATAGAGACCAATGATGATTTACACTGCGTTCTCGCTGTGCCCAAGGGTCGTGTAATCCCAGAAGCAGGGAAGATCTGACGTCAAACGGACTCTTCATATTTAAATACCCATTCAGATATGCTGATTACATCCAGGAGTGGCAGGTGGGAAGATACTAACAAGGTGTGGTGCTGGTGCAGAACACACTAAAATGAGCAGAAAGGTGGCACAGTGGTTAGCACTGCTGCGTTATAGCAGCTAGGGACCCTGGTTCAATTCCTGGCTTGGGTCACTGTTTGTGTGGAGTCTGCATGTTTTCCCTGTGTCTTCCTCCCACAGTGCAAAGATGTGCGGGTTATGTGGATTGGCCATGCTAAATTGCCCCTTATTGTCAGGGGAGACGAGCAAGGATAAGTGCATGGGATCAAGGGGATAGGGTCTTGGTGGGATTGTGTCAGTGCAGACTCTGGACCGAATGGCTCCTTCTGTACTGTAGGATTCTGTAATTCTATAATTCCCTCAACCATGAGTCTCCAGCACAACTTCAATCTGATGCACTCTATGCCTGGCACAACACAGCCAGGAAATTGCGGCTGTAATATTAACTAGTGTTATGTTTAAATGATGAAAATTGCAAATATGGCAAAAAGGAATATTAAAATAATATGTTTTTAATTTTTTCAGCTGAAACTCGGCAGTGTTGCAAATTTTTGATGCCTAAAAACAGCAGTAAAAATACATTTACGTCTGATTGATTTTTAAAAATCTTTGTACATTGTGATTGCGGATGTAGTGGCCTACAGTACAGCAGGTATTCAAAACTACTTAATTGTCTGTAAAGCCCTTTGGGATATTCTGAGACAGTATAAAGGTGAAATATAATTGCCAATTCGTTTTCTAATGAAGGCACGGGAATTCCTTAAATTACGCTGTGGCTGGACATTATTCTCCCTCTTCCTGATCACTCCACAAATTGCTGGAAATGTGAATTGACACTGTTAGCATTACATCTGGGACTTCAGAAATACCATGTCTGCCACTGGTTGGTCTATTTAAAACAAAGAAAGTTAAGAAAAACTGAACAGACACCAGAGAAAGGAAAAGGGTAAGTTAGAGACAGAAGCAGAAATAAAAGGGGGGATTTTCCACCCTGTTTTCAGGGGATGGGAATAATGGTGGAAGGGTCAGAGAGTTGAGCAGGAAATCCAAAGTGGCTTTTACGCTGAGGGGATTTTCCTGCACAACTGCCCCTGCCAGCCAGCACCTCCCCACAACTCCCCGCACCAGTAACGTAATGAGGAATCAGCTGTAGAAGTTGAGGTCCCCATTAAAGGCATGATGGCACAATGGTTAGTGCCAACCTGACACTGCCAGGTGGCACCCTGGCACTGGGGCATGAGGAAGGTGGAGCCTGAGGAGCCATGAAGGTAGCTTATGAAGTGGAGGCGGGGGGCGGGGGGGGTTCTTATCAGGGGGGATTAATGAAAGAGGGGATTAATAAAGGGGGTGGCAATGAATGGGGAGTTAATGAGGGCAGGTTAATGAATTGGGGAGGATAAAGGGGAGAGATTTAGGAAGAATGTCATAAAGGGGGACCCATTGGGTGAGCCACAAAGCACCGATGACCGTGATCTACGTTGGATGGGGGTGAGGGTGAACATCCCTTCAATGAGAGAAGGGCTGGTGGGGGGGGGGGGGGGGGGGTGGTGCGGGGGGTCCTCAGTTTCAATATGAGATTGGCAGACCTTTAGAAGTGGCACCCAATATCCGTGAGGCTGGTCTTACTGGGTGTTTAGATCCTGCCCCTTTCAGAACAGGTGCAACATTCACCACTCTCTCAAAAAATGACTAAGTGTAATTCAGGGGGATTGCTTGGAGCTCAGGGCAGAGTATACACTGGAACTCCAGGCCTCAATAGTGGTTCAGCTCAAGGCAGCAAAAAAAATTGGCAAATTTCAAACAGGAATTAAGCTAAAGAATTTTTGACAAAAATTGTTTTTTAAACATTAACCAACCTGTAAAAGCATGACAAACTTTTCTTTTGTCTTTTTATTCCCTTGATTTTGCTCTGATTATGACTAACTAATTAAATTTTTCAAGGGGAGAAAGTGAGGATTTGTTGCCTTTCTTCACTATTCAGCCAGGATCTGTTGACTGTAACTGGCTAGATGTAATGCTCTTAGCCTAACAAATCAATGCACATGACACTGAAGTTTGACTCAGGAATGGCATAAACAGCATGTGCAACTCCTTATTATCTCTTTAGGATAGTAAAATCATATATGCAATGAAGATATCCCATTCTCTTCTCTTATCGATGAAAATATCCCTGCAAACCTTTCTTTCACCAATAACGTTATTCAGATACTGAAGACTACACTTCAGTATGTCAGTTTAGACCCTTATTGCTTCACATATCTTCCATCACTTCTCTCTCTCAACCATTCTCCAACTTGATGGTGCAGCGACCCAATTTCCACTGGTTTCTGCAGCTAATTACTCCTGGAACGGATCACTGGTCCATCACCAGGAACTATGCCTGAAGGGCACAACATGACATTGTGCATGCATGCACACGCACACGCACACACACACACTCTGGAGGAAACTGGAGCATCTGGCATAAGCCCACACTGACACGAGGAGAACCAAACTAGCCTCCCATTCATTGACTCTGTCTACACTGTCTCAGAAAAGCAGCCAGCATAATTAAGGCCCCCACGCACCCTGGACATACACTCTTCCACCTCCTTCCATTGGGAAAAAGGCAAAAGTCTGAGATCACAACTCAAGGACAGCTTCTTCCCCGCTGCCATTAGACTTTTGAATGGACCTGCCTTATATTAAGTTGATCTTTCTCTACACTCTAGCTATGACCGTAACACCAAATTCTGCACCATCTCTTTTCCTTCTCCTCTTGTACTCTATGAATGGAATGCTTTGTCTGTATAGCACGTAAGAAGCAAAACTTTTCACTGCATACCGATACATGCGACAATAATAAATCAAATCAAACTCCTTATAGACAGACATCCAAGCCAGAATTAAACCCAGGTCCCTGGCACAATGAGGCAGCAATGCCAACCACTTCACCATTATGCCACCCTCATCACTTCTAAAACGGGTGATTATCTTCACACATAGTTGACTGATATTAATCCTAAAGACTCAGCTGTAAATGGGACATCCACCATTATGAATCGCTACGCTAAATAAAATATTTGAAATATCTCAAACTAAATACACCAAAATAAAACTTTACCCACAAAATTCATGAAGATATTAAAACCCACTCATTATTAAAAATAGCAGTTTGAAACAGTAAGGGCAATACATTTTTTGATTTGGTCTAGCACAGATACTTTATTGGGCTTCACCACAAATGTAGATACATTTCCCATTAATCAATGCCTTACATTACTTCCATCACAATATACAAATCAGCTAGATACTCAATATCTTCCCAAAGGTAGGGGAGTCTAAAACTAGAGGGCATAGATTTAAGGTGAGAGGGGAAAAATACAAAAGTATCCAGAGGAGCAATTTTTTCACACAGAGGATGGCAAGTGTCTGGAACAAGCTGCCAGAGGTAATAGTAGAGGCAGGTACAATTTTGTCTTTTAAAAAGGATTTAGATAGTTACATGGATACAATGGGTGTAGAGGGATATGGGCCAAATGTGGGCAATTGGGATCAGCTTTGAGGTTTAAAAAAAAAGGGCGGCATGGACAAGTTGGGCCGAAGAGCCTGTTTCCACGCTGTAAACCTCTATAATTCTATGACACTGTAACTGATTCCCAGTTGTCTCTTATTTGTCTGACTGTGCCACTTTCCAACCAGAGTGCAGTAAATTACTATTGCTGAGAATTATGGATAAATGTGGTGATCTCAGTAAATCTTTAAAGACTGGTTTATCAACTAGATGTCATGCTGCAGCTATCGTACTGTGTGGGATTGAATCTATTCTTAGATTTTTTAATGATACATAGAATAAAACGAGTGTTGGCCAAAGCTCTTAGACTCTAAAATTGACTAGCTATAAGCAACATGGTAATCGGAAGGAATGTGAAGATGGACTCCTGCAGGCTTCTTAAGTTGAGCAAACAAATTTTATTGATAAGGTTACTTCATTATCTGCAGGCTTCAAGCTATTCCACAGTACACTCTTTCTAAATAGGAAAACTCTTCCCTTTAGGTTAACATGACCCTTGCTCAGTAAGGCTGGTCTTACAATCACCTCAGAAACCAATTAATTCAACTGATCTATTCAAGGATGTTCTTGCTATAGGAGTGCGGCAAATGTTTACCAGGCTGATTCCTGGGATTGCAGGACTATTGTCTGAGGAGAGATTGGGGCGATTCTCCCATCCCGCTCTGCTAATTCTCTAGTGCAGCAGACTGGAAGAATCAAACCGGGATTCACGGGGTTCCCATAAGCATTTGTACCCCGTTAGCATCTCCCAGTGCCGGATTTCAGGCTGGAGATCTGGGGAGGCTGGGATAACATTTAAATGATATTATAAGTGTTATTTAAATGCTATTAGCGTGCCGGGGATTGAATTCCCAGGGCCTGCTAGTCTCTCCCACCTCGCCAGAATGTTTCATTTCAGCAGGCATTACAGTAGCTCCCCACTTTAGGGGGATGGTGGCCAGACTCCACTGGAGTGAAGCCGGGGGACGGGGGGGGGGGGTGCAATCCTCCAGGGATTTGTGCAATGGTGGGGTTTGGTGGTGTCCCCTGGGCATGGGCACATTGGCAGTGCCAGCCTGTGCTCCTGGCACGGCCCAAGGGGCAAATTATCCATGTCCGGGGGCACAGTGACCACCGGTCATCAGGCCATGCCAAGGGGACAGGATCTAAGGGGCGATCAGTGAGGGTGGGGTGCCCTGCCGCCACTATGCATCCAGATCGATGGGGGCTGGAGGGGGGCAGGGGAGTCTGTCAGGGATGGTTTGTCGGGTGGGCGAGGATCTGCTTGGGATGGGGGCAGAGGGAGGGAGGGGGATGGAAGGACAGCATTGTGGTGTCCTGTGCTGGTCAGCCATTGAGCTGACCAGCAAACAGAAGGCTGACAGTTCAGGGCCACTGCACATGGGCAGAGATCCACTGGTTTCAGTCTCCTGACTGGGAATAGGCCCCGCCCTCTGAAATTTAATGATATTCATGCTGATGGCCTCTGCATTGCCAGAGTGCGGGAGACTCTAGTGTGAACTCCCACTGAGAAAAACAGCGTGAATTACTCCCGTTTTCACACAAATCCAACAGAATTCTTTTGGGAGAATTCCACCCATTGAGTCAGTTAAGATTATATTCACTGGAGTTAAGAAGAATGAGGGGGGATTGCATAGAAACCTATAAAATTCTAACAGACAAAGGCAGGGTAGATGCAGGAAGGATGTTCCTGATGGTGGAGAAGTCAAGAACCCAGCCATAATAACTGAGGAAGTCAACTGGAAAAGAATAATGTTTATTGCAAGTCATAAGATTCAACCACTACTCTGTGGTCTACATACATAAATCCCAACTAGGACAATAGCTGCAGGACATGCCTTATACAGGGATTGAGTGATGAGTTCCACCTGAGTAGGCAATTACTTGTTACCAAAGGGACGCCTATTCAACGAACCCCACAGGGAGATCAATTACGGATTTCCATGAAGCAAAGGGATTATCACACCTGGGTTACAGTCTAAGGATGTGGGGTAAACCATAGACTATTACAGCACAGAAACAGGCCCTTTTGGCCCTTCTTGGCTGTGCCAAACCATTTTTCTGCCTAGTCCCACTGACCTGCACCTGGACTATATCCCTCCACACCCCTCTCATCCATGTACCTGTCCAAGTTTTCCTTAAATGTTAAAAGTGAGCCTGCATTTACCACTCCATCTGGCAGATCATTCCACACTCCCACCACTTTGAGTGAAGAAGCATCCCCTCCCCCTAATATTCCCTTTAAACTTTTCCCCCTTCACCCTTAACCCACGTCTTCTAGTTTTTCTCCCCTAACCTCAGTGGAAAAAGCCTGCTTGCATTCACTCTATCTATACCCATCATAATTTTATACACCTCTATCAAATCACCCCTAATTCTTCTATGCCCCAGTGAATAAAGTCCTAACCTATTCAACCTTTCTCTGTAACTCAGTTTCTCAAGTCTGGGTAACATCCTTGTGAACCTTCTCTGCACTCTTTCAACCTTATTAATATCCTTCCTGTAACGAGGTGACCAAAACGGCACACAATACTCTAAATTTGGCCTCACCAATGTCTTACACAACCTCACTAAAACATTCCAACTCTTATACTCGATACTTCGATTTATAAAGGCCAATGTATCAAAAAAACTCTTTACAACCCTATCTACCTGTGATGCCACTTTTAGGGAATTATGTATCTGTATTCTCAGATCCCTCTGTTCTATACACTCTTCAGTGTCCTACCATTTATCTTTTATGTTCTACCTTGGTTTGTCCTTCCAAAGTGCAATACGTCACACTTGTCTGAATTAAACTCCATCTGCCATTTTTCAGACCATTTTTCTAGCTAGTCCAAATCCCTCTGCAAGCTTTGACAACCTTCCTCACTGTCCACTACACCTCCAATCTTTGTATCATCGGCAAATTTCCTGATCCAGCTTACCACATTATCATCCAGATCATTGATATAGATGACAAACAACAATGGGCCCAGCACTGATCCCTGTGGCACACCACGAGTCACAGGTCTCCACTCAGAGAAGCAATCCTCCACTACCACTCGCTGACTTCTTCCATTGAGCCAATATCTAATCCAATTTACTACCTCTCCATGTAGGAAATCACTCAGGATTGAGATGAACAAGAACCAGAGAGTCGTGAGATTGTGGAATTCACTACCACAGAAAGCAGCTGAGACCAAAATATTCTATGTTTCAAGAAGACGTTTGATATAGCTCCTGGGACGAAAGGAATCAAAGGACATGGGAGGAAGGTGGGAACAGATTACTGAATTGGAGAATCAGCCATGATCATAATGAATGACGGAGTAGGCTCCCAGGACCAAATGGCCTCCTCCTGCTCCTAATTTCTATTCCAGTCTTCAAGCATTCAAGTGAATCAAAAATTACTTTCAACACTTCATGGGTGTGTCTGAAAAGTATTTACTGCTTAATAACTGCATAAATTCTGGTGCAGAAAGCTAAGATGATTTATTACATCTTGCTATTGTTATACAACTTGCAAACAAGTATCATGACTACATGCTGGAGGCTCTTGAACATGAATGCGATAGTTGGATTATAGTTATTCAACCAATGTGTATGGCCCATTGGAAACATGTCATATGGGTTGAGGACAGGGTGAATGGATACCTTTGCTTTGAAAAAGTGAATTCTATTTAAACAGAGAGCACGCATTTGCTATTTCTAGAAAAGTCAATATTGCAAATAGAAGCTTTTATCATTTCACAAGGTTTGAAGGTCGCCACTGTTCTTACTGAAGATGGTTAGCACTGCTGCCTCACAGCACCAGGGATCCAGATTCAATTCCGGCCTTGGATCGCTGTGCAAACTCCATACTGACATTCTCCTTGTATCTGCGTGGGTTTCCTCCAGGTGCTCAGGTTTCCTCCCACAGTCTAAAGACATGCAGGTTAGCTGGATTAGCTATGCTAAATTGTCCTTTAGTGTCGGGGCAGTATCAAGATAAATACATGGGGTTACGGGGATAGGGCTTGGGTGGGACTGTTGTCGGTGCAGGTTTAATGGGTTGAATGGCCTTCTTCTGCACTGTGATGATTCCATGATTCTATTCATGATGCAACGATCTAAATTTAGGATGGGGAGAATTGAAAGAAGCATTTGACAATGGGTGACGTTAGTTATTGGTCGGGAAAGAAGATGAAATGATCCCTGCCTTAGTACAACTATCACATCACAACTGCAGAATGTCCGTCGTGATGTTTTCAGGTTTAAAACATTTTCAGGTTTAAAGGTTGAACCTTCCTTTTTTACATCTATCTTGTTCGAAGGGCGTTTGTGTATGAGATCTGTCATTGCATAATTAGTGTTCAGCATTATTTAATATTAGATATTGCTAGTCTTTAACACAGTGTAATTTTAAGAGCAGTAAGCCTTGCTTCAACGATTATCTGACTTCACCAGAATTTTCACCAGACTGATAGCCAAGTTCCACACACGAGGACGGCCTCAATCGGTATCATGTCGCACTATTTGTAACCCCCATGACTTGCCTGAACTTGTGACATCTCACTTACTGTCCTGTCCGGAGATGATAAACTTCTCTTTAACCTATGCCTGATGCTATCTCCAGTCACATTGTCTGCATCGTTAAGACTTGAATAGCAGGTTAGCTGTAAAGACTCACATTCTAAATCAGTATTCTGTAAACTGTATGTGCCTTTTATATGCTCTGTTTGAGACCAGATCTCTCCACTCACCTGACAAAGGGGCAAACCCTGAAATTTTGTCGGTTTACTATCAAATAAACTGGTTGGACTTTAACCTGGTGTGAGAGACTTCTTACTGTATTCACCAGAATTACCAGTTGAGTCAACTCACACTACTGCAACACTTATCATGTCATTGTGTAGAGACACCTACATCCTTGTCCGTGACATACTGGATAGAATTTATACTTAGTGACCTTACCATTGCAACTAATGAAACACACATGCCCTTTATTTTCCAGCTCACTTAAAATGCACAATTCAAGGCCCAGATTGAGAATTCAAGACAAAACTGAAAACATTGGCAAGATATTATTCAGCTTTAATGTGAAACCAAATGTGAAAGAATGGAGTCAGATGTTTCAGAATAATTCAGCATCTATTACCATGCATTTGAATGCAACCTAAAATTAAAATTAGCATTGGTACTTTTGGCATGGAGTGTCTTCACTATTAATATGTTAAGATATGTTTCTCCACTGCTTAATGATGTATAGATACAGTCATCATACTAATGCAGTGGTGGATCATTTTCTATATATATAAAGAAGTAGAATATTTTGGCTTGCCAGTTTAATAAATGTACTTTGGTCCTTAAACATATCTCAACGTTTGTTGAAATATAACTTCTAAGGTTATGTGTTGTAATTTAGAATGGAAATAAAAACTTCAGGATTGACTTATAATTTGCCTGATTTTGCTTTGTCATATTAAAGAAACTAGTACCTGAATATTAGCTTTCTATGTTACATTAGAGAGAGGGCATTGTACTGCAGGAGATGTGTATTCGTGGGGAGAGAGAATAAATATTTCATTGAAAGATGTGAATTGCCGCATTGTCTGGTGAAATTATAATGTTTCCTCACCCTGGACTGTGCAAGAGAAATTCATTAACATGCATAAATGAAATGGAAAGTATCTGAAGCACTTTTGTTAACAGGAATATGCAGTCAATTCATGCTACCTTTATTATCTTTGTTTAGCTTCAGGACCTTTCAGACTTCCAATCAATCTGGTACATTGTCCCTCACCATCTCCATATTCCTCCCAGCCACTTTTTCCAGACTGAACAAGACTGTTCACAACTAGGCCATCCTATTCGATCGACATGAGCCTCCAACTCATATTTTCTCAACACAAAGATTACCTATTTCCACCTCTGTAACAACACCTGTCTGCCCTTCCTCAGACCATGACTTTGTCATCTCAGGATACGAGTATTCTAAAGCTTTGCTGGCCAGCTTTCCATTCAACCACCTCTCTCTCTGTAATGTTCAGCTCATCTAAAACTCAGCTGGTCATGTCCCATTTTAGACATTGTTACATCTTTATTAATTTTTGATGGTGCCCAGTCTCCTAATACCTCATATTTTACATGATGAACCTTATATTTAAATACCTCCAGGATCCCTTGTTTTCCTGTGAACTTCAACCTGTCAAAATCTGTTTTTACTAAATCCTATTTCATGTGGTTGCATGATGTGGAAATGCTGGCATTGGACTGGGGTGGGCACAATAAGGAGCCTCATAACACTATGCATCTGAATGCAGCCTAAAATTAAAATTAGCATTGGTGCTTTTGGCATGGAGTGTCTTCGCTATCAATATGTTAAATAAAATTTACACTTAGTGACCTTACCGTTGCAACTAACGAAACACACATCCCCTTTTGTTTCCAGCTCACTTAAAAGTCCAATAGATTTATTTGGGATCATAAGCTTTTAGAGTGCTGCTCCTTCATCAGGTGATTTCAGCAGTGCTCCAAAAGCTCATGATTCCAAATAAACCTGTTGAACTTTAACCTGGTATTGTGAGGCTTCTTATTATTTCTTGTGCATCACCATTAACCATTAGCCCATGGAAGGAGCTGTTGAAGCCAAATGCTCTATAATTAGCTCTATCTCAGATCCTCCTTTCAAAGATTCTCTAAAATCCATCTCTTAGACCAAACTTTTGCTCATGGAGCTCAACTGTTCCACAGTTCCATTCTCCATTTTATTCCTTATATCGCATGAAGCCTCTTGGGATGTTTTCTGTTCCTGCATTAAGCCTCTCAGTGAGATGGAATTTGCATGGGTATGACTTAGGGACATTATGTAATTCAACTTTACCCTAGCAAGGAATTGATGCATTCAGGTGTGCAGGGTGGGAAAGGGAGAATGTGTTTTGGAAGGTAATTCCTTTACTAAAAGCAGAAAATACTGGAAAATCTCAGCAGTTGTGTCAGTTTCTGGAAAGAGAGAAATGGAGTTAATGTTTTGAGTTTGATAGGACTCTTCTTCAGAATCTTCAGCAGGACTGGAAGATACCACTGGCAGGATGGACTGGAAAATTCCACATTTGTTTTCATCTCCACAGATGCTGCCAGACCTACTTGTTTTCCCAGTATTTTCCATTTTTATTTTAGATTTCCAGCATCCTAATCTTTTGCTTTGATTTTCCTTTATTCCAGACCTGTGTTTGGTTAGTTCACCCTTCTTGGAGTTTATATTTGAAAGATGTGCAAATATAAGAAACAAAATTCACAAGTGTATCACACATAACAAACGTATTATAGAAAACAAATGTCAGTAACCAAATAAATCACATTATGAACTATTCCTTCTAAGTCAGAGGTTGGACTTCACCAGCTGTTCACTCCCCGCTGCTGCTGCCAGTGAGAACAGGAAATTTTGCACTCAGCTAAATCTCCACTTACTGCTGCGGGATGTGAGAATCCCAGCTTCAAGTGAGGTCAGCGAATTTGGTCAAAAATCTTATCACAACTGAAAATACAAATACCTTGCAATTGTAAAATAGCAGCAGTAAAAGTAAATAGTAATACATATTGTAATAATGGATATTAATATTTGTAAACCCCACCCACAATTGAATTCCCACTACATTCAAACTCAAAATCATGCTGTACAAATGAAGAGTCAAAAGATATTAGGAAAAAGTTAAGAACTAAAGGAATCTTAAGTCTTCAGTGTAACATATGTCAATGCTCATTTCATCTGGTTTTGAGGTTAGAAAAAAAGTACAATTAAAAATCTTTTATTATTGAGCATCTGTGGATGGAACAAAAGTAATAAAGCTCCGAGTTTTTTTTATTAATTTGTGGGACGTCGGCGTCTCTGGCTGGCCAGCATTTATTGCCCATTTCTAGCCGCCCTTGGAGAGCAGTTGAGAGTCAACCACACTGCTGTGGCTCTGGAGTCACATGTATGCCAGACCAGGTAAGGACAGCAGATTTCCTTCCCTGAAAGACATTTGTGACCCAGATAAGCTTTTCCAACAATTGACAGAAGGTTGATTCATCAAAAGATGAAAAGACAGGAAAAGGCTGCCTTCACCAAAAAGATTCTGTTAGAAGTCCTGCATTCAAAACATGAAAAAATCTTTGGTTGATAGATGGTTGCCACCTAAAATAGAACTAGCCGGTCTTACTTTACAGATGCAAATCAAGTCTCTGAGTTTCCTAGATTTTCAATTTTTCAGCAGGTTAGAGCTTTCTTTTAATTATCATTTGGTCATCAATATCAGGATAAATTATCAAAAGTTAAATCAACTCATAGCAAGACCAGTTTAGTAGATATTTTGTTTAGGACTGCTAATGAATTATATAGATCTAATCATGAATGCTGAACTTTACAACTATGCTTTGACAACTATCTTTAGCTCGAAGCAAAAGGTTCCCCTGTAAATACCTCTGTTCAGAGATATACCCATGGAATCTGGTCACCATGGGGTGAGAAATTCAAACAGAAACATATCAAGTCAGGGTGTTAGTTTTCTTAAAACACCTTTTCCTTGTGTTATCGGACAACAAATTTTATGAAATTGGGCACACAAAATGGAAGCAAACTAAAGCTACCCTCAGAGCCCTCCACTAAGAATCACTGTCACTAGAGAGGTAGTGCTCGATAGACGAGCGGGAATGATGGTGGACAAGTTCCCAGGACCGGATGGAATGCATCCCAGGGTTCTGAAGGAAATGGCAGAGGTGATAGTGGATGCCTTAGTGATTATTTTCCAAACCTCGCTGGATTCCAGGCAAGTGCCGGGACATTGGAAAACGGCTAATGTTACGCCGCTGTTTAAAAAGGGTAGCAGGCAAAAGGCAGAGCATTATAGGCCGGTTAGTTTAACGTCTGTTGCGGGAAAAATGTTTGAATCCGTCATCAAAGAAGAAATAGCGAGGCATCTTGAGAAGAATTGTTTGATAGAGCAGACACAGCACAGATTCGTTCAGGGGAAGTCGTGTCTGACAAATTTATTGGAATTCTATGAGGATGTGACTAGTGCGGTGGACGGAGGGGAACCGGTGGATGTGGTGTTTCTCGATTTTCAGAAGGTGTTTGATAAGGTGCCGCACAAAAGGCTGTTACAGAAGGTTAGGGGGCATGGAGTTGGGGGTAAGGTGTTAGCGTGGATACAGGATTGGCTGTCTACAGGAGAAAGTCTGACAACACCAGGTTTCAGTCCAACCGATTTATTTGATTTATTTCATTCACCTGACGAAGGGGCTAACCCGAAAGCTAGTGAGTTTACTATCAAATAAATCGGTTGGACTGAAACCTGGTGTTGTCAGACTTCTTACTGTGTTTACCCCAGTCCAACGCCGGCATATCCACATCATGTCTAATAGGAGGCAGAGAGTAGGTGTCAATGGGTGCTACTCGGATTGGTTGTTGGTAACTAGTGGAGTACCCCAGGGATTGGTGCTGGGGCCTCAGCTATTTACCATTTATATAGATGATCTGGAGGAGGGAGCTGAGTGCAGGGTGTCAAAATTTGCTGATGACACAAAGATAAGTGGAAAAGCAAATTGTGCGGAGGGTGTAGAAAGTCTGCAGAGGGATCTAGATAGGCTGAGCGAGTGGGCGAGGACCTGGCAGATGGAATACAATGTTGGCAAGCGTGAGGTTATCCACTTTGGCAGGAATAATAGTAGGACGGACCACGAGGCTGATACCGGAGTTGAGGGGGTTGAGCTATGAGGAGAGGCTGAATAAACTAGGCTTGTACAAATTAGAGTTTAGAAGAATGAGGGGAGATCTCATTGAGACGTATAAAATGATGAATGGGATGGATAGGATAGAGGTGGAGAGACTCTTCCCGCTCAGAAAGGACAGTAGGACTAGGGGGCACAGCCTCAAGATAAAGGAGGGGCGGTTTAGGACGGAGTTGAGGAGGAACTTCTTCACTCAAAGGGTGGTGAATCTCTGGAATTCTCTGCCCGTTGAAGTGGTGGAGGCTGCCTTGCTAAATATTTTTAAGACACGGGTTGATGGGTTTTTGATAAGCGAGGGGATTAAGGGTTATGGGGGGAAGGCAGGAATGTGGAACTGAGCCACGAAAGATCAGCCATGATCTTATTGAATGGCGGGGCAGGCTCGAAGGGCTAGATGGCCTACTCTTGCTCCTATTTCTTATGTTCTCATGTTCTTATTTAAAGGGTGAAAAGCTGCAGCATGCTATGGTACAGAGGGACCTAGGGATCCTTGTGCATGAGTCGCAAAAACCCAGTCTGCAGGTGCAGCAGGTGATCAGGAAGGCAAATGGGATGCTGGCCTTCATAGCGAGGGGGATTGAATATAAAAGTAGGGAGGTCTTGCTGCAACTGTACAGGGCACTGGTGAGGCCGCAGCTGGAGTGCTGTGTGCAGTTTTGGTCATCGCACTTGTGCAAGGATATTTTGGCCTTGGAGGGAGTGCAGAGGAGGTTCACTAGGCTGATACCGGAGTTAATAAGAACATAAGAAATAGGAGCAGGAGTAGGCCATCTGGCCCTTCGAGCCTGCCCCGCCATTCAATAAGATCATGGCTGATCTGTCGTGGCTCAGTTCCACATTCCCGCCCTCTCCCCATAACCCTTAATCCCCTCTCTTATCAGAAAACCATCAACCTGCGTCTTAAAAATATTTATCGAGGTAGCCTCCACCACTTCAACGGGCAGAGAATTCCAGAGATTCACCACCCTTTGAGTGAAGAAGTTCCTCCTCAACTCCGTTCTAAACCACCCCCCACTTTATCTTGAAGGCTGTGCCCCCTAGTCCTACTGTCCTTTCTGAGCGGGAAGAATCTTTCCACCTCGATCCTATCCATCCCATTCATCATCTTATACATCTCACTGAGATCTCCCCTCATTCTTCTAAACTCTAATGAGTACAAGCCTAGTTTATTCAGCCTCTCCTCATAGCTCAACCCCCTCAACTCCGGCATCAGCCTAGTAAACCTCCTCTGCACTCCCTCCAAGGCCAAAATATCCTTGCGTAAGTACGGCGCCCAAAACTGCACACAGTACTCCAGCTGCGGCCTCACCAATGCCCTATATAGCCGCAGCAAGACCTCCCTACTTTTATATTCAATCCCCCTCGCTACGAAGGCCAGCATCCCATTCGCCTTCCTGACCACCTGCTGCACCTGCAAGCTGGGTTTTTGCGACTCATGCACAAGGACCCCGAGGTCCCTCTGCACCGTCGCCTGCTGCAGTTTTTCTCCACGTAAGTAATAATCCTTCCTACCAAAGTGGACCACCTCATACTTGCCAACATTAAATTCCATTTGCCAGTTCCTGGCCCATTCGCCCAGCCTATCTAGATCCTTCTGCAGACTCTCCACACCCTCCGCACAATTTGCCGTTCCTCCAATCTTGGTGTCATCAGCAAATTTCGACACCATACACTCGGTTCCCTCCTCCAGATCATCTATATAAATGGTGAATAGCTGAGGCCCCAGCACCGACTCCTGAGGGACTCCACTAGTCACCAACCGCCAATCCGAATAGCACCCATTGACCCCCACTCTCTGCCTCCTATTTGACAACCAATCCTCTATCCACGCTAACACCCTACCCCCAACTCCATGCCCCCTGACCTTCTGCAATAACCTCTTGTGAGGTACCTTGTCAAACGCCTTCTGAAAATCAAGAAAGACCACATCCACTGGCTCTCCTCTATCCACCACCCTAGATACATCGTCATAGAACTCCAGTAAATTTGTCAGACACGACTTCCCCTTAACGAAACCGTGCTGCGTCTGCTCTATCAAGCAATTCCCCTCAAGATGCCTCGCCAATTCCTCCTTGATGACGGATTCTAACATTTTACCTACAACAGACGTTAAACTAACCGGCCTATAATTCCCCGCCTTTTGCCTGGCACCCTTCTTAAACATAAGAACATAAGAAATAGGAGCAGGAGTAGGCCATCTGGCCCTTCGAGCCTGCCCCACCATTCAATAAGATCATGGCTGATCTGTCGTGGCTCAGTTCCACTTTCCCGCCCTCTCCCCATAACCCTTAATCCCCTCTCTTATCAAAAACCCATCAACCCGCTTCTTAAAAATATTTAGCGAGGCAGCCTCCACCACTTCAACGGGCAGAGAATTCCAGATATTCACCACCCTTTGAGTGAAGAAGTTCCTCCTCAACTCCGTTCTAAACCGCCTCCCCTTTATCTTGAGGCTGTGCCCCCTAGTCCTACTGTCTTTTTTGAGCGGGAAGAGTCTCTCCACCTCTATCCTATCCATCCCATTCATCATCTTATACGTCTCAATGAGATCTCCCCTCATTCTTCTAAACTCTAACGAGTACAAGCCTAGTTTATTCAGCCTCTCCTCATAGCTCAACCCCCTCAACTCCGGTATCAGCCTAGTAAACCTCCTCTGCACTCCCTCCAAGGCCAAAATATCCTTGCGCAGGTGCGGCGCCCAAAACTGCACACAGTACTCCAGCTGCGGCCTCACCAATGCCCTATACAGCTGCAGCAAGACCTCCCTACTTTTATATTCAATCCCCCTCGCTATGAAGGCCAGCATCCCATTCGCCTTCCTGACCACCTGCTGCACCTGCAGGCTGGGTTTTTGCGACTCATGCACAAGGACCCCGAGGTCCTTAAACAACGGCGTAACATTAGCCGCTTTCCAATCTTCCGGCACTTCCCTGGAATCTAGCGACGTCTGGAAAATAACCACCAAGGCATCCACTATCACCTCCGCCATTTCTTTCAGAACCCTCAGATGCATTCCATCTGGTCCTGGGGACTTGTCCACAATCAGCCTCTCCAGTCTGTCGAGCACCGCCTCTCTAGTAACAGAGGAGGTTGAACTATGAAGAGAGGCTGAATAGACCGGGCTTGTACTCGGAGTTTAGAAGGATGAGGGGGGATCTTATTGAGACGTATAAGATGATGAAGGGGATGGATAGGGTAGAAGTTGAGAGGTTCTTCCTGCTCAGAAAGGACAGCAGGACTAGAGGGCACAGCCTCAAGATAAGTGGGGGGGTGGGGGGCAGTTTAGAATGGAGTTGAGGAGGAACTTCTTCACTCAAAGGGTGGTGAATCTCTGGAATTCTCTGCCCTTTGAAGTGATGGAGGCTACCTCGCTAAATATATTTAAGACACGGGTAGATAGGTTTTTGGTAGGCAAGGGGATTAAGGGTTATGGGGAGAAAGCGGGAAAGTGGAACTGAGCCACTTCAGATCAGCCATGATCTTATTGAATGGCGGGGCAGGCTCGAAGGGCTAGGTGGCCTACTCCTGCTCCTATTTCTTATGTTCTTATGTAGAAAGTAACAGACACTGATCAGTAGGCAAGAGCATGCTTTTAGAATGCAAGTGAGGGCTAGCACATAAGGGAAGCTGGACAGGATGGCACCTACAGGAGCTAAATCTCCACTCATCAAAATCAGCACCTTTAAAACAGTCAAACAACCCATGGAGACACCTAAAATTAGCAGAGTTAAGGAAACATTCCTGGCCCCTCAAAACCTCTTTTGAGATCAATGACACGCCTATGTTTCAAACCCCGGAGATTCTAGACTATTAAATAACCAATCGGACAAAACAATTAACACACACCTAAAACAATTTCCTCAACACTTGGAAGCATTGAGACAGGATGGCTTAGGTTGAATACTGTAAATAAAGTATGGCATTTGAATCGCATACTGCACCGAAGTTCAGGTATAGCTATAGCCTGCTGCGAGGGATGGGCAGAGCGCTTTCGGGACAGCCCGATTGTATGTCCTGACTGTGCTTCTCCGTCGATGTAAAAGAAAATAAAGCTGTGCCGTTATTGAACTTCACCCTGAATCCGTAGTGGTTATTTCGCCTACTCGCGCTAACACTTGTGTCTCACATAAAAATGGGCATCCACTATTTGACACACAGACAGAGTAGCTACTGTTGTAGTGAAGCAGAGGGAACTATTTTGTCTTAACAACCAAGCAGGGTGCTTGTTAAAGTTTGCTTTCCACTAGGATGACAGGGAACTGAATGGATGGGGCTGCTGACGATTTAAGAAATGGAAAGTTGTCAAGACGTGCCTTGCTAGTGGTATTTGGATCTGGAAAATTTGGGCTGAGTGGGCAACTGTCGGACACTGGAAATTTTGACATGGTGTGCTGGGGAGAAATGAAATGAACTTACTGGAGTGCTCGGAGTGGACTGTCCCAATAATCGTATATATCTGCCAGAAGCACGAAACCTCGTGGAAGAGTTTTAGAAGATGCATCTCGGTAATATTAGTTCGTTAATCTGAAAGTTCATTTGCTTCATTTTGATTTAATTGTCTGTTTGCTCGATGTTGAAGTTAGTTTGTTATAGTACAAGTCTTTGAATGTGAATTCTCGTCCTGTAATTCTTTCCATCAGCTGCAGGGAAATTTGCCTCTTTTCGGAAGTTATCTAGTCTCTGTGGGTATTGTATTGGTCTGCAATACTGTGCTCCTTGAGCTCCCTTTCAGTGTGTTGTCAAAATAAACACAGGACTTTTCCCATTCCATCCACCATGGAATCGTGGTTACCGAGATGCAAAGGTCTGTTGACCTCGGGCAGGTTTTTCTGGTTTTGGGGAAAGCGTGGCTGGAAACTCCCACCCGAAGAATCCATCTTGAACAATTCACATCAAAACTGAGTACAGTAACCATACTATAGCAACTTAAATATTTTCCGGACAATAATAGTTACCTTGGCTTATTTATAAAATACTAGTTTTATTAAAGAGTTCAGATGACAATCTACATACCACAGTGAAACATTCTAAATATCACCCAGATACCAAACCCTGATGAAGTTAGATTGGCAAAATCCCATGTTTTGTTTTTAACACATTCTGTTTAGCGCCATTGCCATTATCTAAAGTAATTTGCCAGCATTCTCCATTTCTCTATTGCTCAATGCCAGCTTTACAAACTGAGCCATCGTGCCTCAGGTCCCTATTCACACAACTACAATAAAAATGTTTGGAATAACTGACAAACCTTTAAAGTAATCAACAGATCTTTCCCTGCCATCATCTGGATGGAGGCAGATTTTAACTCACCTTCTTTAATAGCCAAGTTATTTAACATTATGAAAGATACCCATAGATTCTGGAGTTAAGCAGACTTGTCTGAGTTAACCAGTCCGGCTGAGTTTTTCCAGCACTTTCTGTTTTTGTTTCAGATTTTGTTTCTGAGCCCCACCTGCTGAGCCCCACCTGATGAGCCCCACCTGCTGAGTGGGCAGCGCTCCGAAAGCTAGTGGCTTTTGCTACCAAATAAACCTGTTGGACTTTAACCTGGTATTATGAGACCTCTTACTGTGTTTATCCCAGTCCAATGCTAGCATCTCCACATCAAGACTGAACCAGATAGCTCTCAGCCTTGACATGCTACTTGACCCCAAGTTCAACTTCTGACCACACATCTACATTGGTTGATTCCACCTCAATAAGATATCCTATCTCATTCTCTGTTGAAGCTGTTATCCATGTCTTTATTGATCCCAGACCTGATTGTTCATCCACAAGCTTTCTTGATAAGCCTACCATTCTCCACCCTGTGTAAACTTGCGTCCATATGTAACCCTGCTATCAATATTCTAAATCACACTAAGTCCTCCATATCACCTGCATAAGTTGACTGTCATTGCCTCCCTGTCCAACAATGCTACCATTTTAGAATTCTCATATAAGTTTTTAAATCTCTCAGTTCCTTCACACCATCCCATCTCTCGCTTCCAACAGCTCGACAATGCTTTGCAATTTCTGCATTCCTCCAATTTTGGCACATCGAACATCAGTCCACCACTGGTGGACAGGCCTTTAGGTATTTAGATCCTTAGGTCTGGAATTTCTCTCCAAATTGCTCCTCCCCTGACCTTTAAGACATTTTCTTAAAACTTACCTCATTGACCAAGTTTCTATCTTAATATGTCCTCACGTAATTCATTGAATCATAGAATCACGACAGTGCAGAAGAAGGCCATTCAGCTGGAGTCTGCACTGACTCTCTGGCACAGCAGCTTACCCAGGCCCTACCCTTGTAAACCCCCCCCAACACATTCTGTTCAGCTCCTTTGCCAACAGCTAAAGTAATTTGCCAGCATTCTCCAGTTCTCTATTGCGCAATGCCAGCTATACAAACTGTGTCATTATGCCTCTGGTCCCTATTCACACAATTGCAATAAAAATGTTGGGAGTGGGTGGCACAGTGGTTAGCACTGCTGCCTCACAGCACCAGGGACCCGTGTTCCATTCTAACTTACTGTCTGTGTGGAGTTTGCACATTCTCCCTGTGTCTGCATGGATTTCCTCTGGGTGCTCCGATTTCCTCCCACAGTCCATGGGAGCCATGGTCCATTAGACCATGCTAAATATTCCCTCATTGTACCTGAACAGGCACTAGAGTGTGGCAACTAGGGGATTTTCAGACTAACTTCATTGCAGTGATAATGTAAGCCAACTTGTGACTAATAAATAAACATAACTAGTCTACACATCTTTGCATCTGAGGGGTAACTTAGCATGGCCAATTCATCTGACCTACAAATCTCTGGACTGTGGGAGGAAAGCGGAACACGCAGGAGAAACACAGGGAGAACCTGCAAACTCCACACAGACAGTCGCTAGAATTGAACGCAGGTCCCTGTCACTGTGGTGCAAAGGTGCTAAACAATGTGCCACCGTGCTGCCCACAAATTTTGTTTAATGAGACTTTTGTGAAGTGCCATGTCTCATTTTACAACTTGCAAGCCACTATATATATAGGTTGTTTTTATTTTGAAACTGGGAACATTACTTTGAATAAATAAAGACCTGTTCATTGGCAGAACAAGTCAGCACTGTTTGTTCCAAGTTAAACTAATCAGTATGAAAGGCATAGCCTGCAGCTGTTAATGATCCAATGGCCTGTGCGCCCATATTACAGAATATACTGACTAAGCAAACTACCCTGGAATTAAACTCAATAATGCCCTTTAGTCATCCTTCCAAGGTACTAAAGCCAATTTTGTGAATGCCGAAATCCTTTGAAGACACAGAGCACACCATTCCAAGAAAAACAAAAACGGGCTTGTGTAATCTGACCAAACGCTCTCAATTGGACAAAAATGGTGTATCCATTCTCCATTTAATCAAAAAACACATCTTCTTAAATGGCATTGATGCACTGTCTTCATACTAATGCAGCAATGCAGCCCTGGTTCAGTTTGAAGGCATTATGAGCAGTGCAAAGTCACTGCCTCGGGTAACTAAACAATGTTCTTTATGAGATCATTTGTGGTGAGAAGCAGAAGGAGGCATCACAACACTCACTGTGGCTTGGTTTGCACAAGCATTCATGAATGCTAAGATCCAGCCTTATCACAGGGCACAGAAATAATGCCACGCTCTCACAAGTACAGGAGTCATGATATGAATTTATACATGGATAAAAATCAGTCTAATGTCACTGCAGGATACACAATTTTAAAATCCAGTTTTAAAGCTGAAAAGCAAAATGACAAGAAGATACAGCAAATGAACCAAAAAAATTGGTAATTGATCAACTGGAATGATTTCGAAAATAACATCAGTTGCCCAGCTACTTTGAATCTAAAGCAGCATGATAAAGGTTAACAGATAAATGAGGGGCAAATCTGAAAATGCCAGTTTTTCCAAGGAAGCGATGCCTATCTTAAATGAATTGAAAAACCAGCTCCGAGCCATCACACATTTTTAAGTGCGTGAATGGCAAGCAATCTACCAGTTGCCTGAAGAACACTTCCAGCTCCTTCCTCTCAACAGAAAACAAACAATGGTTTAAAGCAATACATTTTGTATAATCAATTTTTAAAGACACTAGGCTGGAACCTGAGTGAAGCAGAAATTGCTCAAATTTTTCAATGCTCCAGTGGTACTCTGCATTTCAAGCTGGGTCTTCCAAGCCTAGTTTCTTCAGAAAGGAGAAGCATACAGTCAAACTTTATTGCAGCTTTGGGGCAGATCAAGACACCCCCTTTTTATGTCACTATGTGTTGTCAGATTTAAATGTCCAGTGTGAATGTTAGTGAAGGGATAAAGTGGATGAATGAGTGAATAGGCAGGGTGAGAGAGTGGCTGGCTGGAGTCATCGAGTGAATGAGTGAAGTGGGAAGTGAATAGTGCGGCAGATACACGGGCCAGTAGTGCCATAGGTGGATCATATGACTGGTAGGTATTCTGCCATATGGGTAGGATGGTAGGTACATAGGGTGGCAGATGGATAGGTTGGAAATTGGGTAGGGCAGCAGGTGACCAAGATGGCTGGGGGTAGAGTATTAGATGGGTAGGGTGTTCCAAATGTATTGAAAAAATTGAAATGACAATGTATCTGAATTCATACAATGACTATAATTACGCCTGTAAGGCTGTGGAATGTATATAATAGGATTAAGTTGGATTAGCCATCACATAGGCAGTAACATACTGGCATTGTCATTGGACTAGTAATCCAGTGATCCAGGGTAATGCTCCATGGTCACAGGTTCAAATCCCACCATGGCAGATGATGAAATTTGAATTCAATAAAAATCTAGAATTCAAAGTCTAATGGCAACCGTGAAACCATTGTCGACTGTTGCAAAAACCCATCTGGTTCACTAATGTTCTTTAGGGGAGGAAATCTGCCAGCTCACCTGGTCTGGCTGACATGTGACTCCAGATCCACAGCAATGTGATTGACTATTAAATGACCCTTCAAGGGCAATGAGGGATGGGCAACAAATGCCAGCCCAACCAGCGACACCTACTTCACACAAACAAACAAATAAAAAGCCATTGTTGAGTTTGCTTACTTGATTTTTATGTGAACACAAGGGTTAAGTGAATGGAAAAGAATAATAGTCAGTTCACCCTTACATGCAAGCACAAACAAATACATTCTTAAGATGGGATATGGGCCATAAAATGACCATGAACCTGTAATTATACAGTCAGGTGTAGGGTGCTTTTTCTTGCAACCATTTCAATGCTAAGGAAACCTATGATTATCAAGACACTCGCAGGAAGAATCTCATTCAGGAAATCTTGAAACTTCTTCTGATCTCACAAATTATCAGAAGGGTCAAGGAAATGAAAGGCCTTGAAACAGTGCAAAGATGCAGCTGTGTGCTGCACATGAAAATAGGGAATGTTTGGAATCTTCTCACAGGCAAAATGAGCATTTTGAAACAGATCTTAGAGACTCTGTCCATGAGGGGTGATATAATCTCTGACCATTCATAGATTTGACCATGCAGGAAATAACCAATCCTGGATCACCACAGGGTTCAAACCTCTGCACAGAGAGGTTTACGAAAAGCATACATTTCCTTCTGTGTCTTTTGCTGTGCAGTCAGATGCTGGCCAACATATCTGAATTTATTTTTTTCTCCCCCTAAGCATTGGATGAGTGCTCCAGGTGGGAGCAGGAATTAGGGAATTGTGAATATCGTTCCGGGAATGTGCAACCTTTTTAGTCGCCTGGCTGAGGTAAAGACAAAAGATCTGGATGAAAGGGGCCAGCCATTTTTCAGTGGTTAAAGATTGAGGGGCTGAAGAAACGGCATTGTGAGCATCATCCAGGTACTCAAAATTCATCTCCAAACTCCACGGACCAGGGGTTGACTCCTCCCTCTGTGACTGGATCCTAGACTTCCGAGCCCATAGATTGCAGTCAGTAAGGACAGACAGCAACACATCCTCCACGATTATCCTCAATACCACTGCCCCTCAAGGCTACGTCTTCTGCTTCTTACTATACTCCTTACACACTTACGACTGTGTGGCCATATGCTGCTCCAACTCCATATTCATTTTGCTGATGACACTACTGTAGCGGGTCAGATCTCAAACAATGATGAGATGGAGTACAGGGAAAGAGATAGAGGATATTGGGAAATGGTGCGACAACAACAATCTCCCCCTCAATGTCAATAAAACAAAGGAGATAGTCATTGACTTCAGGGAGGATAGTGGAGGGCATGGTCCTGTCTCCATCGATGGTGATAAAGTGGAAATGGTTGACAGCTTCAAGTTTCTCAGTGGCCAAATCACCAACAACCTTCTCTGGACCCTCAACGACAATGCTATAGTCAAGAAAGTCCATCTCTATTTTCTCAGGAGGCATGAGCACTTTGACTCTCACCAATTTTTACAGATACACCACAGAACACATCCTTTCTGAATGTATCATAGCTTGGTTTGGCGCCTGCTCTGACCAAGAAACTAACTACGAAGGATTGTGAATAAAGCCCAGTCTATTACACAAACCAGTCTCCCATCCATTGACTCCATCTATACTTCCCGCTGCCTCAGAAAAACAGCCAGCATAATCAAGGAACCCACACATATTCAACATACTTTCTTCCATCTTCTTCTGTCAGGAAAAAGATACAAAAGTCTGAGGTCATGTACCAACCCAATCAGCTTCTTCCCTGCTGCCATCATACTTTTGAATGGGTCTACCATATGTTGAGCTGATTTTTACACCCTAGCTATAAGAACATAAGAAATAGGAGCAGGAGTAGGTCATCTAGCCCTTCGAGCCTGACCCGCCATTCAATAAGATCATGGCTGATCTGAAGTGGGTCAGTTCCACTTTCCCACTTTCTCCCTGTAACCCTTAATTCCCTCATCTGTCAAAAACCTATCTACCCGTGACTTAAATATATTTAGCGAGGTAGCCTCCACCACTTCAACGGGCAGAGAATTCCAGAGATTCACCACCCTTTGAGTGAAGAAGTTCCTCCTCAACTCTGTTCTAAACTGCAACCCCCCCACCCCCCGCTTAAGGCTGTGCCTTCTAGTCCTGCTGTCCTTTGAGTGGGAAGAATCTCTCTACCTGCACCCTATCCATCCCTTTCATTATCTTATTCGTCTCTATAAGATTCCCCCCTCATCCTTCTAAACTCCAACGAGTACAGACCCAGTCTATTTAGTCTCTCTTCATCGTCTAACCCCTTCATCTCCGGTATCAGCCTTGTGAACCTCCTCTGTACTCCAAGGCCAAAATATCCTTGCGCAAGTGCGGTGACCAAAACTGCACACAGGACTCCAGCTGTGGCCTCACCAGTGCCCTGCACAGTTGCAGTAAGACCTCCCTGCTTTTATATTCTATCCCCCTTGCTATAAAGGCCAGCATCCCATTTGCCTTCTTGATCACCTGCTGCACCTGCAGACTGGGTTTTTGCGACTCATGCACAAGGACCCCCAGGTCCCTCTGCACCGTAGCATGCTGCAGCTTCTCACCCTTTAAACAGTAATCCCTCCTACTATTATTTCTGCCAAAGTGGATAACCTCACACTTGCTAACATAGTACTCCAACTGCCAGGTCCTCGCCCACTCGCTCAGCCTATCCAGATCCCTCTGCAGACTTTCCACACCCTCTGCACAATTTGCTTTTCCACTCATCTTCGTGTCATCAGCAAATTTTGTTACCCTACACTCAGCCCCCTCCTCCAGATCATCTATATAAATAGTAAACAGCTGAGGCCCCAGTACCGATCCCTGCGGCACTCCACGAGTCACCAACCGCCAATCAGAATAGCATTCATTGATACCAACTCTCTGCCTCCTATTAGACAGCCAATCCTCTTTCCACGCTCACACCTTACCCCCAACTCCATGCCCCCTAACCTTCTGAAGCAGCCTTTTGTGCAGCATGTTATCAAATGCCTTTTGAAAATCGAGAAGCACCACATCTACCGGTTCCCCTCTGTCTACCACACTAGTCACATCCTCATAGAATTCCAATAAATTCGTCAAACACGACTTCCCCTTAATGAATCTGTGCTGCGTTTGCTCTATCAAACTATTCTTTTCTAGGTGCCTCGTTATTTCTTCTTTGATGATGGATTCAAGCATTTTTCCAACTACAGACGTTAAACTAACCGGCCTATAATTCCCTGCCTTTTGCCTGCTACCTTTTTTAAACAGCGGCATAACATTAGCTGTTTTCCAATCTTCTGGCACTTCCCCGGAATCCAGTGAAGTTTGGTAAATAATCACTAAGGCATCTACTATCACCTCTGCCATTTCCTTCAGGACCCTGGGATGCATTCCATCCGGTCCTGGGGACTTGTCCACCATCAGTCCCATTAGTCTATCAAGCACTACCTCTCTAGTGACAGTAATTGCATTCAAGCCCTCAACTCCTACCATCCTTCTATTTTTAATATCCTGCAAACTATTTGCATCCCCCTCCGTGAAGACCGAGGCAAAAAACTTACTTAAGGCCGCCGCCATTTCCTCATCTCCCACCACTAAATCCCCCTTCTCATCCGCTAAGGGTCCAACGTTCACTCTAGCCAGCCTCCTCTTCTTAATATATTTGTAAAAACTCTTACTGTCCTTTTTTATATTTAGTGCTAGTTTAGCTTCATAGTCTATCCATCCTTTCTTTATCAACTTCTTAGTCATTCTTTGTTGATTTTTAAACCTCTCCCAATCTTCTATTCACTCACTACTTTTAGCCACTCTTAATGCATCAGCTTTTAATTTAATGCTCTCCTTTATTTCCTTTGATAACCACAGCTGGTTATCCCTTCTCCTACATTCCTATAAGTGTAGCATTATCTTCTGCACCTTGTCCTTTCCTTTTCCCTATGTACTCTATGAACAGTATGTCTCTATAGCACAAGAAATAATACTGTATCCCAATATATGTGACAATAATAAATCAAATTAATTTAATAACTGTTTAACCCTTTGATCTCACAAAGTAAGATAGAGAGCCGGTTAAAAAAAGGCCAGCTATTCTGTAGTTTAAAAGGTAAAATAGGAACTAACAAAGAACAAAAACAGCCCAGGAAACAGGCCCTTCGGCCCAATGAGCCCATGCCACCATTTTAACATTACCAGTATCCCCTCTACCCATGACCCTTATCTATGCTTATGGCATTCCACATTGAGGGAAAACTAATTTAGGGACAATTTATTACCTCCAATCAGCCTAATAGCACATCTTTGGGGTGTGGGAGGAAACTGGAGCTCCCGGAGAAAACCCATGCAAGCACGGGGAGAGGATTGAGAGGATCCAGTTTCTGTGGGTTATTTATCAAATGAGGACGCAATTTAGTTGAATGAGGTCTGTTTGAGTTTATTAATTTTGATGGGTCCTGAATATTTTTATTCACTGTCACCATAAATCAAAGTGTTATTCGTATCCTTGTGATTTTGAAACTTAGTTCAATAAAATTAGTTAAATATTTGATTTTCCTGTATCTTTGCCAGTGTTGTTATTTATTATTCATGTCGGAAACCTTGCAACAGTTCAAGTGTTACAATTGGCAGGTGTGTAAAGTGTTTGGTGGATAGAGTGCAAGGTGGATGGGGTAGGTAGGTGCGTATGGTGGGTTGTCAGGTTGGGAGATAGTCAGAGTGGGTTGGATGAGGTAGTCAGGTGGTGGGAGTTGGTCAGGGGTATGAGCGGTTGGGCTGGGTAGTTGAGTCGGTTGGGTAGGTTGACTGGGGTGTCAGGGATGATAATCACTTTGCCTTGTGTCAAATTTGTAATCAGGCGAGTGGGGGATGTTGGGAGATCAGAACAAAGACTTTTGTACCATCACAGTGGTTTAAATAACTGACAAATTTCACCTATTTAGAATATCAGGGGTAGAGGTTAAGTTCATCCTTACAAAGCCCTGGTTAGATCATACTTGGAGACTCTGAGAAGTTCTGAGCCTGACATCTCAGGAAAGATATCTTGGCCCGAGAAGAATTCTGTGGACTTTATTGTAGATCTGAGTGTAGATTTACCAGAAAGGATTCCAGGGATTCAATTAAGAGAAGAGATCACATAAACAAGAATGGCATTCTCCAGCATTTAGCAGGTTGAGGTAAACAGGAATGAGAAAAAGCCAACATTACTACTGGGCATATTAGGAATGCTAAAGAACTGAGGCCCGAGAATGCCATGGGGATAGAAGATTTGAGAGGCCCTTGATGATATAAGCAATTGAACTAAACAGTGGAAAGATGTACCCTGGGATCATGGATGCATCAGAAGGATAGATAATGGCCTCCATTATTTTCACAGTGATGCAGCCTCAAAATGTGATTACATCTACACAAAAATAGATAAACAGATGTAGCAAAATATGGGAGACCGAAATAAGTAAAAAGGCAAATGAACAAATAGAAGAAACATTTGCACCACATGAGTGCCAGGCAATGACCACCTCTATCAAGAGGGAACCTAACCATCTCTTCTTGGCATGACCATCACTGAAACACCCACTACCAACATATAGGGTGTTACTATAGACGAGAAACTGAACTAGGCCAGACATATAAATACTATGGTTACAAGAGCTGGTCACAGACTGGGAATTCTACAGCCAGTAACTCACCTCCTAACAGCCCAATGTCTGTCAACCATCTACAAGCACAAGTCAGGCATATGATGTAATACTCCCCATTGCCTGGATAATTGAAGCTCCGAAAACGCTCAAGAAACTCGACACCATCCAGGACAAAGTAACACTCCATTCACCACAATAAATACTCACTCCCTCCATCACCGACACACAGTGACATGTACAAGATGCACTGCAGCAACTTACCAAAAAAAATTATATTAAGATGTCACACCAAAAGGATTCTGGCACAATTTAACTGCTAGACAAGCATGGTTGGATTAGTTGGTGGGGCATTGTGAATGGCAACTGAAGTCAGGACTGAGGGGGGGAGGTGGGGGGAAGGTTATATGGGCAGGGTGGTGGTATTGCAAAGAGAGATTTAATTCCTGACTCAAAAGTGAAATTTTCACGGAGGATAGAAACCTTTAAAAAGGGAACAAAGCATAAAGTGAGCAAATAACCTCACAGAGGGGAACCCTGTGTGAGGAAGTCAGAAACCTAAACGTCCATTATATGTCCAATGATCAACCATTGTTCTAAGCTACTTAGAGAGTGGGGAGACACCTTAAAATTTAGCAGGAGACATACAATCTAGGATTAATCATCTAAAATTGGCTAAGGTGGAGTGTCACAATGCACAGTAATATGCATGAAAAAGATATCCTTCATATTGTAACACTAAAATTGAATAAAAACCAACATGAACACTTGAACGTTAGTAGAATTGCAATACTAGTTATTCTAGTGCCATTAAGCCTTGCCTAAAGCACACAGCTCCTTCACCTCTGCATACAGCACAAACATTTTATTCATAGGCTTTGATCGTGAATTGATATAAATAGCCCTTTCTACTACAAACACATTTCCTTTCATTATTAATGCAAGCTCTGCTTCATAGCAGCAGTGTGAGGGACAGATAGCACAGAATATGGCATTTAATTTTGTATACAGTAATAGCAAAAACTGTTTAGTTTAAATGTTCTGAAAAACACAACGGCAGTTAGAATGTTCAATATAAATTCTCCACTCAAAATTTAACTTAATTGCTTGAAAATGAAAATAAACATCATTCCTGCTGAAGGCTTCAGCAGTTCACTATCTGTTTTCAAACTTTGCCACATTCAATTAAACGTGTTTTGAGATCAAAATATTTAAACACAACTCAGAATTATAACTAGCTAATGTTAAAACACCCATGAAGATTTCCTAATCTATTCTAAATTTGATGACACATCAGCAGAAACCCCACAGCAGTGCCATGAACAGGCAATGCATGGTGGCACAGTGGTTAGCACTGTTGCCTCTCAGTGCCAGGAACCTGGGTTCGATTCCTGGCTTGGGTCACTCTCTGTGCTGAGTCTGCACATTCTCTCTACCTCTGTGTGGGTGCTCCGGTTTCCTCCCACAGTCCGAAAGGCATGCTGATTAGGTGCATTGGCTGTGCTAAATTCCCCCTCAGTGTATCCAAACTGGCGCTGGAGTGCGGCCACTAGGCAATTTTCACAGTAACTTTATTGCAGTGTTAATGTAAGTCTGCTTGTGACACTAATAAAAAAACTAACTTGTTTCACATCTGTGGAGTGATCGTTGACCATCTTCCAAAAAAATTGTGATTGGAGCAGGCTAATTAAAATTACTGGTGATCAAATTCCCTTTATGATGCGTTATGATCACTGTAAGATGGTAACATTTTAAACTCTCTTTAATTCAAGGTAAATTGGAGTCAGGAAAAGGGAAGTGTGATCCACTACTAGTTCTGCCCCACAGTAAACCTCTGCAATCTTGTTCCCAGGGGCACAGGGAACTCTGCTCATGCCTTGTTCAAAGTCAGGCTCCATACCTGAACACAAAGGACTCAGCAACTGGGTAAACTTATAGGCTCTCAGGCAATCAGATTCTGAGACCCTGGAGAAAGACAGGAATGTGGCAGCCATTGTGGGCAGGCAGGTATAAAAGGTTATTCTCTGTTCATTATCAGATAGAATGCAATTGGAAGCACCTTTTGCAATTGAGATGGAATCCATGGAAAATTAAGGATAAAGGAAGATTTTTCCAGGTGAGGTCGGAGGTGAAATATTTAGAGCAGATTTTGCTGATTTGTTTGGAGATTCTCAAAGGACTGTGGGCAATTACTTCCGACTTGGTGAAATGGGGACAAGCAAACCCACTGGAAGCTGGAAATAATATTGGACTTGTCTCCTGTAAAGGCAACAAAACCTTGCTGAGAGTGTGGCATAATGGCTGGGAATTGCTGGTGCCATGGTGCGACTTAGCACAGAGGACCCAGTAGGCCAGGGAAAAGTTTATTGCCTTTCGGTGGGACTGGAAGATTCCAGCAGTGGGCAAGGCTGAAAAATCCCAGGCAAGGTATAAACGTAGCATGGGATTCTTGGTTATATTAAAAAACTAATAAAGGATATCGTGGATGGGGTTCTCTGGCCTTTCCTGCCAGCAAAATTTTCCCATCCCACCGCAGTGAGTGGAGATTTAGCAAATGCCAAATTCTCCATCCTCACTGACAGCAGTGGCAGGACGTGAACGGTCAGAGAATTCCAGCCATTTTCTGTAGTTTGATACATTAGATTAGAGGCCTACTACGTATTGTTTAGTCAAGGTTGTCTTTAGTCTTTTGTTAAAGTTAATGTCTTAAAACATGAAATCATGTCATATGATTCTGTTAAGTCCCTAACTGGGACTCCAAGTTATTGACCACCATAGGGATTGTAATACCTGGATTAAGGTTATGTATGATTGGAATCTTCTTTTGTTCTGAAGGATGCCAAATCCTGTTGAACAGCAACTTTGGAACTTTCACAACCATTCTTAGAATTATTATTATTGTTACAACAAGTTAAAATCAAAATGGAAAGCAATAATAGCATAGTGAGCGTTTGCATGTTGCAAAATATCAGTGTCTTAAATACATGAATAGATTCAAGACATGGAAGAACATAATAAGCTTACAGTAAAACCAACTGGTCAGCCTGTCAACTACTGTTCATCCAACTGATCACGTAAAGATGGATTTGCCCAAATAATGGTTTTTGATAATTTAAACTATTGGGACTATTCCTTGGCTCCTACAAAAGGAGCAATACAATCTTCTTTCATAAAACCCTGTTGGTTTAACCAATTACTCATTCAAAAGAAGAAAATAATTAATTCTTTCCAATTGACAAGCATGCAATCGAGAAATTAAGTATATCTGATCGGTCATCATTGCTATAATTTTCATCTTCCTTACTTTGTCAGCCAATGCAATTGTCCAGTGACTACCAACAGTAGAAACAATGGGCTGTATTTTACCATTTTGAATCTCAGTGCTGGGCGGACTTGAAACCGGGAATGTTGCAGATCCGACTTTTAGACCCCCCCACCCCCCAGATGCATACTGCCTTAAAAAGTAGCAGTGATTCTGAATGGCACTGCAGAAGCCTGTAGGTGGGGGTTAACGTGCCTGAAATGTTGCAGCTCCAATCAGCACCTCCAATTGCGCATGTTCAGGAAAAAAAGATAGAAAAATGCTCCCCTGCCACATCGCTCCCAGGCTGAATAATGCCTCCCACTGGCCCCCACAGACATTGTTCCATCCCCACAACGTTAGTGCCCCCTTTATCCCCCCCACCCCCTGCTATCCAGACCAATCGTTGCCACCTGCACCACCCCCCCCCCTTCCCTCTCCCACCGATCACACACAGAATAGCTGCAGACCCTCACTTCCCCTTCACTGAGCAGAGGCAGAGTGGCAGTGGACCCCTCTGCACCGCCTCTGCCCACCCACCACCGATCTGAGTGGAGCCATCTGACGCACCTCTCGCACCGCACCCCACCCCACCCCCCTCCACTGAACTGACGAAAGCGCTGTCGGACACTTGGAACTTGTCTCCTCAGAAGCTGGAGCACCCGAATCAGACCTTTGCGAACCATGTCCGTTTTGCGTCAAATCTGGACGGATGAATGCGGTGGTAAAGGGAGAAGTGCCAGTAAGTTTGGGCGTCCAGCCCATTAAGTCAACTTAAGTCCGTGCAAATGCATTTAAATTGACATCATGCCCATTTCAAGCGCGGTCTCGATGGCAGCCATTTTCGGCCCTTGTTAAAGGGGGAACCAGCGCGGAGGTGAGCGCTGATCGTGCTACTCAACTCACACCCAACTTTACCAAATTTTCGCACCTGAAAATGGGCGCAACTTGATGGTAATCAAGGCCCAGAGACTGAACTATTCCTATGGATTTTCATGTTGATGAAACCATTAGCCAGGTTTGTACTAGTCACCTTTCAAAAATGTTCCAATCTGACAAAAAGCAGTTATGAATGCTAAACTCCATTAATAAGAATCAGAGAATCACATCAGTGCAGAAGGAAGTAATACAGCCCATTGAGCCTGCACCAACAACAATCCACCAAGGCCCTATTCCCCCATAGCCCCACATATTTACCCTCCCTCAATCTAAGGGGCAATTTAGCATGACCAATCTGCACAACTTCCCTTTCCCATTAGTAAAATGCCCAAGTTAGTCGGCGTCTGGTCCAAGGTACCTTGTTTGAAATGCACCATGTAAATTACCTAAAGTGTCTCACCATGACTTTTGTTTTGTCATTGTTGAATATGCACATATACTTATTAATACTAAATTATTTCATGACATTTGTGTTGCCATATTAAATACTGTTACAAGATTAACTATTGAGAATTCTAATTATTTTTACCTGCAGTACTTATATAAGCAATACCATTGCAGACTTGAATACAGCACAGATCCGTTGCAGTGTCAAATCATTGTTCAAGATCACAGTACAACTTAATGAAATCTTGTGCTGAGTTTCCGCGCTTGAATAAGTGACTAATCCTTTATGGTGTGAGCACGGTGAGCAGCACTGCTGCCCCTCACAGTGCCAAGGAACCAGTTCAATTCTGACTCGGGTCACTGTTTGTGCGGGGATTGCACGTTCTCCCTGTGTTTGTGCAGGTTTCTTCTGGGTGTTCCAGTTTCCTCCCACACTCAAAAAATGTATGGGTTAGGATGATTGGCCATGCTAAATTATCCCTTAATTTCAGGGAGGGTCATATTAGCAGGGTAAATACATGAGGTTACGGTCCAGGTGAGATTGTTGTCGGTGCAGGCTCAATGGCCCAAAAGGTCTCCCTCGGCATTGTAGTGATTCTTTGACTCTGTAATATATGAACTTGCCCATCTGGTGAATCAGATTTGTACCATTGGACTGCTGGACTTCCCCGAGATATTTGGTATTACTTTTGAAGATACTCATGGTGAGTGATAACCACCCCAATCACCTGCAAGGTCATTGACTTATTTCTTCACATGGGTCAGGTGTTGAGACACTAAGATTCATAAGAACATAAGAAATAGGAGCAGGAGTAGGCCATCTAGCCCTTCGATCCTGCCCCGCCATTCAATAAGATCATGGCTGATCTGTCGTGGCTCAGTTCCACTTTCCCACCCTCTCCCCATAACCCTTAATCCCCTCTCTTATCAAAAACCCATCAACCAGCGTCTTAAAAATATTTAGCAAGGCAGCCTCCACCACTTCAACGGGCAGAGAATTCCAGAGATTCACCACCCTTTGATTCATTCTTTTGATTTTTATCTGGCTATTCCTATGAAAAGGATGTGTCACAGATCTCAGCAGGAAATGGAGACAAACTTTCATCCCTAGTATTTGAACAATGAAAATTAAAACAATTAGTTGTACTCCTAAATCTTCATGGGCTAGAGCATACAGCAGTGAACATGAGCAAAGTTATTCATAAGAATAGCGACTAATAATTGGCATTTAGGCTGCATGCTTTACAGATTTTGTCCAACAAGATATTGCTTCTGCTCTTTTGCTTTAACTGAAGTGTTGTTTTCACCCAAGTAATCATGAACTAGTTCTTATAGTTGGAAGCAAACAAATGCTGCTACTTGCCCTGAAACTTTTTAAAGGGCATTTGGCACTTCAGTTTCTGTCAGTCAACTATCAAAATAGTGCATCACCCTGTACAGATTGAAGAATTATCAATCAGCATTTCAGAATCTCAAGCAGGAAGGGTTAAGTTAGAATGTTTCATTAATGCCACATCAGATACAAATAGCAAGAGAGAGAGAAAAGAAAGATTGGATTGAGAGACAAGAGAGATAAAAATCAAAAATGAAGAAAAAAAAGTTTGATTTTAATCTCCAATAATAATTAACATTTCAGCAAATGAGACTCCACAGTTTGAAGAAATAATTTTCAGTGCCTGAAAACTTGTTTTACATTCAATCTTATCACACCATTAAACGGAATTCACGTTGGAAGAAGCAAGCCCAACCTTTAATGATGAATTTGGTAGTTTATCAGATATGAACAACAACTTCATGATGCTCCATATATTCCAAGGGTCTGATGTAATGCCATTGTCATGTAGCCTGAGGAGGAGCAGGGCATCGCTGACAGCAATTTCCTGATTAACACATCTAAACTGTCGATATCTGGACATTGGTTGTTACTGTCCGACTTAAATGTTAACAGTGAATGATGCTGGCCTCTCTTTTATATGCATCTCAAAATTTGGGCTATAATTTCCATTTGAACTACATTATTTAAAATTTAAAAGTTTAAACTTTATTTGTTAGTGTCACAAGTCTGCTTACACGTGGCTCTGAAGTTTCTGTGAAAATCCCCTACTCGCCACACTCCAGCGTCTGTTCAGGTGCACAGAGAGAATTTAGCATGGCTAATGCATCTAACCAGCATGTCTTTTGGACTGCAGGAGGAAGCTGAAGCACCAAGAAGCCCACGCAGACATGGGGAGAGTGTGCAGACTCCACACGAGTAGTGATCCAAGCTGGGTATCAAACCTGTGGCGCTGTGAGGCAGCAGTGCTAACAACTGTGCCACCGTGCCATGAAATCTTATTCAAAAAATAAGCCTTTTGAAGTAGTTTTGACTTGCTTTATCCCACCTTGGAGACAATTGCCATTTCAGTCACCTTCTTCTCATTCTGGCTGAAGTAACCTTGTACATGTTTCTTGAACATTTTACTGCTATTTTATCCTCATACGATGCCACCCACTTGAACTATTAAGTGGCAGTTGTAACATATTTCACAAGTTTACATGTGCAAAGTTAAACACTTAAGCTTCCAACTTTCACTCAACACTATACTTGGATCTAGCTCTCAAACACTTTCTCTTAAAACATTCATTAACCATCTGCCTGAAGTTTTATTTGTCTCTCTCTACCCTTTGATCATTCTTGAAAACCTTCTTTCTTCTTCAAACCAAGTGCCTAATTTGAAGCTACAAACTGTTAAAGAACCTGGAATATGTTAGTCATGTTTTCATTTCATCTCATCCCAGCCCCAGGCCATTTTTGGAGAGTAGCCAACATGGTTCACTTAGAGATGATTAAGGACAAGTAAAGGAGGTTGAATGCTGGAATATTCCAGTCAGTCTCCAGGTTGTTTGGGAAATGAAATGGAGGTTGAGGTGGGGAGGGAGGGGAGGGGAGAGGGGAGGTCGGGGAGGGGAGAGGAGGAGAGGGGGGAGGTGGGGGAGGGGATGGGGAGGAGAGGGAGGGGATGGGGAGGAGAGGGGGGAGGTGGGGGAGGGGATGGGGAGGGAGGTGTGGAGAGAGGGGAGGGGGAAGGTGGGAGGTGGGGAGGGAGGGAGGGAGGGAGGGAGGTGGCAGGAGAGTTCAAGTGACTGGAGGTAGCCTTACCTGTCCCCATTCCGACGTGGCCTGGTTGCAAAATCCAATCTTTTTCATTTAAGTTTTAAAAAGGTGGCGAGAAAGTTTCTCCCTTTCAAAGCCTGCTGCTTAACCCTCCAATTTATTGGATATTGAGGGCAAACTTGACTCCAAGGGGGCATTCCTGTGAAAATCAGGACCTGTAACTGTACTCCTCCACCTCCCACTCCCATTCCACATTGCCCAGGGCAAGTTCAGGACCAGAAAATTTCAACCTTGATCCTGATCATCATGATGAGAAATGAGGTGTGTAATTGAAATATAATGGTTCAATACTCATTTACCAAAGGCCAAAATTGTCCACAAAGAATCACATGGGGATATGGTAAATCAAAGGGGAACAGGAGAGGGAACAGAGCATATAAACAGTTAAAGTCAGAGATTGCAAAGAAAGGTGAAAAGACAAAATTAAAAGCTCTGTATCTGAATTTATACAGCATTAAAAAAAAAGATAAATATTTATGATCTGATAGCCATCATGGGGACATGGTTGCAAGATGATCAAGTCTTGGACCTGAATATTATAAGAACATAAAAACATAAGAACATGAAAAATAGGAGCAGGAGCAGGCCATCTAGCCCCTCAAGCCTGCCTCACCATTGATGAGTGGAAAAGCAAACTGCGTGGAAGGTGCGGAAAGTCTGCAGAGAGATCTGGATAGGCTGAATGAGTGGGCGAGGACCTGGAGATGGAGTATAATGTTCGCAAATGTGAGGTTATCCACTTTGCTAGAAATAATAGTAGGAGGGATTATTATTTAAAAGGCGTAAAGCTGCAGCATGCTACGGTACAGAGGGACCTGGGGTCCTTGTGCATGAATCGCAAAAACCCAGTCTGCAGGTGCAGCAGGTGATCAAGAAGGCAAATGGAATATTGGCCTTTGTAGCGAGGGGGATAGAATATAAAAGCAGGGAGGCCTTGCTGCAACTGTACAGGGTACTGGTGAGGCCACAAGATCATGGCTGATCTGAAGTGGATCAGTTCCACTTACCCGCTTTCTCCCCAGAACCCTTAATTCCCTTATCTATCAGGAACCTATCTACCCATGACTTAAATATATTCAGCAAGGTAGCCTCCACCACTTCAATAGGCAGATAATTCCAGGCTTTGAGTGAAGAAGTTCCTTCTCAACTCTGATCTAAACTGCACCCCCCCCACCCCCTTATTTTGAGGCTGTGCCCTCTAGTTCTGCTATCCTTTCTAAGTGGGAAGAATCTCTTTACCTCTACCTTATCTAGCCCCTTATCTTATATGTCTCTATAAGATCCCCCCTCAGCCTTCTAAACTCTAATGAGTACAGACCCAGTCTACTCAATCTCTCCTCATAGGCTAACCCCCTCATCTCCGGTATCAACCTAGTGAACCTTCTCTGCACTCCCTCTAAGGCCAATATATCCTTCCGCAAATGCCGCAACCAAAACTGCACACAGTACTCCAGTTGCGGCCTCACCAGTACCCTGTACAGTTGCAGCAAGGCCTCCCTGCTTTTATATTCTATCCCCCTTGCTATAAAGGCCAACATTCCATTCGCCTTCTTGATCACCTGCTGCACCTGCAGACTGGGTTTTTGCGATTCGTGCACAAGGACCCCTGGTCCCTATGTACCATAGCATGCTGCAGCTCTTCGCCTTTTAAATAATAATCCCTCCTACTATTATTTCTAGCAAAGTGGATAACCTCACATTTGCTAACATTATACTCCATCTCCAGGTCCTCGCCCACTCATTCAGCCTATCCAGATCTCTCTGCAGACTTTCCGCACCTTCCACGTAATTTGCTTTTCCACTCATCTTCGTGTCATCAGCACAAATTGAAGGTATTTGACATTTTGAAAAGAAGGGAGCTAAGAAAAGTGGGTGTGATCATTCTATTAATGAAGAATGTCATTAGTACAGGAGTTGGAGATTACCTTAGGTCAAAAGAACAAGATGTGGGATCAGCTTGGGGGAAGAGTTAAGAAATTGGAAAGTTAAGAGAAGACTTTGGGGAGTTACACCAAAGGACAGAGTATTCAGAAGAAAATAAATGAGACATGTAAGAAAGATACCACAGCAATCATGGGTGACGTTAACTTGATTTGATTTGTCACATGTATTAGTATACAGCGAAAAGTATTGTTTCTTGTGCGCTTTACAGACAAAGTATATCTTTTGTAGAGAAGGAAAGGAGAGGGGGCAGAAAGTAGTGTTGCAGTTGTAGCTATGGCGTAGAGAAAGATCAACTTAATATATGGTGGGTCCATTCAAAAGTTTGATGGTAGCAGGGAAGAAGCTGATCTTGAGTCAGTTGGTACATGACCTCAAACATTTATAACTTTTTCCCAGTGGAAGAAGGTGGAAGAGAATATGTCCCATTTGCGTGGGGTCCTTGATTATGCTGGCTGCTTTTTTGAGGCCGTGGGAAGTGTCGATAGAGTCAATGGGTGGGAGGCTGGTTTGCGTGACGGACAGGGCTTTGTTCACAACTCTTTGAAGTTTATTGCAGAGTTAAACAGAGCAGGAGACATACCAAGCTGTGATACAACCAGAAAGGATGTTTTTTCTGGTGCATCTGTAAAAGTTGGTGAGAATCTACAATCTATATGTAGATTGGGCAAAACATGGTGACAAAAGCAACCTGGAAAATGAGTTCATAGAATGTATTAGGACAATTTCTTAGCGCAGTATGTTTTGGAGCCATCCAGGGAGATGGCTTTTCTTGATCCTGGCAATAGAACAGAATTAATTAATAATAGCACGATGAAGGAGCCTTTAGGCGACAGCAGCCACACATTCAGTTTGAAGGGGAGACATAGGGGTCTGAGACTTGTATTTTAAACATAAATACAGGTAATTATAAGGGTAGGAGGGCAGAACTAGCAAAGACGAACAAGAAAACATGGTTACAATCTAGAGCAGTAGAAAAGGTATGACAAACTTTTAATGAGATATTTAGTAACTCTCAGCAAAGATTTATTTCTGAAAGTGAAAAAGAAAGACTTAAGGTAATATGCTATCTGTGGCTAAATGAGAAAGTTAAGGACAGTATCAAATTGAAAGAAGCATTATAGAAATCTACCAAAAAAAAACACTGTCTTTTAAGAACCAGCAAATAACTGAAACAATTATAGAGGGAAAAAGTAGAGTATGAATAGCTAGTCATATAAAAAGAGAGCAAGAGTCTCTACCTGTATTTAGATAGGGGAAGAGTAACTAAAGCTGATGTTGGTCCTCTGGAGAAAGTGAGTCTGGGAACTGATAATGGAATACAAGGAAATGGTGGAAGCATTTTATGTCAGTCTTTGTTGTAGAAACATAGAAACAGAAGGAGGAATAAGCTATTTGGCCCTTCAGGCCTGCTCCGCTGTTCATTTTCATTAAAGCTGATCATCAAATTCAATATCCTGATGCCCCTTTCCCCCCATAATCCTTTGATCCCTTTAGCCCCAAGACCCCCTTATATCTGATTTCTTCTTGAAATCAAACAATGGTTTGGTCTTAACTACATTCTGTGGTCGTGAATTCTACACATTCACCACCCTCTGGGTAAAGAAGTTTCTCCTCATCTCAGTTCTAAAAGGTTTCCTCCTTTTCCTCAAATTATGATCCCTTGTTCTAGACTCCCCCATCATTGGGAGCATTCTTTTTGAATTTACCCTGTCTTACCATATGAGAATTTTATAAGTATCTATGAGATTCTCTCTTCCAAACTCTTAGAAAACTTCTACAAAATCAGAAGGTGATAGGGAGGGAGAAATTTAAAACAATGATAAATATGAGGTAACAAATGCTAAGAAAAAAGAACATACCTAAAGACTGACATGTACCCAATACCTTTTGGCTTGCAGCCTTGAGTCATAAGGAATGGCTGCAAAGATTGGACAGGCATTGTTTACAATCTTTCAAAATTCTTTAGATTCTGGAAGAGTCCGAGCAGATTAAAAAATAACACATGTAATACCATTATTGAAGAAAAGAAGGAGACAAAAAAAAACAGGAAATTGTACTCCTAACATCTGAGGTAAGGAAACTGCTACAGTCCATTGCAAAGGAGGTTATAGCAGGATATTCGGAAAATCATAATGGGATCAGTCAGAGTCTTTATAGTTTCATGAAAGGAAAAGTGTGTTTAACTAACTTATTCGAGTTTTTTGAGGATATATATCAAGCAAGGTGGATAAAGGAGAACCTTTAGGAGTTGTGTACTTTGAAAAGATACTAGAGGTAGAGGTAGAATTAGAGATAATTCAGGGAAGGTTCCCTCAACTCATTCCTGAGACGAAGGGCTTATCTTACGAAGGTTGAACAGGTTTGGCCTCTACCCATTGGAGCTTAGAAAAGTGAGGGGTGGTCTTCTTGAAACTTTTAAACTCCTGAGTGTACTTGCTTTGGTATATACTGAGATAATGTTTCCTCTTATGGGGCAGACTAGATTAGAGCTCTTAGTCTGGTAAGCTTTCTCAGAACTGCTTTTAACATACTTGCTTCCTTCCTTAATTGTGGTGACCAATACTGTACACAGTATTCCAAATGTGGTGCCACTAGTGCCCTGTATAAATGAGGCATAACCTCTCTACTTTTGTGTTCAATTGCTCGTGCAATAACATTATTGAGTTCTCCTGATTACTTGCTGTACCTGCATGTTATCCTTTCGCAATTCATGCACCAAGATACCCAGATCCCTCTGTATTTCAGAACCACAGAACGAAAGCATATACTGTCTTTTCCTACTAAAGTTAAAGTTTATTTATTAGTGTCGCATTAGGCTTATATTAACACTGTAATGCAGTTACTGTGAAAATCCCCTAGTCCCCATGCTTTGGCGCCTGTTCAGGTACACTGAGGGAGAATTTAGCATGGCTAATGCACCTAACCAGCACAACTTTCATCTGTGGGAGGAAACTGGAGCATCAGGAGGAAACCCATGCAGACATGAGGACAACGTGTAGATTCCTCACAGACAGTGATCCAAGCGGGGATCGAACCCAGGTCTCCCGAGCAGATAGAAACTAGTTCCTATATTTACTCGAGATAAATACCAGAAGCTTTTCCCAATTAGTAACAGTTCTTCTCACTTACAAGACCATACACTTCACTGTAACGGGATTACAACATTCATATCCATTGCAATTTGTCCATTTACTCCAGCCAGACCAAACAATTGCTCAATTTCAATTTCTTCACGTCAACTTTGACACCAGGTTCTTGAAACTCAGAATCCCTTCAGTGCAGAAGGAGGCTGTTTGGCCCACCGAGCCTGCACTGACAACAATCCCACCCATGCCCTAACCCTGTAACCCCTGGTGTTTACCCTGATACAAAGACCAATTTAGCATGGTCAATCAATCTAACCCGCACACATCTTTGAAAACTATTTATTTTCTCCAAGACATCATCCATAATCTTGACGCCGTCACCATGATTCTTTTCCCTAGGCTCGAACAGATAGTTCATAAACTGAGTTTATTTGTTGATCTTCATGCCTCTGTCTGCCAGTGCTTTATTCTCCAGATATTCAGCTATGTTCTCATCATCCCCAACTAACAGTTCAATGTCATCTGAAAAAGTCATTGACCATGGCACTTCCTGTCTCACTTGCTCAGTTAGACCAGGAAAAGGGAAAGGGCTCAGTGATGATCCTTGGTATCACCCAACTTTGATTTAGAAACTCTCACTCTTCCCCACAGTGCTTCTTACTTTTGTCTGGCCCTCCTGCTACATGTCCTGTAATAGTTATAGGTACTTCTCAGAGACTCCCCAACTTCCAGAACATCTGCAGACTTCCATCCTAGACACCCAATTCTAAGCCTTCTTAGACTGATCAATACAATCTTCGTGCGGTATTGCTCTTCCGGATATTTCTCTGTCACTTGTTTCAAAATATAAAAAAGAAATCACATCAATGTTGCTCCTTCTTTCTGGGCATAAGTTCAAAATAACCTTCATGGATTTGCAATGTTGTTATCAGTCACTGGTCTCTCCTATATATTGAAGGTATACGATAGTCTTTGCAATCAGGAATATCATCCTTTCTTTGAACATTAGACCCACCCTTTGAATATTAGGCCCAAAATGCTTTACCTCAATATACTTTCTCCCTTGTAACACAATTCATTGAATCATAGAATCTACAGCATGGAGACAGGCCCTTCAACCTAATACTGCATGCCAACCAAAAGCTAACCCCATTTACCTGCATTTGGCCCATATCCCTTTAAACTTTTCCTATTCATGTATCTGTCCAAATGCCTTTTAAATGTTGTCAATTTCCCTGCCTCAACAACTTCCTCTGACAGTTCATTCCACACACTTGTCATACTCTGTATAAAGAAGTTGCTCCTCATGTTCCCGTTACTTCTTTCCCCTCTTAACTTAAACCTATGCCCTCTCATTGTTTATTCCTCAACCCTGGGAGAAAGACTGAGGGCATTCACCCTATCCATGCCTCTTATACACCTCTATAAGATCACCCCTCAGTCTCCGACACTCCAAAGGAAAAAGTCCTCGTCTGTGTCTCCCAATAACCCACTCCCTTGAGTCTTGGCAACATCCTTGTAGATCTCTTATGCTCTCTTTCCAGTTTAATAATCTTTCCTACAGAAAGGCAACCAAAACTGAACACAATTGAGTAGCTTGTTGGGGACCTGGAATCCATATTCACCCAGGCAGACCCATACTTCATCTCGTATCTTACCTAGCCCTCCTGCTTTGTCATTTTCCATTCCGTTCAGTGCTGTTCTGATTTCTTCCAACTAGACATATATTGTTGTTTCTTGAATTGCAGCTACCTTGTCTGTCTTTGTTTTTGGATTTCCTTCACTTGTAAGTCGATTAAAGTATTGGCCCCACTTTTTGCTGATTTATCTTATTTAACTAAGATTATTCCATGCATATCCAAATAACAATAGTAATGAGTGGAAAATATAGATTTGTCTCACTGATGCTTTGTCTTTGTCTGCTTTCTCTATATGTCTGCTTTTATGTAGATTGCCTATGCCTCTCAGTTGACTTACAACTGTCCAAAGTTTCTGCCAGCCATGTGACCTCTTAATGGCATCTGACATTTGTTCCTGTTGTTACTACTTCCAGGTCACTGGTTTCCACAAAACATGGACAATTATTTATTACGGAAGAAAATTATGATTGTTCCCTTTGCAATTGTAGGCAACTATTAAAAATCCCTTTCAACCATTTTTAAAAACAATTACAGATTTCACAGGTATTTTTTAAAAAATTACAATTTCCTTGCTTCAGGACCAAAAGTCATCAAAGTTCTTGTTTCTATCTATGCAATTCACAATTAAAAAAAAAACGCCCAAGCTACACTTGGTGTGAGATACATAGTAGTTCGCAATAATGGGGAGAGAAGAATTTAGAGATGGGGTGTTGGGCAATGGCAGCACTTGGACATCTTGGCCAACCATAGTATGGAAATTTTTGGATTCAACAGAACGAGGGGGAGTGGAGGATTTCACAGCCACCATAGGAGCTCTTGGGATTTGACAGTACTTGCGATTGAGTAATATGTGGCTAAACAGATTGATTTACAATCTGTACTGTCTTAGACAAAGAGATCAAGACTAGCAGATCTAATTTTTCTGGTGATACAAAGCTAGATTGAAATGTAAGCTGTGTGGAGGTCACAAAGGAATATAAATAGGTAAAGGGAGTGGGCAATGATGTTGCAAATCTAATAGTATCTCATTATTATTCATCTTGCTAGGAAGAAATGCAAGATACTTTTTAAATTTTTTACAGAAATTTGGCATTGTTGATACAAGAAACATAGAAAATTAGCACAGAGATACAACAATGAATTAGGAAGACAAATGGCATGTTGGCCAAGGGGACTGGAGTAAAACAAAGAGGTGAAACAGACAAAACTAAAATTCCTCTCTGCATTTCGACTGGACACTGACTATGTCATGTTTTAACTACAGCTTCCTGACAATGGTGACAAGTTTACATTGCACCAGCCCACCATAAATATGGATATATAAATTTATAATGGAATAAGTTGACAGAAAGTGGGGCAGATGAGATTTTTTAATTAAAGTAATGAGTCATTTGTCACTTCAATTAAGACAATAAGTTATGATTGTTCTCTGTTCCACAAGCACTGTTCTATCTATCTTGTCAAAGATAATGATAAACCACCTACTGTTAATTCAGTTGTTTTTTTTGTTCAAATTAATAAGCAATTTTAATAAAACACAGGAGAGATTTTCTTTGCATGGTTTAAATTCAAATTAAGCAATCTTGAATTAAGCATAGACTCTGTGTATGAAACTTCCCAACTAAAATGGATTACATGTAGGGAATGACAAACGTTGATGTTCCATAACCATTATGTTAGATCAGAAAGGGGACAATGGAATACATGCAATTCATTAGGGCTCTGGTACTATAAATCTAACATTTCTTTCATTTCTGAAATGAATACGCTGGAGAAATCTACCCAAGTCATTCAAAGATCACAGGAAAAGCGGCTGCACCAATAAAGCGGATTATTCAATAACTCGTTCAGAAATGATAATTAGGCACCATAAGCCAATTGAGGTCTTCAGATCATGAAGGAGGTGCTGAAATTATACGAATGCTCAAAATCATAGGCCACCGAGGGAGAAAAGAGATAGAATAAGAGCACAGTTTGAAGGGTGTGTGATATTGGTTCCCTTTAATTCAACTATTGGCAGCCCCACTGAATCTACATTTAAAACAGTTTTAATTTGTTGATATTGTGATGTTCATTTGTGTATATAAAATATTGGGGTTTATCTTTACACGTCCGTTTATGACCTGGGATAAGTCTCATCGGACTCCATTCATGGACTATACCACACCCATCAACAATGGAAATGCATCAACAACTGCATCTTTTAGAGGGATGTTTTCAGTTGGGAGGAGAAGACGACTTTTGTGCATACTGTCCATGAATGGTTCACTTTCTCTGTAGAAATACATGGGAATGCAGCACTGAGTAGTGAAAGATCATTTCAAAACAAAAGCAATGGAGACAATAACCACACGTACAGGGACAGCCACTTTGAAGACAGAAGGCACAATCTAACCAGCTGTTCATGTCCCGTTCCCACTGCAGCGAGGACGGAGAATTTGGCACCCAGCCAAATCTTCAATCATTGCAGCAGGACCAGAAAATTCATTAACATGAAAGGACAATCAGATTCTAGCCAAAGAGTTAGTGATGATGTAGAGATGCTGGTGTTAACCTGGTGTTGTGAGACTTCTTACAAAGAGTTGGTAACAGAGGAAAAGATTTGGAGCTCTTAAGATTTGGACTTAAGAAATAGGAGGAGAAGCTTCAAGATTCTAGGTGTCCAGGTCACCAACAACCTGTCCTTGTCCCTGCATGCTGATGCTATAGTTAAGAAAGCCCACCAATGCCTTTACTTTCTCAGGATGCTAAGGAAATGTGGCATGTCCACTACAACTCACACCAACCAAGGGATTTTCACAGTAACTTTGTTGCAGCATTAATGTAAGCCTACTTGTGACACTAATAAATAAACTTTAAACTTCTACAGATGCACCATAGAAAGCATCCTTTCTGTATGTATCACAGCTTGATATGGCTCCTGTTCTGACCAAGACTGCAAGAAACTACGAACGGTTGTGAATGAAGCCATCATGCAAATCAGCCTCCAACCACTGACTCTGTCAGCACTTCCCGCTGCTTCGGGAAAGCTTCCAGCATTATCAAGGATCTCACACATCCCGAAGATACTCTCTTCTACCTTCTTCCATCGGTAAAAACGTACAAATGTCTGAGGTCACGTATCAACTGATTCAAGAACAGATTCATCCCTGCTGCCATCAGGCTTTTGAATGGCAATCTTATATTAAGTTGATCTTTCTTCGCACCCTAGCTGTGACTGTAACACTACATTCTGCACCTTATCCTTCCCTTCCTTATGAACAGCATGCTTTGTCTGTAGCGTGCAAGAAACCTTTTCACTGTATACCAATACATGTGACAATAATCAAATCAAAGCCTCCTCTTCCATTCAATAAGATTATGGCTGACTTCTTACCTCAATCCCACTTTCCTGCCCTTTCTCTATACCTTAGTCCTCAGTGACTGACATCCACAATCCTCTGGAATACAGAGTTCCAAATAGTTTTAAGCCTCTGAATAAATGGCTCAGATCAGCCATGATCTTATTGAATGGCGGGGCAGGCTCAAAGGGCTAGATGGCATACTTCTGCTCCTATTTCTTATGTTCACGTTCTTAAAGAAATTAATGGTAGTCTTCCTTATTCTAAATCTGTGATCCCAGATCTAATCTTTCCAACCAAGATAAACTGTCTCAAATCCCGTACATGTTTATGAATTTTATACCATTTATTGAGATCAGCTCTCATTGTTCTAAACTCCAGAAAATATCTACTCTGTTCAATCCATCCCCATAAGATAATTATTTTGTCCCAGGAATATATCTGGTGAACCTTTGTTGAACTTCCCTAAATGCTAGGCGCATCATTCCTCAATCAAGAAGAACTAAAGTTGTGGTCTCACCAGAGGCCCACATAATGGCAGCAAGATCTCCTTTACTCTTATATGCCAACCTTCCTGCAATAAAGGTGAGCAAACCATCTTCCCTCCTAATTGTTTGCTCGTATGTTAACTTTATGATTTATGTGTAAAGATACCCAAATCCCACCAAATACCAGATCAGAAACCAAAAACATTAATGACGGAAAGAAAAGATTATGAAGCTGAAAACTAGTAAATGTAGGTTTTGTAATTTTCTGCACAAAATTTTATAATATTTATACATTAGGTAAAGAGCATTCCTAAAAAATAGTCAGGTGACAAGGAATCAACATGTCCTTTAACAGTTTTTCTTGCCTTTTTTTTCACTGACATGGGTGTCACTGGCTGGACCAGTATTTATTACCCATCCTTAATTGCTCTTGAACTGAGTGGCATGTTAGGCAATTTCAGGGGTTATATTAAGATACATTAAGATACAAGAGGTTATATTGTACTCATTGCTGTGGCCCTAAAGTCACATTAAGCCAGGCCAGTTAAGGATGAAAGATCCTCTTCCCGAAAAGATAACAGTGAACCAGATGGGTTTTGACAACAATGGCAAAGGTTTCATGGGTATCATTGGACTTTTAATCCCATACTTTTTCTGAATTCACAGTGGCATGGTGGCACAGTGGTTAGCACTGCTGCCTCACAGTGCCAGGGACTTGGGTTTGATTCCTGGCTTGGTCACTGTCTGTGTGGAGTTTGCACATTCTCCCTGTGACTGTGTGGGTTTCTTCCAGGAGGTCTGGTATTCTCCCATAGTCCAAACATGTATGGGTTAGGTGGATTGGCCATGCTAAAATGACAGGGGGACTAGCTAGGTAAATGCATGGGGTAATGGAGAAGGAACCTGGGTAGGATGATGGTCAGTGCAGACTCAAGGGCTGAAAGACTCCTATAGTGCATAAGGAGGCCAATGATTCACGGTGGGATTTGAACCCAGGTCCCTAGAACATTAACATTGGTCTCTAAATTGCTAGTCCAGTGACAACACCACTATGCCATTACCTCCACATATCTATATTTCATCAAGCCACATGCTTCTTGTGTGGGTTTGGTCTATTTAAAGAGTGGGAAAAGTTTAACTTGCGTCGATAAATTGATTGCATCAACTATGCCAACAATCACAAGTAAACAATTAGAGGCCTGAAGACGAAACGTACAGATTTAAAATTCTGTTTCTTTCTCCAGATGCTGCCAGATCAGCTGAGCTTTCCAGCATTTTTCTGCCTTTATTACATATTTGGAGGTCTTTAACTCAATGTTTTTAAAACAAACTGCATCAATAGTACATACTTAATTCAGAATTTATGTGTTTTGAAACAGGAATGATTGTTCGTGCAGTGAATAGTCAGAAAACTGCTAATGCACAATGGATGTTTATAACTTGAAAGAATAAAAGGAACAAGCGCAATGGAAACAGAATTGAAGTGGAATTACGATGCAGCTTTAAAAAAAAACACCTGGAAATAATCCAATCTTCCATTGCTGAATTGGTGGCCCAATTAGTGAATATTATTCACGTTTAAGAAATTGCCCTATTGAAATTTTGGTAACACCACAGTGACGTGTTTTTGTGGAAAATTCGGTTTCAGTTGCTTTATGTCAGTGGTGGGGAAATTATTGGCTTGTTGTATCAGCATATTAGACTTCAATGTTTCTTGTATGAGCACAGTGAAATTAAACATTTTTAAAAATATCCTGCTTTTATTACCAGAAGGTGAATAATAAGTGAGATCCTTCTATATTTGCCACATTGTTTTCTACTTCCTTAACATATCTATATCCCTTTGCAGCCTCTTTGTGTCCTCCTGACAACTTACATTTCCGCCTAGCTTTGTACCTACAGCAAACTTCATATAATGTTTTTGGTCTCTTCACCTAAGACATAATTACAGATTGTAAATTGCTGAAGCTCCAATAGTGATCCTCGTGGCACTGCATTCGTTATTATCTGCTTCCTGCCCTCCCTTCATGCTGTTATTCCAAATTCCATGACCCATTTACCTTTCATGTGGTGCACTATCAAACGTCTTTTTTGGGAAATCTAAGTGTACAACATCGACTGACTCCCCTTTATTTACCCTCAAAAAACAAATCTTTGCGAAACATGACTTCTTTTTGTAAAAAAAATGTTTGGTCAGACTATGATTTTCTGAGTGCATTGTTCAGAGTTTCTTTGCACACTTGTGAGCAAGTGAAAAGGTATAGACTGCAACCCCCTATTCCTTTTCCCCTCTGTCCATAATCAGTCTCATCCAATTTTGAGAAGACTCTTACGTATTCCCAAACTGTCATTCATGTGTGATCAATTAAAAATTCACCGGCAGTAGATTTCCATCGATTTAAACAAGGAATATTACTGATTCACACACTTGCACCATAAAGGTCCACCATTACGTCAATAACACAACACATGGTCAAGAAAGACATAATTAAAGACAATAGGGCACTTCTACAAATATTAAAACATTAAAAGAATAGTCAGACGTCCACATTTTTTGGAGAGCTCAGTGAAGAAATTTTCTCAATCTGGAATTGAAACTCAGGTATATTCAGAAAATTGGGGTCAAATCTGGATTAACCACAAGGTTTCTTCTAAGTAAAGACTGTTCAGCTGGTCACATGGACAAGCCTTGATGACTGCTGTAAACAGAGGACTGATTTCTTATTGGCAGAGAATTTTGAAACAGATAGAAGGAGACTTTTAAAAGACATTAAGCCTTGCAGGTTCTGAATAAACAGGATGACACAGCTTTTCTGGAGCTGTAATGTTATTGCTGGCGTTTTACAGACTGTAAGAAGTCTCACAACACCAGGTTAAAGTCCAACAGGTTCATTTGGTAGTAAATGTCACTAGCTTTTGGGGTTTGCCCCTTCGTCATGTGAGTGGGAGTTCTGAACACAAACAGAGCATATAAAGGCACATACAGAATGCGACTCTTTACAGCTAATCAAGTCTTAAAGGTGCAGACAATGTGAGTGGAGAAAGCATTAAGCATAGGCTAAAGAGATGTGTATTGTCTCCAGATAGGACAGTAAGTGAGATATTGCAAGCCCAGGCAAGTCATGGGCATTACTGATAGTGTGACATGAATCCAAGATTTCAGTTGAGGCTGTCCTCATGTGTGCGGAACTTGGTGATCAGACTGGTTTTGCAGGCTGTCTAGTCTCTCAGTTTTTTAGATTAAAGATTTTCAAAGTCAAAAGGCAGTTGTGATCACATGATCAGTAACCGTTGATACACAACAGCAGGCAAACGGAGACTTTTCATAGTGAGGAAGGAAAAACATTGATATATAACAGAAGGTAGTAGATAGAGGTCTTTAGAACTTCATTATGGATACACAGTCTCGACAGCTCTCCTTTGTTAAGTGGCAGAGGCCGAATCAAACAGGCTGTGAGTTTATTGTCCCTGTGTTTTGGAGTTAGCCTTGACAATTGTAGGTGTGAAATTCCACAGAAGCCATTTAGGCATGACCATTCAAGGGAAACCCCTGCCCACTATAATCCAATTTGGAACTCTCCAGAAAGCTTGCAACAGCAGTTGCAAAAGTCTGGTGACCCCGTCAGCAGCAATCTTACAGTTCATAAGAACATAAGAAATAGGAGCAGGAGTAGGCCATCCAGCCCTTCGAGCCTGCCCCGCCATTCAATAAGATCACGGCTGATCTGTCGTGGCTCAGTTCCACATTCCCGCCCTCTCCCCATAATCCTTAATCCCCTCGCTTATCAAAAACCCATCAACCCGTGTCTTAAAAATATTTAGCGAGGCAGCCTCCACCACTTCAACAGGCAGAGAATTCCAGAGATTCACCACCCTTTGAGTGAAGAAGTTCCTCCTCAACTCCATTCTAAACCGACCCCCCTTTATCTTGAGGCTGTGCCCCCTAGTCCTACTGTCCTTTCTGAGCGGGAAGAGCCTCTCCACCTCTATCCTATCCATCCCATTCATCATCTTATACGTCTCAATGAGATCTCCCCTCATTCTTCTAAACTCTAACGAGTACAAGCCTAGTTTATTCAGCCTCTCCTCATAGCTCAACCCCCTCAACTCCGGTATCAGCCTAGTAAACCTCCTCTGCACTCCCTCCAAGGCCAAAATATCCTTGCGTAAGTACGGCAACCAAAATTGCACACAGTACTCCAGCTGTGGCCTCACCAATGCCCTATACAGCTGCAGCAAGACCTCCCAACTTTTACATTCAATCCCCCTCGCTATGAAGGCCATTGGGGTCCATTTGAAAAGGAATATTTAAAAATAGTAACATGTTCATATTTGCACTGGCATGACAATAACATAATTGGCCTGTTTTTCCTTCTCTTTCTTGAATATTTGTTAACTTGCAATCCACTAGCACCGTTCCAGAATCTATGAAATTTTAAGAACATAAGAACATAAGAAATAGGAGCAGGAGTAGGCCATCTAGCCCTTCGAGCCTGCCCCACCATTCAATAAGATCATGACTGATCTGTCGTGGCTCAGTTCCACTTTCCCGCCTTCTCCCCATAACCCTTAATCCCCTTGCCTTTCTAAAACCTATCTACCTGCGTCTTAAATATATTTAGCGAGGCAGCCTCCACCACTTCAACGGGCAGAGAATTCCAGAGATTCACCACCCTTTGAGTGAAGATGTTCCTCCTCAACTCCGTTCTAAACTGCCCCCCCTATCTTGACGCTGTGCCCTCTAGTCCTGCTGTCCTTTCTGAGCGGGAAGAGCCTCTCCACCTGTATCCTATCCACCCCATCTCATCCAAATTTTGGAGCAGTATGACCAATGCATTCACTACCTCTGGTACATTCAGAACCCAATAATGTCAATTGAAAGGTCCTGGGGATATATCGGTTGTGAGCTATGTAAATTTCTCCAATACTGCTTTTCTGTTGAAATTAATTATTTTTTAATTCTTCACTTTTATTCACACTTTGTTCAAGTCTATTTCTGGTACATAACTAGTACCCTGTACTATTAGAACAGACACCAGATATCTGTACATCTCTTCCATTTCCTATTTCCACATGATAATTTCTCCTATCTCTTCCTCTGAGAGCCACGACGTGGAAATGCTGGCACTGGACTGGGTAGGCACAGTAAGAAGTCTAACAGGTTTATTTGGAATCACGAGTGTTTGGAGAGCTGCTCCTTCACCAGGTGAGTGAAAAAGCAGCAGCGCTCTAAAAGCTCGTAATTCCAAATAAAACTGTTAGACTTTAACTTGGTGCTGTGGGACTTCCCACTGTTCTCCTGAGAGATAACAGTACTTTAGCTCGCTGTTCCTTTTTATATCTTGTAAAATGTTTGACAATGTTTCTATATTCCTGTCTGGTTTACTTTCATGTTTTTAATCAAATGTTTTGGTTAGTCTTAGTTGGTTTTTAAAACTCTTCAAATTCTCAGGCTCACACAAGGTCTTGACAACTTAGCCTTGGCTCCCAGTCACTTAGCCTATATTGCAGAGGAGCTCCAACAGTCAAACTAACTCTATTTCCATGCTTACCAAGTTCTTGTAAATTTGGTTAGTTAAGCATCAGGCAATCTTCAAATTATGTAAAATATATGATGGAACCTGTTACTGTTCCTTGCTGAATAAGTATACACATGATCTAATTGTTTAGATCTTTCATTTAGAAAGGCGAAATGTGTCGGCACAGGTTTGGTGGGCTGAAGGGTCTGCTCCTATGCTGTACTCTTCTTTGTTTTTTAACAAACTGACCAAATTGCTTCGATATCACGTTAACCTAAATAGTATTTTTCTCCAGCTGGTCAGCAAAAATGAACTGGCAACAGATGTCAAATGCTGGACACTTAAGGAGGAAAAACGTTATTCAGGTTTATAGGACATACGAAGGTTATTGAATAGTCACACATAGTATTTGATGGAGGCTGACATTTTAATACAAAATGAAGGAAGTTATGCAAAAAGAATTTTTTGACAAAAACGTATTATTTGTTGTTGGGATGCAAGCATCATTGGCAAGACCAGTATCTGTTGCCAGTCTCTAACAGTCCTTGAGAAGATGGTAGTAAGCTGCCGCCTTAAACTGCTGTTGTCCATTTGGTATAGGGATGCCCACAGTTTTGAACACAGATGGAGCACCAGAATTTTGACACAGAGGCAATGAAGGCATAATCTTTTGGAAGAGATGTTAAATCAAGACCTCATCTGCCCTTCCAGGGCCTAAACAAAATCCCTAGCCTAATTCAAAAAAGTTATCCCAATGTCCTTGCTGACACTTATCCCTGAACCAACATTGCTTAACAGATCTGCTCATTGTTGTTAATGGGTTCCTGTACATTGGCTGTTGTGTTTGACCACCTATGACAATGACTGCACTTCAAAAATACTTAAATTGGCGAGACGATCCTTTTGGATAACATGAGGATGTTAAAGTGTAAGTTTAGCACAAGTTCACTGTATAGTGTTATTACAGTATTAACTGAAGAATATTAAGTAAAAAAATGGAAAGGGACAGAATACCCATTGTAGTTCTATTTATAATCATCTTGTAGAACTGCTGGTAATAAATGTGCATGTCTATTTTATATGCAAGATGCTACATTATCATTGTTTTTCCAGTCTTAAAAGCAGTTTATTTGACTTTGAAGCAGTTACCATTAAGTTTCAGATAGAAAGTGTATCTCTTAAAAATCTAGTTACAATTATCGTAAAATTTCTATTATATTGCTTTCTTCAAAACAGCAAGGCTTATTGGAATGTAAAACTCGATCTTTTTGCAATTAAAAGGTTTCTAATAATTCTTTAGGTGGACTGGAATAATTTGTTGGCAATCAAAAATTTACAAATTTGCCTTATAAACGAAAGAAGAGTTCCCTTTACAAGATTAATAATAGATCAAGCCTTTTTGCCTGTAATTCATTTATCAAGGCCTCAAAACTAACTGATCACATCCACAATTATGTCACATTAACTATTAATAAACATAGGCCTAGAATTTGTCAGTCTCCACTTAACAGGTGAGAGCATAGCATTACTCCAAGCAGCCAACAACAATGTTGAAACCTAACTCAGGCTAAGTGGGTATTCCGACCCCATTATTTAAACATTGCTCTTTGATACACAGCGCTTTCCTTTTGTGCCTCAGAAGCACAATAATCTAGCATTAGTCTTGTCAATTCGCTCACATTCCAACTTCGTTTTGATGTCTCACATCCTGAATCCTCATTGCCTTCCAAATATTATGATGATTCATCCCATGAGTCAGGGCACAGATTGCGACTGCAGGATCCAGAGACTACTGCAGCCAAATGATACAATGCATTCATAATGCAGGAGATGACTCGAAAGAATACCAAGGAACATTGAACTCTTGGGAGAGGTGGGTGGATGAGTGGCGGGTGGGGGCATCAGTGCATTTATTCAGCATGACAAAGCAACATTGCCAATCTCTGAAATCATCTCTGACTTGACATTTGGAGCTTCATGTTGCCTCCTCACTCGGTCAAGTGCTGCTTTCTCAGCTCATAACATAAAGATGGAAAATGCTGGAAAAACTCAGCAAGTCTAGCCACATCACTGGAGAGAGCAACAGTTAATGTTTTGAGTCTACATGACTCTTCTTCAGACTTAAAGAGTGGGAGAAACTTGATGGAATTTATACTGTTTAGGTAGGGGTGAAGCAGGTGGAACAAAATAAGTCAGCGGTATGTTGGAGAGATTTGGCAAAGATGTCATGGGCATAAGACAAAGGCAGTGTTAAATGGTAGTGCTAAAGACCTAAAAAGGTGCTGATAGTGGCATAAATGTGAGATAAGAGAATGTGTCAATAGCAGAACAAAGGACAACACTGGCAGCTCATCTTAAATATTTTTTCCATATTTGGATGATGGCAATAGTGAGGGCTGAATATGAGTTGCCCCATAATTCCCTTGATTATTGTTATCTCTAAAATGTTTTGCCCTCGAGTTATCTATGGGGAGAACTGTTGAGGTGCATAAATTAACCTTCCCTACAATGTACAGTAATATGAGCAGCATAGTTACATGCCTGTTAGCACCGCTGCCTCAATGTCAGGGACCTGGCTTTAATTCCGGCCTCGAGTGATCACGTGTATGGAGTTTGTATATTCTCCGCTTATCTGTGTGGGTTTCCTCTGGGTGCCCCAGTTTCTTCCCACAGTCCAAAGATGTGTGGGTTAGGTTGATTGCTCTTTGTCAGGACAATTAGCAGGGTAACTAGGTGGGATTACAGAGTGAACCTGCAATGTAAAAGTTGAGAGTTGTGATCATTTTCCCTGCCACAGCTACAGCAAAGTAGTGTGGACTTTGGTTGCAGGAACAAATAGTATTTGTCTAAGGCTTCATTTTTCTGAAGAACCACCTGTAAAATAACCGTTGTGAAAGATTTTGGCAAGTACACTTGGCTCAATATGTCCTGCTAGATGCATACCACTGGGATGTTTAGTTTTCTCCTGGCACTGTCTGATTAATCTGGCTTCCCTTGCAGCCTGCTGCTGTTCCTGCTCCTTTACCATGTATCTTGTAAATTGGTATTCCCCAATGGGAAGACCATATTGCAGCCTTCAGTCACTCACTTCCCTGCGAACAAAGTCAACATTCATGAGCAATTATTGGAAGGGGCAGCACAGTGGCACAATGGTTAGCACCGCTGCCTCACAGTGCCAGTGATCAGGATTCAATTCCAGGCTTGGATCACTATCTGTGTGGAGTTTGCACATTCTCCTCGTGTTTGTATGGGTTTTCTCCAGGTTCTCTGGTTTCCTCCCACAGTCCAAAAGATGTGCTGGTTAGTTGGATTAGTCATGCTAAATTCTCCCTCAGTGTACCCGAATAGGCACCGGAGTGTGGCAACTGGGGATTTTTACAATAACTTCATTGCAGTGCTAATGTAAGTCTGCTTGTGACATTAATAAATAAACTTTAAGCTTAAACTTTAAACTTTTAAAAGATGATGTAAAAATAGTCATCATGGAATTTGAGCAGGTGATGCCATCCTGTCCTAGATTGATAGTTTACAAATCGCTGCCAAAAAAATATCAAGACTGACACCACACCGTACTGAGGACATGCTGCTCTGTCAGAGGTGCCGTCTTTTGAATGAGACTTTAAACAGAGCCCCCATTTCACTGTTCAAAAAGGTGTAAAAGATTTAGTGACACTATTACTAAGAATAGAAGTGGAATTCCTGGTATCCTGCCAATATTTATTCCTCGGTCAACGTCACATTATCTGCTCCTTATCACAGTGAGAGTTTCCTGTGTACAAATTGGCTGCCATGTTTCCTCCATTGCAACAGTGGCTCGAGTTCAGCCATGTTTTGAGATGACCAAGTGGTCATGAAAATCACTAAGGATTAGATATCACCCTTCCTTTTCATGTGCTTCACCATCCATGCTTCAATTTTTCCTCTGATAATATGTCAGAGTCACTTTTAAAAAGAAACTGTGGCATCGTGTGCTCTGAAGTGTCTATCCCTGGCGGAGGCTTTGTCTGTGCTTCCACTGGTAAATTTCTGCTCGGGAAGGGGTTATAGCTGCCACACAACCATTTGTTGTGCCTCAGTGCACATTCAGGCAAGTGTCACCCCAAATCAGTCATGATGGCAGGCTTCAGCTGTAGACTTTGTATAACATTCAAAATCTGTCTGTGGCATCAGCAATTAAAATGAAAGCTCCACTGTAAGGCTTTCAAAAAAAAAGAATTATTCACGAGATGTGGGCATCACTGGTAATACCAGCTTTTATTTACCATCCCTAATTGCCCTTGAGAAGGTAGCAGTGAACCGCTTTCTTGAGCCGTTGCAGTCCATGTAGTAATAGATACTTGCAAGGCGCTGTAGGAGATGGAGGAAGGGTGTGATCAAGGGAGGGGGGACTGGTAGTGAGAGAGGAAGAACAGCTGGAGGAAGGGGGTGCAGCTGTACTGTTTTGCAGGAGTATGAAACAAAATTCAAAGTTAAGCAAAATATGGGTGAGTAAGTTCAGATGTGGAAATCGATTTTCGTTCAGCACAGGAAGGGAAATGAATATTAAAGTATTCTGTGACCTTTCTAAACCAATTATAACCATTGTGGCTAACAGACAATGATCTCTAATTGAAGATATTCTTTAAGTCAAGAAAAATCTATAAAGCGCTCAGCATTGAATTTATATGCAAGGGCAGGAGACGTCCAAATGATTTTGCAATTCATGGAGAAATGTTTTAATTCAATGTCACTCTGACAGATGTGCGCTGAATCCACATCATGTTCATACAATAAGAGTCGTGAATGTGGAACATCCTTCCGCTCGCCACGTCTTACTTCTTGTGTCATGATTGAATACCAGCTAGATAACATTTATATTGGAACCTGCTCTTATGAACACTCATGATGACAATTACTGATCACAACAATATTGCAGTCCCCCTGCAGCTCCTGCTCTCATCGCCTAAAGTGTGGGATTTTCCGACCGCCCGTGCCCCAAGAATGGAAGTTCCCGCTCGAGGTCAATGGGCCTTTAAATGGTGAATTTCCTGTCCTGACTGTGAAGCTTCCTGTGATGGGCAGGACTGGGAAATCTCACCACTAGTTTCTAATGAAAACTTCCTGTTGGCCTGCTACAGTCTTTGCTTGAAAAAATGCCTTCCATTTCTGAATTTCTATTTTCAGTTTAACATTTCTCTATTGGCATTTAAAGCTGTCTGGTTGCATTAATATAATTTTCCCTTAAACCCTGGTGAATCCTTTGTGTGGGCACATTCTAAAATTTCAAGGTTATATTGGGTCACAACCCCCAACATTAAAAACCCTGCTGAGCCTTGGTTTGCAATTTTGTGACCCCAGGGAATCTGTTAACATCACAAAATGTACTTTCTGTACTCTTAACTTATCTAAATAAAATAAAATGTTGGCTGGGATTTCCTGGCCTCTGTAGATGTATGTTTTCCAGTGGCAGTGATGGCAGCTGCGGCAGGTCATGGTTAGCCACTGGTGGGATTTTCCAGTCCCGCCGAGGTCTAAAGCATTTTATCTGACTTTCTCACCATGCTGCCGAGGAACCCACCAATGGAGTGGGGTGGGGGAAGGGGGGTTCACTTTCAACGGGTCTGGAAATACCCATTGGCTAAAAGGGCCTGAATATCCTACTCATTAAAATTATAAATGGAATTCTTCCTATTTTGTCATCCAAAAATAATGTTAATGTCATTGTCTCAAAGACTTGTATGGAGGCAGCATAGACTGATGTCTGGAGTCAAAAATACTTTGCAAAGAAAGGCAAGCCTGCCTGGATTTATGATATGCCAATACATAAAACCTAACCAAAATTAAAAATCATTGGGTGCCACAGGATTTGAAAACGTAGGCAAGTAGACACACAGAGGGAAAATTGAGCTTACCATTGTTATAATCACTACAGGACTAATCAGATCCCAGGATCAAACTTAGCTTGATAAATCTAAATTTTTATTATTTTGTTTAGATACATGGAGGGTGGCTACTGAACAGAGTCCACTGCTGAACTGTTATCAAAAGAAAAAATAAGAAAAGATTAACTAAATTAAGTTACTCTTTCACCCACAACTACACCTTTACAGATATATATTGCAAGGATAACACAAGTTACTAAAGCTATCTTACGCTGTAATATTTATAGTAAATATAAAGTCCATGTAAACCAATAAGCTAACAGACCACACTCTGAAATCAAGTGACAGTTGCCACCACAAACAGATGTTATGGATCTCCCATGAACTCCCCTTGCCAGACATTGGTCACACAGTGACCAACAAATCTTACTGAACTCCATCTTTCTCTGTTTTTTATCTCTATTTTTAAGAACTCATCGTGGAATTTTCTCCCAAACTCCACTTTCACTAGGACATATTCAACAAGGATCCACCTCCAAGACTTCAACCTTTCCTTCTGATGTTCCTCTCCCCTGGATCGGCAAACGCATTCAAGCACATTCACACTGTCTCAGACACACAGATGTGCCAACAGAACATCACAGCTTCTCAGCCCCATAGTGAAGAATCACCAGCCATTGGCTGCCTCGCAAGCCCACATTGTTCCACATCCAATCCCTGCAGCACTGTCTTTTAATATGGGCCTTTTCCTCTGCTCCTCACTCTTAACAGAATCTTTCCCGAATTTCTGCTCTTTTCCTTTGGTTGGTAGGTTCTTCTTGGAAGCCCCTTTTATTCTACTCTTTTGAGAAATCTGTTCTCTGCAGTTCCCATCCTGTCTGCTCTGGCAGTTTCCATGAAGAATGACTTTTTTTCTGGGTCACCTTGTATCTCCATGGGTCTCTCTCTAATTTCCTGTTGCTAAGCAACAACATATTTCTTTTCTACTTTCAAAATCTCTGTTAAAAATGCAGTTTACCAAACAGGTATGCAGATATCACCTTAAAATGAACCAAAAACTCAGGTTCCTTCTATCTTAACACATAAGTATAGAAAGGAGAATTAAACATAAGCTTAAAGCTAAAATTTAAACTTAAACTTGTACTGACATCCACAAATACAATGGTGGCACGGTGGTTCACATTGCTGCCTCACAGTGGCAGAGACCAGGTTCAATTTTTGGCTTGGGTCACTGTCTGTGCAGAGTCTGCATGTTCTCCCTGTGTCTGCGTGGGTTTCCTACGGCCGATTAAGTTTCCTCCCACTGTCTGAAAAATGTGCTGGTTAGATGCATTGGCCATGCTAAATTCTCCCTCAGTGTACCTGAACAGGCGCCGGAGCGTGGCAACAAGGGGATTTTCACAGTAACCTTGTTACAGTGTCAATGTAAGCCTACTTGTTGCACTAATAAATATACTAACTTACTTACAATTATCTCTTATTCCGACCACTGACAATATGTACCATGATTAATTGTATTCATATTTGAAAAGGGAATATCTAGTCCTATGGAGAGATGAACAAAGAACAGCAAAGCACAAGAACAGGGCCTTCAGCCCATCAAGTCTGTGCTGACACAGATGCCTCATTAATCTAATATTTTCTTGCCTCCACGTGGCCCATATCCCTCTATTCCCTGCCTATTCATGTATCTGTTCAGATGCCTTCTGAAAGTTATTACAGTATCTGCTTCCACCACCTCCTCTGGCAGCACGTTCCAAGCATTAAGAACATAAGGACATAAGAAATAGGAGCAGGAGTAGGCCATCTAGCCCCTCGAGCCTGCCCTGCCATTCAATAAGATCATGGTTGATCTGAAGTGGATCAGTTCCACTTTTCCACTTTCCCACTTCCTCTCCATAACCCTTAATTCCCCTATCTATCAAAAACTTCTCTATCCGTGACTTAAACATATTTAGCGAGATAGCCTCCACCACTTCAACGGGCAGAGAATTCCAAAGATTCACCACCCTTTCAGTGAAGAAGTTCCTCCTCAACTCTGATCTAAACTGCCCACCACTCCACTCTAGACTATCCACTCTATCCAAGTCTGCCATAATCTTGTAAACTTCTGTCAGGTTCCCTCTCATTGGTAGTCCAATGAAAACAATCTAAGTTTATTCAACCTTTCTTCATAGTCCATGTCCTCCAAATCAGGCAACATCCTCGTAAATCTCTTCAGCATCCTTCCCAATGCATTAATATCCTTCCGGTAGTATGGTGACCAGAATTGTACACAATACTACAAATGCGGCCTAACCAAAATCTCATATAGCTGCAACATGATTTTCTAATTCCTGCACTCAATGCTCCAAAAAAATGAAGGCCAGTATGCCATATGCCTTCTTGACCACCATGCCCATCCGAGTTACGACTTTGAGGGAACTGTAGGCCTGTACAACTAGATCCCTCTGTATGTTAATATTCCTAAGGGCTCTACCATTTACTGTTTATTTTCCTTCTGCAATAGACCTTCCAAATTGCATCACCTCACATTTACCCAGGTTAAATTCCACCTGCCATCTTTCAGCCCAGGTCTCCAGCCGATTTACGTCCTGCTGTATCCTCTGACAATCCTCCTCACTATCCACTATGCCCCCAATGTTGGTATCATCTGCAAATTTACTAATCAGACCACCTACATTTTCCTCCAAATCATTTATATGTATTATAAACAACAGAGGCCCCAGCAGTGATCCTTGTGGAACACTGCTTGTCACAGACCTCCAGGTAGAAAAGCACCCTTCTACAGTCTCTGCTTTCTATGCCCGAGCCAGTTTTCTATCCAGCTTACCAGCTCACTTCGGATCCTATATGACTTCACCTTCTGTATCAGCTTGCCATGGGGAACCTTACCAAAGACTTTTCTAAAGTCCATCAGTCCATGAGCATGATGAAGAGCAAGTCTAATTGGTTAGCTCTTTCAAAGGGCAAGTACGTGCACGATAGACAGAATGGCCTCCTGTTGTGCTACATGATTTTTCAAGAAATTATGTATAACATTGACATTTTTAAACTAATTGCTTCTTTGTGTATCTCCTTTATTCAGCTGGTAATTCAGCTTGGATTCTCTGCTCTCTTTGCTTGGTGACACAGTGGTTAGCACTGCTGCCTCACCGCGCTAGGAACCTGAGTTTGATTCCTCGCTTGGGTCACTGTTCACACGTTCTCCCCATGTCTGCACGGGTTTCCTCTGGGTGCTCCATTTTCTCCCACAGTCTGAAAGGTATGCTGGTGGTTAGATTCCTGGTCTATATTTAATTCTCCCTCAATGCACCCAAACAGGCACTGGAGTGTGGCAACTAGGGGATTTTCACAGTAACTTCAATTCAGTGTTAATGTAAACTTATTTGTGGTACTAATAAAATGAACTTTTAAGTAAAAAAATTTCAACTGTTTACATTTGGCCTTCAAATGCTCCACGCAGTGGTTGGCATCTTGGCAACTGCTTCTTCTCAGTAAGTGTGATCGAGGACATGTAATTCCCAGGTATCAGTGGGAATATTGCACTTATTTACTGAGGCTTTCAATGAGTCTCTGTAGCGTTTCCTCTGCCCTCCTGGTGATCACTTGCCATTACAGAGCTCAGAGTAGAGCCCTTGTTTAGGGCATCTGGTGTTGAAAAGCTCAAGCTGGGGGAATCAAGCCTGTGGACAACTGTAATCCGAGGTGCAACAAGGAACCTGTGACCTGGAGAATAAATGGTGGGTGGAAAGCGAGTAGGGGACTCAGCAACTCATCAACAATCATGACATGCTCGGCTTCTTCAGCGCAATTAAAACCATCCACGGTCCGAGCACCCACTGGGCCAATTTAGCCGAGAACCAAAATTGGAGACGTGCTCAATTCCCACTGAAGCGAGAACATCGAAATCTCCTCAACCAAGATACAGTTTTCAATATAAATTTCTGATTTTAATGAGGCATGATCTGTTTGGATAGTGTCAGAAGGAAAAACCGTTCAGACCAATATTCTTCTTTCCTCATTTTACTGGTGTTCCATTTTAAATTAGACAAGAGCTATCAGACCAGAATTCTTATTTCCCCCTTTTACTATTTTTACCTTCCGAGTTGGAACAGATTCAAGGGCTGGATGGCCTGCTCCTGCTCCGAATATACCCATGAGGAGGAGTAGGCCACTCGGCCTCTCAAGCCTGCTCGGTCACTCAGTAAGATTGTGGCTCATTTGACTGTAACCTCAACTCCATGTTCCCAAGTACCTTTCTATAACCTTTTGTCCCCTGGCTTCTCGTGAATCTATCCTCAAAATTGCTCGAAGACTCTGCTTCCACCACCTTTCGTGGAAGAGAGTTTCCTTTGAAAGAAAATTCCCTCACCTCTGTTTTAAATGGGTGCCCCCTTATTTTTAAAGTGACCCCCTCATTTTACATCCTCTCACAAGAGGGAACATCTTTAATCATCCATCTTGTCTTGAACCCCCGGATCCTACGTGCTTCCTTTGTTCCCAGAAGAGAGATTTGGGTGGCACCTGTAGAAGTCAAATTTTGTCATGAGTGCAAATCTGCACATTGCCATAGATTAACGGCAGCTGAGGGAAAACTAAAAGCTAGTTATGGCACATGGTAGCACAGTGGTTAGCACTGTTGCCTCATAGTACCAGGGGCCCAGGTTCGATTTCTGGCTTGGGTCACTGCCTGTTGAAGTCGGCACATTCTCCCTAAGTCTGCATGGGTTTCGTCCGGGTGCCTCAGTTACCTCCCACATTCCAAAGATGTGCTGGTTAGGTGCAATGGCGTGCTCAGTGTACCAAAACAGGCACCGGAGTGTGGCGACTAGGGGATTTTCACAGTAACTTCATCGCAGTGTTAATGTAAGCCTATTTATGACTAATAAATAAATAAGCTTTACTTTACTTTAAGCTCGACTCCAATTTATTAGCAAGTGTCTCAGACAGAACCAAATTATTCTTGGAATTAAAATCTGATCAAGTTCACATCATTGCAGTTGTTAACGTACTATCACCTGGAGATATGGCCAGTTTGAGCTTGCTGCTCAGAACAGCAATTTCTCACAAAGTTAAAAGCAGAGATACACTTTGAAGTCTGAGCTATGAATATAAAATATTTAAGTGAATTGATGACACTCAACTATTTTGACAAGGTCAAACAAATGACGGCAGAATGACTGTTTTAACTCATTTTTCATCCATCACTTCACGTTGGCATATCCACTGGATCTTCAAAATAATCTCCAAGACCATTGATTCATGAAGATAAATAGGAATACAGAGTAGTGTCTGAAGAAATAACCCACAATAGAAAATATCATTTTCCACATGTAGAACGCAAGTTGTACCTCACATCATTTTCAGTGGGTTTCTATTATTTTATTTCACTCTATCTCAAAGGGAGGAATATGTAGGGTTATGGAGAGAAGGGGGAAGAATGGCTCCAAATAATTGGCTAATGTTAGAATTGCTGGCACAGAGGGGCTGAATGGGCCCTTTCTGAGTTATAACAAGTTTGTGATTCAACTTACCGCAGGCATTTCTATTTGCTGCCATCCAAATAAACCAAATTAAACAAACTCAGGGACAAAGCACCCAAAAGACAAAGCAGAAAGGAAACTTAAAACATTCAACCAAAATGCGATTAAAGGGGCTGATAATACACTCCAGTCCCTGTGGTGCCCAACAAGCACGGAAGGCCTCGTTGTTACCTTCAGACACTGCATGCTCCCTCTCCAGGGACACCCAGTTGTGAATATAGGCCCAAAAGAGGGGCTGACAGTTGTGTCGGACGACCCCCTCAGTCGCCCGCTGCCTGGACCCATTAATAGCTTGCTTCACTAGACCCAGGAGCAGGTTCATGAAAAGGTCCTCTGCCTTCCCCGCCCCTCCTCCACATCAGGTGCCCGTGAATCAGGAGCATGGGATTGAAGTACAAACAGAGCATCAGTAAAAGATTTGTTTTCGATAACTAAAAAAGGAGTGCAGTCTATAACATTTAAAGTAGACATGGTCCCCGGACTTTGCAAAATCACAAAAGGGACACATTTTTGGGGAGCCCATGAACCACTGCAGTTTACAGTTGCATAGCACTACTGCATGCACTAGCCTCCACCCCAGATCCCCAGTTGCCCTGGAATTCAACTAAAGGGGCAAAATTGTTCATTCAAATTGAAATCAGCGGGAAAGAAAATTGGGCAGGATAGAAAGCGGATGGCTGATTCGTTATCACCCATTTTAGCACTATCAAAGAACAATTTCAAACCTAAAACATTCAGTTAGGAATTTCTGAACATCCTGATGCAACGTAACAACATATAGCTCACAATGATTGAACTAAAATAAGAATGGATAGTTGCTTGATGATCTTCCAAAGAAACTGGCCAACAACAATGAAGACTTGTGTCGGCAAAAGTTAGCATCACATGACTCAAACATCCATTTAAGTTTACAAAATTTTGTTTCGATACACACATATATGGATATCTAGAGATAGAAAACAAAATGTTCTCACCTTGTACAGTTCACCTGCCCAGAACAAAGGCCATTAGTTACCTAGACTGGCTGATACTTGTTTCCATCTTAAATTGAAGAAAATCATCATATGGATACAGAACATTTCCAAAAGCCCTTACAGCAAGCAGCGCTACCCATCAATGACATCGTGCACAATGTTGGCCATCAATAACATGGTTTAAGCGTCTTGTAAAAGGGCAAAGGGATGACAGCATTATAAAGTAAGTGGAAGGGATACAATTCAGAATGCATACAAAGACTGATTCTCATCTCAACAATTATGAATAGTTAAGGTAGCACTTCAGTTGATTATGGTCTTCAAATTAGTCCAAAACATTGGACGTTCTCCAAACAAGAACTGCCACAATCAGCTGTGATTTTGGAGTTGGTTTAAGATTATTTGGCGGTTTAAAAATGTTATTCACAACAGTGCATGTTGCCAGACTCAACAACTATTGCAAGCATCTTGCGGTTGATCAAGGAAAATGTGAAGAACTCAATGCCAGTAATCAGCTTTACATTTTTAAAAAATTAATAGATAATGACTCTCCTGTGATGTGAGGATGGTACCCACATTTTAGGATTCAGTCCAACTGCTGACCACATATTTTTATTTTATTTTAACTGCTTATTTTTATTTTCTATAGACATAACTCCTGGAGCTAAAGGGATCAATGGACGGGGCAGGGGGAGTGGCTATCAGGATATCGAATATGATCAGCCATGATCAAAATGAACGGTTCAAAGCGCCGAATGGCCTACTCCTGCTTCTAGTTTCTATGTTTCTAACTGTCCTGGTAATCTTCCACTGTACGTTAAGGAGGCCACATTTGTAATGTTTTAAAAACAAAATACTTTGGATGATGGAATCTAAAGCAAAAACAGAAAATGCTGGAAATCTCAACAGGTCTGACAGCATCCGTAGGGAGAAAATGAGGGGTTTAATTGATAGGAATGTCATGGTCAAAAAGATAAAGGGAATCGAAGTGGTAATAATAAAGGCCGAGAATGGTGTTAAGAGGGTCTATTAAAAGATCGAAATGTGTGAATGGTAGAAGAGGTATAGAATATAGGAATTCAGCAGGAGTGGGGTGAAGGAAAACAAGATGGAAAAAATATATTTTGTTTCTTTTTTTCCATCTCATTCATCCATTTTTATTACTTTATTTTCTTATTTTTATCTTTCCACCTCACCCTCGCAAGTATAAAACTTGTCTCATTTTCCATGTCTTCAGGTCTGATGAAGGGTCATCCTGACTCAAAACGCTGACTCTGTTCTCTCTCCACAGATACTGTCAGACCTGCTGTGATTTTCCACCATATTCTGTTTTTGTTGTTAATGTTTCAAGTAGCTTGCCACCATATCTTCAAAGGAGCCATGGTGCCATGGCCCACAATTCCAAAAATTCACATACCAGGTAAGGGAATGGATCATGGAGGGAAGGTTAAAAGAATGAATACCATTTGATTTGATTTATTATTGTCACATGTGTTCGTGTCAAGTATTGGTCCTTGCACGACAGACAGACAAAGCATACTGTTCTTAGAGAAGGAAACGAGAGAGTGCAGAATGTCGTGTTACAGTTATAGCTAGGGTGTAGAGAAAGATCAACTTAATGCAAGTTAAGTCCATTCAAAAGTCTGATGGCAACAGGGAAGTTGCTGGTCTTGAGTCAGTTGGTACATGATCTCAGACCTTTGTATCATTTTCCCAACGGAAGAAGGTGGAAAAGAGTATGTCCAACGTGCGTTGGATCCTTAATTACGCTGGCTGCCGTTTTTCAAGGCAGTTGGGAGTGAAGACAGAGTCAATGGATGGGAGGCTGGTTTGCGTGACGGGTTGGGCTACATGTAGTTGTCTGAAGTCTCTATTCTATAAGCTAATGCATTATATCTTGCAAATTCTGTAGTTTGATCTTTGGCTTCATCCACTTCGCCAACCACTGTCTCAGACTGAGCCAAACTGTTTGGCAACCTTGGTGTCCACAGCCCACCAGTTCAATTACTGTGAGGACTTGAACCTAATATCACATGTGCCTCACTCTTACCACCACCCCCTTTCCAACATGGTCAAACTTCTACACCATCTTCATCACCAGGTGTGCTCCACGGAGACACAACTGGGCATCCCTGACTGGTCAGCTGCTATGAAATCCCACCGGAGGCCAAAAAAAGTACACAGCTCTTAATGCAGTAAAAACTCTGGAAAAATTATTTTCCTGACTTCTCCTACCTTTCCCTCTCTAACTTCCTTTCTGGGATGAGATTTCAAGCAGCAGTATAAATAGACAAAGGATCCATTCTGCTCTCATCTACTTTTTCATGATATTTAACACTCGAGAAAATATGATCCTTCATTCTATTTTGTTTCACAATGGAATGTGTGAAGGCTAAGCAGTAAATCCTTGCAGTCCTCCAAATTAAGGGCTTCAAAATTTCCATAGCTCTCGATACATCCTCATTTATTGGACAGTTCCTTCTCTAGTCCATGAAGCATTAAGATTTCATTTGCCAACCACGTGTCTTCCTCGTAACTTTCATTTCCAAGATAAAAAGGAAGAAAAAAAATTATGTAAAACCCAACTCAATCAGCGGTGCAATTTAAAATTTCCAGCAGCATATCAAATCACCAAGTCCCAAAGGTTCTTTGAGAGGTCCTAATCCTTCGATTAGACACTTTCCAGCCTTCTGGCTCAACACTGAGTTCAACATTTTAAATCATGACATTTGACTGACTTTCACCTTGAATGACAGTGTTGTTGATGATTCTGCTTTTTCCCCTTACACCTAGAATTATAGAATAGTTACATGACAAAAGACAGTCATTCAACCCCAGCTCTCTGCAATAGCAATTGAGCAAGCCTGACTCTCCTGCTCTTTCCCTGTAACCCTGCATTGTTTTTTTCCATGCTTACAATTCCCTTTTGAAAGCTATGATTGAATTTGCCACTAGCACCCTCCCAGGCAGTGCACTCCATATCCAAATCACACGTTGAGGAAAACAGCTTTAGTTGCTTTGGCAATTGTTTAAAATTGCCCCCATTGGGGTTCTGCACCAATCTTTCATCTTAAAATTATAGAATCCCTACAGAGCAAAAGGAGGCTGGAACTGAACCCAGGTCCCTGGAGCTGTGAGGCAACAGTGCAAACCATTGTGCCACCGTGCCATAGTCATTGTTTCCCCTACTAACACTTGATGTATATCACACATCCCATTCCCCAATACCAAATCTGGCAATGTCTACTTTCTCATTAGGGGATTGAAAATTTACCTGAACATATTGAAGAAAGTCTTCCCCCTCTCTGCTCTTCACAATATTACAATCCTGGTCTATATTAGGATCATTGAAATTGCTTTGTAACTACTCTGTAGTTCCTGTCCTGGACCCACTTTCCATTTCGTTATTTGTTCCATTACCAGTTTTATGTTATCATAACAGACCTCTGCTCTGAATCCCACTCCTCCTGACCAACATACTTGCTTAAAACCTGTTCGATCTCAAAGATTATATGAAAAGTCAACAACCTAAAACATGAACTCAGTTTAAGAAATAGGAGCAGGAGTAGGCCATCTAGCCCTTCGAGCCTGCCCCGCCATTCAATAAGATCATGCCACAGATGCCAACAGACCTGCTGAGAGTTTCATTGATTTATTCCAATAAGTTATTTATTCACCTGTATTGAAGACTACTCTTTCATCTCTCCTTTGGGCTTTTTCTCCATTTCCTTCTTCACACTGACATATATCATTTCACTTCAGAAGTACTAGAGAGTGCTCCAGAGTGTCATTTTGAGCACAGAGTGTTCTCCTAAGTCTTTTCTCCCATGCCATTGTTTGGCTGGTGTCTGTTGAGGGTTCTAAGCATGTTTGGGTTTTGGAATGCTTTCCAGTCTACAAGTTAGTGTTCTGCAAGCAAGACCTGTTTTACTAAGACTCCTGTTTTCATTGCCATTACTGTTCTGCTGAGTTACTGTTAGTCTTAAACTTGGCTATGTTATTATCTAAAGAAGATCCTTCATTTAAACAACCATGTTTCGACCACCATGATTGTGGTTTGAAGTCACCTCAGAGGAACCTGCAATCTACCACACTGTGATCTTTCACAGCTTGGTATGGCTCCTGCTCCAACCCAGCCTGCAAGAAACTATAAATCCTTGTGAATTGAGCCCAGTCCATCATGCAACCCAATCCACTGACTATATCTACACATTCCACTGCCTCAGGCGAGAAGCCAGCGTAATCAAGGACTCCAAACATCAAAACACACTGTGTTCCACTTTCTTCCATCAGAAAAAAAAATACAAAGATCTGAGCACAGGTGCCAAACAACTCAAGAACAGCTTCTTCCCCACCAGCAGGGGGCAGCAATTCGGCCCATCAATTCTGCATAGACTACAATCCCAACCAGACCATATCCCCTTTACGCCACATATTTACCCTGCTATTCCCCCTTACAGTATGGGCAATTTACTATTGCTAATCAACCTAACCTGCACACCTTTGGACTGTGGGAGGAAACCAGATCACCTGGAGGAAACCCACGCAGATAAAGAGAATGTGCAAACTCCGCAAAGACAGTAACCCTAGGCTGGCATTGAGAGACAGCAGTGCTAGCCACTGTGCCACCGTGTCACCCATCATCAGACTTTTCAATGGACCTACTATATATCAAGCTTCTTTACACCCTAGTTACGACATTATATTCTGCACACTCTCCTTTCCCTTCTGTATTCCATGAATAGTATGTTTTGCCCACATAGCGTGCAATATACAATACTTTTCACTATATCCCAATACATGTGAAAACAATAAATCAAATCAAATCACTGCACTCCAGTACCTGGTTCTCTTATTATTGATGAGCAATACGTGTCTGAGAAACATACAGAAGTGATGAGACGTTCATATCAATACTCCAGGATTTCCAAACTCAACCATGACTTCACAAGTAGAGTCAATTCTGTTCTAACAGAAAACAGAGTGACAGGGTAAAACTAATTGGAAGGCTGGTCACCTACTTTGCCCCTTGTACACTCCGAGAAGATAAGTCAGCATAAGAACTAACAGTGGGTCCCTCGACACTATGTTAGCCAGGAAAGTGGTCAACCAGGCAGTGCATAGAGTAAGAGAAAGCCGCAAAATAACACTGCAAAAAGAAAAATCAGCCATGCAGCCACACTTTATGGAGCAAAGTTCAAAATGCGAAATTTCATTAAAAAGTGGCAGTCAAGCATCATAAAGGTGACATAATCACGAACCAAGCTATAGCCTCAGTTGCTTCACACCGATGGCCTTTCAATTCGACCTTGCTTAATTGCACTAAGGCAGGCTTGAGTATGCACTAAAATCTTACTGCAGTCACCTTATTTTATAGCATTCCATATTAGGAAAATTGCTCCTACCAGCAGCTGCATTCTACAACAGCTGTGTGGGAGTTGAAATACCTTCCAATACTCAAAGGTTTGCTGATAGTGAACAGTTTGTGAACTGAGTGGCACCTCTGTTAGCTGCTTCATAGAGTTTCCCATGATGACGTTAATCCAGGTTTTCCACTTGCGTGCTTGTCAACAGTATATTTCTCCACCTCTGTCCCCACCAGCCCCAGCAAACATCATACTCCCACCCGCAACCCCTTCCCTCCCCTTCATCCTAACACAGCACTCACCAAATTTCAGAAATGCACACAAACAAGCTCATTAACCTTCTCACCCAAGGGAGCATCCTCCCAGTGATAGATGCAAGTCCCACTGTCAACCAATCCAGCTCATTCATAGTACATTATTGACTGCAAGACAGGCTGGCTTCAGGCTCAGAATGGCAATGTAGACTTCCTGCTTATCCCAAGCTCTGGGCCTGATGCTGTTTCAGTAGTTTGGCTGCACTCATTGCTGATTGGATTCTAGGTCTGTATGTCAGTTGACACCTGCAGCACCCATGATGTTTCATTCTAGGTAAGCCTTCAATCTTGTTTTATAATGTTCTATTCCTAATGATTTATAGGTTATTCAAATCTGCAGTCTTCTCACATTTTTCTGGATTTTTACACTCTGCCTGCTGCCACCATGGGCTGTATAGTACATGCGGTGGATGGCTCTAACCCTAACCTTTCGCCCTTCTTTGCGGAAGGAAACGTAGCTGACAGCGAATCGGCTACCAGCCAACCTTTAAGGAATTTTGCTTTCTAAGTTCAAATTGAGCAGGGAGTTTACACTGCCACTTTCCAAAATCTGAGGAAGAGATTCCCCAGATACAGAACAATGTTAGGTTTGCATGAGAAGGGTCAGGGGCATCTGGTCAGCACTTTATTCTATGCAGGAGGGGTCATAGCAGACAACATTGTAGCAAGACAGAGTATCAATGAGACTTTGAGCTCATATCAGGAAGTCCTCCATGCATTACATTTGGAATTCAATGTTCAAACCAAACTGGTATTTGAAAGAACAAAATTTAATAAGGGGAGACGAAAACTGAGCAAATCCATGGATTAATTTATAATTGACACGTACAGACAAGCAGGAATTGCAACCAAAGGACCCTCAAAGATGAATTAAAATGTGATTGTACAGCGGTTATATATTAGATGAAATCCTACCGGAACTTTTGCAAAGGGAGATTTAACTGTCACAAAAACCAGAAACTCAACTGGACTCACCACAAACACAGTGGCTACAAGAGCAGGTCAGAAGCTAGAAATACTGCTGTGAGTAACTCATCTCCTGATTCCCCAAAGCACAATTCATCATCTACAAGACACAAATCAGGAGTGTGATGGAATAGTCCCCACTTGCCTGGATGGGTGTAGCTCCAGCAACACACAAGCGTGACACCATCCAGGACAAAGCAGCCTGTTTGATTGGCACCACATCTGCAAACATCCAGTCCCTCCACCATCGATGCTCAGTAGTAGCAGTGTGTATGGGCCACAAGATGCACTGTAGCAATTCACCAAAGATCCTTAGACAACACCCTCCAAACCCACGACTCCTTCCATCTAGAAGGACAAGGACAATAGATACAAGGGAACACCACCACATGCAAGTTCCCCTCCAAGCCACGCACCACCCTGACTTGGAAATATATCGCTAGTCCTTCACTGGGTCAAGTTCCTCCCTGATGGCATTGTGGATCAACCCACAGCACATGGACTGCAGCGATTCAGGAAGGCAGCTCACCATCAGTTTTTCAAGGGCAATTAGGGATGGGCAATAAATGCTGGCCAACCAGCAATGCCCATGTCCCATGAATGAATTAAAAAAGAACAAAACTAGCTTAGGATACAAAAGGCAGTGATGTTCTTCAGGAAAGTGATGTCCCTTGGGAAAATGAGGGAAGCTATTCAATAAATTGGATAGAAGAAAAGAAATACAATGAAACAAAACCCTTAATTTGATTTTAAAAAGTGTACCAACCACCAACTTATGATGCTTTTGGTGCAGTAGGAAAACCCTACTCAAGTAAATGAATGGCCTGCAGGGGGAGTCAAGTGCCACAACCATGGGAAGTTAGGTCAGTTAGAAGTCATCTTGCAGATCTAAAGTTCCTATGGCTCATAGGAAGAAAGATAACAAAACCAAGTAAAATCCAAGAAGCAGAAAAACACAGAAAAAAAAGACAAATAACCTTCTAGGGAGAAGTTAATGAAATGCAAAATAATTTAAGAAGTACCAAATTAGAAGCCAATGATCACCAGACAGAACTCCAGCTAGAAGCTGGGGCAAATGTTTCAATATTATCTTACAAAGTAAAATGACTTAAAACAGCAGCAACCCTTCATCCAATTGCAAGGTCCTGAAGGAACTGCGCTAAAAATAATAGGCCAATACTTGGCAAGATTAAGATACAAGGATAAGGAAATTATTTAACTCCCACATGACATGCAGATCCAAGAGTAATCGTTATTGAGCAGAAAAACGTGCTTGCAGTTTTGGATGCTTTACAAGTTCAGTGAAATTGTTGGAGAACAGTGAGTAATGTATTGTAACAATAAATTCCATACTTATTTTCTGACTTAGGAAAGCTGAAAACAGAATATCATGTCATCCTAAGGGCAGATGCAAAACCTCTATGTTTCTTCGTAGCGAGGATGGTCTTTCACCCATTCTTATATAAAGTCAAGAGTGAGATTGTTACACATGTTACAACAAAGTGTCATCTTTCAAGGAACCAAACCCTTGGTGTGCTATTCTAGAATGGTCACAGTACCAAAGCCAGTCGGTTCAATTAGAATCTGTGTGGACTTGACTCACTTTAACAAATTCATAGAGCAAGGGATCCACCCAATGGCTTCACTGGATGATCGTCTCAGCAAGTTGGCAAAAGGTACCCTCTTCACAAATTTGGATGCTAACAGTAGCTTTCAGCAGTTGTCTCTGAACAATCTGGATTACCAACTACTTCTATTACCTCTTTGTCATTATTACTTCAACAGGCCACCATTCAGTACTGCTTCTGCACCTGAGACTCTCCAACAAATGATGTCTAAGACACTGGAAGGCATGCAAGGAGGAATATGTTGTACATGTGACATTCTAGTATACAGTTCATCAAGGGAAGAGCATGACTGTCGGGCAAGAACAGTCCTCAAATTCCTACAAGAAGCATGTTTAACATTAAACAATAAACGTGAATTTGCAAAGACTATAATAAAATTCTTTGGACACATTGGGCAAGCTTTTGGAATTCCTGCTGTCCTGCAGTAAGCCAAGGTCATTAGAGAGTTGTCACATCACAGAATTACAATTTGTTTGCATTGTCAATAAACAGCAAAGTTCTTTCCAATCTTGGTGGATATCATTGAATTGTTACAAGCTATCGAGACAAAGTCACCAATGGTGCTGGAACGTGAACCAGCAAAACACCTCTGACAAGATCAAACTCTCCTAATTTCATCAAAAATTCTTGTGCACTACCATCCAGAATTGGCAACACTTGGAGTTGTGGATGCATGACCTACAGGTTTGATCACACTGCTGTTTCAAGTTCAGAAAGATAGACAAATAAGACCCCCATTTATTATGTCTCAGGATCTCTCACGGTCACAAAGAAAAGGTATGAAATCATTCATGGGTCAATGGAAAGTTCTTTGATTATGTGATGAAATTAAGGTTTAAAACTGAAACAAACCACAAACGTTTGCTTACTCTCCTAAACTAAAATAAATTTATGAACTTGCCACCTAGAATGCAATACTTTAGACTGAAATGATGATGAGTGCATCAAAATAAAAGTTTATTTCCATTATGATGGCTGGATTATAATCCTAACAGTATCAGTACTTTGAACAGAGAAAACACAATCATCAATGATTTCTTAGTCTTTAATGATAATCTAGTCATCCCTAAAACACTTTAACTTGGCATCCCCATAATCACAACCAAAAGGACAGAAACTACAGGCAGTGGACCAGTTCACTTATCTTGGTAGCAACCTCTCCCAAGAAGTGACTATTGATGCAGAAGTTAACTGCAGAATAGCAAAAGCAAGTTTTGCTTTCGGTAGACTGCGCACCACTGTATGGAGATGTCGAGGAATCAGTCCAGCAACAAAACTGAAGGTCTACAGCGTCGTGATACTTACCACCCTCTTGTATGCCTGTGAAATGTGGACTGTGTATCAAAGGCATGCAAGACAGCTCAATCATTTCTACATGACTTGTCTTTGCAGAATATTATGCATCAGATAGCATGACAAAGTACTGGACACTGAAGTTCTCTCTAGAGCAAGTCTACCATCCACACACTGCTGATGAGAGCGCAAACCCGGTGGGCAGGTCATGTCATCCGTGCGCATACCCAAGCAGCTCCTTTTTGGGGAACTCTCTGCTGGAAGATGCTCACGTGGAGGACAGAAGGAACATTACAAAGACACACTCAGGGCCTCCCTGAGGTTGCTTGACATAGACACGACCACCTGGGAAACGCTGGCACAAAACAGCCCTACCTGGCGCTGCCTCATCCACAAGGGCTGTCAAGCTTACGAAGCAAGGTGCATTGCTGAAGCACAACTTAAGCACAAGCTGCGTAAGTCCAGTGCCACCAACGCAATAATAATAGTGCCTACACAAGCCTGTCCAGTGTGTGCCAGGACATTCTGTACCCAAATTGGCCTGATCAGTCATCTTCAGACACACTACAACCAGCCTCAAAATGACTCATGGTGTCGTGGTCCTCATCGACGATGATGGATGAACAACAAGTCATCCCTAAAACACTTTAACTTGACATCCTCCAGAAAATCCATTCAGGTTACATGGGAATAGCAAGATTCAGAATAAGAGCTCAATAGTCAGCCTTGTGGCCAGTGATCAGTCACTCCCATTGAAGAGTTAATCACGAATTGCTTTGCATGTGCATTGATGACCAACAGCAGAGAAAACCACCAGCACCCTCCACTTTTCCTTCTTAACCATGACAGTGTCTTAGAATGGATTTATTTGAGTCTAAAGGGCAAAAGTTTTCATTGTTGTCATCGATTACCATTCCAGATGGTTTGAAGTGAGTAGACTGCATTACACCCTGGCACAGGCAGCCATTACATCACTTCCAGGAATCTTCACAATCTATTACAAACAGGACAATGTGACATCAGACATCAGACCTCAATTTGTTAACGAGCTGTTCTATGACTTTGTGCAGAAATATGATTTCATATACATGACTAATTCACCTGGATACCCTTCCTCAAAAGGCAAACAGAAAAAAGGGCGGGTGCGATCAATTAACTGATGAGAAAGAACAAACATATTACAAACTCAGTCCGATGGAAGAGTTTGATACGCAATCAACAGAAAGAACATATTGTAATAGAAAAAGCTCCACAACCACAACATTAGAGGACTGAGATGGTCCGGGGACTATCAGAAGGAACCAAAGAGAACCTTTGGAAAGGAAAGCAATGGAATATTGGATATACTCTTCAGACCCAGATGGAAGCAAGTAGAAACTCTACAACTACCCAGGGTAGAAGATACTCCTATCAAATGGCGAGAGTTCAGTTCACCCTCAACCTTGTAACAAAATCAGGGAGATTGGTCAAGGTACCACAAAGACCTGTGAAGTCTGGACATTTAGGGGAGATGTGAGAGAATAGATACAGTTGGGATAAAGACTTGAGGGGAGATGTAGAGTAAAGTGTTAGCAAGAGCACCTTATCCTGATGTAACGATGACCCAATATCATATGACAATGGGACTGATTACTGGTGGGAAGCATAACTACAATCAGGTGTAGAGTACTGAGATGCATATAGATCTGTAAATAAACAAGAATTTCTTAACAAATAACATTTTCTGGCATCATTCTTAGATCTATGGACAATCCCTAAAGAAAGGGATAAGAAGAGAAGGAATAGGACCTATAAAAGGTGAGGGGGGAAAGGTTTGTGTGGAACCAGAAGAAATGGCAGAGGTGCTTAACGAGTACTTCGCCTCAGTATTCACAGTGGAAGCTGATCTGGGAGATTTTGTTATGGATTTGCAGCAGATGAAAAAGATTGAGTACGTGAATATTAAGGAGGAGGATGTGTTGGAACTTTTGAATTCTATCAAGGTAGATAAGTCGCCTGGACCAGATGGGATGTACCCCAGGATACTGTGGGAGGCGAGGGAAGAGATTGCAGAGCCCCTGGCGATGATCTTTGCGTCGTCAATGGAGACGGGAGAGGTTCCGGAGGATTGGAGGATTGCGGATGTAGTTCCTATTTTCAAGAAAGGGAACAGAGATAGCCCAGGAAATTACCGACCGGTGAGTCTGACCTCAGTAGTTGGTAAGCTGATGGAGAGGCTTCTGAGGGACAAGATTTACGAACATTTGGAGAGGTTTGACATGATCAGGAATAGTCAGCATGGATTTGTCAAGGGCAGGTCGTGCCTTACAAGCCTAGTTGAGTTCTTCGATAATGTGACTGAACACATTGACGAAGGAAGTGCCGTGGACGTAGTGTACATGGACTTCAGCAAGGCGTTTGATAAGGTCCCCCATGCAAGACTTCTTGAGAAGGTGAGAGGGCATGGGATCCAAGGGCCTTTGGCCTTGTGGATCCAGAATTGGCTTGCCTGCAGAAGGCAGAGAGTGGTTGTGGATGGGGCTTTTTCTGAATGGAGGTCAGTCACCAGCGGAGTGCCTCAAGGATCTGTTCTGGGACCCTTGTTGTTTGTCATTTTCATAAATGACCTGGATGAGGAAGTGGAGGGATGGGTAAGTAAGTTCGCTGATGACACTAAGGTCGGTGGTGTTGTGGATGGTCTGGAAGGATGGAAAAAGTTGCAGCAGGACATAGATAGGATGCAGGACTGGGCGGAGAAGTGGCAGATGGACTTCAACGCGGATAAATGTGTAGTCGTCCATTTTGGCAGAACCAACGGGATGAACGAGTACACTATCAAGGGCAGAAGTCTGAGTAGTGTTGAAGAGCAGAAGGATCTAGGGGTCCGGGTCCACAGGACTCTTAAATCGGCCTCGCAGGTGGAGGAGGTGGTCAAGAAGGCGTATGGTGTACTGGCCTTCATTAATCGAGGGATTGAGTTTAGGAGTCGGGAGGTAATGCTGCAACTTTATAAGACCCTTGTCAGGCCTCATTTAGAGTATTGTGCGCAGTTCTGGTCGCCTCACTATAGGAAAGATGTAGAAGCTATTGAGAGGGTACAGAGGAGATTTACAAGGATGTTGCCTGGACTGGGAGGCATGCCTTATGAAGTTAGGTTGAGGGAGCTGGGACTCTTTTCCCTGGAGAGACGAAGGTTGAGAGGCGACCTGATAGAAGTTTATAAAATGTTGAGAGGAATAGATAGGGTGGACTCTCAGAGGCTATTTCCCCGGGTTGAAATGGTTGCTATGAGAGGACACAGATTTAAGGTGCAAGGAGGGAAGTTCAGAAGTGATGTTAGGGGTAAGTTTTTCACTCAGAGGGTGGTGAGTGAATGGAATCGGCTGCCGTCAGTGGTGGTGGAGGCGAACTCGCTGGGGTCTTTTAAAAGACTCCTGGATGAGTATATGGGGTTTGATGAGATTGAGGGTTATAGATAGGTCTGTAGGTTGGTAGGTGTTGATGTGATCGGCGCAACTCGTGGGCCGAAGGGCCTGTTTGTGCTGTAGTGTTCTATGTTCTATTAAACACCATCAGAAATAACTCCTCAGTGGCCAATGTCCCTTCACCAGATTCCCTTTATTTACAAACTCAATTCCACTCGTACAAAATCAGAATCAGGAGTGCCAGCTGACCCGACACTCCTCTATTTATATACAGATGAGGCTTCCTGATTGGGCCCAATCAGGGATCTCATATTCCAAGAGGCCAACCTCGTGGGTCTAATTGAAGTCATTACACTGTCTGGACCCTGACCCCAAGACGCAATAGCATGGAGCAAAAATGGTAAAAGGAGCATAAATTGCCAGCATGGATCAGCTCAGCTGAATGGCCTGCTGTGCAATATATTCAATGCCATTTAAAATGTATTTAACTGAGACTATCGGTCTCAAACTGATCAACTTGTGTAAAAATGTTCAAGCTCTAAGTGCACTTGTTACAATGGGCAGAGAGTAAGTTTGGAGTTCAGTTTCACTCTTAACAGCTCTAATCAATAAGTACTGATAGCTTCTAATCCGCGTGCGCAAAGCAGGTTACAGTTGATCACTCAGCTGGCATGTGGATTTAAGTGGTATCTGTTGATGTGAGCTCTGTTAAAATCAAGTAAACTAGTTAGGACGGATGCAAGAACACAGGAAGACAGGTTAAAAACAAACTGTTGAAAGGATAGTAATTAGGACAATGCATACTTCAGAGCTGTCCTGCAATATCCCCAGGAATTCTAATTAGATTTACTATTACTAGCCTGTGGCGAGATGCCTCCTTCAATCTGAAGCTGGGACAGTTCAGTCCACAGCTCTCTCACCGGCTGCCATCAATGGCATTTCTGTCTGGTGCTCCATCTGGTGGCAATGTTACAAACTGGTAGATGGCAACTTCTGAAGTAAACAGAAATAGCAGTCGACACAAGGTAGCTTATTATTTTTAAAATTATAAATGTAGATAAGGCCACACCATTGATGAGCCTGAAAATTGCAGTCTAAAATTTTAAGAAACACAACATATATAAGTTCCTTTCTTTCATATTTAAATTCTTTGTCTAGGCAAAAGTAATTAATTATACAGCACTGAAACAGGCCATTCTGGCCAGCCAGTTCAGGGTTGTTTGTATTTAAGCCTCTTCCTGTCCTTTCTCATCTATGTCTCTCAGCACAATCCTCTCTTTACTCCTCAGCCATCTACTTGTCTCGCTTTCTCGTGACCGCATCGATACTGGTACTAGTCTCAACTACTCACTGTAGAAAGAAAGTTCCACATTCTCATCACCATCTCTGAGTTAAGAACTTTCCTTTATAAACCCTATTTCATTTTGTGCTGATGATCCCTAGTTTTGATCTTCCCTGGAATGTCAATTCACCCCTCAGCCTTTCCTTTTCGCAAGAAATGAGACCAATTTGTTCATCCCTTCCTGTCAGTTATAATCTTGCAGCTCCAGTATCGTCCTTATGAATATATTTTGCACCTTCTTCAGGGCTTACAAATCCTTCTTGTCACATGGCAGCCAGAAGTGTGCAGAGGACAACTAAGATGTAAGTCTCCCACCTGAGACTAAGTCCTGTGGTGGGGATGGAGATGTAGAGTGTTTCCTACTGTGAAGACCAATGGGAAATCACACCATATCTTCCAGTCCCAACCTCCTTAATTATGCATCTGGGGGTTTAGCATATATTCCATGACATGGCGGGTTTGATGGCATGCGTTCCACCATCATATTGGATGTCATACTGTAAGAGGCATCCAACATTACTGACCCACTGTTGAAGAAAGAAGAAGGACCTACAAAGATCATTTTTCCAAGAGGAGCATATCAGTCATGATAGAATGGCAAAGCAAACTCAAGGGGCCAAATGGCCTGATTCTGCTCCCATATCTTATGAACACCTCCTGAAGAAGAAGATGGATCTCCAAGATCCACCTGAAAAAAATGGTTAACCACCCTCCACTCTGCTGTGGGGTTCTGAGGTCAGGGTGGCTGGCAGCCTCCAGTACAAAAACTCTGAGGGCAGCCCAAGATATTCTTCAGGGGAATCTTGCTTTTTGCATGCCACATTGTTGAAGACGTGTCATGGACTGGCGTGTTTTCCTGCCACTGCAGAGAATTGGTTGTAGGTAGAAAATTCAATAGGGTCATAGAATCACTACAGTGTTTCCGCATCTAACCCAGAATGGCCACTGCCTCACCACCAACCTCCCACCCCGCCTGCAACCCCTCCCCCCCGCCGCCCCCCAAATCGGTCCTATCCCCATAACTCCCATACATTTACCATAGCTAATCCACCTAACCTACACATTTTTCGAGTGTGGGATGAAACTGGAGCACCTGGAGGAAACCCACACAGGCACCGGGAGCGTGTGCATACTCCACACAGACAGTCATTTAAGGCTGGAATTGAACCTGGATCCCTGGTGCTGAGTGGCAGCAGTGCAAATCACTGTGCCACCGATCAGGTTTTTAATCTGCATCTGATTAGTGCAATGCAAATCAGTTTTATGCCAATTTCTACCATGGTGCATACTTATGCAGTTTAAGTCCCAAGTATCTGGTGCAAGTCTCGAACACCAAGCTTAGCATCAAAGACATTGATCAAGGGCCCAGGCAGTGAAAATCAGTCCATTCAATGTTTAAACCTCCCGGTGTCCTGACACACATCACCAACTTAAGTCAAATTTCTAACGATTCGGACAGCAGAAAATCTGGGCCATGATACAGAACGTCAATTGGCATGATGAAGTTAATCATTTAATATTCCCAGTCTCTCACCTTTCCTTGGTACATTCACACCACTAACTTCAACCTTTTGTTAATTATATAAACATGAAAATCTACAGATTGGGTTTAGATATTACTGCAAGTTTTGACTCCTGGACAACCTTAGTTCAGAGCTCAAGCATTCGATCCCTACACAATTTATCAGTATTGTGCCAAATTCCAATATTCTTTTCTGACACTTAGTTCTGATCTCATTTATGGCATTTTATCCAGTAGTAATGGGTCATTGCCCGAAATCTGATGCTGAAAGGAATGCTGTGGTACATTGCTGGAAAGTTGGCAAACCGTCCTTATCCTTGGTATAAAAGCACAACTCAGTATCAAATTGGGCTGTCAACTGGAAAACCCAGTGATGTGGTAGAAATCTCATGTTCTCTCCCTTTGCTGCCTGCCTGGATGCAATGCCAAAGCAGATTAAGTCTACAGCTCTGCTGAAGAGCATATCCTGGACTGTCAAATGGCTGTCAGGACTGCTCCCTGGCTGATGATGCACAGATCCCTCCCCTGTGACGTTCTTGAAATGACAGGATGCCAAGAAAATTCGGACAGTGGTCACTTTCATGGTAACGGACAGAACTGCTCTGGCACGGCTGAAAAATGAAATCTTCATCGAAAATATTGCAGAGGCATAGGTCAAACACAGGCTCCCCCTCAGAGAGATTCTTGAAGGACCTATGCTGCCTGTTGCAGTGTAGGGCAGTATGGTAGCACAGTGGTTAGCACTGCCGCCTCACAGTGCGAAGGATGTGGGTTCGATTCCTGGCTTGGGTCACTCTCCATGCAGAGTTTGTACATTCTCCCCATGTCTGCATGGGTTTCCTCTGGGTGCCTCCCACAGTATGAAAGACATACTAGTTAGGTGCATCGGCCATGCTAAATTCTCCCTCAGTGTACCGGAATGGGCGCCTGGGTATGGCAACTAGGGGATTTTCACAGCAACTTCATTGCAGTGTTAATGTAAGGCTACTTGTGACACTAATAAGAAAACTTTTTGAAGGAAGGGCAAGATTGGTATTTCTTATTCTCCTCACCTCCTAGTGCTGCTGTTTCTCCTCCTCCGTAAGAATGGCCTTGAGTGGTAGGCTGGGATTCCACAAGAGCATTGCTCTGAAAGCACTCCAAAGCTGGGGGATGGAGAATGTTAAACAATGTCGAGGTGGAGTCAGCTGCAGCACCATGAGCGTGTTTAAATGTGAACAGAAATCATAGGGAAAAAGGACATCTGTGGAACCAGATAATGGCAGAGAATATATGGGGACCTTTGAAACTCCCATATGCCTCACTGTCACTTCTATTAGCTGACTGGTGAAGCAGCTGCATGTTTTAAAAAAAACACATTTGCAGTCGTGACATTAAAGTAGGAAATTTCCTGGCATTGCGATGCAAGTAACTCCTGTGGGGCTTGGTGGGTGGAATCTGAAAGCTGAGAAAAAAAGTGCGGAAACTTTCATCGAGTGCGTGAGTGGTTTAATGGTCTAAACATGATTTTCCCCACGTTTGTCTCATGCAGTAACACCAGAAACTAATGATTGCAAGGAAATCACACTCATTATTCTGTTCTTCTGTCATGTACGCTTATTTAATCAGGTAACTGCATCACAACAGCACTGAAAACAATGACAGCAGAAGTAAAAATCTGAAAGGTTAACTGAGCTGTGGGCAAGATACACTGTTCCCACACTTGACATGTCATTTTATCATTCATTGCAAGAATTATAGAGAGATGAGTTCCAGAGAGAGAGAAAAAAGGACTCCATCTGGACAATCAGATGATAAAAATCACAACCGCCAATCATAAAAAGGTTGAGAGAAAGAATCAACAAATATTGTTAATGACTTTTTGATCTGGATCAAGAAAATTCAAATTTATTTGGAGAACAAAATTATAGAACCAAATGCCCAAAAGTCAAAGTAGCATATTCTACAGTTGAGTGTTGTAATGGCTTCACTTTCCTCAGTATACAAGGGCCGCATCAATTTTTATGTCAATTTCCTTTCTCCACAAGTGGACTTATGTTGATCAAGACTGAATCAAACATTGGTATACCATTCATTGGTTTCAAATAGTATGAAATTCTAGTCACAGTTGGGGCTTTCATAAGAACATAAGAACTAGGAGCAGGAGTAGGCCATCTGGCCCTTCGAGCCTGCCCCGCCATTCAATAAGATCATGGCTGAACTGTCGTGTCTCAGTTCCACATTCCTGTCCTCTCCCCATAACCCCTAATCCCCTCTCTTATCAAAAACCCATCAACCCGCTTCTTAAAAATATTTAGCGAGGTAGCCTCCACCACTTCAACGGGCAGAGAATTCCAGAGATTCACCACCCTTTGAGTGAAGTAATTCTTCCTCAACTCCGTTCTAAACCACCCCTCCTTTATCTTGAGGCTGTGCCCCCTAGTCCTACTGTCCTTTCTGAGCGGGAAGAGTCTCTCCACCTCTATCCTAGCCATCCCATTCATCATCTTCTACGTCTCAATGAGATCTCCCCTCATTCTTCTAAACTCTAACGAGTACAAGCCTAGTTTATTCAGCCTCTCCTCATAGCTCAACCCCCTCAACTCCGGCATCACCCTCGTAAACCTCCTCTGCACTCCCTCCAAGGCCAAAATATCCTTGCGTAAGTATGGTACCCAAAACTGCACACAGTACTCCAGCTGCGGCCTCACCAATGCCCTATATAGCCGCAGCAAGACCTCCCTACTTTTATATTCAATCCCCCTCACTATGAAGGCCAGCATCCCATTCGCCTTCCTGACCACCTGCTGCACCTGCAAGCTGGGTTTTTGCGACTCACGCACAAGGACCCCGAGGTCCCTCTGCACCGTCGCCTGCTGCAGTTTTTCTCCACGTAAGTAATAATCCTTCCTACCAAAGTGGACCACCTCATACTTGCCAACATTAAATTCCATTTGCCAGTTCCTGGCCCATTCACCCAGCCTATCTAGATCCTTCTGTAGACTCTCCACACCCTCCACGCAATTTGCCGTTCCTCCAATCTTGGTGTCACCAGCAAATTTCGACACCATACACTCGGTTCCCTCCTCCAGATCATCTATATAAATGGTAAATAGCTGAGGCCCCAGCACCGACCCCGGGGCACTCCACTAGTCACCAACCGCCAATCCGAATAGCACCCATTGACCCCCACTCTCTGCCTCCTATTTGACAACCAGTCCTCTATCCACGCTAACACCCTACCCCCAACTCCATGTCCCCTGACCTTCTGCAATAACCTCTTGTAAGGTACCTTGTCAAACGCCTTCTGAAAATCAAGACCGACCACATCCACCGGCTCTCCTCTATCCACCACCCTAGACACATCCTCATAGAACTCCAGTAAATTTGTCAGACACGACTTCCCCTTAACGAAACCGTGCTGCGTCTGCTCTATCAAGCAATTCCCCTCAAGATGCCTCGCTATTTCCTTGATGATGGATTCTAACATTTTACCTACAACAGATGTTAAACTAACCGGCCTATAATTTCCCGCCTTTTGCCTGGCACCCTTCTTAAACAACGGCGTAACATTAGCCGCTTTCCAATCTTCCAGCACTTCCCCGGAATCCAGCAATGTCTGGAAAATAACCACCAAGGCATCCACTATCACCTCCGCCATTTCTTTCAGAACCCTTGGATGCATTCCATCAGGTCCTGGGGACTTGTCCACAATCAGCCCCTCCAGTCTGTCAAGCACCGCCTCTCTAGTAACAGTAATGTCACCGAGACCCTCCAGTCCTACCACCTTTCCATCTCTAACACCCGGCAAATTATTCACGTCCTCTTCCGTGAAGACCGAAACAAAAAAGTTATTCAAGACTTCAGCCATTTCCCCATCCCCTACCACTAAGTCCCCCTTCTCATCCTCTAAGGGTCCAACGTTCACCCTAGCCAGCCTCTTCCTTTTTATATACTTATAAAAACTCTTGCTATCCTTTTTTATATTAAGCGCTAGCCCAGCTTCATAGTTTCTCCTACCCTTCTTTATCAACTTCTTTGTCAATCTTTGTTGACATTTAAACCTCTCCCAATCCTCTTCTCGCCCACTACTCTTAGCTACTCTAAACGCCTCCGCTTTTAATTTAACACTTTCCTTCACCTCCTTCATTATCCACGGCTTATTACCTCTCCTCCTACGGTCCTTTTTGACCATCGGAATAAATTTCTGCTGAGCACCAAGAAAGATCCCCTTAAAGATCCTCCACTGCTCCTCAGCAGACCTACCTTCCAACGCGCTCCCCCAGTCTACATTCGCCAATTCCGCTCTCATCCTACCGTACTCCCCTCTATTCAAACAAAGGACGCGTGTCCAGGAACCCACTTTGTCCTCCTCCATCTGCATCAGAAACTCCACCATACAATGATCACTCTCCCCAAGAGGATCCTTCACCGCAAGGTCCCTAATTCTACCCGCCTCATTACGTAACACCAGATCCAAGATAGCTCGCTCCCTCATCGGCTCCAACACACACTGTTCCAGGAAGCTATCCCGGCAGCATTCCAAGAACTCCTCCTCGAGCCCACCGCGTCCAACATGGGTCGACCAATCAATATGCAGATTGAAATCCCCCATAATTACGGCTGTCCCATTCCTGCAATCCGCACTTATTTGCGCGTTAACAGCCCGCCCCACCTCCAGATCATTATTTGGGGGCCTATAGACGATACCCACCAGCGTCTTCCTCCCTTTGCTGTTCCTAATCTCTACCCACAACGATTCCACTTTCTGCTCTTTGGCTCCAATATCATCCCTTGCTACCACCCTGATGCTATCCTTAATCAGCAGAGCTACGCCCCCCACTTTTTCCTCCCGCCTATCCTTCCTAAACACTTGATACCCCTGGACATTTAGCTCCCAGTCCCTGTCACCTTGCAGCCACGTCTCTGTAATGGCCAGCAGGTCATATCCATTTGTGCTGATCTGCGCCACCAGCTCATCCACTTTATTCCGAATGCTTTGTGCATTCAGATAAAGTGCCTTCATCCCAGCCTTCACCTGGACCCTACTTCCCGGAACGCCACCAACCATACTCACGCCCCCTACTCCCTTTATTATTGGGACATCCTCGGCCTCTACCCTTACCTGTACCCTCTCCTTAACTTTAGGCCCCGTAACGTCACCTACCCTCGCACCCTCCTCCCCCCAATTAGTTTAAAGCCCTGTTTACAGTCCTCTTTACACGATTCGCCAGGACTCTGGTCCCAGCACGGTTCAGACCCACCCCATCCCACCTGAACAGGTCCCACCTACCCCAATACTGATGCCAATGCCCCATAAATTCAAACCCATTCCTCCCACGCCAATCCCTGAGCCACCCATTCACTTCCTTAATCTTATCAACCTTACTCCCGTCTGCACTCGGTTCAGGCAGTAGTCCAGAGATAACCACCTTGTCGGTTCTACTTTTTAATTCCATTCCCAGCTTTTCATACTCCCTCCCCAGATCCTCAGTTCGCATGTTGCCTATGTCGCTGGCACCCACATGAACCACAACGACCGGATTCTCACCCTCCCACTCCAGGTTCCTCTGCAGCCCAGATGTGACATCCTGGACCCGAGCACCAGGCAGACAACACACCCTTCTGTGCACTTTATCATTGTGACAAAGGACAGTGTCAATACCCTTCACCCCACTATCCCCAACTACTACTACCTTCCTTTTCACCTTCTCTTTGCCTATGTCCTGCTGCATCACTGTACCGTGTGCAGTTTGCTCACCAACCTCACCTCCCTCGTCCTCGTCCAGACTGGAAGCAAGAACCTCAAACCTGTTATGCAGTTTGAGAGGCTGAGGCCTCCTCTCCCCACCCCCCTTCCTCCTCTCAGCAGCCCCCTCTTGTTCCTGGCCCTTAGAGTTAGCCAGTCTGGGGGGGTGGATGTCACTTGCACCCCATTGACAATGGCACCCTCTCTCCCCCCGATGAGCCTCAGCGTCTGTAGCTCAGAGGCCACCTCGTCTACCTTGAGCTGGAACTCCTCCAGCAACCTGCACTTACTGCAGACGTGGTCACTAGGGAGGACCCTGGGGTCCACCAGTTCCCACATCATACAGAAACAACACATCACATGCCCCTCCATTATTCACTGTAGTAATATTGAAAATTTCAACACGAACTTACCTGGCCCTTTTTCCCCCAAGGTAGTTTTTAACAGGTAGTTTCTTATCTGTCTCTCTGCTCCTTCACTCGTCTGCTCCAGCAACAATGGAAGGCTTCACCGTGTGACCACCTGATACCTTGCTCCCCCTCAACTCCCTTCTAACCACTCCCTCAGAATTCTTAAAGCGGTAAATACATAAAGCCCACAAAAATGCTTTTAAATGATTTAAACAGTTCTACAAGGTTAGTTCTTACTACAAAGTGCTTTAAGCTTATTTAAACAGGTTTTTAACAGGTAGTTTCTTATCTGTCTCTCTGCTCCTTCACTCGTCTGCTCCAGCAACAATGGAAGGCTTCAACGTGTGACCACCTGATACCTGCTCCCCCTCAACTCCCTTCTAACCACTCCCTCAGAATTCTTAAAGCGGTAAATACAAAAAGCCCACAAAAATGCTTTTAAATGATTTAAACAGTTCTACAAGGTTAGTTCTTACTACAAAGTGCTTTAAGCTTATTTAAACAGGTTTTTAACAGGTAGTTTCTTATCTGTCTCTCTGCTTCACTCGCCTGCTCCAGCAACAATGGAAGGCTTCACCGTGCCCTTAATCTCATGATCGAAAATCCAATTGATTTAATTTTGTTTCGGAAAGTCAATCTTCATCCACGTGTGGAACGCAGGGCAATTTCAGTTGTGACTTGTGCTCTTGTGAAGGGCATTTCCCAAGCAACATGACCCAAAAGCCTATTGATTTTCAATACGCTCTTACATACACCACTTGAAACATCTACACTCGGACCCTTTAGAGATTCCACACCCTAATTTAACAAATCACCATAATGGAAGATCATTACTACTGAAGAATTTCTCAGATGAAAAGGCCTATGTCTCCAGCACTTTGAACATGCAAATAAATCTCTGTAGTCCAGAACACAGACATCTTATCCTAAACCCAGGAGATGCAAATTCCATTTTGTGGTAGGCTGGGACACATATTAAAGTTGTTCATATTATACATCAACAAAGGACTCATTTTATCCATCACTCAAGCCTCCCGGGTAAAAAAGTTAGCTTGTTCTCACATTTTATGGAAATCCAACTCTTACATTCTTGCTTGAAGGATTGCAATGACAAATTGACTATCGTACCCATGAGTTTTAGAGAAATCAAACACTACCCAAATTTGATAAAGCTTTAAAACTTAGATAATATAAATCAAGCACATCTTCAAAGCATCTTCCCTGACCAAATTGCTGTTTTGTCACTGATAAAAGCTCCAGCATATTTTTGCTGGTGTTACATAACTGCACACCATTTAACTATTGGCTGTCTTCTTGCACGATTCAGATCTATTTTTATCGCGACTTCACAGAAGTGAACAGATAATTCACTCACATCTGTTATTGTCTCAAGAACTCCTGAAGGTATCCACAGTAAATTAAGCCTTCCGAATGCGTCAAAGTCGAGGAGTCAATTAAAGATCAAAGCAAAAGAAGAAAGCTGTGGTGGTGGGAGAGGTCAATATTCATATACACAACTAAAGCCAATTATAGAAATGATGCACATCTCTCACATCTTCTGCATCAGTGATCTGGTGAAGAGTCAAACAGACTCAAATCATTTGCTCTGTTTTCACTTCCTACAGGTGCTGCCAGACCTGTTGAGTTTTTCTAGCATTCTCCATTCTTGTTTCAGATTTCAGCGTCCACAGTCATTTGCTTAGCTCACGCATTCTAGATTTTCATTTGAAATAACATGTGGACTTAAGCAAAATTGCTTGACTTTTGGAAATTCATATAGTTATACATACTACATTTCTTTTACTCATTCATGGGACTGGTGGTCTGCTGGCTGGAGCCAGCATTTGTTGCCTGTCACTAATTGCCCCGAACTGAGTGGCTTGCTCCATTTCTGATGACAGTTAAGATTCAACCACATTACTGTGAAACTGTAGGCCAGTCAAGGAGTCAAGGTGAGGATGGCAAGGATCCTTCCCCAAAAGGGCATTTGCAAACCAGGCGGTTTTTGCAACAATCAGCAATGGTTTTTTTGGGGGCCATCATTTATTCCCAGATTTTTATTGGATTCAAATTCCACCATCTGCCATGGTGGAATTCAAACCCGGGTCTGCAAAGCATTACCATGGGTCTCCAGATTACTAGTCCAGTGACAATATAAGAACAAAAGAAGTAGGTGCAGGAGTAGGCCATCTAGCCCCTCGAGTTTGCCCCGCCATTCAATAAGATCATGGCTGATCTGAAGTGGCTCAATTCCACTTTCCTGCCTTCTCCCCATACCCTTAATTCCCTTGCCTACCAAAAACCTATCTACCCGTGTCTTAAATATATTTAGCGAGGTAGCCTCCACCACTTCAACGGGCAGAGAATTCCAGAGATTCACCACCCTTTGAGTGAAGAAGTTCCTCCCCAACTCTGTTCTAAACTGCACCCCCCTTATCTTGAGGCTATGCCCTCTAGTCCTGCTGTCCTTTCTGAGCAGGAAGAATCTCTCTACCTCTACCCTATCCATCCCCTTCATTAACTTATACGTCTCTATAAGATCCCCCCTCATCCTTCTAAACTCCAACGAGTACAGACCCAGTCTATTTAGTCTCTCATCATAGTGCAACCCCCTCAACTCCAGTATCAGCCTAGTGAACCTCCTCTGCACTCCCTCCAAGGCCAAAATATCCTTGCACAAGTGCGGCGACCAAAACTGCACACAGTACTCCAGCTGCGGCCTCACCAGTGCCCTGTACAGTTGCAGCAAGACCTCCCTGCTTTCATATTCTATCCCCCTCGCTATAAAGGCCAGCATCCCATTCACCTTCTTGATCACCTGCTGCACCTGCAGACTGGGTTTTTGCGACTCATGCACAAGGACCCCCACGTCCCTCTGCACCATAGCATGCTGCAGCTTTTCGCCCTTTCAATAGTAATCCCTCCTACTATTATTCCTGCCAAAGTGGATAACCTCACACTTGCTAACATAGAACTCCATCTGCCAGGTCCTTGCCCACTCGCTCAGCCTATCCAGATCCCTCTGCAGACTTTCCACACCCTCTGCACAATTTGCTTTTCCACTCATCTTTGTGTCATCGGCAAATTTCGACACCCTACACTCAGCCCCCTCCTCCAGATCATCGATATAAATGGTAAATAGCTGAGGCCCCAGCACCGATCCCTGCGGCACTCCACTAGTTACTAACCGCCAATCAGAATAGCACCCATTGATACCAACTCTCTGCCTCCTATTAGACAACCAATCCTCTATCCACGCTAACACCTTACCCCCAACTCCATGCCCCCTAACCTTCTGAAGCAACCTTTTGTGCGGCACCTTATCAAACACCTTTTGAAAAATCGAGAAACACCACATCTACCGGTTCCCTTCCGTCTACTGCACTAGTCACGTCCTCATTGAATTCCAATAAATTTGTCAAACACGACTTCCCCTTAATGAATCCGTGCTGCATCTGCTCTATCAAACAATTCTTTTCTAGGTGCCTCGCCATTTCTTCTTTGATGACATCACTTCGCCACCACCTCCCTCATTGTGCCCAAGGTTTAATGTGTTACAATGCTCCAGTATTTAACCATGAGACATTATAAAATTGGATTACACCTGTTTCCACACAAAGATCATTACTGAAACTGTACAATACTCCCTCCCCCTCCAAAAAAATACATTCTATGATAGCATATTTATATATTTGGTCAAAGTAACTGGATTCTAGTGTGCACTGATTTAACAGATATCAGGTATGATAACAATAGGAAGCTACAACTTGTCTCAGCACCCTGTACATCAAGGAACTGGAAGTGCAGGTGTGCATTCATTGCCAAGTTAGTCAATTTGTCATTGCAATCTTTCAAGCAAGAGTGCATTAGTTGCATTTCCATAAAATGTGATTCAAGCTACATTTTTTAAGCTGGAAGGCTTGCGTGATGGGTAAAATGAGTTCTTTGCTAATGTATAACATGTACAACTGTCTATATGGAGTTTGCACATTCTCCTTGTATCTGCATAGGTTTTCTCCAGGTGCTCCGGTTTCCTCCCATAGTGCAAAGATGTTTGGATTGGATGGATTGGCCATGTTAAAATTGATCCTCAGTGTCAAGGGGACCAGCTAGGATAAATGCATGGAGTTACGGAGATATGGCCTAAGTTGGCTGTGGTCAGTCAGACCCAATAGGCTGAATGACCTCCTTCCGCACAGTAGGACTATGAATTAGAACCTACGTCTCCCAGGTTTAAGAGATGATGTCTGTGTTCTGCAAGACATCATATGTGATATTAATCTTAAGTGTATTAGAATGGCTTAACATCAAGGTTCATAAGTGGACATCACCCAAATGGAGAAAGCTGTGGATGAAACTCAAAAGGCCTGGATTTTTGTAGAGTCAGGTTGAGTTGGGAAACTTTTAAAATGGCAGGCATCACTCAAGAACCCAGGTTCAATTCCAGCCTCAGGGCACTGCCTATGTGGAGTCTGCACATTCTCCCACTGTCTGCATGGATTTCCTCTAGGTACTCCAGTTTCTTCCTACACTCCAAATACATGCGGAATAGGTTTATTGGTCAAGCTAAATTGTGTCAGAGTGTCAGAGGATTAGCAAGATAAATGTGTGGGGTGACGGGAATAGGGCCTGGGTGGGATTATTATAGTGCAGGCTCAATGGGCCGAATGACCTATTTCTGAACTGTAGGATTCCACAGTTCTATGATTACTGCCCACTCCTGTTCCCAGAGGTTTTTGCCAGCATGGGATACGCTCCCACCCTTGCTAGCTCCATTGCAATGATGGGAATGTCAATCTCCCTTGCCCCACAGTTTTGATGGAGCCAGCTTCATTTTGTTAGCAGATATGTTTTACTCCATTTCAGGAGAGCATGAACCAGTTCTGAATCAAAGATGTCACTCAATATTCCATTTGAAAAATATTGCCCCCTAACCTTCATATAAAGCTTTCAATCAATCAATCACAGCTATTATAGCAGCAATGACACAAAACCATCATCCACTGCATACCTCTTAATTCTGTGCAAATAAACACACAGGATTTGATAAACATTTTCAGAAACAATCAGCCTACTGGAAGGTAATAGAGATGCCAATGAAACAAAGCTAGCAGTCCTCTGCATGCTGTGTCAGCGTTGCCTGCAGGGGGCTGAGTCTATTATCCATTCTTGAAACTCAGCCAGGCATTCAGAGAGACCATTTGGGCAGGAAGAAAAGATGTTTGGTCATCTGTCCAAACTAATTCTGTTGACACGGCTTCCAGTAAGCCTCTTTGTGGATGCTTGGCGGAGCTCCAAGAATGGATTTTGGTGCATCCCTGCAGGCAAGGTTGATACAACTTGCCGTGGAGTGCTGGCATTTTTGATTGGCATCCTTATCACCTTGCAATAATATAATCATTCTTTGAAGATTTTTTAAATGTATTTAATTGCACAGGATTAAGAGGTGCAAACTGGATTAAAGATTTCTGTCATTGAAACTAAGGCTGATTGACACTTTTATAAGGCTGTAATACTTTTTTTAATCAAGGAGGTTTTCAAAGCATGTTTGATGATGCTGTCATTTTCCAGGAGTGTTTCAAAGACTTGCCAATGGGTCATTTGTTCTATATAGGGAGGATACTGGAAGTAGAGGATGCATAGGGGACATGGAGCTAATGGAAGGGGTAGCAAAGGGATATGGGTACATAAAAGAGCATTGAAGATGGAAGGGGGGGCATGGAGGGTGGGTGGTGAAAGGTGAGAGCCATGGGGCCTAATGGTCATGATTGCAACCGACCAATGTCCCAGTAAACAAAAATGTGGGCCTTCTAACTGGATGGGCTCACCATCCATCCACCTCCACTGCCACCTCGGGAGGTGATGGACCTGCCTCCTAACCATGCCTACCACCTGCCCATGCCCACTTCATACCCATGCTCACCTCTCCAACATATAAAGAGTGGATGCGCTCCTCAAGGATGGAAATAGAATTATGGGACTGGAAAAATGTTCGATTCCTGATACCAGTTCCCTTGATGAAAATCCAACCCTAAGTGTATTCCAGCATGAAAGCAAGGATACCTAACAAGGGGAAAACAAGAAAATTGGGGGGGGGAACCAACAGTGTTCCATTCCTTATGCAATCCTCAATTTTGAGGATTGCAAAAAAAATGTAACTTCATGACAACTCAAGCCATCCCAGATTGGTTCATTGCTACATCTACCTCTACTTGCCCTTCTGCCATTTGCTCTCACTCTTCTTCCAGCCTGAAGGTATAAAATCTCTCATTACGGTGATCTGCCAAGTGCCCTCTGCTACCTTCCCCAAGTAACTATCATTAGTGGTAGAATGTCAACACGTGTATGCTGATTGGCTACGTGCCTATTCCCAAACAAGGCAGACCCTATTTTCACCGAGTGCTCCTCCTCACAAAGCGGGAGGGGGTGGAATTATGTTCAACCTCACACTAGTCGACTGGCATCAACCAAAGTACTATATATTTGGTGGCATGGTGGGACATCGGTTAGCACTGCTGCTTCACAGAGTCAGGGTTCTGGGTTCAATTCTGGCCTCGGGTCAGTATCTGTGTGGAGTTCAATCATTCTCCCGGTGTCAGCATGGGTTTCCTCCGGGTGCTCTGGTTTCCTCACACAATCCAAAGATGTACGAGTTACGTTCACTGGCTATGCTAAATTGACTCTAGTGTTAGCAGGGTAAATACGTGGGGTTATGGGAATAGGATCTGGGTGGGATTTTGGTCAGTGCAGACTGGATGGACCGAATGACCTCCTTCTGCACTGTAGAGATTCTATAACTCTCCATGCATACTTCTTTTTTAATTTTCATTTTACAAGACATTTGTAGGAATGACTGTTTGCAGAGGAGGTTCAAAGAACTCACTGATGTTTGAAGAATATGTAATGCAAGAGAAGGTTGAAGGTTCATCATTTAAAAAAAAATGTTCTACCCACCCTACTGCCGACCACTGACTCCCAAGGGCAGTTCGTGCCGATTTTAGCTCTTTCAGTATGATAAACACTTTGCTTGTACTTCCTACACAGGCAGATCAGGTACAGTGCTAATAATTTACTTCTGTTAATTGACCGAAGTGTGCTTGTTTGCCCGAAATTGTCCCGATTGATTCCCCACTGGAATATATTTGGGGGTGGGAAATTAGTCTCTGCATAACTCCATGTTTACCGTGTTAAGAATGCAAAAGGACATTTGCTTTTGTTTGTCGGTTTTAATTTTAAACGTTGACATGTCGGGGGGTGGGGGGAGGGCGCGAGGGGTCACTATTTATAGTCAAAATGATTTGGCTGCTAAAGTTGACAAGAATATTCCCCAAAGTTGAATAATGTCAGATTCCGGAAAGAAGGAGACAGGGCCACACGGATTAAAGGGGGAGGGGGAGGGGGAGGGGGGGGGAGAGATATGGTGGAGAGAGAAGAGCCAAGCAGTTTAATAAATGGATGCTGGAGTTGTCAGACAGAAACTCCTGGTTGAAACTAAACTAGGAATTAATGCCTGTTGAATCGAGACGCGAAGCTGGAGTTAAAATCGCGACAGGACTGGCGGGGTAATCACGAAATTGCACCGTTTCGTTGGGAGGGGAGGGGGGGAGGGGGGGAGGGGGATGGCTCACACAGGCTGGCCACAGGCAGTGACTTTGTGTGGCTGGAGGGCATCTGTAACCGTTCTGAAATGATACAAGGTTTAGTGGACATGAACGCCGGGGAAATCCGGTGATACGCAACGCTGCAAAGTGTAATGTGTTGCAGAGAGAGGTTATCCTCTCTCCCTCCCGGGGAACGGTTGTTCCAGGCTATTATTGTAACGGACACTTGTAGTGGGGAGAGGGGGCAGATTTCTTTCGATTTGAACCGACACCGAGCTCACAATAATGCAGCGCAATGTGAGAGAGAGAAAAAAAACACGCCGGTGATTTTGCAAATCCTAAACCCACTCCCGGCGCATTTTTTTCTTTATTTCTTAAAATGATTCACCCAAGTTATTAGCATCTGCATAGACCAACACATCCCCCTCTCCCCCAATAGAAAAAAAGCACTCCAGCATCTTCCAGAAACTAGGCATCCCCGAGGGACCACGGGATTTAAAATTATAATGTCTCTCTTCACCTTGAAGTTGCAGTAAATACACCAAAATGTTACAGGTCTCTCTCTTGCAAAGCTCTACACTCCTAGCCTCCGGGGGCAATCATTCCTCATTCTCACACGGAATCCTCACACGTCCCAAAGATGGGTTGGGTTGGGTTGGGGAGGGAGGCAGATATTTGTGGGGGGGGGAGAGAGATGGGGGAAATTATTTTAAAAAAAGCAGATTGGAGTGCGCAAATCGGTGATTGCAATGAACTGGGATAGCTTTCTGATCAACCCCAATTAAAAAGCCGCCTCTGTGTGTAGCTGCTTCAATATTGGAAAGGAGTCCAGAACTAAATGTTAAAAAAGGGATGGATGTGGGGATCTGGAGTCAGATGGCATTTTTTTTTTCAGAAAAGGTTGTTTCACACCATTCCTGGCGGAGTGGAAGGAGCTGTTTCACAGTGCCTATAAACAAGGATGAGTTAAACATTCCCCGCAATGCAACGTAATTGCATACCAAACACCCTCTTTTCACTGCTGACGGTCTATGCAGATGATTCCAGCCAATATTTCTCGCCTGCTGTGCCCGTCACAAAAGTGGCAACTTTTTTTGCGGGGACCGCGGTCGCTGCAATTTCCGACAATGCTCACCTCCTCCCCGCCCCCCCCCCCCTCCCTTTCCCAGCTAATTTCTGGGCAAGTTGTCCCGTTGCTAAGGACGGGGAGGTGGGGGGGGGGGGGGGGCGGAAACACAAGCCCTGTATTCGAACATAGCGGAAAAGTGTTCGAGGCAAGCCTATTGCACTGATCCATCACCGGTTAGTCTCCTAAAGTAGGGCAGTGTCGGGAGAGGTTTCTCACACACACACACACACAGGGAATGGTGCGACCTTGCTCACTTATCGTGCCTTGGACACAGATCGTAACCAAAAAAAAAACAAGAGGGAAGGAGGGGAACCCAAGGATTGCCCAGGGGTCCGGAACGGGGAATCAAATAAAGTTCCACCAACACAGAGAGGAGGAGGCATGAATTGGGGAATTTGGCAGCTCCGCACCGCTTTGGGAGAGAGATGCACACACGCCAGGTTGCCCTGTCTCTATCCATCCTTCCTTCGCCTCTCTAAGATGCTTCATCCATCAACCCTTGCACAAAACCAATCCCTGAACCCCGAGCGAATAAAGTTCACTGCTTCCACAGCAGAGGGGTTTAGTTTGGGCTTAGCCACTTCCTAGAATGACACTTGGAACTCATTCTGAGTCTGCCTTTCCTAAGCGGCAATGCATTTCAGAACTAGAACAGCTACAGTTCTATGTGCTGGGGGGGAAGAAAATCAAGCCTTTGCCTTTCCACAGCCGGGCGAAGAGAAATTCCCCACTTATTCACAGGGCTGCAGTCCAAAATAGTTTTCTGGACACACAAGAGAGAGGAGAAGATTGCAGCGTTGCTACAGCAACCCGCCAGCCCGAAATACTCCCCACATTTAAAAAGAAAAGCCTCTATTAATAGATCGCGTCTATATTTTTAAACAGCGAGAAAGGAAAGCATATAATACAGGGGCCGCTGTGTGTGAATAGCGGTGCCTAACTTACCGCCGGCTGCAGCAGCCATCCAACCCAAACAGAGCAAAATCCGCCTCAAATGCATGTCCACCTTCATCATAACTGTAATCCCGAATGCACCAAGACTCGCAGAGCTCCAGCCCCTCGGTGTCGCTTTAAACCTGACAGAAGCTGCATGCATCTTGCCTCCTTGATATCTGACACAGAGGGGATCTTTAAGCCGGGGGTGGGGGGGGGGGCGGTAGTGCTGGTGGGGAGGCTTCCTCTCTCTCTCTTTCCCCCTCAATCTTATCCCTCTCTTCCCCCCCTTTCCACCGCTCAGCGCCTCGGTGTGTGCTGAGGACGTTTTTTTTAAGCAGCTGGCAGAGAGGGGAAAGAAATCCGGCGTACGATGAGCTTGCCCTCCTGCTCCAGCAGCTTCACGCATGGAATGAACCATCTCGGGGAGGGTTGCTGCGCCTTCAGCAGACGGGGTTTTATTTTTTTTCCCCGAAAAGAGAAAGACTCTGCCTTGTGTGTCACATTTTTTTTTGCAAACCTATTTTAGTCAAATCCTCTTAAATGAATTACACATGTGGCTCACTTGACAGGGAATTTCATTCAAATAGGAGGGGATAGAAGAGGAGTAATGCTTTTTGGATATGCAACACTATGGCACAGTATATTGAACTTGTGAAGTACAGAATTGTGTCAACATCTTTTCTATATCGGCTTGACATGTATTGTCCAACACATGCCTGCAACACATTTGAATCATAACTGTTTCATTTTTTAAGCGCTCATGTCTTAAATAACCATCTAAATGATTTAAACTCCACTGTTAATGCCTGCATGTATTTTTGCACACCGTGCAAATCGTTCCTCTAGTTTTTGGGTTGTTTTAAACAGCATTACCATAGGAGCATGTGGCCCTGGGTGCAACACTTTGAACAAATCCGTACCTTTATTTGAACGCGTCGCTGTAGCTTTCCTATAGATATGCATCTATATAATAAACAGAAAATGCTAGATGAACTCAGCAGGTCTCACTCAGCATTTTGAGGGAGAGAGAGAGAGAGAGCGAGATGGGGACACAGTTCATTTTATAAACTAGACTGAAGACGTTAACTCTGGTTTCTTTCCCCACAGATGCTGCCAGACCTGCCGCGTTCATCCAGCCTTTCCTGATTTTATTTCCATATTCCAGCATCTGCAGTGTTTTGCTTCCATCTGTGTATTTCAAATTTGTTTTTTATCCTTGTTTTCAGCCATCCAATCAAATAATGTTTCCCTGAGTCACAACAGTGGCAACACTTTAAACATACAATGGCTGCAAGGTCTCTGGTCAGATGCAAAGCCGATAATGAATGGTAGAATCAGGGAGACATTTAGCCCAATGGCCACTTATCAGTGATAGGAAACTTCATAATGCCTTCCATACATTATATCCATGGGCTCTACTTTATGACCATGTTGCTGAGGGGTTGGAGCGAGAAAATGGGATGAGCTATCACTGACGTGAAAATTCGGCGGAGCGGAAAATTCTGCTACCAAAAAAAAATCAATTCTGTCACCTTAGCAAAAATGAGCTGTTCCCTTTTTTCGTGCGTGAGATTGTAGAGTGAAGGAGGTTTTATGACTTTTGTGCAGCTTTGACAAAGGGTCACCTAGACTCGAAACGTCAGCTCTTTTCTCTCCTTACAGATGCTGCCAGACCCGCTGAGATTTTCCAGCATTTTCTCTTTTGATTTCAGATTCCAGCATCCACAGTAATTTGCTTTCATCAGGGATGTCTCACAAAACCTCCCAACCTCAGAACCAGAATTCCAAGTCCCACTCCAAGACTCATTGTTTAAAGTTTATTTATTAGTGTCACATTAACATTACAATGAAGTTACTGTGAAAGTTCCCTAGTCATCATATTCTGGAATCTGTTTGGGTACACTGAGGAAGAATTTAACGTGGCCAATGCATCCAACCAGCACAGATGATTTCAGACCGTGGGAGGAATCCAGAGCACCCGGAAGAAACTCATGCAGACAAATGGAGAACGAGCAAACTCTGCACAGTGACCCAAGCTGGGAATCAAACCCAGGTCCCTGGTGCTGTGAGGCAGCAGTGCTACCCTTGTGCCACCATGCCACGGCCAAAGAAAGCATTGTACATTCTCCCAACATACTACAACAAGGGTGGGAAGAATGGGAGAGATTATTGGTCAGTCTTCTACTATCACTATCCATAGCTCCAGGCTGGAACATACATGCAAAATGTCTTTTGCCACAACAGCCTCACGTCCTTGAAGAACCAGTTACCTCAGTTAGCTGGATGGCCAGTGTGGATTAGATTTGTGCCAAGAGCAGAGGGCTCCATCTCCAGTCCAACTGTGGTGCATTCATAACCTGCCTCCTTGTCCCACCTGTGGTGTCGGTTATGGCACAGTGCGTCAGATCTGCTTTGGGGGCAAAGAACTGAAGATGAAAATACTGAAGGGTATATCTGTTCATGGAATTTTTTGGTGGGGGGAAGAGGGCAGCAACAGAATTTTGGTTCAGATGAAAAGTCATCAACATAAGATATTAATACTTTCTCTCCACAAATGCTGCCTATTTGTAACAATCTTCTGATTTTATTTCAGATTTCCAACATCTGCAGTATGTTGCTTTTCAATTCGTACATACTTTTGTAGCTCTTTTGTCAGAAGGTGATAGTTTGAAGAAAACAGCTATGAAGTTAACTTATTCTTGATTATGAAAGATGGGGTTTTTCAGGATAGCATTCCTTTTTTCTCTTGTGATAAAGCTCACTATACTAATGGAAAGATTACCAACAACTGGTGAATTATAAAGCATAGTAATTCTTTGTAATTAACCTATATTTTAATATTTATTGGAGCATTGGTGGGAGGCACAATCCAGCTTTAATTTCAGCTGGTGGAGTTTGCACGTTCTGTGTCTGCATATTTCCTCTGGGTATGCAGGTTTCTTCCCACACTCCAAAGATATGCAGGTTAGGTGGATTGACCATGCCTGATTGCCCCTTAGTGTCTTAAAATGTGTAGATTAGGTGGATTAGCCATGGTAACTGTGTGGAGTTGCAGGTATAGAGTGGGGGAGAGGGCCTGGGTAAGATACTCTGTCAGAGCGTCAGTGCAAATTCGATGGGCTGAATGGCCTTTTCTGCACTGTAGGGATTCTATCATGCAAAGTTTTTGATGATACCAAATGTTACTGCCCCATGTGTTGCACATCCACTATTTCCAAATCTAGTATAACAGTTAACCAGTTAAAGGCAGCTGTAAACAACTATTTACTTGCTCCATTCACTCTATTCCATCTTATTTAAAAGTTCAGCATTGTTCACTTTTTCATTAACCAATCCTGGGTTTGATGTAGTTTTGATCAGTATGCAACAATTAATCTTAATACGTGTAACCACAGTGATGTTAATGACAATATGCATGTATGTATTTGTTTTGATCTAGAACATAATTCACTTTGAAAATGCTTTCAGAAGGTATAATCAGCGAAAGGCAGATGCTGATGTGAAGGAGGAGATACTTCCAAGGCAGGACCAAACATTTTGTTAAAACTATGATTGTTCCTGTGGATCTAAATGGAGGGAAAAGAGTTGGATAGGTGAGACTGGTTAAGGGAGAGTTCTAGATTGTGCATGGTTGATGTCACAACCACTAATGGCTGGGTGCAAAGAGTGAAAGATGCATAAAATGATAGAGTTAGATAAGAGAGTCTTGGGTGTGGGGGGTGGGGCAGAATGTTAAGGCTGAAAATCATTTCACAAATGGGAAGGGGTGAGGCCATAAAATATATTTAAAGATTACTTGAGTTAAAGTTTACATTGTGGAGAATGGCAGTCTAGTCAGGAAAGCATTGGAAGAGTTGAACATTAAAGTTACAAAAAAGGATCAGAACCTCAGCAGCAAATGAGCAAAGAACAGGGTCGGAGGTAGACAATATGAAGATGGAAGTAAACAATATTTCTGGTGGAGCTTTTTATCTATTTCTATCATGATTTATGCATTGCAATGGGGAGATAGAAATAAATACGCTATCACAACCCCAATGGGGAAACTAGATCAAATTAACCAAACTTACCACTCATGTTACTGTGCAGTCTGGACTTGGAGATGGTATTTGTCACAGGCCACAAGGTTTTATAATTCGCTGGTCTGGTTAGCTTTGTCAAGAATAACATTACTGATTGCTGGCAAACCATCTGGCTTCTGAGTACTGGTAGCTGCAAATTGGAACCCAAGGAGAAACCGCTTGTCACTTTTTATCCTCTGGATTCAGCAATTTCCTGTCTTATTTAAAAGCCAGGCAATACATTGTCATCTGGGTTTTAACTTTTAAAAGTAATCACTGAACCACTGTGGTCAGTTAACTTCTGATCTCCATTTCTTTCAGTGGCTGCAAGTGTTGTTTTTAATGTCCAAGTCTTTGAAAAATGTTTTAAGCAATAAAACATCCAAATCATCCTGCAAAACAATTGTATTCACATCATCATGTTTAAATCCAGGATGGTTTAACTTTGGATTCTTTGTTGTAATTTTACTCTTGAACTTGTGTTTCCAGGAGACATGAGTTTAACAATGCCTCCATTTTTGTGCAAGGAGCCATTCTTCTGTCAAGTAAACTCCTCTTCAATTGTTTTAAGAACTCCATTCAGGTTATGTCAATGTTCAGCTCAGAAAACATGTTTTCCCTTTACACAAGTTTCACAAATGTTCTTGATTTCTTTTTGCATTTCTTCCTCTCATAGAATGGAGCTTGCACTCAAAGAAAAGTGAATGTCCCTTTGTTTCAGTTTCAAGTCTCAAAAGACTTTGACAACTATTGGAGACAGAAATACCTTATTCACAACCAAGTAATTTCCAAAAAAGAAATGTACACCATCAATAGGAAAATTATGTACAACAGTGACAATGACAGAAATGTAAATTAAGACACATTTTAAATTAACCTTATACAAAAGGCACTGGTAGATAAATAACTCCAGTCAATCCCCCAAACATTTTTAACTTGGCATTCGTCAAATTATCTGGTGGGAAGTCCATGTCATTGGCATCATCAGTGACTATATCACCCCACATCCCTAAGGATATCAATTTATCTGTTTTACTGGACAAAAGTGAGGACATTTTAACATCAAACATAAAAAAATCCAATAATTTTCTGTATTCCTGATTCATTTGATAAGTAAGCATAGGAGAAACTTCTTGTCCTAAGTTTGGTCCACTACGGAGGAGCACTGTGCAGCTGTATTAATTTTATGGACTTGCTTTTTAATTTTCAACATTCAGCCTTCATGTGTTCTTTCTTGCATAAGAAAGTAATGAGCTTACCCTTTTGAACTGAACCTGACCTCCGTACTTTCATTTCTATTAATCAAGAAAAGCCAAGTCTTTATTTTTTGCACCTTTCTCAAAGGGCCTGACCTTGGCTCATTATCAACCTTCCTCTCATTCCAATTTGCTCCAGAAGACTGTAAAATGGGGACTGTTATCAATTACCTTGAGTTATCATTGAATTATAGAATCCCACAGTGCAGGAAGCAGCCATTCGGCCCATTGAGTCTGCACCGACTCTGATGGAGCATTTTACCCAGGCTCGATCTCTGCAACCTCACGAGTTTACCCCACAAATCCCCCTAATCTACACATCTTGGGATACAATGGCCAATGAACGTAACATCCACATCTTTTGACTATGAGACAAAACTGGAGCACCCAGAGGAAACCCATGTAGACAGAGACAGAATGTGCAAACTCCACATCGACAGTCACCCAAGGCCAGAATGGAACCCAGGCCCCCGGCACTGTGAAGTAGCAGTGCCAACCACTGTGCCAGCATGTCATACAAACTTGTAATCATCCATAAGGCTTTCCTTATCTTATAAATTTTGTTGTCTTCTAGGTGAGATGTTAACCCCAAAAGGGACATTATTTTTGAATTCCTTCACCAACATCAAAACACTTAAGGTTATCCATGTCTTTTGCACCTTCATTGGCCTACACCATCTGTCAATCGTTTCCTTTTCTCTGGTAAATGCTACATAGAAATTTGAGAAGAAAATGGGCCAGACCTAAATATTTGCCCAAAGGCTTCTGTCCTCATGTTGGAAGTGAGAATTGATTATAACAGCCTTTATTTCCTCATAATCCACAACTGCTCTGCTGAAGTAAGTGGGTACCCCTAAGCCTTCCTCCCCAAACTACTTCTTAGGTCCACAGCCCACCATTGTTTGGCCAGTTCTGATCTGTGACAATTGCAGGTTCCACACAACTTTTTCAAGGAAAAAAGTCTTTCTCATTGCACTGCTTCCAGATCAAAGGTCATTGTAACATGGAATAGCTTTAATCACCATCTATGCTTAAATCAAGAGTATTTTCTATATCTCAGCTTGCACAGTCTTAAGTTGTTGTTGATGGTTTAACACATACATTACATGAATTGAACTTTACATATTCATGTATTTAATGACATGCCGAAAGGCTGTTGGAGTTGAGCAGTATTTTCATTGGTGTGGTCTATTTGGTAAAGCACTAAAACTTAAAAACTCCTGTTAAGTTCATGACAATGCTGACAATTTTTATTTAAAGAACTACCTATTTGCAAAGTAGATCAGATTTCTTTGCATTAAACATAATAATTTAATCAAATTAACCTGCTGAGTTTTTTCCCCCTTTCTTAATTTTGTTCCCCTACTCTCCTATAGGTGCTGACTTTTACTGTAGCGCAGTTGGACAGACAGTTCAATTTTGGTACCTGCTCCAAGTTAAATAATAACCATGGGTGAACTTTGACAGGAACAGTGACTTTTACTAAAGTGGAGTGACATGTCCTTTGAAAATAATTTTCCCAAATAACTTTCCCAAAAAACATTAATCATGGTAGAATTGGGGAAGTGGAAGTGATGCACCATGTTCCCAAATTGTCTTAGAATAGTTTATATGTTGATGTGTGTCAATATTGTTGCAGACTCACTATCATTTCTGTCATTTGTTATCTCAAAGGATAATCATGGAATATGTTGAAATGAGAGTTGCATAGAACTTAAAGCACAGAATCAAGTTGTTGAACCGAGCTAGTGCTCATACTGCACACATACCTCCTCCCACTCTACTTAATCAAACTCATCGAAAGGGGCTCAATGTTAAACAGATATTTAAGTATTTTACAATGGCGAAGTATCGTGGATGTTGAAATCTGAAATAAAAACAAAATTCCAGGGATTGTTCTGATGAAGGGTGACTAACCACTGGCACAGTGGTTAGTACCAGGGACCTGATTTCAATTCTGGCTTCGGGCCACTGCTTGTTTGGGAGTTTGCATATTCTCCTGGTGTCTGTGTGAGTTTCCTCGGGTGCTGTGGTTTCCTCCCTCAAGATAGTTTGGCTAGGCTAAATTGGCCCTAGTGTCAAAGGATTAGCAGGGTAAATATGTGGGATTGTGGGAATAGGGCCTGGGTGGAATTGTAGTCAATGCAGACTCGATGGGCTGAATGGCCTCATAAGAACATAAGAAATAGGAGCAGGAGTAGGCCACCTCGCCCCTCGAGCCTGCCCCGCCATTCAATAAGATCATGGCTGATCTGTCGTGGCTCAGTTCCATATTCCCGCCCTCTCCCCATAACCCTTAATCCCCTTGCCTATCAAAATCCTATCAACCCGCGCCTTAAAAATATTGAGCGAGGCAGCCTCCACCACTTCAACGGGCAGAGAATTCCAGAGATTCACCACCCTTTGAGTGAAGAGGTTCCTCCTCAACTCCGTTCTAAACCACCCCCCCTTTATCTTGAGGCTGTGCCCTCTTGTCCTACTGTCCTTTCTGAGCGGGAAGAGCCTCTCCACCTCTATCCTATCCATCCCATTCAACATCTTATACGTCTCAATGAGATCTCCCCTCATTCTTCTAAACTCTAACGAGTACAAGCCTAGTTTATTCAGCCTCTCCTCATAGCTCAATCCCCTCAACTCCGGCATCAGCCTAGTAAACCTCCTCTGCACTCCCTCCAAGGCCAAAATATCCTTGCGTAAGTGCGGCGACCAAAACTGCACACAGTACTCCAGCTGCGGCCTCACCAATGCCCTATATAGCCGCAGCAAGACCTCCCTACTTTTATATTCAATCCCCCTTGCTATGAAGGCCAGCATCCCATTTGCCTTCCTGACCATCTGCTGCACCTGCAGGCTGGGTTTTTGTGACTCATGCACAAGGACCCCGAGGTCCCTCTGCACCGTCGCCTGCTGCAGTTTTTCGCCACGTATTCTGCACAGTAGGGAATTCTCTCAAACGCTAACCGTTTCTCTCCCTGTAGATGCTACTAGGCCTGCTTAGCATTTTCCATCATCATTGCCAGTATTTTAGCTTTCTATAAATATTGAAAAAATGGCCTAGATGGTAGAGTCTCATTTTCCCCGATCTGAAGTATTGGTGGAGAACACATCTCTGCTGACTCCCAGTGCCCTGCTGGCATTTCACACTTGAATGAGCACCAAGAGGCTGCAGGTGGGACTTCCACTTCTCACTTAGGAGTAAGTTCTACCTTTGAGCGCCGCCACCCAATCTGCCTGGCCATCAGCTCCCCAATTCCTACCGTGGCAGGAGCTGCAGAGGTCTGAAGCAGGAATGTCTGAGACTAAGTCCCAAGACTGGAGTACAAGATAAGGTTAAGACATTGTAGGGTGAGGAGCATAAGGAAATGTTGGATGTGGGGGAGGAGCATGGGGAAAGGGGGAGGGAAGGAAGGGAGGGGGAGGTTTGGCTGGTGCAAAGAGGGTGATCGTAGAGCCAGGGGAAAGAATGTCAGACAGTGGACGGAGAGAGGGGTGGGGGGGGGGGGGGAAGAAGAGATCCAACAGCCACCAGTCCTGAAGAAAGGATGGGGTGTACCTGCACTCAGAAGGGGGCTTCTGATGGAATTGCCTCCCACTGCCCAAGATGTAGGCCCAATATTTTCCTGGCTTTCCTCAAATTAGGCAAATCCTTCCACCAGTCTAAAAATTGAGGCTGACTGGGAAATGGCCCTCAAGTTGCCATTAATAAACTAATCGAGAGTCACAATTGGGGCAAAGGCAGACTTCCCCTCTGAGGCCTTGTCTGCCCCAGCATAAAAATCACTGCATGGTCGGGGCAGACAGGAACCCAGAGGGAATCCTGGTCCTTCAATCTCATGCTCCACTCTGTCTAAAATCTTGCCTGCAAGGGAGCATGAAATTCTGGGCATTGTTTCAGGACAAGCACAAATGCAAGTTTAATGGTATATTCTCATCTTGTAGCTTTGTGTTTGACAAGAGAGATCCATAATTTTCTGGAATGTAATACAGAATGTTTGTTACTTATAAAACAGTAAAGTTTCAAGCAAGGTTATATCATTAGCTATGTATGACATGGAGACCAACATCATGTCAATAATATGCAAACAATTGGCCTTAAATCCCTTCGGCAGGTCACATTGAACAATTTACTTATAACAAGAAATCTTGAAGATGCCAATTAATACACTGAAAATTGCAACACTACCTGTGGGTATATTTGCAGGATTCTGACAATATGCCAGGACAGGCGGCTGTGGTATTGTCTCTTTAATTTTAAATCCTATCTCCTCCCACAAAACTGTAGAAGGATGTCTTATTAAATTGTTTCTAGTGGGATAAGTTTGCAAAACTTGTGCTAGGTAGACTGCACAATCCATACAGAATGGGCATGACTGAGAATTTATGAGAACTGTAGTGAGACTACTCGGAATCACTCTCTGATCTTGCGCAGGTTTTCAATCCACCTGTTATCTGCAGTGTGGTATAATGGCCAGAAGCCAATGGGCAACATGTGACTAGAGAGAACTGCTTTCTTCTGATTTAGGAGAAAATTCTATTGGATTCCACTCTCACACTCTGGCAATGTTAACTGTGTTCTCAATTTCAATCACATTTGATTTTGCTCCCCCCCCCCACCCAATGAAAAATATAAATTCAAACAATCCTTTATTTTTCTGGATTCCTTGATTTCTGTTTAATCACACTTCCTGATTCACTTTTTTCTATTACCTCAGGATTGGCCTACTTTTCTGATCTTCAGAACCCTTTTCCATTATGGATCAGTCTTACGCAAGTTTCTTTTTCAACATTCTTTAGTTGTAACTTATTATTCTTTCAAAGAATATCAAAAGCAGATAGTTCAGTATTCTGCCTGATTATCAAACCATATACAAAACTGTGGATGAGCTCCTTTGATACTTGCGCCCTGTGTCGAACCACCTTTTCCTCTCCAAGTCCTTGGATGTTCTGCCACTTGTCAAACCCATTTTTCAGGGAACTCCACGGACAAATCTGTCCAATTAGGTTACTGCCTCTGCAACAATAGTGAAATAGTTCTTACCAAAGCCACAAACGACATCTGACATGTCAGAGGTGAACTGTCCCTCCTCATCCTTTTTAACATGGCTGATCACACTCTTCTTGCGCGGGCAGCACAGTGATTAGCACTGCTGCCTCACAGCGTCAGGGGCCCAGGTTCAATTCTGGCCTCTGGTTAACTGTCTGTGTGGAGTCTGCACATTCTCCCCATATCTGTGTGGGTTTTCTCTGGGTGCTCCGATATCGTCTCACAGTCCAAAGATACATGGGTTAGGTAGATTGGTCATGCTAAATTGCCCCTTAGTGTCAAGGGAATGAGCGGGGCAGTTTAGAACGGAGTTGAGGAAGAACTTCTTCACTCAAAGGATGGTGAATCTCTGGAATTCTCTGCCCGTTGAGGTGGTGGAGGCTGCCTTGCTAAATATTTTTAAGACGCGGGTTGATGGGTTTTTGATAAGCGAGGGGATTAAGGGTTATGGGGAGAGGGCGGGAATGTGGAACTGAGCCACGACAGATCAGCCATGATCTTATCGAATGGCGGGGCAGGCTCGAAGGGCTAGATGGCCTACTCCTGCTCCTATTTCTTATGTTCTTATGTTCTTAAGTACATGGGCTTGGGAAGGATTGTCGTCAGTGCAGGCTTGATGGCTCGAATGGCCTCCATCTGCACTGTAGAGTTCTATGATTCCAATATCTCTTCACTGTTGCCCAGCCGGGTGGGGATTGCACTCAGACAGTCCCATTCTTATCCAGCCAGTTCTTCCCCCGGGAACCCCTGAATGGTCTTCACTCCCCACTCCAACGTTACCTCTGGCATCTCCCAGCCATCAATTTCTACCCCCCTCCACCTACACCACAGAAATTTTTCATCTGCATGTTGCCTTTCCATGACATTTAAAAATGCAGCATCAATTTCCATGATGCAGTGATGACATCCAATTCTGCCTCAACACCAGCTCTCTCACCTTCTCTGCACTGCCTCAGGCTGACTGCACAACATCCAGTACTGGCTGAGCAGAAATGTCCACCAATTAGATAATGAAAAGACACAAAGTTCATTTCTGAGTCAATAACTCCAGCCCTTGTCCTGGCTGTTGTCTAGAGCAGAATCAGATTGCTTCACAACCTTGGTGCCATTTTTGACCCTGGCATGAACATCTTCACCACAGAGCTATGCAATCCCTTTGGTCTATCCATTTCCACATCTGTATCATCACCAAACACAGTTCTTTTGCTGAGATCCTCGCCCATGCTTTTGTAACCTCTGGAACATGATCATTTCATCACACTCCTGACCAGTCTCACATTTTGCTCTCTGTAAATCTGAGATCATCCAAAACTCTACCTCCCATGTCTTAACTTGCACAAGATTCTGTCCATCCATCACCCCTAAGCTTGTTGATCTGCACTCTGTCTCCTGGCTAACAAACTTTTAAGATTCTCACCCTCTCTCCATCCCCTTGTCCGTCCCTCTCTCTGCAATCTCCTCCAGCCGTACAACCCTCACGTCTGTCCTCCTCCAAATCTGACCTGTTGAAAATTCTCATTTTAATGGCTGCCCCAGTGGCTTCAGTCAGCTAGAATTCCCTCCCGAGACCTCTCTTCTTTCATTGTCTAAGATACATCTCTAGCATCTGTCCTAATTTGTTTGTTGTTTCTCTGTGCGCTGTAAGGTGGGTTTTTAATCCATTTTTGTCCCCTCTCCGACCAGAGGCTGGATAGCTTGAGGGGCACCATTCTGCATCAAGCGTGACTGAACAGTGGTCTCTCTTACCACCTACCATTGCTGTGTGTTGGAAGGATTGCACAGGTTGACAGTCAACCTGTTTGCTTGCATTATGAACACACTTTTGTTGGCCATTTGGCACAGCACTGCTGCTTCTCAGTGCCAGCGACCCATGTTCGATTCCTGGCTTGGGTCACCGTCTGTGTGGAATCTGCACATTCTTCCAGTGTCAGTGTGGGTTTCTTCCAGGTGCTCCAGTTTCCTCTCTCAGTCCAAAAGACATGCTGGTAAGTGCATTGGCCACACTAACCTTTCCCCCAGTGTACCCTTACAGGCACCAGAGTGGAGCGACTAGGGGATTTTCACAGTAACTTCATTGCAGTGTTAATGTCAGCCTACCCTGTGACATTAATAAATATAAAATAAACTCAAGTCGGTTGGGACTGGAACCCCAGACCTTCCGGCGAACAGGCAGGAGCGTAAACCCACTGCACCACAACATCCCCACCTCCTTCATTTACTCCATGTCAATGCTCCTGTGTGTTATACTTTGAGGTTTGACCTAGTTGTAGGCGCTATATAAATACAAGTTCTTGGATGTGTGCGCGCGCTTACAAAAGTTGCATTATATTGCAGTTGGTACGGCAGTCCCAATATTTTTGTTAAGGAAATCGGGAAAAAAAGGCTCGGTTTCGAAAAATCAAACCGAGGAAAAAACCTCTTCCCACCTGAGCATTTCATTATGCAAAGTGCATTTAGTGATTTTACAACCTCTGTCCTCGAGCGCCTCTATTTAAAAGCACGTGTGCCTGATATGTTTAATATGATATTTTAAAATATCAACAACAGAAGATTCCTGTTGGGGGCACGGGCTTTGAAGAGAGAGAGAGAGAGAGAGAGCGAAAGAACTTCGGAGACCACCCAAACTGGAATGGGCTGAATCCTGTAACATACTTGCCACCTACAGGCGTCTATCTGCAACACAACACCATATATATATTCCAGGGAAATGACTTTTCGAATGAGCAGCTTGAACATGTCTGTGCGTGACTGAAAATGAACAATTCGGAAAGGATCTTTTAGATCTTGGCACATAATCACCAGTCAAGTTTAAAACACTTAACAGCAGTTCCCAGTGTGTAACCATGAAGGGAGGGGTTATTTTAGATGTCTATATGGGGGCACTTCGTGAAATTTCAAACGAAATGCACTTGTGGAGTGCAGCAACTCTCGGTCTCTGCAGCAGCATCGAAACTCACGGCGAGGTGGTCACACTGAGAAATAAATACCTCTTGTGATCTGGCCACACGGCAGCTCCGAACAAGCCAGAAGATGCAGCGCCATGAAAATAACTAATTCAGAGAGAGCTTATCAGTGGAAAAATGCTCCATTTCAAACCTTACTATTTGTATTCTGAAATAAAATAAATTGTATATTGCACATAGGTAAATTGGCATTGGGAAAATGCTGGGAAATCTCAGGACGTCTGGCAGTATCTGTATGGAGAGAAAAGAGCTGATCCAGATGACTCTCAAAGCTTTGACAAAGGGTCACCTGTACTCAAAACGTCAGCTCTTTTCTCTCCATGTAGACGCTGCCAGACCTCCTGAGATTTCCCAGCATTTTATCTTTTGGTTTCAGATTCCAACATCCACAGTAATTTGCTTTTATTTAAATTGGCATTGGGGTTTCCTCCTCCACCCCCCCACTCCCTTTGCCCAGGTCCAGAGTGGGCTGTGGTTATTCCAGCTACCTCAGTCAATAGTATGCAGCTTAGCGTCAACCAATGTAAGGAAACACGGCAGCTCCTGTAAACCCATATTGTTGAGTTGGACACCAAAGAGGCTGGAAGGTGTTTCACCAGGATCAATGTTTCAACTCCTGATGACTCTTTCTCAAAAGAATTGATAAAGGGTTATCTGAACTCGAAACATCAGCTCTTTTCTCTCCATATAGATGTTGTCAGACCACCTGAGATTTTCCAACATTTTATCTTTTGGTTTCAGATTCCAGCATCCACAGTAATTTGCTTTTTATATAAATTGGCATTGGGGTTTTCTCCCCCACCCCCACTCCCCTTGCCCAGTCCAGAGTGGGCTGTGGTTATTCCAGCTACCTCAGTCACTAGTGTGTAGCTTAGTGTCAACCAACGCAAAAAAAAACACCAAACATATGGCAGCTCCTGTAAACCTATATTGTTGAGTTGGACACCAAAGAGGCTGGAGGGTGTTTCACCAGGAGCGATCACATTTTAAAATGAAAAACATGAAAACAGTTTGCAACCCGAGGACACAGTAAGAAGTCTCACACCAGGTGAAAGTCCAAACAGGTTTATTTGGAATCACGAGCTTTTGGAATGCTGAACCTTCATTAGTTGGGTCATTCACCTGATGATGGAGCACATAGTTTGAAATAAAATGCCAACCAATGCTAACATTTTTCACAAAGAAAACATTTTTTTTGTGAACAAATGATAACAGATAGGAAACAGTGTAACATGGATTTAGAAATGACATGGCCAACATGTTTTCTCCCAATTCCTGCACTTTGAGAATTGACCTACACAACTGCGCCTTTGGGAGGTTTATCCTGTTCTTGGCCTGAAGACTGACACATTCATTCTTGGGGAGGCAGTGGCATAGTGATTAACACTGCTGCCTCACAGTGTCAGGGAAGACACTAAGGTCAATTTAGCATGGCCAATTCATTTAACATGCATATCTTTGGACTGTGGGAGGAAGCTCGGAGGAAACAAACACAGACACGGGGAGAATGTGAAAACTCCACACAGTCACCCAAGGCCAGAATTGAACTCGGGATTCCTGGCTGTGAGACAGCAGTGCTAACTATTGTGCCAACCCCACTTATATATTTTTTTAGAAATCTGACAATTCTGGTTATCAGGAATACAGCAAGATTTGTTTTATTTGTTCATGGGATATGGGTATCACTGGCTGGGCCAGCTTTTATTGCCCATACCGGAGGCCATTTAAGAGTCAACCACATTACTGTGGATCTGGAGTCACATGTAGGCCTGGTCAGGTAAGGATGGCAGACTTCCTTCCCTGAAGGACATTAATGAACTAGGTGGGTTTATATGACAATTGGCAATAGTTTCATGGATATCATCAAACTTTTAATTTTAGATTTTTGTTGAATTCAAATTTTGCCATCTGCTGTGATGGGGTTCAAATCCAGATCTCTCGGGCATTCCTGTGGGCCTCCGGATTACTAGTCTAATGACATAGATTCATTAGATTCCCTACAGTACAAAAGGAGGCCATTCGGCCCATCTCACATATTTACCCTGCTAATCCCCCTCTGTCACTAGTGTCAATTTAGCACAGCCAGTCTACCTAACGCACACATCTTTAGGCTGTGGGAGGAAACTCCCGCAGATGTGGGGAGAAAGTGCAAACTGCACACAGTGTCCCGAGGCCAGAATTGAACCTGGGTCCCTGATGCTGTGAGGCTGCAGTGCTAACAACTACGCCACTGCCTCCCCAAGAATAAATGTGTCAGTCTTCGGGCCGAGAACAGGATAAACCTCCCAAAGACACAAACAGTTGTGTAGGCCAATTCTCAAGGTGCAGGAATTGAGAGAAAACATGTTGGCCGTGTCATTTCTAAATCCACTATTACACTGTTTCCTATCTATTATCATTTGTTCACAAAAAAAATGTTTTCTTTAAATGAAAAGTGTTGGTGCTGGTTGGCATTTTGTTTCAAACTATGTGGTATTTTGAATCATTAGTTCTTAAGCATAGTTACAACTTTATTATGTAATGGTTTATTTCATTTAAGCCTCTTAAAATGTGAATTATAAAGACCTTACTTACTTCAGACTGGGGAATGGTATACAGAGGAAAGACTGGTTTTCTTTGATTTATATTTATAACCTAGATCTGAGTGTACAGGCAGAATTTCAAAATTTGAAGGTGATTCAAGATTTGGAACTACTGTGATCTATGAGGAGGGTAGTGATAGACCTCAAGGAGGATATAGGCAGCTTGGTGAAATGGACAGACATGCAGCAGATTAAACTTCATGTAGAGAAGTGTGAAGTGATAGATTTTGGTCAGAAGAACAATTATACGTGACACAAAATTCTAAAGGGAACGCAGGAGCAGAAAGACCTGGGTATATATGTGCATAAATCATTGAAGGTGGCAAAGCAGGTTGAGAAAGTAGTTAATACGTTATATTGAAACCTGGGCTTTATAAATAAGGGAAACCGAGTATGAAGGCAAGTTAGTTATGAACCGAGATAAAACACTGGTCGAGTCTCAAAAGCAAAAGGCTTTAACAAGAGTAAAGATTTACAGGAATGGTTCTGAGGCTGAGGGACTTCAGTTGCGTGAATAGACTGGTGAAACAGGCACTGTTCTCCTGGGAGATGAGAAAGCTGAGAGGGGATTTATTATGTGTTCACAATCATGGAGGGGTCTAGAGAGTATAAATGGGGAAAAACTATTCCCATCAGCAGGCTGAGAACCTGAAGGTAATTCAAAAACAACCAGAGTCGACATAAGGCAAAACCTCTATGCAACAGATAACTTGGATCCGGAATGCACTGCTGAGTGTGTGGCGGAGACACAGTCAGTTGTTTTCAACAAAGTACGAGATAATTATCTGAAGAAAGATTTTACTGAGCTACGGGAAAAGGGACTAGCTGAATTGCAAACTAATGTAAAGATAATGCATTGATTGGCCTCCTTCTGTGCTGGAACCATGCCATGACTCTAGTGTAGATACATTCGAGAAAGTTGATCAACACGTGAGAAGAAAGACAGTGAAGATTACCCTGGTAGTGAGATTAAAAAGTGTGAGAGGAGGTTTTGTGGAACACCGACATAGATGAGGTCGATCAATTGGCCTGTTCTTGCACTGTAAATTCCACGTGAAGCTATGTATAGCATTTCACGTCCTCAGGCTATCATAGCCTAGGTATTAATGTTCAGCAAGCAAATGTAGTGGAATTTTGAGGATATTGTTGTGGCTTTAGATCCTGGAAAGGTTGAGCTTCAAAGCCTTGGGATGTTTGTGTATGAGAAAGCTGAGCACAGGGAGTTGTAAAATACGTATTTTAAAAGGTAAGGAGGGGGTACTAAAGGATTACTGCTCTTGCTCTAAAAAGTGACTCAGAGGCATTCAGCAGCAGCAACATCTTAGCCTTCCCTCCGCTACCTCTTGACCACCCCAAGCTCCAGGTTCACAGACAGACCACAAATCCAGACATTCCAGTCAACTCTTACCATCAAGCCTGGACTCAAAATCCACAAGCTCATGGCCAATAGGGTAGGTTTGCCCATACATAGAGACAGAAGTAGAATTCAATTGATATAGTCTCTATGTTGACTACTTCTTGCATCCCATTCAGGCAGCCCCACGTGGTTCAGAGGGGATTTGCATTCAGTGCTATCAAATGAGCCAAATACCCCTGCAAATATTACTCCTGGAAACAAGTAGCTTCAATATTGGAGGAAGTGAGAGTTCAAATCAACACCCATCTTCCAGAATAAAAATCTAGTCAGGCAATTAATGGAATAGATGCACATCAGTGGAAAGAAAAATCAAGTGGAGTTTCATGAGGATGACCAATTAGTATGGAGATCACAATCCAGCCTTTAAATAGGAGATGCCAGAGGTAAAATTGGAGGCATTGGAAGCTGGGGCCTGGGTTACAGAAATGCCAATGACTTTGCCTGGTTACTAGTTTCTGGGACTGTTGGACAGGCTTTGTTCGTAACAGGAAGAGAGCATTGTTCTATTGTCTGGCATGTGAGTTGAGTGAAGCAAGGGTACGTTAGCCATTTGCACTATATGTACCACCTGTAAACATGGTGAATAGTTCCCATACAATACTTGAATGATGCATCCCTTTATTTTAACCTTTTATGCAAATTTACACTATAACTACTTTTTAAATAAAATAATTCAGTATTGCTAATGATGAATACAAACAATGCTATCATTCAGTTATGCCATATCATAAGGATGAATAAATTTTGGATGGTAACTAAGAAATTTGGAAGTAGATAAGATCAAGATTTTCCACGCTCACGTTTCTTGTTAAATCCCAGATTTGCTGATTGGAAATACGTTTAAGAATATTTTTAGTTACTCTGAATTTTCAACCTTATCATAGAACAGTACAGGCCCTTCAGCTCTCCATGTTGTGCTGAGCTATGCCCAAACTCAAGATTAAGCTATCCTATTCCCTATCATTCTGATGTGTTCCACATGCCTATCCAATAACCACTTGAAAGTTCTTAAAGTGATCAACTCCACTATCACAGCAGGCAGTGCATTCCACTCCCCAACAATTCTTTGAGTAAATAATCTACCTCGGGTATCCTTCCTATATCTCCCACATGAACTTATAATTATGCCCCCTAGTAACAGCTCCATCCACCCAAGGAAATAGACTCTGCACATCCACTCTATCTATCCCCCTCATCATCTTACAAATTTCTATTAAGTTACTTCTCATCCTCCTTCACTCTAAAAGAGAAAAGCCCAAGCTCCCTCAGTCTTTCCTCACAAGACCTAACCTCCAAACCAGGCAGCATCTTAGTAAATCTCCTCGGCACTCTCTCCAATGCTTCCACATCCTTCTTATAGTGAGGTGACCAGAACGGCACACAATATTCCAAACATGGCCTCACCAAGGTCCTGTATAGTTGCAGCCTAACCCCACAACTCAAACCCAAACCCCCATTAATAAACACTAGCACACTATAAAAGCCTTCTTCATGGCTCTATCCACTTGAGTGGCAACCTTCAGAGATTTGTGGATATGAACCCCAAGATCTCTCTGTTCCTCCACATTCCTCAGAACTCTGCTGTTGACCCTATAATCCGCATTCAAGTTTGTCCTGCCAAAATGAATCACCTCGCACTTGTCAGGGTTAAACTCCATCTGCCACTTCTCAGCACAGTTCTGCTTCCTATCAATATCTCTTTGCAGCCTACAACAGCCCTCCACCTCATCCACTACTCCACCAATCTTGGTGTCACCAGCAAAGTTACTAACCCACCCTTCAGCCCCCTCTTCCAAGTCATCAATAAAAATCACAAATAGCAGAGGACCCAGAACTGATCCCTGTAGCACACTGCTGGCACCTGGCCTCCAGTCTGAAGATTTTCCCTCCACTACCACCCTCTGTTTTCTATGAGATAGCCAGTTCCCTTATCATAGAACATAGAATATAGAACAGTACAGCACAATGCAGGCCATTCAGCCCTCAATGTTGTGCCAAACTTATGTCCGAACCCAAGATCAAGCTATCCCATTTCCTATCATTCTGGTGTCTTCCGTGTGCCTATCTAATAACTGCTTGAAAGCTCCTAAAGCGTCCGACTCCACTATCACAGCAGGCATTCCACACCCCAACCGCTCTGAGTAAAGAATCAGGATTTCAACGGCGATTTCACCAGTCTGCATTTTTTACTGCCTCCCTCTCCAGCTAGTACTGTTTTCATCTTAGCTTTAAAAATCACAGCTGAACTCCAGACTTTTATATTAATGTGTCCTATATAAACGATTTTACTTTTGTAATATGTTGTATTACCAGGAGAGAGAAACTAGGTTTGGACAGGTTTAGTTAACGCAAGTGCTCGTTGAGTTCAGAATGGGCATCAAAATGCCATGGGCAGCATTGGTAGCATTGTTAGCATTGTTACTGCCCCCATGAATTATCAGGGGACATGGATTACAGGACAAGCCATTACAGCCTTTAGGATTTGCTGGAGTGGCGCTCTGGTGTAATTCACCACTGGGTAAAAATATACTGGAGAATCGGGCAGACAGATGGCAGGTAAAATTAAATGCAGAGAAATGCACAGTGCTTCATATGGGAACAAAAAAAAGACAGGAATGTTTAAATATATTTAAAATGGATAAAAAATAATGACCTGCAAGTGAAATGGGAGAGATTTGGAGTCCTGATGGGCATAAATTGAAGCCATCAGACAAATCATATGTTTGGAGCGTATTTGAAAGGTCACTATCAAGCCAAAATCATTTTGGAAATCCTGCCACTTTAAAGATAATTGGTGCGCTTGCACTTGGAACATTGTGTTCAGTTCTATCTGTGCAAAAATCATATTCTGGTTATTAGAAAGATAGAGAAAAGAGCAATCAAAGTGAATGAGAGGATGGAGGATTGGATGATGAGTATTGTGGGAATATCCTTTATTTCAAGTTTTATGAATTTACTGGCTGGAAATTTCTAATTGATCATTTCTTTTGTTGAAAAATGATTAAAAGCCACATTCTAGTAAACTTGGGATCACAGTCAAAGACGGCTACACATTGACATCACTGCACCTTCTACATTCTAAAACCATTAAAATGCAGTCACAAAGCCACAGAAAGAGTAATGGCCTTGGGGGAGTATGAACGGAGGCCATCTCTTATTCTATTAGCAAAGCATCTGGACAATCAACTTGGTGTAGACAAACAATGAGATATAATCATTTGGACAACAGGACCCTGACAGAGGAATTCTCTGCCACGATATAATCTAGCTATGACCACTTTTAGGTCACTGAGCAGTTGGAGAGAAAAGATCATGTGACAAGCCAACCTTCAAGAGGGAACCTTATCAAAACTGGCAGCATGCTGTCTCTGGCAAGAAAACTGGTGAGTTTTTCACGTTGTACTGCGGGGAGTGGCAGAGGGGGAGAAGGTGAGTGGTGTGGGCAGCAGGGCCTCAACACACTGGATTAAGGTGCCATCTTTAAAGGGCACCCTAATCATAAGAGGAATAAACCTCCCCCAACTCACCACAGAAGCCTCAGGAGCTCTCTTCCCCACTTCTGAACTGAGTCAACATTCTTCTCCCCCACCTGCCATTCCACCCCGCAATCCACAGTTGGAGCATCCATCCCCTGCTCCTACATCCACTCCTGGCCCAAATAAAACCAAAATCCGAATTACTCCCCCACACCCCACCTTCCCCTCACCCATAAGGCTACCAGTGGGGCCTGCCCTTTGGCACAGATTAGCATTGCTATGTTGGCATCAGCCAACCTTGTGCCAAGGGGAATACAGGTGCATTGCCAGACCATTGACTGGCAACGTACAGGTGTACATGGCTACATGTCCTATTGTGAAGTGCTTGGCATAACATGATACTCGCATCCACTGAATATCCAGGAGAGGGTGGGGGTGGAGCGGACAGAGAGGAGTCCCGGACAGAGAGGAGTCCCGGACAGAGAGGAGTCCCGGACAGAGAGCTTGCTAATTACATTTGAACAAATTAAAAGTGAGAAATCCTAGGGTCCCACGACATGTTTCACGTGACCTCGCCAGCAAGGGGACTGGAAGATCGGAACTTGGAAACTAACCAGCATGAATCACACTTTCTAAGTCTCTCCAGGTTTTGACCCTGTGTTGCCATTCTTGCAGATGGCGAGCACGAGTTCAAATCCATCCCCTCAATGTACTTTAACAAGTTTTTTTTTGCAGAACAGGACGAGCAACTAAGATGTTGAAGGAACAAGGGTGGTTCCTTAAGTGGGATCTCCCACCTTTCTTTCTATCCAGCTTTTCAACCTTGTCTGCTGATTTTGAACATCCAGATACCAGAGGGAGGAGATTTGAAAAAGAACTCTCACCGCTACTATCTCCAGAAATATAGATAAATCATCCTTCTACAACTTTAAACTGCCTTGACGCAGAAAGCAGTGGGACCAAAGTCATTATTTTACTTAGACCAGATTAAGCATAATAAAAAAAGGCTATCCTCTTTTTATTAAAGCTTAAGAAACCAGTTTGATTGTTCCTCTTATGGTCACAGTGCAAAATAATTAGTCACACAAGGAATTGGCAAACGTAAAAATCCTGTTGCAGTGAAACGAGGGTGGGGGGGGGGGGGGGGGGGGGGCGTGGAAACAGGAAGAGGGGAGCTGTTTGATTCCTCACCTGATCAAAACAGGTGCAATTATTTAAGTTGAGCACGCTGTCCTAGCCAAGAGGAGGTTGAGAAGGGATATGATTGCTTTAAAAAGGGATAAAAGTCAAAAAGTCAAAGTGGAAATAATAGGCAGTGGTTTAATCTCAAGAAAATTGCAGTGCATCTGTCAGTCAACCCGATCACTCATTAATATATGATCTGTAGGTGTCCTGATGGATCTGCGTCAGCGGATGTGATGATTACCCATGATGTAATTTCAACTCCACTATTCAGAGGGAAACAGTAAACATGTGAGCTGAAGCAGCTAGCAATGGAAAGGAGAGAGAAAAACAAGTCCAACCCTGGCAAGCAGAAGGTCAAAAGGTGGCACTCCACTTCAACAGTGCTTCCCTAGATGTGTGCTGTGTGGATCTGAGTGGAATAGAATCTTTTAGCTTGTTAGGAAAAGCTGGCTGAAGACAGCAGGAAGACAACAGCAGAACCATACTGCCGCACTCCTACTTTCAAAGCAGGAAGAGGTTCTATGACCTCTCTCTTGTTCGTCCTTCCAGGTGACAATGACCAAGTTCATCTTCTGGGGAGTTTGGTCGGATTCCAGTGGCTATGGTCGGTGTCTACTAAAGCTGACCTAAGCCCAGAAAAGTTCTGCTGCATAAGGATAGGATCCAGACGACAACTAAGTTGTGGAAAAGTTCCTTGTCTGATTTTTGCTTGCTTTCCAAGGAAGCCATACCTTTTTTAAAAAATATGGCTCATCAGGTGAACCGATCCTGGCTGAGCTTCACGCAGGATTCAAAGGCAATAATCATAACTCTTAGGCAAAGCTGTCGGAGCATCCTTGTATTAAATCCTTTAACCACCATGAAGTGTGTAACCCAGGCTCAAGCTCGCCAGAGAAGGTTTACTTGGGTAAGTCACACATACCGGGCTCATGGCCAGCCCCAACCCACTGTCTCAGTATGATTCGGATGCTTGACATTACAGCTTAGATATTCCCCTCAGTGCCTGGTATTTTATACTGCCATGTGACCTTCAGAAATTTGCAAGCAGAGCTTGAAAATTACTTTCAGTTCATGTACATCATTTCAACTCCTTTCACTCTACCTTCTCAAGCCAATTCCAGCACATCATTCTTCATACCAACTTACACATATGACCCCTTCTCTGTTTACATACTGCCTCATGCCACTATTTATCTTTTTCACCACTGACACCATCAACTTTATGTAATATCTGTCGGATAGTATCCACAGAGAAGTTGATTTAGTCAGAACACCTTTGAACTGCACTGCATCTGTTACCTGCATTACACAGGTACATTTGTCTGATTACAAAGTTCTACAGATGTCCATAGCTAATGTTTGGAAGGAGCTGGAAGCACAGAAATTCAGAGTGACTGTGAGCCTTCCTGCCACAGGATGTCCACTTCTACCCTTCGATAGTGTTCTCTGCTCAGCTCGGTTGACTTGGTGGGATTTGTTGTCCCTGGACTATAAATTGTCACTCCTTAACACCTGCAATAATCAGAACATGCTGGAACATCTCAGCAGGTCTGACAGCATCTGTGGAAAGAGAATAGAGCCAATGTTTCACATCTCCTCACTTGGAATGTTGGCTCTCTATTTTTGTTTCAGGTTCCAGCATCTGCAGTATTTTGTTTTTACCTCAATATCACCTTATCTGACGAGCTGCTCTTCAATGCAGACTCTCCACCTTTCTAATCCATCAGCTCTGCTGCCACCCCTCATTAGTCCATCCTGCCCATCGATTTCAGTGCACAATGGTTTCCTGCTGTGCAATTGTCTCAGTGAGCTGCCAAGTGCTGACATACTGTTGTGATAATGTGCCTTAAGACTTGATCTCAGTTCTACTTCAGTAATTGCAATTTAATTGTGTCCAATTAGCATAGGACAGGTAGCCAGTGTTGGTCAGACCCCACCTCCCACAAGGTGATGGTGGCACAGTGGTTAGCACCGCTGCCTCACAGCACCAGGGACCCGGGTTCAATTCCCAGCTTGAGTCGCTGTCTGTGCAGACTCTGCGCATACGCTCTGTGCTTTTTCCTCCAGCTGCTCCAGTTTCCTCCCACAGTCCAAAAGATGTGCTGGTTAAGTGTGTTGGCCATGCTAAATTCTCCCCAAACAGGCACCAGAATGTGGCAACTAAGGGATTTTCACAGTAATTTCATTGCAGTGTTAATGTAAACCTACCTGTGATTAGTAAATAAACTTTGAAGTGGAAACGCATTGAGAAGATGGTCTGATGCACAACTTTCTGAAATACTCCTCCTCTCACATCTACAATCATCTCCACGAGGCTGATAAAATTCTGCTGCAACCGAGGAGATGTGACATTTGAGTGCAGCATGTTTAGGAGGAACAGGCGATTGGGAGTTTTCCCTCACATCCTTACTGGATCTGTTGTAGACAGATTTATAGAGGTTGCTTTCTATGATTACTTAACAAATCCATGTTGTTACACCATGCAACTTCTAGAATCATAGAAGACAAACCAGATGGACTTGTCTTTTTTTGTCAAGACATTGGGCAGGATTTTATGGCCTTGCATGTCCCAAAACCATAAAATCCTGCCTGAGGTCAGTGGAGCTTCCTCTGGTCCACCCCTTGCATGCTCAGATTTCCATGGCAGGCAGGATGGTAAAATTCCAGCTACTGTTTCTAACATTGTTTTAAATGGGAAAATGCTTAGGAAATCAGGAGCACAAAGGGACTTGGGAGCTATTGTTCAAGATTCTCTCAAGATTAACGTCCTGGTTCAGTCAGCAGTTAAGGCGGCACATGCAATGTTAGCATTCATGACAAGAGGGCTAGAATACAAGAGCAGGTATGCGCATTCTCCCTGTGGTTGCGTGGGTTTCCTCCGGGTGCCCCGGTTTCCTCCCACACCCCAAAGATGTGCTCTTAGGCTGATTGGTGTACCAAATTGACCCTACACTATTCTCCCCTGAATCTGGCTACATTAGGGGTACCATTCACACACACACACGAGGCAGGGTAGGTGTAGGAAAATGCTTTGTTGAAATGGCGGCGTGGGCTGGTTGGGCCAAAGGGCCTGTTTCCCATGCTGGGTTGTTCTTTGATCTTTGTATGAACTTCTGAAGCCGTATAAGACTCTAGTCAGATCCCATTTGGAGTACTGTGAACAGTTTTGGCTCCCATATCTAAGCAAGGATGTGCTGGTCCTGGAAAGGGTCCAGAGGTGGTGCACAAGAATGATTCCTGGAAAGAAGAACTTGTCATAGGAGGAACAGCTGAGGACTTTGGGTCCATACTCGTTGGAGTTTAGAAGGATGAGGAGGAATCTTATTGAAACTTACAAGATACTGCGAGGCCTGGATAGAGTGGACGTGGAGAGGATGTTTCCAACTAATAGGAAAAACTAGAACCGGAGGGCACACCTCAGGATGAAGGGATGACCCTTTAAAAGGGAGATGAGGAGGAATTCATTCAGCCAGAGAGTGGCGAATCTGTGGAACTCTGTCGCAGAAGGCTGTGGAGGCCGGGTCATTGAATGTCTTTAAGACAGAGATCGATAGGTTCTTGATTAATAAGGGGAATCAGGGGTTATGGGGAAAAGGCAGGAGAATGGGGATGAGAAAAATATCAGTTATGATCGAGTCTGCTCTGCTATTCAGTGAGCCGAGTGGCCTTATTCTGCTCCTATATCTTATGGTCTTACATTTTCGGTCTGTCATAGATATTTTTCTGAGTTCTGTGGAACTGGTTATTTGTGGACAGGCTGCAAGCTTTTGCATTTGAAAGTTAGCCCACATTATCCTATATCAGCTGACATAGTTGACTAACCCAAGGAATTTAATAATGCATCCAACCCTGTTTTGCAAACAGAATACAATACAGTGTGCAGGATTTTCCAACCCTTCCTGCTGGCAGGATCTTCCAGTACTGCCAAAAGCAACCCCTAATGCAGGATGGGTGATCCAGTCAAAATGAGATGGACTTCAACACGAACAGAAGGTCCCACTGGCAATCAATGATGAACCACTTCAGCGCTGAAAACGTACATAACAGAATAGTGTTTCCAGACTTAATTTTAATAATTTATGTATTTTTATTAAATAAATCTTCCCATTGATCAACTAAACAGCAAAATTCTACTGTCTTAATTTTTGGCCTGGACCTTCCCTTTCAGCCTGCACTTTCCCTTTCTTTCTCGTCAGCCTCTTCCTGTGACAACTAACCAAATTTATCTCAACTTATAGCTCAAGCCAATTCCTGTTGCTTGTAGGCTTTGTTGGGACTGTCTCACCTGACCCCCTTTAAACTGTATCCCCGAGTTTTGTTTTCCTCTCAGTCAATCCCAGTGATTTTTCAGATTTCAGTTGACATGCCTGTTCTCAGGAACAACCTTAATTAGATGAAAACTTGCTAAATCGGCACAACCTCAGATCTTACAGTACAGTTTTTAATCTTTTCCTCATGATAAAACTGGGATAGAATATTGTAGCACCAACATGATCTGTAATATATATGGTAGTCCTTCCACATTCTTTTGTGAATGGCAGTGGACATGTAAGTAAACAAATGAGGCAGCAGTGGCTTGGTGAACCTCCCCCATCTTCACTGTTGCAGAACCTAGTACGAGTGCAAAAATCACAAGACTAAAGCATTTGCAAACACCTTCTGCTGAACCCCTGTCAGGACAGTCACCCTCCTCCCCAGCGTCAGAAATGTCAATGTTCAGCTAACTCCATTCAATCCACATGATATCAAAAGACAGCAGAGCTCACTGGATTTTGTAAAGGCCTTGGGCCCTGATAACATCCCAGCTCTGCTGTTGCAAGCTTGTTTTACAGAACTAGACACATCCCCACAATTACAATGCTGGCAACTAGCCAACGTGACAATTTGCTCAGGTACATCCTGTCCATCAAATAACAATGAATACAATCCAGACAATCCCCAGGCAAGAGAGGAATTAAAAAAAAACAGGGAAATTGAGACTGAATGCATTTACTAAATTGTCGCCATAGTTGAGGACAAGAACTAAATCTGGACCTCTCTTTTCTGTATAAATGAATACAATGCCATGTACTGCCTTTATCCATGGCAACAGCAAAGTAAGTGGCCTTAATATGAGTGTTTTAGAGAGAATATTTTGGCGTTAATCACAGGACCTTCATATATGCAGCACAGTGGTTAGCACTGCTGCCTCAGAATCAGGGGCCCAGGTTCAATTCCCACCTTGGGTCACTGTCTGCTTGGAGTTTGCACCTTCTCCCCGTTCTGCGTAGGTTTCCTCCAGGTGCTCTGATTTCCTCCCACAGTCCAAAAGACGTGCTGGTTAGGTCATTAGCCATGCTAAATTCTCCCTCAGTGTACCCGAACAGGTGCCGGAGTCTGGCTACAAGGGGATTTTCATAGTAACTTCTTTGTGGTGTGGATGCAAGCCCATTTGTGAAAATAGTAAATAAACTCTAAAAAGAACTTTAAGTAAATAGCAAGGTTGGTTATGCATTGTACAATTCATTTATACTATATAATGTTGCTTGTAGGATCAGGGACCTGGGTGTGTATGTGCATATGGATGTGGCAGGACAGTTGGAGAAAGCAGTTACTAAAGCCTATAGTATTCTGGGCTTTATTAATAGTGGTATCGGGTACAAAGGCAAGGAGGGAATGTTGAACAAGACACTAGATAGGCCTCATCTAGAGTACCGTGTACAGTTCTAGGTGCCATAAGGATGTGAATGCATTGGAGAGAGTGGAGAAGAAGCCTACAGGGAATGGTTCTAGGGTTGAAAATCCTCAATTATGAGGATAGATTAGGAAAGTTCAAAATAGTAAGGGGCTGAACAGACGAGATGGGAAACTTTCTGCTTGTAAAAGGATCAAGAACAAGAGGGCACAAATTTAAACTGATTTGCAAAAGAAAAAAAATGTGATGCAAGAAAAAGCTTTTACATACAGCGAGACCTGGAAGCATGGTGGTGGCAGGTTCAAACAAGGCATTCAAGAGGGTATTAGGCGATTGTGTGAATAAAAACATGTACAGGGGAAAAAGCAGGAAAATGGCCATTTTCTGCATTGCAACAATTCTGTGATTGTATAAAAGTGTTGCACATGACGCATGTGTTGGAAGTGAGAGCAAGGCCAGTTACAATGTTTGCCATGGCCAGGGAGTCATTGAACGTGCATTACCTAAGCTCACACACAAATAATCCACATTCGGGTGAGATACTGAACATTTACCATAAACTATACACCTCCAAATTTCAAAGTTGCAAACTCATTAAATGTTTCTAACTGCCTTTCCAGATGTAAAATGTCTATGCCCATTATTTCTTTATTGCCCTTTTCAATTCACAAAAATGGCAACAACAGGGTTTGGACAGAGTTTTTCACTAGGGAAGCAGTCAAAGTGAACAATTGTTCACTAAGATTACAGTTCAAACAAGTTGCTCAATTTAAGCAGCCACCTGCTAAATCCATGAACATTTTGATGCCAATCTCCATTTAGCTCAAGTTAGGGACACATGCTAAAACAAAAATGGGATGGTAAAACTAAGTGAAAATTTTCAGATATACATTTAAGTGATTTGTGAATTTAGGGTCACAAAACCATCATTAAGTGGTAGAAGTCAAACGCTACGAGGGTTAGATGGATTGGCAAGGTGAAATTGTCCCTTAGTCTCCCAAGATGTGAAGGTTAGAGGGATTAGTGAGGCAAACATGTGACGTTTTTGAGAATAACTTGGGAATGGGCTTTGGTAAGATGCTTTGTCATAGAGTCGGTGCAGATCCGATGGACCAAATGGCCTCCTTCTGCACTGCATGGATTCAATTCCATGATTCCATTAAGGTTATAAAATTCACCAGTACACCAAACGCCCAAGCAGAAAGTAATGCAGGGTGCATTAAAGCGTCACAACTTGGTGTTATCCTCTTGAATGTATCCTCAAGACAAACACCAGCAGCATTACTACATCTTAAATTTATGTGATTAAAATGTTCAAATGATAAACACTCCACATCATATGTTCAATGCAAAATTATACAATCAACAAATTTGCAATCACATTGCCTTCAGCTGCAGTGGAACTAATCTGTGAAGGAAGTTAGAACGTCAAGTCATTTTTAAATCCATTTATATTCGTGGCTTGACCTCATTCTTTAACTCACTTTTAGATGTATTCCAGGCAAAAGGAGGCACTCTGAAAACCAGTAGCAATCATATTCTGAAGATGTGATTTGTCTTGTTGACAACACTGATCATAACTCTGTTGTACTTCTTCACTCTTCAATTTTCAGACCAGCCGACTCATGCGAAATAAATCACATCCTACAGTCTTCATAATGTAATCTCAATTTACAGAAACATCTGCTTCTGAAGTGTTGCTGTGCATTAAAGCATGCTGCTTACATGGTTGGGACTGGGGGAGGGAGGGGGGGGGGGGCAAGGTTTGGATCTCAACTGATCAAAATATCTCCAATTTTTAATGGTTGTAAAATCCACAAGAGACTTGAACAGAAAATTCAATAACTTCAAGGGAATTAGACATAGAAAGCAGGTTTCTAACCACCCCACCACCCGCCCCCCCCCAAACTTCGGAGTAGAAAAAACATTTTAATCTTCCATCCAGAGAAATGGTAAATGGCATGCATATTTTTGATTTGATAAACCTGATGAAAAGCCAAAGCCCACGATGGCTCAGCTGAAAAAGACAAGATAACTCCAGTGACAACGCTTTAATGTCCAACCTAGATTTTTTTAATGATCTGTATGACTGTGGTGTATAAGAAGTTCCAGGTATTTAGCTCCTGGGGAGGAACAAGTCAAAGTAGACAGGCAAGCAATGAGTACGAATACTACCGCAGATAAAATAGCCATATATGCATATGAAAATATGTCAATTTGCAATTTGGGAAGAAAATAAAATGTTCAAAAAGAACGATTAAACAGATTATTCTGCAGCAGGTTGAAGATTGCACACTTAATTTGCAAGTCTCGGGCAAGATTAAAGATTAGAATTGTTTCCCCTAAAGAATAGGCAAGTGAAAGTTATGCACTTTCCAATATTTCCTGAAGGCATCAATGCCACTGTGACTGGCTTATTTAGAAAAAATACAAGGTTACAAAAATAATAACAGCGATTGGAGGCATGAATGATCAAATACTCCTTATGGGGTCACACACACAGGTAAAACACAAATGAAACAAATTACAAATTACGCATTTACTAATATTATATTCCTTATAAAATTATCACTATTATAGAAAGGATATTATTAAAACTAGAAAGAGAGCAGAAAAGATTTACTAGATGCTACCGGGACTTGATGGTTTGTGTTATAAGGAGAAGCTGAATAGACTGGGACTTTTTTTTCTCTGGAGCGTAGAAAGCTTCGGGGTGATCTCATAGAGGTCTATAAAATAATGGAGGGGCATAGATCAGCTAGATAGTCAATATCTTTTCCCAAAAGGTAGGGGAGTCTAAAACTAGAGGGAATAGATTTAAGGCGAGAGGAGAGAGATACACAAGTGTGTAGAGAAGCAATTTTTTTCCACACAGAGGGTGGTGAGTGTCTGAAACCAGTTACCAGAGGTAGTAGTAGAGGCAGGTACAATTTTATTTTTTAAAAAGCATTTAGATAGTTACATGAGTAAGATGGGTATGGGGGGGCGGGGGGGAGGGGGGGGGAGGTGGGATATGGGCCAAATGCGAGCAATTAGGACTAGCTTAGGGGTTTAAAAAAAGGGCAACAACATCCTCAAGTTGGGCCAAAGGGCCTGTTTCCATGCTATAAACCTCTATGACTCTATAATGGGAAGGGCATGCATAAAATAAATACAAGGACAATTGGATGGAAATGTTAATCCTTGGCCAAGTAATAATAGGAATTCTCTGGCCATGCATGCCCTGCCAATGCCAGCGAGGATAGAGAATTTGGTGCTCAGGCAAATCTCCATTCACCACAGCAGGAACAGGAGAATCCCGGCTGCGAGCAAAGTCAGAGAATTCAACTCATACACTCAACTGTGTTTGCAATCCAAATCACATGCAGCACAATTTAAATAACGGAATTGGATGAATACAAAATTAGAGCATGAGAAAAGTTGGAAATGTTTGGATAACGCTGCACAGTGAGATGTTGAAGAACGTTGGTCATTGTATCGTGCCATCAGATCGAAAAGAACATGCAGGCCAGAATTTTACCTACATGCTCACCCCGATTCCAGAGCAGTCGAGGCTCGGAAAATGGCATTCTCTGTTGGCTTCGGCCAAGACCGTATGAACCTCAGGCAGACGTGCTGGTAAAATTCCACTCATGGCTGCAAAGCAGGGCAAGGATGGCACTGCCAGTGGCTGTGGAGAAAACTGGGGTGTTCTTTTCCTTCCACCGGTGACATTGCTAAAACTCTGCAGTTACTCACTGCATGACAGAGGCGGCAGAGATCCTCTTCACCAAGAGAGGGGACTTTGTCATCTCTTTAATGGGTTTCAATCCCACCGTGGCAGATGCTGAAATTTGAATTAAAAGTCAGATAGTGATCATGAAACTATTGTCAGTTGTTATAAAAATTCCTCTTTTCCACTATTGCCCTTTAAAAGGAAGGAAATCTGCCAACCTTATCCAGTCTGGCCTACATATGATTCCAGATTCACGGAAACATGGTTAACTTTTAACTGCCCTCAAAAATGACCACTCGGTTCAAGGGCAATTCGAGGTGGGCAATGGGTGGCAGCCCAGCCCACATCCCATGAATTTATAAAGAGTAAGAAAGAACATGGGCTCTGCTGGAGCAGTAGCATTCCCAATAGTGCAGGGAGCTGTTGACAAAGGGACATGCGCCAGAACAGGAAGGAGTACATCCTGCACCAGTCAGCCACTCACACCATATTGAAGCCATCATGGCATTTCACAGGCAGGCTTGTTGGGTGACATGTGTTGTGTGTCAAGGCAGAAATTCCGAAGTACTTTGTGAGACTGACCGGACCATAAGTTTTGTATCTTAAATTTGGGTAGGATAAGCATGATTGGTTTCTGTTCATGTGAGAGCTTTTATCAAACAAAGTTTATTGAAGAATATAGTTAACATGTATAGAAAGAAAATTAGCAATACCTTTTATCAATTACAAAAAAACCTAAAAAGAAAACAACCACAATTTATTAACTTTTAATTGAATATTAAAGCTGTTCCAATAAACCAAAACTTTTCATAGACAAAAATCTTTTCACAAGCTTAATTCAGCATAGATTAAAATCTCACTTGACTGGAATTGAGTCTTTTTGAAGGCTACACTTTCCTTCTGGAAGGCAAAAATGTTGTCTTGAGATAGCCAGCAGAATTTCGAAACAGAATAGGGAGACAGAAAGACTTTAGCTTCTTTCTTGTGTGATGCATTTGCTAAAAACTAAACTGCAGCCACAGAACTCTCAAAACTGAAAGCTTAAACTCACTGAGAAAAAAAAGTGTTGAAAAACACATGACCTTTCCTCCTAACAATGCAGGATCGTAAAACTAATCCCAGAATAAACATAAACAAACCACGCTTAAGCTATTTAAGCAGCAATAAAAAAGGACTCATCATAGTCAGCCCTGAAACTGAGAGCTGCAGAAATCATGTTTGAAAAACTTATCTTAAAGGGACACTAATGTCACACATGAACTACTGACTCATGACACCCCACCACATCATGTGGACAGCAGGCATACCAGGAATGTTATGGAGCAAACAACTTGCACTCTAAAACGATGGTGCCACTGCCTGAATGGTACTGCTCGCCGGGAACCTGACAGTAATTGCCAGACCATGTCTTTAAATGAGTGATTGCCGGGAACATTTTCTACCACCTGGCAATAATTTTGGTAGGAGAAATCAGAAGCAGAATGAAGGGAGGGTGACTCATAGCAAAGTGCTGAGCACTACTGCTTCATAGCTCCAGGGAACTGGGTTCGATTCCCGGCTCGGGTCACTGTCTGTGTGGAGTTTGCACATTCTCCTCGTGACTGCATGGGTTTCTTCCGGGTGCTCTGGTTTCCTCCCACAGTCCAAAGATGTGTGGGTTAGGTTGATTGGCCATGCTAAAAATTGCCCCTTAGTGTCCTGAGATGCGTAGGTTAGAGGGATTAATGGGTAAAATATGTAGGGATGTGGGTGTAGGGCCTGGGTAGGATTGACTAAATGACCTCTTTCTGTACTGTAGGGTTCTATGACATCTTAACCCCATTGTTCTAGAAGGGCTGCCCTGGAGTGGAGGATCAGACTCCACTTCCACTAAAATCATTCCCCCATCACCATCAATTCACAATTCCCCACATTTATAATCCTCTGCTATCGAGAATCTTGGCAAAAATCCTGAAATCAAAGACCCTCACCTATAGGTAGAGATATGGGAATAATTTGGAGGTAATTAATAAGATTGTAATTAAAAAAGGTGACATTTTTTAGTACTGCCCACCACAGGAATTGTTGCAGATGGGATAGAAAATCTGACAGAAGCAACTGGTCAGTTGACTTTGTAAGAAGTCCCACTACACCAGGTTAAAGTCCAACAGGTTTATTTGGTAACAAAAGCCACTAGTTTTCGGAGCACTGCCCCTTTGTCAGATAAGTTGCCTGGTATATTTGACTTAGACTTTGAATAGGAATTGCAGAGGAAGAGACTAGAAAATTCCACCCAAAGCCTCTTCAATTCTGCTATAAATACCACAGTGTAACACAAGCAATTTTGATATGTTTGGAAAAATCTGAGATTTTGTCTTTCAAGTTTTCTTTTCATCCCTCTTCTCCTTCTTTGATGTCTTGTGGCTTCACAAGTTGTCTGGAGATGGGGAAATATCTCATTTTGAGATCTCCCTGGTGCAAATCACATTATTGTCCTCTCACAAGAGTTCCCAGCCATAACAGGATTTGTGCTTGAAATGAAGCCCTAAAGTCACCCCCACTGTGTTTGGTCCCCACTCCAAACCCAATTCCTTAGATTCTGACTCCATCCCCCTCCCTGGCAACAGACTGATATTAAAGCCACGTGTTTGCCAAATTTGCTCCTGGGATAATTCCTCAAGATTGTTGATGGTAGTGTGGTATGTTGAACAGTCTGTGAAGCTGGAGGTGTGATGAGTAGCAAATAGCTTTTAAAGATGTAATCACGTACCTTGATTATTCATGTGAGATCATAGAACTTTTTTTTGGACAGGTGCTTGAGTCTATCAATTCACAATGATACTGCAAATTGAATGTTAATTTATAAAGCAAACAATTTCTTCTCATGTCCCATGGAAAATTTCCTAGTCAATAGATAGGCTAGTTACAGAGCACCTAACTACCTCAATGTCACAAAATATTTCACACAATGAGCTGCATTTGTAATACACCACTGTTTGTTTGAGAGCAAACAAACAGAAGTCTGTAGATCTACTAGGGCTCAGAAGCAAGAATTAAATGAATAGCCAGTTAACTGTGTTCTTGGTGGGACTGGTTGAGTGCAAAATGCTGGCAAGGACACAAGTAGAACTTAACAAGTACATGGGGCCATGGCTTGACTTTGCTTCTAGAGATTTGTCAACTGTTACTGTGTAGTACTCTACCATTACTAGAGAGCATCAGTGTAGAGGATATGCTATTTTCTAGTGTGTGACTGGAACTCATGACCTTCAAATCTAAAAGAGAGAATGCTACAAATTGAGCTATGCTATCATTCACTGGAGTGTTTGTATTAAAGCTTCTGAAATACTGTATTGTCCATCAGGGTTAACAAGCTGCTTCAAGAAAGTGCATTGCTCCATTCAGAATAGCATTCAAGAAATAAGCATGAAATCAATATATTCAGAATAATGTATGTAATTATTTTGGTGAAGCAATCTTCGACCAACATTTGTGCCTCTCAAAAGTTGATGTAATCATTGGATTGACCTATTTTGTTCTGAGACATAAAAGCAAAAATAAAGTTCTCACAGTGGAGGATATATTGAAATAAAATTGAAGCTTCCCAGTTCGTCTTCCTTACAATTGGCACCAAATAGCGTTGGTCTGCATTCTCTCTCTCTTCAGGTACCACGCCCCAAGAGGGTGCGGACAACCATCCACCTCCATATTAATCTTGTTCTGGAGGCATGAGTCTTCTTAGTTGGTGGTACATTCACCCAATTTGCAAGACTCTTGAGAAAGATTTTTTTGGCTATCTTCCCCATCAGCATCAGATTTTAAAAATCCTTCATTTCTTTTTATGTGCCTAAGAAATTCCAACTGTCCCTCCCTGATTTTGGTCAGCAGAGTTCCTTTGATCTCAGATTTTACTATCACGGGCAGAATGTTATGGACCAGTTGCGTTGGAGGCGGGACTATAAGATACAATGAGTCATTCGAAGGTCTATTGGATTTCAGCGGAATGCTAAATCCTGCCAATATAAAATTCTGCCCCACATCACTACAGCCTCAATTAATCTCTGCAATGCTTAACCGATTGTCTTAACACTTATTTCCATGTGTCAGAATTGGCATGTTGTAGATTCCAGGATTATCAGTTCTGTTTTGATGGCAAAATCTGAGTTAATCGTAACATATTCATTTTTTTGAAATTGCATCTTTGGATGTTCTAGTCTTTTGTCTTATTTCTCAGTCACATTTTCCATCCAATGTCAACATGCCTCCTGTGTGAATGTTTCATTCTTCATTGTCGTCCTACATTCGACTATGACTTTCCTTTTGGACATCTTCTTACAACTTGCACTCAACCATTTATTTTCAATTTCACTCAACGCTATCCAAAATCTTTTGCAGGCTCTCTTTGGGAGTCAGCAGTAAGAACAGTGTCATTGGCGTATCTTATCTTATTAAAGTTGTAACCTCTATCGAATAATCCAGGAAGATGTTCAATCTCTCCACAAATTTTTCACTACATAAATGGAATAAATCGGAGGAGAAAACAACATACCCGCCTGACCCCTCTTTTAATCTTCACAAAATCACTGCATTACATTCTATAATTGCTTTCCATTTCTTGCTGACAGGTCCCATCAGTGAATTCATTCTCACTGAGCTACAAAATTTGACTCCTTAACACCCAGATTTTCAGTGCCATGGCATACAGTTTTAGTCCCAGACCAGCAGCTGCAGCACTTCAGATGTGAGCCACAATAGATGCCATTTTCACAATGGTAGCATATGCAAGTATAGAGAAATATCAATTAGCATGTAAAGATCTGATGACAGCACTGCTACTTTGCACCTCAAAGTTCCAACTAATGGTATCTCTTCAACATGCAGAAAGGACCTGTCACGGGCCTTATTTAAAAGGATCAACTATTTTCAAGTCCGTTCTTGAATGACATCGGTTGGCCATGACTGCAATTTGAGTAGTGCTGGAATTTAGAGTTCCCAAAAGTTGTTCAAGGGTTCTGTCTAAACCATGTGCTCCAATACATGCATGCACTGATATGCATTCACCTTGGAATGCAAGTGACAGAATGAAAAAGGGAATGGCACAGAACAGGACAAGTTGGTGGATAGGGAAGAGGAGGGGGAGAGGGGATCTCAGTTGGGTATTCAGAGAGCATTTTCTTACTTGAACTTCAGCTAGGATCACTGAAATCTGCCACCTGCTTATAAGCACAACTGCAATCTCAGCATGGCAAGAACGGCTTTGCCAATAACTGTGAAAGCAAAATTAGCTATGACCTTTTCTGTGTATAGCTCCTTCCATGCTGGAGTAGGCTACCACTTGTAACATCTCCCACATTAGTGTCCTCTGTTGTATGAGCGAGGCCACTGAGGAACACCATGTTCCAAGAAAGCAGAATCCATTTCATTTCCTCTTATCAGAGGTAAGCTGTTGGAGTGAGCACAGAGCTTCACAAGGGCTTCAGGTTTTCCCATTATGCAGGATATCATTAATTGCTTTCATGTTGTTTTTCAGGCATTACATGCCAGCTCGAAGGGAAAGAAAAGGGATTTTACTCCCTCGATATCCTGTTGGTGTACAATTAATAGCTGGCAGTGTATTTATGCAGGTCAATTCTGGGTGTCCAAGCAGCAGTCATGATGCCTTCATTCAGCAACAGTCTCTTACGACATCGGTATTTGGGCGAACATGACTGAGGAAGAAGGCTGGACAGTTTGTGATCAAATCTGATTATGATACCAGTAACCAATCCCAATTCTCCATTCACTAAGAGTGCCAAATCTAACCTTCCCATTGACACTGACCATCACAACATCCAATGAGCCACACCACTACAAAAGAAACATCCCAACACAAATGTGGAAATCAAGTCATTCCACCTTGTGTATAAAAGGTCAGCCTTGTGCATCTCAGCTGCTATTCCTAGTGAACATGGGTTCAAGATTGCCCTGCCCACCCACCCCCAATCTCTGTCTCTCTCATGACGGATTTCTACTCTTTAGTTTTCTAGGCTCCGAATTCCTCAAAAGCCACCCTAATTCAGATTGAGTCAATGACTGATATAAATATATGAATTAGGAACAGACATAGACCACTCAGCCTGTCAAGCCTGCTTCGCAATTCAACAAGATCATGGCAGATTGTAGCCTGCCAGCCACTCCTGATAATCTTTCACCCTTTTTTTTTATAAATCAAGAAGCGACCATCCACCTGTGCTTGCACTGCCTTTTGTGGGAACAGAGCTCCAAAGACAACACTCAGTAAAAACATTCATCGAATTATAGAATCCCTACTGTACAGGAGGCCATTTGGCCCATCAAGTCTGTACTGACCACAATCTCATTCAGGCCCTATTCCCATAACCCTGCAGTCTTTCATCATTCACTGGTAGTTTTGCAATTAATTTAGCTATAAACTCCCAAATTAACACATGCGATGGACTGTGTAATGACTTCAATAACATGCATTAGTTTGACCTCTTGGAGAATGAGCTCCCAGATTGATGTCATAATTATCTGCCCAATTAGGGAGCCTCACTTGTCTAGTGTCAGATCTTCTGACACTCCGGATTTTGACTGTGTACCTGAAGCACACAAAGTGGAAGAGAGTTTGTAAATAAAGGGAATCTGATGAAGGCAAACCAGCCTCCAAAGAGTTATTTCAGATTTTACATATTTGCAAGTGTAAGCATTGTCGCCAATTCTCCATTACGCTGATAATCCCTCAGACACTACAGTCAATTTAGCATGGCAAAAATCAACCTAACCCACACATCTTTAGACTGTGGAAGGAAACTGGAGGAAACCCACGGAGACACAGAGAGAATGTGCAATCTCCACACAATGACCCGAGGACGGAATTGAACCTCAGTCCCTGGTGCTGAGAGGCAACAGTGCTAACCACTGTGCCACCCAATTAAATTCCTCAGTGCCGTAATGGGATTTGAACCAGTATCCCCCAAGAATGATACTCAGGGTTAGCAGTTCTGTGATATCAGTGAGCCACCTTAATTATCCTCATTTCTTAAATGAGTGATTGCTTATTTTAAACAGTGATCTAATTTCTAGATTCTCCCACAAAAAGAAGCATTCTCTCCACATATACGCTGTCAGGACCCCTCAGGATCTTTAAGGGTGATCACTCTCAATTGTTTAATCTTTTGAGACTGCATTTCATGAAATTCATAAAGTTGTACTCCTGCCTCTAATGACTTCCACCTCTTTCATAGACTGCGTACTTCACCAAGCTGGCACTATCCCTGGGTTTCTACGAACTCCAGTCTCATTTCGTAGAATACCTAGAATGCAGAAGGAGGCCATTCAGCCCATCAAGCCTGCACCACACAACATTCTCAGCCAGACTTTATTCCGAAGAACCCTCTTACACTAAGTGGCAACTTAGCATGGCCAATCTGCCTAACCGGACATCTTTGGATGATGGGAGGAAACCCACGCAGACACAGTAAACATGCAAACTACACACACACACACGACCGGAATTGAACTTGGGTCTCTGACACTGAGAGGCAGCAGTGCAAACCACTGTGCCACCCTCTGAGTCCCAATGGCCTGGCGCCTGGTAACAGCTCCCCAAGCTTCTGAGTTCAGAACCACATGAGGTCCAAACGACAAGCAGCTCCCCTCCTCCAGCAAACATACAGACACATTGAAAAACCAGAAAACCTTCTGAAGCTTTACCCGTCTCTTTGACATTGCAGTCTTTCAGCATTCACTGGTGGTTTTGCAATTAATTTAGCTCAAACTCCCTAACACACGTGATGTACTGTGTAATGACTTCAGTGAGACACATGAGTTTGACCTCTTGGAGTATGAGCTCCCTGATTGATATCATAATTACCTGCCCAATCAGGGAACCTCACCTCTATCGTGTCAGGTCATCTGACACTCTGGATTCTGACTCTGTACCTCAAGCACACTTGGAGTGGAAGAGAGCTCGTCAATAAAGGAAATCCGATGAAGGTACACCAGCCTCTAAGGAGTTATTTCAGAATTCAGATATTTGTGAGCAGAGTAAGCATTGTCACCAATTCTCCAGCTAATGAAGCCTGCTTGCTTTTTTTTTAAATTCATTCATGAGACATGGGTATCGCTGACTGGCCAGCTGTGGCTCTGGGGGCCAGGCCAGGTAGGGATGGCAGATTTTCTTCACTGAAAAGGACAAACCAGATGAACTTTTCCTGAAAATCAATAATGGTTTTGTGGTCATCAGTAGATTCTTAATTCCAGATTTTTATTGAATTTCAATTTCACCATCTCTTGTCATTAGTATGAGATAATGGGCGAGTCAGCACTTGCAATAATGGAGCTAAGAAACACATTGCCAGTTCTAGGTTCTGAGAAAATTTGCTGAGTGTATGAATAGTTATCTCGCGACAATACCACTAAGGCCATCACCTCCTTGATGGTTCCTCCTCTTCTATTCCGACTCTTATTTATCAAACAAGAGTAGCCTGTAAACTGCCATTTTCTTGTAGGTGTTCTGGCAATCTCTATTCCAGTTACCTAATGGTCATCCAGACTCAAGATGTTAGAACCACAGAATCCTTATACTACAGAAGGAAACCATTTTAGCCCATTGAGCTTGCACTGACAACAATCCTACCCAGGCCCTACCCTTTAACCTCATATTTACCCTGTTAATCCCACTGACACTAAAGGGCAATCCACCTAACCCCCACATCTTTGGACTGTGGGAGGAAACCGGAGCACCCGATGGAAACCCACATGGATGGGAAGAATGTGCAAACTCTCCATGGACAGTGACTCAAGGCCAGAATTGAACCCAGGTCCCTGGCATTGAGGCAACAGTGTTAGCCACTGTGCCACCCCTAGCTTTTCCTCTCTCCACCGGTGCTTCCAGATCTGAGATTTTCCACTTTCGTTACCTTACCATCCGCAACAATAATCTTTTACCAGACCTTAACACCAATACTTCTAACATATTAAAATGCACAATAAACTAGATCTTTGTTACAGTGGGTTATATTCCAGGAAAACAGACACCAATGGATAGAATTGAAGCCTATCTTTTACACGTTTTTATAGGCAAAACTGGAGGAGAGACATTAAAATGCAAAGCACTGGATATCAAAACAAGACAGACTCACCCAAAACCTTTTGGAAAAACAAACAAAAAAAGGTGGAATATAGCAGGCTAGGCCACAACCAAGGCTTGAGATTTCAAGTGATACAGGGGGGTGTCAATAAAGTTTTCAAAGTAAACAAGCTGAAAAGTTGTGTTCTCTTCTCTCTCTTTTGGAACAGGTGTGTTAATTAGTTTGGAAGAGAACTTTGCTGGAAATCTGACTGAAATCTCTGAATCAACATCTTCTACACATGACCACATTCACAAAACCAGCTAATCCAAATTGGCTGCAGAGTTTAAAAATCTTCACCTCAAGGACAAGCAAAAGGCTGAGAACCGTATATTCATTTAACATTTTTTATTCGACTCTTGGCTTCCCGTGTGTTTGGTCATGTTTTTACTTTTATCCCCCCTCAGGTTTGTTAATAAATTTACTCTTTCCTTAACTCAGAAAGCCTTGTTTGATTGACTTCTTATTACTACTCACTGCATAGGCAGTTGACACGTTCGGAAAAGGCCACTTGAAAAAGAAAGTTAAACTTCAGCTGTGACCAACTAATTAGGCTGAATGGAGGAGAGCCAGTTTATTCCTTCACACCTGGTCATAACAGTATGCACAGTTTTGCTTGCATGGCAGCAATATGAATTTATCTTACACAAAGGTGATCTTTCACTGCAGTACCTAGTCATTGAATGGTTTCTGTTCATTTTTCAATGGAAGTGTCTCATGACGATGCTAATATACTTGACCACCACTCCCATGTTGGAAAGCACGGGCTCCAAGATCTGTGCAAAGCTGTGTCAAGTTGGTGGAGTTCCTCTTGCACCTTGACGTTGAATGCAGGTTTACTTGCTGACTTCCCAATGCTTCACATATTTCATTGTGCGTAGGTCATCAATGTTCTTTGCAATGTCACCCCATTGAGATGCTCATTTGAATCTTCCATAACTTTGCCTCCATGCATTGCCCTTGATCCCTGTCCTGGTGGCTGGCCACTCATACCTGATATCTCTCTACATGAAGTTTCTGCCTTGAAGCTGTACACACATTATCAGGATCTGAGCTGGCATCTGCGAACATAAGAGCAACTAATAGTCTTTACCTTTACCCTTTTTGCCTAAGAAAATTCTGGACAGACTTGTGGTTCTTTTGAGGATACTATTCCTTAAAGGATTAATCCAAGAACTCTTGTTGCTGCTGTTGCTGAAAAAAAATAGATTTTAACTAAAAAAGATAACTGAGTTGTAAAGGAGGCAGAAACCCTTTTGATTAAGGTGAACTGAATGCGAAAAGGGTCACACAATGGCCTATGACTTTGATTTGTTTGAAAAAAATGTTTGGAAAACTGGGTTCTAAAGCTGGTTTTGGTTTTTCTTTGGAGGAGAAAGGATGATGATCAACTGCTTGGGTCAAGAACACACCAGCACTTGAAGCACCGAATCAAGTCCCAAATTATAGAGTGAATGGAAGCTGCTCCAATACCACTCTACGTTTTGAAATCAACTGATCACAAGTTTTCCTCTTACTTTTGAGAGAAGGAATTTACTCTTACAAAAAGGTGATGCAAGAGTCATTGATAATTTTGCAAACCAGAAACCAACAGAAACTGTATATCCTGGATGCCATTTCAGCAACTCCACCATTTATCATTTTCCCTTGAACCATTGACTTTTAATGTTTTGGTTGAATTCCTCATTTTTTTTGGTAGATGTATGTGAGTTAGGGGAGTTGGAATGGATAATTATCGTTACATGTTTTGCCTTTCTACTCAACAATACTGTTTTTAGAGTAAAAAAGTAGTTTTGGTGCGGAGGGTCATGTGACCCATTCCATCAATTAGGTCAGAACGCGCGAATGCTGGAGCTGGGTTGCTGGTTTTCTTCACAGGAGTCGTGGAGTATGCTAACCCTTATATCACTTTGTGTATAGTCACTTCCCTTAATACTCTGTTAATCTACTTGGTGATTGTTCGTCTTTGTTTGTTGAAGAAACCAGGGCATCTTGGGGCCGTAATAGATAATGCACATAATTGGTTACATAGCTAATTGAATAAGTTGTTTATGTTATAACCTATGGAGTAGTGGAAGTAGAGATAGACAGTGCACTCCTCCCACTTCAGTGTGACAATAGCCACATATTTCCACTATATGCTATTTTTTATTCATACAAGGTAGGTCAAGAGTCCTTTTTGGTCCCCTCTAAAAAACACGCATCTCTTGCGAGTCTCCTGTACTATTCACATGGTTTTCAGGCTTTAGACCTTTTGAGCCAGCCTGCAGTATACCTCCAAGGGCTTCAGTCTTCTATTCTGCCATACAGAAAAACTGACTTCTTTCGAGAGCCATTTGCTGCTTCTCCTCACAAGATTCTTTTCAGTTCCCTTTTCTTTCCTTATCTGCTTTGTGTCAGCATCTGGATTCTGATTTTAAATTGGTGGCCTCCATAAAGACATAAAACTGCCCATTTCTTTGCGGTCAAAACCTGCCATTCTTTAAGTTTTTTTTTCACTTATCTGCAAGAGACAAGAGAAAACCGGCAAGATTTGCATGTCATGTTTTATTCCCAGAATTGCAATCTTATTTTAGACACTCGGTAAATGTAAGACTGTTGCTGGGTTTATTTATCATTAGTAGAGATTTTCAATTAAGACGATATCTTGTTCATGATATTGTATTATTTGAAGGATTTTATTTGCACTTCCCAAAAAGAAAACTTAATTGGACAAAATCAAGACCCAGTTTTTGACATATCTTGGAGATTTGCATGGGTCAGTGGAACTCTGACATGCTCAGAGTCAGGAGAATTGTCTGGTGTACTCTGATGACAATTCGTAAGTTCAATCAAGGCTGTTCAAACAGTTCAAGCTGTGAGTGTGCTGAGATGTGGTGTGTCATGATTCCAAAGATACCAGTCATAAAGGTATGGGCAACAACGGCAGGAGGAAGAATGACGCACAGAAGATAACATACCACAAGAGTTGTCCATGTCGCAAAGGAAGGATAAAAGACTGAGTTGGCTACTTTCAAATGAACCAATGATGAGGACATATCAAATAATATAAACGTGGTGAATGAAAAACCTCATTGTGTGTTGTAAAGTCCATCAAATGTTGTATGTATCTCATCCATTAAAGAGAAGGGAATATTATGCTGACAATTACATTAAGAATTGCATGAGTGAACCTGAAAATTAATAAGTGCTTTGAGAACAATTGAACCCCATTGCTCCACTCTTACATATAAAATCTGGAGGAGGGAAGTGAATACACAGTTCAAAGAACAGACAACTGAAAAGCTAGATACAGGCATCTGACCTAGTGAGCAAAGAGAAAAAAACTAAAAAAAAAGTTTGATAAGAATAACTTTTCCAGCGAATACCACTGTGGGAGTTTATCTCCCCTGCAATCAATCTCTGGTAGCTAATTGCATTTCCTCATGTGGCATTTCATATAGACTTTTTAATGGCCTTAGCCAGGGCAGTAATTAGCATCACTGTGGGTAGATTTGGAGATCTGAGGAAGAAATGGGGGAAGGTGGATACAGAGAAACAACAAATGGCTAATCCAGGTTGGAGACCAACCTAATGTATTAACTCTTTCTGTTGATATTTCCTGTATTTTTTTTTTATTTCTTATTTACAGCATTTTGCTTTTGTAAAGTTCAAGTTAAAATTAAAATAAAAGTTATTTGTCAAGATCGACAAATTGTTACTTTAGTGATTCACGCTGGAAGTACAATTCTGGATTTTGAGAGAGGACAGGTCAGGTTAAATCCTGATTGTTAGTCATCTTCAAATACTTTACTATTTGCCAGAAGTCTTTGGAATTCTCCCATGCCCCTATTGGTGGGTTCAACGATGCGCGAGGGACGGGGAATTTCAAGTGCAATCTTCCACTGGTGGCCATCACGGCGGATCTGGAAACTCACTGAAAGCCAGTGTAAAATTAATTTGCATCCCATTAATAGGATGCAGACAAAGGCCCTGACCACCCACACCGTATTCTCTTGGGCACCAGCAGGAAAATACATTAGTGCGAAACACGTTTAGAACACCGTGATACGCAGATGTGAGGACTCGCCTGAAGAATGCCTGGGGTTACCTCCAGACTATAGGGATGGAGGCTGACAGCTACCCTGGAACATCACAGCAGTGGGTGGCTAGAGCAACTGCAGGTGGATCTTTCAGATTTGGAGTCCTGGAGGGAGTCCATCTTCCAGCCTCAGAATGTTCCAGAAGATTCTTCTTCTCAGGAAGTTCATCTTCCAGCCTCAGACTGCTCCCAGAGATCCACCATCATTTTCAGGAGGCTTATCTTCTTTCTTTCAAAAGGGGTGCCATTTCGATATGGCGAGGGATAAGGGTAGCGGACTATGTGTCATCAGACATGCCTACCATGGAATGCAGCACAAAATAAACATTCAGTGCATATTCTATAAAAGGTCATGCCCAGAGGATTTAGCCTGTTTTTCTGTTGCAGAAAACATTCCATGCTCCCACCCACACCATGGGACTTGGTCACCAAATAGGAGAATTCCACCCTGTGTGTGGGTTCATACACAAAAATTGGTAAGCTTAGGAGAATTTGTGTGCTAATGAAGTCAATGTACCAACATGATACGCCCTTGCATATTGCATAGCGGGGTAATGGAAGACAAATAATTTGTTCCTGGTTAGCATATACAAACATAGCTGCAGATATATGACATGGGCAGCACAGTGGTTAGCATTGCTGCCGCACAGCGCCAGGGACCTGGGTTGATTCACAGCTCGGGTCACTGTCTGTGTGGAGTTTGCACATTCTCCGTGTCTGTATGGGTTTTCTCTGGGTGCTCCATTTTCCTCCCACAGTCAGAAAGATGTGCAGGTGAGATGCATTGGCTATACTAAATTCTCAAATGTACCCAAACAGGTGCCAGAGTGTGGTGAATAAGGGGATTTTCACACTAACTCAATTGCTGTGTTAATGTAAGCCTACATGTGACACTAATAAACTTTAAAAATATATTGATGGAGGGGATGGCTCCAGTCTTGCCCTAGAGAGAGACTTAAACAAATTTGGTAAATAATTTTCCAGTTTTCCTCCTTTAGCCTGTTCCACCCACAGCAGCAGTACACTAATTACAGCTAATGTGGTCACCATTAAGAAAATTGATCTACCTGATACCACTAATGACAGAAAACATTAGAAAACCATCTGGCTCAACCAAAAAAAAATCAAAGTGTTCAGCAATTAATTTTTTTAAAATTTCAACTTCTTTTGTTTCTAGCATAACTATGAAATGTCGCATTTAACTCTAATTAACAATGGTAACATAGATTTAAGCATGAAGTATATTAAGTAAAAGATTGGTAGTCATTGTTGCACAAAAGGTTCAAACAAATGAAATGATACTCTTCACACAAATGGCAAAATGTTACAATTATGGAAATGAAATTAGGAGCAGTTATTCGCTGGGTTGCTTCTCTCTCTGATCTTTCAAGGTCCCTACTGTCATGCACACTAATTTGATTTATTATTGTCACATGTATTGGGATACAGTGAAAAGTATTGTTGCGCAGTGCGCAGACAAAATATACTTTTTGTAGAGTACATAGTGGAAAGGAAAGGAGAGGGGGCAGAATGTAGTTTTACAGTCATAGTTAGAGGGTGCAGAGAAAGATCAACTTATTATGGGGCAGGTCCATTCAAAAGTCTGATGGCAACAGGAAAGAAGCTGTTGAGTCGGTTGGTATGTGATCTGAGACTTTTGTGTCTCTTTCCCGATGGAAGAAGGTGGAAGGGAGAATGTCTGGGGTGCACGGAGTTCTTGATTATGCTGGCTGCCTTTCTGAGGCAGCAGGAAATGTAGACGGAGTCAACGGGTGAGAGGCTGGTTTGCGTGCTGCACTGGGCTTCATTCACAACCTTAGTAGTTAGTTTCTTGCCTTCTTGGTCAGGGCACAAGCCATACCAAGCTGTGATTGCATCCAGAAAGGATGCTTTCTTTTGAATAAGTGTGAGAATGATTAAGAATAATAATTTTTGAAAAATTAAAATATATTACCAGTTCCTGAAAAATCAAACTTTTGTTGTGAATTAGTAAATTCAGCATGCTCCAAGTTTGCTGCTTCTGAGGAATGTTGAAAGTGTCACAAGGTAGGACCTGGTTGTGAACGATTACTGGTAAAGTGCACAAATGCACAAACTCTTTATTTATAATTGCATTGGAAAGGAAGTCAATTCGGCTTTGTGAACCTTCATATGACACCGTCAGCCCTTAGGTGCTTCAACACAACATTCAAAAGAGAGTCAGGGAAACAAGAGGATAAAAAATAAAATATTAAATCTAACTAAAAAACTTTGGAAATACATTGAGCCAACATGTTGAAGCGCAGAACAATCAAATACAGGTTGCATGAACAAATCCGTATATTGCTAAATTCCCAACTTTGGTAATACTGAAACAAGCAGTTCCTATGTGGAAGAGGATGGGGGAAAATACAAGTTATTGGGGATACTGAGAACGTCAATTGAGAACCATAGGATACATAGGGTGGAGTAGCAAATTGCAGGGGCTGGGAACATCTGAAATGTGGAGCTTATTCAAGGAGCAGTTACTGCGAGTCACAGATCATAGGAACATAGAACCCTACAGTGCAGAAAGAGGCCCTTCAGCCCATCGAGTCTGCACCGAACACAATCCCACCCAGGCCCTACCCCCATATCCCTACATATTTTACACACTAATCCCTCTAACCTACACATCCCTGGACACTAAGGGGCAATTTGTTAGCACGGCCAATCAACCTAACCCACACATCTTTGGACTGTGGGAGGAAACCCACGCAGACACGAGGAGAATGTGCAAACTCCACACAGACAGTGACCCGAGCCGGGAATCGAACCCGAGACCCTGGAGCTGTGAAGCAGCAGTGCTAACCACTGTGCTACCATGCCACCTTGGTAAGTCCTTAGGACTCGATGAGTCCTTAATAAATATGTACTTGTCAGGCAGGGAGGAAGTGGTCAAGCGAGGGAACCGTGGTGTACTAAGGAAGTTGAATCTCTGGTGAAGAGGAAGAAGGAAGCTTGTGTAAAGATGAGACGTGAAGGCTCAATTAGGGCACTGGAGATTTATAAATTAGCTAGGAAGGAGCCAAAGAGAGAGTTAAGAAGAGCTAGAAGAGGACATGAGAAGACTTTGGTGGATAGGATCAAGGAAAATCCTAAAGCTTTCTACAGGTATGTCAAGAATAAAAGATTGGTTAGGGCAAGATTAGGGCCAGTCAGAGACAGCAGTGGGAAGTTATGCGTGGAGCCTGAAGGAGATAGGAGAGGCACCGAGTATTTTTCATCAGTATTCACGCAGGAAAAAGTCAGTGTAGTCGAGGAGAATACTGCGATACCATGTAGACTAGACGGGATTGAGGTACCTAAGGAGGTGGTGTTGGCAATTCTTGAGAGTATGAAAATAGATAAGTCCCCTGGGCCGGGTGGGATTTACCCTAGGATTCTCTGGGAGGCTAGGGAGGAGATTGCAGAGCCTTTGGCTTTGATCTTCATGTCATCATTGGCTTCAGGTATAGTGCTGGAAGACTGGAGGATAGCAAATGTTGTCCCCTTGTTCAAGGAGGGGAGTGGAGGCCATCCTGGGAATTATAGACCAGTGAGCCTTACTTCTGTTGTGGGAAAAGTTTTGGAAAGAATTATAAGGGATAGGATTTATTATCTAGAGGGAAATAAATTGATTAGGGATAGTCAACACAGTTTTGTCAAGGGTAGGTCATGCCTCACAAACCTTAGAGTTTTTTGAAAAGGTGACCAAAGAGGTGGATAAGGGTAAGGCAGTTGACGTGGTGTATATGGATTTTAGTAAAACGTTTGATAAGGTTCCCCATGGTAGGCTACTGCAGAAAATGCAGATGCATGGGATTGAGGATGATTTAGCAGTTTGGATCAGGAATTGGCTAGTTGATAGAAGACAGAGGGTGGTGGTTGATGGAAATATTCAACCTGGGGTTCACTTACAAGTGGTGTACCTTAAGGATCTGTTTTGGGGCCACTGCTGTTTGTCATTTTTATAAATGACCTTGATGAGGGTGTAGAAGGATGGATTAGTAAATTTGCTGATGACACCAAAGTTGGAGGAGTTGTAGACAGTGAGGATGGATGTTACAGTTTGCAGAGGGCCATAGATAAGCTGCAGAGCTGGACCGAGAGGTGGCAGGTGGAGTTTAATACGGAAAAGTGTGAGGTGATTCACTTTGATAAGAATAACAGGAGTACAGAATATCGGGCTAATGGAAGGACTCTTAGTAGTGTTGATGAGCAGAGAGATCTCAGGGTACGTGTGCATAGCTCCCTGAAAGTTGGCACCCAGGTTGATAAGGTTGTTAAGAAGGCGTACAGTGTGTTAGCTTTTATTGGTAGAGGGATTGAATTCGGAGCCGTGAGGTCATGTTACAACTGTACAAAACTCTGGTGCGGCCGCACTTGGAGTATTGCGTACAGTTCTGGTCGTTGCATTATAAGAAAGATGTGGGGGCATTGGAAAGGTTGCAGAGGAGGTTTACCAGGATGTTGCCTGGTATAGTGGGAAGGTCTTATGAGGAAAGGCTGAGGGACTTGAGGTTATTTTCATTAGAGAGAAGAAGGTTACGAGGTGACCTGATTGAGGCATACAAGATGATCAAAGGATTGGATAGGGTGGACAGTGAGAGCCTTTTACCTCGGATGGTGATGGCTAACATGAGGGGACATAGCTTTAAATTAAGGGGTGGTACTTATAGGACGGATGTCAAAGGTAAGTTCTTTACTCAGAGGGTAGCAAGGGTGTGGAATGTCCTGCCTGCAGCAGTTGTGGACTCGCCAACTTTAAGGGCGTTCAAATGGTCAATGGATAGGCATATGGATAACATTGGAATAGTTTAGGTTAGAGGGTCATTAGATTGTTGCGCCGACCAGTGGAACCACTGAGGGCTGAAGGGCCTGTACTGTGCTGTAATGTTTTATGTTCTATATCAGAGGGATGTTGATAGAGGGTCAATAGAGTTTGTATTTAAAAGTAAAGAGAGAGGAAATTAATAAGACTTGTTATTTTCCCTGGAATCCGTCCAGTCCCTGGCTCTGCTTTGTTACCCAATAAGAAGTCACAATAGCAAGGTTAAAGTAACTTTAACCTGGTGTTTGAGACTTCTTACCGTGTTTACCCCAGTCCAACACCGGCATCTTCAAATCATTGTTACCCAATATGCAGTGTACACTTATCCAGAGGACCTAATTGAATAATGCACAAATGAGCATTCACTCATTCCGATACCTCTCATCTAAGCTGAGAAGTATGGATGTTTTTAATATTTCTAAAGTTATTAACACACAATGGCTTTGCCATGTTTCACAGTTGCTCAAAATAGTCTTTCCTGCACTTCGATCTTTGAAAAGGTTTAAAACGCTTTTCAAAACTGAACCCAGAGAATATAGCGAGCGTGATGCACATGCCACTCTGTTGCCTCATTCAATATGCATTTCAATTCCACTTACAAAGGTTGACTATTATTCAGTCTCATTCAAAGACATAAAATTCCTATTCCACGGGGAAGTATTGCACACCATTTATGCAGTAATCAGTTTGCAAACCGCAGCTTGCAAAGTAAAATACAACAGGGATTCAAATACAATGTCAACCTTATCCAAGCACCTCATCTCCAGGTACAACAATTATTTATTCATTGAACTGCTTTTCAAAAGGAGTATTTTTTTTCCACCCTCAAACCTTACTATTTCGAACACCTGAAATGAACTGGCTACATGGTTCAATAATGGATGAAACGTGAACAGTATCAAATCGGGACCAATTGAAAAAGCTGGAAAGCTTGTTTCAGAGAAGTAAATTAATCCAACCAAAAACGAGAACTTAGTGTCCTTGTCGCTGAAATTACGTGCGCAGGTACAGCAGGCAAAGAGGCAAATGGTATACTGTCCTTCATAGCAAGAGGATGAGAGTGTAGGCATGTGTTTGGGGCATTGGTGAGATCACACTCGGAGCACTGCGCGCAGTTTTGGTGTCCTTATCCGAGGATGGGTGTCTTTGCTGCATGCAGAGGGAGTACAGCAAAGGTTTACCAAGCTGATTCCTGGGACGGCAGGCCTGTTATATGAGGAGAGACTAAGTCAACTAGGATTGTATTAATTGGAGTTGAGAAGAATGAGAGGGGATCCAACTGAAACTTCCTAACAGAATTAGACAGGGTAGATTCACAAAGAACAGTGGGGGAGTCCAGAATTAGGAGTCACAGTTTGAGGATAAGGGATAAACCTTTCAGGACTAAGGTGAGGAGAATTTTTTTCTACCAAGAGAGTGGTGAACGTATAGAATTCACTACCACAGAAAGTAGTCAAAAGCAAAATGTTACGTGATTTCAAAAAAGGATTAAATTTAAATCTTGGGGCTAAAAGGGATCAAGGGATATGAGGAAGGAAGCAATCAGGATAGTGAATTTGATGATCAGCCATAACCACAATAAATGGCAGAGAAGCTTAAAGGGCTGAATGACCTATTCTGCTTCTAGTTTGTGTGAACATAACATAACATAAGTAGTAGGAGCAGGAGTAGGCCATCTAGCCCTTCGAGCCTACCCCGCCATTCAATAAGATCATGGCTGATCTGAAGTGGCTCAGTTCCACTTTCCCGCTTTCTCTCCATAACCCTTAATTCCCTTGTCTGTCAAAAACCTATCTACCCGTGACTTACATATATTTAGCAAGGTAGCCTCCACCACATCAACAGGCAGAGAATTCCAGAGATTCACCACCCTTTGAGTGAAGAAGTTCCTCCTCAACTCCATTCAAAACCACTCCCCCCCCCAACCCGCCTTCTTTTGAGGCTGTGCCCTCTAGTCCTGCTGTCCTTTCTGAGTGGGAAGAATCTCTTTACCTCTACCCTATCCATCCCCTTCATTATCTTATCCGTCTCTATAAGATCCCCCCTCATCCTTCTAAACTCCAACGAGTACAGACCCAGTCTATTTAGTCTCTCTTCAAAGTCCAACCCCCTCATCTCTGGTATCAGCCTAGTGAACCTCCTCTGCACTCCCTCTAAGGCCAAAACATCCTTATGCAAATGCGGTGACCAAAACTGCACACAGTACTCCAGCTGCAGCCTCACCAGTGCCCTGTACAGTTGCAGCAAGACCTCCCTGCTTTTATACTCTATCCCCCTCGCTATAAAGGCCAGCATCCCATTCACCTTCTCGATCACCTGTTGCACCTGCAGACTGGGTTTTTGCGACTCATGCACAAGGACCCCCAGGTCCCTCTGCACTGTAGCATGCTGCAGCTTTTCACCCTTTCAATAGTAATCCCTCCTACTATTATTCCTGTCAAAGTGGATAACCTCACACTTGCCAACATTGTACTCCATCTACCAGGTTCTCACCCACTCGCTCAGCCTATCTAGATCCCTCTGCAGACTTTCCACACCCTCTGCACAATTTGCTTTTCCACTCATCTTTGTGTCATCAGCAAATTTCAACACCCTACACTCAGCCCCCTCCTCCAGATCATCTATATAGATGGTAAATAGCTGGGGCCCCAGCACCGATCCTTGTGGCAATCCACTAGTCACCAACCGCCAATTAGAATAGCACCCATTGATACCAACTCTCTGCCTATTAGACAGCCAATCCTCTATCCACGCTAACACCTTACCCCCAACTCCATGCCCCCTAACCTTCTGAAGCAACCTTTTGTGCGGCACCTTATCAAACACCTTCTGAAAAAAAAATCGAGAAACATCACATCCACCGGTTCCCCTCTGTCTACCACACTAGTCACATCCTCATAGAATTCCAATAAATTTGTCAAACACGACTTCCCCTTAACGAATCCGTGCTGTGTCTGCTCTATCGAACCATTCTTCTCTAGGTGCCTCGCTATTTCTTCTTTGATGATGGATTCCAGCATTTTTCCAACAACAGACGTTAAACTAACCGGCCTATAATTCCCTGCCTTTTGCCTGCTACCTTTTTTAAACAGCGGCGTAATATTCACCGTTTTCCAATCTTCCAGCACTTCTCCGGAATCCAGCGAAATTTGGTAAATAATCACTAAGGCATCTACTATCACCTCTGCCATTTCCTTCAGAACCCTGGGATGCATTCCATCCGGTCCTGGGGACTTGTCCACCATCAGTCCCGCTAGTCGATCAAGCACTACCTCTCTAGTGACAGTAATCGCATTCAGGCCCTCAACTCCTACCATCCTTCTATCTTTAATATCCAGCAAACTATCTGCGTCCTCCTCCGTGAAGGCCAAGGCAAAAAACTTATTTAAAGGCCTCTGCCATTTCCTCATCTCCCACCACTAAATCCCCCCTCTCATCCTCTAAGGGTCCAACATTCACCCTAGCCAGCCTCCTCCTCTTTATATATTTGTAAAAACTCTTACTGTCCTTTTTTATATTTAGTGCTAGTTTAGCTTCATAGTCATTCTTTGTCGATTTTTAAACCTCTCCCAATCTTCTAGTCGCCCACTACTTTTAGCCACTCTAAACACATCAGCTTTTAATTTAGTACTCTCCTTTATTTCCCTCAATGACCACGGCTGATTATCCCTTCTCCACCATTGGAATATATTTCTGCTGAGCACCGAAAAAGATCTCCTTTAGCATCCTCCACTGTTCCTCAGCAATCCGACCGACCAATTTGCGTCCCCAATCTACATTTGCCAATTCCTCTCTCATCCTATCGCACTCCCCTCTGTTCAAACAGAGGACACAGGTCCAGGACCCTACTTTCTCATCCTCCATCTGCATCAAAAACTCAACCATACAACGATCGCGCGTCCCAAGCGGATCCCTCACAAGATCCCTCTTTCTACCTGCCTCGTTACATACCACCAGATCTAAGATAGTTCGCTCCCTCATCGGTTCCGTCACACACTGTTCAAGGAAACTATTCCAGCAGCATTCCAAGAACTCTTCCTCAAGCCCACCACGTCCGACATGGGTCAACCAATCAATATGTAGATTGAAATCCCCCATAATTATCGCCGTTCCATTCCTGCATGCATTATTTATTTGCTTGTTTATAGCCCACCCCACCTCAAAGTTATTATTTGGGGGCCTATAGACCACTTCCTCCCCTTACTGTTCCGAATCTCCACCCACAACAATTCCACGTTCTGTTCTTTGGAGCCTATATCTTCCCTTGCTACCACCCTGATATTATCCTTAATCAGCAGAGCTACCCCACCCCCTTTTTCCTCCCTTCTATCCTTCCTAAACACTTGATACCCCTGAACATTCAGCTCCCAGTCCGTCACCCCGCAACCACGTTTCTGCAATGGCCACCAGATCATATCCATTTGTGCTGATCTGCGCCACCAGCTCATTCACTTTACTTGAATGCATGAAGCATTCAGAACAAAGTGTCTTTATCCCAGCCTTTATCTGTGATATTACATCAAAACAAATAAAAAAGTAATATCATATTAGGACATGATTATCTGTGCAGCATTTTGTTACAGTAGCATTGACCAATGCATGAAAGGTTGTTAAATATGGTACATTTTAGCAGATCTTCCTTGACATTAGTGACAATGAGTCAGAAGTTATGAATTTCAAAAGGGGAAGGGAAATCTACTACTGTAAGAATCTGGGAGAAAGTTTGTATAAGATCTCCACAGAAATAGTGAAGTGAGTGCCTTTTTCCTTGTTGCCTAAACTATGTTCCATCCTATAACTGTACAGAACTTAATTGACAATGAGTGGAAATCATTTAATCTATAATATTGGAAAGATTAAATTAATTTAATTTCCACATTTACCAAATAGCTGTGCCAACATGGGAGGAGTGTGTGCAACATTAGAAGCTTGCCCAGAGGAGTGAACTAATCCAGCCTTGATGGCAATCAATTTAGGCAGACTCCTCATCCAAGTTCAGCACCAGCTGATGTAGAAGTACTTTGTGTTACATTAGAAAAAGGTTGAGAGTTAACAACTTCCTTTGACTCGGGACTTTTATTCAGAGTCTCTCCAAATTGAATAACAGTAGAAATCATTCTCAAATGTACTGCTGTCTTAAATGCATATCAAGTGTTTTTTAAAATGGCATGTAAAAAAGGAGTAGAACAATTTGGAATACATCATAAAAGCCACTCCAATATAATTGTCCAGAACTTTGGCCACAAACAGAAAACTGAAACTAGGCATTCAAGGCAGTTACTCAGATTGGCAAATGGCTTTCCACAGTGACCAGTGCTGTGGGGGAGATGAACAAGACTTAAACATGACAGGACACAATTCTTAACTGCTAACCTCTCTTTATTAATTCCAATTCAAGCAATAACTCACCCCATCTACAAAGCACATGTCATGAGTGTGCAGGGTTACTCTCCACATGATGAAATGTATGTAACTACAACAACACTCAACAAGCTTGATACCATCCAAGATGAAGCATTCTGCTCCTTCCACCAGCTCACACATTTGATCCCTCTTGTACTGTCAGACAATACCATCAATGCAGCAATTCAGCAAGGCTCCTTCAATTGCATCTTACAAAAATCACAATCTCTTTCATCTAGAAGTACAAAGGCAGCAGACACACTGTAATTTAGTGGCAGTACAAGACGTGAGTGCGAACCCTTAATGGTGTCAAAATCACAGAGTGCTCCAATATTTGCATTGCTTGGGATGGAGGTTACCAATGTCTACATGTGGGGGGCCTATTTTCATCAGAAATCAGACCTCCGTGTTCCTGACCTTCCTGGCTTCCTCAGGCTCCACCCCTCCAGCTGACTGTTTGATTCTCACTTCCCCTTTTAAAATATACAGAATATTGTTGAAAATGGCGAGTTTCAGACTGGATTTCTCACCTGGCCCAATACTTTGCATTTTTGGAAAGATTCTGCCCATCACTTGCAAGTTCTCCTCCAAGTCATTCCTCATTCTGATGTGAAATTACATTGCTATTCCTTCACTGTCACTGGGTCATAAACCTGAACTCCCTGCCCAGTAGCATTGGGGGCTACCCACGCCACATGGGTTGCAGGAGGTTCAGGATGACAGCTTAACACTGCCTTCTCACAGCAAGTTAGGGAATGGAAACAAACACTAGACTGGTTAGCATTTTCCACATCGTAAGAACAAACAAAATCTTGCAGGTGAGACTAGAACCATTGTCCATAAGAATAATACTAAATCAAACAGCAAGTTCATGTGAAATCTCTTTATCCAGAATGCGATTAGAATGTGGATCATGCCACTACAGGGAGTAATTGGGGAGAATAGTATTGAAGTATTTCAGAAAAAGGCAGGTTTGCATGTAAAAGGGGAAAAAGGGAAAGAAGAAATTGTTGATGGGTTTGATGAAGATGTTGAAGGAGGTTCATGGATAGAATAGAATGATAGCATTGCAGGAGGCAGCCATTTGGCCCATTGAGTGACAATCACATCCAAGCTGTGTCCCCATAACACCACCTACTTACCCCGCTCATCCCCGACACTAAGGGACAATTTGGCTCATCAACCTAATTCACATCTTTGGAATGTGGGAGGAAACTGGACCACCCAGAGAAAACCCACACAGACATGGGAAGAATGTGCAAACTCCACATAGACAGTCACCTGAAGCCGGAATTGAACTCGAGTCCTTGGCGCTGTGCGGCAGCAGTGTGAACTCCTGTGCCACTAATCCACCCAGTGGGGCTATGTGTCTCTGTGTTGGAACTACTTAGAAATAGAAACACGAAGCAAACTCCACACAGAACAAAATAATTGCCCGATGCTTATTAAAAGTAGTTCTGCCTTCCAATTAAAGATAAAGTATTGTACTTGTAAGATCCATGTGTTACATCGCCAATGCAGACTAGCATCACAACCATGCCTGTCATTCTTATTTAATTATTTTGTCAGCTCCACCCACTGGATTAATGTCACATATAATGACATGTATTCTCTATAACACCATACGAAAAACATAAATACAAGTATGCTTAACACCTCCACTTGAGGCAAAATATGATCTGTCAGCATTGTCATATGACTAGATACATGAAAATTATTTTTGCCCAAAATCTTGTTTTGAATTTTATGGCATACATCAAAGTCCAAAAGATTAGAACACAGTTCTGAAGTCATTGTTGTTCAACAGCAATGCTGAGCACACACTTCAAAAATCTGCCCGTAATACCTTTTCATGAAAATACAATTCATTTCTGTTGCCGATTAACAACGAGGCAGAATTTGCTCTCAAAACCCCCAAAGCTAAAAGGTATTCACTTATTTACACAAAATAGTACAGCAACTTCAGGCAAGTGAACACGAACAATTGCTATCGTTATACACAAGCCACAGCTCGAGATTGTGATACTTGAATCTTGATTTGACTTATTATTGTCACGTGTTGATACATAGAGAAGAGTACCGTTTCTTGCACACCGTGCGGACAAAACATACTGCTCATAGAGTACATAGGGGAAAAAGAAAGGATAAGTTGCAGAATGTAATGTTACAGTCGTAGCTAGACTGTAGAAAAAGATCAACTTAATATATTGAAAGTCCATTTAAAGGTTTAATAGCTGCAGGAAAACGTTGTTCTGAAGTCACTACTATGTGATCTCAGACCTTTTTTTCCCCCCGAAGGAAGAAGGTGGAAGACAGCGTGCCTGGGGTGCACGTATCCCTGATTATGCTGCCGGCTGCTTTTCCGAGTCAATGGATGGAGGCTGGTTTGTTCAATGTACTGGGCTACCTTCACGTATGGCACCATTAAGAATTGGGTGATATGACCTCTGAGGTAGGGCTGCTTCCTCCCAGATTGGAGTTTGGTTAAGCAGTCTAGGTTCTGACTGTGTTCAAGTTAAGAAGCCTACTTTGTGATTCTTCTTGTATACTTACTTTGATCAGTGCATACATAAAAGATGTGCAGTTCTGCCATTAAATCTCAAAAAAAAGCATTTCAACATCTGCCTCACCACCTATGTTCATTGAATGGCATGTTGCTGCTACATTTACACAGCATGTATATATTAAACCTGCCACAAAATCAAAAATGCACACAGTCACATTTCTTTAGGTCTTTTCAATGGCAGATTGTTAAAATGCAAGTTTTCGTTTCAATTATTTCCTTACTTTTTCTCAAGTCCAATTTGTGCTTCCTTCTCAATTCACACGCTGTCCATTCTTCTATCCAATTGGACTAAGGCGTGAAAGCTGGCTGATGAGAGGCCTAAAGCCACAAGGAAGAATTTTACCCTTGAGAAAAACTCACCTTTCAGAGAGGAAAGGCATCACCCTTCAAAAAAAAAATCGCATTTTCAAAGAGAATTGTAACTAGAGTATCCAATTAATTCCCATGACACAAGAGGGCAGTTTAACATGGTCAATTCACCCAAAACCTTCAGGTTTAGGTGGATTGTCCATATTAAACTGCCCTCTCGTTTAGAGGAAACCCTCGCAGACACAAGGAGAAAGTGCAAACTCCACACGGACAGTCACCAGAGGCCGGAGTTGAACCCGGGTCCCTGGCACTGTGAGGCAGCAGCGCTAACCGCTGTGCCAAGTAGCAAGAGATGTTCCCCCAGCCAGCTGAGCGCTGGGATACGAGAGTGACAGAAAGCTGAAAGAAGCTCTCTAAGTCTTGTTTTGCATTATTCTATGAATTGCAAAAGGCTTTTGAAACTTGATTGTTCAAGAACTTACTGATAGATAGAAGGAGAAAGGAGATTTGGAGACAGCAGCAAAATGTAGGAGGAGATAATACAGCTACTTGCACAGTTTACTCACGTCCCAGTTGCATGGTATCCCTTGCAATATGATTAGCTTTCACTTTCAGCAACTTGTCATGCAAAAAATGTAAAATCAAAACAGGCAGAGGCAAGCCTAACTAATTTCAGACGCCATTTGATGTACAACTGCAGCAAATTGTGGTCCAATATTTTTAAATGATGTGATGAAGAGACATCACAAGGTTCCCTTCTCCTTCATAATTATCTTTCTGTCTCCATGCTGCCTCTCAATTGCTCAGCAATTCAATGCCTCCAACAGTTATAATGAAAAGTCACCAACCTGAAAAGTTAATTCTATCTATCCCTTCAAAGATTCTGCACAACCAGTGAAGTATTTCCAGCTCTTCCCTCTTCTCTATTTCAGGGATCTCGCCACACTGAGGTTGGTGCTGAGTTTCTGATTGCTACACCCACTTGTTATCTATATCACTTTCTGGAGTAAGACTTTGGCTTCACACTCCCAAAGGTAAAATGTTTGAGCCCCGCTTCAGATAATACAAGTGAACGCTTCAGATAATACAAGTGAATAAAGACTAGAAAATGATCTCTACATACTGGGCTGACATCAAATTGTATTTTAATAGGTATAAATTGAGAGAAATGGATACTCAGTGAGGCCTTGGTCATCAGCAATTGAGTGTAAGCACGTAGGTACAGAAGACAGTAAATAAGGCAAGTTGTATTTTGGCCTTCATAGCAGGAGGATTTGAATCTAGGTAGAGAGATGTTTTACTGCAATTGTGTAGGGCACTGATGAGAACACACAGAGTATTATTGCAGTTTGTGTCCTTATCAGAGGATGGTCTTGCTATGGAGGGAGCGCAGCAAAGGTTCACCAGGTTGATTCACAGAACGACAGGATTGTCATCTGAGGAGAGATTAAGTCAGTTAAGATTATATTCACTGCAGTTTAGAAGAGTAAGAGGGGATCTCGTAGGAACTTAAAATCCTAACAGGATTCGACAGGGTAGATTCTCAAAGAATGTTCCTGATGGCTGGGGACTCCAGAACTAGTGGTCATCATTTGAAATAAAGGGCAAACCTTTTAGAAGAGAGGATAAGAGAAATTTCTTCACCCAGAGAGTGGCAAATGTATGGAATTCACTACCATAGAAAGCAGTTGAGGCCAAAACTGTGTGATTTTAAGAAGAAATTAGATATAGCTCTTGGAGCTAAAGGGATATGGGGAGAAGGCAGAATCAGGATGTTGAATTTGATAATCAGCTATGATCAAAATGGATAGTATAACATGCTGAAAGGGAGGGAATAGACTAGCTTCTATTTCCTATGTGTATTAAAAACCTCCTGCTTTATCTCAGCCAGTCAGATACATCTGTCCATGACAACATTATAGAAGTAACTACTACATGGTTCTAAGGGAGATAGATAATGCTCTGTTCCTCATAGTGAGACACCCTTCATTGTGTTGTAGAGGAATCCTACTAAATAGGACAGATGAAGCTTTGATTCAGCAGCTTACAAATGGTCATCCTTGAGGTGCTGTGGTCCATTGATAATATTTGCATGATTGTATTCCATGACAATCTGTAAACACATGCCCTGACATAAACCGGACTTGACCATTATCATCAAGCAAGGCATCCAACCCTGGTTCATTGTTAAGCAGAGAATAGCATGAATTTGATGGATAATAGGAGGAAGCTCCACCAATATCCCCATGCTCAAAGATGCTGAACCCATCTCAGCCTTCTAAGGTTCTCAGGATTACAGATATCCAATCTTCAGCAAACCTATTTGACTCCCTATGATGTCAAGAAACAGCTCAGCACATTGAATGCAGCAAAGGCTGCAGACCCAGGCTAGGTTCCAGCTGTACTGCTGAAATCCTGTACTCCAGAACTAGCTGCACCTTGAGCCAAGCTGTTCCAGTAAATCTAAAACGCAAGCATTTCATGGAAAATTGCCAAGAAATGTACTGTTCCTCAAACAGCAGGGCAAATCCAATTTGGCCAATTACCAATCCATTAGTCTACTTTCAAACATCAGCAGATTGATGGAAGGTACCATCTATGTCACCAAACATTAGTCACTTCTATCTTGCTCACTGATTCTCAGCTAGCATTCTATTTGGAGTTATTGGTTCCACCTTGTTCAGTCTTGATCAAAACATGTAAAAGCGAGCTGGATTCAGAGATGGAGAAGACATCCCCCCCTTGACACCAAAGCAGCATCCGATTCAGTGATGCTTCGAGGGTCTCTAGCAAAACAGAAGTCAAGGCTGAACCAGAGGTCGGAGTCATATCCAACTCAAGAAAGATTCATCTCGGCCTCGTTCAGGTCCACCACCTCACAGCTAACAGCTTCATCAATTCAATTGATTCCATTTGTTATCAAGAAATGGTGAGTGCATTGGCTACAACACTGGACTACTGCTACAGAATAAGCTGTATCTATAGCCAACGTGTTCTAGTATGGTTACAACATTGGCAAAGATAGGACGCACCTGCACCTATCAACAAAAAAAAAAAGGGCAAAACAGCAAAGGGGCAGATTATTCTGCGGCAAATAACTTATCTCCTGGACTCCCCAAAACCTTTCCACTATCAACACTGCACAAGCTAGGGGTGCAATGGAATGCTCTTCATATAACAGAATGAGTGCATTTCTAAATAGAACAAAAAGCCCAACGACCAGAATAAACCAACGTGCTTGATGTTCACTCTATTTATCACAGTAAAAGTCTGGCTGCCTTGTGTATCATGCAAAAGGCACAGTTGAGCAACTCAGTTTCTGGACCAGCACCTCTCAGACCTAGAAGGACAAGGGCAACAGGCACAATGGGACTTTACCTTCAATTCAAGTACCATCCTGACTTGCAAAGATGTCTGACAACACCAGGCTGAAGTCCAATCAGTTTATTTAGTATCACGAGCTTTTGGAGCACTGCACCTTCATTCATCAGGTGAGTGGGAGTTGCCACTCACGTGATGAAGGAACAGCGCTCCAAAAGCTCATGATTCCAAATAAACTGGTTGGATTTTAACCTGCTGTTGTGAGACTTCATACTATACTCACACCAGTCCAATGCCGGCATCTCCACATCATCCTGACTTTGACATATATGGCTGCTCCTTCATTGTTCCTTGGTCAAAATCCTGGAATACCTTACATAATAGGACTGCAAACATGCCAATACTACATAAACTGCAGCAATACCTTCTCAAGTGTGTTTAGGGATAGGCAATAAAAGCTGTCCATTCCAGCAATGACAGCATTTTTATATTCTTTCAAAAGCTGTCTATATTTCATCAATCTCACCTTCATTCTTTCTATTTAACAGTAATGTCCCTATTCCTTTCTCCCTTTCCTATTTTTATTCTCTATACGTCTCATTTGATTTTTCCATCCGTCATTTTCTGCTTAACTTCCCCCTTGTGTATCATTTCCTGAAAGATTTACTTACTCCTCTTTAATTGCTTGTTCATGATTTCTTCCTCAGCAGTTGCACTCACCTCTCATTTTTTGATTTCCCTGTTGAACACCATGCTGCTCTCAATTTTACCTGCTGTTTTCCACATTATCTTTCATTGCTAAATTCTGATTAATTCTCCTCAGCTATTATTTCATGCTCACGTTTTCTCCGAATTGAATAGCTTGTCTACTTCATCTGATTCCTGCTTTCATCTTTCTCATTTCTTGATTGCATCAATTCTTCCTATTTACGCCACCCAGTCCTAATCATTTGTTCTATTTTTCCAAACTCTCAGCATGTCATAAAAAAAAAAGGCAAATGGGATGTTGGTATGTATTGCAAGGGGACTGGAGTATAAAAGTAGAGAAGGTTTTTTTGTTGCAGTTGTGTCAGATGTTGGTGAGATCATATCTGGAGCATTGGTCTCCTTATTTGAGGAAGGATGTGGTGGTATTGGAGGCAGCTCAGAGGTGGTTCACCAGATTGATTCCAGGGAAGAAGGGTTGTTGTACGAGGAGAGATTAAACAGTTTGGGCTTATACTTGCTGGAGTTTGAGGATGAGGGGGGATCTGATTGAAGTATATAAAATTTTAGAGGGGATGATCAAGTAAATGCAGGGTAAATGTTCCCTGCATTTACCCTGCAGGGAAATCTAGAACAAGAGGTCAAAGGTATTGGTTAAGAGTTGGTAGGGTACTTCTTAGAGGATGGCGAATTCGTGGAGCTTGCTTCTCTATTGCGCGATGGAGTCTGAATCATTGAATGGTTTCAAGAAGAGATAGATATGTTTCTAATTAAAAAAGGGATAAAGAGTTTCGGAGAACTGGTGGGAGGTGGATTTGAGTCCAGGGAGAGACCAACCATGATCTGATTGAATGGTGGAGTGGGCTCAAAGGGCTGAATAATCCTACTTCTGCTCCCAATTCCTATGTTCACTCTCGATTTGCCTTTTGCTACCTTAACCTGCATTTTCTCTTTCAATTTTGCTCGCTGAAATGTCACCTGAATTCTATTTGCCTCTTTATTGGTTATCTTTATCTCTTTATACACATTTAAATTTCTAATGTTCTTTTACCAATTTCATATTTTGAACTTTACATCAGAACCTTTTCTCTCTTTACTGCAACTTACTTTCTTGCTTCTCGCTTTCTTGTTTGTTGAATTTCCTATTTATTGTTTCCTCTTCATAACTTTCTCTTCCACATTTTCTCATTGTAAATTCCTTTCATCTCTTACACGTTCTTTTATTGCTTCTTTTCTTCATCTTTGCTCTTCATACTTATTAACTTTCCTGTTCCCTTGTTTCATAGGATAGAATCATAGAATCCTGCAGTGCAGGAGGCCATTCGGCCCATCGAGGCTGCAGCAACCACAATCCCACCCAGGTCTGATGCCCATAATCCCATAAATTTAACCTAGTTAATTCCCTGAGACTAAAGGGGCAATTTAGCATAACCAATCCATCTAACCCACACATCTTTAGACTGAGGGAGGAAACCCATGCATTTTCTATCATTTCCCTCCTCTCGTCATCCTCTATTGAACACATTTTGTTTCCTCATTTTCTTCTTTCATTGTTTTCTTTTATCTGCTTCTTTCCTATCTTGGCCTTGATGGCTAAAGGGATAAGTACAGAAGGTTCAAAGAATCCTTACAATGCAGGAGATCATTCAGCCTATCGAGTCTGCACTGCCTCTGACAAAGCATCTTACTTAGGCCATCCCTGTGAGCCCACATATTTACTCTAGTCCCCCTGTCCTACACATCTAGGGACACTAAGAGGCAATTTAGCATAGCCAATACACCCAAGTCATACATCTTTGGACTATGGGAGAAAAGCAGAGCACCAAGAGGAAACCCACGCAGACAAGTTGGGGGGAGGGGTGGGGGAGGGAAAAACACGCAACCTCCACATAGTCACCCGACGAAATTGAACCCAGGTCCCTGGCGCTGTGAGGCAGCAATGCTAACCACTGTGCAGTGAAACCACATTCAGGATATTTGCAGTTTTGTTCACCTTACTGGAGGAGGATGTAGTTCCATTGGAGGTGGTTCAGAGGAGGTTCACTGGATTGATTCCAGAGATGAGGGATCTGACTTAGAGAGAATGGGCAGTTTAGCCTATACTCCCTGGAGTTTTGAAGAAATGATAGGATATTTAATTGAGGTGTACAAGTTGATAAAGGAGTGCCATGGTGGCACAGTTGTTACCACTGCTGCCTCACAGCGCCAGGAACCTGGGTTCGATTCTGGACTTGGGCCACTGCCTGTATGGAGTTTGCACATTATCTCAGTATCTGCGTGGGTTTCCTCCAGGTGCTCCAGTTTCGTCCCACAGTCTGAAAGACATGCTGGTTAGGTGCATTGACCCGAACAGGTGCTGGAGTGTGGCGATGAGGTGAATTTCACAGCAACTTCACTGTGGTGTTAATGTAAGCCTTACTTGTGACTAATACATAAACTTGACTTTAGGAGATTGGCAAAGTAGACGTGGACAAGAAGTTTCCTCTTGTGGGGCAATCTAGAACAAGAGGTCATCGTTTTAGGATAATGGTGTTAGATTCAAGAGATGAAGAGAAATTTCTTCTCTCAAAGGGTTGACAGTCTGTGGAATTCACTACCCCAGGCTAAGGTGGATACCAGGACATTGAGTAAATTCAAGAAAGAGGTGGATGCATTTTTAAGCAGTGAGGAATTGTACGGCCATGATGAATGGGCAGGAAAGTGGAGTTGAGGCCATGATGAGATCAACCATGACTGTATTGAATGGCCGAGCAAGCTCGAGGGCCCAAGTTGCTTACTCCTATTCTTAGTTCTTATGATTTTAATTCTCCTTACAACTGCGGACTTCTGGTTTCCTTTCTCTTTGCTTTGAACATTTTGTTTTCAGAGATTTTTTTTAATTAACCATGTCATTTTAGTCGCATAGGAACTAAAGAACAGGAATATGCCATTCAACCTATCGAGCATGCTCCGCCATTTAATATGATCATGGCTGATTGGGCAGTTCAGCGTCTTTTATATCCACAACCTTTCACATTTCTGTTCAGCTATCAATCTGTGCTTTAAAGATACACAAAGACTGAGCTTCTACAGCTCTCTGGGGTAGAGAATTCCAAAGATTCACAATCCTTTGCCGAAGTATATTTCTCCTGACCTCAGTACTAAGTGGCATCTCCCTTACTTTGAAAGTGACCCCAAGTTCCAGACTTACCTGCCTATTATTCCTTTACGTATTTTGTAGATTTTAAATCAGATCACCTCTCATTCTTCAAACTCCAGAGAATGCAGATACACTTTGCTCCATCTCTCTTCATAAGACAGTCTTGTCATCCCTGAAACAAGTCTGGTGAACCTTCATTGCACACCATCCATGGAAATAACATCAGAGGTTAAGGGGACCAAAGCTGCACACATTACTCCATATGTGATCTAACCAAAGATGCCATACAAACAAGACCTCACTATTTCTGTACTCTCTTGCTATAAAGGCTAAACTTCCATCAGTCTTTCTAATAGTTTGCTACACCTGAATAATAACTTTCAGTGACTTATGAACAAGGACACCCAGGTCTCTTTGTACATCGACACTTTTTAATTTCTTACCATTTAGGAAATACTTGACGCATCTGTTCCTTCTATCAAAATAGATTACCTCACATTTTTCCACATTAAATTCCATCTGCCATGTTCTTTTCCACTCACTCAAATCTGTCCAAACTCTCCTGCAGCTACTTCACATCCTTTCTCACAACATACATCCCAGCCTAGTTTTGTATCGTCCATGAACTTGGAAATATTATATCTGGTTTCCACATCCAAATCAATTATATATATTGTGAACAGCTGGGGCCCTAGCACTAATGTTTGCCATACCCCACTCGTCACAGTCTGCCAACGTGAGAATGACCCGTTCATTCTTAGTCTGTTTAGCCAATCCATAATCCATGACAATAGATTGCCTTCTATCCCAAATGCTTTCTTTGGCTAATTAACCTTCTTTTGGGGAATTTAATCAAAAGCCTTCTGAAAGTTCAAAAATGCTGGGAATGATTTTGCACCTGCGTCCACTGTCAGTGAGAACAAAGGTGTGGGTGCAAAAATCGGGAAACGAGATTCCCACCAGCGAGATCTCTTTCCCCAATTTTGCATGATTCTCACTGGTGAAATAAATGAGGTTCACCTCCACAAATTGGCCAACTGGAGACAGGGAGCAGTGCAGGGTGGAGGATGTTCTAGGGAGATCCATGTTTGTTGGGGGAAGCATTTGATGCCGATTGATGGCAGTGGGGGGGGGGGGGGGGGGGGAAGGCTAGGGCTCCCCTGATAGAGGAGGTGTGGGGGGATGGAATTCCTGTTGCTGATTATGGTGGATGTTGTGGAGGCAGGGGAGCATCAAAGTTATTGGTGGAAGAATGGGGAAACGTTGGTAATGGCGGTGGGGGAGCCTGACACACAAAATTCCATCAATCGACTGTTTTGTAAATTTTGTTACTGACGTCTTCAAAAAAACCCAACAAGTTTGTCAAACATGACATTTGTAACTATGCCAATCAAATTATGATTGATAAATTAACATTTTGACACACCCTTTATAATAGATTCCAGCATTTTCCCTACCACTTACCCCTGTGTAAGGCTAACAGGTCTTGAGTTCTTGCTTTTCTCTTTCCCTCACTTCTTAAATAGTGGGATGACTTTTGCTACCTTCCAATCTTCAGGAATCATTCCAGATTTGTTAGAATTTTGAAAGGTGATCCCTAATGCATCCACTATCTCTATAGTAACATCTTTCAACACACTTGGATGCATTATATCAGGTCCCTGCACTTATCAACTTTTAATCCCATAAATTTCTCCAATGCAACTTTACTATACTGATTTCCTGCAGTTCCACATTCTCACCAGCCCTTTGGATTTCTATGTCGGGTAGATTTCCTGTGATTTCCTTGTTAAATTATACTTTGTGTCTGCTTTTACTTTTTCTACCTTTTCGTTATTCCCCATTCTGAATTCTCCCAACTCTGCCTGTAATGGATGCACATTTGTTTTAGCCAAACTCTTTCTTACATATCTACAGAAGAATTTACAATGCATTTTTGTTTTTGGTGAGATTCTGTTCTCCTGTTTCCTATCTTTCTTTCTTTACCCTTGCTCCATTGAACTGATATTTCCCGTTCCTCTATATTACTTCCTAGTTATCCTTAGTCTTAATTTACTACTTCTTCCAATTTTTGTATCTTCTCCCTCATTTTTTCTTTTGACTTCTCATTTTTTTTTCCATTAAAAGGTTTTTCTCTCTTCACTTTTCATGTACATTTCTGTCTCCTTCACAATAAGTTTGTTTCTCTATTTTTCTCTTCTCCTCATATGGCACTTTTCTATGTTCCTTGTTTTAGCAGCATTCACATTTTATATTCACCTGGTCATATTTGTAAACCATAAATTACACGTTAACTGATAGATACAATTAAGACAAATCTTAAATGACATGGTGGTACATGTGGCATTTGTCATCAATCTTAGTCACAAAGTCCTTCAAAATTCTGCCTTCCTCTTGACCAATTTTAGTTATTTTTGTTCTTGGATTTAGCCCATCCAAAAGCAATGCACAAAAAACTAGAGTTCCATGGGCAAGGTCTTCACCAAAATTGCACGCATTTCTAGAACTTTGTTTTTGATTGGTGCATTATGTCATCCAGACAATGGTAACTTCAAGAACTCAAACAGCTGAAGCAACTGCATATTTCCCTATTCTCTCAGTTCCGGGATCGAGCTTTAGTCTTCATCACCCTGCCTGTACTGCACCACTGGGATCGCCATCTGAGCTCTGAAGGTTGTGTGTCCTTTTATATGGTTACCACCTCTCAGAAATGTTGCTTTCTAGTCCAGTTTGAATCTTAATTTCCTTATGAACTGGGAGGTATCCATTTTCTTTCTTGGTTTTCCTTTTCTATTAGGGTTTTTCTGAAAAAATTACAAGCTCTAAAGCAACGAGTGCCATCACAAACTTTTATAAAAGTGTTCTCCTTTTCTATTTCATTTCTCTCATCTCCATTGTTTTATTCTTTATCTTTACATTTTCTTTTTTTTAAACTTCCTTAGCACGCAAGCTTTCTCTTTTCAGTTCCCACTTTTTTCTAAATTTCTTGGTTCGCCATTATATCTGATTTTAGACACACTTATCACTTCATCTCCCATTCGACAAAGCGTGTCATTTTACAGTCATATAGATCCTATTTCCTGTCTTTTCTTCCTATAAAACCCTCTTTTGGTGATACAGCGACTGGAGCCTTGGCTCCCTAGAATGCACACGCTTAGAAATGGTTATCACTAGCCTTTAGAAAATCATACTTCAGATACACACCATGATCATTTTATCAATTCCCATAATCTGATGGGATTGGCACCACCCTGAAATCTTTAGCAAGATTAAGGCATAACCAGGCAAGGCTAATTCCTTAGCAAAGCACAGCATCTGTCACCAAATTCCTACTCTTACAATTGGACATCAAGGTTGGCCAATTCCTCTAGAACAACGGTTTTCAATCTGGGGTTCATAACCCTTGGGTGGGTCACTGGTTTCAAAGAAAGGTTGCCCTGTCCTTTCTTCGTCTGGTTAACGACATACATATTCTCTTTGTAGCATGACCACGAGGCAATAAACAGCTGCCGTGTATGTGCAATTGTTACTGATTTTTTTTCCCCCTTTCTAGCAAGTTAATTTGCATTGTTTCTATGCTATACAGGTATGTGCATGTAACCCATCGATTGCTTTATTATCTGAAAAAAGAGGACCAAAGACATCAAGAGCTGATATACCCACTGGCTAGGATCTCACATTTGTATTTGCCGAGTCCACGACGAGACAGAGCTAGCTGTGAACTGATCGCCAGGACCTCCTGTATACAGTTTGATAATTATGGGGTTGAATGGGTGAACCATTTGGTTAAAGGGGTTCATCTGGAAAGTTTGAAAACCTTGTCCTAGAACCCAAAGATATATTTATACATTTCTCAGTAAACCCAACTACTGCATTTTTCACACAGTCATTCTATTCCCAGAGCTTTGTCCCAATATGTTGCTTGCACCCTCAATCATATTTTGCTTCAAATGGATCTGCACCCCACACACCTGGATTCAGAATTATAAACAACATTGAGAGAATGGGAAACAGGAGGGTGCTGGAAATCCAGGGTAAATGCTTTTGGGATCTGGGTTTGAATCTTACCATGGCAAATGGCGAAAATTGAATTCAATATAAATCTGAAATTAAAAATGCTAATGATGTTGTAAAAACACATCTGCTTCACTAATGTCCTTTAGGGAAGGAAATCTGTCATCCTTACCTAGCCTCATGTGATTCTGAATCCACAGTAATGTGGTTGACTTTTAAATGGCCTAATAAGCCACTCAGGAATGGACCAGCGACACCCACACTTCTTGGATTAATTAAAAGAAAACAAGAAGCAATAAATGAAAGTATCCTCAGGCATAACAAATGGTGAGACCATTGGGAGCATAATTGGAGACAACACAGGAATGAGAAATAGACAAGAACAGATTCAGTCAATCTCGGCTCTGAGCTTGTTCCCACATACTGAAACCACAAGTGTTCAAATCCAAAATTGTTCCTTACTAATTATTTACCCAGTGTATAAAAGTGAGATCCAACCATGCAATGGGTCCTATGTCCACTTCTTCCATTTTACAGCTCAAAGCCCCTCTGTTCTTATCTCGAAGTGTTATCTTCCATTAGTTTTGGCAGTGAGAGGAGGTTGGAGGTGTTCTATAACTGGCCCATTGTCAGCAACAGGAAGAGGTTATGTCAAAGGCAACCTGTGAAGATGTCCTCAGGGTTATTAAATGGAGAAAAGAACAGAGATACATCATTAATGACAGGATGGTCCCGTTAAGCACTCCAGATTAGATACTCTGAAAAATCTCTCTCAAAACTGGTTCACTAAGCATAGTCAACTCAAATACAGAATGCACTTAGTGCATACTAGATAAGTCAATTAAGCACATCAGTTCAGGTACAGCTTGGGGGTAAATACAGAATCAAAAATATCCATGTATGAAATTGTCAAGCACTTGGTGAGGAACTGGAGAAGGCTACCCATGGATTGAGCTCCAGGCAACTTGCTGCATCCAAAGCTGAACCTCGTGACATGTCAAGGAGCATCCATAGAAACTGGTTAGCTTCTTACCTCAAGCCGAGATGGTAACTTTGCTCACTTATTGTGAAGCTTCTCACTTTATCCAACCTTCCAGGTTCTCGGTGATCTGGTCTGTTCTTGTCCCAATTTCGTGCATCGTTGATTTGATTTCTCCTTACTCCACCTTCCTGGGATAATATTCCCTTCAAGAAAATTCCAATATAAAACTATTAACTCAGGATTTTTTTTTATCTGCAATACAATGTGGCAATATGTGTGACAAGAGTATTTTATTTTAACATATTTACAAATAATGACATTTGAATTTTTTTTATTCATTCATGGGACATGGGTGTTGTTGGCTGGCCAGTATCTATTGCCCATCCCTAGTTGCCCTTGGAGGGCAGTTGAGAGGCAGCCACATTGTTGTAGCTCTGGAATCACGTAGGCGAGACTGGGTAAGGATGGCAGATTTCTTCTGTAATGTACACTAATGAATCAGATGGGTTTTTCTGACAATCGACAATGGTTTCATGGTCATTCAGTAGATTCTTCATTCTGGATATTTTTATTTAATTCTAGTTCTGTCAACTGCCATCCTGGGAGTCAAACCCAATTCCCAGATTAATAGTCCAGCAATAGTACCACTAGGCTATCACCTCCCCGATGTAACATTACAGGCTTTAATAGGCTTTCTTTGTTTGCTACTATTCCAGTGGATTAAACTCATGTCGCGTTTGATGTCACTCCAGCTCCTCCCACAAATAACCCCTCCTGATGGCTGTGAAACTTATTTACTTAAAAGAGAGGCAGCAACTAATTACACAACAGCAAGAAAACAAGTCACAAAGCCCCCTCACTCACACACTAAGCTTTGCCTCTGGTGTGCAATGTTACTGGACATGAATGAAAATTGAACTATCAGTACTAGTTTTGATTATCTATCAAGGACCGAGATGCCAAGGGTTACCCTTTTTCAAAAGCCTCCTTATTTTCCTTCTTTGTCGTGGGAAATGTAATCCTCCATCTGCTGTGGTAGTGCAAGATAGTTTGAGGAAATTGTATTAGGATGAGGCAGAGCCACTTATCTGTTCTGAAATCATTTGATTCCCTGTTATACTTTAAATACAGAGTAAAGCTGATGTTACATCATCAGAATGAACGTGGGTAGGTATAACACTGAATAGATACAGCAAACAGCTTTCCCTAAATTGAGGATTTTGTTCCACTAGTTCTGCTCTGTGAACCCACTGCCATGTTTCCAGTCCTAGTTTAGTGGAGTAATGATTCAATCTCTTTCTAGCCACCATTCTCCTGATCTATTGTTCACTCCAAGCAACCGTTCATTGAAAACTGATTATTAACTTTAGAATCTGTAGCCAGGATATAATGAGACCGCTTCTGTGACTGATGGGCTAGGATTTGCAGATTAAGTGAAGCATAAATAACGCGTACCCTTCAAGTGCTGAGTGGTCAAAAACTTGTGAAAAGAAACATATCTATCCCACGATCTGCCAATTGACACAAGTTGCAGAATGATTTGCCTTTTATCTTTGCAAAAATGCCATCTTGCCCTTTAATCACATGGTATTGAAATATTTGCATATTAATTTCCTATTAAACTCAAAGTTAATCTAGCAATTAGTAGCATAAGTAACCATTTCATTATTATGATCATTGGTAATTATTGTCAAACAACCACTCTGGCTTAGAAACTGATCAATTCAAGTGTAGAGTTTCATTCCTTCAAGTAGAAGATTTTTGTATATTTATAAAAAAGGTAATACTCTTGTTTCTTACTTTACCTTTTTTTACATCTTTCATATCGATCTTGATTTCTTGTTATACACCCAATTTCATATTAAGTTTGCTGCTTAATTCACCCTTCCTCTAAGTAGCTCATTTGCCTACTTCCTAATCCTTTACACACATTGATTAGCAAGGTACACACTCATGAGTTTATCATTCATCAAGGCCCCAGGTGCTCAATTAGCCTTAAATTAAAACAATATTGTGGAGCTTGGAAGTTTGTAATAAAACAAAGTGCAGGCCAAACTCACCAGGTCTGACCACATCAATGGACAAAGTAAAAGAGTTAACATTTGATTCAAATATGACTCTACAGAACTGTTCAATTCTGAAGGTTCACATTGGACTCAAAACATCAATGCTATTTTTCTCTCCACAGATGCTGCCAGGCCTGAGTTTCTTTATCACTTTCTCCTCATATTATTATGGCCCCAGTGCTCTTGCCATCCCCTTATCTCACACTTTCAGCAAATAACAAAGACAATGTTTGCTAAAGATTGCAGGAATTAGCCAGGCATACTAAAAGATCTGGTGCATCAAATAATTCTAATGGTACATTGAATTTCAAGTCATGATACTAGATAACATTATTTCACAATTAATTTGTTCTATTATTCCCTATTCCTGGTGTCTAAACTTACTCATTATCAGATAACATCCAGCTCTCCTCCTAAAATGGCTTCAAATTGTTGCTTGTAACCAAGACCATTAGTCTGTCTCCAGGTGACATCAAAATGAAGCCAGCAGCCAATGAAAAAGCAGTCAGGAATGATGTCACAAAAAGCCAAGCCCCTCCTTCCCAAAGTGTGATTTAGTCACATGACCAAGGTCTGTTTCAAGTGTATGCAAGGTTTACCATGGGCCCAGATTTGTATGCATTCTCAGTCCAGGGTCCAACCCCACTCCCACGAACTGAAACTCCAAGTTTAGAAACATAGAATGTAAAAGCTCACATTAACTATTTTGCATGTGTTGGCTGTTTGGCAAAGCTGCAAGATTAATGATTTGGGTGAAGAGCATCCAGGAAGTGATGCAAGAGAAGTTGAATAATTACACTGCAGCACAGAATCAGTCTGATTAATCACATTCCTTGCATTTTCCCATTCAGTTGTACACGCTTTTCTTTTTCCCTGTGACATATGGAACGTTGCCTCCTAAAATTATGCCTTATGAAATCATGCTCCCATCTTCAACATGAAACTTTCAAATTACTTCCATGTATTCCAACATCTCTCTTTAATATCAGGCACCATCTCCCATGTGCAGCAGAAGACTGCGAGAATTGTATTAAAGGTTTAAAATTTATTTATTAATGTCACAAGTAGGCTTACATTAACAATGCAAGACATTACAATGAAAATTCCCTACTCCCCACACTCCAGTGCCTGTTTGGACACACTGAGGGAGAGTTAAGCAGCACGTCTTTCGGACTGTGGGAGGAAACTGGAGCACCTGGAGGAAACCCAAGCAGACATGGGGAGGATGTGCAAACTCCACACAGACAGTGATCCAGAGTGGGAATTGAACCCAGGTCCCTGGTGCGCTGAGACAGCAGTGCTAACCGTTGTGCCACCATAGTGAAGAACAATTGCAACCACCTTTGTGTTATAGAAGTGGTCAATCACAGTACACAGTCCATAGATGGGGAGGATTAAATGATGGAAGAATTGGAGCAGTAGTTGGAGGGCATTGTGGGGAAATAATGACCTTGAATTTTACAGTCTCCCAGCAAACTTAGCTCAGGAATAAATCGGTAAAGCCAATCAATTCAGCTTTCTCTACACTGTTAATTGAAATAGATTAGATAAAGTGTAAATTTCTTTCAGAATTGGTTCACCATGTAGAGCCAACTCAGACACAATATGGGTTCATTGCAGCCAGCCAATCTTTTGACACTATCCAATAAGACACAGCAGCTCAAGTACAACTTGGGATGAATGACAAATGCAAACTTCTGTACACATTTCAAATAAACCCAGGTGAGGTGTTGGGAAGGCTTACACATACTCACACGCAAGTCAATTCACCACATCAAAGGCTGAGTTTTGTGGCAGATGTTGAAAAGCTCCCAGCAGAATCCTGGACTGAAGAGGTTCACAGCAGAGTGCCTCACTTTGTCAATCATACATGAAACATCTCATTTCATTCAGATCTACTCCAGTGTTAGTATAGTGTGGTAATCATTCAACTCCAAAGATGTGCACGTTAGGTGGATTAACCATGGTAAAAATGCCCCTTAGTGTCCTAAGGTGTGTAAGTTGGGTGGATTAGCCATGGTAAATGCGTGGGGTTATGGGGATAGCGTGGAGGAGAGAGCCTGAGTAAGATACTCTGTGAGTTGATGCCGACTCAATGGGCTAAATGGCCTCTTTCTACACTTTAGGGATTGTATAACTTCTTTCACTTCAACTTCTTGGGTACTCTTCACTCTAAAAAGAATTTAAAACTAAAAATAATTAATATTAATTCTAGAGTATATTTGAACTACAGCTTTTTGAATATATTAATAATTAATGATATTTGGCTAAATTATTTACTTTATTATTAAATTGTTTCATGTTTTTTTTCGTATTCCTAACAATTGAACTCACCCAGTGCTAGTTGTTATTCCAGTAACTCCCGCTGACGTTGTGTAACCAGGACTATCAACCTGTCTCCAGGTGACATCACAAAAGATGCAGCAACCAATCATATAGCGACCAGGAAATGGGTCACAAAGCAGCCCAAATCCCTCCTCCTCAAGGTATTACTGAGATTTTAATTGCTCTTATATTGGTGAACTGCCTTTCTGGAAGTAAATGAAAATTGTACTATCAGTTCAGTCTCTGACCCCAGTGGGACTCGAGAGGTCTCCAAAAATTACTGCTGATGAATTATTTCTTTCATCCCCCAAATGTGAAGTCTTACTGTTCAATGGCTCTTATGTCATCTCTTGCCTGATATACCCGAAAGTCTCTTACTCTTTAAGTTAAGCATTATCTCTGATTTATTATGGTTGGGAGAGACAGGTTATGATAATGGTGTCGGGATGAGACAGGGATATTAAAACATTCCTGTTCTGAAAACAACCTATTTCCTATAAAAGAATGGCTGGAATTTTACCGACCCACCTGCCACAGGAATTGGAGCAGGCGAGGGATGGAGCACGGGAAGGCCCGTTGACCTCGGGTGGGATTTTATGGTTTCAGGACGAGGGAGGTCGTAAAATCCCACCCAATAAGAGAAGAGATCAAATGTAACAAGAACACTAAATATCAGACTCTAAAACCCCAACTCATCTTGAAGAATGTAAGATCTTCTGACATACCAATCGTAACATAACAGTTTCAAAGGCATGCATTTCATCATGTTAAATTTAGTTTTGTTCCACCCCTGTGATACTTTTTCATGGTTTTACAATTCCTGAGCAATGTCTATGTCACACAATTGTAAACACTTGCTGTAAATCAAGCCATATATACCTAATATATTTTCTTTGCATAACTTTCAGTCTTGAGTTGGGTTCCAATGAGGTGGGAAGAATCCCAGCACTACATATTTAAAAATGTCATCCTTGTCGCTATTTATTTTTCTGTTGAGCACAGGAATTTAAGGTGACTGCTACAAGTCACCTGATCACAGGGTTGGCCCACTATTTGAAAGCAATCACTCAGGCGTTTCAAGGACGATGCTCATTATTTTCTCCATTTCTCGTAACACCTCGTTACACCTCAAGTGCTGCTCACATCACACCTGGGACTGTTCAGACCAATTTCAAAGAGAATTGTGGCGATGTTGTTTACATTTAATAAGTCAACCTTGCTAGTGAAATCAGTGTATTTTCTCAAGTACCAAATCCTCAACATATATAATACGTGTTGGGGACCATTTCAGAATCTCCAAGGTATATTCTGAATTTAGATTAGACTATTTTGACTTTAGCATTGTATGAAGGTAATGGTGGTACAGTGGCACAGTGGTTAACACTGCTGTCTCACACCATGAGGGACTCACCTTCAATTTCAATCTTGGATCACTTTCTTTTTGGAGTTTGTCTGTGTGGGTTTCCTCCAGGTGCTCTGGTTTTCTCCTCAGACTTGAAAAATGTGCAGGTTAGGTTGATTGACAATTCTAAATTACCACTTAGTGTAATTTATGTAAATACCTGGAGTTACAGGAAATGGGCCTTGGTGGGATTGTAGTCAGTGCAGGCTCAATGAGCTAAATGGTCTGCTTCTGCACTGTAGGGATTCTATGATTTGAAGGAGTTTCACTCCAGGTGAGCAGTAGGAAGCTTTCATTAAACAAACTTTATTTAACAATACAAGAATTGTGTAGCTTTTACCAATTAAAATACTTAAACATGACCAGATACCATTCTTATCTACTAGCTTAGCTTTATTAGTTCCAATTTAAGCAGTATTCCTTATAGCCATAAATTCCTCTTCAAAACAAATAACAGGCTTATGAGTTGGTATGCAGACTGCTGGTCCTCAGACTTCCATAATACTCCTGAAGAGAGGTATCTATTTTATAGCAGGTATCAGGCTTCAATGTCCAGAGAGAGTGACAAGCGACTGCCCCTTGCCAATTCAAGCAGAATCTCCCCGCCTTTCCCCTGTGTAAGCCTAGCTCCTCCCATTAGCACATGATGTGCTCTGATTAAACCCTAGTCTGAAACCGCGGGGGGCAATTAAAAAGTAAGCAAAACTGCATTAAGTCAGATTAATACAAACAACCCACTAACTGGGAGAAATAATTCTTCTGCATTCTCAACAAGTGGGATGCCTGGAGAAGACAAAGTTGCATGGGTTACTCAGAGTTGAATCTTAACACCTCCTTCACAAAAGACGTGACAAAAATACATTTCCTAAAGGCTCAGTGTCGTCACATACGCCTTTCAATAACTAATGACTGAGACATTATCAATCCTGAGTATTGGCTAAACATTCCTTTTGAAGTCTATGTAGAGAAGTATATTGCTACATCCACCCTGGAACCGGGGCAGGCACGACTCGTAGAACAGCATTCTCGTTTGCCTCGGGCACGATCTTATGAGCCTTGGCTCAGCATGATGGTAAAATTCCGGCAGTAAAGTCACATGACTCAAAGCTCTGGCCTTTTGGACGGTTTAATGTTATATCTGCGGCTTTTACACACAGACTGCTATTTTAATATCAACTGGACTGAACTCCAGCAGCTGGCTGGGTCAGCAGCGCCAACTCCACAGAATCTCTGACTGATGTTTGCCAGGTGGTCTAAACATAGAAAAGCCCCTCGTGCAGCAGCATTATTTGTTTCAAGGATTTTTGTCCAACCAGAAACTCATCGAAACTAAACACCAACATGCTGGAAATACCCTTTAGATTCTGACTTTGGACTCACGTGTAGTAATAATTTGTGGCCTTGAGACTGTAAAACTCCTTTTCTCTGTCCCCTGCTATTTACCGTGTGAATATATGGAGTGGGAAGTGGCCAAAGCTCCTTTTTTCCAGCTTTGAATGTGTAAAATAAACTCTAGTTAATCCTGTTTCCTGTGGATTATTTGCAACATTGGATCACAAAAAAAATGGATTGGGAATACATACTAACACCTATTCTTTTTTAAACTAATTCAAACACCTTCTTACCAGCAAGTGGTAAGACGAAATCAGTGCAATTTTAAATGTCCCTCTCCTATTGGTAACACTTTCCAGCATGCTGTGGAACTTCTATTTTTGCTTCAGTTTTCTTCACTGGGACGTGTGAACCTACTTCATAGCTTTACTAAGTACAAGGTACTTTCTCTATTTCTGCAGATCAAAACTTCATTAAAAATTCTGCATGGTGATTGCCCTTTTAACAATTAAACTGCAGAGTAAGGATCACATAACCCAGGAAATCAGTCGGTGAGCAGGATGGGGATCACCCTGGTAAGTGTGGGCTTCTGTACTCAGGGTCATCTCAACAGCTGATTGCAGCCACAAGGCTGCAAGCCTGTGTGTAGTTTTAACCTGTAAATAAACAATTTGTATTTTCTCTAATCTGGTGAATGAACACCTTTATACTTGGTGACAAAGATTTAAAAAAATCAATCTTCAGAATGTGACTATCCAGTTTACATTAAAGTTGAGAAATGAAGAATACTTATTAAGATGCCTCTCTTTGGATGGAACAATCAATTTGACTTCTCTAGTTTTAAGTTTATTTATTAGTGTCACAAGTAGGATTACATTAACACAACAATGAAGTTACTGTGAAAATCTCCTCCTTGCCACACTCTGATGCCTGTTTGGATAAACTGAGGCAGAATTTAGCATGGCCAATGCACCTAACCAGAATGTCTTTTGGACTGTGAGAGGAAGCCGGAGCACCCGAAGGGAACCCACGCAGATGTGGGGGCAATGTGCAGACAGTGACTCAAGCCAGGAATCAAACCAAGGTCCCTGGCACTGTGAGGCAGCAGTGCTAACCACTGTGCTACTTTACCACCCACCCATGGTGGACTGGGCACAATTCATAGAGCACCTTGGGTATTATGTCCAAGAGAGGGAGAGTGGCAAGCTCAGTTGATTGGACAGCTTATTCGTGACGCAGAGTGACACCAACAATGTGGGTTCAATACGTGTATCGGTCAAGGTTATTCATGAAGGCCCTTCTCAATCTGACCCCTCACCACCAGTCAGCTCTCTCTCTCCACTGAACAGCATATTGACTGCAGTGATCCAAAACAAAGGGTCACCCCCCCACCCGCCGTCCATCGGGCAATGAGGGATGGGCAATAAATACTTATCCCTTGTTAGCAATGCATATAACTTGAAAATGAATTAAAAGGAGGAAATAGAGGTTGTGCGTTGTTTCACAGAATGGTTGAAAAGCTATTGCAGAAGGCATGGCGATTGTTTCAATTCTCTGTGCAGATGAATGATTTGGATGGAGAGTTCGAGGGAGTTGTGTCCAGAATTATGACTCCAACTAAAATCGGATGCATGATATACAACATTGGGTATCTAAAGCTAACTGCAAGGAGATAAGAAAACTGCACAGATGAAACAGCCACCTTCCATACTGGAATTTATTTTTAACTAATGCACTTTTCATTGTTTCCAAAAGAAAATGTGAATTTTGAATCCAACAAAAAGCCTCTAACTTTCTTTCCCATGTGTTGCTGAGAAAAATGTGTACATTTCTACTGTCAGGTAAAGACACAAAGGTCACAGAAGCATGATGATACTTCATTACTCTACATGGCTGATATAGTCTAGTCTCTCATAAGGTGTAACTTCTATGTGTTCTCTCTTCCCATCCATGAGGTAAAAATGTTTGGAATGACTACCTGCTAGATCTGCCATACAGATTCTCCAGAAGGTGTTGGCCTTCCAAAAATAGAGTTCTAGGCACTAAATCTTCCTCTGGGTTCAGAAAAACCCTGACCTGTGCACTTTTGTGGCTAGCAACTTGCACACCCAGTCCATGTTTAATGCCATTTTTGTCTTTTCTCACTAGAGTCAGGTTCGCAATGCAGTTTGAGAGCTATTGTGGGAGCAGTGTGGGTGAAGATTCTTAGAAGGTCCACCTTGGGTCTCTATTCTCAAAAGGTCTCAAAAGCCTTATCACTCAGTTCCCCACCTACCCCCACTGTCAGCCCACGCCCCCTCAGATCACACATTCCACCTATGCCCCCATGTATCCTCCATGCTTCCTCACATCACCCATGCTTCCTCCATAACCACATTGTATCCTGCATAGCCATGCAACTGGTAAACATTATATACTATTGCCAAATTCCTTACAATACCTTTGGAAAATGTTACATATTTCTTGGGGAAAAACATAAACTTCTCAAAATCAAATAATAGCCTCCACATCACTGATACTAAGAAAAATGTATTCTTTTATGTGAATTAACTTTGTAATACTCGTAAGCCTATTTGAAATAACAGCAAAGGTGTGATTTCTTCTAAGAACTTCTTGAAGCTCTTATTCATTCTCAAATGAATGGAACACACACAAGTGCTGAAGTTCATTTACACTTGTGACTCAGTGAAACATTGATCATGGCCAAAGCTGCCCAAACAATAGACTACCCTCCAGGGAGGAAATAATTGGTACATATTTCAATTTTAAAGCAATGCGCCTGACAATCAATATAGCGAAACAGATTTTAGATTTTTTTCAAGCTTTTTTTATCAGTCTGGATCATTTAAATCACAGTAGAAAAACTGATAGCATAGACTGACAGCACATTTTGATATATTTTTCACTGCATTATGGTGCTTCTGCTAGAAAAGCGCTGTAATGCATGTGAACAAATACACAATGCTGGTCAATGCTAATTAAATGATGGATCACTATAACAAATCATTGCATTAAAAACACACATTTACATTACAATACAATGTTTCCTTGTGACATTTGTAGATGGGGATGGGGGAGACGGGAGATGTGTATTTTGAGCAGTAGGTATTCCCGACCCACAAAAGGGCCAGACGATTGGGAATGTGCAGGAAAATCAGATTGAAAGAAAATGAGAAAGGATAAATAGGGTGGTCACAAGTACTTTAAACTAGCAAGTTGGGGGAAGGGAAGAGTAAAACTACAGGAAGTATAACGGTTAATAGAAAACAAAGCAGGAGGTAAGCATGTGGGGAGAGGGTTCCAACTGCATCAAAAATCAGGAAAATAGTTAAAAAGGAAAACTCAGGAGATGTTATGAATGGAGGTGATAGGATTCAAAAAGAAGGCACAAAAACTAGCATAAAGTAATTTTATCTGAATGCTTGTAACATTCGAAAGAAGATAAATGAGTTGACAGCACAAATCTTTATGAATGAATACGATTTGGTGACAATGACAGAGTCTTGGTTGCAGGCTGGTCACGACTGGGAGTTAAATATTGAGGGCTATCAGACTGTTCGGAAGGACAGACAGGAAGGTAAAGGAGGTGGTGTAGCTCTGATAATTAAGGATGACATCATGGCAGCAGTGAGAGGTTCTAGGGAAAAAAGGTTGAATCTATTTGGGTAGAAATTAGAAACAGTAAGTAGAAAAAGTCACTGATAGATGTAGTCTATAGGCCACCAAATAATGATGTCATGGTCTGATGTATGTTAAAACTGGTACAATTATCATGGGGGATTTTAATCTACATCTTGATTGATCAAACCAGGCAATCAAGGCAGCCTTGAGGAGGAGTTCATAAAATGTATCCGCAATAGCGTCCTTGAATATTATGTAATGGAAGCTTCAAGCAAGTAAGCTATCCTAGAGCTGGTCCTGTGTAATGAGACAGAAATAATGAATGATCTTCCAGTTAGGGATTCTCTCGGAAGAAACGATCACAGTACGGTTGAATTTAAAATACAGATGGAATATGAGAAAGTAAAATCCAACACCAGTGTCTTGTGCCTCAACATAGGAGGCTACAATGTGATGAGGGAGAAATTAGCTAAGGTAGACTGGGAACTAAAACTTTAAGGTGGGACAACTGAGGAACAGGGGAAGACTTTCAAAGTGATTTTTCACAGTGATCAGCAAAAATATACACCAGTGATAAGGAAGGACCATAGAAAAAAAGATAATCAACCATGGATATCAAAGAAATAAAGAAGGATATCAAAATGAAAAAAAGGCATACAAAGTGGCAAAGATTAATGGGGAATTAGAGGATTGGGAAATATTTAAAGGTCAACAAAAAGCCACAAAAAAGGTATAAAAACAAAGGATTTTGAGAGTAAACTAGCTCAGAATATGAAAACGGATTGCAAAAGTTTCTACAAATATATAAAACAAAAAAGAGTGGCCAAAGTAAATATTGGTCCCTTAGAGGATGAGAAGGGGATGTAATAACTAGAAATGAGGAAATGGCTGAGGTATTGAACAAGTATTTTGTGTTGGCCTTCACAATGGAAGACACAAATAATATTACAAAAATTGATGACAAGAAAGCTATGGCAGGTGTGGACCTAGGAACAATCATTATCACTAAAGAGGTAGTGTTGGGCAAGCTAATGGGGCTAAAGGTAGACAAATCTCCTGGCCCTTACGGAATGCATCCCAGGTTACTAAAAAAGATGGCGGGGGAAATAGCAAATGTGGCAATGGTAATTTACCATCATTTGCTGGACTCTGGGATGGTTCCTGCACATTAGAAAACAGCAAACGTGATGCCACTGTTTAAAAAAGGAGGTGGACAAAAGGCGGGTAACTATAGGCTAGTTACTTTAACTTCTGTAGTAGGGAAAATGCTTGAATCTATCATCAAGGAAGAAATAGGAAGATATCTGGAAATTGAATGTTCCAATGGGAAGACGCAGCATGGGTTCATGAAGGGCAGGTCATCTTTGACTAATTTGGTGGAATTATTTGAGAACATTACATGCGCAATGGGCAATCTGTGGAGGTGATGTATCTGGATTTCCTGAAGGAATTTAACAAGGTGCTGCATCAAAGGCTGCTGCATAAGATAAAGATGTATGGTGTTGCAGGTAATGTATTAGCTTGGATAGAGGATTGGTTAACTAACAGAAAGCAAAGATTGGGGGTTAAATGGGTGTCTTTATATTGGTGATCAGTGACTACTGGGTCACTGCCTCAGGGATCAGTGTTGGGACCGCAATCGTTTATGATTTAGATGGATCGTTTGGAGTTGGGGACCAAGTGTACTGTGCCAAAATTCGCAGATGACTCTAAGATGAGTGGCAGAGCAAAATGTGCAGAGGACGTTGAAAGTCTGCAAAGGGATATCGACAGTGTAAGTGAGTGGGCAAGGATCTGGCAGATGGAGTACAATGTTGGTAAATGTGAAGTCATCCATTTTGGTCGGAAAACAGCAAAGTAGACTATTATTTAAATAGTAAAAAATTGCAGCATGCTGCTGTGCAGAGGGACCTGGGTGTCCTTGTACATGAATCACAAGAAGTTGGTTTACAGGTGCAGCAGGTAATTAAGAAAGCAAATGGAAATTTGTTCTTCATTGCTAGAGGGATGGAGTTTAAAAATAGTGAGGTTATGTTGCAGCTCTATGAGGTGCTAGTGAGACCACACTTAGAGTACTGTGTACAGTTTTGATCACGTTACTTGAGAAAGGATATGCTGGCACTGGATGGGGTACAGAAAAGATTCACTAGGTTGATTCCGGAGTTGAGAGGGTTGGTTTATGAGGACAGACTGAGTAGATTGAGGCTATATTGACTGGAATTCAGAAGAATGAGGGGAGATCTTATAGAAAGATACACGATTCTGAAAGAATAGATAAGATCAAAGCAAGGAAGTTGTTTCCACTGGCAGGTGAAACTAGAACTAGGAGGTATGGCCTCAAAATAAGGGGAAGCAGGTTTAGTTGAGTTAAGAGGGAACTTCTTCACTCAAAGGGTTGTGAATCTGTGGAATTCCCTGCCCAGTGAAGGAGTTGAGGCTATCTCATTGAATGTTTTTAAGGCAAGGATAGATACATTTTTAAACAGTAAAAGAATTAAGGATTATGGTGAGTGGGTGGGTAAGTGGAGCTGAGTCCACAAAAAGATCAGCCATGATCATATTGAATGCTGGAGCAGGCTCAAGGGGTGAGATGGCCTACTCCTGCTTCTGGTTCTTGTGTTCTTACATTCTTATTTCCTCAGATAAGAAACAAAGTGTGACCATTGGGACACTAAAACACACTTCTGCATACCAATGAAAATTTGGCCCTGTTTATCTATTCTTTTCAACTTGTATAAAAGCACTGTGTGGGGGTGGGTTTGCTGATATTGGTGCTCTGATTATTGAGACATCCTGATAGCAATACTCTCTTTCCATAATTACCTAAACTATTGGACACCTTTTAAAAAGACCCACTGATCTACATGACAGCAGAGCCAGAAGAAGAAAAGAAATGAGTAACAGGACTAAGCCTGTCCACACCAGAGTGTATGAGCTCTATAACAGTCGTCTGATCATTCATTAGAGCTACTATCAGTGGCCTCAGGGTCTCTTCCATGTTGCTTCATTGGAGTTATCTCTGGGGCTTTTGCTCACCGGACAGACTTTATTATCAAGGAAAGTGTATTAAAGCCATGAAACAACTGCTCGTAGAATGGATTCTTGATTGTTGTGCAGGAGCTGCCCTCTGTTAAAGAATGATTGAAATAGTCTGTAATAACTGCAACAAGATTTGATGCTCAATGGTATCCTTTTAAAACAGGTTCCCCGTGATCAGGATTCCTATCCTCATCGGCTAAGAGTGGCTATAAATTGATCTTCTGGACAGTAGGTCCCTTTTGTTACTGGCTTAGGCTTTTGCAGGTCATTGAGCCAACTCTCTGGAAACTCATTGCCAAAGTTCTCAATATTGGATATTTCCGAGTAGCTGAATTGCAAGGTTAAAGTGAATGGCAGTGGAGACTGACAAGTACTGTCTTCCTCAGGTTTACTAGAATCAGAGTCAACTTCACTTACACAGGAAAGGCAGAAATATTATTAGTGATGTCTCCATCATAACTCTCAAGATGTAGCCTTCCTTTAAATGACTGACATGGAAACTTTCTTCGGTATCCTGAGAGAGAATGAAAAGGAATGAAATAAAGTGTCATATTAGTAACATGGAAACAAATGATAGTGAAGAGTACAATGCAATGTTTTCTCTGCCCTGAATGTTTTATGCCTGCCCTTTGAGGAAAGAAGGACATATGTTTATGGGCACCTTCTCCCACGCAGATTTTACCTCACTAGGGGTGCATTGTGCACAGTGGTTAGCACTGCTGATCCACAGTGCCAGGGACCCAGGTATGATTCCCAACTTTGACTGTCTGTGCAGAGTCTGCATATTCTCCCCATGTCTGCATGGGTTTCCTCCAGGTGCTCCAGTTTCCTCCCACAGCCTGAAAGATGTGCTGGTTAGATGAATTGGCCTTGCTAAGTTCTCCCTCAGTGTCTGTGAACAGGCACCAGATTGTGCTGACTTTCCAGTTAAACCAATGAACTATCTGCTTCTCAAGCCTTTGTTCAAAAGTATCTTGTCTTTTCCATTATTGTTTTTTATAAATGGTGCCAATGCTCTGTCCGTTATCAACTTTGAATCATGGATTTTGCTTCTTATCACAACGGGTTTCCTCCCACAGTCTGAAAGACATACTGGTTAGGTGCATTGACCATGCTAAATTCTCCCTCAGTGTACCCGAACAGGCACCGCAGTGTGGCAACTAGGAGATTTTCACCATAACTTCACTGGAGTTTTAATGTAAGCATACTTGTGACACTAATAAATAAACTTAAAAGCAATGTAGTGTTCTCCTGCAACCAAGAGAGACACATTTAATGAGTTTTAATTGCCAGGAAGACATACAGTGTGTGACCATATCAATATATCATTGTGTACCACATAGGGATTGGCATAGATCAAAGGCTTATTTGGAAAAAAAGATTTGAGATTGAGAAGGAATACAATGGAAGATGCTATGAAGTATATCAGTTCAAAGGTGATGCAATAGAGATGGCTACATGTGATTCTGATGATGTGCAGTTCCTTGACAAACCTGGTGAGATAATTAAACTTGTTGCAGTCATATTATTCCCTAATGGGGATAAAAACATACATGTCCCATTAAAATGTCATTCCTACTTCCTAATGAATGGACTCCCAATGGTATGTTATTCATCATGGACTTTCCCAGCAAAATGACAATTAGCAGAGTCAGGAAACACTGCTGGAGTCAGCACACTGATCATCAAGTGTGTGTTACTGAGGCACGGTCTAACCCATGCTGCAAATAGAAACCCCAGGTGTCAATTTTGGCCTTGGTTACCAACAGGTCATCCAATGCTTTCAAACTCCCTTTGCATTTTACTTCATTATTCGAATTTCAGAGGAAAGATGAGAACGGGAGAGATAAAAAGGGAGAAAAGGTTAAAGCAGGAAAGGGAGTCAGAGGTGGAATGACTCTTCCAGAGAGGAAGGGAGAATCGATTACCATAGATGGCAGAATATAAATCAACATTTGAAACCCCTACACCTTGTTCCTAAAACAATTTAGCTGCCGAGTACCTGAGCATAAAATGTGTACTGCCGATACAAGTATGGCTACTTTGAAATGTGAAAAAAAAACACCAGTAATTCACATTTATTCAAGGAACAGTGTAATTGAGTCAATTTATTTTACCAACACACCTTAAAATCTGTCAAATTCATTGAGCAGGATTTTCCTCGGGCTCAGCCCAAGACCGGAAAATCCTGCCCGTGGTCACAGACCTTTGCATGGTCCGTGTCCCGCCTGCTATGATTCCTGTGGCAGGAGGGATGGTAAAATTCCACCGCCTGTCTTCGGCATTCAATGCAAAGTCTTAGTTAAATTTATTGAATCGTTTTGGCTATGCCATCATCATCAGGATTAGTTAATATTCAAACATCGCTGATGCGACATCATTTAGGCAAGGCTTAAAACATATGAAGATATGGGTCAGTCAAGAGGAACCCCAGCAGGATGGGGGTGGGGGAATGAAATGTTTGGGCTATGCCTTGGCACTACCTCACACAGGTAGGCACTACTCCCTGACACAGGTTAGCACTGCCAACCTGCCCATGTCAACTTGTGCCAGGGGAAGAATTCAGGGGTACGTGCTCTGGGGAGTCCAATTCGGTGGATGGGGAGAGGGTAGAATCCCAAGACCTTTGAAGGGGCAGTCTTGGCAGTGGGGGGGTGGGGGGGGGGGGCGGGGGGAGATGAGTGGGAGGTGTTTATTGGGAGGGGAACCTTGCAGGCGCAGGGAGGAGTGAATGGGGCAGAAAGGGAGGGAGACTGGCAATAACGATGTGCTGATTGTTGGCCTTGGGGAGGGGGAAAGAGGACCCAGTGATTGTTCTATGGAGGGAACAGAGGGAAAGCCTCTAATGATTGTGCCGTGGGTGGAGGGCAGAGAAACCCTGATATATTTGCGGTTGGTTTGGTTTGGGGGTGGGTGCGGTGGGTGGGCATTGCTGGGCAAGTTTTAACTCATTGCTGATTTGGGTGCCACTGATCCCTGTGGAGCTGGCCTTGCCAGCTCTACCAGCCTTGCCTGATAGAGTGAGCATTAGCTGATGGCACAAACCATGCCCCCGATTTTATTTAGCAGTGTGGCTCAAGGTCTGGTCCAAATGCTCAGCATTGCATATGGTCAGATACACACTAGTTTGTAGTCAGAGCCTGACACACTGACAAATGATGGGAAAATTTCATGATGTGGGAATGCCGGCGTTGGACTGGCGTAAACACAGTAAAAAGTCTGACAACACCAGGTTTTAGTCCAACCGATTTATTTGATAATACTCACAAGCTTTCGAGGGGACTGCCTCTTCGTCAGGTGAATGGAGAGTTCTGGCAACTCTCCATTCACCTGACGAAGAGGCAGTCCCCTCGAAAGCTTGTGAGTATTATCAAATAAATCGGTTGGACTAAAACCTGGTGTTGTCAGACTTTTTACTGGGAAAATTTCACCCACAGCTTTCAATAATTGGTTGGTAAGATTTTGTGTTCCTGGCTGCTGCCGACGCTGTCACTCGTAATGACATCACAGAGTAAAAGAGTACATCTGCACATGCATAACATTGGCAGCAAACGCAGCATTTAAAAATCAGCTACAAGCTGTTTGTAGTTAGTCAGCAGTCATCCATTGGTCAAAATGCCAAACCACAAACACACTGGGAGTCATTAAACAGCCAAGGTAATTAACAGTAATATCTTGACAGTGAGAGATCCCAAGAGAGAAGCTCTCCCCCCCCAAACTGTTCCAGTTTAATGTTTAGCTGAGAATCAAGCACTTAAGCTATTTGACTACAAGAAACCTCACAATCTGTTGTGAACCCTTCACTTTACAAGACCTTCCCTTCAACCTTAAAGTGCTAAAATTGTCAAATAAACTATAGGCTTGCCATGTGGGAGACTGGAGGTCATAAACCAGAGAGTGAGATCATTGAAAACAATAAAAAGGCATGGGCCGGAATTCTCCCATCCTACCAACCATGGGAATTGTAGTGGATTGGGGGGAGGTGGGGGGCCATGTAAACGTCCATTGATTTTGGGTGGGGATTCTCCGGTTTTGAGGCGAGCATGGCTGGAGAATCCCATCCATTATCTTTATCTGTCTCTAATTTGCCTGTGAGGGAGTGTGTGCGCAAGAACAAGAGTAAATGACAGTGTGTTTAATTCAGGGTAAATATGTGAAAATAAATAACCTTCTTTAATTTTAAACCCACAAAAGCTTGCTGTTGGATTACTTAATTGAACTTAACATTTCAAAGGTAAGAAAACATACACCTCTTTCCAAACAAAACATGCTGATTACAAGCAGTAGGTGGGCACATGCACTCTGCCCGTGACACCAGAAACTGGTCATTTTGACATCAGGTTATTTTGGTCATCTCTACACAATCTTGGCCTTTTGCCTCAACCAGACATTTTCATTTTATAAAGTGGCTACACCAACTTACTGCTGCTCTGAAAGCTTTGTTGGAATTGGGGTTTGATTTGGCCCACCGAGTGCAAGAACACACTGCATTACTCATAACAATGGTACTATTGAGATGAGTTTTGAGGACCCATTCCAATATATGCTTTTCAAGATCAGGCTGGTGGCTGGTCCTGTTTTCATGGCATGTTTAGACTTCACCACAAATTCCTCTTCTTCCATTTTCACACTGGTTTTTCACTAATATCGAATTCCTTTGCTGCAGTACCATTGCTTAGTGAGTTAACACATGTTATAGCTTTTCATTGGAAACGAGCTTCAGACTTCAGTCACTTTATTGGAAGATTTACTTCTCTTTGTCATTCCCTATGTAAGGTTTGCTCTGTGCGGCCTTGCCTTAAACTCAGGCACACGTCCACAACTACAGCTGTTTCACCTACATGATCATCTGTGCCCAGTTATAGGGTTCATACTTTCATCTGTTTCCATAGCTAATAATTCCCAAGTCACTAGTCTGTTGCCAGGATTTGAGGGGCGCTACTCCATATCAAGCATGGCTGACCAGGAGTCTCTCTGGCTCCTACCACCAGCCATTGTGTGTGTTTGGAAGGATTTGCAGGTTGACACACGACCTGTTTGCCATGTTATCAATTCCTTGGCCATCAAGTCCCGGGGTGGGAGTGGAAGCTGGGGCTTCTGGTTCAGAGGAGGGGCACTGCCCATTGTACCACAAAACCTCCTACATTTAAATAGTGATCTATTTGAATTCTCCATGTTACAATAATAGTGTGCTCTAATCTCAGTCTTACCATTCAAAAACCATACTTATTGAGTAAAGTACTACTAATCAGTAGGTTGAACATATTGTAAAGTCAAGTTGGAACTTAAATTACTGGCTGAGAAAAGCTAGTCTCAGGGAATATCAATAATACAATAGAAGTTCTAGCTAATTTTCCCTTGTGATGTGGAGATGCCAGCGTTGGACTGGGGTAAACACAGTAAGAAGTCTCACAACACCAGGTTAAAATCCAATAGGTTTATTTGGTAGCACAGGCCACTAGTTTTCGGAGCGCTGCCCCGTCATGATGAAGGGGTAGCACTCCAAAAGCTAGCAGCTTATGCTACCAAATAAACCTGTTGGACTTTAACCTGGTGTTGTGAGATTTCTTACTAATTGCCCCTCCCTATTTGTTTCCAAATGAAATTTTATTTAATTCAGAACCAATTAAATGTTTGATGGCTACATTTACTGGAGTTTTTCCTTGTAATAGATATGGTATTTGTGGATTTCCGACAGGCATTTGGTTCAGAGGCAAAGTAAGGGCTCGCGGATTTGAGGCTAATATATTAACATAAATGGAGAATTGGTTAATGGACAAGAAGCAGAGAACAGAGGAAGTTGGCAGCCTGTAACTAATGCAGTGTTACAGGGATCAGTGGTGTGGTCTCAGCTTTTTGCAATCTATATTCATTACTGAGGTGAAGAGTGCAAGCGTTTGCTGAACGTACAACATTTGGTGCAAATGTAAGTTGTAAATGTACGTGGGCAGCACAGTTGCACAGTGGTTAGCACTGCTGCCCCACAGCTCCAGGGACCTGGGTTCAATTCTTGGCTGGGGTCTCTGTCTGTGTGGAGTTTGCACGTTCTCCCCATGTCTGCATGGGTTTCCTCTCACAATCTAAAAATGTGCAGGTTCGGTGCATTGGCCATGCTCAATTGCCCCTTAGTCTTCTGGGATGCATAAGTTAGTGGGATTAGCAGGGTAAATAATAGAGTTACGGGAATTGGGCCTGGGTGGAATTGTTGTTGGCGCAGACTCGATGGGCCAAATGGCCTCCTTCTGCACTGTAGGGTTTTTATGATAAAGAGGATGCAAAGAGATATAGACATGATACGCGAGTGCTCAACAATATGGCAGGAGCATAATGGGGAAAGCAAGAGTTATTCATTTTGACTGTAAGAATAGAACAGCAGAATGTGATTTAAAAGCAGTGAAACTTTAAACATTGATGTACAAAGAGATTTGAGTGTATTTGTACTCAGAACATTAAGTTAGCATGCAGAAACTGAGTAAGCAATTAGGGTGTGATTCTCTAGCCATTCACACCGTCGGGATTCTCTGGCCCCGCTACAGTTAATGGAGATTTGAATGAGTGGCAAATTATCCGTTATTGCTTGCAGCGTGGGACGTGGTACAGTGGTTAACGCTGCTGCCTCACTGTGCCGGGGACCCAGGTTCGATTCCGGCCTTGGATCACTGACTATGAGGAGTTTGCACATTGTCTCTGTGGGTTTCCTCCGGGTGTTCCAATTTCCTCCCACTTTCCGAAGGATGTGCTGGTTCGGTGCATTGGCCATGCTAAATTCTCTCTCAGTGTGCCCGATCAGTGTGGTTGCTAGGGGATTTTCACAGTAACTTCATTGCTGTGTTAACGTAAGCCTACTTGTTACACTAATAAATAAATTAAAATGTGAACTGCTGGAAAATTCTGGCCAGAGGCTTTGCACAGTTCTGTGGTATTTACCTGGACAGTTACCCAGAAATGTTAAGCAGAAAAACCTAGCATTAACTCCTGGGTAACTGTAGAACTAACATGCAAATCACTCCCCCACCTCTGCAAAGGCCCCCGAATCTGGCTGTGAACTCCTCCCAAATTCCCTCAGGCACTCCTGAAGAATCTTTTCCAGTTTTGATTATACACTGTGTCATTCCTCCAGGTTCTCAAAATGGCAGTGACACATTCCTACTTTAGCCAGTCAACTTTGACCCTTTCCTGCCATCGCACCTGGCGCTGGCAGGACTGGAAAATTCCGCCCGACAATTCTGTGGGGGAACGTCCCGTCTGCTGCGAGCCCGGATAACAAAATTCAGAGTTTTGCCCGCTGCAAGCAAAGTTTGGTCACGTCAGCCACGGCTTTCTGGAAGATTTATATTTTAATGGATTTTAAATCAAAAAAATTGTAATGTTTCAGCAATATGAAGTAAAGTATGATTTGGAGTGAGGAAGAAGACTCATTTCAGTCAATGAGTTCATAACACGCTGTCACTAATGAATTATGTTCAGCATGAGTGGAATTTTTTATCGTATCGTACACTTGGCTAGCTTGTGATTTAGATAAAACTTTTGCATTGCATTCCTGCTGAGGTTAGTGCTTGATTGCTCGTTACAGTGAAACACATTACACAGAGAGTGTATTATCATACTAGGTGGAACTTTCTGGCACAGATTCTTAAACTCAATTGTTTGCACAGGGACACAGTTAAATTCTTCAACAATAACAGAAAATGCTGGAAAATCTCAGTGGGTCTGACAGCATCTACGGAGAGAGAGATCAGAGCCAACATTCTGAGTGTGGATGACTCTTTATGAAAGATGGTTCTTTATGTTAGATAGTCAGTATCTTTCCCCAAAGGTAGGAGAGTCTAAAACTAGAGGGCATAGACTAAAGGTGAGAGGGGAGGGATACAAATGGGTCCAGAGGGGCATTTTTTTCCACACAGAGGGTGGTGAGCGCTTGGAACAAGCTGCCAGAGGTAGTAATAGAGGCAGGTACAATTTTGTTTTTTAAAAAGCATGTAGAAGTTACATGGGTAAAATGGGTATAGAGATATATGGGCCAAATGTGGACAATTGGGACTAGATTAGAGGTTTTTAAAAAAATGGACAAAGTGGGCCAAAGGCCCTGTTTCCATGCTGTAAACCTTAATGGCTCTATTTTGGCTGGAATGTTATGGGCATTCATGCTGGTGAGATTTTCCCATCCTGCTGCAGTGAATGGAGATTTGGCTGGCTGCCAAGTTCTCCAACCTCACTGCAGTAGGAGTATGGCATGAATAACTGGTAAGACCGCGTCCATTGCCTTTGGCTTTGAAGTGAGTTAACGTTGATAACAATGATCTGTTAAATGGACGACCCCAGCCCTGCTGTGCTGAGGAGAGGCTACACAATTGTCTGTTCATTCTGGCTTTGAAAGACACCTGCATAGGGTGGGAACACGTTGAGCGCAAGGCAGGTTTGGTGAGGTCAATTTGAAGTCTAGCAAACTGAAAGGTGCCATTTCTAGTGTAGCTAGAGTAAGAGAAATGCACACAAATAGGGCTGCTAGGTTATATACTTACGGATTTGACAAGGCTCAACCTTCCATTCTCCTCCAGTTAGCTATCAGTGACCTTCAGTGGCTCAAGCATATGCAATCATTACTAATAGTTGTCATTGTATACATATAGAATCGCTACAGTACAGAAGGGTACCATTTGGCCCATCTGCTGGAATTCTACTGCCTCGCCCGCATGGGAATCGGAGCGGGCAAGGGATGGACAATGGGAAGGTCCATCGACTTTGGGTAGGATTTTATGGTCTCGGGTCAAGTGAGGGCGTAAATTCTCAGCCATCATGTCTGCACCAACTCTCTGATACAGCATCTTTCCTAGACCCTATCCCTGTAACCCCATGTATTTACCCTGCTAATCCTCTTAACTAATACATCTTGGGACACCAAGGAGCAATGTAGCATGACAAGTCTACTTAACCTGCATGTCTTTGCAATCTGAGTGGAAACCGAAATACCCGGAGGAAACCCATGCAGACATGGGGAGAACATGCACAATCCACACAGACAGTTACCTAAGGCCAGAATTTAACCTGTGTTCTTTATGCTCTTCTACACTGAAGAGCTTCTATAATCCTATGATTTCTTGATTTGAACCTTCTGTCCGGTGTTAACATACTTCCAAAGTATTAAAATTTGTCGACCTGTCTGACCTTTTCATTCTTCAGTGTAGTATTACATTGTGATATGATGTTCCTTTTTGGACATTACTAGAGATTTTGGGCATTAATTTTCCATAATCAGAACTAAGTGCCCAACGGGCAGGAATACAAGAGTTTTTCTCACCTGTCTTCTGGGTGAGCTTAGTTGAATGAATTTCCAGCAATCTGTGGATAACAGAAGCTGCCAGGTGATTTATGCTGGTAGGATGGTGGGTGGTTGGGGGTGGGGTTGGGGGGGGCAGAGCCTAATCCCACCAAGAGGCCAGCATTGGACTGCAGAACACAGGAAGCCCTGCCCCTCCAACTCACACATACATACGAGTCCCCCTGCCTGTCCCCACCCCCCCCAGGGGCCGAGAGAGTCTCCTGGTCTTTTCCCCAGAAATGTCCCAAGGTCAGTGCTGGGTGTGAAGTGCCAGGGAACAGCCAGGGAGCTGTGCCAGAGTGCAGTACTGGGGAAGTGCCAGGGAGGGGCAGTTCCAGGATGCCAGGGACCAGTGCCAGGGGCCTGTGCCAAGGGGCGGAGCCAGGCTGCTACTCGGGCATGTCCCTCCTATCCTTACCTGTGCACTCTTGGCAGGTTCCCTACACCTGCTTTCCATTTTTCAAAACCAGTTAGAAACCTTGGCAACGTGACATCACATTGGCAAGTGAAGAATTTGAAATGTGCAGGTACAATATGTTGATGAAGCCGGTAATTATATTCAAATGCATTAAAATGAGATTCCTGACCTTCCTGAGCAGGAATCTCATTATGTTTTGGGACAGGACTGGACGGGATGGGACTGGGGGGGTTGGGGTGATGGGCAGTAGCAGTGGGACAGTGAATGGGAAAATTTGAAAAACAAGATCTTGCCGGTGAGATTCTCATTTTCCAAGTCTCGCAATATTTTGCGGCCATGTCACTGTTTGAACTCACAGCAAATACTGGCACAAAAATCACAGAAATTGGCTGATATTCAGCACAGGCAACAGAGTTTTTAATGAGGCCTGTGCTGCCATGCTTGGGGTCCACCACACTAAGTGGCTGTCCGACCTTGCATGGCCAGCAACCATCCTTTCTGGGATCATTGATCCCAGAAATGGAATACCTGTCCCAATGTTTTCACTGTCCCTGAGAGCATCCAAACTATCAGACACTGGTAGCTGTGCATTGCAATCACAAGAGAAGACTCAGTTTGTGCGTGGGTCACAGGTGAATGAGGGTAGGATAATGGTCATGGGGTGGGGGTCACGGGTGTGAGAGGGAGTTCAACAGCAAAGGCAGGAGGTAACTCTCAGCAGGCCCCCATTCCTGATGTTGGGTCTTTCAATTAGCCACTGATCACACATCCACAGCAAACACAACAGGGTTTGATTTTCATGTTCTCCCCATGGCAACTGCCCCATACAAGGCCCTTAAGCGGGCATTAATTGTCCATTGAAAGCCTCAGTTGTAGCAGGATGGGAAATCTACCCACAGGCCAGTCTGCCCCAACCTCAGGAAGCACAAAGGAGAACATGCCCCTGTCTACATCAATGGGGACGAAGTAGAAAAAGTCAAGAGCTTCAGGTTTTTAGGTGTCCAGATCAGGAACAACCGGTCCTGGTCCCCCCATGCCAACACTATTGATGAGAAAGACCACCAATGCCTTTACTTTCTCAGAAGACTAAGGGAATCTGGCATGTCAGCTACGACTACCACCAACATTTAGAGATGCACCATAGAAAGCATTCTTTCTGGTTGTATCATAGCTTGGTATGGTTCTGACTCTGCCCAAGACTACAAGGAACTACAAACTGTCATGAATGCAGCCCAATCCATCACACAAATCAGCCTCCCATCCATTGACTCTGTCTACACTTCCTGTTGCCTTGGCAAAGCAGCCAGCATAATTAAGGACCCAACACACCCCAGACATTCTCTCTTCCATCTTCTCCCATCGGGAAAAAGATACAAAAGTATGTGGTCACATACCACCGACTCAAGAACAGCTTCTTCCTTGCTGCTGTCAGACTTTTGAATGGACCTACCTCGCATTAAGTTGGTCTTTCTCTACACCCTAGCTATGACTGTAACACTACATTCTGCACTCTCTCATTTCCTTCTCTATGAACGGTATGTCTTGATTGTATAGCGCAAGAAACAATACATTTCATTGTATGTTAATACATATGACAATAATAAATCAAATCAAATTCAAAATCAAACCTCAATCAGGGCAGAGGCAGGAGGTGGTGGGTTCTAACCCATCACTCCACATCCGTTTGACTAAATAGCATCCACCGCTAAACACACTTCAGGGGTGGATATTAAAATCCGTTTATCAACTCTGTTTCTCTCTCCACAGATGCTACCAGATATGCTGAGTATTTCCAACATTTTCTGATTTTGCCACATGATTTACATTCCAAAGCCAGCATTATTATAAAATGGTTTTAGTTTCACTTTCAAACATATGGATTGAGAGCAAATGGTTTCGGTGTCATGGCCTTATATCCATGAAATGCTGCAACAGCTGGCCCAAAGGTGAGTCAAAGACAAATACTTCCTGACATGTAACTCTTTTCCTACAGGCTTTATAGACATGACCTCTCACTCTACACATAATCTTTCCAACTGGACTGAGTAGAATTCCTGCATGATTTAAAAAATCTTACTAAAATCCTATTTATATCTGTATCCCTCTTAAAGTATCTAAGGTTAATGCTGGTAACCTTTGCCCATGGTTAAGAGATTTCAGTTCAATATCATCCTATTTATCATAGAATCCTTCTCGTGCCAAAGACGGCCATTTGGTCCATCGAGCCTGCACCAACAACAGTCCCAGCCAGGCCGTTTCCCCGTAACTCCCCTATATTTACCCTGCTAATCCCACTGACATTTTGGGTCAATTTAGCATGGCCAATGAAGCTAACCTTCACATCTTTGGACTGTGGGAGGAAACCAGAGCACCCAGAGGAATCCCACACAGACACGGGAAGTACATGCAAATTCCATACAGATAGTTTGGTGGCAAGAATGGAACCCGGGTCCCTGGCGCTGTGAGGCAGCAGTGCTAACCACTGTGCCACTGTCCACCCACAAATGTCCATGCTGCACCTTTTCCAAAACCTTGATGCCTTTTAGTTTGTTTTATCTGTACTCTTATTACATAAGCAAATGGGCCCTAATCCAAGGTACCACACGCACAGATGAAAACTGACCAAGTATTTTAAGTACTGTACATATTGTCCTCTTCATTTTGTAATCTATGTTCTTGGCAATACAAATTGAAACACTTTCTCCTTTCCCCATCACAAGGTTATCCTGTTTGTGCACTTTTAATGAGTAATCAACTCCAATCTCTTGCTAGCCCTGTTACCTTTGGTGATGATTAAATTTGCGTAGCATAAACACTAGCAAGATCCCTAATCTATAATGTGCTTGCCCGCATTAAACAACATGTGCCACACATGCATGATTAGTCACTTCTCTAACTCATTTTACAACATAATAATTTAAGCTGAACTTCCACACACATTTTCATCTCATTAATGGGTCTCAACATTTTTTCATTCGACACGTCTTCTTAATCATGAATTAAAATTATGAATAGCCGGCAAAGTTTAGAGCATGTGGAATTCCCTAATGGTTAGGTTTGAAACCAAATAGTTCCTACTGAACAACTTTTAAAAAGTTACTTATTCAGAATAATAGTTTCCTTTAATCCTGTGATTTTTCTTTGTAATAGAGGTCTGCATTATTTCATTTTATTTTTAAATTTAAGATAGGTGGTAACTTGTTTCATCCATTCTAGTTGCTTCCTCAGAGATAGTCAGACAAATTGGTAACAATACTTCATTTCCAAAAGCTACATTGGGAATCCCAAAGAATCACCAGGATTTCCTAATGATCATAAATCACATCCCATATAAAAACTTCTAATATTTCTCTGCAACTGAGGCCAAACTAGTGTACCTATAATTCCAGGGGTCCAAATTCATCTGGTTCTTAAATAATGGATCACAAATGACTTTCTAATCAATGGGAGCCAACCAAAAAGTCAATTAGCTATTGGATATATGAGCCAGTAGCTTACAAATGACCTCTTCCCATTTGTCTGAGCGTAGGGTGCTGCAGGACTATCAATTCTCAGCACATTAATCTTCCCTAAAACCTTTTCTTTTGCACTTCTTTATATTGAAGCAAATAAAGCAAGCACTTTATTCTGCACAACTGAGACCATGGTGTCATTTTTATTGGAAGTGAAAACGGATGTAAAACATCTCCTTAGTGCTCCAGCCTATCTTTCTACTTAATCAGCCTCAGTAAATTCCTTAAAAGACCACTGAAATCCTTGGTTGTTTATAGACCATTATAATTGAAGAAGGCCTTACTATTATGACAATAAATGTTTGTCGTTTTAGCATTTCTTTTATTGGCTTTAGATACTTTTAGTTGAATTTTTTTACATGCAGTGCATATTTCTAAAAAAAATTTAAACTCTCCACAAAATCCCTGATTATGGTTTGGGGCCCGATTTTACTTCAATCCTTTAATCTTCAGCAAAGATTCAAAATTATTTCTTTGATTTTCCATGCTGGCATCATTCCGACTGAAGAACATTATATCTAAATCCCCGAATATTTACCTGTAACTGACAATAAAGCTACACTTATGTTGTGTATTAAAAGATAAAATTGCCATATTTCCAGATGGCTATAGGCTGCTCTCCCCATTGAGGGGGGAGACTGAATCATGGTGATTTAACCTGAGGATCACCACACCTCAGGGGCAAGGTTGTATATGCACGGCCTTCATGAATAACCTCAGCCTGTATGGGAATTGAACCCATTGTGTTCTTGTTGCTCCGCATTACTAACCAGCTTTCCAGCCAACTGAGCTAAATATTTGGAAACATCATCGCAAAATGACTCGCAGCATTGTCAGTGTAATAAATTGAGGGTGAGTCGATGTGGCTCAAAGTAACAAAGGATTTATTGCCGATGATAAATTGTTACTTACAACAAAGGGTCAAACAGAATTAACTAGGTAACAATACAATTCTCCTCCTTGGCTCCAACTGAAGATCATCCCTGACCCAGGATACACAGCCCTGTGCCTGATTGGCTTGGCTTCCCACCTTGATAGTTCATATGATCCAGCTCGATTATATAGCCCTCAGGGACGTGCCCCTTAAAGATACCATGCTGCTGTAGTCATCTCAGCCACAAACATCTAATGCAACAATACCTTCCCCACAGTGGTTAACACTGCCAGCTCACAGCGCCAGGGACTCAGGTTTGATTCCTAGCTTAGATCACCTTCTGTGTGGAGTTTGCATGTTCTCCCTGTGTCTGCGTGGGTTTCCTCCAGATGCTTCAGTTTCTCCCACAGTCTGAAAAACGTGCTGGTGCATTGACCCGATAGGTGCCGGAGTGTGGCAACTAGGGGAATTTCCCAGTAACTTCATTGCAGTGTTAATGTAAGCCTTACTTGTGACTAATAAATAAACTTTACTTTTGACTTTACAATTTGATATCATTTCCTGATTACCAATAAGTTGTGTGCCTAATCAGTTGCACCCAAGTTGTGTGCCTAATCAGTTGCACCCTCCACAGCATGTCGAAAAAAGAAGCAATCATTAATAATATCAATAAGTAATTTAGCCTCACTTCTCTCTGCACCCGTGCCCCTCTGTGGAATATTTAATAACTCCCCAATAACAATACACCACTGTTCTTCTGCACTTCTGATCTGCTTGTTCATCTTCAGCCTTGTAAATTGCAATAACTGCAATGTCAAATGGTATGCTTATTTTTCATGCTATCTATTCACTCAAACAGCCTGTTTTCAGTGTTGGGAATTATTGTGGCATAAGATGTATGCATGAGACTGTCATATTGTTCTGGCTCAATGAAATGCTGACTGCTGACACTAAGCGCATATATTGAATTCATTAGCTGTTCAAGTGGGACATTGGATAAATCAATGGCTATGGAACAACGCAAAGTTCCCAATAGTAATTTCCCAGTCATTACCTTTCTTGATCAGCATCTTGGTTTGATGTGGTAGTTTTAAGGCTAGGTTGGATAAATCCATTTCTGCTTCCTCCTTTACTCTACCTGCTGTGCTCACACCATTAAGTGGCTAAATCAGATCAATCACAGCCAGAAAATTACCATTTGAGTCTGTGCGCTGTTTCTCAATCATTGATTTAATCATATTTTATTTTTCAGCATACACCTTTGGAAAATGGGTCAGAAAATAAATTGTATATTATCATCAGCAATGAAATGAAGGCAGATTGCAATTCAGTGGATGGCATTTAAACAATACTTTTTACCCGAGCATAAATCTGCTTGTGTCAATGTGTTAGAGAATCACCCCAGCCTTGCTTTAGGATTTACCCGTCTCATTAAAGTGGTCCCATCGGTCAACTGTAGGTCAAAATTTCAACTTTCCAGCATCCACAGTATTTTGCCTTTGTGGATGTTCCCTGGGAAAATGCAGAGAAATGCACCCTCGGTATTGCTGCAGGCTCCTCGGGAGAGGAGAGAAGGAGAGGTGCAGACGTGAAGTGGAAGTGGAATGCTCAGGATCATCTCGGTTAAATACAGGGTGAAAATTCCTCCAATAATGTGGCTTGATCAGTACTTGAGGAGGACGTGACAAATGGAACTTGTATTGCATCTGGATTTGAATTTTCATCAGCAATGCAAGGGAATAGTTTTCCATTTGACTGCCTCAAATAAATAATTGGATATCATACAAAACACTCATTTGGTAGAGTATTGTTTTAACCCTCTTCAAAAAAGCATTTACATGTTATCTATGACCTTTGGTGCAAAAAAGAGTGTGCAATAGACTTCTGGAAATTAAATTTCGTAAATACCCAAGTCCTTATCAATTCTCCTCATAGGCACTGACAGTCTTTGCAGACTTCACAATATCCAAGGTGTTTATGCATCTTTTGGTGGTGTCTGTTGTGATATATATGTTGGGATTTGCGATGCAAACTTCCCCTTTAAGTATACAGACCAAGTGACTCCTGGGCTTTTAGCTCCAATTGCCTGGGCTTGTAAAATCTCACTAACTGTCCTGGCTGGAGACAACACACATCTCTTTAACCTGTGCTTAACCCTCTCTCCACTCACATCGTCTGTACCTTTAAGATGTGATTAATGTAAAGACTTGCATTCCTTCCATTATTTTGTAAATTGCATTTGTGTTTTTAAATGCCCTGTTTGGGAACAGAACTCCCACTCACCTGATAAAGGAGCAGCACTCCGAAAGCTAGGGGCTTGTGCTACCAGATAAGCCTGTTAAACTTTAACCTGGTGTTGTGAGACTTCTTACTCTATTAGCTCCACCTAGTGTGGGGCTTTGTTGGACAGTCTGAGACCTGACTGTGAATGAGTGCAAACCTTCAATAAACAGTTCCCAGTATTGAAGTATTCAAGCTGACCTGTAATTCTTTATTCCCACAGGGGAATACATAACATCTCCCATCTGCCATCAATGAGGTTGCATGTCTATCAATTAAACTCTACCTCCTGATTCTGCACCATAGTTGACCCATGTCAGACTCTTCATTGTCCTGGCTCATTGAATGCAGTAAGAAAAGGAACAATCTAATAGAGAAATAACAACTTATTTTTTACTAGTCTAGCTGAGAAGAATTTGTAGACCAAATAGCAATGCATATGGGCAACATAGAAAAACAAGATTTGGGCAAACATCACTGCTGATTAGTATTGATTAAGGATTTGACTTAATCAAAGCACAATCACACTAGGTCTACAAAGTGCCTTTAAATATTCAATGAAGGCTTAAAATCAAGAGCAAAGTAGAAATAAAATGCAAAAACACAAAATTGCAAAATTGAGTGGCTGCAGGCTTCAGGCCTACAGCAGTATTTATGCTCTTCGATTTCTGTGCAATAAAATCTTATTTTAAGTTTATTTATTAGCATCACAAATCAGCTTACATTAACACTGCAATTAAGTTACTATGAAAATCCTCTAGTTGTCAGACTTTGGCACCTGTTCTGGTATACCAAGGGAGAATTTAGCACGGCCAATGCATCTAACCAAACATGTCATTTCGGAATGTGGGAGGAAACCCATACAGGCATGGGAAGAATGTACAGGCTCCAAACAGATGGTGATCCAAGCTCGGAATCGTGCCCAGGTCCCAGGCACTGGGAGGTAGCTGTGCTAACCGCTGTGCCACCAATCTTGTGGTTTACTTGTTTTAGTAAACAGCTAGGTTCTTAAGTTTCCCAAAATAAATAATAAAAATATTACTGATCTCTACCCAGATCATAACAACAATAAATTGATTGATTTGAATACTATCACTTCATTGCAGTGTTAATGTAAGCCTACTTGTGATGCTAATAAATAAACAAAATGTCTTCTGCTCAGAGAAACTATGTTGGACATTAGATTCATCATCATACCAGTTTGGTATTAAATGGAATGTTAAAAATCTACCCCAACTTCTCTTGCACAGAATAATGTGATATTGTTTCTGATACATTAAGTTGTGGAATGGATCTTAATTTGTGGAATCCTTACAGATACATGGAGATGCAGTGGTGTAGTGATATTGTCACTAGATTAATAATCCAGAGATTCAGGGTAATGCTCTGGGGATCTGGGTTTGAATGCCACAATGACAATGGTGAAACTTGAATTCAATAAAGAAGTCTGGAATTTTAAATAAATTACCCTAAAAGCATTGTCAATTGTTATAAAAACCCATCTGGTTTACTAATGTACTTTAGCGAAGGAAATCTGTCATCTTTATCTGGCCTGGCCTACATGTGCTCCAGACCCACTGCAATTTGGTTGGCTCTTAAATGCCCTCTTAATGTGATAAATGCTGACACATACCATGAACAAAAACATATGTATATATTAATGGGAGATGCAGAGCCAGGTGCATTGTGCTCCCAGAGGTGCTCTCAATTCTGAACCAGGAACTGAGAGGAGGACATGGTAATGTTTGACGCAATCTTCTGAGAGGTGGTCAATTAAGAAGCCACATCCAAATAGAGACGACACTTAGGCCTTTACAGTGTAGGCAATTTGAGGGGCCAACAGCAGGGGCAGAATTCTCCCAAAAAATTCTAAGTGTCGCATTCGTGTGAAAACTGGAGTAATTAATGTTGTTTTTTTCCAGTGGGAGTTCAGAGAAGAATCTCTCACACTCTGTGCACTGCAGAAGCCACCAGTATGAATATCATTAAATTTCAATGGATGGGATCTATCCCCCGCTGGATAGACTGAAATCAGCGCACTGAGCAGACCACTACACATGTGTTGATCTGTCAGTGCCGAGATCAGTGCATGTTCAATGGCCCGCGTTGACACTCTCCCAATGGCTGGCCAGCTCCGCAATTCCCATGACACCATGGGATGGGAGAATCTCAGCAAAGGAGTGGCATCAGTATCATGAAGACACCTTCAGTTGGAAGTGAGCGACCGCCATTGCAGCAAGAACTACATTAATGGAGACATGTAGCAACTGCAATAGCCTGTCTTCTACTTGGAGAGAGACATGAACAATGTGATTTAATGCCAGCCAATTACTAACTGCAAAACCATCTCAATCTCTGGGCTTTTGACACACTAATGGGGGGTGGAAGGAGGAATGGGTTCCAGAGTCCCATTGGAAATTTGTAATCTATTTCCACAACAGATGAATTGCCCTAATAATGCCCTAATTAGCTGTATGCTGTAGAAGGGCAGGTAGCTGCTGCTGCTGGGAACCCACCTGTGAGAAAAGAGAAGCAAAGAAGCCAGAGAATGTTTGAATCAGACTGACACAAGTTAAATGTATTTTCCTCCCCAACTCTGCCACCTCCAAACATGATGTGCAGGTGCCGGTGTTGGACTGGGGTAAACACATAAGTCGTCTCATAACACCAGGTTAAAGCCCAACAGGTTTATTTGTAGCAAACACCATTAGCTTTCGGAACTGGGAGTTCCCACCCACCTGATGAAGGAAGAGAGTTCTGAAAGCTAGTGGTGTTTGTTACAAATAAACCTGTTGGACTTTAACCTGGTGTTGTGAGACTTTTTAACTTCCAAACATCTGCAGGTTTCCCTGTAGGGCTGGAAAAATTCAGCCTCTATCATTAGTTACAATTTCCAATGTTCTGTTCAGAATTGGTAGGAAAGAGGTAAGATGGTAGGGATGGCAAAGCAATTCTTCACTCTGAGATGATGTGAGACGGGGTGAGCTCGCATGATCTATCAATATATTTACAACTGTCTAATATATTCATACCTTTGCACATTACACGCATTCCTGCAATGCTTCAATCAGAAGCTTCCATTAGTTATTGTCTTTGCACTTTGATTCTAATCTATTTCACTTGCCTCTGGCTTAAGTCCTCCATGCCAATGTCATACACTGTTACACACTATTTTTTAATTCATTCATGGGACTTGGGCACCACTGGCTGGCCCGTCCCTAGTTGCCCTCGGAGGGTAGTTGAGAGTCTGGAGTCACATGTAGGCCAGAGTAAGGACAGCAGATTTACTTTCCTGAAGGACATTACTGAACCAGACAGGTTTTCACAACAATCGGCAATGGGTTTCATGGTCAGCAGTAGATTCTTAATTCAGAATTTTTTATTGAAATCAAATTGCACCATCTGCTGTGGTGGGATTCAAACTCGGGTCCCCAGAATATTAGCTGGCTTTCTGAGTTAATAGTCTAGCAATAATACCACGAGGCCATCACCTTCCTTCGTACCTTTAAACCCTCTTGGTCCATCTCTGGTCTGGTGGCTTGATGGGACAAGCTTCAAAAGACCTCATTTGCTCCAAAATTCAACTGTTTTTTGAGAAGTTATGACTAAGAAAGACTTTCCAGCCAAGGATTCTGGTGGGTGCTAAATCAGTGGGCAAGTCATGTGGGAGATGCAATTTTGGATAGAAACAGAATCTGCTGGCTTTCTTCCCAGACATGCTGCCTTCCTGCTGAAGGCAAGGGCCAGTCAGCAATCTGTCTTCCTGAAATCTACTTACAACTTTCGGGTGAGCCTAGGGATGTTTCAAGGAGCTTTGGAAGTTCCATCCTTTGCACTGTCCCAAATACCAACAAAAGCCATATCTGGTGAAAACAAAATTGTCTCCATTAATGGACTTTTATGGAGCACACTCTGATGGAAAGGGATAACAATGTCTCCCATGGAGAATCAAATACATGCACATCCAAAGATGTGCGGGTTAGGTTGATTGGCCTTGCTAAGAAATTGCCCCTTAGTGTCCAGGGATGTGTAGGTTAGAGGGATTAGTAGGTATAATATGTAGGGATATGAGGGTTGGGCCTACCTAGGTGGGATTGTTTTCGGTGCAGACTCAATGGGCTGAAGGGCCTCTTTCTGCACTGTAGGGTTCTATGATTCTATGATGGTCTGGTCACATTTAAGGGGAAAACATGTCGCATATTAGCACGAGGGGGCATGGCTTTAAATTAAGGGGGGGTAGCTACAGGACGGATGTCAGGGGTAGGTTCTTTACCCAGCGGGTGGTGAGGGATTGGAATGCCCTGCCTGCTGCAGTTGTAAATGCGTCTAGTTTGGGGGCGTTTAAGAGATCTCTGGATAGGTTTATGGACGAAAAGGGATTGGTATAGGCTAGTGGGTCATTGTTTTTGTAATTGGTCGGCGCAACATCGTGGGCCGAAGGGCCTGTTCTGCGCTGTAATGTTCTATGTTCTATGTTCTATATTATTCCTTTTTACCCTAGCAAAATGTACAAGTATCTCCAGCTAAGATCCCCTTTTGGAACGGGAGGAGACTTCGCTTTTATAGAATCCTACAGTGCAGAAGGACGCCTCTCGGCCCATCAAATCTGCACTGACAACAATCCCACCCAGGCCCTATTCCTGTAGCATATTTACCCTGCTAATTCCCATGACACTAGAGTCAATTTAGCATGGATAATCAACCTGACCCGCACATGGAACTCATAGAAGTCATAGAATCCCTACAGTGCAGAAGGAGGCCATTTGGCCCATTGAGTCTGCACCGACAAAAATCCCACCCAGGCCCTATCCCCTATCACCCCACATATTTACCCTGCTAATCCCTCTAACCCACACATCCCGGGACGCTAAGGGGCAATTTAGTCCCTTAGTGTTCCGGGATGTGTAGGTTGGAGGGATTAATGGGAGTGGACTATGGGAGGAAACCAGAGCACCCGAAGGAAATCCACACAGACAGTGATCCGAGGCCGGAATTGAACCTGGATCCCTGTCTCTGTGAGACAGCAGGGCCAACTGCTGTGCCACCATGCTGTCCAACAAAAGCCATATCTGGTGAAAAGTTCTTGTCAATTCTTTGGGGCAAGGACCTTGGTATTATCCTTCTAGAATGACCATCTACCCCTCATAATTAAATTATGTCATCTGGTGATTTGGGGTAGGTTCCTTGTCCTCTGCTACCAACAGTAAGGGGAGTTTCATTATGCTGCATTTCTGTCAGGGTTCAAATATAACAGCTATAATGATGACCAATTTAGTGTTTGTGTAGCACGTAGCTAGACTGTGATGGTCTCTTCACAAGGTATTCAATGGTGCTGAGTTGAAGCTCATGTCCTGTGACATTAGGGGCACAACATTGCCTCAGGTTAGGAGGTAAAATGATAGCAAAACTTATGATAGATGCCAAGTGACCTGTGTTAGAAAACATTGGAATGTGGCCAGCAATGGTTAGCTGATCTCTCCCTGATCAAACATGTTAACTATCCCTGCAAAGCTTTACATGTGAATAGTTGCCACTCAAACTAGATAGCAAGTCCCCAACCAACAGCTTTAATGGAAGCGCGTTTTGAGCAAGGAGGGAAGGGGAGAATGATAGGAGAGACAATATAGACATTGTATTGACAGATCTTCTAAGAGATCTTTAAGAGACTTAAGAGTCTTTTAAGAGACTTCTGGATGAGTACATGGGACTTACTAGGATTGAGGGTTATAGGTAAGCCTAGTAGGTAGAGATAAGATCGGCGCAACTTGTGGGCCGAAGGGCCTGTTTATGCTGTAGTTTTTCTATGATTCTAAGTTCATTCAAGCTCAGTTACATTTCCTGTGGATTAAGTATTGATGCAGCATAAATCTATAGCAAAGAAAAGCTACAAAGTCACCAGCATGAGAGTGAGCTATTAAGTGATTTTAACTGGTTGACAGACCATTTATTGGCTAATTTCAACCTTAATTGCTCTTAATAGCAGTGTACATAAATTGTTAATATATATCAAAATGTCATAGCATAGCTTTAAATCTGCATATCTTTAAGATTTGCTGATGCAATGCTATAGATTGCAAAATAGTTTGTTTCCAATTTGCCAACCTGAAATAATCACAGAACTGTCACAGTACTGAAGGAGGCTTTTTGGCCCATTGCCTTTGTACTGGTCTGCCGATGGAGCACTTCACCTCGTGCTACTCCTTCTCCCCGTGATATAGCACATTCTTCCATTTCCAATTCCCTCTTAAATGCCCTGATTAAACCTACCTCCATCACACTGTCAGGCAGTCCATTTCAAATCCTATTCATTTGCTGGGTGAAAAAGATTTTCCTCATGTCTCCATTGCTGCTTTTGTCAATTACTTTAAACCTGGGTCCTCCTGTCTCGACACATCCATGTATAAAAAAATGTTTCCCTATCTACTCTGTTCAGACCCCTCCTGACTTTGTTCACCTCTAAAAAATCATTTGTCTCCAGGGAGAACAGTTCTAACCTCTCCAATCTATCTATATAACTGAAGTTCCTCACTGATGGAACCAGTCTTGTGAATTTTTTGCACTCCCTAATGCCTTTACATCTTTCCTAAAGGATCTCATCCAAAACTAGAACTGATACTCCAGTTGAGGCCAAGCCAGTACTTGATACAGTTTTAAAATAGCTTCCTTTCTTTTGTACTCTCTGGTCTTCTTAACAAAGCTGAAAATGCTGCATGCTTTATTAAACAATTATTTATCTACATACATCAAAATTCCTCTGCTCCCATCACCCGCTTTAAAATTGTACCCTTTATTTAATATTGTCTCACCACATCCTTCCTACTAAAATGAATCATTCCTCACTTCTTCGCATTCAAATTCACCCTCTACTTGTCTGCCCATTCCACCAACCTGTCAAGCATCTTTTGCAAGTTCTACACTATTCTTCTCAATGTTCCCAACATTTCAGCACGGTGGCACGGTGACACAGTGGTTAGCATTGCTGCCGTACAGTGGTTAGCAGTGCTGCCTCACAGTGCCAGAGACCCGGGTTCGATTCCTGTGTTAGATTATTGTCTGGGTGGAGTTCGCACATTCTCTCTGTGTCTGCATGGGTTTCCTCTGGGTGCTACGATTTCCTCCCATCGCCCAAAGGTGTGCTAGTTAGGTGGATTGGCCATGATAAATTGTCTGTAAGTTTCAGAGGGATTAGCTGGGTCAATATACAGGGTTTCAGGGAAAGAGCCTTGGATGAAATTGTTACTGGTGCAAGCTTGATGGGCCGAATGGCCTCCTTCTGTACTATAAGGATTCTATGATTCTGTTCTATGATACTTCCTAGTTTCATATTATCTACAAACATTGGTATTTTGCCCTGTACTCCAATGTCTAGGTCATTAATATATATATCAGAAAGAGCAAGGGTTCCAACATTGAGCCCTCTAAAAACTTATTCATTTTTTAAATCATCTATTGACCATTATTGTTCCTTTTTCTCACAATACCAGGTTAAAGTCCAACAGTGTTTATTTTGTATCACGAGCTTTCGGAGCACTGCTCCTTCATCAGGTGGGTCCAATGTCAGCAATTCCACATCATGGTTCCTTTTCTGTCACTCTGCCATTGTATCCATGTTGCTATTGCTCTTTTTATTCCATCAGCTATAATTTTGCTCAGAGGTTGTGCAGTGCAGTATCAAACATGTTTTGGAAGTTCAAGTACACCAAATCAATAAAGAAAAGATAAAGTTGCCATAGTTCCAGATGACCAAAGGCTGCTCTGCCTTTTGAGGGGAACAGCTGACAGGTGATGATTTAACCTGAAGATCACTACACCTCAGGGATGGACAAGGTTGAGGGAGTATGAGGCATGAATAACCTCAGTTGGTACGGGAATTGAACTCACACTGTTGGCATCACTTTGCATCACTCTAACCAGCTGTTCATCCAACTGACAACAATAACTTCACTCTCACCAACAGTCTGTTACCTCAGCAAAATTTTAAGCAAGTTAGTTAAATATGGTTTACTCTTATCAAATCCAATTTTGTCTTGAATTTTTGTTTGTAAAAGCTTCATCATCGCTAAGCTTAAACTGACTGACTCCCAGTTGCTATATTTGTCTTTACACCCTTTTTTTGAACAATCGTGTTACTTAGGCAATTCTCCAGCGCCCTGGAACTACCCAAGTCTAAGGAAGAGTGCAAAATTATGGCCAGTGACTGCATTTTCACTCTCACTTCCCTCAGTATCCTCAGATGCAATCTTATTCAGTCCTGGTGCCTATGAACTTCAGATACTGATAGCATATCCGATCCTGCCCCCTTGAATATTTTAAATACTTTAAGGCACTTCTTCACCATGATGTATTTTGATTTTGGGGGAGATGGTGGTGTAGTGGTATTGTCAATGGACTAACAATTCAGAGACTCAGGGTAATGCTCTGGGGACCAGGGCTCGAATCTTGGCACAGTAGATGGTGAAATTTGAATCCAATAAAAATCTGGAATTAAAAGAGTAATGATGACCCATGAAATCATTGTTAATTGTTGTAAAAACCCATCTGGTTCACTAATGTCCTTTAAGGAAGGAAATCTGCTATCCTTACTCAATCAGGCCTGCATGTAATTCCAGAGCCACAGCAATGTGTTTGACTCTTAAATGTTCTCAGGGCTGGGCAATAAATGCTGGGTCAGCCAGCAACACCCACATCCCATGAATGAATAAAGAAAAATATATGCAGCATCTTCTTTGTTAACAAAGACAGTTGAAGCCAATAATTTAATCCCTCATCCATGCCAGTTGCCTCCATGTGGAATTCCCATTGTTGGTCCATAATCAGCTGCACTCCTCCTTTTCCCACCTTTTTAACAATTATACATCTACAGAAGACTTCTGAATTCCTTTTTTAAGTTAGTTGCTAGTGTCTATTCACATTCGCCCTTTGCTTCTTTAATTTACTTTTTCAATTCTCCTCCAAACCCTCTGTTTTCAGTCTGATTCTCAGTTATATTATCCACCTGAGATCTGGCAAAATCTTCTTCATCCTAATCTCTATCATACCTATCATCCAAGGAGCTTTAGATTTGTGTTCCCTACCTCTCTCCTTTTTTGGAATATACCTTGATTGTCTTCAAACTACCTCCTCTTTGAAGACAAGTCACTGTTCAATTATCATTTTACCAGTCAACTTCTGATTCCACTTTATTTCGCCCAGATTCAACCTTGACCCTTTGAAGTTGGCTTTACTCCTAGTTTCCCTCGTTCATTCTTCTTAATCTGGATTGTCCCTTGTCTTTTTCCATTGTTAGCCTAAGCCTTATGGTACAATGATCACTGTCCCACAAATCTTCCCTTATCGACACTCGTCCCACCTTCTTCCCAAGAAATAATGCCTCTTTTCCTATTGGATTGGAAGCTAAAAGCTGTAGAAATGTTGTCTATACACACTCTAAGAATTCTTGATCCCCTCCAGCCTTTACATTGCTACTATCTCAGTCTATACTTAGATAATTAAAGTTACCCTTTATAAATGCTCCATAATTCTTGTACCTCTGTTTTTTTCCAATCGGTGGTGGCCTATAGAACTACTATTTTTTATTAGTGTTGCAAGTAGGCTTACGTTAACATGAAGGTACTGTGAAAATCCTCCAGCCGCCACACTCTGCCGCCTGTTCAGGTACACTGAGGGAGAATTTAGCATGGCTAATGCACCTAACCAGTATGTCTTTCGGACTGTGGAAGGAAACCGGAGTACCCGGAGGAAACACACACACGCACAGGGAGAAAGTGCAGACTGTGCATAGACAGTGACCCAACCTGAGAATTGAAACTGGGTCCCTGACACCGTGAGGCAGCAATACTAACTACTATGCCACCATACCACCTATACCACACCAATTAATATAGTTACACCTTGTTCTGTTCCATTTCTTGAGCCAAATAGGTTCTGTACATTTAAAACATTCCCTCTCACCAAAACCGCAATGTTCTCCTGAATCAATATTGCCACCCTTCCTCCTTTCCTGTTTTTCCTGAACACCTTGGATGAGGTTCTTCGGCCTTCCTGATAGCTGGAAGCAACACTCCATTTGCTGGCAGCAGGATCTTTTGGCCCTGCCGCTGTCCAAGGAAATTCCCATTGAAGCCACCCCATATTGCCAGAAAACCCACAGCAGGGAGTGCACAAGTGGCGGGAGAAGGGCCAGAGAATCCTACCGGCGTGAATAACTGAAGAATTCCGGCTTTTGTATCCAGGCATATTTGACACCCACTTGTGCCCTTCTTTAACTAACAATGAATCCTGGTCTTAATGTTCTCTAATGGATAATGCAAATTAGTACTTGAGGAAGAATTGTTTGTGATGATCGTTATATTTGAATGGAATTGGATTTCATTTGATTGAACTGGAATAAAAACAAAAAAAAGAAGGTGGCACAGATGGGGCAGAATAGAATGTCTGAGATAAATGAGAGCTAAGAGAGATTTAACAAAGATTTCATGGGCACTAAACAAAGGGAGTGTTAATGGCAGTGTTAAAGGCTTAAACAAGATGCTGACAGTGGTATAAAGGTAAGATAGCAGAATGTGTTAATAGCAGATTTCTCCATTGCAGTTATTTCAGATCTTCAGCATCCGGAATATTTTGCTTTTATATCAGCAAATTGTCAACTAATTGAGAAGTGAGAGTAGAAAAAGTGCTTGTAATCAGGTTCCAGAGATAGGATCTAAAGTGATCAAAGCACAATACACTACAGACCATGCTGGCTTCGTAGGTATACATTTCAAAATTCCCTCAGACATGACAATGTAAGAGTCAACCAAAGTAAAGTGGAGGCAATGAAAATTGGTGCTAAAAGTCCTGATTGGAAATATGAAGAAGTGATATTAGTGGACTGGATAACCCACAAGGAGAGATAGTTGTCTTATTGTGATGTGGAAATTCACATTTTCTTGAGGTGAATGAAAAGTCAGGAAGATATTGTGAAGTGTTGATAGCATGCAGAAGGATGAATTGACACCTCACAGAGTATCAATACACAGATCACACAGTTTGTACAAATTTAGACACAAACCACAATCCCCCTCAACAGAAACCATGGCAACAAATAGGAATAGATTTGTTTGCATTGGACAGACAAAAATGTTCATCACAAACTTCAATTCTAACTTTCTTTAGTAGGCACCCTGCTTATCACAACAAGCAAGATTATGATAAAGGCAATGAAATCCATATTTGCAAGTCAAAGAATATTGGATAAAGTCATTTCAGACTGTGAACCATCATTCGTTCGTGCAGAATTTATTAGATTAGCCCAGGACTTACAAGTTCCAACTCTCACTTTGCCTGATCAGCTTGCTCAGTGGAAACATCCATTCAGATGACAAAGTATAGCCCAATAAAGCAAAACACAGCAGTCAAGATCTGCACAAGTTTCTTCGATTAACTATTAGAGTCAGTTAATACACGGACAAAATTACTCTTGAATCATAGGGCAAGATCAAATTTGCACATAAATGAAAATCTGCTCCACTCAGACAATTCAATAAAGTAGAAGCTAGTGGAGAAATTTAAACTGAAAACATGCTGTGACCACGAGACAGTCACCTCCATTTCTAACTGGTAATTAAGTCTGGCTGCAGAATCCCTGAAACAATTTCATCTGAACAAAGTATCCTTCAAGCAGCACCTATATTAAATCTGGTGAAGGTAGACAACAAGATGACTTTGGCAGGATTTTATGGCCTCACTTGTCATAAAACCGTAAAACCCCGAATGGGGTCAATGGACCTTTCCATTGCTCCCCCTCATCTGCTCCGATTCCTGTGGCGGGCAGAGTGGTAAAATTCCAGTGTTGTTTTCTGAGGTATCAATGTTCACCTAATTCTGGCCTCCCCAACTGATCACTCCTCCACCATTGGTTACTGTACCTCCAGTGGCCTAGGCCCTAAGCTCTGGAATCCCCTCCATAAGTTCAAATTTAGGTGTGAATTATACTGTAAATGGCAAAACCTTTAGGAACATTGACATACATACAGAGGGATCTGGATATGCAGGTCCATAGTTCACTAAAAATGACAAAACAGATGATTAGGAAGGCATATGACATACTTTCCTTCATTGGCCAGGGCATTAAATACACGAGTTGGATATATGAAACCTTGGTTAGGCCGCATTTGGAGTATTGCATGCAGTTCTGGTTACAACACTACCAGAAGGACGTGGAAGGTTTGGAAAGAGTGCAAAGGAGGTTCACCAAGATGTTGCCTGGTCTCGAGGGCATTGGCTGGAAGGAGAAGTTGAATAAACTCGGATTGTTTTCACTGGAAAGACAAAGGCTGAGGGGAGGCCTGATACAGGTTACCAAAATTCTGAGAGGCATAGACAGGGCGGATAGTCAGAGGTGTTTTCCCAGCATGTCAATTACAAGACGGCAAGGGTCCAAGGTGAGAGGGGTAAAGTTTAGGGGAGATGTGCAGGGGAAGTTTTTCACGCAGAGAGTGGTGGGTGCCTGAAATATGCTGCCAGATGAGGTGGTGGAAGCAGGTACATTCGCAACAATTTGAGAGGCACTTAAATGGGTACATGAATAAGGAGGGAATAGAGGGATATAGACCGAGTAAGAGAGTTTAGTTTAGTAAGGGCAGTGTGATTGGCATGGGTTTGCAGGGCTGAAGGGCCTATTACTGTGTTACACTTTTCTTTGTTCTTTGTTCTAAACCTCTTACTTTCTCTACTTGTTTTTCCTTCTTAAAGTTGCTCCTTTCCAAATTTATCTCTTTGATCGAGGTTTTGGCCATCTGTCTTACTATACCCTCATGCAGCTCTGTGTTGAATTCTGCCCATTCACGCTCCTGAGCACTGTCTTGTGATGTTTTATTGCATCGAAGGTGCTGTGTAAATACAAGTTGTTGAAATTCATCTTGCGTGTCCTTTACCAAGCCAGGAACAAAATGAAAGAACAGTTAGATAAAAATAAGAAAGAAAACAAGGCATTACAAAGAGGCATAAAATTCAGCACTATTGATTATGCTTATCTTTAAAGCTTGCTCGGACAGCAAGTAATATAATGGGACGGTGAGGGTAAGATGCAGATATTAAAATACAGTACTCACTGGTGTTGAGGGCTTTTTTAAATATTCGTTCATGGAATGTGGGAATCACTGACTGGGCCAGCATTTATTACCCACCCCAAATCACTCTTGAATTGAGTATTTTGGTTGGCCTTTCACCAAAAGGACATTAGTGAACTAGATGGGCTTTTACGACAATTGTTTCATGGTCATCGTTTGAGTTTTAATTCCAGGTTCTTCATTGAATTCAAGTTTCTCCATCTGCCATGATGGGATTTGAATCTAACTCCCCAGAGCATTACTCTGGGTCCCGGGATTATTAGCCCAGTGATTAGTACCACTTTGCCACTGCCTCCCCTTGTTACTACATCCGAGCTCAAAATGGCAAGGACAATTCATACTCTGTCAGTTGTGAATTCTGCAGTGGAGATAACGAAGTGGCAGGCAAGCTCTTTGTGATTTTCTAATATGCTTCAGTGCTGGCAAGGTTTTTCACTTCTACGCGGCACTTGTTACATCAACCTTTTGTTCTACCTAACTTGATTTACTTCTACAGAGGACATGAAGTTAGCCACCTCAATTCCAAGAGCCCGACTCTTACGTGGTCAGAACATTTGCCCCTTAGGCAAAAAAACTGTCGGTGAATAGACAATTGTCCTTCGCCTTCATTCCATTGTGTACCTGTACCAAGTTGTTAAAACTCAGCATGATGTTTGCTTTGACCCTGTACAGGGATTGTGCTCACATCAGAGCATGAATGTTGCAGCCGGTGGAACTCTTTGGCTTGGTTTCAATCTCCAGAGTGCCAAGACACACAGTTCTGAAATGGGAGGCTTACATATTGGATTAGGGAACACTCCCACCCATCCACCCTCACAAAATTTAACAATCTGCAGCGAAGATATGGTGCTCGCTGTTCACTACATGCACATCACCACAAGGTTTTTACAGAGTTCTGCACTGGAATTTACGATTTAAAAATACAGAGAATTGTCCTGTACTGGGGATCTGTACCTGTATGAATAGAGAAGGTAGCTTCATATGCCCTTAAGCAATTCAACTGAAGAATCCATACTGGAGTATGTCGGGTTGAAGCTTCATTCATAAAAAAGGGAATTGTGTTATAGAGAAAGATACAGGAACTTAAACCTGTCCACTTGCAGTTTTAAGGGAGGCAGAGGTTTACAGGAAAGGGTTGGTCATTTAAATGTTATAATGGGGCTGTATGTCTTCATTTTAACAGTCTATGTTAAATCAGAGGCAGCCATCTTTTTCAGCATGGTAACTCACCAGTTTAAAGGAGATGTTTAAAGTTGATTCATTAGTGTCAAAAGCAAGGCTTATATTAATACTACAATGAAGTTATTGTGAAATTCCCCGAGTCGCCACACTCTGGTGCCTACTCAGGTCAATGCACCTAACTAACACATCTTTCAGAATGTGGGAGGAAACTGGAACACCCGGAGGAAATCCACACCGACACGGGGAGAATGTGCCAACTCTAAACAGACATTGACCCAAACCGGGAATCAAACCCAGGACCCTGGCACTGTGAAGCAGCAGTACTAATCACTGTGCCACCATGCCACCTGATAGGAAAGGCTGAACTCATTTATAGCACAGCAGAGTTAAGGGATCCTACAATCAACAGAACAGATCAACACTACAAAGCTCTTCATGAAAGGTGATGACAGTTCAGTTATGTGAGGAGGAGGCTCCACAAACTTCCTGACTCTTAACATATGGCAGGAAAAGACATGGCTACAGCTTTTGCAATCAATCTCAGCCAGAAGTGCAAAGTGCATGACCTCTTTTGGTCTCATCCTGATGTCCTCAGCATCACAGGTGCCAGTTTTAACCAATTTGATCCACTTTGTCAAGGAATTGCTATGGATACTGGAAACTGCAAAGGCTAGGGACTGTAACCACATCCCGCCTGCTGTGCTAAAGAATTGCCTTTAGCCGAGTTGTTTCAGTGCAGTCACAGTACTGGCATCAACCTGATCAAGTGGAAAATTGCCCAGGTATTGGACAGCTATAGATAAAAAGCAGGAATATCCAATTTGACCATTTACCATAACATAAAAGCAAATTACAGTGAATGCTGGAATCGGAAACAACAGCAGAAAATGCTGGAAAATCGCAGCATCTGTGGAGGGAGAACAGAGCTAACGTTTTGAGTCTAGAGGACTCTTCATCAGAACTAAAAAAAACTGGAGACAGGATCAAATTTACACAATTGTCAGGGTGGTAGGTGGAGTAGGGGCTGGGTAGAGGATAAACAATAGGTGGAGGCATGGGAGAGATTGACATCATGTCATGGAGAAAATGATAAAGGGAATGCAATGATCATAAGAACATAAGAACATAAGAACATAAGAAATAGGAGCAGGAGTAGGCCATCCAGCCCTTCGAGCCTGCCCCGCCATTCAATAAGATCATGGCTGATCTGTTGTGGCTCAGTTCCACTTTCCCGCCCTCTCCCCATAACCCTTAATCCCCTCTCTTATCAAGAACCCATCAACCCGCTTCTTAAAAATATTTAGCGAGGCAGCCTCCACCACTTCATGCCTAAAACGGGCACTGATAGTGACACAATTGGTGACCAATTACCATCCTATCAGCAAAGTAACAGAAGGGTTGGTCAAAGTGCTATCATATGGAACTTACTTGTGAATCCTCAGTTTAGATTCTGCCAGATCCACATGGCTCCAGACCTCATGAGCTGAAGTCCTGGGATGCTGGAGACAGGAAAGTAGAGTTGAGGCCATCATCAGCCATCAGGTCTTGTGGAGTGATAATGCAGGCTTGAAAGGCCTCAGGGCCTACTCCTGCTCCTAAGTCCTGCCCTCCTCTGAAGGGAGAGTCCTTTGACACCAAGACAAATCTCCATCTGCAAGACAAATGTAAAGAATGAGTGCAGGGTGGCACAGAGGCACAGTGGTTAACACTGCTGTCCCATAGCACCAGGGACCCAGGTTCAATTCCCGGTTTAGAACACTATCTGTGTGGAGTCTGCATGTTCTCCCCAGGCCTTCGTGGTTTCTCCGGTTGCTCTGGTTTCTGCCCATAGTCAGAAAGACATGTTGGCTGGATGCATTGGCCATGCTAAATTCTCTCTCAATGTACTTGAACAGGCGCCAAAGTGTGGCAACTGGGAGATTTTCACAATAACTTCATTTCAGTGTTAATGTACAGTCAGAAGTCTCAACACCAGATTAATGTCCAACAGTTTATTTGGGATCACGAGCTTTAAGAGTGCTGCTCCTTCATCACCTGATGTTGCGAGACTTCTTATTGTGCCCACCCCAGTCCAACGCTGGCACCTCCACCTCAGTGTTAATATAAGCCTACTTCTGACACTAATAACCAATAAATAAGTAAATAACAACAACTCACAAGATGCTTGACATCATTCAGGACAAAGCAGCCCATTTGATTGACACTTTATTCATTACCTGAAACATTCACTCACTCAAATGTTAGCGTAGCTTGGCTTGAGTGTATACCATATGCAAGAAGCTTTGAAGCAAATCTCCATTGACAGCATCTCCAAAACCCACAATCTCTAACACCTAGAAGGACAAGGGGTGCAGGTGCATGGGAACATCACTACTTCCAAGTTACAGGTGAATCTAGATTGGAAATATGCTGTTATTCCCTCTTTATTACTTCGTCAAAATGCTCGGGCTCTCTCCCAGTCTTGTGGAGTATCTTTCCCATAAAAAAATTGCAACGGTTTAAGAAAATAGCTCATAGCTTTCTTCTTATGAGCAATCAGGGAGGTGCAATAAATGTCTTCCTAGCTGGTGATGCTTATATACCTTGAATGGATTCAAATAAGGAAAAAAAATCCCATGCGCTTAAATGGACAAACTACAACTTTTACTGGCATATTTAAGGGGTATCCAGTGTGTAAATTTCCTAAAGCTCTTTTGATATATTTGAATGTGAAATCTTCCACCAAGATACTATCCGGAAGGGGCAGGGCAGCTTGATCCCTACATTTAACTGTGCATATATAGAAGCTGGAATGTTTCCACCCTCACAATCCCACTATCCCACCCCCTCTAACCAACCCCCCTCCCACCCACCCAAGGCCCCACACCCCAGTAACACTGAACACTGTTATTTTCACCAAGACATTTCAAGGGTTTTCCAGGAAGACAGAAGTGAGGACAGCAACAACGCTGACTATCCTTCCAGAAATATGTACTGAAAATTACTACTTGTGTAATAGGACATGCATATTTTTTACATGGTAATTACTTTGCAGAAACAAGCCATTTGGCACAACGTTTCTCCAAATTATCCATTTAAAGATGATGTGAATTAGATATTGCAATCTGCACAAAATGCATCTAGAAATAGTTGTTTCTGGATTGCCATTGGATGCACTTGAACTCCTATGTAGGCTTCAGTGCACGATATTAGATACTATTATATTAACGTAATTGCTGGGCTTGAAGTACGCAAGGTTACAAGGATCAAGTCATTTGGGACATGGCTCACTGTGGGAAATCACTTTTGAAAGGGAAGTGACAAGTGAAAGGCCTGAACCAGAGTTTGTTCATTCTGCAGAGCTCCATTTCCACAGCAGCAGGTGTATCCAAGTTGGCACCACATGCAAGCAGGTAGTTAAAGTTTATCATCAGGATAAATTGTTTCCAATTCGCAAACAAATGGTGACCTGCTTGTTTGTCTATACGGAGAACATTAGGTGTATTCATTCATATCAAAAACGTTTGAAATTGGACAATTATGGATAAGTGTGAAATTTGTTTAACATTGGACAGCTGTGGGAAATCAAACAATTTAATTTCTTTGTCTGCTGATGAATCAGCCAGTTATGTAATTAGAACTCATAGTCCTGACATACAGTGTGAGTCTTGGTTAGATTTTTATATGCTTTTGGCTACAGGGAGGAGAAAAACAAGCTGTTGCCACCACAAGCACAATTGTGAGATCTTTAACTGAAGCTTCAAGTGTTCTTCGAACAAATTAACAATCTCCTGAGGAAAATGGGAACTGGAAACAAATCAAAACATTTGAGTAAAGTCCCATGGATCCGATTCCTTTTGGTATTGATTCACAACAGACCAAAGCTTTTTCAGCCCATCTTGTTTTGCAGCTAAGCAGAACAATGTCATTCTCCAACCTCAAGTTAAATTAAGCAACTGCCCTTGCTGCACTGCTGCAAAGGAAAATGAGCGGGTTGTCAGATTTTTTGCCATACTCTCTCGATATTTAGACAGCAAGAAATGGGTGAGAAGGAGTAATAAACCAACTCACAGCCACTTAGCATTGTCCTGTGATGGTCTCGTTGTGCCCTCATGGTCAGCCGAGTAGGGTGATGATTCATTCGACAAAATGGTTTCCAAGTTCAATTCCCAGACTGATCCGAATTTTCAGACCTCTATCAGGCAGCCAAGGCTGCTACAATTGTCCTCTGCTCCCAGATCGATTATCTCTTAGATTCCAAATACTCCAAAGTCTGACTGCCTTCTAAAGCATTTAGTTAATAGAGGTGAGTATAGTTGGAACTGAATTGCACAGGATTATATATTCAGTTGTAACTACTGTACTTTTCTCATGTGTCGAATCATGGAGAAAATCTCTGCAGTGCCCATTGATCACTCAGAACATTGAACAGTACAATACTCTGCATCTTTCCTTATCATTGTCTATATTAGTTCTCCATATCAGTTCAAGCCATCCTGTTCAGAATGACTTTTATGTGTAATGTTCATTAAATGGGCATGGATTTTTGAATTAAGCTAGAAAGAGTCTGATTTCACAGGCAAAGTGGCAGCAATCACAGCTGACTTTGGTGATAGCTGTCCACAAAAGTCTTGTAATCAAGTCAAGGGTATCTCCAGGCATCCAGAAACAGTGGTGCTATCAAGCAGGATTGGCATTCAATCACATTGACATCAAGGCAGCATCTGAGTGAGTGCAACATCAAGGGACCGTACCTGGCATATAAAAAAAAGGATGTGGTGATTGAAGGTCAATTAACTCAACCCAAGGACATCAGGGTAGTTCCTCAGGGTAGTGTACTAGGCCAAAACATCCTCAGTTACTCCATCAATGACCTTGCAATCATTACAAGGTCAGAAGTGGGGCTCTTCACTGTTGACTGCACAATATTCAGTATCTTTTGAGAACCCTCAGATATTGAAACAGTCCAAATCCAAATGCAGCAAGACCTGGACAATATCTAGGCTTGGGCTGACAATGGCAAGTAACAGTCATGCCACACAGGAACCAGGCAACAAACAGCCCGAACAAGAGGGAAACTAAAAATCAGCCTTGAAGTTCAATGACATTACCATCAATGAATCTCCCACAATCAGCATTCTGTGGGTTATCATTGTCCAGAATCTGAAATGGTAAATACTGTCATTATTGGAGCTGGTCAAAAACTAGGAATCCTGAGGCGAGTAGCTCATCTCCTGTCCACCATGTACAAGACACAAATCAGGAATGTGATGGAATGCTCCCCACTTACCTGCATAAGTGCAGCTCCAAAAACATTCAAGAAGCTTGACATCATTCAGGTCAAAACATCCTGCTTGATTGCCAACCTTTCCACAAACATTCAATCCCTTCACCACCACCATGAACAGGAGTGCCTGTTCACCTGCACCGAGGGAGAATTTAGCATGGTCAGTACACCTTACCAGCATATCTTTCAGACTGTGGGAGGAAACTGGAGCACCTGGGGGGAACCCACGCAGACATGGGGTGAAAATGCATACTCAGCAGACAGTCACCCGAACCTGGAAACGAACTGGGTCCCTGACGCCGTAAGGCAGCAGTGCTAACCACTGTGCCACCGTATATCCTCACCAACCATGGAAAATTTATTTCATATTTGTGGAATGCCAATTTTCAATTTTAGTTCCATTTTACCTATATTTATGCTGTCTTGTATTGTAAATAAATTCCATGGATATACCCACATATTGGGCCTGATCATTTATTTTGCTCTCTGTAAAATTTTAAGTTTAAGTTGTGCCAAATCTGACTAAGACTTTCTTGGCAAGAATGGGAGATGCAAAGACAAATTGTCCGTTCTTTTCTAATATATATTCATCATCTTGATAAGCATAAAATCCAAAAACTGAAAAATACTTTGACTTGTTTATGGTGGGGAGGGGTTGGAGAGAGAAAAAAAAGGGAAACTAGGTTTAGGTTTATTTGTTAGTGTCACAAGTAGTCTTACACTAACACTGCAATGAAGTTACTGTGAAAATTCCCTAGTTGCCACACTCTGGCACCTGTTTGGGTGCACTGAGGGAGAATTTAGCCTGGCCAATGCACCTAACTAGCATACCTTTCAGACTGTAGGTGGAAACCCGTTGTGTTAAGAAGTAAAATCCAAGATCTAAAGATGATAACGCACATAGCATCAGCATCATTAACAAAATAATGGAAAAGATAAGATACTTCTCAACAAGGGCTTGAGGAACAGGTAACTCACTGGTTTATTTGGGAAATAGTGGGCCAACCACCAGAATAACAAATAGATAAGCTATTAACACATTCAGATGATTCCAGCATGCATTCACACCTGGTGCATTGAAATCTCTGTTTCATCAGTCACCTCAGCAGGGGACTTTGCATTATTGCAAGAAACACATAATGAGGTCGATTGAGCTAAGTCTGGGAAAGGAGCAAGAGATTCTGACCTACGAATAGGATTAGGCCATCACTCCTCAAGGCTGTTCTGCAATTCAATTAGATCATGGTTGATCTGTAACTCAACTCCACTTACTCGCCTGTGCTCCATATCCCTTGACACCCTTACATAATAAAACTATCGATCTTTGTCTTGAAAATTTAAATTGACCCAGTCTTCCGGGGGATCGAGTTCCAGATTTCTACCACTCTTTGTATGAAAAAGTACATTCTGATTTCACTTCTAATTTATGCTCTTTGATTCCCTGCCAAAGACAATATTTTCTCTGTAACTACTCTATCAAATGTCTCTCATTTTGCAGACTGTGAGTTGATTACCATGCACCTTCTAAACTCAATGGAATACAAGTCAACTTTACACAATCTGTCCTCCAAATTTAACCCTTTTAATCTAATGTCACACTCATGAACCTGTGCCATTCCTTTCCCTAGGCCAGTATATAGTTCCTGAGGAATAAAATGTACAGGGCTTAAACTCACAACAATATTTTCAGTTTTCCAACTGATAGATTGGAAAAATTTAGGAGGACAATACGGAAAGCACTCCACCCAGTGCACACCACAAGGAGGCTGTTATGTAGAAACATAGAAGATAGGAGCAGGAGGAGACCATTTGGCCCTTCGAGTCTGCTCTGCCATTCAATATGATCATGCCTGATCATCCAACTCAATTGCCTAATCCTGCTTTTCCCCCATAACCTTTGATCCCATTTGTCCCAAGTGCTATATCCAGCTGTCTCTTGATTAAATTCAATAAATGCCAATGTTTTGGCATCAAGTATCCATTGATTATCTGAGCGTTGGATGAAATGTTCAGTTGTATGGGTTTACTACCAAATGTAAGAATCGGGATCACTTATGAGAATGACTACTCTGGTGCACCCAAGAGAAAATTGAATTGACTTGATTTACTATTGTCACATGTATTGGGATACAGTGAAAAGCATTGCTTCTTGTGAGCTGTTACAGACAAAAACATACTGTTCATAGAGTACATAAGGGAGAAGGAAAGGAGAGGGCACAGAATATAATGATGCGGTTACCAATAGGGTGAAGACAAAGATCAGCTTAATACGTGATAGGACCATTTAAAAGTCTGATGGCAGCAGGGAAGAAGCTGTTCTTGAGTTGGTGGTACATGTTTTCAGTCTTCCGTATCTTTTTCCCGATGGAAGAAGATATGTCTGGGGTTCTGGGCTCCTTGATTATGCTGACCCAACAATTCTACCAGATGGGTTTCTTATTCAAACCTGAGATATTCAGATTTATACTTTTCTCTAACAGCAGGATGTTTCAGATAACAGGGGAAACAGTTCCTCACCTCTCACTGCAACTCTGTGATCTGACTGGCTGGCAACTCTGTAGTGCCTGCAGTGTCAAATGGCATCAGTAGCCAAGATCAGCAAGATTCTAAGACTTGGAGTCCAGGACCTGATAAGTGCAGGGAGGGGTGGAGTGCGGGGTGGAAGGAAGGGGGAATGGACCTCAGGGCAGAAGTGAGAGCTGAAATTTAGGGGATTTGGAATCTAGATGGAGTGGCTGGGGAAAGGCGAGGAGGGAGTGAAGACCTTGGAGAAGGTGCCGGATGTGGTAAAATTGTAAATAAAAATCAGATAACTTGATTACTTGTTGTGTATAAATACTGGAATATTTAAGATCCTTTTCTTTAAATGCGCAACATTAAATTTCTGGTGCTGCCTGGAGTTGAGGCTCGTTACAGATCATAGCCTACAGATGTGACATCATTTGCAATTGACCAGAGATGCATTGTAAAGTTGGAGTTTTCAATAGTCAAATCTGAGCATCGGCAAATCCAGCCACCATTAATGATTGCATTGTTAATAACTCAACGCCCTCAAGTGGAACCATAGAACCGTTTTGTTCAAAGTATTTAATCACTAAGTCAAAGTGCTCGTATGTGCAAATTGGAGGAACCGAATGAACCTTCAGCATCCCTTTATCATTTGGCTATGATTCCTGATTTGAAATCACAGTCTTGCACATCATTTACAACCCACCTTTCGAAAGAAGAAAGGAACCAGTGAGCTGAAATAATGTGAAAATGGACAATTAGATAGGTTTATTGAGAAACACTTTCAAATATTTCTAAAGAAAATCAAATTGAAATGCAGGGGCTGCCATTTTTCTATAAAAAGTTGTTGATGAAAACAGCTTGAACTGAGAAAGTGGAAGTCTATATACGGTTAGGAATTGCTGAGAGAACAGTTTGCTTTGAATCTACTTTATTACTTTTTTTGGAAATCGACCTTGAATAAGTGTTTTCACCATGTGAAGCAAAAGAAAAGGAATTAAACAAAGAGAGATAAAAAGGTACTATCCATTTTGTTGCCTGGAAATTTTCGCCCTCTCAGCTACAGGTCTGTATCAGATGACAGAGAGAGAATTTTTGTAGCAGAGTTAGCAAAATCATTTGAACATATTGCAGTTTCTTAATGGGAAGGGAAAAGACACTGCGAACTTGAATGGTAAAATTCTCCCCTTTCTACAAACTCTTTTGGAAGTCTATGCAAAAGGCGGCATCTTAATTGAGTACATGTTTGGGTGTGCCAGTACATAATTAAAGTTTTGCCAATTCAATTATCCTGTTCCAATAAAATGTCAGGAATGGGTGAAAATGCAATAAAAGTGTTCTTCTGAAGACATATCTAAGGATCATTGTAACAAGACATTCCCCATCCCATCGCATGCCTTATTTATCATGTTTGACCGAGGTGGATTTAACATGGTCACTGAATACATTTTGCAAAAGGCTAATATCCTGCTTTTAATGAAAGACACTGGAGAATACCTACTCCTTTCAATAATCAATAATGCAGTAATGAAATAAGGGACACGTGTAACTCTGATTTATGAGAATGACATTTTGTTAGCAGGTTGTCCATTATGGAGAAATGGAACTAATCTCCTGCCTTGCTGTTCATAGCGAGGGGGATTGAATATAAAAGTAGGGAGGTCTTGCTGCAGCTGTATAGGGCACTGGTGAGGCCGCAGCTGGAGTACTGTGTGCAGTTTTGGTCGCCGCACTTACGCAAGGATATTTTGGCCTTGGAGGGAGTGCAGAGGAGGTTTACTAGGCTGATTCCAGAGTTGAGGGGGTTGAACTATGAGGAGAGGCTGAATAAACTAGGCTTGTACTCATTAGAGTTTAGAAGAATGAGGGGAGATCTCATTGAGACGTATAAGATGTTGAATGGGATAGATAGGATAGAGGTGGAAAGGCTCTTCCCGCTCAGAAAGGACAGTAGGACTAGAGGGCACAGCCTCAAGATAAAGGAGGGGGGGTGGTTTAGAACGGAGTTGAGGAGGAACTTCTTCACTCAAAGGGTGGTGAATCTCTGGAATTCTCTGCCCGTTGAAGTGGTGGAGGCTGCCTCGCTCAATATTTTTAAGACACAGGTTGATAGGTTTTTGATAGGCAAGGGGATTAAGGGTTATGGGGAGAGGGCAGGAAAGTGGAACTGAGCCACGACAGATCAGCCATGATCTTATTGAATGGCGGGGCAGGCTCGAGGGGCTAGATGGCCTACTCCTGCTCCTATTTCTTACGATCTTATGTTCGAAGTTTTATTTCATCCTTTTAAAATCTGTGCAGTGAACCTCATCTCAGTCATTGCATTCATCCCCCTGGGTTTGAGCCCTTCTCCAGACAATCTTGGTGGCATGAGAGATTTCCAGACTCTGAATACTGGTTTATATCAGCAGTCAGAACTTATGTCCAGTGTTTGCCAAGCGATTTTCCATTTTAGCCTTGGTGAGCAAAAGGCATAATAAAAGATATGAAGACCCAGGTAGTTGGGCAAAGGCTAAATTTATCACATATGAACCTCATTTTTATTTTTCTTTATTCATTCTGTGGTATGGGTGTCGCTGGCTGGCCACATTTATTGCCCAAACCAAGTTGCTCTTGAAACTGAGTAGTTTGTCAGTTCATTTCAGAGGGCAACTGAGAGTCAACCACATTGCTGTGGCTCTGGAGTTACACATAGGCCAGACCAGGCAAGGGTGGCAGATTTCCTTCCCTAACGGACATTAGTGAACCTGGTGGGTTTCTCTGATAAGCAACAATGGTGTCATGGTCATCTCTAAATTCTCAATTCCAGATTTTTTTATTGAATTTAAAATCCACCATCTGCCATGGCAGGATTCAAACCCGGGTCCTCAGAGCATTAGCTGAGTTTCTGGAATAATGGTCAAGCAATAATACCACGATGCCATTGCTTCCCGTTTGACCTCATTTACTGCAGTTTCTCTTTTTACTTCAATGACAGTGGTTTATTCAAATTTTCTTTGAAGGAAGTGGTGTTTTTCTATGATAACCACCTGATGATTAGGGGATCTGTGATGTGTGTGCAAGGAATTACCATAATTAAGAGTCTCAGTATGGCCCAAGCATATCAATTTGACCTGAAAAGAGACCATTGTCTCCTTCTCCCTTGAATGATGCATCTGTCATTAGATCACTGACAAACACTTATTCTAGCCCTCCATTTGATAGATGGATAGCAAGAATTTTTCCTCAGTCGTGATACACACCAGAAAATTTGTGGTTGTATTGCCTTTGTTGCCAAATTAGCAGCAAGTTTAACCACAATGCAGATGGTGTTAACATTTGGAGTTGTACAGTATCAACATCTGCTGCTTTGTCTTATGATAATCCAATAAGCATTAGGTACTCGGACACGTTATCTTGTGAATTAATTGAACTGGAAGTCTTGGCTGAGGACCTGGATTAGCTTCAGAATGTAAGTTTGTAAAACGTCTGGGCAATTTGCAGACATTCTATTTTTTCTCCCCCTTCCCCCTTAATCTCTCCCCCAATAGTGTTAATCCACTTGCAGAGATTTCCCCACCGATATGTCCGATGAGTCAGAAAAGACAGCTTTCACAAAGAACAGCACAGACGAAGGGTGCCAAGATTTTCTTATTTTAGCTATTTTGATATTTCACAATGTTCATGGCTTCCCTTTACGTGCCCATTCTTACCTTTCCCCATAATCCAGTCTCCTAATGCTGGGGGAAATCTCCAACCTCAAGGAAGATGAGCTATTTTACTTCTTTGTTTCCCTCACTTCAGTCAGATCATCTCATCTTGCCACATTTATTGATCCAGAAGTTCAGGTGAGAATTGGAGGAACGAAAGCCAATGACTTGAACTTTTACCCTGGGGTTTAATGCTCGAGGGTCCTCTCATTTGAACTTCTGGGACGTGATCCATCCTCAGTTTGTGGGATGTTTTCCCCCTTATGTTTTATATTATGTTTCAAGTTATGTTTATCGGGGCTTCCGAGAGAAATTCCAAGCCTTCTCTCTCAGTCATTGCAAATGTAGATGGTCTCCTGAATATAGGCAGACTGAACAATAACCATTCATTTAGACTCAGAAAATGGGTTGCCAGTCAGTACAGTAGATCACAATCTATGCTGAAATGAAACTTGGCAACATTAATAATTACCATGCCGTTCCAGCGGGCTTCAATGCCAAGCAATTAGGCAAGGCAGTTTGATTCAAATAACTGTTGTGCTACACACATTACTCATGAAATCTGGACTACTGTTATTCTTTTGCTCAAATGCAACAAGAGAGCAAACAAATTATTGTGTGCAGAGGACACTCAGACTTGAATTCATACATGGAAGAAATGAGAGCTCAAATTAAAAAAATTAAATAGCTGATTGCTTCTGAGTCAGGAGAAATAGAATCATAGAATCCCTACAGTACAGAAGGAGGTCATTTGGCCCATCGAGTCTGCACAGACAACAATCCCACCCAGGCCCTATCTCCATAACCCCACACATTTACCCTGCTAATCCCCCTGACTCTAAGGGCAATTTAGCATGGCCAATCAACCTAATCCGCACATCCTTGGAGGTAGTGAGCTGAATTTTAATTGAAGGTGGCGGCTTCGACACTGGCTGGAAAATTTGCCCATTTCCGCTGACCCCCAGGAAGCTATAATGTCATTTTGTGTGGCTCAGGCATGCACTTACCTGATGTCATGGCTTCCACCCTCAAGGGAGGCTGCCTAGCCATGGCACAAACCAATTCCTGCCTCTCGGACTGCCTGGATCCACTACAGTCCACCTATCACCACAACGGGTCTACAGCAGATACCATCTCCCTGGCCCTCCACTCAACCCTGGAACACCTAGATAACATAGACACCTATGTCAGCCTCCTATTTCACAGGCTACAGCTCAGCTTTTAATACTATTATTCCTACAAGACTCATCTCCAAATTTCATGGCCTGGGGCTCAGCTCCTCATTCTGCAACTACATCCTAGACTTCCTAACCCACAGATCACAGTCAGTATAGATGGGCAACAACACCACCTCCATGATCATTCTCAATACTGGTGCTCCACAAGGCTGTGTCATCAGCCCCTTACTGTATCTCTCACTGAATGGCCAAATTCCCCTTCAACTTGATTCTTAACTTTCCTATTGACACCCTCATTGTGGGTCAGACCTCAAACAATGACGAGATACAGTACAGAAAAGAGATAGAGAATCTGGTCAACTAGTGCAATGACAATAATCTCTCCCTCAATATCAACAAAACAAAAGAGATAGTCATTGACTTCAGGAAGCACAGTAGAGGATGTACCCCTGTCCAAATCAATAGGGACGAAGTAGAAATGGTCGTCAGCTTCAAGTTTTAAGACGTCCAGATCACCAACACTCTGTCCTGATCCCTCCATGCAGATGCTATAGTTAAGAAAGCGCACCAGTGCCTCTAATTTCTCAGGAGTCTAAGGAAAATTGGCATGACCACTACAACTCTCACCAACTTCTACAGATGCACCGCAGAAAGCATTCTTTCAGGTTGTATCACAGCTGGTCTGGGTCCTGCTCTGTCCAAGACTGCAAAAAACTGTAAAGGACGTGAACAAAGTCCAGTCCATCACTTCAACCAGCCTCCCATCCAATGACTCTGTCGATACTTTCGTCTGCCTCAGAAAAGCAGCCAGCATAACCAAGGATCCCAGTCACCCCGGACATTCTATTCCACCTTCTTCCTTCGGGAAGAAGATTCAAAAGTCTACGATCATGTACCAACCTACTCAAAAACAGCTTCTTCCCTGCTGCCATCAGACCTTTGAATGACCCTACCTTAAGCAGATCTTTCTCTACACCCTAGCTATCACTGTAACACTACATTCTACACTTTTTTCTCTTTTCCTTCTCTATGAACAGTATGTTTTGTCTGTATAGCACACAAGAAACAATACTTTTCACTGTATGCTAACATATGTGACAATCATAAATCAAATCAAATCGCCCCCAAGAGCTGCTGGCTAGTCATGGAGTTCAACTCATCGAGTCCAAGAAAACTTTCTGGACAGCAATCTGGTCAGTCCCATTCCTCTACCCCATAAGTCCTTCTATTTATTTCCTTCAAGTTCATATTCAATGTCCTTTTGAAATCATAAATCGTCTCTGCTTCCACCACACTCCATGGACAGCAAGTTCTAAGTCATTAGCACTCATTGCATTAGAAGAAAACGCATCCTCATAATTCCACATATCTAGAATAGAATAGAATTCCCACAGTGTAGAAGGAGGTCATCTGGCCCATCAGACCTGCACTGACTCTCCGACAACTATCCTACCCAGGCACATTCCTCGTAATTCCATTTATTTGCCCCATTAATGCCCCTAAGCTGCACATTTTTGTACACTAAGAGTCAATTCACCATGGCCAATCAACTTAACCTGAATATCTTTGGACTGTGGGAGGAAACCGGAGTACCTGAAGGAAACTCACATGGACACAGGGACTGTGCAAACTCCACACAGACAGTGACCCATATCCAAGACATATCCCTTTCCCAAAACTTTAAACTTATGTTTCCCTGGCCATTGGACTATCAGCTATTGGAAACAATTTTTCCTTGCCACCCATACCTGTTAGAACTTTGCACAACTCTACAAAAGCTCCCTTCAATCATCTTTGCTTTGAGGACAACAACCCCAGCTTCTCCAACTTAACTTTGTAGCTGAAATACCCCGTTCTTGGAACCAATCTGATAAATCCACTCTGCGTCCCGTCAAGAACCTTCACAGCTCTTCCTAAAATGTGATAACTGGAACTCAGAGGAATATTCTGGTTGTGGCTTAATGAAAGAATGTGCAAAAGAGTATGTCTGGGTGCATGGGGTACTTAATTATGCTGGTTAACCAGAGGTCTATAAAATTTCAGTATTATTTCCCTCCTTTTGAGCTGAATGCCTCTACTCCAACTCCCATATGCTTTGTTGACTCGTCTCTCATTATTGTTCATCTTTTTCAAAGACCTATGTACATACACCCCAATGTTCCTCTCTCCCTAGATACTCTTTAGAACTGTCCCATTGAGTCTACATTGACTCTTATCCCTTCTGCCAGAATATATCACTTTACAATTATCTGTAATAAATTCCCTCTGCCACTTATCTGTAAACACGGCTGGCCCATCTATGTCCCTTTGTAATCAATTAGTATTATCCTCATTATATATATCCTTGCTTCCTAGATGCTATCATTTTCTAATTTTGAAACTTGACTTTGTATTCCAATATCAAAGTCATTTATGAACATTCAAAGAACCTCTGACCCTTGGGGAACACCACTCTCTATCATCTTTTGGTCTGAAAAATAATAATTTACCATGACTTGTCGTTTTCTGTCCTTAAGATAACTTTTGAATCCAAGTTGACATTGACCGTTATATTCCAGGAGCCACAATTTTATTAAACAGTCTTTTATATGATACTTCATCAAATGCTTTTTTAAAATCTATTTAGACTATACCCATTGAATTCCCTACATCAATGTTCATACATTGCTACATCAAAAAATCCAATTAGATTCGTCAAACATGATTAACCTTTTATAAATCTGTGCTGGCAAATATTAATTAAGTAAGATGTCTCACAACACCAGGTTAAAGTACAACATGTTTATTTGGTAGCAAACACCACTAGCCTTTGGGGCTCTGCCCCGTCATCAGGTGAGTCACCTGATGAAGGGCAGAGTCCCAAAAGTTAGTGGCGTTTGCTACAAAATAAACCTGTTGGACTTTAACCTGGTGTTGTGAAACTTCTTACTGTGTTTACCCCAATCCAACACCGGCATCTCCACATCATAATATTAATTAACTCAGACCTTTCTAAGTGTCTGTTGATTTTTTTCCCCTGATTATTGCGCCAAAAACATTATATGTCATGGATGAAAAGCTAATGGGTCTGTAATTTCTAGGAGTGTCCTTATGCCCTTGTTTGAATAAGATGTCTGATTTGTCACTTTCCAATGTTCTGGCACCTTCTCAGTATCCAAGGAGGACTGGAAGATGATGAAAGCCCTTCCATGGCCTTTGACCCGACTCCCTTGAGCAACTCGAGAGGCAAGCCATCCAGACAATATGACTTATCCACAGTCAGCAAAGCCAATCTACCCATTACCTCCTGACACTTTATTTTCACCTAATTCATTGCCTCTACTGGAACTCCATTCCAAACACTATTGTGAGTATATTAGATAGCAATAGTGCAGAAGGAAGCCATTTGGCCCATCGGGTGTGCACTGACAGCAATTCCACTCAGGCCTTATCCCTGTAACTCCACATATTTACCCCACTAATCCCTCTAACCTAAGCATCCCAGGACATTAAAGGGGCAATTTAGCATGGCCAATCAACCTAACCCACAAATCTCTGGACTGTGGGAGGAAACCAGAGTACCCAGAGGATATACAGATATGGGGAGAAAATGCAGACTCCACACAGACAGTGACCCTAGCTGGGAATTGAACCCAGGTCCCTGGTGCAGTGAGGCAGCAGTGCTAACCACTGTGCCACCCACGAATTATAGCATTGCATCACCTACTCAAGAGAAATGCAGGATGAAGTTCACATCCTGTGGACAAATTAAAAAAAAAATTCTGCCTCTACTGATACTCTCTGTTAGCTTCATCCTCCTTAGTAAACACTAAGGAGCAAAGTACTCCTTAAATATTCTAGCCTTGCGCTGTACCTTGGAGCAGATATCTTTGAACCTAGCCTTTTTGGGTTTCCTTTTATTTTCATTGCCATTCTATTCTCATATCCTCTCCTTGCCAGTCTTACTTTCTTCTTTACTTCCCTCTTAGGTTATTGTATTTGACCTTTTTTTTCCTTAAACATTTTACTTCACATGCATCATTGGCTCTATTTTTAATTTTGATCATGTAAACTATCTCCTTGGTAGATTTTGTAGAATAGAATAGATCTCAAAGAATCCCTACAGTGCAGAAGGAGGCCAATTGGCCCATTGAGTCTGTACTAACCACATTCCCACCCAGGCCCTATTCCTGTAACCCCACATATTTACCCTGCTAGCCCCCCTGATGCTAGGGTCAATTTACATGGCCAATCAACCTAACCTGCACATTTTTGCCTTCAAAGAAGCTTGGCTTTGGTTCCCCTACATTTAACTCTTGTGACAGTGTACCTGGCCTGGATCTGAAGCATTTGCCCTTTAAAGATCACCTATCTTTCCAAATTTTCCTTTCAATCCTTTATTCTGTTTTATCCTGACTCGATCCCATCTCACCCCATTGTCATCAGCCCTCTTCCAATTCAGATCTTTTACATTGGACTGCCTCTTGCTCTTTCGAAGCTTATCATGATTACTCTCATGCAAGTGTTACATTACTGATAAGTGGCCCACTTGGCCGAACTCTTCTGCAGATCCAGATCCAGATGGCAAGCAGCTCTCCAGATCCAGCAGTGCCATCGAGAGAGGTCAGTCCATCCCTGAGCATGAGGGTTACATGACATTGGAGTCCAAGGTAAGTGGGGAGCCTTGTTGGGGTTAGTCAGGCAGGCCCCATTGGAGGGGCAAGGGCAGAGAGGGGTGGAGGGTGGTTTTGGCGGTGCTTGGGAGGTTGCATGAGGAGGGTGGTCAGGGGGGGATTAAGCAGGATGCCCTGAGCTGAAAGGCCCTTTTCTGAGAGCTGCCACATCTTTATCAAAAAGCACCGCGTAACCCTAAACCTCAGAAATCTCATTCGGTGCTGCAAAAGCCCGTTCTGCAATTCTTCTGATGTGCCCAGCTCCAACCTTGTGCAGTGAGCCTTGAATCCGTTTAACCCGTGTAAGAAACAGCAGAGGAGATACATTATGTTCTTTAGAGATCCTATTAATATGCCAGAGACATATTCCCAAAATCCATTTCCATACTGCCTGCTGAGTAGATTTCTATCATTTATTGTTGCCTGTCTTTTGTACTTATCTTCCATTGATTTGTGCAAGCTGTCACTTCAAGTTTTCAGAGTGCTTGAGTCACCTGAGCTCACATCCCTAAGCCAGGTTTTACTGTGATCATACGCTTATAGTTCAAGGCACCGGGGGCCAATTCCATTTTTCCTCCTTGCACTCTGGCCTTTAGTTCTTGCAGCGCTTTATAGAAAAAGTTACTCGAAAAATATCAAAACGCAAGTGTCAGCTTAGCTCCATTTGATTCTTGCCTTTAAAGTCAAGAGGTGAGGTGTTCAAGCCCCGCTCTAGCACATAAGCTCGGCTGACACTTCAGTGTAGCACTTGAGGGAACGTTGCATTTTTTTTTGGGAACTGCCAGCCTTTGGATGAGATGTCAGACTGAGGTTTTAAGTGCCTGTTTGAAGAGTGGGAAGTTCGGCTGTCAAGGTCAACCTGCAGCACTGGGGAAAGGAAGAACAGATTAAATCGCCCATTTATCATGCTGTTTGTTAGACCTTGCGTACAGAACCGGCTGCCACTTTGTACCTGCATGTACAGTAAGCACTAATCTAATAACAATCCGGGGATGTCGACAGGCATTCATTAAATATATCCAAAGTCAAAAGCGAAAGTCAGATGCCTGCCTGCGTCCCTGAAAGAGAAATAGAATTGACATTTCAGCTTTGTGACCTTTTGTCAGGAGACAGTGCATCAGAATGGTCCTGATGAGAGGTTATTGTCCTGAAACCAAATAGTGAGTGTGTGACAGTAGGATGGTGTGGAGGTGGCTCACCCCTCTAGAGACCCACTCCCTCCCCGCTATTCCAGATGGGAAGTTAGAACATAGAACACAGAACACTACAGTACAAACAGGCCCTTCGGCCCACAAGTTGCACTGATCACATCAATACCTACCAATCCATAGACCTATCTATAACCCCGCAATCCCATTAAATCCCATATACTCATCCAGAAGCCTTTTAAAAGACACCAGCCAGCACACACTGGGAGCAGCTAACCCACTGGAGAGTGGGACTTTCATCCCTCACGTTGCCAGGAGGCACAGCCCTCGGAAACTGAAGGCTCATCCAATCAGCTGGTGGCTCCACCAGTCCTAGCTCTGCTGGGACAGTGACTAGCCCCAAGGAGAGAACCCAACGGGTCTTGGAGTGAGGTGAGTCCAAAGTATTGGACAAGGAGGGTTTGGCCAGTTTCAAGAGGGAGGTGAGTTTTTCAGAATACTCTTGTAGGAAGAAAGTGGTGGAGGGGGACTATCTTGGAGGGGAAGGAGAGTGCCCAAAGGGCACCTCCCAAAAGGTAGGTACATTCTTATATTCCATCCTTTAAAAAGCTTATTTTATAATAATGATCTGTCCCCTTTTGCCCACTGCCTGTGAACAACCCATGGTGTAGGCAACATATTATCAGGGTCAATTCTCTGATTAACAAGCTCAATTATTTACTTAAATTTGGCAGATGAGCTGCTGATTTCACCTCCTATGTTATGGTGGTGAGTTCAGGGGTGGGGGTAAAGTGTTTGGCTGGGCAGCCACTCTATTTTCCATGGCCACTCCCCATTCCCCACTCCCCACCAAAAACAAGTCCAGCGGGGGCACGTGAAATCCAACCCATTAGCTAAGTTTCTCTCTCACAGACACTCCCAGATCTGCTGAGTATTTCCAGCATTTTCTGTTTTCAGATTCCCAGCATCCCCGTTATTTTACTTTTGTATTTGTGTCAAAATGAATCCAAGTTCACCTCCAGTTTCCTCAGGAGCTACACTCACACTGTGGATTTTCCACCATGAGGGGATGCCCCGATATCCCACAGCCACAAATGCCCAGATTCTCAGCCTCAAATCAGCCTAAGTTCTGATTCCACGGCATGTAAAGGCCCCTGAAATGCACAACAAGTAACTTCCTGAACCATATCGCAGAATCCCTACAGTGCAGGAGGAAGCTGTTTAGCCCATCAAGTCCACACTGCCCACAATCCCACCCAGACCCCATCCACATAATTCTACTTATTTACCCAGGCAGCACAATGAGATCAATGGCCTTGAACCTCATATGGGTTTTAGTTTTTCTCATAAAGTGCATTAGGAATATAAAATCAGCCAGATTTGGCTTTTGGCAGCAAGTCAGCTGAGAGTCAAACTGGGCTCTTGTACATTATGAAGATATGTCTGCCTTATTTAATTGGCACAATTTAAGTTGAAATAAATGAGATTGTCCACTCCAGCTGGGGAACCCTTCTCCATTACATGTAAATTATGAATGGGAAGAGCGGTTTTCCTTTGATAAAGGCAAAATACTGCAGATGCTGGAATCTGAAATAAAAACAGAAAATGCAAGGGAATCTCAGCAGGTCTGACAGTGTATGTGAACACAGAGCCGAGCCAGGCCAGGATTCTCTGAGCCCGGTGCGCTGCTTGTGTAGCGCAGCAGGCCAGGAGAGAACAGCAGGGGGCCTTTAGCGGGACTTGCAACGAGTGTCGAGCCAATCACAGGTCTCCAAGGCCGTTTTTTCTCAATGCAACCAGCTCCAAGCCCAGAGCTGATTACCATATGGAAATCTCAATTTCCATATGATTAGCAGACCCAGCATGGTATTCTCCTCACCCTGATAGAGGGCATTGAGGCCAATGAGGCCTCCTTGGGAGGTCGGGGGCAAGGGGAGGGTCGTGCCCCTTGGGCAGTCCCAGTCTGGCATCCTGGCACTGCCCAAAGGGCACCAGGCAGTGTCAAAGGATGGCACCAGATGGGGCAGGGCTACTGGGGTGCCTATTGGGGAGATAGTGATTGGTATTGGGTGGGGGACCCGCTGGCACTCTGTAATAGGATGGTATTCATAATTTACCTGTAATTGAGAAGGGTTTCCCAGTTGGAGTGGACAATCTCAATTATTTCAACTTAAATTGTGCCAGTTAAATAAGGCAGATATATCTTCATAATGTACAAAAGCTCAGCTTGAATCTCGGCTGACTTGCTGCCAAAAGCCAAATCTGGCTGATTTTATATTCCTAATGCACTTTATGTGAAAAACTAAAACCCATAGGAGGTTCAAAGCCATTGATCTCATTGTGCTGCCTGGGTAAATAAGTAGAATTATGTGGATGGGGTCTGGGTGGGATTGTGGGCAGTGTGGACTTGATGGGCTAAACAGCTTCCTCCTGCACTGTAGGGATTCTGTGATATGGTTCAGGAAGTTACTTGCTGTGCATTTCAGGGGCCTTTACATGCCCCTTCCACATGTCTTCCCTTCCTGCCAGAAGAGGTTCCTACCAGCAAGGTTGACAACTGCTCCCCACTAATGGTGAATGGGCTGGCCATGGTGGGGGGAAACTGGAGCCAGTAATCAGGGGCGGGAGGGTTGGCTATAATGGGGATGTTGGATGGCTAGTAATAATTTTCTCTCTGCCCTTTTAATTCCAGTATGTGGATTTCCTAATCTTGCGCGTGACGTTATTGGTGACCATGCTTTCTGCTGCCCAGACCCCTTGCTTTGGAATTCCCACCCTGAAATTCCCCACTGATTTCTCTTCACAGTTGTTAAGTTGCTCCTGAGAGAAACAAGTTTTAGTGAAGAGCTGAAGGAAATAAGCATTAGTAGAAAATAGTTTGGGATTGAAGGTGGATAACCTGCAGGTCCTGATAATCTTCATCTGAGAGCATTTAAGGAAGTGGCCCTGGAAATAATAGATTCACTTGAGGTTGTTTTCCAAAATTCTTTGGACCCTGGACTTGTTCCTATAGATCAGATGACAGCTAATGTCAGCCCATTATTCAGAAAGGGAGGTAGAGAGAAAAGAGGGGATATAGACCAGTGAGCCTAGTGTCAGGGAAGTTGTTAGAGTCCATTATCAAGGATTTCAAAACTCAGCATTTTGAAGACAATGATATAATCAGACAAAGTTAGTATTGATTTACAGAAGGAGCCTCATGCTTGATGAGTCTATTGAATTACTTGAGTTGTAACTCGTAGAGTTGACTGAGGAGAACAATAGGTGTGGTTTATTTAGACTTTCAGAAGGCTTTCAATAAGTTCTCACATAACAGACTACGATGTAAAGTTAAAGCCTAGGATTGCAGATCATGTCTTGCGATAGATAGAAAGCTGGTTAACAGATAGAAAGCAAAGAGTTAGCATAAATTGGTCTTTTCCTGATTGGCAGTCAGTGACTAGTGGGGTTCTGCAGGGATTTGTGCTAGGGCCCTACCTGTTCACATTATATATTAATGATTTGAAAGAGAGAACTCAATATATTATCTACAAATTTGCAGATGATACAAAGTTGGGTGGGCAGCTGAGCTATGAGGAGGATGCAGAGATACTTCAGCGTGATTTCAGCATGGATGTGTGGGTATCTGCACGGCAGAGGCAGTATAAATGTGGATAAATGTGAGGTTATCCACTTTGTAGCAATAATCAGAAGACAGATTATTACTTGAATGGGCATAAATTGAGAGAAGTGGTTGCTCAGCGAGACTTTGGTGTCCTCATGCATCAGGCACTGAAAGTAAGCACAAAGGTACAGCACACAGTAAGGAAGGCAAATGGTATGTTGGTCTTCATAGTGAGAGGGTTTGAATATCGGGATAGGGATGTTTTGCTGCAATTGTACAGGGCATTGGTGAGGCCACACCTGGAGTATTGTGTGCAGTTTTGGTGTACTTATCTGAGGACAGAAGTCCTTACTATAGAGGGAATACAGAGAAGGTTTACCAGGCTGATTCCTGGGATGGCATACTTGTCATGTGAGGAGAGATTAAGTCAGTTAAGATTATATTCACTGGAGTTTAGAAGAGTGAGAAGGGAACCTCATAGAAACTTATAAAATTTAAACAGCATTAGACAGGGTAGACTGAAAAGAAAGTTTGCAATGGTGGGGGAATCCAGAGCATGGGATCATAGTTTGAGGATAAGGATTGAAGGGAGGAGAAATTTCTTCACCAAAAGGGTGGTGATTGTGTGGAATTTACTATCACAGAAAGTAGTGAGGCCAAAATGTTGTCTGATCTCAAGAAGAAATTAGAGATAGCTCTAGGGGCTAAAGGAATACTGGGGAGAAGGGGCGATCAGGATATTGAATTTGATGATCTGCAATGATTGAATGAATGGTGGAGCAGACTTGAAGGGCCTACTCCTACTTCTAGTTTCTATGTTTCTATCTCTCGGTCACCTGTTTTAATAACTGTTCTGTGGTTTGGGGTAACATTCTATCTGATAAATTTCTTGTGTAATGGATTGGTTCCTTTTTAACCATGTTAAATTATATCAATGATTGACTGCCTAGGCTAAGGAATAGGTGACATGAGTGGCCTTCCTTCATCTCAGTGGGCTGCAAGATTGAAATCAGGCTGACTGACTAACCATGACCTCAGGAATAAGATTCAATACATTTAAGACACATCAAATACTTTATAACAAGTTATTGAAAGTGCATAATCATTTATGCAAAATTGCCCCATAATGTCAGGAGTTAGCAGGGCAAATATGTGTGAGTTACTGGGACAGGACATGGGTGAGATTGTTAGCAGTGCAGTGTCAATGGGCCAAATGGCCCCCTTCTGCACTGTAGAGATTCTATGATCCTGTGATATATTAATAGAACTGTCATAACTTCAAATGGTTAAGGACAGAAGAAATATTTACACTTTGGATACAGAGGGAGTGCACAGTTCCCATAGTCAATCTTGTGTGTAACCACTATGGACCTCACTTCATGTACCCTTGGCTTTACACGTGTATCACTTCAATCACACTGGTTGGAAAAAAAAATTACGCAGATGGCAATCAGCAGAATGTGGCAACCTCACACACGAGCAACAGTCAATAAAATGTCTTGTGCACAACATTCAGAACCCGGGTGGGCCACATTTGCCCCTGTGCCACAAGTTGCCAATGAATCATATCATCAACAAATGATACAGAGCACAAAGAGGCCATTCAGCTCATTGTGCCCCTTCCAGCTTTATGAAAGAGTTATCCATTCCTCTGTCTTCTCTCCGTTGCCTTGCAAAATTTCCCCTTCAAATATTTAATCAAAATCTCTTTTGATGCTGCATGTGCTTCCATGATTATTTCAGATAGTGCATTCCAGGTCATAACTTGCTGCACAAAAAACAAAATTCTCAACTCGACTCCACTTCTTTTGTATACATAATATATATATTTATGTATAGATATGTGTGAGCTGTTATCTATTTCTCACAAAATATCAAAATTGCTGTTTATTGCCTTTGCAATGGGAAAATGTGCATCCTTGCTGCACTCTCACTCCTCCTTGCCTCCCTCACAACTGCGCAATCCCTGAATAATTGGCACAGCGTTGTGCAATGCACCAGATCTGGAATGTTTATTGGATTTCTTGCACTGCACTAAATTCACACCATAGGTAGGATATCAGTGTTGAAGAGACTCATTAAGAGCTCTTCATATATTTCTGATGAGCTGGCCTCTGAATAACACTGCCAAGTTAAGAAGCAGATGTCCTATTTTCCTTCTTTTAAATGTGCTTGTCTAAGGAGCTCAGAACAAGAAAGACAAAAACAAGTGAGATGGGAATGAAATGAAAAACAACAATTATATGCGTTATTCACCATCAGCCAGCGTCAACATCTACCCCATTGAGTGTCATACATAAACAATGTATTAGTTGGGCAGTAATTGAGACAGAACCTGCTCATCAGCTGCGATCAAGATTTTATTTTCTTCCCTCCAAACAAAAGTTCCTATGAATATATGAAACAAAAAATGGATTAACAAAATTCATAGCTAAATGTCCCTGCAAGAGTGTCACTGAAAATAAAAACAAATGAAGTATTCTATACGTCTCTACCATTCTCACTGACTTTCTTCCTCAGCAGTAAGGGCACAAGGTTCACGTAAAAGAAAAGTACCTTGATTCCACCTGCAGCCTTGCTGCATGCTGTTTAATTTCTGAACAAAATCTCTTATTCTCAAATTTTTGCTTTGTCAAAGGGATTGGAAATGCTCTGGATATATTACAGTGCCCCTTAGTGGTCAACATCTGTCTTAAAAACTGATCCCTGGAAGTACAATCCCTCTCATTAAACTGTCTACAGAAGTGAATCACTTCATTACAAACTTCCTGCTGACAAGTTTTATACCTCTGTATCCAACAATCAACAATTTGCAGTGCAGCGGGCTTTGTAGGTTTGTTCCATTGTTAATTGCAGTTATACTATGTTAGTTCACTGCAGCAAAAGATAAATTTATTGTTATAGAAGTGATGGCAGCTTTCTTCCGAAAAGAACCACTTTCGCAGCAAAGCAACCCAAAGTGCAGCAGAAGAAATAAGAATTCTTTTCTCAACTTGTTGTGGAAGGTCAGGAGAGACGATCAGAGAGACAGGTTTTAAGAAGGCTTTTAAAAGCTGAGAAGGAATGCAGAAGATGGAAGGATCTGAGGAATAAGATCCACATGATTGGTGGCTCATTTCCACGGGGTCAAGGGGAGAGGCACAGGGGAGGGTGGAATCACACTGAATTCCACGGTCAGAGGTTTGGAGGATCTGAGAAAGCTGAAGATTACCAAAATATGATGGAGCAAGGTGATGGATGGGTCTGTAAACGATGAAGCGTCTTAAAACCGGATTCTTCTGGTAAAAAACAATCAAAAAGGTAAAAGAGGATCGCAGAATCCCAACAGTGCAGAAGGAGGCCATTAGGCCCATTAAATCTTCTCCAATTCACACAAATCCATCCCACCAATCTACACATCTTGGGGACACCAAGGGGCAAATTAGCATAGTCAATCCACCTTTCAATTCAGATCCCTGACCTGCACATCTTTGGACCGTGGATGGAAACCAGAGCACATGGAGGAAACTCACAATAACATGGGGAAAACATCCACAGAGTCAGTCACCCAAGGCCAGAATCGAACCCCAGGTCCCTCAGGCTGTGAGGCAGAAGCATTAACTACTGTGCCATCACAGGGCTATAGGGTGACTGGGATTTAGGTAAAATGCAGGAAATTTTTAGATGAGTCTGGCGTTTCTAATGAGTTAGAGTCAGAAGCACGCAAGGAGTCGAATGAGCCTACAGACTGCTAAATCAGTCTACAAAACTTAATATTAGCCTATTAGTTAGGATGACACTAATAACAATTTCCATTCTGATAATAAGAGTGACTAATATATTGACTATGTTAAAAAAAAACCCCGCAGATTATATGCAAATATGAAATTCAAATATGTGCATCAACCTCAGTTTAATGCTTAAGGTTTGATTTGACAGTAACATTTCAAGTGTGTTCTTACCGGCCATACATGTCACGCTCGGATAAATTGGTGCCTGGCCAAATCTCTGTTCACTACAGCAGGATGGGAAAATCCATAACATTCCAGCCTTGGCCTTTAATTTTCATTGTAAACCTACTCTCTAGTTATTACTTTTCATGTTATTCTTGTTAGGATACTAATAGGTTTGCAGGGTCTTAATGTAGTTGGATGATGGATGTTGACTTTCTCATTGTGGGGATATGAATAATAAGTGAAATAGGGATATTCTAGGTGACTTCACCCTGTCCTAAGATTACTCCGATCGGGTAACTTGACTGTTTTTAAGAACACTTGGGGCATTATCTGTGTGAAATCTGCATGTTCTCAAATTGTCTACGTGGGTTTATTCTGACTGCTCCAGTTTCCTCCCACAGTCCGAAAGAGGTGCTGGTTAGGTGCATTGGCCATGCTAAATTCTCTCTGTTTTCCCGAACAGGTGATGGAGTGTGATGACTGGGGGATTTTCACAGTAACTTCATTGAAGTGTTAATGTGAGCCTTCTTGTGACACTAATAAATAAACTTTAAGAACTTCAAAACTTTAAATAAACTTCCAAATTTTCCTGAGCCTCGAGCTGAAAGTACTGTCACCATTGGTGGATAGATTAGAATCATGAAAACTCAGCGGCAAGAATTGGTGGGCTGCAAGGGTCTAGGAAATCATAAAGCGAGAAGAGATTTTAGAGACAGGGAAGGATGAGACGATGGAGTGCTTTTAAAACGAGAAGGAAAATTTTAAAATTGAGGTTTTTCTTGAGCGGGAAGCCAATATAAATCAGTGAGCACAGAGGAGATAGGTGAACAGGCTTCAGCAAGAGTTAGGACGTAGGCCGCAGAGTTTATGATTACCTAAATCTAGTGAAGCAAAGAGCATGGAAGCCAGCCAGGATGTACTGGAGTAATCTGCCAGAATTCTACTGCCTTACCCACCATGGAATTGGAGCAGGTGAAAGGTGAACAACGGAAATGTCCATTGACCTCGGGTGGGAATTTCCGGCGTCGCTCAAGAAAGACCGTAAAATCCCGCCCATCAAGTCTGAAGGTAACAAAGGCATGAATGATGGCATTAACAGCAGATAAGATGAGGCAAGGTCAAAGTCGGGAAGTGGAAATGGGCAGGCTTAGTAACGGTACAGATATAAGATGGGAATCTCATCTCATGGCCATATGTAACATCAGAGTTGTGTGCAGTCTGGTTCAACTTCAGAAATTTGCCAGAGATTGGAATGAAGTTGGTGTAGATGGCAGCGAAGGCTGGTTTTGGAAGATGGTTTGTGTTGAAAGAGGGAAACTGGGTGTTGTCTTTTATTTCCTGAATAATCTTTGAAAATTGACGCTTCAATGATGGCGAGCAAAGCCAGATGTTGCACTCGGTGATTATAATAACACCAGGAGTCGGCTATGAAGGAATGGGCTTTATTGCACAAAATAAGTAAAGCAAAGCCACAAACAAGTCCCATACCTGACAATGGTATAACGGAACCACCCAGGGGTTTACTTTTTACAGGGCTTGGTATACAAATTGCACCTGATTAATTAATTATCAATTCTCAGGGAGCACATGTTCAACTAGTCCTACAAGGAGGCCAATCAGTGATGCCCCACACAAGTCTAAGGGTTATCACAATGGTCTAGTCAAATGGACCATTAAAACAATTTGCCAATGACGTTGAAGTCTGTGTTCTTTGGACTTAAGGGAGTGGCGATCAGGGGTATACCTGTAAAAAGATTAGGGTGGGAAAGAGTAGTCATTTTAGTTCAGATAAGGACATAATGAGTGATGGAGAGAGCATGACTTAGCATAATTAATAACTACAAAGATATTATAATTGATTGAAGGCTAAAGACGGGATAAAAGGGAACACGTAACTCTATAATTCCAAAGCCTGATGTGCTCAGAGATTTATTTTCTGGAACAGAGATTGGGGAGTGGATTAGCATGCTTGAAACTAATGCTAAAAATTACATAATTGAGAAAGATGAATGGCTCAATATCATCAAATGAACCTTTCCTGATTGAATCCTTACTTGGACCAGTGACCAACTTGTTTTATAAAAGAGTGAATTTGTCTTTGTTAGGATGGTGAATTGCGATGATCACAATAGCCTTGTGTTCATTAACTTTGCTAAACTTCATAAATGGTGGGTGCCATGTGACTGTGAGTAAATTGCAACATTTGGGTTTCAGTAATTGGTCATTGAATTCTTGGTTGAATGGAAATAATAGCTCTTATACAGAATCTCAAACCCAGCATCTTGCCATTAAGCATTTTAAATAGTCTATATTTAATGTACAGTCCTTGACAATGCACTCTTGTAAATCAATGAATGAATAATTGCACTCATATACACAGAAAAAATAAATAGTTAGACATTCTGGCAGTTAACTTTGCTACAGTCATCTCCAGTTTTTCAACTCAGTTTGATCTATTTTCATCTGTCTGATTGAGAAAAATAGATAATTTTATGAATGATCTGAGCACCACGAGTAATGTTGTACTTATTACCCTCACCACAATCTTCATTTGAGAATCTACCATCTATTATTAAGAAGAGAGCATGTTTAATGAAATGTTAAATTGTGTACCTCTTGTAAAATGTTCAATTTAAGTGAATGATTGATTTTCTTTTGCGAGTAGAGGCTGCACTCTGTCAGATTTACAGTTCAGGCTTCTAATATACCACATTAGTATAAATCCTTAGCTAGTATATGTGCCATTGTACAGCATCCTGCAGAGCAGCTTTAAGGCTCTTAGAATATAATCTATTACTTTCAGTATTATGCCTTGTCAGATTGCAATTCATTATTAGGTTAGCTCACCTATAAGTTTGTTCTCCTTTCTCAAAGTAATGAAAAGATGATGTTGAAAGTAGGTCTATAGCTATTGTTATCTTCATGGTGCGATAAAGCGATGTGCTGGCACAGCAGTTAACACTGCTGCCTCACAGCTCCAGGGACTCGGGTTCAATTCCAGCCTCGGGTGACTGTGTGGAGTTTGCACATTCTCCCCGTGTCTGTGTGGGTTTGCTCCGGGTGGTCTGGTTTCCTCCCGCACTCCAAAGATGTGTAGATTAGGTGGATTGGTCATGCTAAATTGCCCCTTAGTGGCCCAAAATCAGTAGGTTAAGGAGATTAGCCATGTTAAATGTGTGGGGTTAAAGCGATAGGGCAGGGGAGAGGGCCTGGGTAAGATAATCTGTCAGAGTCGGTAAAGACTTAATGGGCCAAATGGCCTCTTCAGCCCTGTAGGTATTCAGTGATTCCAAGTCCACCCCGTGATCAACATTTGAAGGAACAGAAAAACATAGGATTGAATTTTAAGTCTCGAATAGAAGTATGCTGGGGTCATGTCAGAGGTCGATAATCATAAACATCTATAACAGGAACCCAACCTGTTCACCTGTGCCTGTTCATTTCTTGTTTTCGCAGAAGTTGGAGAAACAAAGAGTCCCGTGAAAAGAGAGTTAGTCATTTGAAAACTGTAATGAGGTTGCCCACCTCATTATAGTTTCAAACAGTCGTTCTGTTTTGAACTCATGTCAGTTACAACACTTGACAGGTGAAAGGACGAAGAAAAGCTTGAATCCAAGATGCAAAAGTGCCTTTACAGCACTGCTTGTGGATCAGGAGAAACTGGAGTGTTCCCTCAGGACCAATTAGCTACTCAGTGTGACACCACTCTCCCCTTGCTATCAGCCTGCTACCCCACCTCTTGCCCCCCCCCCCATCCCCAGGATCAGATCCCCAGTCAAACCCCAAGATCAGAGCCTCCTCAGCTACCTGTAACACCTCCTGACCAGTCTATCAGTTCCCCTCAAATACCATCAAATCCCACCCAACAGGTCACTCGCTAATCAGTCAGTCAGACAACCTAAAGGAGGCATGCATTTAAAAACTGTAGGAAATCTGGGATACCTGAATTTCTGGATCGCAAAACTCCCACATGGATTACTCCTCCAGGAGATTGTAGGGGCTGGAGTACGATGGGTGCTGCCACGAGGCACATTTTGACAAGTATCTGCCAGCCATATAATCGGATAAAATAAAGGGAGTACGTGGGTTAATATCTGGTTGAACAGGCCAAACTTTCTCTACTCCAGTGTTGTCACACTGCCAGGGATGAAAGCAGTTTAACAACCAAGGAAGATGGGCAGCGGGATCCTGGGTGACATTTTACCAGGCGGTGGTTAATTTAAGAGCCTTCCCTGGGACCGTTAGCCAAGTGAGGATGGTAGCCCACATTAGCTGCAAGTCTAATTAGAGAGGCAGCAGTTCAGCAGTGCCACTTGTGAGGTGGACATTCTTGAGGCTACAAGAATAGAAATTGATCCCTCATCTTGGAGATGCCTTTGAAGATCAGGTAGTTCTTTTCTTTACTACACAAGGTCCAAGCAGGCAGGTCCCAGGTTGACCCCTCCAGTGGTGGCATCGGAGCCACAGGGGCAGCTCCTCCACGGACCATGTAGTGGCCACCAAGGAAACAAAACCATAATGTGTGATATTCCTCTATTTACTGCAAATGTATCAATCATACAACAAACACCGTTTTAAAAACATGCTCTTCATTTGAAGATAAGACTGCATACCTGCAATGTTAACTGGGAAGCTAGATGACACATCTGACCAACATGACTTCTGTGTTCAGTCTACATAATGCATATTGTACATCAGATCCTGGTTCATGGTGGATATTGATGGTCAACAGTTTAAGCTTTAAGTTTATTTGTTAGTGTCACAAGTAGGCTTACATTAACATGCCAATGAAGTCACTGTGAAAGTGCCCAAGGGATACACTCCCATAAAGGTACATATCAAAGAAAACAACTGAGAAGTGGTCATAATTTATCTTGCGAGCTTGTGCAATGGGGTTCTGTCCCAAGATTGGAAAATATCCACAGCATGAACAATGGCCGTTAGTTGGCCACTTAGTTTAATTGGCTGCTCATGGTGCATAGATAAGTCACTGCTGTTCTTTCCCTTGGGAATATCCCCTATCAGAGGGAAGACTTCACCCCCAACATCTTTTCCCCTTATTTTCTGAGGCTTCCCCCTCTGAGGCCACCCCCACGATAACATTCAGCCCAATGTATTTTGCTGCCTTTAACATTTTGATCAATGCATTTTCACATTTACTGTTTAGGTTGATCATTTACTTTTCTATGCATGTGTACAAATGTGTGTTAATTTTCGAACACTTTGTGTCCTGGTTCTGGCTGTGAATGGATTAGTATTCCAAAGCCCATAACCTGAGAACATCACATGAACAATTGACACTGAGTTTACAAACCATCAAATGTTTTTAAGGTGCATGCAAGTGTCTGTACATTTGTTGAATGTGTGTGGCCTTATTTATAAGCGGTGCAAACATTTTCCCTCTGAAATTGGTGACTGTAGTTCCAGGACTTACTGTGAAGAATGACTCCTCCCAATGCCTTAAGGTCTTGGCAGTCAAAACATAATTTGGAATAAAAGCGGATGCACCTCTGTGGAAGGGCTGAACCATTAGATTTTTGCAGAGGCCGGGATAAGGGAATAACCCTCAGACATTGTTTGAGTCCAATCTAAATTACAGTGAATGGCAAGGCAGATCAGGGAGTCAAGAGGTTGAGATTGCCCTCGACATCTGGAAACCTTGACGAGTCAGAGAAATAAACTGAAACCACAGCCTTTAGGTTTTGCAGAAAACATGGACGCGACCCTTGGATTAAGATCAGCCCAGGTGACTAAGCATGGGGGCTGCTGGTGCAGAGGTGACCTTACAGAAAAGAACAGGACAGTTTGCTTTATAATGAGGTCAAAGTACAGTTACTTTGTAATGGGTGATAGCCAATAGTCCAAAGACTAGTTCAACAAATATGGTAGGCTTTGTATGGAGCAACAAAATCTTGGAAAGCAGCTCAAGAAATTACAGAGATAGGAGGCACACTGGAACAAGGTAACATTGACCATAATTAGTGAGCAGTCCCAGCTCTCGCTTTGCCCATTTGACTGCCTCATGGCCCCACAGAGAGGCCAGCAGCTGCAGATATGGAAAGACTATTTTCTCAGGTACCAATCAGCATCAGGTCTCAACAAAGAAGTGGAGCTTCAAGTTAATTGCTTTCTCTATGTGGTAGGTCTAATAACAGATGATATTCTCTGAAGACAGGCTTGCAGAAGCCCATCACAAATTGTAATTCCAATATTAATGCCTTTGATACCTATGTTAGCCCAAAGCAAAATGTAATAATTGAAAGAATATGTTTTAACCAGCACTTGAAATGACCTGGGAAATCAATCGATTTGCTCCTAACTGACATGCATCGTCCAGCTGGTTCTTTTGCATACGGGGTGCTGACGATTTGTGGGCATATAGTCATGGGTCGTTAGTATGACAAACTCTCTGGCTTTCTAGAGACCAAAGATGGTTTTACATTGGATTAAGTGGTCTGGTATATGAGACAAGTTGGGCTGAGAACATTTAACCGTATTATAATTTGTGGGGGCACCCAGGTTTCACATGATTCCATAGATTGGATAGGCCTCCGCAGCTGCCTCACCCAAAAGGCCACCAAGCAAACCAATATGCCAATAAAAGTTGGCTTTACGCCAACAGCCATTTTGAGGCGCTTGCATTGTGGCATGAAAGCTCAGCATAGCGGCCAATACTGCCCAGCAGGAGGTGTGGAATGCTTCTAGTGTAGAAAAACAGAATGGGCAAGAATCTCCAGCCTCCCAGCCACGTGTTTCCTGCTGGTGGGAGGTGGCACATTGTTTGCTAGTGGTGGGATTCTCTGGTCCTGTTGCTGTCAATAGGAATTCCCAGTGATGTCACCCCTCATTAGCGTGAATGGCCAGAGAAGTCCGGCCAAGATTTCAAACGGTCCTGAAAAATCCGGCAATTTTAATCAAAGTCACAGACAAGTGAATATTTATGAAACAGGTTCCTTCAAAGAAATGTAAAGTCCATAAAACCATAGCCCTGTAGCGTTATTAGTCTTAATCCAGATTACTGGTCTGATACTGTATAAATTCAAGACATTAATACTTCTTTAAAAATTGATACTGGAACAGCTGTTAACTTATGAGCAGATGATCTCCACTGACTTCAGCCAATGACTATTCATCCATCAGATTACAAGCTTCAGGCCTTCCAGTCAAAGGCAGGATTATTCCTTCTCTGAGCGAAAGGGGCAACAGATCATTGATTCTCTCAATGTTCTTCACTATCAACATACAGCCTTGCTGAGCGACAAGGTTGGCATACTTCGAGGAATCCTAGAAAAACAGATGATGATGCAAATCGTTTGAATGACTCACTGTGCTTGATGCAGCAATCATCAACCTTTCTATTTAGAAACAGTGGAACTTCAGCTTTCAAAAGCGGAGGAGGTTTACACTCAGCATAAGCTCCTCTCTTTCACTGAGGCAGCATCCACTAGACCCAAGGCAGGCATACAGAGAATATGAATCTCTCAGTTTTTCACAAAGTAAGGCTAGAGGTGGAGAGGAGGCACTGCAGCAGGTGGTGACCATCCCCATGGAGAGCTGTCGTACCTGAGTTGGCTTTTCCCAGAAGGGGATTTGTAGAGTGACCACTTAGAGATGCAGGTCCTCGAGAATGATCCATCCTTCCCGTTGATGAATGCACCTCGTGGAGTCTCTGTTAGCTTTTAGTGACTAAGCAACATACAGATCTCAGTTACAATGATGTATTGACCACTTTACCTCCTTTTCATGAACAGTCCTCCACAGAGAATGCTATGCCTCAGTAGATAATCAATGTGTTGGAGAGCTGGTTTTTTCGCAGGGCGAAAGTCAATCATTACCCATAGTTCTGCCACATTTGAAAGTTTTCTTCTCTTCAGAGCTGGACATCAGCACAGACTTGCTGCAAAGTCTTTAGCAGTTCTGACGCTGCAGAATCCTACACAACAATCTTTCCCCAGAGTTAATGTCTACTGGAAATACCCCCCATTACTGAAGATTTGCCTATTGTTAGATCCTTGGGTGTGAAAAGAAAATCCAGGACCTTGTTTTCATTGCTACTTAAAACAAAATTGGATGCCCTGCTGACCCAAATCCATCATGCAAACCAGCCTCCTATCCGTTGATTCCATCTATACTCCGTGCTACTTCAGAAAAGCAGACAGCATAATCAAGAACCCACAAACCTCTCTCCCACCTTCTTCCTTTCGGAAAAAGAAGAGTCTGAAATCACACACCAACTGACTCAAGAATAGCTTCTTTGCTGCTGCCATCAGACTTTTAAATAGAACATACAACATAGAACATTACAGCGCAGTACGGACCCTTCGGTCCTCGATGTTGCGCCGACCAGTGGAACCAATCTAATGACCCTCTAACCTAAACTATTCCAATGTTATCCATATGTCTAACCACTGACCATTTGAATGCCCTTAAAGTTGGCGAGTCCACAACTGCTGCACGCAGGGCATTCCACGCCTTTATTACCCTGTGAGTAAAGAACCTACCTCTGACATCCGTCCTATAACTACCACGCCTTAATTTAAAGCCATGTCCCCTCGTGTTAGCCATCACCATCCGAGGAAAAAGACTCTCATTGTTCACCCTATCCAATCCTTTGATTATCTTGTATGCCTCAATCAGGTCACCTCGTAACCTTCTTCTCTCTAATGAAAATAACCTCAAGTCCCTCAGCCTTTCCTCATAAGACCTTCACACCATACCAGGCAACATCCTGGTAAACCTCCTCTGCACCCTTTCCAATGCCTCCACATCTTTGTTGTAATGCGGCGACCAGAACTGTACGCAATACTCCAAGTGCGGCCGCACCAGAGTTTCGTACAGTTGTAACATGACCTCACAGCTCCGAAATTCAATCCTTCTACCAATAAAAGCTAAGCTAAATGGATCTACCTTTTATTAAGTTGATCTTTCTCTGCACCCTAAATGAATTGCACTATATTCTGCACCCTCACTTTCCCTTAACCTCTATGTACTCCATGAATAACGTGTTTTGTCTATAATAGCGCACAAGAAACAATACTTTTCATTGTATCCCAATACATATGGCAATAGTAAATCAAATCAATTCAAATCATAAAGATGGCTGCTACAATCCATATTGTAATAAATTGAGGATGACTTGCTGTGGCTCAAAGTAACAAAACATTTATTGCCAATGATAAATAGTTATTTGCAATAAAGAGTAAGACAGAATTACGATGCAACTATAAAATTCTCCTGCCTGGCTCCAACTGAGGATCTTCTCCGACCAATTGCACCCAATTGGCTTGGCTTCCCAACTCGACACTCCATAAGCTCCAGCCCGATCACGTGGACCTCATGGATTGCCCCCTCAAAAGGGCCACACTACCACACGCTTGACAAAAAGGTTGGGCCTTTGTCTGGGAGCTGCCCCAGAAATTAGAATTCTGAAGGAGGCCATTCGGCCAATTGAACCTGCACTGATAATAATCCCACTCAGGCTATATCCCTGTAACCCCACGTATTCACCCTGTTAATCCACTTGACACTAAGGGGTAATTTTAGCACAGCCAAATCACCTACCCGTATGTCTTTGGAAGAACAGAATAATAGTTTTCTCATAGTGTTGTATCTCACACCTAATTTTATCGACAACTTTGTAATTGCAAAAACCAGGAAATGTGCACATTGGAACTCGCTATGGTTGCGGAGCCGCCAATATATCAGTAATAAATTTGGGTGGCATAAAGGCAAAGTGGTTAACACTGCTACCTCACAGCACCAGCGACCTGGGTTTGATTCCCAGCTTGGGTCACTGATTGTGCAAAGTCTGCACATCCTCCCCGTGTCTGCAAGGGTTTCCTCTGGGTGCTCTGGTTTCCTCCCACAGTCGGAAAGATATGCTGGTTAGGTGCATTGGCCATACTGAAGTCTCCTTCAGTGTCCCCGAACAGGCGCTGGAGTGTACTGGCTAGGGGATCTTCACAGTAACTTAATTGCAGTGTTACTGTAAGCCTACTTGTGACTCAAATTAATAAACTTTACTTTTAACAGGCTCATATTGCATCTGGGACAGTCATGGCCCATTTCAAAAGGGAGCCAAGGGGATGCAGTTGGCATCTGACAACCTCACCTTGCTAGCAGAGTTAGTGGGCCTGATTAGGCAGTAGCTTCCCGACACCAAACCCTCAGTATGGATGGTAACTCTGTTAAAAACTAACAACAAGAACATTATTAGTCCTGAAATTGAAGCCATTTCCAGATACAGGATGAACCTCCCTTTTGGAAATCATTAGGAACAAGGAGACGTGACTAGAATGGCTATTTGAAATCTTTATATGTCTTTTAAGGACTGAGAAATTCCCAGTGTGATGCTTTATCAAGTGGAAAGGATTCCATCCACCCGGCTGAGCAAGCCCTGGTACGTAAGACCATAAGAACATAAGAAATAGGAGCAGGAGTAGGCCATCTAGCCCTTCGAGCCTGCCCCGCCATTCAATAAGATCATGGCTGATCTGTCGTGGCTCAGTTCCACATTCCCGCCCTCTCCCCATAACCCTTAATCCCCTCTCTCATCAAAAACCCATCAACCCGCGTCTTAAAAATATTTAGCGAGGCAGCCTCCACCACCTCAACGGGCAGAGAATTCCAGAGATTCACCACCCTTTGAGTGAAGAAGTTCCTCCTCAACTCTGTTCTAAACCACCCCCCCCTTTATCTTGAGGCTGTGCCCCCTAGTCCTACTGTCCTTTCTGAAGCTGGTCCTCCAAGCTTGTCTCTGCTGGAAGATTTCTCAGTATTGCCTATAGAGCGGACCAAGCCTCTGTGTTCTTACTTCATCTGCAGTATCCACACCATCTACAAAGTGAACCCTACAACTCCTCCCTACAGCAGGCTGAACTTGAAATCCTACGTGAAAGAATTCTTATTTGAACTGTGATCCTGGACTCTGGAAATTACATGTTCATTTCTGTGGACTTTGTATTGTCAATATCCAAAGTTGTGAAATCCTGTTGTGTGTGTGAGAGTGTGTGTTTCATCATTTTCCGTATTTGGGAAGATATGCCACCACCTACTTTAAAAGTAACTCAAATTTTTCTGCTCATGGGCAGTTGGTGAGAGGAAATCAGCGCAATTTGTCTATCTCCGTCCATATCACTGTTTGTCTTGATGGTCTCATCTGTTGTTCCCATTGCAATCTTATACAGAGAGAAGTATGGTTCTCTCACCACTGCCTACAGAAAGTCAACAGTCCCTTATAAAAAAACATTATGTAATCTTCTCTTCCTGACAGTATCTTTTTTTCTTTCATTGCCTAACCTCATTGAAAAGCCAGACCTTCAATGCCTTTTCAGCCTTTGATACGGCAGCTGGAGCAGCTGTGATTGTCTTCCCAAGAGTTGAAAATCATTCTTCTTCAGAAGCTACTTCCCTGAGTCCTTTGAGCGAGCAACAAGTTCCTCAGAGAGTTGGAGTGCTTCGCTTCTAGTCCCAGTGAATCCAAAGATTGATTCTCTTCAGTCCTCTCTTTCTTTCATTGAAAAGTCTTTGTTGTCCTTGCAGTTCAATCACTCTGAAACTTACACGCAGCTTCCCAGCCACGCTGATAGCATTGCTGATCAAATGTTGCCCCATTCTGTGGATGATGATGTCCTGCCAGATGCGGAGGAACACTCTTGTGTCTTCACTAGGGCTGAGGATACTGGGAAAGGTTGAAACCTCTCCAGTGTTGTGACTTGGGGAGGGGAAGAGTGGGACTTGAAGTTGAGCAGACTATGTAAAAAGGGAGTGACAGAAGTGCAATGCAAATAGTTGAAGACATAGGGTGGAATTTTTAGCTCTGAACATTAAGTGTGATGAAGTGGAGATGCTGGCGCTGGACTGGGGTAAACACAGTAAGAAGTCTGGCAACACCAGGTTTAAGTCCAGGTTTAAGTTTTACCTCTTCACCTGACGAAGAGGTTAACCGCGAAAGCTCGTGACTTTACTATCAAATAAATTGGTTGGACTTAAACCTGGTGTTGTCAGACTTCTCACTAAGTGTGATGACAGCAAGAATGGTGGCGTGGATCCTGGTGTGGCAAACTCCCAGTCCAAATCATCTGCTTTTTATTTCATTCAGTGTGAATAAATGAGAGGTATATTGTACCTTGTAACAGGGCAGACTATGATTCGTCCACCCTGCCATTACCTCAATGGCTCTGAGTGCCATATTTAAACAATACGTGCACTCATTCACTCTCTGCAGCTCAGGACTTGTTGAGGCCAGTGATGGCTCCTTGGTTATTTTTGGATCATGTGATTCCCTTAGTTTTTGGAATAGTGCTGCTCTGGTGCTATCATGATTCAAATTCATAGAATCCTACAGTGCAGAAGGAGGCCATTCAGCCCATCGAGTCTGCGCTAACCACAATGTCACCCAGGCCCTATCCCCATAACCGCATGCCTTTATCTTGGCTAGTCCCCCTGACACTAAGGGGCAATTTCGCATGACCAATCCACCCAGCCAGCACATTTTTGGATTGTGGAAGGAAACCGGAGCACCCGGAGGAAACCCACGCAGCCACGAGGAAAATGTGCAAACTCCACACAGACAGCCACCCAAGCTGGGAATCGAACCCAGTCCCTGACACTGAGAGGCAGCAGTTCTAACCAATGTGCTATTGTGCTGCCCCCATAATTGCAGCTCAGGACAATCAGGATGGTGTAAGAAATGATGGGTTGAATTTTCCTGTTTTCAGACTAAGTGCCGACGCCGGTGGGAAAACATGAATATTTCCCACTGTTGCTAGGAGCATCATTCGGTTGGGATTCACCCACCTGAAGTATGCTAATGAGATCATTTCAGGTAATCCGCCAGCCAGCTCCACTGTTCTGAGACTGGGCCCCCAATTTTACATGGTTCCCCGATTGCCACACTCATAGGCAGTCCACTGTCCCCACAAGAAATGAAATGGTGCCCCTTCCCTACCCCCCCCCCGCCCCCCCAACCAGGGGAGCACCACCAACCCCTCACCAAAGAGGGGCATTTTGTCCCCCACACAAATAATAGATAAACCCCCCCCCACCACACCACACATGCATAACAGTGACTCTCAGGTTCCCACCCCTCAGACCTTCCTCTTAACCCCCTTTCCCCTCAGACCTTTCATTCAGCCCTCCTTCCTCTTCAGACTCCCTCCCATTCAGACCCCCAAGGCTACATGACTTGACAGTGCCCACACTGCACTGTCTCCTGGCACCTTGGGACAGATACCTTGGGCTGGTGCCTTGGGCCCTGAAAGTGTTCAATAGGTAGGTCCAGTGGCCATTTTCCGCTTTACTACTGTTAGGCTGCACAGAAAGGGTTCCTCAGGGATCCCAGGCATTGGATGAGCTCGGGCTGGGGGATCCAGTGGCTGACCTCAATGTGTGACGTTAAGTGCGTTGGCCATATATTCCAAAGACATGCAGACTGTAACAAACAGCACTTCCCAGCCACTATTTGGAACAGGCAAGATACAGACCAGCCCAATCAGCCTATGCTTGCAGAACTGAAACATGGTGACTAAAATTAGATGTGATTTTGCGATCAGATAACATTTGTTCAATAATCCTCAGTGTGCTAAGAATTACGCTCATAACCAAAGTAAGATTGTCAGTCAGGTTTAGAGCGTGATGCATTTGCATGTACTGGAAACTACAAATATCAATACACTGGACGCTTCTTTTGCGCACAGAAAGGACAGTTGTACACATTGTGCCTGTTTCAGCTAAACGAAGTATATGACAGTTTGTTCCTCAGCAGAGTGCCTTAACCAATCAGAGTCAAGCTAATTGGTTTAAATTTTCAACCAATGTTTTGCTGATAATAGTAATTTGCCATCCACTGATGCATTCTCTGTGTCCGCTACTAATCAAAGTCCACTAGCCAAGAAGTCAGCACTCTCTTCTCATACAGTATGAAGTTGTTGCTTCTCCTGACATTGGTATTCTTATGATTGTCCTGATAATTGCAACATGAAAAGCTTCAAAAAAATGTCTTTTTTCAGCAACATCCAATATTAAGCTTTTGATTTGGAATCATTTGAGGCACAGTGCTTTGGGGACTAAAAGGGGTGGCACAGTGGCAAAGCGGTTAGCACTGCTGCCGCACAGTGCTAGGTTCCTGGGTTCAATTTCAGCCTCGGGTGGCTGTCTGGAGGTTTTACGTTCTCCCTGTATCTGCCTGGATTTCCTCCAGGTTCTCCGGTTTGACCTGTAGTCCAAAGATGTGCAGTTTAGGTTGATTGGCTGTGCTGAATTGCCAGGGGGATTAGCAGGGTAGATATGTGGGGTTACGGGGATACAGTCGAGGTGGGATTGTTCTCATTGCAGACTTGATGGGCTGAATGGCCTCTTTCTGCACTGTCGGGATTCTATGATTCTATTATCTTCTAATGTGAGCAAATAAAATTTGTTGAGAACTTGGGCCAGGTGGGAATGCTCAATCTGCAATTTCTATATTTAAATATATTAGATAGTAAAGTTCCTCCAGGGATCATGGCTTACATGAAATGATAATTGCAGTTTAACATTGGCAGAGAACACAAAAGCAAAATAATGCAGATGCTGGAAACCAGAATTGCTGCAAGTACCCAGCAAGTCAAGCATCATCTCTGAAGAGAGGAACTTAGTTCACTTCTGGTGAAAAGCCACTAGCCTGAGACATTGGCCGAATTTTTCCGGTCACCACCATGTGAGATCTTCTGGTCCCACCCAATGGTGAGCCCCTGACACAGGTAACCCAGCGGGAAAACCCATTGAAGGCAGCGACAGGACTGGAAGATCCCACTGGCAGCCAACGGTTGGCCACCTTCGTCGCTGCAAATCACACCATGGGGTAACAGGGGAGATCATCTTGTCCATTAATTCTCTTCTCTCCACAGATGCGAAGCAACCTACTGAGTATTTTCTATCAGTGTTTTTAGTTTCTATTACTGACCAAGAGGAAGTGATTATGAATGTAAGATGGAAACAGGAAGTTAGACCACCAAGTGGGACTTTTTCCTCAATGAATTCCAATGAGAACATAAGAACATAAGAAATAGGAGCAGGAGTAGGCCATCTAGCCCTTCGAGCCTGCCCCGCCATTCAATAAGATCATGGCTGATCTGTTGTGGCTCAGTTCCACATTCCCGCCCTCTCCCTATAACCCTTAATCCCCTTGCTTATCAAAAACCCATCAACCCGCGTCTTAAAAATATTTAGCGAGGCAGCCTCCACCACTTCAACGGGCAGAGAATTCCAGAGATTCACCACCCTTTGAGTGAAGAAGTTCCTCCTCAACTCTGTTCTAAACCGCCCCCCCTTTATCTTGAGGCTGTGCCCCCTAGTCCTACTGTCCTTTCTGAGTGGGAAGAGTCTCTCCACCTCTATCCTATCCATCCCATTCATCATCTTATACGTCACAATGAGATCTCCCCTCATTCTTCTAAACTCTAACAAGTACAAGCCTAGTTTAAGTCACAATTCATCTTCAATATCAACTCGGACACAAAGCACAATCTGATGATCAGGAACTGTAGATAGAAAGACTCATTGTCGTAGCTTTCATGAATCCCTACAGTTCAGGAGGAGGCCATTTGGCCCATCGAGTCTGCACCAAACACAATCCCACCCAGGTCCCATTCCTGTAACCCCACAGATTTACCCTGCTAATCGCCTGACACTAGGGTCAATTTAGCATGGCCAAACAACTTAACCTTTTTGGACTGTGGGAAGAAACCAGAGCACCCAGAGGAAACCCACACAGACACGGGGAGAATGTGCAAACTTCTCACAGACAGTGACCCTGTGTTCCTGGCACCGTGAGGCAGCAGTGACAATCACTGTGCCATCCCTCTTAGAGATTTGTGCATCCTTTCTGATACAATAAGAGAACTGCATTTATACCCGAGACATCAGGAGCATGGGGGAACGGCAGGGCTCCCAGGGTCTGCACCTTTAATATGCTTTTTTGGGAAACAACTAAAAGCTAGTTATTACATAATTTGTCAACAACATATAAACCACACAGTTCCCACACTGTCTGCTTCAAGGTTTAATTGGCAGAGTCCTGGCAGTTGATCCAAGCAACATTGATCTTTTGTCAGTCCTCCTTCACTGAATTCAGCTTTTTCAAGATGCTAAATAGAATCGATCTGAAGGTCTTAACTGGAGCCACTGAATCTTTCAGGCTTTGTGATGTTTTTGTTGTGGAAGCCTTTCATCAAAAAGGGACAGGCAAGTGCTATGTTGCTGCAGACAAAACAAAATTCAAAATATGTACATAATGCGTAATCTATCGATTGAAACCTCTAATATAATACATACAGCTCACCATTTTTCATTTCTGCGCTGGTGACAGTGGCAGAGAGCAAGCATTCACATCTCCCAGTGCACAGGACGGGATAGTCAGTGAATGTTGGATTCACAGTGAGAGTTAAGAATAGATGTTGTCACTCCCAACTGAATTTCAACTGTCACACTCCTCTTCAGGAGCGACTGAAGCCACGCTAGTCAAACTGAAAATAAAGGCTCCTTCATAGGTCAATTAATGAGCAAATGGTGATCTTAACTGCTGTCAGGCATCGAAACCAGGCAAATTGAAGTATCAGTTTTATTTGTTAGTGTCACAAGTAAGTTTACATTAACACTGCAATGAAGTTTCTGCGAAAGTCCCCTAGTCGCCACACTCTGGCGCCTGTTCAAATACACGGAGGGAGAATTTAGCGTGGCCAAAGCAACTAACCAAAGCATGTCTTTTGGAGGAAACCCACACAGACACGGGGATAATGTACAAACTCCGCACAGTCAGTTGACCCAAGCTGGGAATCAAATCTGGGTCCCTAGTGCTGTGAGAGATCAACGCTAACCGCTGTGCCACCGTGTCATGCCAATAACAATATATATAAATATAGAAATATTTACAGAAAGATATACTGAGGCATTTATAGGATACAGGAGCTTGTTTTGAAAGGAATGGCTGGAATTCCATTACCCCTCACAATGACATAAAGCAATTAGTGTCTACTGGAGGGTCCTATCCTGTCACTCACTATGCATCAAGCATGATAAGCAAAGCCAGGCCTGCAGGCTCCGGTTTGGGAGAGGCGGGTAGGGGACTGCCTCTGTCAAACGCACTCAGCATTTGATCAAGGGGCCCATCATCACAGAAGGGGGGGATGGAGCAACATAGACCCACCCACTCCACCCTGTCCCCTGTCCTGACCTTCTGTCCTTGCAACCAACCTCCTTCCACTGTGACTTCCTTTTTGCATCACATGGACTTAAAGCTAGCAAACGAGGGTGGGAGGGATTGCAGGGTTGGGGAAGGACTCAGGGAAAGTCGATGAAATTTCAAACTAAGTAATAGGACCCAATAAGAATAAGAAATGGGAAATAGGAGCAGGAGTAGGCCATCTAGCCCTTCGAGCCTGCCCCGCCTGATAGGCTAATACCGGAGTTGAGGGGGTTAAGCTATGAGGAGAGGCTGAATAAACTAGGCTTGTACTCGTTAGAGTTTAGAAGAATGAGGGGAGATCTCATTGAGACGTATAAGATGATGAATGGGATGGATAGGATAGAGGTGGAGAGACCTTTACCCAAAGTAAAGCAACAGTCAGGAATCCAACTCCAACTACAGCAGGTAGTAGCAAAACTATTGAAAGTATATTGATTAAACCAGTAGAGAGAAATAATAAACAGGTAAATAAAACATAGGTGCTGAGAAACGGGTTGAATGTATGGCCCAAATAAGAGTTCCATTTACAAATACATGGAGTGTGAGGAATGAATTAAATGTGCTGCAGGTACAAATTCAAATTGGAGATGATGAAATGGGAGCCATTACTGAGACATGACTGCAGGATGGTCAGAACTGGGAATTAAATCTACCAGGTTATAATGTTTACAGGACGGATAGGGAAAATGGCAGAGGGGGCTGAGTTTCCTTCAATGGTGATGGGGGATATAATGAGGGGAAAGCATCCAGTGGAGATCTTGTGGGTGGAACTGAGGGAAACAAAGGATCTGAAACAGTAATTGCTGTTGTCTATCGACCCCCGGTAGCATCTCTGAAGCACTAGATTGTATGAGTGCAGAAATTAGGCAAATGTGTAACAAAGGCAGAGTAGTATTAATGGGAATTTTAACTTTCACATAGTTTGGGAGAGGCAGACAAGCACCTGTCAGAAAGATAATGAATTTCTGGAGTGTGTCCGGGACACTTTCCTATAGCAATATGTCCTAGGTGCAACAAAGGGACAAGTAATATTGGATTTAGTAATGAGTAATGAGTTGTTTTAATTAGTAACCTAATTGTGCTTGAACATTAATCAAGTAGAGGGTATAACATGATCAAGTTCAATGTAGCATTTGAAAGGCAAAAGCACAAGGCAGCTACTCGAATTTTAGATTTGGGGAAGGCCAACTTTAATGAGATGAGGCAGAGGCTATCGTTAGTGAACTGGGAAAATCTGCTAATACGTAAAACAACTGAAGAACAATGGAGGATGTTTAAAGAAACATTTCACGCAATACGGAGCCAGTGCACATCACTGAGAAGGCAAAGCACAACTTAACAGAAAAAATAACCATGGGCAACTAAAGAAATAAAGGACAGCACCAAACTCAAAGAAAGGGCTTACAAAATTGGAAGAAAAAGCACAGAATGGGGAAGATATAAAGACCAGCAAAGGGCCACAAAGCAGCTTATAAGAGCTAGTAAAAGAAATAATAAAAGGAAACTCTCAAGGGACATCAAAATCAGTAAGAAGACATTTTATAGTTACATAGAGAGAAAGTCAACGTTAGGAGAAATGGTGGCCTACTAAAGACCAAAAACAGAGATATGGTCAATGATTATCGAGAAAAAGACAGACGTGTTGAATAATTACTTTGCCCCAGCATTTGCAGTAGGAAAGGAATATAGCTTGCCCGAATACCAGAGGAAATTAGTAGGGGATCGGAGACAGGTCTAAGGGCAGCACAGTGGCACAGGGTTAGCACGGCTGCCTCAGTGCCAGGGACCCAGGTTCAATTCCTGGCTTGGGTCATTATCTGTTTGGGGTCTACATGTTCTCCCTGTGTCTGCGTGGATTTCCTTTTGGTGCTCTGGTCTCCTCCCACAGTCTAAAAGACGTGCTGGTTAGACGCAATGGCCATGCTAAATTCTCCCTCAGTGTATCCAAACAGGTGCTGCAGTGTGGCGACTAGGGGAAGTTCACAGTAACTTCATTGTAGTAATTAATGTAAGCCTACTGATGATACTAATAAATACATTTTAAACTTTAAAACATTGATAATGAGAAAATTAATGGAACGAAAGGTGACAAATCCCCAGGACCTGACGGTTTGCATCCAAGTGTGTTAAAAGAATTAGGGGGACACATTGTTACTGCACTAACTATAATCTTTCAGAGTTTCCCAGATTCAGGAGTCATCCCTCTCATCACTCCACTTTTTAAAAAGAGTGAAAGAGAATTCCCAAGGAATTTCAAACCAGTTAGCCTAATGTATGTGGTGGGGATATTATTGGAGTTTATAATCAAAGATAGGGTAACTGAACACCTCAAAGATTCTCGGTTTATTAGGGAGAGCTAGCAGGTCATGCCTAACAAACTTCATTAATTTTTTGAAAAGGTTACCAAGGTAGTGTACATGAGAAATTCTATGGCTATTGTTTATATGGACTTACAGAAGGCTTTTGATAAAGTCTCACGTACGAGATTGTTAACTCAGATAGAAGCCCACAGAATTGACAGCAAATTACTGATATGGATGGAAAATTGGTTGAGTGGCAGGTGAAAGTAGGGATAATGGGTAGGCACTTCCATTATTGGTAGGATGTGACTGGTGGTGTCCCAGAAGGATCTATATTAAGACCTCAATTATTCACATTATTTATTGACGACTTGGATAATGGCATAGAAAGTCATAGATCCTAATTTGCTAATGATGCAAAATTAGGTGGCATTGTCAACAGTATAGATGATGGCATAAAATTACAAAAGGATATTATTAGACTTGGCCAATTGGACAAAACAGTGACAGATGGATTTCAATGTAAGTAAGCGTGAGGTTACCCATTTTGAATTGAAAAGGGATAGATCAGGTTACTTTCTAGTTGGTATGAAGTTGAATACTGTGGATGTCCAAAGAGACTTGGAGTTTCAGGTGTATACATTTTTAAATGCTATAAACAATAATCAAGCAGGCTGTTAGAATGCTGGTCTTCATTCCTACTGGAGTATATGGACACAAACGTGCTGAAGCTATGCAAAACTCTGGTTAGACTCCACTTGCAGTACTGTGGGCAGGTCTGGGCACCACGCCTTAGGAAAAATATATTGACCTTGAAGGAAATACAGCGTAGGTTTATAAGATTGATACCTGAAGTTCTAGGATTAAGTTATGAGGAGAGATTACACAAATTAGGCCTGTTTTGTCTGGGGTTTAGAAGGTTAAGGGGTAATCTGATCAAAACCTTCAAGACATTAACTGAAAAAGGCAGGGTAGATAAAGATAAACAATTCCCATTGGTTGGAGACTCTAAAACTAGTGTGCATATTTAAAATCAGAACCAGGTCATTCAGGAGAGATGTTAGGAAGCACTTTTACACACAAAGAGTGATAGAGGTTTGGAACCCTCTTCCACGAATGGCACTTGATGTTAGATCAGTTGCTAACTTCAAATATGAAACAGATTAATTTTTGCTCAGCAAAGGGATTAAGGGATATGGGCCAAGGCAGATACATGGAGTTAGACCACAGATCAGCCATGATCTCATTAAATGGTGGAGCAGGTTGGATGGGCAGGATGGCATACTTCTCATCCTCTGTTCCAATATTCCTATCACTTTCCTGTGGCCTGGGATTCAATGAAAATCTTAACGGTCACCTCCAGCAGAAAACCCCTCCCCAATGTCTCAGTCATTCAGTCGCACTTCCAGCCTCTGATTGACTGACAGCACTTGGGAAACGGAAGTTTCACTCCCATGGTTTTAGCTCATCATTTAGTTCCCCAGCTCCTCTGTCAAGTACCTGAGTGGAGTAAGATGTGACAAATCTTCCAAAGCAAAAGGCAACGCAAGTTGCCCACTGGATCTCTAAATGCTGGCTGAGGCCCGAATTTTTCCACAAGATTCCTCCCATTGGCTTCAAATTTAAGGAAGGATGTGCTTGCGTTGGAGGCAGCACAGCAAACACTCACTAGATTGGGTTTTGCCTTGAAAGGGTTGTCTTATGAAGAGAGTTTGACTGAACTGGGTTTACACTGCCTGGGCTTTAGAAGATTTGAGAGGTGATCTCATTAAGAAATTTAAGATTATGAAATGAATTGTTGGGGTAAATGCTGAGATGTTGTTTCCCCTGAATGGGGAATCTAGAACACAGGGACACAGTTCTAGGATAAGGAGTCAATCATTTAGAACTGAAATGAGCAGTAGTTTCTTCATTGACACGGTTATTCAATGCTTAGAACTATCTGCCCCACAGCATAGTGGGTACATTATCATTGAATATATTGAAGGCTCAGATACAGATTTTCATTTTTAAGGAAATCAAGGAATATGTGGAGGGGCCAGCAAAATGAAATGAAGCCAATGATTGTCCACGATTGTATCGTATGGCGATGCGGGCTTGATAGACCATATGGTTCACTATTGTTCCTATTTCTGATGCTCTCCAGCTCCCTCTGTACTATCAGATGGCCATAACTTGCAAGGTCCCCAGTGGTTGGATTTGGAAGAGTATCCCAAACATTCACTGGGGAATCCCTCTTGGAAATTTATAGGTAAGGCTTTGCACAGCCATTGCCCAGAAGTGCAAACTTCCTCTGGGCAATTGCTGTGCACTAGGAACCATCACCAAATGCAACTTAACTGACAAACTTTGTTTGGGTGGTACCATCAGTGTTACACCAATAGTTAGTCTGAAGGATTTAGAAGAATTAGAATCTGTTCTAACTCGCAGATAAGTATTTTAAATACCCAGACCAATCCCTCCAGGGGAGTCTTCTCCACATCTTTGTCCACCCCCACCCCAAGGATTCCTCCTGCACCTCCCAGCCCCAACCACCCCTGACCTCTGAACCCCCATGATTCTTGACCTTCAAAGCACCCCAGTCACCCTCACCCCAAACATCTGATTCCCCCCGCACCCCCACCATGCCACCATCATCCTCCTCCGCCCCCATCATCAGAACAGCAGTGCGTAAGCCATGAGTTACAAAGAACAAAAAAAAGTACAGCACAGAAACAGCCCTTCAGCCCTCCAAGCTTGCGCCAATAATGATGCCTGCCTGAACTAAAACTGTACGTACTTACAAAGTCTGGATCCTTCCATTCACATCCTATTCATATATTCATCTAGTTGCCCCTTAAGTGCTGCTATCGTACCTGCTTCCACACCTCCCCGGACAGCGCGTTCCAACATTCATCTCCCTCTGTATGAAAAGGTTGTCTCGTACATCTCCTCTAAACTTTTCCCCACGCAACTTAAACCTACGTTCCCTACGTTGAATTTTCTACCCTAGGAAAGAGCATCTGGCTGTTCACTCTGTCCACGCCACTCAATCTTGTTGGCCTCTACCAAGTCACCCTCAACCTCTGTCATTCTAATGAAAACAAACTGCATTTATCCAACCTCTCCTCATAGCTAATACCCTCCAGACCAGGCAACATTCTGGTGAACCTTCCAAAGCATCTACATCCTTCTGGTGGTGTTGCGACCAGAATTGTATACAAATTCTAAATACGTACAATTCTGGTCACCACACTACCAGTTCAACTTGCAAAACGTGCTCCCAAAAAGAAAAATCCATCCCCGACACTCACTTTCTGCTAATTTCCACCTCAAAATTCCTGCTTAAAAATAAACATTGTCAATTCAGTTTTCATTAACACATTCTCAGTCGCAGAGAAAAGTGTTATGACGGTGAACAAAAAAACTGCTTGCTGGTTTTTGTCAGTGTTGCTTAGCTGTTTGGTCATTTTCATATGCTGAAGATTTCAACATCACAGAGCCCATGATCTACTCCTACTTATGTTTATTGCGCACTTAAAATCTGTAAGAATACTTTCCGCTTGATTTATCTTTCCAATTTCAACCCATTCCCCTGAGGGAGCATCTTTATTTGCCTTCGCTGTGTACCAGCTCATTGGCATTTATAATCAATAATGTGAAAGATTTGGAATATTAGCTAAATTTTACAATTAAAGGAATAGTACTTTTTGGATACAAGATACTTCAGAGTAAGTGACCGTTTAATTGTGTTTACCTAACACCATTGTACATGAGTGAGAGATTTACTGAAGCTACATTTATATTGCCTCTGTTGGAACATTGATATCTTAACAGATCTCTACGAGTTGGGATTCATTTACAATGTTCAAATGGCTTATGAAACTGTGATTTATGAATTAATATCGGGCTTTTGTTGATTTAATTGATACACAGTATTTTACAATCATTTGGGGTGACCAACAAACAGCTCAAACAGATTCTCATTAGGATTTCAGGTATATAAGAGCTGGGATTTAAAATGCATGAGAACATTACTGATTCATTAAGGAAGGTAATTCGTTTTACACTTGGAATGTTAGGAAGTACGCTGCAGGAGAAGACAAAGCCAATGTTTTTATCATCAAAGCAAGATGTTCCTTCTGTCATGAAGGTGTGCTTTATGCCAAATAATGATTTTTAACCTATTGGCTTGAAACCTGAATTGGACAAACAAACACTATTAAAAATGGATTGGGCTGCATTGAAGGTATACCCACCAGGCATATTTGGGGAAAGGTGGGGGACACAAAGGAGGGCAGGTGCCCACCATCCCACCCAGTCCAACTCCAAGCTCATCCCCATCACGAGTGCCAAAAATTGGCAGCCCACCAATCAAATTTAAATAATAAAGTGTTAATTTGACTGATTATCAAGCCAACTAACCATTTAAGCAGTCCGATTTTACTGAAAAATTCCTCAAAGGATGGAAACCAAAGGGAACTTCCTGGGGGCGGCATGGTGGCACAATGGCTAGAACTGCTGTCTCACAGCACCAGGGACCCAGGTTCAATTCCAACATCGATTCACTGTCTGCGTGGAGTTTGCATGTTCTCTCCATGTCTGTGTGAGTTTCCTTCCACAATCCAAAGATGTATGGGTTAGGTTGATTGCCCATGCTGAATTGACCCTAGTGTCAGGGGGACTAGCAGGGTAAATGTGTGGTGTTACGGGAATAGGCCCTGGGTAGGATTGTGGTCAGTGCAGTCTTGATGGACAAATGGTCTCCTTCTGCACTGAAGAGATTCTATGATTCTTTGGGGCTGCCCTTTGTGGAAGTGGGGGGGGGGGGGGGGGGTTAGTGTGGAGAGGGGTCGCACCTCCCCCCACATCCCCTTCCCCTCAAATCTCCCTGTTCTTCAACAACACACACACACACACACACTCCAGCTGCCCTCACATATTTGCAGATACAGCAGAGCTGCTGCTTAAACAGCCCCAGCAGAGTTTGGTTAACATGAACAGCTACTCCACTAAAGTGAGGTAGCAGCATCATCTGACCTGATGCTGACATACTGATAATGACATTGTTGCGCAGAGGCTGGAACCTATCCTTTTCCAGCATGGACAATTCCAACAGGAAGACAATGTGCTGATCAATGATGGAATGGTTGGTAGCCTCTGTCTCAACTTCCACACAATCCATGTTCTCTTTCTGCACTCTTGGCAGTTCATGTTGCCTCCTCTCCTACTGAGGTTGCCTCAAGATGGCAGAAGGTAAGATCTGTGCCCCCATAATGGCTACTTTCTGAAGGGTGCAGAAGAGCACCACAACTTGGGAAACTCTATGCTACCTACAACAACAATCAAGGCAGCAGAATCTTTATTTCAGAAGATTGATTGTCTCCTCCACCATATTATTCCTAGTTTTCTGACTTTCACAAAATGTCTGTCTGGCTTGCATGGTAGGATATTCGAAGGGTGCCAACAGCTACATGTCGAGGGGGATAATTCCTGACCCCAGCACCCAACCTCTGGGGATTGAAGTTGGTCAGTAAGGTTGATTATTGTAGAATGAAGGCATCAAGGAAGTTTCTGTGAGGAAAAGCAGATGTTCACGGAGATGAATCTCTTGGAGTTATTGCACTCCAGCTATTGGAGTGGTAGCCCTTGTGGATTATGTACCTTGCATTGTTGCCATGGTGGGGGACACACCGTCAGACCCAAATGCTTGCAGTTGATAATGCCCTCCATGGCTGGAAATCCCACAATCCTGGTGGAGTCTCATGTCCTTTCCTCCTGCTCTTTCCCCCTTAGGAAGAAGTAAATAAGAGTTGCTCACCCTGTCTCTGTTGTCTCCATCCTCCCCCAGATGACTCCACATTGAGGTATTTACAAGTCTCCCACTGGTACTTGAAAAGATCCAGATGTACAGAAAGCAGAGAACGAGTCTGGTTGTCCTCAGCTGATGTGGGACTCCAATTCAGGTTGGAGGAGGTGGCATTGCTCCTTGACCTGCTCCTTGGGAAATCTGAGTCTCCTCAGGCATTGCTCCTCCTTAATACAAATGCATCTCCTGGAAGACCCATGGTGGGTAGAGCCTTTGATGGACTTCCCTCATTCAACTCATTCTTGTTGGAGTTTGCCTGCGCTGCTTCCCCTGTTGCATTTTCAGCTCAAAAGTTACAGATCAAAAGTTACTGGAACAATTCCCCAATTTTGAAGCCAAAGCCCTTCTCTCCTACCTGACTGCAATCACCAACTGCAATAAAGCTCCTCAAACAACACTCTACAAAGCCTCCACTCCGTCCAGGGCCCAAATATTCCAGTGAGAATATTCCAAGCAATGACAACAATGATACATAGATTGTCACTGTGTTTGTAAATCCGCCCAACTCATTGGCTCTGCGCATCTCTTCTGAGATCTCCTGAGCCCTATTCAAGGGCAGCTGACACATGGGGACACCACAATGTAGAAGTTCCCTTCCAAGTCACACACCAACCTGACTTAGAGTCATAGAGGTTTACAACATGGAAATAGGACCTTCAACCCAATGTCCATGCCACCCTTTTTTCAAAAAATGATTAAGCTAGTCCCAATTGCCTGCATTTGGCCCATATCTGTCCATACCCATCTTACCCATATAACTTTTAAAAGACAAAATTGTATCCACCTCTAATACTACCTCTGGCAGCTTGTTCCAGACACTTACCACCCTCTGTGAGAAAAAAATTACTCCCCTGGACTCTCGTTTCTCTCCCCTTTCACCTTAAACCTATGCCCTCTAATCTGAGACTCATCTTCTTTTGGGAAAAGATATTGACTATCTAGCTGATCTATGCCCCTCATTATTTTATAGACCTCCATAAGACCACCCCTGAGCCTCCTCTGCTTCAGAAAGAAAAGTCCCAGTCTATCCAGCCTCTCCTTACAACTCAAACCATCAAGTCACAATAGCATCCCAGTAAATATTTTCTGAAAATTTTGACTTGGCAAATTATTGCCATTCTGTCACTACTGTTGGGATAAAATTCTTGCATTTTCTCCCTCATGGCACTATGGGTGACCTACACTTATGGGACTGTAGCAGTTTAAGAAAGCAGTTCTTAAGGACAGTTATGAGCCAGTGAGGGCGAAAGGACCTGAAATCCTCTTAAACAACTGGGACCAAGTCCCAGATAACTGAGTTGGGTCTTCCAACCAGCTCGCCTCAGCATTAACCAGACCCCATGGCAGCATACGCATTGTTTCCAGGGTCATTGAACCCAGCTCCATCCAACAACTGACCCAACCGACAGCCAGCCCGTCTCATCACCCTGGGAGCAAACATCTTATGATTTGGTTACGTGTATTTTTTAAACGAGGCAGGTCCAACGAATCAGCAAATTTCAATCCACTACAGTAGCCATAGTACAGCCTTAAACTTTATTCAGCCATAGAAATATTGTATACGAGAGCCAGAGCCATAGATCTACAATTATTAAATGTCTTTCTCAGCATAACATGCTCCACGTACAGCAGAACGATACATGCCGAGTGATAGGGTTACAATGGGACAGATGGGAAGTGTGTGATCAGATTAGAAGTTTGATGGTTCCATTAAAAGTACCAATTACAATGTAGATCAATCCATCCTGTCCTACAATGTGAACCTATCTGCAGACAAGCTTTATGAAGCGAGTCATGAATTACACCCTGTACGTTCCTTGCTAAAAGGTAATCTAGATTGTGATTTACTCATTGAATAAAGTGACTATCCCCAACGGTTTCAAACAAAAAGTGACAGGATGAAGAGAATCTCGACTCCAAAGCAGCAATCCATACAGAGCAAATGTCTTTGCAGCTGAAGACGTGTTTTCCTATGCCACGGATGCTGTTGGAAGTTGTAAGAGAATGCAGAGATAATAATACGTGAAGCCCTATGCAAGAAAGAATCAATATACAGAGCTCAACAAACCCAGGGACATTTTTCTTTGAAAATTGACTGTGGAAATAATGCCTTGTGATTAGGACTTTGATGCTGAGTACATGGGATAAACAAAGATGCCGCAATCAGGTAAAACAGTCATAGGTATCAGCAGGAAAGCAATAGCAATTCATCCATGCTAATTGCTAAGTGGATTTTCCCTTCAATCTTTCTCTTTATAAATATAACCTAATTTTGAGCAGTTTTGCGCCATGGACAACTAAGTGTCAGAAAGTGGATTTAAAGTGTCCAGTTCCCTTAGAACACTACTAATAGTCAGAAGAGAGAGCCCAAGGGTGTCTGAGCCCAACTTAGACTGTTGGCTGAACATAACACAGGATCAAAGAGAAATGCAGTGATATAACCACGAGAGCAATTAATTCCTCTCCCAGCTTCCATCATTAATCATGCATATTACTCCAGCATTGGCTCGTGTTGGGTTAGTTTATTTTTACCAGAAGACATTTAAGAATATTAAGAACTCGAAGAGATGACTTCACTCCATTTGGCAGGGCAAAAAATTCAAAAACAGCCCCTGAGATTTTATGGCCTAGTTCGTCCCAAAACTGTAAAAGCCCGCCCGAGGTCAACGGATCTTTCCATTGTTCCCTCCCTTGCCTACTCCAATTTCCGTGGCAGGCGACACAGTTAAATTCCCGCCAGCATGCAGAATTGGTTCGATACCATATCCTTCAATTGAAGTTCTTCCTAAATGCACTCCTTCCTGGGCAGTCCATTTAGAACCACAGAATGATAGGAAGGTTACAGCACAGAAGGAAGACATTCAGCCCATCTTGTTCGTGTCAGCCCAAGGACACCCAGGTGCCCTTTCTAATCCCTCCTTCCTGCATCCAGCTCACAGCCCTGTAGCTTACAGCGTTTAAGGTGCAGATCAAGGTACTTTTTAAAAGAGTTTAGTGTCTCTGCCTCCACCACCAGCAAATTCCCCTCTACACTTACTGCCAGTCATCTTGAATCTATGACCGCTGGTTCTAGAATTCTCTACCAAGGGAAATATTCTCTACTAAGGAAAATATATGAAATCATCCAATCCGTCTATACTTTTTTTAGACTCACTCTTGAAATTCTGGGAAGTTTTTTATCCCATTTCCTGGCTCTGTCTAGAATCCTTATGGTTGGACCCAAAAGACTTTCACATGGAACTCTGTCAAATGCTTCATGGAACTTTCAATGTGAAATGCCACAGAGCCATTATCAGCCCAGTTAAGATACCCTTTTCTTAAAGAAGTCAAAATAACTTTGTGTAGATTGGAATTACCTCTCTCAACCATCTTGTGAGTTGTAGGAAGGTAAAGTGCTTTTATGAAGAGAAATTCTCTGACCTGATCCCAATTTACTTTACTCATGTTAATAAAGTATCAAGAAAAGCACTGAAAAAAAAGTTCCTTAAGAAAAGAGATAATATTGCATCCCTGTGAATTAGGAATTAGATTCCCAAAGCTAATTTAGCTCAGAGCATTATGGTGACTCCATGAATTGACCTGGTTCATAAACAAGGCCACGAGAGGGAATGAAATGGTATCAAATATATTTGTTTCTTTTGCCATGATCCCAGCCAGCTACTACAAGCAGGTAGTGAGCAGAGGATGGGAGATGATTTTTTTTTAAAGTGAAGGATGTGCTATCCCGACACGCACTCCAATATTAAAGGGGATCGAGAAAGAAACATGAAAGGATCTGTAGGAGAAAGAAACAAAAAAAAACTCATTTTAAGAAAGGGAATAATTTCCTCATTGTAAGCTGAAATTAGTACAAGCTACCACACTGCACATTGATTTATTCCAATAGAAAGTGACAGGGTGATAGAATCGCAAGAATAAAAAGAATAAAAGAAATGGGGATGGGGAGGGGGAAGGGGCGGGAATGAAAATGAGGCAATGAGTACATGTTTCTTTCGCGTTATAATGTTGGCCAATGGATTATATTTCAGCAATGCACAAAAAGCATGATCCTTCTGAACTTCTTCTGAGTGAATAGCCTTCGCCCTGATGTACCACTGAGAAATCCAAAAGACTTATTGTTAGAACATGACTGCAGGAGATGGTGTAAAAGGGTGATACTTCTTACAATGTGACCTGAAGCTAAGGAAGTTTTCAGTGTGGTCTTATTCCTAACACGCTGTGTGTGGAACGAATGTTTCTTTTAGAGATTCGATTTTTAATTTTTTTAAAGTTCATTTGTAGGACATGATGTCACTGGTAGGCCAGCATTTATTGCCCATCTCCAGTTGCCCGAGGACAGGTAAGAGTTAACTAGGTTGCTGTGGCTCTGAAGTCACATCGATCAGACCAAGTAAGCATGGCAAATTTCCTTCCCTAAGGAACACTAATGAGCCAGATGGGTTTTCCCCAACAATTGACAATGGTTTCATGGTCAGAGATTCTAAAAGGGCAATTCTCCCATCCTGGCCACACTAACTTTCTAGTGCATCGGGTCGGGGGAGCCACGTGTTGGTCAATTTGCGGGATTCATGCATGCGTTCCCGCCGCGCCACATCTTCCAGTGCCACATATCCGGCACCGTGTGAACTGCACTGGAAACCAGTGGGAACACAGGTTTACACCTGTTTTTAATCTCATTTTAATGCGATTAGCGGGGCCGGGACTGAATTTTCCATGCCCGCTATCATCTCCCAGTCCGTCAGGAGTGTTTCACTCCAGCGGGGTTCGGACTAGCTCCCAACTTTCACGGAACTAGCTGGCATAAAGGAAGGATACCGGGAGTTCTCAAGGGTTTGGACAGTGGTGGTGCCCCCTGGGCATGGACACCCTGGCAGTACCAGCCTGTGCCCTGGCACTGCCCATGCCCAGGGGCACCTTGGCATTTCCCACAGGGCATCAGATAGTGCCATGGAGGCAGGGCCTAGAGGTTGAGGCCTAGCAGCGATTTGTGATGGTGTGGGGTTCTGCTGCCACTCTGCATTGGGATCCTGTTGGGCAGGAGGGAGGCCAGCGATTGAGGTGGCCTGGAGGAGGTAGTCATTCTGGGGTGGGGGGGGGGGGGGGGGGGGGGGGGTAGTCTGCTGCCTCATAGGGGCAGGAGATTGGGACGCTCCAAGATGGGGTGTGGAGGGGTGCATTGGGCTGGCCCGGGAATGCTCTTGGGGGCTGCAATTGGGCTTATGATGTTGTTGGGAGGAGCAGCACTGCAAGTTTCCTGGGCTGGCCAGAAAACTGCACGCCGACAGATAGGAGCCACTGCACATGCACAGAGTTCTGGACCTGTCAGCCTCCAGTGTGACTAGGTCCCACTCCCCCGAGCTTTTAATGATATTCACGATTGTGACCTCTGCATTGCACAGGGTGTGGGACATTCGAGTGCAAAGTTGCACTGAAGGAAATTATGTGATTTGCACCAATTTTCTCACAAAATTTGATACTTTGGAACTTTTTGGGATAATTGCAACCTAAGTTCCAGATATTTTTGCTGAATTCAAATTCCACCATCTGCTGTGGCGGAATTTGAACCCAGGTCCTCAGAAAAACATCAAATGTAAAAAGAAAATTGCAGATTAGCCAGCAGCTTAAAACTAAAATTTAGGGACCATTGTATTTATTGGTATGGTTTTGTCTTACAATATGTTAACATTCTAGTATGGAAGGATTAGTTCTGTATTTGAAAGTGAGGTTGAAGGAGGTGTGGAAGTGAGGGAAACAATGTCAGACCAGAGACTTTAACAAGAATAACTTGAAATTCTTCTTCTTCATTTGTCCTCTGTGTTAAATGTATTGGGGCATTGTGCCCCTTCAAGAAAGCAGGTCAGGTGACCTGGGGGAACAAGAGGGGAAGTCAGTCTTAGACTGACTGTGCACCTATTAAGACATTCAGTAAATTCTTCCTTGTTTGAATTATACTAACCTACCTTGCGGCCTTTTAATAATTATTATTAAGACCCATACGTAAAACTCTGCCCGAAACCAGAGCCTTGACTTGTTGTCTGCTGAGTTTACATCCAGAGACATTTTTCTTGCCAGTTTTTTGTCAGTAATTATTTTCCTTTGCCTTCCACACTCAGGGGCAGGGCAAAGAAAAAAGCCCATGCTGATGACGTTAATCTGAACCATGCACTAGCTATCTAGCCAACTGAGTTAACCTCCCTCATCTCGTCCTCTCCCCCACCTCAACCCTCTCCAAACTAACCCCAACTGGCCAATCTGCATTTACATGGTGCCATTTTTCTGCCCCATCCTTTGTGGGCGTTTAAAATTCTCCCCAGTTTCTACAGGTTTCACTTCCTGTTCACCAACATTCTGTAAGGACTGGAAAAGTAGGTGAACTCACTTTTTTCAGGACAGTAATTCAAAAACATTTACACTCGTCCCTAACAAACCCAGGCGGCGCAGTGACAAAGTGGTCAGCATAGCGTCAGGGACCTAGGTTCGCTTGAGCCACTGTCTGTATGGAGTCTGCACATTCTCCCCATGTCTGCGTGGGTTTCCTCCGGGTGCTCCAGTTTCTTCCCACAGTCCAAAGATGTACAGGTTGTGTTGATTGGCCGTGCAAAATTGCCCCTTAATGTCAGGGGAACCATCAGGGTAAATACTTGGTGCTACGAGGATAGGGGCCGGGTGGGACTGTGGTCAGTGTGGACTCGATGGGCTGAATGGCCCCCTTCTGCAGTGTAGGGATTCTATGATCCTATAAACCAATTTCCTCTCACCAATTTATGAAGACTCGGGAGCATTGGTAACAAATGAGAAGTCTATTACCACCTTATAATTGCATTTTGCTCAGTTGTTTGCTCAAAGCTTTCCATTATTCATAACATCCAACATTAAGTTTAGCCTTTAATACCTTGCTGTATTAACTGACCTGCAGGATGCGAGCATTGCAGGCGCCTGGGAGGAATGTTATTCAGCTTGATTGGAGTCCAACAATCTTCAAGGGTATGAGTGTATAATCAGAGCTTAAAGCAAATGTTCAGGTTTACTTTATAGTTTACTTTGTCAGCATGTCCCATCCTTCACGTGTGGGAACACACAAATTTTAAAAATCTGTTAATGAAGCATTTCACATTCAGATTCTCCCACAGTGCGAAAAACATACTGGTCAGGTGCACTGGCTGTGCCAAATTCTCCCTCGGTGTACCCGAACGGGTCGGGGTGTGGCGACTAGGGGATTTTCACAGTAACTTCATTGCAGTGCTAAGGTAAGTCTATTTGTGACTAACGAATAAACTTTAAACTTGAAAAAAAAAATCAAGAAACTGGCTCGAGTGCAAATAAAGTTTGCTGTGCACTTAAGTATAATACAATGGTTTAAGATCAATTTAAAACACAACATTGTGAAGGAAAAAGTGAACAAGAGTGCAGTTTGTTCTTGCGTCGATCCTGCAATAGCACGAAAATAGCACGTGGGCCTAAAAATTGGTTCTGCACATGGGGTCAAATGGTTTGCAATCTTCCCCCTTCTCCTTTCAGCTACTGCAGACCAGATCAAGTCCAAAAAGGGTGCGATGCAGTTTGGCATGAGATTGGCTCGATCTCAATTTCATTTGTGAGTTCAGCTCAGAATTGTTCCCCCCATCCCTCTCTGGTGAGAGTTCACACAGGTGAGAATTAGTATTGGTCTCTGCTAGCAGTACATTGAGAGGTATGGGATCATTCTCCATTCTGATTTATCAAAGGTTAAGGGGAAAAAGCAGGATTAGGCTATTGAGTTGGATGATCAGTCATGATCCTAATGAATGGCAGAGCAGACTAAAGGCCCAAATGGCCTCCTCTTACTCCAATCTTATATGTTTCTATGATCTCCGCTAGGCACGATGGCCATTCCGGAGGGATTGGAGGACATTGAAGCCCTCAAGTGGTCGGGGGAATACTGGGCAGTGTCCACCTGGGCACCTGGCAGTGCCCACCAGACATCCTGACAGTGCCAACTGGGCACTCCCAGTGTGCCAGGAGCAATGTCAAGTAGATGGGACTTGAGTAAAGTATGGTCCTACTGGGGTGAGCTCTGAGTGGGGACTATGATGGGAGGAGGGCTATGATAAGGGGGCTTGAGGAGGGGGCAATGGCAGGGGGATGTGCAGGAAGGGTCATATAGAGGGTCTGTGTAGGGGTGGATCAAGAAGAGGGGCATGACAGGAGGGCATGTCCGGGGTCACGATGGGGGTGATGTCAGGGTCCATGTGGGGCGACCCAATAGGAGGATCATGATGTCGGCAATCTGTGTCAGGGAGGGAGTGGGGGACCTTGCTGCTGATGATTTGGTGGGGGTGGGGGAGGAGGTTGGTCCCAATGTCAATGGGGAGAGGGTGGGTGTCTCCCAGTGCTCTGGGAGACCAGGTGCCCTTGTAAAACTGTGCTCGAACTCTCTGTAGCTGGGTATACTGGCATGTTCATGCCATATGTCTCCATTCCAGCTCCACACCCCCCCCAGTGCTGGTGCACAACTCCCCACTCTCCAAAAAAGTGAATGTGTGGGACAATTGCAGTCTGGACAGCGCCTGATAGACCTGCACGAACTCTCCGGTATTCCTGCTGTTACATCACTCAGGGCCAAATTCACCGTCCTCACCTGCGGCTGGGATTCTCCAGTCCCACTGCAGTGAATAGATACTTTGTTGAGCATCAAATTCTCCATTCTTGCTGGCAGCAGAAACATGGCTGGAGAATTCTGGCCTTGGATTTTTCTTTGGAAAATATTGCTCATACTTCCACAGCTGTTATTTGAAATGTGAGTTTATTCAGTCTTTGAGGAGATATTTTAGTTCTGTTGCAAGTTTTCTGCCAGTTTAGGCTTCTGCTTCAACCTGAACCCAAATCAGTGTCTTGTAGAATGATCAACATAAATCTTGGGGAAGTTTAATTCATTTCAATACAAGTTAATTCTTCCATATGTGAGCTAGAGCCTGCCCTGGAAACGCTGGAACTTGGAAGGCTTGTTCCAACTTTCTTTCTCCTTTTGCATATCATGATCAGAAGGGTCAATGGAAGATAAATCTGTAGCGTAAGTACACACCAAGTGCTGAAAAATGCAACTAGAATAGATAGGTGCTTTATGGCCAGCACAGACACAATGGGCCAAAGGGCCTCTTTCTGTGCTGTGAAGCATTATGACTTTCATATGTTCGACAGATGAAAGGTATGTAAATTTAATTAAAGATCTTCCTTAGTTTGATATTTGTCCACTTCCCATATCAATTTAAGTAAATATTTATTTACCACAGGGGAATTATTCTACGCTGATGTCTTTAGATACTTAGTTTCACTTGTTGAACAAATTATGAGTCTATTATTTAGAAGAAACTATTTGTAAATGGTTTCTACACACACACACCAGGAATCATCATTAGCCTCAAACTACATGCTGGATATGTAGAATCATAATCAGTGCATCAACTTTGGCCCCAGTTTAGTAAGATTCAACATATTAAGATGAGATAAATAAAATCAGCCCCTTGTTTCTTTATATATAGGAAAGTTCAAATGTGGGTTAATTGTAGAAAAGCTAATAGAATGTTGTCATCTATTGTGAAGAGAATTGATTAATAGAGTAGGGAGACTATGCTTCATTTCTAAAAAGATATTGGTATCAGTATTGTGTACAGTACTGGTCTCCTTATCGAAGGAGAGATGTAAATACAATAGTTCAGAGAAGGTTTACTCAACTAATACCAGGAATGGTTGCGTTGTCTTATGAGGAAATGTTGGAGAGGTTAGGTTTATATCCATTACAGTTTAGAAAAGTAAGCAGTGATTTTTAAATCCTTTCAGACCCTGAAGGGTATTGATAGGCTTAAAGTTTATGTATTAGTGCCACAAGTAGGCTTACATTAAGAGTGCAATGAAGTTACTGTGAAAATCCCCTAGTCACCACACTCCAGTGCCTGTTCGTTTACACTGAGGGAGAATTTAGCATGGCCGATGCACCGAACCAGCACATCTTTCGGACATGGATATGATGTGGATATTTCCTCTTGTCAGACAATCTAGAATGATGGTTGAGAGTCTCTGGAACTCTCTTCTTTAAAAGGCAGTGGGATCAGTGTCTTGGAATATTTTAAGGAAGAATGAGATAGATTCTTGGTGAACAAGGGGGTGAAAGGTTGTCAGGGAGGCAGGAATGTAGGGTTGAGGTTACAATTAGATTAATCATGATCTTATTGAATGGCAGAGCAGGGGCTGATTGACATTCACCTGCTCCTAATTCATATAGAACATAGAACATAGAAAAACTACAGCACAAACAGGCCCTTTGGCCCACAAGTTGCACTGATGATATCCATACCTACTAGGCTTACCTATAACCCTCAATTTTAAGAGTTCCATGTACTCATCCAGAAGTCTCTTTGAAGACCCTATCGAATTTGCCTCCACCATCACTGACGTCAGCCGATTCCACTCACCCACCACCCTCTGAGTGAAAAACTTACCCCTGATATCTCCTCTGTACCTACTCCCCAGCACCTTAAACCTGTGTCCTCTCGTAGCAACCATTCCAGCCCTTGGAAAAAGCCTCTGAGAATCCACCCGATCTATACCTCTCAACATCTTATACACTTCTATCAGGTCACCTCTCATCCTTTGTTTCTCTAAGGAGAAAAGACCGAGCTCCTTCAACCTATCCTGATAAGGCATGCCACCCAATCCAGGCAACATCCTTGTAAATCTCCTCTACACCCTTCCAATAGCTTCCACATCCTTCCTGTAATGAGGTGACCAGAACTGAGCACAGTATTCCAAGAGAGGTCTGACTAGGGTATTATGAAGCAGCAACATTATCTCCCGACTCCTAATCTCAGTCCCTTGATTGATGAAAGCCAGTACACCATACGCCTTCTTAACCACATCCTCTACCTGCAAGGCAGATTTAAGAGTCCTTTGGACCCAGACTTCAAGGTCCTTCTGATCCTCTACACCGCTGAGAGTCTTACCCTTGATATTATACTCCTTCAGCCTGTTTGACCTGCCAAAATGGACCACTACACATTTATCCGGATTGAAGTCCATCTGCCACTTCTCCACCCAGCCTTGCATCCTACCTATGTCATGCTGCAACCTCTGACACCCCTCCAAACTATCTACAACACCACCAACCTTTGTGTTTGTATGTATTCTGACTAACTTCCATTTCTCTGTTCTAAGAGATTTGGGGGGAATTTTACTTCCACCCTCCACAGGAATTGGAGTGGGTGAGGGATGCACCCTGGAAATGTCCGTTGACCTCGGGCGGGATTTTCTGATTTTGGGGTGGGCGAGGTCGGAAAATCCCACCATTGTGTGGGAATCTGAGCTTCAGAGGCATAGGGAAAAAAAAGTCATAATTTCTTTATTGCTGATGGAGTTCAGCCAGTTACCTCGCTGACAAGTTTACTGCAAAGGAATATCTAGATATGCTTCAAACTGCCACAAAGAATTATGGGCGAGAACTCTCTGACCTCATTGAAAACTGGGATTCTCCGGTGCCACTGCGGTGAATGGAGATTTGACTAAGCGCCAAATTCTCTGTTCTTTCTGGCAGGGGTAATGGAGTGTCCAACATTGGAGAATTCCGGCCATGAATATTAACATTTTCTCTTTGTCTGTTTTAACTTTGTTTTGGATCCATGTGTTTATCTTTGTTGAGAGATCTCTAATGATATTATAAAGGCTAATGGCATAGTTAATTCATTGTGCTGGAACTGTGTAACAGCGTTTCCACATAACCACATATCAGCATGTTGGCACAATGGTTAGAGGTACTGCCTCAGAGCACCAGGGATCCAGGTTCAATTCCAGCCTTGGGTCACTGTCCGTGTAGAGTTTGTACATTCTCCCCATGTGTGCGTGGGTTTCTCCGGATGCTGTGGTTTCCTCCCAGACTCTGAAGATACGCACATTAGGTTGATTGGCTGTGTTAAATTGTCCTTAGGGTCGGGGGATTAGCAAGGTAAATATGTGGGGATGGAGCCTGGGTGGGATTGTTGTTGGTACAGGTTCAATGAGCTAAATGGCCTCCTTCTGCACTGTAAGGAATATATAATCAGCAGCGATCCCAGCCTTGGGTCTGTGCTTTTTGGTTAATGGATCAAAATAACTGAAGTTTCAATGATATTCGCTGTTCTTTTTTTTAAACCAGGATAATATTGTTATAACATGGGCAGAGTTCTGCTGTTAGCAGACTCCATTTTTCTAAGGCTAACAAGTTCAGATTTTTATAACACTGTTCTTTTTTCCACACTGATGTTTGAAGTAATAGCCCATTCACAGTGGAAATTACTTCGCTGATGGGCCTTGATACAATAACTGGGAGCAGAGCTTTATTCTCATCAGCGGCTTGCAATGTGTTGAAGGGTTTTTTTTTTGCAAGGTTTCCAACTAATTTTGTGGAGTGAATTGGTGCTTTTCTAAAGTTGTCGACAGAGAGAAAGGAAAACGACGAGGAATGTAAACCTTATTACACCCATTTCACACTGCAACGCTCACCAACATGGCTTTCTTCAAATCCTGCTTATTACACTGGGAGTTAGTGCCAGAAAACTACCCCCAGCACACACACACACACACACACACACACACACACACACACTCACACACACAGCCTCTCCCCCCACCAACATCCTCCCCCCTATTTTGCGTCCGAATTATACAAAATTCATTCAAATTTCTAACTCACATACAAACTTAAATGAACTGAGGCAGTTACCAACAATTACGTTCAAATTCTGAGACTTCACTCTGGATCAGAAGTATTGCTAGGTGCAAATAAAAATGGTGATCAAACGCTTAATTCTCTCAATGTAGGACACACAGATCAAAAAAGAATCATAGAATCCTTACAGTGCAGAAGGAGGCCATTCTGCCCATCAAGGCTGCATTGACAACAATCCCACCCAGGCCCTATCCCGGTAACACCAGGTATTTACCCTTTTCATCCCCCTGACCTAAGGGTCAGTTTACCATGGCAAATCAACCTACCTCACACATCTCTGGAGAGTGGGAGAAAACCGGAGCACCCGGAGGAAACCCACACAGACACAGGGAGAACGTGCAAACTCCACACAGTCACCTGAGGTCGGAATCGAAGCTAAGTCCCTGGCGCTGTGAGGCAGCAGTGCAAACCACTGTGCCACCATGCCACAAACCTTGACACTGACTTCTACTCTGACTGTATGATTGAACTTAGCCTTGTCAGACCCAAAGCTCAAGCTTCCCCTTCAACGCATGGGAAATGTTATGGGTAATTATTAATGTTTGTTGCTAGGGATTGCTGTACAAATCTATTTTAGGATATAACAAATTGCTATTGAAAGATGGAGGAAATAATGAAGTTGTGAAAACACACCAATATCTTAGTTGTTGGCTAACCTTAGAACTTTGCATTTCCAAATGATAGACACCAGGATTCAGCTTATGCACTTTGCCTGTGACCCAAGGGATTGTACCACACATAAAACAAGTATTTATCAGCTGCTAACTGAAATTGCACTGGGATTTCCTCCGGGGTATATGATGAGAACATTCTCAGTGATCAAGATATATGAATCCTGACAACAATGATCACCAGAAGAATGGATGATTATCAAATATTTTGTAGGCTTTTCGAGTAGCTTCATTCATTTGGAAAATGTCACTTTCGTATACATCAGACTTCCTCATGGGAGTACTTTTTAAGCTTATCAGGCCTGTTGACAGTTTGCACGGAACCAAATTTCACTGCAACTGAAATAATTTGCTTCAACTGCAGAGATCCTTTTGTTTGTTACTCATGGTTTCCACAGCAACCATCAGAAGGATCACTAAAATGGAAAAGGTAACCTTTGCCAACATTGCCTCCCTTGGCTGGTATGATCAGAGAGCGTGTTCCACCAGCAGGAAGGTCATAATGATGACGAAGGCCATGAAATGTTCAATGACCTCAATGACTTCCCACCAGAAACCGCACCTCCACGTTTGCAGCGAGCAGTAACATACCTCATTTCGGCAGGCACTGAGCTGCTCAGTGTTTCTTGAGCACCAGGGAGACTGTGCCGATCAGACCACTAGTGGGAACATTTTTGAGATTTGAATGCCTGAGGAACTGTAGAAGGTTCTCTAGAGATGATGGTCTATTGACTTTATCGCTAGACTATTAATCCAGAAATCAGATAATGTTCTGAGGGACGCAGGTTTGAATCCCACCCCAGCAGATAATGGAACTTAAATTCAATAAAAAATATCTGGAACTAAGAAGCTACTGATGACTATGAAATCATTGCCGATTATCGGGAAAAAAAACCTGATTCACTAATGTCCTTTAGGGAAGTAAATCTGCTGTCCTTACTTGGTCTGGCCTACAGTCCAAAGATGTGCGGGTTAGGTTGATTGGCCATGCTAAAATGACCATAGTGTCAGGAGGATTAGCTAGGATAAATATGTGGGGTTAAGGGAATTTAGCCTGAATAGGATTGTGGTCAGTGTAGACTCAGTGGGCTGAATGGCCTCTTTATTACAGAATGAATTCTGTAGTTCCATACATGTGACTCCATTGAATCATAGAATCAGAGGACCCTACAGTGCAGAAAGAGGCCCTGCAGCTCATCGAGTCTGCACCGAACACAATCCCACCCAAGCCCTGTCCCCATATCCCTACATATTATACCCACTAATCCCTCTAACCTACACATCCCTAAACACTAAGGGGCAATTCCTTAGCGTGGCCAATCAACCTAACCCGCACATCTTTGGACTGTGGGAGGAAACTGGAGTACCCGGAGGAAATCCACGCAGACACAAGGAGAATGTGCAAACTCCACACAGACAGTGACCTGAGCCGGGAATCGAACCAAGGACCCTGGAGCTGTGAAGCAGCAGTGCTAACCACTGTGCTACCATGCCACAGTAATGTGGTTGACTTTGAACAAGGGCCACTAGGGATGGGCAATAAATGTTGGCCAGCCAGCATGTCCCACAACTGAATATATTAAAAAAATCATGGCAATGACAGGTTTTGCATGTGACAATATTCAGGAAAGTATGTCAATGTTTCCTCTTTAGCCATAGCTGCCAAGACACTGAATCTTTTTGCAGATCTTGGACAATCATGAGAATAATACCATCAAAGCAACTGTAGCAATCGTTCAGCATAGTGCCCGCATTGGCATGGGGACAGTAACATTTAGATCCAGCTGAAAAACTGCCCACAACAATGCACTGTGGGGTGGCATAAAGGACAAATCATAGGAAACTTAGGAAATACTAGATAAGAAAATATGAAGTGCCATCTTGTTAATGTTTAACTCACTTAACTGAGTGGAAAACATGCAAACTTATGAATCTGGTGCAGGTGTTTGAATCGGGGAGCAGCCTTCTTCTTGAGGTTGCTTGTCTTTTGCTTGTGGCTTCCTGGTATTCTGTGTGATCCCGTGAGCTCAAGTGAACCAGAGAGAGTGAGATTTGTGTATTGGACTGGCACTTAAGTATGGTGTCTGGACCTTCAAACCCACCAGCTGATGGCAGGCAGATGAATCAGCTCCCAATCTGCCAGTTGGGCGTGAGTTCCCATCACTTGGGCCAGCAGGAAGGGTGCCACCGGAACCAACCGCCATAGCACTTAGATTCAAAAGTGGAAAATTCCTCTCAAACTGTGGAACAAGAGTGAAGCTTGTGATGTTACTATATTTAAAATGACAATCTCCTCCTTAAAGCAAGTTGGTCACCCAAACAGCTGAGTTAATGCTTGAAATGTACAAGTCAGATATGCCTTTCAATTGTTTAGATTTTAAATCCTCAACCTGCCCAAACCCCCTTGTTTATTTGGTTAATATTTGCAGAGCTGTGATGAATTTAGTCCTGTCTGAGCACGGGCTATGCCAATTGCTATCATCTTGTATAGTGTTTTCAACTGCATCAGTCAAAGAGGAGAACAAGCCCTGAGATGCCCAATCATTTATCCACACATAGACCTGCACTGAGTGACCCTTCCCCTGACAACATCTATCCTTCCGCATTGTAAAAGGCTGCAATCAGATTAAAATGCTTCTTCACACTCTGCAAATTTTTTGAATGTTTATCGCCTCTGTTACTTATTCCTATTCTTTCCATTGACTTGCAGACATTTATCCCGTTCTATGAGTCCCGTGGCCATTGAGAGTGCACCAAGAATTATAAACATTTGTGCAAATGGCCATTTAGCAGAAGCTGCAGTGCTATTTGCAACTTAGATTCAGATGGATTGCAGCAAAACAAAACAAAATAGAAACGAGGAACATCTGACCACAGAACTAATCTCACTCTAAATAAGAAAATTGGCAAGTCACATCGAGTTAAAGAAAACAAAATCCTGGCAGAGAATCGTGTTCAAATCATTGGACAGCAAGACAATCTGAAAAAAATAATGTCCACACACGTGTTGCCATGCTTCCCAGTTTGTGTGGAGTTCAGGTGAATGAATGCTTCATTTCAGGGGAATAAATAAAAATGGATTAAACATTTCCTCTCTCAAAAAAAAGAAGAGGTCACTTCAGTCAACAAGAAGAAGTTCGGCCTGAGGCATTGATAGGTCGACCATCCTGGAACTACCACCTTGAACATTGAAGAGGTCTCTTAATCACATGGGCTACACTGGCGGGATTTTCCGGTCGCACTCGCCCTGAACCCAAAAAATCCCACCCGAGGTCAATGGACCTTTCCACGGTCCACCCCTCAGCCACTCTGATTCCCGTGGTGGGAAAGTTCTCCCCAAGAAGGCAGTTGTCCATCGCCTTTCTCTAGGGGAACTGGGGATGGGCTTTAAATGTTGGCCTTACTACCAACACCTACATCTCATGAATCAGTAAGAAAAGGAAACTTTAGCAGATGTACTCGCAATTCAATTATCTTACTTGTGCCTATTATAAGAACGTTCCTGATAGTGGGGGTTGAGAACTAGGGGTAATAGTTTGAGGCCGAGGAGTAAGCCTTTTGGGACTGGGAAGAGGAGAAATTTCTTCACCCAGAGAGTACTGAATGTGTGGAATTCACTACCACAGAATGTACTAGAGGCCAAAACATTGTGTGATTTCAAGAAGAAATTAGATATAGCTCTTGAGTCTAAAGGGATCAAGGGATATTGGGGGGTGGGGATGGATGGTTGGATAAGGATATTGAATTTGATAATTAGCCATGATCAAAATGAAGGGCAGAGCAGGCTCAAAGGGCCAAATAGCCTACTCCTGCTTCTATTTTCTACATTTTGATGTCAGTTTACAGGATATTATAATTAAATTTGGGTATAGATTGTAAATTTACGTGCAGACAAGCAATACAGATTACCATCTTTACATTATTATTTACTTAACCCATGTCAGAGAACAATGAGATAAATCGGAGACTGTGACGTAACATTACAGTTAAATCTATTCTCTATATTCCCTCTTTTTTGAGCTTGATAGATTGAAGACAGCTTGACAAATAATTTGGATTCACCCTTTGCTGATCTTGAGTTAACCGATGGGCTGATTCTTTATCCCATTGTTCAGTACCTTATCTTTGACAGCAACTCAGTGGCTAATAGATGAAGATTGAACAGATGTGAACAAGTCTGCCCTCTTTGTCCTTTATTTGCCTTGCTAGACACTTCTACAAAGTGTTAATTTATTTCATTTTGATTCTCGTCTCTCTTACTTTCAGCCAATGCACCACCTGCAGATTGCTTTTTGATCAGTCAGGATTGCTAAAATAATCCAGGATCGATCGAGACATCTCCCAACATCTGTCAATACATTAGACTAGACTTCTTGTAGTGACCTAAAGGAAGCACGCTTTTGTATGAGAATTTTCCATCCTTTTTTTGTTTATTTCCCTTTGATGAATCATTGATGCACTAGATTTGACAGATGGGGTACTAATCTCTGTCCTGGATGATGTTAGGTCTCTTGAGTGGTGTTCATTCAGGCAAGTGGAGAGTTTTCCTCCTCCCCCCTTGACTTGTGTTTTCTAGTGGCTTTGGAGAGACAGGTTGTGTCACATGCTGAAAATTACCCAGCCTGACTTGTTCTTGTCGCTACAGTATATGTGTCAATGCTTACCTCCAGGATGGTAATGCTGGACAATGTAACAGCTAGGGATCATGAAGAGCTAGTAATAGTCGAATGTTGGAGCTGGTCATTGTGTTGCACTGTGTAGCAGGGCAGAATTCAATATTGGGACAAATCCAGGATGTGCATGTAATAGCAGAAGAAGGAATGTTGAAGAAAGGGTTAAAACACACGGTCCACCATAACTATGTGCAGACATACCCAATTAAGATCTCAGATTGCCAGCATAGTTACTTCACAGGTGAGATAGGCGCCGAAGATCAGATATAGGCGCCAAAGAGCAGAATGTGGAATCGTTGTGGGTGGAGATTAGGAACAGCAAGGGGAGGAAGACGCTGGTGGGTGTCGTCTACAGGCCCCCAAATAATGATCTGGAGGTGGGGCGGGCTACAAACGCGCAAATAAATGCGATGTGCAGGAATGAAACGGCGATAATTATGGGGGATGTCAATCTACATATTGATTGGTCGACCCATGTTGGACGCGGTGGGCTTGAGGAAGAGTTCTTGGAATGCTGCTGTGATAGTTTCCTTGAACAGTGTGTGTTGGAGCCGACGAGGGAGCGAGCTATCTTAGACCTGGTGTTATGTAATGAGGCAGGTAGAATTAGGGACCTTGTGGTAAAGGATCCTCTTGGGAAGAGTGATCATTGTGTGGTGGAGTTTCTGATGCAGATGGAGGAGGAGAAAGTGGGATCCCGGACCTGTGTCCTTTGTTTGAACAGAGGGGAGTACGGTAGGATGAGAGAGGAATTGGTGAATGTTGATTGGGGGCGCAGATTGGAAGGTAGGTCTGCTGAGGAACAGTGGAGGATCTTTAAGGAGATCTTTCTTGGTGCTCAGCAGAAATTTATTCCGATGGTTAAAAAGGATCGTAGGAGGAGAGATAATCAGCCGTGGATAACAAAGGAGGTAAAGGAGAGTATTAAATTAAAAGCTGATGTGTTTAGAGTAGCTAAGAGTAGTGGGCGAGAAGAGGATTGGGAGAAGTTTAAATGTCAACAAAGAATGACAAAGAAATTGATAAAGAAAGGAAGGATAAACTATGAAGCTGGGCTAGCGCTAAATATAAAAAAGGATAGTAAGAGTTTTTATAACTATATAAAAAGGAGAAGGCTGGCTTGGGTGAATGTTGGACCCTTAGAGGATGGGAGGGGGGATTTAGTGGTGGGGGATGAGGAAATGGCTGAGGCCTTGAATAACTTTTTTGCTTTGGTCTTCACGGAGGAGGACGTGAATAATTTGCCAAGTATTAACGATGGAAAGATGATAGGAGCAGAGGGCCTGAATGAGATCATTGTTACTAGAGAGGCAGTGCTCGACAGACTAGAGGGACTGATGGTGGACAAGTCCCCAGGACCAGATGGAATGCATCCAAGGGTTCTGACAGAAATGGCGGAGGTGATAGTGGATGCCTTGTGATTATTTTCCAAACCTCGCTGGATTCCGGGGAAGTGCCGGAAGATTGGAAAACGGCTAACGTTACGCCGCTGTTTAAAAAGGGTAGCAGGCAAAAGGCAGGGAATTATAGGCCGGTTAGTTTAACGTCTGTTGTAGGAAAAATGCTTGAATCCGTAATTAAGGAGAGAATAGCGAGGCATCTTGAGAAGAATTGTTTGATAGAGCAGACGCAGCACAGTTTCATTAAGGGGAAGTCGTGTCTGACGAATTTATTGGAATTCTATGAGGATGTGTCTAGTGCGGTGGATAGAGGGAAACCAGTGGACGTGATGTTTCTTGATTTTCAGAAGGCGTTTGATAAGGTGCCGCACAAGAGGTTGTTACAGAAGGTTAGGGGGCATGGAGTTGGGGGTAGGGTGTTAGAGTGGATAGGGGATTGGCTGTCAAATAGGAGGCAGAGAGTGGGTGTCAATGGGTCCTATTCGGATTGACGGTCGGTGACTAGTGGAGTGCCCCAGGGATCGGTGCTGGGGCCTCAGCTATTTACCATTTATATAGATGATCTGGAGGAGGGAACCGAGTGTAAGGTGTTGAAATTTGCTGATGACACAAAGATTGGTGGAATGGCAAATTGTGCGGAGGGTGTGGAAAGTCTGCAGAGGGATCCAGATAGGCTGAGCGAGTGGGCGAGGACCTGGCAGATGGAATACAATGTTGGCAAGTGTGAGGTTATCCACTTTGGTAGGAACAATGGTAGGAAGGACTACTACTTACATGGCGAAAAGCTGCAACATGCTACAGTGCAGAGGGACCTGGGGGTCCTTGTGCATGAGTCGCAAAAACCCAGCCTGCAGGTGCAGCAGGTGGCCAGGAAGGCAAATGGGATGCTGGCCTTCATAGCGAGGGGGATTGAATATAAAAGTAGGGAGGTCTTGCTGCGGCTGTATAGGGCATTGGTGAGGCCGCAGCTGTAGTACTGTGTGCAGTTTTGGTCGCTGCACTTGCGCAAGGATATTTTGGCTTTGGAGAGAGTGCAGAGGAGGTTCACTAGGCTGATAACGGAATTGAGGGGGTTGAGCTATGAGGAGAGGCTGAATAAACTGGGCTTGTACTCGTTGGAGTCTAGAAGGATGAGGGGAGATCTCATTGAGACGTATAAGATGATGAAAGGGATGGATAGGGTAGAGGTGGAGAGGTTCTTCCCGCTCAGAAAGGACAGCAGGACTAGAGGGCACAGCTTCAAGATAAGAGGGGGGGGGGGGAGCAGTTTAGCACGGAGTTGAGGAGGAACTTCTTCACTCAAAGGGTGGTGAATCTCAGGAATCATCTGCCCGTTGAAGTGGCTGAGGCTTCCTTGCTAAATATATTTAAGACGCAGGTAGATAGGTTTTTGGTAGGCAAGGGGATTAAGGGTTATGGGGAGAAGGCGGGAAAGTGGAACTGAGCCACTTCAGATCAGTCATGATCTTACTGAATGGTGGGGCAGGCTCGAAGGGCTAGATGGCCTACTCCTGCTCCTATTTCCTACGTTCTTATGTTCTTAGATCATTTCAAGGCCGTGATGAACAATGCAGGGTCGATACTGATTAGTAAAGCTTCACTGAATGTAGAGAAGCCATTGTTCTGAGAAACTGGGGAGATTGGACAGTTATCATACATAGAATCATAGAACCCTACAGAGCAGAAACAGGCCCTTCGGCCCATCGAGTCTGCACCAACCACAATCCCACCCAGGCCCTGTCCCCATATCCCTACACATTTTACCTGCTGATCCCTCGAACCTACACATCCCATTACACTAAGGGGCAATTTCTTAGCACGGCCAATCAACCTAACCCGCACATCTTTGGACTGTGGGAGGAAACCGGAGTACCTGGAGGAAATCCACGCAGACACGAGGAGAACGTGCAAACGCCACACAGACAGTGACCCGAGCCGGGATTCGAACCCAGGTCCCTGGAGCTGTGAAGCAGCAGTGCTAACCACTTTACTACCGTGCCGCCATCGAAACGTATTTATCACACACATCGCTTTTGTCTCACAAAACAGATAGACAAGGATAGCCGGACACAACCAATCAATGTGAAACACCCAGAACAACAGACCCACCTAATGTGATCAACTATAATCAATTCAAGCTATTTGTACCAATGATATTCTGGTATTACAATACTCTGGACCCCAAAGAACAGTATAAGTGATGTGGTAAAAAGTCTGACAACACCAGGTTTCAGTCCAACCGATTTATTTGATAGTAAGTTCACTAGCTTTCGGGTTAGCCCCTTCGTGAGGTAAATGGAGAGTTCTGAAACCTGGTGTTGTCGGACTTTTTACTGTGTTTACCCCAGTCCAACGCCAGCATATCCACATCATAAGTGATGTGCACAGCCTTTGTATCTTCTGAATCATCCTAGATACAGGCTGGACTTCAGCTGGTAATGACCACTGCAATCACAAGTGAATACCCCCACTTCACATCTTATTGATATGAGAAGAAGATAATCGAAGAAGCAGTTGACGATGGTTGGACGTCAGACACTGAAATATGTCCTGAAACTCTAAATTTACGATTTTACTGTTGTTTAATTGGTAGTACATCTGCTAGAGTTTTGTTATTGATTTAGGTGATGTGGGTGTCGATAGTTAGGGCATTTAATGTCCATCCCCAGAAATGCCTTCTTAAATCACTGTAGTCCATATGATGAAGATACCGCTTCAATGTTGAGGTTGGTGGTTCCAGGATGTCCGATCCATCAATGCCTCAAGTATCTTCAACAATCTTCCTTTGTACTAGGAATGACTGCAGCCAATGGAATGTTTCCTTGAATCCCACTGTTACTAAGGCTCCTTGACGCCACACTCAGTCAAATGCTGCCTTGGTCTCCAAGACAGTCACTCCCACCACACCTGTGGAATTAAGCTTTTCTATTCATATTTGGACCAGGACTAGAATAAGGTTGTGAGCAGAGTTGTTCTGGCAGAATCCAAACCTAACAGTGAGTAGGAATGGGGTGAATAAGTGTTACTTGATTGCAGTGTTGACAACATCTTTATTCGCTTTGATGATGATGGAGAGTAGGCTGATAGGACAGCAATTGTCAGTTTTGGATTTGTGCTGCTTTTTATGGACAGCACATATTATTATGAATTAGAGGGAACTGTCGTTGTGTTAGAACAACTTGGCCAGTGGAATTCTGGAGAATTAGAGCTGGGATGTCGCTGTGTCTTAGATCCTTGGCTCCATCCGATGTTCTCAACCATTTCTGGAGGTGGACGACTGCCTTCTTAGGGAGAATTTTCCCACCACAGGAATCATAGCGGATGAGGGGCGGACTATGGAAAAGTCAGTTGAACTCGGGTGGGATTTTCTAGTTTTGGTGGAGGGGGGGGAAAACGCGACAAGAAAATCTCGCCCCTTGAACCAGATATCACTTGGGATGAATCAAATTGGATGAAGGCTGCCATGTATGATGGTAGAGTTCTCAGGAAGAGGTCGACTTGAATTATCTGCACCCTACTGTTGACTGAAGATGATTGAGAGTGTTTTGATTTTGCACACTTACTGATCGTAACTATCATTGAGGGTAAGGTTCCTCATGGGGCCTCTTTCTCCAGTTAGTTGTTTAAATAGCCATTTCTATTCATAACTGGAGTTTGCAGGAACGTTGGCTATGAGAATATTTTCTTCCTGCACTGCACTGAAACGGCTGTAGTTTTGGGACCAGCATCTGGTCAAGAGCACATAGATAATGCTGATAGTATAGTGCAGAGCCGAGCAGTGAGATATTAAGTTGTTATATCTTATAAGATCCCTTGGCACAATTTAAAGAACAGCAAGTATTTTCTCAGGTACTAACTAATACCATCAAGGGACAGTTTAAATTATAATTTATTTTACTGATCATTTGTGGGACCCTGCTTCCACAATAGTTTGCATAACAGTGGCTGCACAAAGTAAATTGTGTCCTTGAGAGTCTCAATCATAAAGGTCATGTATAAATGCTTCTTATGTAATGTAGACTATTTCCATCTCATTTCTTATTCAAAGCATTGACTCAGAGCTTCATGTTATAAAATATATCAAAAGCTCTATTTACACTAAAATGGAGTAAGTAGGTTGTTAAGTTGATGTACATATATTAATAAAACTGGTGTAAACAACATCATTAAAAAATGCTAAAGGATAGATTTTAAACATTCAATAAAGATGAGTGAAAATCACATCCCAAGATTGATAATAAGAATAACTGAGTTTTGAGAGAGAGGGGATTTTAGAATATAAATCATGATCTTTAAAAGGAAATGTATTTTATCACCAACTGTGCAGAGAAAAAATTAACTGCAGTAAGTTTTATAATATACAGACACAACCACAGCCTTTTTGTCTTCCATTCCTCAAGAATGCAGTTAACTGATGATCATTGTTCTATTTTCAATAATGTACTGAAGGCCCACATTATGGAGACTGCAATCCCAGAACAGTCTTAACGCATTGCACAAAAAAATACTTAATTTGCCATATTCTACTTTCACCCGAATTGCAACTCAGTGACATGGTTAATAACATAGAATCATAATAAAAATGGTTTTCTGGGGATTTGAAGTGGATAAAAGGTTTCCAATAATTTTTTTTTGTACAGAAATCTAGGACGTAGGAGAATACAAATTTCTGTTTTTGCACTCAGAGGTACGATAGGTTCTGAACAAGAGCATTTCAGCTGTTGTGTACTTTTAGCAGAGAATCTATTCCAGTAACCAACTTTTCCACAAATTTCCATACGAGGAAATTTAAGACTGAGTCATCCTCAGGAAAATTATTACAAAAAAGGTAATTATGCTATTAATATTTCACGCGTTTAAACAACTATACAAGAAAAAAACAATACAGTGGAATGACACTTCTTAGCTACCAGATACATTCAGTTACAATAGACTTGGGACACACCAAGAACATAGATTTTACATTATTCTAATACAGAACAAAGACAACACAACTAATGAAAACAGAGTTGGTTTAAATTGTTTGTTCCACACATAGTACCCCCAACCTTCAGCCTTAAGAATGTTCATTTCAGCACCTAAGGCACTGTCCTGTCAGAACATGTGTATAGTTGCCATTTTTGGTATAACATGGAGTGAAAAGTGTTGTTAGGCCTGTATTTTGTAACCTTTTATCGCAACGGAGGTTGGGGGTGATAAAAGGAGGAAGTGACTGTGGTATAAATAAGGGAATGTATTATTTTTACTGTTGTTATCGAGAAAGGTAGGACAAAAAGCTTGTACGACACATTTATAAATCAGGAACAGCAAATATAACAGGTCCACCTGATCAAAAGACAAATATTTCTTTAAATAAAGCAATTTTCAGTGCTTTGGGGTTAGAAGATGACTTTTTTTTGCATAACATTGTGATTAAAATGAGTTGAACAAAGGAATGTAAAAAGGAGCAAGAGTGGACTCTACCATCCAAAGGCTGCTCTGGTATTCAGTGAGATCATAGCTGGATTTCTGCATCATTTAGATTTGGATTGTTTTCTTTACAGCAGAGAAGTATGACTGAGGTTTATAAGATTAAGTAAGAGAGATATCGACAGGGTGAGCAGGGAACAGCTGTTGCCTTGGTTGAGGGGTCAATCACAACGAGGCATAGCTTCAGGGTAGGGAGCAGGAGATTCAGAGGGGATTTGAGAAAAACACTTTTTCGCCTCAGAGGGTTGTTGGTTTGCACTGCCTGGGAAGGTAGTACAGGCAGGAAACTTTATAACCTTAGAAACATATTTGGATGAACACTTGAAATCTCATAACATTCAGGGATATGGGACATGTGCAGGAAAGTAGGATGAGCACGCTTTTAGTGGTAATTACTATTGGTGCAGACTCATTGGACCATAGGGCCTTTTCTGCAATGTATGATTGAATGATTCTATGATTCCTGTCTTATCCCCTTATCCCTCGAGTGCCGAAGACTTCATCAGTCTTGGCCTTGGATACGTACACATATATTCCCCGCCCCCATTGGTCAGAGAATTACAAAAACTCACAAGTTACTGAGTGAAGAAATTTACTGCCTTAGCTCTATGTAGTCCCAACCCTCAGCCAGAGAGTGAGTTCTAGCTCTAGATGTTCCAGCCAGAGTAAATAGCCTTTCGGCTCCTAGGATAAAAGCAAAATACTGCAGATTCTGGAATCTGAAACAGAAATAGAAAATGCTGGAAAATCTCAGCTGGTCTGACAGCATCAGTGGGGAGAGAATAGAGCCATTGTTTCAAGTCTAGATGACCCTTTGTCAGAGCTAAGAACAAGGACAATCAGCAGAGATTTACACGATTGGGGTGGGGCGTGGGGGAGGTTGGGTGTGGAATGGGGCAAAGGGAATGTAAGTGAGGATACAGAAGGCTGAGAAGGTGCTAAGAGTGAGCATTAAGTGATCAGAATGCGTGAATAGCAGAACAGAGATACAGATGTGCGAGTTAGATTGATTAGCCATGCTAAATTGCTCTAATATCAGGAGTTTAGTAGGCTAAATATGTGGAGTTATGGCAATAGGGTCTGCATGGGACTGTGGTCAGTGCAGACTCGATGGGCTGAATGGCCTTCTGTACTGTTAAGTTTCTAAGATTCTATGATTCAAGATGTACAAAGGACTGACTGAGGAATATGACAGTTGCACTGAAGGGGTAGTGGGGGTGGAGGGGGGGAGAGCAGGTGGAAAGAAGTGCTGGAATGGAGAAGCAGAAAAATGGAAGTGAAAAAGAAGGATGATAAAATGGGTGAATAAGATGAAATGAAATGGAAGAAAATAAATGGAAATAGGGTGAAGTGGAGGGGAGAGTTCATGCTCTCAATTTGTTGAATTCAATGTTCAGTCCAGAAGGCTGTAAAGTACCCAAGTGGAAGATGTTCCTTTACTTCAATACATTTCACAAACTAGTGTGGCAAGACAATATCAGCACGGAAAATAATTTCTAAGCAAATTCATCTAACCGCATTTTAAATGATGTAAAGTGTGCAATCTTTTAAAAAGAAATTGATGCTTTATAGCAAGAATTAAACACGGCTACATTCCAGGGCCTTAAAGTCGGTATAGCCCACATATCTTCATTAGTCACTTTGACATTTTCTTCATAGGTTTTTCCCAAACATTTTCTCTCTCTCTCTCTCTCTCTCTCTCTCTCTAACAACTCGCTGGTACAATCAGTCTCTCTTCAGGCTGGTTTTAGTACAGTCAGTAATTTGGCACTACAGATCAACAGAAAGCTTTGATGAAGATCTCAGTTCTTTTCTCCCCTGGAAAGTATACGCACAGTGGTACTTTGATGGTTGGATTCAAGGCTGATTAAGTTCCCAACAAATAGTGATAGGCACTCTTTGAATTGATCTTTTTTGAGCATCTAATAAACAGGACCTGATCCGAGTTAGCTCCTATTGTGCTGTCCTCTCTGCACAGTTGCATATCACAGACACTGGTCAGAAGGATCTGAATGGTGTTTCCAGCTGTGAACTTCACATCCATTTGATTGTTTTCCAATCTTGAATTATTAAGTTTTTTTTTACGAGTTATGTTTGATTATTGTTCCCTTCACAGTAAATGTGATTAAGCACATGTAGTCATCAATTTTATATTACTTGGCAACAAATGCACATAAACATCCGCCTACAGAATGAAAAGCAGGTCTTGGCTTTTTTTTGCATTTTCACATTACATATATAAATTTGCTCGCTCTTTCTAAACCACTGGACCAGAAATAATTGCCATAAACACCCAAAGTACTGCTGATTGATTTTGTACTGCATATTCCTCCATTAGGTTTAACAAGCTTAATGAACTTCCGTCCTTTCAAGCAATAAAACAAATCAGCAAAAGAACTTAGGCTACTTTTGTGCAAACAACAGTCACGCTAAACACATCAGTCCGCCAACTCAATCGGCTCCAATCTGAATTTTCATTGATATCAATGTTTTTTTTCTGTAATCAACGATATATTGATTATATTTAATTTTGTGACGGATAGATGGGCTTCCAACAAGACTGTAGAACATATATTTTTGGAACTTGTACATAAGGCATGAGTCCCTCATTAGCTTAAAGCTGATGCTTTTAAAAGGTGACAAGGTGAAGTTAATTTCTAATTAAATTGTATATTTTTTTGTGGGAAAAGACTAGTTAACGTCATTAATATTGCAGTAATGCACTGCATTTTACCCAACAATTAGCAATTATCTTCAGTTTAGGTAATTGCTGTAAAAAAAAATTCCCACTTTCCTTGCTATTTATGTTCATTACCAATTGTAAACAGAGATGTAATGCCCTCCTTGATCCCATAGGGAAGGTGAAAAACAAGCAAAATATTTGGAAATGAGTAATAATCTTCCTTAGAGTGCCCAGTAATTTAGATTAACTAACATTACATTTTGCACTAAAACACTGCAAAACCTGAAACATCCGTTCTTCATGATCTGCTACTGCATGGTTGGTTGTTACATAAGGTTAAATCTCATGGGATCCAGGGTAAGGTAAGCCAATTGAATACAAAATTGGCTTGATGACAGAAGACAGAGGGCAGTCGTAAAGGGTTATTTTTCAAACTGGAGGCTTGTGACCAGCAATGTGCCTTAGGGATCAGTCGTAGATCCCACTGTTATTTGTCATTTATATTAATGATTTGGATGAGAATTTAGGAGCATGTTTAGTAAGTTTGCAGATGACACCAAGATTGGTGGCAGAGTGGACAGTGAAGTAGGTTATCTAAGATTGCAATGGGATGTTGATCTATTGGGTCAGTGGACCGATGATTGGCAGATGGCATTTAACTTGGATAAACGTGAGGTGATGTGTGTTGGTAGATCGATCCAGGACAGGACTTACTCAGTTAATGGTCGGGTGTTGAAGAGAGTTATAGAACAAAGAGATCTCAGGGTCCAAGTTCATAACTCCTTGAAAGTGGAGTCACAGGTGGACAGGGTGTTGAAGAAGGCATTCGGCATGCTTGGTTTCATTGGTCAGAACACTGAATACAAGAGTTGGGTCATCTTGTTGAAGTTGCACAAGACATTGGTAAAGCATTGTGTATTGTTCTGGTCACCCTATTATAGAAAGGATATTATTAAATTAGAAAGAGTGCAGGAAAAATTTACTACGAACTACTGGGACTTGATGGTTTGAGTATAAGGAGATGTTGGATAGACTGGGACTTTTTTTTCCCCTGGAGCTTAGGAGGCTTGGGGTGATCTTAGAGGTCTATAAATTAATGAGGGGCATTAACTAGTCTAAAATTGGAGACATAGGTTTAAGGTGAGAGGGGAAGAGATATAAAAGGTTCCAGTGGAGCAGTTTTTTTCATACAGAGGGTGGTGAGTGTCTGGAATGAGTTGCCAGCAGTAGTAGTCGAGGCAGGTACAATTTTGTCTTTTAAAAAGCATTTTGACAGTTACATGGGTAAAGTTGATATTGAAGAACACGGGCCAAACATGGGCAATTGGAACTAGCTTGATGGTAAAAACAGGGTGGCATGGGCAAGTTGGAATGAAGGGCCTGTTTCCATGCTGTAACCATCCATGGCTCTATGATTCTGTGGTCAGACCAGAACTCAATACAGTTGAAATTCATCTCAGCGAGTACCTCAAAGCAGGCATCAATAAACTTGCTATTCATTGATCAAACTACACAGGGCATGTAATGTGTAGTCAATTCAATAATGCTCGCTTTGTGTTATCACACAAGATAAATATGCAGTTGTTTTGTTCCATCTCTATAACATTGTCAAACAACAGCCTTGGAACATAATGTACCAAGTAAATATAAAAGGTGTTGGATTAATGGGGACATTTAGATGGTGGTGCAATTCAGAAATGCGTTGTTTTTTTTTCTCTTCTTCTCTTGAAGGTAATGGGATAATTTTCAACTTCACTTGCTGACCAGAGTGGTTCGACTGCCCGTTACAAGTTTCTTTAATACCCAAGTGATCCACGCTGCTTTATTGCCAAGGAGCAGTCAGCCTGCCAGTTCTGTCCATGTTCAATCCCTGACCTCTCTGAACTGTTTCAGCACAACCTCTGGCATCATCCGTCATTCTGAATATCACCTCACTTGCCTGTTCATTCAGCTGCTAAACATCTATATCTCTCCAAGCTCAACTGAATTCAGGCCCGGGTCAGTCTGTATAGGAACATAGAAAATAGAACTTGGAGGCCATTCAGCCCTTTGATCCTGCTCTGCCGTTCATTACAATCATGGCTGATCATCCAACTCAATAGTCTGATTCCACCTTCCCCTCATATCCCTTAATCCCCTTTCCCTCAAGTGCTATATCTAACTGTTTCTTGAAAACATTCAATGTTTTGGCCTTAACTACTCTGTGGTTGCATATACCGCAGGCTAACCATTCTCTGGGTGAAGAAATGCCTCCTCATCCATGAACTAAACAGTCTACTTAGATCCTCAAACTGAGACTCCTAGTTTTGAACACCCTTACCATTGGGAACATCCTTCTTTCACCCTGCATTTACCCCGGTCTCGTTCTGTTAGAATTTTGTACGTTTCTATGAGATCTACCCTTCATCCTTCTGAACTCCAGTGAATACAATCCTAACAGACTCAATCTCTTCTCATTAGTCAGTCCTGCCATACCAGGAATCAATCAGGAAACCTTCTCTGCGTTCCCTCTATCTTCCAAGCCAAGTCAAAGGAAAGGTGTGCTTCTTTCCAATTGGGCATTGGCTTTGGAGCTCAGTTGTGACCTGGCCGATATCTTATCTCTCAGCCCCAGCTGGAAGGAATTGTCTGAGCCCATGCCCATGCCTGCTCCCTTGAAGCCCAGCCCAATCCCAGTCAATGCTGACTCTTGACTAGTACTGGAGCTGGTCTGCTTCTCTAAATTGCATTTTTCTTTTGCCAATTCCCTCTGGCCCTTGGTCCAAACTGTGTCTTCCTGACCCTTTCCATTAAAGCTGCCTTTCCCAAGCTCTTGTTAAAAATTGTTGGTCAATTTCACGTCATCCCAGGACCCAGCACATTATCTCCAGAACCTGATGCCAGACATTGAGTCTGCACAAACATGTATGCTTTCCTTTGTCTGATCCCTTCCACTCCCAACCTTTGTCCCTCTGTTCCTTTCCAGCACCAGATTGTGATTTCGAATGGTTGCTGTTAACACATGTTGCAGTAGTTCTCAGATACGATAATGGCCATTGGGACTATGGCTCCAGAACAGCAGTGTCAGGAAGATGAAATAACCATGTTAGAAATGAAGTCCTGTCCATCAATCAAACCAGCCTCCATCCATGGACTCTGTCTACACTTCCCGTTGTCTTAGAAAAACAGCCAGTATAATCCATGCGCCCTGGACAGCCTCTCTTCCACCACCTTCCATTGGGAAAAAGATACAAAAATCTGAGGTCACATACCAACCGACTCAGGGACAGTTTCTTCCTGACTGCCATCAGACTTTTGAATAGTTCTACCTTAAATTAAGTTGATCTTTCTCTACTCCGTAGCTATGACTCTTACACTACATTCTGCACTCTCTTCTTTCCTTCTGTAAGAAAGGTATACTTTGGCTGTATAGTGTGCAATAAACAATACTTTCCACTTTACACTAATACACGAGACAATAATAAATCATATCAATTCAAAAAAGAATACATCCAATCACAGCCAGCTTACTTCATCCCAACTTGAGCCCTTCCCGGAACCTAAAACTTCACATTCTTATTGCCTCACGTTGGCACATACTTTTCTTTTAGCCCCCATGACCCTTTCAAAGCAAAGGAAAGGTAAGATGCCATCTGCAGCTAGCAGGTGAAGTTTGGTGGGGGAGCAAGGTATAAGTGCCTCTAGTCTAGGTACAGACATTCAGTGGAGTTAAGAAAACAAAGTAAAAATGGACAGAAAAACAGAAAAATGGATAGAAAAAAAGACCTACATAAAGTAAAAAATATCAGGAGGAACATTGAACAAGACACAGAAAGAGAGCAACTTTGAGAAAAATAGAGTGCAAGGACAAGAACAGAAGCCAGAGAATTGCACAAGAGAGGAATAAGTGTGAAGGCGAGACTTAATGATGGATTTTCAGAGACTGGACAACTCAAGGATTCCCATTCCCAATGAAGGCAATTTTTGCCACCATGAGATAGGGGTGGAGAAGTGAGCCTGCACCCCATCTCCCACCAGCCCCTGCAATTTTCACAAAGTTGGGCCATGCTTCTCCATGACACATGGTTCATTGTTCCTCAGAAGAAATATGGACCGTAGTCTGGACTCAGGAACCATTTGAAAGGTAACTTTGAAAGGTCTTACCAGTCCTCACAGTGAGCCCACATGGTCCCTCATACTCTCCATGCCAACTCATGCTTCTTTCATGCCCATTCATCCAGTATACACTATATGCATAACCAATGAGCCATATGATAAAATAGCACGCGGAGAACTGCTGAGAAAAACTTGCTCTTCCTCCAACCCAATAAAACTGTCAATCAGACAAACCATTGAAATATTAATAATGGAGGCTTCAAATACTACACACCTCTTAATCTTGTCCAAGAGATATTGGTAAAAGAGATCAAGCAATAAAGTTGTTATAAACATTAAAGATGTCAAACGGAGTCAATATTTCACTTCACATATCAGAACAGAATCCCAGCTGAGTTCATGCTTTTGTTGGTCTGGTTCTTGGCCAAGAGTGGATAAAAATCAGAGGCGGAAAACTGGAGCAAAAGTCATACAATTCAGTGGCCCTTTAAATGGAGGCAGTTCTGCCGAGACAGGAATTTTCCCAACTCAGTAGTGAACATTCGGCTCTTAGAGAAAGTGATGAGTAATAGCCAGATAGATAACAATGAATAAAAGGGAATAACCACACAAATGAAAAAGAGACAGAGAAAATGGAAGACAAACAGGAAAACAGAAAATGGAAAAGAGGAAGAATTGTATACAAGAACACAAGAGCCAGAAGCAGAAGTTGGCCCAATGTCCCCTCATCCCTTTCACCCTGATCGTAGTTGATCTGCCTATATTTTCCCAGCTACTCCTCATATCCCTTCATTTCCAGATAAACCAAAAATCTGCTTATCTCAGCCTTAAACTCATTCTCAATGATGGACCATTCACAGCCTTCTGAGCAAGAGAATTCCAAAGATTCACAAGCCTTTATGCAAAGTAATCTTTCTTCATCTCAGTGTTGGCCAGCTCCTGAATGAGCGAGAGACAAAAGGCTGTCAAATGAAGAGAAACAGATTGTCCATCAATTTTTCTCTATGAACAGTGCCATTGAAGAGTAATGAAGCAGAAATGTTTCAAGGTTCCTCCGTCTGTGCTGAGCAAACTGATCTCAGCTGCACTGGTGATAAACTGTTACGTTTTTCCCTCTCATCCTGGAGTGGCAAATGGCAAATTGACCAATGTTCGGGTTCTTTAATGCCAACCAGGGATTTTGACTGGAAGTGCTGCACGGTCAAGACAGGATTGGAGAGTTGAATAACTTTGCTGTTGATGCAGCTCACAAAACTAATGTTCACTTAGGTATCAGGAGTATCTGGATGCCCAGATGGGATAGAATGCAGGTGCATCTCAATACCCTCAGGGAAGGAAAGGCAGAGGTGTATTAACGAGAGAAAACAACAACAATCGAGTTACTGCCTTAGGAGCCTTCCTTCATTCCTTATTTCCTGTCAATCAATTTGCCACTTAATGTACTGTGGGAAACATTTAAGGTACAGCTATTCTTGATGATTTTATTGAAATCTAGTCAGAATCTCAGACAGTCCTTAGGCGATGATTTAAAATAGCCTGCAAAATTTCTGAAGAACAGTGCAGAAGTGAATGAGACATGATCCACTTTTACACTCTGATCCTCAGTGCACCGTAGAGCTGCTTTACAACACGTACTGAACGCAATACTTTTTTACTAATTAGCTGCAAGTTATTTTTTGATCGACCTGTAACTGTAGCCCAAGTGACAAACAGTGAATATCGTACCTCCAGCTGTCAGCGAATGTCTTGAATGCAAGCAAGACTTTTTTTTCCCCGAAAAGTATTCTCAGCAGAAATGAAGAAAAACTGTCACCTCAATTATTATTTTTTAAAATCAATTCGGATGAATGCACTAATCTGCCTTTCTTAAACCAATAAAAGTGAATCTTGATTGGCCATATTCAAGGTACGGGATATATTGCACCAGCTCCCCAAGCATCAGTACCATCACTGAGTGTAGTGGGGTTTGACACACCTGCACAACCATCTATGCTGCTTCAAAGGGTGGAGAAATTTATGAATAAGTACAACAAACGCAAGTCCTTTCATGAATGGCTGCTGTATTCTGAAAGGGTAATGGATCAAACTTGAAACCTCTGCATCACTTTCAATTGAGAGAGACTGGAGCTATTGGACGCTGGCCACCACCAATTAACTCTTCATTCATGCATCTGTAAGTTGTTTAGAATAAAGGTTCAAAAACAATACATGTGGTGATGCAAAGAATAGATTAGAAACACATCATTGGAATTTTGACAGCACTACTTTGAAATGGAAGCTCAAGCATGAAATAATATACATAGTTCCTGAGTTTATCATGGGTACAATATTTGCAACTTTCTCAGGATGTTATTAATAAATATCAGTGGGCAATTGGAATTAATTATTTCTCACTGTGTTCCAAACCACAAGGATTTGGAAGTGTCACAGTGTTGAGTTTGGGAGATAGAATTCAACAGCTACCCAGTGCATTTGCATTGTTCATGCTATGGGGGGCTTGATGGCCTATGAGATACATGGTGGCAAGTGGTTAGCACTGCTGCCTCACAGCGCTAGGGACCCTGGTTCAATTCCTGGCTTGGGTCACTGTCTTTGTGGAGTCTGTGTGTTTTCCCCATGTATATGTGGATTTCCTTCAGGTGCTCCAGTTTCCATAATTCCATAACCTCGGGAGACACCGGAAAGGCAAGCTGTAAGATTAATATTTTTGTCTTTATTCCACAGATGGAGGTCCACCTCGTGTCAAATGAGGGGCATGCACACGGTGGGTCGTGCGTGGGCTGCTCTTGGAAGTTCCAGGAGTGGCCTAGTACTTCATGTCGGTGTGTGTGCTTGATCCTGGACCGGTAGATGGGCGCCGCAACAGCTCAGTGACTAGCACTGCTGGCTGTGCAGACACATGGATTTGGGCCTGTGTCTGTGGGAGTTTGCGCATTCTCCCTGTGGTTGCGTGGGTTTCCTCCGGGCGCTCCGGTTTCCTCCCACACCCCAAAGATGTGCTCTTAGGCTAATCGGTTTTTACCAAATTGACACTATTTCTTCCCTGAATCTGACTGAGTAGGGTTCCATTCGTAGACACGCAGGGTAGAATAGGTGTAGGGTGATGCGGCGGCGCGGGCTCGTTGGGCCGAAGGGCCTGTTTCCCGTGCTGGGTTGTTCTTTGTTCGTTTAATTGCAGTGTGAATGTAAGCCTATTTGTAACACTAATAAAATAACTTTAAACTTACAAACTTTAATATGATAGTCATGATTTAGAGAATGCTGCTTAACTGCCATGATCCTGTTTAAGTTTCTCTAGACATTATTTTGTTCAAATTCCTTCACAGTATGCGGGCATCACTGGTTAGGAGAGCACTTATTGCCTCTCCCCAAGTGCCCTTGGGAAGATAGTGACGAGCTGCCTTCTTCAGCTGCTAAAGTACATGTGATGCACATACACTTGGGTGGTATGATGGCACAATGGTTAGCTCTGCTAACTCACAGCACCAGGGACTCTGGTTCAATACAGCCTTGGGTTATTGGCTGAGTAGAGTTTGCACATTCTCCTTGTGTCTTTTTGGGTTTCATCCCACAGTCCAAAGATGTGCAGGTTAGGTTGATTGGCTATGCTAAATTGCCCCTGAGTGTCAGGGGGATTAGGATAATTACATGGGGTTACAGGGATAGGGCATGGTTGTGATTGTTGTTGGTACTGACTTAATGGCTGAAAGACCTCTTTCTGCAGGGATTCAATGAGCCTATGACTCACTCACAATGCTGTTAGGCAGAGAGTTCCAGAATTCAGACAATGAAGGAGCTGAGATATAGTCCAACATTTTCCAGCCCTTCCCCCAGATGGTCCCATATTTGGCAACCTCCACAGCCTGTTCCCAGGGATGGAAGACAATCATGCAAATCCCCGAAGCCACGGTAGCCCATCTCTGCTGCCGGAAGAAAGTGCCATGGTGGGGGTGGTGGGTGCAGAAACCCGCCCGTGGTTTTAGGTAGAATGATGTGCAGGTTTAAACCTGCTGGAGGTGGCATTCCCATGTGCTTGTTGCCCTTGTTTTTCTAGATGGAGGTCAGGGGTTTGGAAGATGACTTTGATGGAACCAGAGTGAAACTTTGCAGTGCAATTTCTAGGTGGTATTCTATGATGCTATCATGGTGCCAATCAAATAGGTTGCTTTGTCTCAATAATGCTGAGTGATGTATTTGTTGTGTTTGGTCAGCAAAAGAACAGTCATGTTGCAGAATAACATTGTTGATACATTTTGTTTTACAATTAACGTCAGTGTTATAGATTCTTCAGTGGTCCACAGCTCAGTCACAGAGCAAGACTCTTTCTGAGCCACCCAAACAGCCAAGAATGAGATAGAAGAAACATAAGCTCAATTGTACAATGCCAAAGTGGATATAGGAACAGACATGCTTGGGGTATATGGACGGAAATCTCTGAAGGTGGGGTGGCAATTGAGTATCTTGTCAATAATGTTTACAACCAACCCAAGGGTCAGAGACATCCATAAAATATCCTGCAGGGCAGGAATATTATCCATTGTAGCTGAAACTTCCAGGGCAATTCTCATGAAGATCAACATGTCATGACTTCTGTAAGTTTCAGACATGTATCTTGGGTTATACGCCTGGTCTCTAATGACCCAGAGATCAGAACATTTGGGCCAATAACAATATACTGCATGGTATGCTGAGTACAATTTCCACATTCTTGGACTCTCTACAAATGCGTTGGAATTCTACCGACCTGCCCATCTTAGGAATCAAAGCAGACGAGAGGCAGACAATGGGAAGCTCCATTGATCTCGAGCGAGATTTTCGAGCGTGGCTGTAAAATTCTACCCACAGTCTGGAATTTTTTGACCTCACCTGCAGTTGGGATTCTCCAGTCCTGCTTCAGCGGTATGGAGGTTTTGCTGAGCTGTTCTAAATTCTCCATTCTTGCTGGTGGCAGTAGTGGGACCAGAAAATTCAGGCCATCATCTTTAATAACCAGAGGAAAAAATTAAAAATCCCCACAAAGAAAGCAAATTAATTTGTAATACTTGCTAACAATCAACATTTATCCTTTAACGAATATCACCAGTAACAGATTATCACCTCATTTATCGCATTGCTGTTTATGGCACCCTGCTGTGTGCAAGTTGGCTACTGCATTCTCTATATTACAATGGTGACTGCATTTCAAAAGCACTTCATCAGCTGTAACATACTTTGGAAATGTCCTAAGATTGTGAAAGTTATTATTATAAAGCCTTTTCTTTCTGTTCTGAAGTGAAAAGCTTTCTGGAGGCATCACAGCTTGGTATGGCTCCTGCTGTGAACAAGACCGCAAGAAACTACAAAGGGTTGTGAACGTAGCCCAGTCCATCATGCAAATCAGCCTCCCATCTATTGGCTAAGTACACTTACCACTGCCTCGGGAAAGCAGCCATTATAATCAAGGACTGCATGCATCCCAGATACATTTTCTTCTGCCTACTTCCATCGGGGAAAAAAAAATACAGAAGTCTGAGGTCATGTACCATCCGACTCAAGAACAGTTCCTTCCCTGCTGTCATCAGACTTTTGAATGGACCTACCTTATACCAAGTTGATCTTTCTCTACACTCTAACTGTGATTGTAACACTACATTCTGCACTCTCTCCTTTCCCTCTCCCCATGCACCCTATGAATGGTATGTTTCATCTGTATAGTGCAGAAGAAACAATACTTCTCACCGTATTCCAATATATTTGACAACATTAAATCAAATCAAACCAAATATCAGACATAGAAAAGATCTATTTTTTATTTCTACCTTAAGAAAAACATGTGGAACAAGTAAAGGACTATTTAATTTGTGTTGCCATAGACAATGTACATGGGGCACTTTCCCTTGACAACAAAAGTCCACATCCTTTCCTTTCCTGTTAAAGCAAGAAACCATGCATATCTTTGTGAATGTGTCAACCCCAGGTAGCATTTCATTTAATAAGCCAACAACACTCTGAGATAAAACAGTTTGCCTTAGGCCATGATCTCTTTGAATACTTGGAAATATTATCCAAGGGTATATTCTCTCAATTCAACAAAAAGGTGTACTCCATAATCACTTCAAGATGTTAACGCTTCGATTACATTCTAATCCATTTTTACAGACAGAATAGGCAATAATTTTATAATGACTAAGATTGGTTAGCATCAATTATTTGTTAATTAGTGGAGTATTTACATATTTCCTTACCATTACAAGCAGATAATTTGCATTAGTAGTAATTACCATTTATTTTATTCATGTTTTCAGTTTAGTTTTCAATTTTGCATAGGATAAAATTATTACACATATCTGTAATCAAGAGACATAATTTACTAATAAATGGTGCATAAGATAATTGTGGCTGATGCCATAATTCTTTCAACAATGAATTCCAGATCTCAATTTGTCCAAGGTGAAAGCCAATTAATCTCAGGAAAATATGAGAATTTAGAGATCAAATTAATGTGATCCCACTTTGGATTATTGGGCCCTTTCATGAACAAAAATTTAAGAGTATGCCAACTACTTACAATCATGGAATAAATTGAAGGGAAATATGTAAATCTAAGTGATTTAATGTGAATTAGTGAAAGGAAATCACGATCTGAATTGCACCCTCTTTCAGGTGGTTTTGTGGTGTTAAACTAAGCTAAGGGATTGTTGTATTTCTATGTTTGCTGAACATAAACTTACCAATCTTAAATAGAACAGGCAAACTAATAGAAGTTCAGTTTATTTGAAGATGTGAAGCACAGGGTTACTTAGTAGATAGATTTACTGTAAAGAGCCACCAACTACTGTTAACAAAAAATATATAACTACAGCTCTTTTACACCACATGCTGACCTGAAAGTTCCTTGAAACAGTGTCTGCTAGTCACATGATTTGCATCCTGGCTTGTTACTCATTAGCATATCCCTCATTAAGGTAGTAATGCACGGGGGATGTTTTTGATGAAATAATTTGGGCACTAAAGAGTTAAAGAGATGGCCAAGATAGGGTCTTAAACTGCAATGTTGATTTAGCCATATTTAGTGCAAGTCACCACATTGGTAAAGCAGCTAAGCACATGCTCGGATGGCTACATTCAATTCATTTAGGAGCTGATTGACAATTAAAGTGCCTGACAGCACTGTTTAACAGTGATACCATTTTGGTGGATAATGCTTCATTTCACAACCTCTCCAAACTGCAACCAGCTGAGCAGAAGCAAACAAGTCTTGGCAGAATGTTTTGAGTGTTATTGAGAGCCACACTCAGCCATCAATATTCACACAGATTCTGATCAACTAAGAACCATGAATTAATAAGGAACATCTTTTTGTGTTCAAGCAAATAAACAAAATCAACTTAACTTTGGGGAGTTAATAGCTAGCTTAGATTTTTCAAACTGAGTCCTACTAACCTGATTGAGTTAAAATAACTGAGAGGGTTGATGAAGATAATACAACAAGTGTTGCACGTGGTCTTTCAAAAGGCAGTTATTAAAGTAACATAGATGCATTCAGAAAGTGAACGCCCACGGTACTGAAGCTAGCTTGGATATATAAATATCTTTCGCATAGAAGGCAGAATGTGTTGGGAGCAGATGTTTTTTCTGACTGGAAAGAAGTGAGGGGCATGGACAGGGTGGATGGGGAGCAGCAGTTCCCGTTCCCTTTGAAGGGTCAGTTACGAGGGGGGCACAAGTTAAAAGTGAGGGATGGGAGGTTCAGCGGCAGATTGAGGAAAATCATTTTTACCCAGAGGGTGGTGACGGTTTGGAATGTGCTACCTGGGAGGGTGGTAGAAGCAAGTTGCCTCACATCCTTTAAAAAGTACCTGAATGAGTAGTTGGCATGCCATAACATTCAAAGCTATGGGACAAGTGCTGACAAGTGGGATTAGGTGGGCATATCACGGCCTTTCATGTGTCGGTGCAGACTCAATGGGCTGAAGAGCCTCTCCTGCACTGTAGTACGCGTTGTAGCAGCAACACCACCATTCCCGTCCCTGTCACTGTCCCCGACCCCATCCCCCACCACTGCCCCAAGTGGCTGGTATTAGGACTATTTCTTTGTCATATATAAATGACCTGGAATTGGACTAAGAAATGCAATTTTGAAGTTTGCTGATGATAGTAAATAGTGAGCAGTATAGTAATACATTAAGGAATTGCGTTTCAAACCTGGTGAAATGCAAATAGACTAGGCAGATACAATCGAATGCAAGCAAGTGTGAAGTGATGAGCAAAATGGATTGGCAATATATTTGAAATGGCATCATTTTCACATTCACAAATTGTTGAAAGTGGAAGGACAAGTTGATAAAGCGATTAAGAGAGCTTGGTGAATAAGGACATTAAGCAAATACGTCTCCTTCATTTTAAATAGCAGTACACAAACCAACAGAAGAACCAGAAGGGAAATTAGCTGATATTTAAAATTGTTGCTAAGAGCTGGATTGCACTATTTGAAAGAGTGGTGGATCGAAGCACATTCCATTGGAACGTTTAATGGACTTTTGAAGAGTGCAGATTCTCAGGGCTATCAGGAAAAGGTTGGGGTGCGGGCATAAATTAGGCAACTCTTTTGTAGAGGTGATGCAAATGAAATGGACTGAACATCCCCATTCTGTGAGAATGTAAGATTCTAAATAATCAAAAATCCTGAAATATGAGAATTACAAATACACAACTTTGGATCAGTGGGATGTGAAAGTTGGAGTGAAAATGAAGATAAGTAGCAATGGCAAAGTCCATTTTACTTGAGGAGGTGCTGATTATTATCAGTGGTTCTATGCTCAAACACCCAAAGTTATTCAATTGCTGTTGGACAGGAGGCACAGAGCAGATTATAAACAAGAAGTTATCAGAAAGTATGTCACAATATTTAACTTACTAGCTGAGCAGGAATGAAAAAGCTTCTTGGCCTTTAAATACATTATGACATGGTGGTACTGCTGTCTCATAGCACAAGGGACTCAGGTTCGATTCTTGGTTTGGGTTACTCTCTATATGGAGTCTGCACATTCTCACCGTGTCAGTGTGGGTTTCCTCGGGCGACTGGGTGGAGTTTGCACATTCTCGTTGTATCTGCGTGCGTTTCCTCTGGGTGCTCTGGTTTCCTTCCACACCCCCAAAGGTGTGCTGGTTAGGAGCATTGACCATGCTAAATTCTCCCTCTGTGTACCCGAACAGGTGCTGGAATGTAGCTGCCAGGGATTTTCATAGTAACTTCTTTGCAAGCCTGCTTGTGACACTAAAAAATAAACTTTAAACTGGGAATTAGCCAACAATTACTTGTAAAAATATTGGAAACAAGAGACTTGGGCTAGAATTCTCCAACCTTGCTGGGATTATCCAGTCCCACTGCTGTGAATGGAAATTTGGCCAAGTGCCAAATTCTTCATACTCACTGGCAGTGATAGTGGAGCATGTAAGACTGGACGATTCTGGACTTGTTTGTATGTATCTGGCTATAGCTTCATGTTCAAGTCTTGGACAAAAACCCCAAATTACATGAGGACACCAGACTGGCCCTATTAGGGCTAAATGTCAGGAAAGGATATTTCCTTCAGGATTGATTCACTAACAAAGTAACTATCTTTATAGAAAAGCAAACTTTATTTAATAATGCAGTTCAAATATAATGTTAACAAATGAAACAACTTAACTGTCAGCTGTGAGCAATATTTACAATGAAAAAAAAACAACTTTATTTCTATCTTATCACTGTCTCAGTTCTAAGTAAGCAACATTCTTCTTACAGACTTAATTGTCACTTTAAATACGTGTCTTAGCTAGGAGGAGAGATTGGGTAGACTGGGGTTGTTCTCCCCAGACGGAGAATGAGGGGAGACCTAATAGAGGTGTACAAAATTATGAAGGGCATGAATAGGGTGAATAGTGGGAAGCTTCTTCCCAGGTCGGAGGTGACGATCACGAGGGGTCGCAGGCTCAAGGTGAGAGGGACGAAGTATAACTCCGATGTCAGAGGGACTTTTTTTAATGCAGAGGATGGTGGGGGCCTGGAATGCCCTGCCAAGTAGGATGGTGGAGGCAGACACGCTGGCATAGTTTAAGAATTACCTGGATAGTCACATGAGCAGCCTGGGAATAGAGGGATATAAACGAATGGTCTAGTTGGACCAATGCGCGGCACAGGCTTGGAGGGCCAAAGGGCCTGTTTCCTGTGCTGTACTTTTCTTTGTTCTTTGTTCTTTGTACAGTTAGCAATCATAAATATACTTGCTATAATGACCATAGGCAGTTTTGAAGCTCTTAGAGAGAGATAGAGTTCCAGGGGCATGCAAAATCCTTCTAACTTCAACCAGGCTTCAGTTGCAAACCCGAACTTCTTTCTACAAAAGATTTTTCTCTCTGCTACTGACCCAGGACTGCACATAAACCACATCAGCACATGACCCTGTTAATCAATCTAATCAGAAATCCCAGGAGAACTTAAGGAAACAAAGTCCTTCAGTGTTACTGAAAATAAACTCTTGCAAGGTGAAATGTAATTATCCTGCTCTCCCAACACCTGAGCTGCAGTCCCAGCAGACATACTGACTACCTGTAGCATAAAGCTGAATTTTAAACATTTCCTTTGATTGTATCCATATCAATTGCATTACGAACATCACAATTACATTGGCTCAAGATGCCATTAAAAATATCAACGGAAACATAAACACATTCCTTGTATGATAAAAATATTACAATATTACAAGATTGCAAATAAGTTTTAAAATTTTGTAACAACTAGTACTAACTGAAAATATCAAACCTTGTAGTTCTGGAAATAGAATTCCATATCTGTATCATCCATTGTGCTTGTTTTCCTTTTGTTCAACATTTTGTGGTTGTCACTGGTAACAGCAGCAATTGTTGCCCATCTCTAATTATCTCTTGAACCTTATGACTAATTCAGTTGTTTCAGGGGGCAGTAAAGAGCAGAGCCCAGGGGAAGAGGGCTGCAGATAGTGGTGATCATCAGGTCCCAGGGGCTAAAGGGACATGGGCTTGGTGTTGCAAATGGAATTTCTCATTGTCCTTCCAAATATGTGTGGGTTAGGGGGATTACCCATGCTAAATTGCCCCTTCGTATCAAAGGCATTAGCTAGGGTAAGTGCACAGGGTTGTGGGATTAGAGCCTGAGTGGGATTGTGTTCGGTGAGGCCGAATGGCCTCTTTCTGCCCTGTAGGATTCGATGATTCCTTAGCAGCCAGCACAGCAGATCTGAAAGACTGGCTTCTTAAAACAAAATCAGAATCGTCAGCCTAGTTACTGATTTTCAAAGCCTGTCTTTCAAGTAAGCTTTACCGACAATTGCTGCTAATAGGAACCATTGCAGTCTTAGACCTTTGGGCAGCTTTGTGATTCCGATTAGTTAGTTTTTAAAATCCCACCAGGAAAACCACAGAACAGTCCCAAGGTTGGCAGCAGTAGTTCCTGTTCATTGTTACTGTCACAAGACTGTGAATGAGGGAACAACAATTTTGGTCGGAATCATTGAATGGTTTCAAGAAGGAGATGGATAGATTTCTAATTAAAAAATAAAGGGATTTGGGGAACAGGTGAGGAGATGGATTTGCGATTAGGGAGAGATTAGCCATGATCTAAGTGAATGGTGAAGCAGGCTTGAAAGGTTAAATTTGCCTACTTTTTCTCCTAATTCCTTTGTTCCTATGTTTTATTTCTCAGCCATTAAAATTTGATTTATCTAATGGGGAAAGAAATTAGTTTGTCAGCAGCATCTATACTTGCTTAGAAAATGTTAAGTCAAATCCCTCTAAATATCTTGGAGCCAAATGTCTACAGTGGAGATGAGAGATGGGTGGAGTGGGGGGGCTGGTAGGGAGATGTTGGCAGGGTAGAGGGGTTGGGTGGCATATTGGGGATTTGAAGAACTATTCTTAAGGTTTAGTGCCATAAAATTAAACACAGTACACTTCTCAGCATTATTTTGGAATTTAAACCAGCATATAAATAACAACTTGAACTTTCATTCTGCTTTCAAATTGGTAGGCACAATTATGATTATCTGCTGTGTTGATGTACAAATCTTGGGTTTCACCCAAATAAATGTAAAAAGCTAAAAACCAAGAGTGATACAAAGCAGGGTGTTGATCCACTTTCACCTGTTTTCTTTCTCTTTAAAAGTCTGGGGGTGAAATCTTTATTTTTGACGAGGAGACTGCTTAAAGAAAGGCTTTACAAATCTTTACTCCATCATAGGCTCACCCTACATAGGCTGTAAATTCAGTGTACAACACAATTTGTATGATAGCTTCTGGGGGAAGGGGCAACGTGCAAGTTCTCAAATTAAGGCTGTACTGAACTGTTGCAGTTAGAAGTCTCACACCAGGTTAAAGTCCAACTATGGGTTTACCATCAAATAAACTTGTTGGACTTTAACCTTGTGTTGTGAGACTTCTTACTGTGCTCACTCCAGTCCAACGCTGGCATCTCCACAACCTGAACTTTTGCACTATGTATCATTCTTTGAAAAAAAACAGATCAATAGTTCACTCTACCTTTTTTTCTTGAGCTGCTGGTAGGTGTGTGGTTGAACAATCCTGGGGATAGTGTCATTGGCATAAAATGGACAAATGCTATTTATGGTATAATGTGAATTAGTGACAGAGAAATAACAATGGTATGGTTATATTAGCTACAGCGTTCAATTGTTCTATAAATGTAATGTTTTTTGTAACCACTTTCCTAATATCAGTTAATTGCATTGATTAATTAACCTTGGAAGAATAGAATTCAGTCTCCACTGTCACTATTGCTACACTCGCTCTGCCTACTGCATGCAAATATAATGAAAGAAAGACAAAACCTGTATTTATGCAGCATCTTTCACAATGTCCCAATTAGCTTTAAAGCCAATTCAGTACTTAAGTTGCAGTCACTAATGTGATGTAACTAATGTTATTAAATGGCAGACCAGGCTCAAGGGACCAAATGGTTTACTCCTGCTCTGAGTCATATATTTATGTGTCATACTGGATAGATGAGATGAGCTAGGCTAGATGGCCTTTGTCATCCATAATTATCTTCTGAATAGAAGGTGGAATCATGATAGGGGGTCTGTTTATATTGATGCTCATAGTTATTTACTGTGAGTGGATTTTATGGGGTTAAAATGCCAGGACAGGGGTGCATAATGAGCTCAAAGTGAATCAGTAACCTGTTTTACACTAAATATGATTCTCAAAAGTCTTTTCCATTGACTTAAATCATGTCCTTTGCCTACTTACTTATTATCCCACTCTATCTTGATGCGCTCATTAGGCAGTAAAATATTGTGGTAAAGTTGAGCTGCAGAGTAGATATTGAAAACGTATTGTCATGGGAAGGGGCAATTGCCAGTCTTCAGACCTACTGATCAAGAAAGCACAGATAAAATCATGAACCATTCAGATATTGTCCTCTGACCTCTTAAAAGTTGTGTCACACTGAGGCACCAGAGGGCTCCAATGCTTCTCGCTGACGGTGAAGACCTATGTTGTTTAATCAATCCACTTTGTTGCTCGGGAATCATTTGATCTTTCTACCTTGCGAAGTTCCTGATAAAATAGAAACCAATTACCTTCTATGAAATAACTATATCAAATATTATCATGAACCTAGGCAGGAACATCTACACAATGGAATAAATCTTGTGCAGTTTATCTGAATTGCAAGGATTAAATCTTTTCCCCGCTTAAGGTGCAATGTGTAGACCACGTAGCATTATAAATAATTAATGGAATATTTTCCACTCAAATTAACAATGTTGCCTGATGCTGTTAAAGTAAAATTTAGTACTTGCAATTCAGATAAACTGCACAAGATTTATTCCATTGTGTAGATGTTCCTGCCTAGGTTTGTGATAATATTTGATATAATTATTTCATAGAAGGTAATTGGTTTCTATTTTATCAGGAACCTCGCAGGGTAGAAAGATCAAGTGATTTCCAAGCAACAAAGTGGATTGATGAAACAACATAGGTCTTCACCGTCAGTGAGAAGCATTGGTTTAATAGTTATATTAGAATCACATATATAGCATAAACAAGCTAAAACTGCACAATATCATTTCAGCTCTTAATATATTGACCAGTGCCTTATGAACATAGAACATAACAGCACAGTATAGGCCCTCCGGCTCTCAATGTTGTGCCGAGCGATGTCCAATCCCAAGATCAAGCTATCCCACTCCCTGTCATTCTGATGTGCTCCATGTGCCTATCCAATAACCATTTGAAAGTTCCTGAAGTGTCTGTCTCCACAATCAGAGCAGGCAGTCTATTCCACACCCCAACAACTCTCTGGGTGCAGAATCTACCTTGGACATTCCTCCTATATCTTCCACCATGAACCTTATAGTTATGCCCCCTAGTAACAGCTACATCCACCCGAGGAAATAGTCTCGGCACGTCCATTCTATCAATCCCTCTCATCATCTTATAAATCATTAAGTTGCCTCTCATCCTCCTCCGCTCCAAAGAGAAAAGCCCCAGCTCCCTCAACCTTTCCTCATAAGATCTATCCTCCAAACGAGGCAGCATCCTGGTAAATCTCCTCTGCACGCTCTCCAATGCTTCCACATCCTTCTTATAGTGAGGTGACCAGAACTGCACATAATATTCCAAATGTGGTCTCACCAACGTCCGGTATAGTTGCAGCATAACCCCACGGCTCTTAAACTCAAACCCCCGTTAATAAACGCTAACACAATATAAGCCTTCTTCACGGCTCTATTCACTTGAATGGCAACCTTCAGAGATCTGTGGCTATGAACCCCAAGATCTCCCTGTTCCCTCCACATTCCTTAGAACTCTGCCGTTGACCCTGTAATCCGCATTCAAGTTTGTCCTACCAAAATGAATCACCTCACACTTATCAGGGTTAAACTCCATCTGCCGCTTTTTGACCCAGCTCTGCATCCTATCAATGTCTTTTTGCAGCCTGCAAGAGCCCTCCGCCTCATCCACTACTCCACCAATCTTGGTGTCATCAGCAAATTCACTAACCCACCCTTCAGCCCCTTCTTCCAAGTCATTGATAAAAATCACAAAAAGCAGAAGACCCAGCACTGACCCCTGTGGTTCACCGCTGGCCTCCAGTCTGAAAATTTTCCCTCCACCACTACCCTCTGTCTTCTATGATACAGTAAAAAGTCTGACAACACCAGGTTTTAGTCCAACCGATTTATTTGATAATATACTCACAAGCTTTCGAGGTTTCCCTCTTCGTCAGGTGAATGAAGAGTTCTGGCCTCAGACAGAGCACATAAAGCACAGACAGTTTAGAGATTACTGATTAGAATGCGAATCCTTACACCTAACCTGCTATTCAAGACCTGAAGTGGCTGACAATGTGAGTGGAAGGAGCACTGATCACAGGTTACAGAGATGTGTATTGTCTCCAGACAGTACAGTAAGTGAGGTTTTGCAAACCCAGGCAAGTCACGGAGGTTACAGATAGTGCGACATGAACCCAAGATCCCTGTTGAGACCGTCCTCATGTGTGCGGAACTTGGCTATCAGTCTCTGCTCAGCGACTCTGCGCTGTCGTGTGTCGTGAAGGCCGCCTTGGAGAATGCTTACCCGAAGGTCAGAGGCTGAATGCCCGTGACCACTGAAGTGTTCGCCAACAGGCAGGGAACAGTCTTGCCTGGTGATTGTCGAGCGATGTTCATTCATCCGTTGTCGTAGCGTCTGCATGGTCTCCCCAATGTACCATGCTTCGGGGCATCCTTTCTTGCAACGTATCAGGTAGACAATGTTGGCCGAGTTGCAAGAGTATTTACCACGTACCTGGTGGATGGTATTCTCACTTGTGATGATGGTATCCGTGTCGATGATCCGGCATGTCTTGCAGAGGTTGCTGTGGCAGGGTTGTGTGGAATTGTGGTCACTGTTCTCCTGAAATCTGGGTAGTTTGCTGCGAACAATGGTCTGTTTGAGGTTGTGTGGTTGTCTGAAGGCAAGAAGTGGGGGTGTGGGGATGGCCCTGGCGAGATGTTCGTCTTCATCAATGATATGTTGAAGACTCCAGAGAAGATGTCGTAGCTTATCCGCTCCGAGGAAGTACTGGACGACGAAGGGTACTCTGTCCACTGTGTCCCGTGTTTGCCTGTGTCAGCCTCTGACCTTCGGGTAAGCATTCCCTCTAGATGAAAAGAAAGAAAGATCTTGCCTGATATTTCCTCACCCCCTTAGATTAGAGGAATAAGTGAAAAAAGAAGAAAGCTTCCCTGCTCTCACTCTAAGCCTTTTTTTTAGGAGGGAGGAAGACTCCAGAAGTCGAGTTTTAAATCCCCATTTAAACTCAGTGCTCTCTGCACTGAGTCTCCACTCCACCTGCTCCCCTGGAAACAATGAGGTTGAACCCTCTAAGGTAAGTCCTTTTAAAGGAAAAAAAGAAAATAAAACCTTCCCGGGGTCACTGGGGCCCACTTCCAGTTTTACTCTCCTCGTTTAAAAAAAACTCTGAAAAAAGTAAGGTACTAATCTCTCTTACCTTCAAGCTCTCTGCACTGAATTTCCATTCCAACTACTCCTCTGGAAACAATGAGGTTGAACCCTATAAGGTAAGCCCCTTCTAAAGGAAAAAAAGAAAAAAAATCCTTATATACATATAAGACTTTTGTAACCAGGTGCAAACAAAAGATGTGCAGGTTAGGTGGATTTGCCACGCTAAGTTGTCCCTGAGCGTCTCAGGATGTGTAGGTTTGGGGAATTCACAGTGAATACATGGAGTTACAGGAATATGGCCTGGATAGGATACACTGTTGGAGACTTGGTGCAGATTCAATGGGCCAAATGGCCTCCTTCTGTACTGTAGGGATTCAGCTTCCCAGAACATCAGGGAGAGACCCTGGTCAAGCCAGTAACAGCGTATCTTCTACTGAAGGAAGCCAAGAAGCCTTTCTTTCAGCTAACCAGCAGAACAAGCAAAACCCAGAGAGAGAGAGAGATACTGCTTTCAGTCTGATGTCATTTCTCTTCCAAAACGAAACACTGCTGGCAACCAAAACAGAAAGTGAAACCTTGAATTCACTAGGAAGGAAAAGAAAACCGTCCAAAACCCATGACCTTCCTCCTAAAAATGCAGGGTCATAAAACAACTGAGAGTAAAAATGAATAAACCCTATTTAAACCAGTGAAGAAGCAATAAAAGGACTCCTATAGACAGCCCGACAACAATGAGAGTTGAGGTTGTCAGAACTGCAGGGAACATGATTTTAAAAAAAACTCTTAAAGGCACACTAATGTCACAACCTGCAGACCCTGCACAGGCACTGATCCAGGTCCGGAGTTGAACCAGTTGACCCAGGCCTGGCGCTATGAGACAGCAATGCTAACTGTTCTGCCACCATAGAATGATTGTGGGAGAGTGGATAATTGAATCTGGAGGTGGCAAAGGCATGGATAAGGGTTTCAGTGACAGATGGACCCTTTAGGACGGAGATTGGATGTGATGTGGATACGAAATTGGACAATATTTGTGATAGAGGCAATTGCTGAGTTGAAATAGGATGGAACTGTCTGCTTTAGCATGGGGCAGTGATTGGGGAGGGGAATAGAGTCAGCGGCAAGGAATTTGTGACAAAGACTGGATGGCGATGAATGTGTAGAGTTTCCAGTGGGGACTGAAGGAGATGGCTTCAGTCATTCCAATGGCCCATAACTTCCTCAGAGTGGCAATTACTGGTGAATTGTCAAATGGAGGGACTTACCTCTGCTGGAATTACAGGGTCGCTGTCTTGCTTGACCTTCCTCACTCAGGCTGCTTGGGGCAGGAAGAGCGAAGCATTCCCTGGCTGAAGCAGCTTGTTGTAAATAAAAGAGTACACATCCCCTTTTAACAGCATTAGCTTCCGTAAAGCATTGTGTTTAAAAGGATGGATGTGTGCGGTCAAACTGGGATGAGGAGCAGGGGGCAGTGGTCAGACTGTTGGTGGTTGGAGAGATTTGGGGAGGCAAGATAAGACTGGGAAGGGAGAGTTGGGGGGATTGGAGGAGGTTGGGTGTACGTGGGGGTAGGGGTTGTCCCATACCGGGCTCTGCCTGCATCATTAAAATGGTTACTCTGAAGTTAGAAGTGTTTTTTTTCCCTTTCTTACACTTGCAGGGTAACTATGAAGGTAAAACGGGCAGAAACATCCAAAGTTTGTGATCTAAATTGCTTTGTCACATGGTTCCCAGCCCAACACAATTGTCCAGGGGGAATTAACCTTTTGGAATTTATCCCCTATGTGGGAACTTCAAGAGGGTATGCCCAGCACATCATTGGGCTCCACCCAAATGAGACACTGGGAAGCCAGGAAATTATGGTTCAATGTTTTGCTAAAGGAGATTGTGGCTCATATCAGGCGTGAGTATAGAGCAGATGGCCTGACTCAGATACAGTTAAGGGTTAAGAGAGGTGATGGAAAGGTTAATTCTAACCAAAACACCAATGAGTGCATTCAAATATATTGAGACTGCAGTTATACTGCAGGAAATTTAGTACTGATCAACTTCCTAGTTGCTACTTATCTAGTATAAAGATCTGAGCACCAGTTCAATATGCTCCAGCTCAGCCTTCAGTTATATAGCACTGGCAATGTGCTCCAAATCCTTACAATCAAAAGCAAAAGCTTTAGGTTTTCCTGTTGTCTTCCTTTTCTCAGTGTGTCATGTTTAAGACACAACTCATGCATCTACCTTTTTGTACATTGAACAATCACAAAAATACGGTGCTATAGGCCATCCAAGGTTCACACAGGCTATTTTCATTTCCCCCCACCATCTTAGAATCAGAAATCTGTCCATTTTGTTTACAATCTCCATCCTTTTATAACAAGAACAGATTGAGCTTCCTAAATTTTCTATTGCCTTTTGACTGGCTTAAGTAAATTTGTTGATGTTTCAGATTGCTCACCCTTTTTGTCTGAGCTTTGTGAAAGTCAGGTTTCCAGCCCGCGATAAAGTCTCATCACTCTGAAATACTAACTCTGTTTCTGAAATAACTCCTCGGAAGCCGATATCCCATCACCAGATTCCCTTTATTTAGAAACTCTGTTCCACTCCTAGAGTGCTTCAGGTACAAGGTCAGACCTGACACTCCCATATTTATGTACAGATGAGGCCCCCTGAATATGCAGGCAATCGTTACCTCAATCAGGGAGCTCATATTCCAAGAGGCAAACCGCATGGACCTTGTTGCAGTCATTACGGTTTCTCTCTCCACAGATGCTGCCAGATCTGCTGGTTATTTCCAGCATTTCTGTTCTTATTTCAAATTCCAGCAGCTGTCTGTTCTTTACCAACTTTGGTTGACTTCTGGTATGACATTTATCTCATACTTAATCAGCAATTTAATCTCCTACCTCTGATGCTATAAAATACCAATGCAGTAAAACATAATAACTTTGACAAATTGTCATGATTATGAACTCCCTTTAGAAGCTTCCATGTGGAGCATAACTCAAAATTACCTCAAAAATAGCAGAAGCCACAAATGATATTTGAAGATGTTGTTTCGTTATATCAGAAAGAAAGATCCTGGCTTATACACACAATGTAATCCAGATGTACAGACCTCATAAAACATGTTTTCGAACTTTTAGAAAGGAAGTATTCTTGTAAAAGGTATCTTTTATAACCCCCATTTGAAACGGTTATGTAAGTTTTCTGTTCATTCATTCATGGATGTTGGTATCATTGACGAGGCCATTTCTTGACCATTCCTAATTGCTCTTGAGAAGGTGCTGACACCTTGGACTTGTAATTCCCATGGTGCAGAGAAACCCATGGTGCTATTAAGGAGGGAATTCCAGGATATTGATCCAGCAATAGTAAAGCAATGGTGATATATTTTCAAGTCAAATGGTGAATGGTTTGGAGGGGAATTTCTAGGTGGTGATATTTGCTGTCTTTGTCCTTCTAGACGGTAGCAGTGGTGAGTTTGGAAGGTGTTATCTAAACAGTCTTGGTGAGTTCTTGCGGTGCGTCTTGTAGATGATACACACTATTGCCACTGTAGATTGATAATGGAGAAATTGAATGTTAAAGGTGGTGGATGGAGGTGCCAATCAAGCAACCTGCTTTGTCATGAATGGTGTCAAGCTTCTTGAGTGTTGGCTAAGTTGCATTCATCCATATAGTGGGGAGTATTCTACCACACTGCTGACTTGTGATTCAATTGTGGTTTGTGGATAGGCTTTGGGGAGTCAGGGAGGGAGTTACTTGATTCAAGCCTCTGCTCTTGTGGACACACTACTGATGTAGAGAGAGGAAATGTAATGTGCAATTTTTAAAATTACCAGCATGTAACTACACTAGCAAACTCACTTTACACATCTGCCTTGCAGCTGGCTGCTGGCCAGACAAACAAATGATCGAATCTAGTAAAGTTGAATATGAAGCCATGCATGTGAGGTCCTTATGGCAGGCCAGTTCTTCACGAGGGATTTAAAGATTTGTTTCAGAATCTGTCTGATCTATTTCCAGAGCCCTTAATAATGGCAGCTATTTGATCAATTAAAAAAAAATCCATAAGGTCATCACTACACAGAAGGAGACCATTCAAGTTCATACAAGCTCTCTGTGGAGTAGTGTTTTCTAATAGATCCTGATTCACCACAGATATGGCTAGTGACATTTTTTTTAGCTACCTGCAATAATTTCAGTAGAATATGCCTTGCACACTTGCACATAATACAGTTGAGTTTATTTTACATTTGTATATTCGCTTGACGAACATGTTGGGCAGCATGGCAGCACACCGGTTAGTGCTGCTGCCTCATAGTGCCAGGGACCTGGGTTCAATTCCCAGTCTGGGTCACCGTCTGTGCAGAAGCCGCACATTCTCCCTGTGTCTGTGTGGGTTTCCTCCAGTTTCCTTCCACAGTCCAAAAGATCTGCTGGTTAGGTGCATTGGCCATGCTAAATTCTTCCTTAGGGTCCCCGAACAGGCGCCGGAGTGTGGTAAATAGATTAACACAGTAACTTCATTGCAGTGTTAATATAAGCCTACTTCTGACACTGATAAATAATTTGTTTTTTTTAAAGTACAATTAGAAGTGACTTAATTAATCCACGAATGCTTCTTTGAAAGGGTACATTTTCATCATTGCAGTCCGCAGACAAGAAAGTCTTTTGAAATGTTGAGATGTGTTAACTTTCCCTTTGGGGGCGTCGTGGTGTTACCATTCTCTCTGAATGAACCCATTTTCCAAAAGAGAAACAAAATGTTTCTGCTCACAGCAAGCATCCTAACAAGCAACAAACACCATGGAGATGTAAGGGCAGGAAATTACTCAAATATTTCAATCCATTTACTCTCTCAAATACCCTTGAGGGGGTTAACTACATGATAGCGTGAACCCAGAAAACAGCTTCTGAGAATATTTCTGTTCACACGGAGTGGATCTGCAAAATAGCCACAAATTGATTTGCAAACCATGAGATTCCAGAGGCAAAATGAAGCTTCTTTGAAGGATGAGTGGACTAATGATTGGATAACACTTGATCACATTCACCAGTGGTCATTCTAACAAAGACGTTCCGTTAATCTTTCACTTCTAGACCAGCTCCTGCTCCAGCCTTGCTGCAGTCTCTAGATCCAAATTAGAGGAGCCCCACTTGGTTGAAACTATATATTTGAATGAAATAATAGATTGATAAATAATTCCATCGTTTATTACAAAATTGGTGAACAATCGTAGATTCCCTATCGTATAGATGCAGGCCATTCAGTCCATCGAGTCTGTCCTGACCATATCCCACCCAAGCCCTATACCTGTAACCCCACACATTTACCCTCCTAATCCCCCTGTCACTAGGGGCAATTTAGCATGGCCAATCAACCTAACCCACACATTGTTGGACTGTGGGAGGAAACCAGAGCACCCGGAGGAAACCCATGTAGACATGCAGAAAATGTGCAAACTCTAAACAGATAGTGACCCAAGGCCTGAATTGAACCTGGGCCCCTAGTGCTGTGAGGCAGCTGTGCTAACTACTGTGCCACCCTGCCGCCCTACGATCAGTCATGATCTTGGCTGTGCCCTTGCCACAAGCAAAACTTAGGTAACGTGTGTTTAACTCCCTCTTTACTGGCATTGAGATGATTTATCTTAGGAAGGAGGAGATTGGTATTCACAAACTGCAGAATGAAGTTTTGTCTCACGGATGCCCGATAATCTGCAAGTTAGATAGTCTAGAAATTGGATAATCACTGTAAGATCCTGAGGTTCCAGTACTATTAAATAACCTCTTGCTTTTTCTCTATGCTTCTTTCTTCAGTTGAAGAACAGTGTGACTTGAATAATACATGCTAATGACAGTATTCAGAAAAGAGCGAGAGCGATTCACTAAATAAAATCATGGAGCTTTACATTAGTCAATGCACAAGAGTTGATTCAATGCGAGAACTTACTGAAGTCAGGTTGAAAAATCATTGACCTACAACCTGTGTGTTTATGATCTTCATTCTCTGTAGCAAATGCCATTCACTTTGAATGCTTGACTGCAGAATAAATCCAACAATCTCAAGTAAAGATGAAGAACTAACTTGCCTATGTTGTGCTTGTCAAGATCTCAAAGCACTCCCAAAGCCAATTAAGAGGTTTTGTCTTTTAAAAAGCGTTTAGACAGTTACATGGGTAAAGTGGCTATCGAGGGATACGGGCCAAACCCGGGCAATTGGGACTAGCTTATTGGTTAAAAAAAAGGGGTGGCCTGGACAAAATGGGTTGAAGGGTCTGCTTTCATACTGTAAACCTCAATGCTTGTATGACTCTAAATGTTTTTAATGTGAAGTCATTGCTGTAATATCGGAAGAGTGGCAGATGGTGATAGCTTTTCCCAAATATAATTTCAGCTATAAAGTTAGAACATTCTTCTATTTTCTCCCCTATCCCTTTGATCTCCTCAGATTGTGGACTGTTTCTGAACAAACTGGGTCCCCAGGCCTCCGGTGGTACTGCATTAAACAGGCAGCTAGGAAATGCATGGGATCTGGGGAAATTGGGGCAGATTCTCCCTCCCTGCTATCCTGTTACAACAATGCAGCAATGGTCCAATAATTAATTACCTTAACTATCAAAAATTCACAACTGTAATGGTACAACATCTGCATGGTCTAATGCTCTAGCTAGCAAAACCATAATGATTTTCTTACTTTGAACATGATTTTCTTACTTTGATGCTATCTCAGCTTACATCTTTGCAGGTCTGTTGCTCCCTGAGACAGCCCTACAGTCCCTTTGTGGGAGACAGTTCGAAGCTGAATCCAGGGTTAGTATTTCAGAATGGCACAGACTCCTGTTCCTTCATAATATTCAGCCAGTTATATAAACAATCCAACAATCCTTCAGCCAGGACTCCATTGAAACAAAGCATCAGAACATAATCATCTATTGATTCCGTTTACATTTCCTGCTGCCTTGGAAAAATAGCCAGCATAATCAAGGACCCCCACACACTCCAGACATAGCCTTTCCCACCTTCTTCTATTGGGAAAAAGATGCTGAAATCTGTAAACACATAGCTACCAACTCAAGAATAGTTTCTTCCCTACAGCCATCAGACTTTTGACCAGTCCTATCAAACATTAAGCTAATCTTTCTCTTCACCTTATCGGTAACTGAACACTATATTCTGTACCCTCTCTCCTTTCCTTTTCCTCTGTGTACACGAGGAATGATAGATTTTGCCTGCAACAGCTGGCAAAAAATAATACTTTCCACTGTCTCCCAATACATGTTACAATAATAAATCAATTCAATTCAATTTAAATTAATTAGTTATACCTGTTTAACTTTTTTAAATGAAAGACAGAGAAAGTGCCCTTTAAAATCATTTGAGTGAAATATTGGCCAGAATTGTTCACTGCTGGGGCACACACACACAAGTGTTGGAAACGCACCCACCAACATTCAAGTGGGCAATTTAAGCCATCAGGGTCCAATAAAAATCAATTTTACGTGGCCCATCTACTTTCATGGTTGATGTGTGGGCTGACTGGCCTGGCAGCCTTTACATTTTAGCTGCAACCTTGATCCAGGACAGGATGAAATATTTAAAAAGGTGTCTAGGGACTGATATTTGTGCTTGAATGTGGTACTGTCTGCGGCATTTTGCCATCTCAGCTTACATCTTTGCAGGTCTGTAGCTCCCTGAGACATTTCCACAGTCCATTTGTGGGAGCCGGTTAAAAGCTGAATCCAGAGTTAGTATTACAGAATGGCACAGACTTCAGTCCGAAAGTGTCTCAATATCGGTAACATCTAAAACCATCCAGGTTTATCTGTCCCACATTACTTGTGTCCCAAGCAAAAAATTTTAGATACGAGGGCACTTACCCTTCTAACTCTTGGTCAGCTGAGCTCAATGCCAGCTTCAGCATCAGAGGCTGTGAGTTCAAGCACTTCTTCGCAACTTCAGCACAGTGCAACTCATCATCGGGAGAGTGGAGCCTTCAAGATAAGACAGACGAGAATCTTTAAGATAAGATAATGGATATGTTACCATGATTCTATTAATGATGTAAGAGTGACATCAGCAGTCAGATGACCAAGAGGTACCAAGAGAATGAGGGGGAATATATTCTATTCTTTATTCGTTGGTGGGACATGGGCATCACTGGCTGCCCATCCCTAGTTGCCCTTGAACTGAATGGCTTGCTCGGCCATTTCAGAGGGCAGCTGAGAGTCAACCACATTGCTGTGGCTCTGGAGTCATATGTAGGCCAAACCAGGTAAGGGGCGGCAGATTTCCTTTCCTAAAGGACATTACCGAAACAGATGAATTTTTCCGACAATTGACAGTGGTTTCACGGTCGTCATTAGATTTTTAATTACAGATATTTTTATTTGAATTCAAATTCCACCGTCTGCCATGGCGGGATTCAATGTTCCTGTATGTTGTGAGCATATCTTTAAACCCATACTGTATTGTTTACCCTTTCAAGCCTAAGGGGGGAAGTGGTGGAAGGACTTCTGAACTGATTTCAAGCCATTGAACTGTGCTGAAAGCTCCTTCCATGACCAACAAGTCCTGACATTGGACTCAAACCCAGAGCTTCTGGTCCAGTGATAGGGGTGCTTTCACTGCTCTACAAGGCCTCCTATTGTCCCTGAATACTATGTGGTCATCCTGAAATGTTTGTAAATGCTTTTTAATGAATAGTTTGAAGTAAAACTATACCCAATATCTTAAATCGGTTACAGGCAAAGCAAAGCATCGTCGAGATGTGGCAAGGGTCAGGAACAAAAGGGGGCTGCTGGGAGGAGGAAGGGGGGTGAGGAGCGGAGGCCTCAGCCTCTTAATCTGCATAACAGGTTTGAGGTTCTTGCTTCCAGTCTGGAAGAGGACGAGGCAGGTGAGGTTGGTGAGCAAACTGCACACGGTACAGTGATGCAGCAGGACATAGGCAAAGAGAAGGGGAAAAGGAACGTAGTAGTGATTGGAGATAGTGGGGTGAAGGGTATTGACACTGTCCTTTGTCACAATGACAAAGTGCACAGAAGGGTGTGTTGTCTGCCTGGTGCTCGGGTACAGGATGTCGCAGCTGGGCTGCAGAGGAATCTGGAGTGGGAGGGTGAGAACCCAGTTGTGGTGGTACATGTGGGTGCCAGCGACGTAGGCAAAGTGCGGACTGAGGATCTGGGGAGGGAGTATGAGAAGCTGGGAATGGAATTAAAAAGTAGAACCGACAAGGTGGTCTTCTCTGGGCTACTGCCTGAACTGAGTGCAGACGGGCGTAGGGTTGACAGGATAAAGGAAGTGAATGGGTGGCTCAGAGATTGGTGTGGGAGGAATGGGATCGAATTTATGGGGCATTGGCACCAGTATTGGGGTAGGTGGGACTTGTTCGGGCGGGATGGGGTTGGTCTGAATCGTGCTGGGACCAGAGTGCTGGCGAATCGAGTAAAGAGAACTGTAGACAGGGCTTTAAACTAATTAGGGGGGGGGAGGGTGCGAGGGTAGGTGATGTTAGGAGGTCTACAGTTAAGGATAGGGTACAGGTAAGGGAAGAGGCTGAGGATGTCCCAAGTGGTGGCGTTACGGCAAATAGGGTCCAGAAGAAGGCTGGGATGAAAGCGCTTTATCTGAATGCACGAAGCATTCGGAATAAAGTGGATGAGCTGGTGGCGCAGATCGACACAAATGGATACGATCTGGTGGCCATTACAGAGACGTGGCTGCAAGGTGACAGGGACTGGGAGATGAATGTACAGGGCTATCAAGTGTTTAGGAAGGATAGGCAGGAGGAAAGAGGGGGTGGCGTAGCTCTGCTGATTAAGGACAGCATCAAGGTGGTAGCAAGGGATGATATCGGAGCCAAAGAGCAGAAAGTGGAATCGTTGTGGGTGGAGATTAGGAACAGCAAAGGGAGGAAGACGCTGGTGGGTGTCGTCTATAGGCCCCCGAATAATGATCTGGAGGTGGGGCGGGCTGTTAACGCGCAAATAAGTGCGGCGTGCAGGAATGGGACGGCAGTAGTTATGGGGGATTTCAATCTGCATATTGATTGGTCGACCCATGTTGGACGAGGTGGGCTCGAGGAGGAGTTCTTGGAATGCTGCCGGGATAGTTTCCTGGAACAGTGTGTGTTGGAGCCGACGAGGGAGCGAGCTATCTTGGATCTGGTGCTATGTAATGAGGCGGGTAGAATTAGGGACCTTGAGGTGAAGGATCCTCTTGGAGAGAGTGATCATTGTATGGTGGAGTTTCTGTTGCAGATGGAGGAGGAGAAAGTGGGTTCCCGGACACGTGTCCTTTGTTTGAATAGAGGGGAGTATGGTAGGATGAGAGAAGAATTGGCGAATGTGGACTGGGGGAGCGCGTTGGAAGGTAGGTCTGCTGAGGAGCAGTGGAGGATCTTTAAGGAGATCTTTCTTGGTGCTCAGCAGAAATTTATTCCGATGGTTAAAAAGGACAGTAGGAAGAGAGGTAATAAGCCGTGGATAACGAAGGAGGTGAAGGAAAGTGTTAAATTAAAAGCGGAGGAATTTAGAGTAGCTAAGAGCAGTGGGCGAGAAGAGGATTGGGAAAGGTTTAAATGTCAACAAAGATTGACAAAAAAGTTGATAAAGGAGGGTAGAAGAAGCTATGAAGCTGGGCTAGCACTTAATATAAAAAAGGATAGCAAGAGTTTTTATAAATATATAAAAAGGAAGAGGCTGGCTAGGGTGAACGTTGGTCCCTTAGCGGATGAGAAAGGGGACCTAGTGGTAGGGGATGGGGATATGGCTAAGGTCTTGAATAACTTTTTTGTTTCTGTCTTCACGGAGGAGGACGTGAATAATTTGCCGGGTGTTAGCGATGGAAAGGTGGTAGGACTGGAGGGTCTTAATGACATTACTGTTACTAGAGAGGTGGTGCGCGACAGACTGGAGGGGCTGATTGTGGACAAGTCCCCAGGACCGGATGGAATGCATCCGAGGGTTCTGAAAGAAATGGCGGAGGTGATAGTGGATGCCTTGGTGGTTATTTTCCAGACGTCGCTGGATTCCGGGGAAGTGCCGGAGGATTGGAAAACGGCTAATGTTACGCCGTTGTTTAAGAAGGGTGCCAGGCAAAAGGCGGGGAATTACAGGCCGGTTAGTTTAACGTCTGTGGTAGGTAAAATGTTAGAATCCGTCATTAAGGAGGAAATTGCGAGGCATCTTGAAGGGAATTGCTTGATAGGGCAGACGCAACACGGTTTCATTAAAGGGAAGTCGTGTCTGACAAATTTACTGGAGTTCTATGAGGATGTGTCTAGGGCGGTGGATAGAGGAGAGCCGGTGGTTGTGGTCTTTCTGGATTTTCAGAAGGCGTTTGATAAGGTACCGCACAAGAGGTTACTGCAGAAGGTCAGAGGACATGGAGTTGGGGGTAGGGTGTTAGCGTGGATAGAGGATTGGTTGTCAAATAGGAGGCAGAGAGTGGGGGTCAATGGGTGCTATTCGGATTGGCGGTTGGTGACTAGTGGGGTGCCCCAGGGGTCGGTGCTGGGGCCTCAGCTATTTACCATTTATATAGATGATCTGGAGGAGGGAACCGAGTGTAGGGTGTCGAAATTTGCTGATGACACCAAGCTTGGGGGAAAGGCAAATTGTGCGGAGGGTGTGGAGAGTCTGCAGAAGGATCTAGATAGGCTGGGTGAATGGGCCAGGAAATGGCAAATGGAATTTAATGTTGGCAAGTGTGAGGTGGTCCACTTTGGTAGGAAGAATGGTAGGAAGGACTATTACTTACGTGGCGAAAAACTGCAGCAGGCGACGGTGCAGAGGGACCTCGGGGTCCTTGTGCATGAGTCGCAAAAACCCAGCCTGCAGGTGCAGCAGGTGGTCAGGAAGGCGAATGGGATGCTGGCCTTCATAGCGAGGGGGATTGAATATAAAAGTAGGGAGGTCTTGCTGCAGCTGTATAGGGCATTGGTGAGGCCGCAGCTGGAGTACTGTGTGCAGTTTTGGGCGCCGCACCTGCGCAAGGATATTTTGGCCTTGGAGGGAGTGCAGAGGAGGTTTACTAGGCTGATACCGGAGTTGAGGGGGTTGAGCTATGAGGAGAGGCTGAATAAACTAGGCTTGTACTCGTTAGAGTTTAGAAGAATGAGGGGAGATCTCATTGAGACGTATAAGATGATGAATGGGATGGATAGGATAGAGGTGGAAAGACTCTTCCCGCTCAAAAAAGACAGTAGGACTAGGGGGCACAGCCTCAAGATAAAGGGGGGGCAGTTCAGAACGGAGTTGAGGAGGAACTTCTTCACTCAAAGGGTGGTGAATCTCTGGAATTCTCTGCCCGTTGAAGTGGTGGAGGCTGCCTCGCTAAATATTTTTAAGAAGCGGGTTGATGGGTTTTTGATAAGAGAGGGGATTAAGGGTTATGGGGAGAGGGCGGGAAAGTGGAACTGAGCCACGACAGATCAGCCATGATCTTATTGAATGGCGGGGCAGGCTCGAAGGGCCAGATGGCCTACTCCTGCTCCTATTTCTTATGTTCTTATGTAAAACAGGGTAACAGTAGAACCTCATTAAAACACTAAAATTCCAAGTGTTCAAGTAACTTTCCTCAGTGGCTCCATCACTATATTTGCCTAAAGACTAATGTTTTTCCAAGTAAGTATAAATGATGGTGAAATTGTGTCAGAATATATTACATTGGAAGATACAGAAAGGGGCACAGGTGGGGCAGCACATTGGCACCGTGGTTAACACTGCTGCCTCACCCCACCAGGGACCTGGGTTCAATTCTGGCATCGGGTCGTTGTCTGTGTGAAGTTTGCACATTCTCCCCGTATCTGCGTGGGTTTCCTCCGGGTGCTTGTGGTTTCCTCCCACACTCCAAAGATATGCGGATTGGCCATGCTAAATTGCCTCTAAGTGTTGGGGAATGAGCAGGGTAAATGTGGGGCTACTGGGATAGGGCCTGGGTGGGATCGTTGTCGGTGCAGACTCGATGGGCCGAATGGCCTCCTTCTGCACTCTGCGATTGTATGAGCTAGGCTGTTGAGACCTGTTCCATCAGTCGGCTTGATAATGGTTCATCTGTACCTCTGACTGCACATCACTTGACACCCATAACCTATAAAAAAATCTGTTAACCTCAGGCTTAAAAAGTTTAATTGTTCCAGCATTCACAGGCCTGTGGGGGAGAGAATTTCATCATTTCATGGTCGTTGAGAAAAATTCCCGATTTGATTCCTGACTGATGTTGCTCTAGTGTTATAGCAACAAACCTGAAACAATTTCACCTTGACTTGGTGGACGGATTAAGGATGTTGTCCCAGTGACCCAACTACCATTTCTCCCTTAACCAACAATCCCTGAATAGGTCAGATCATCTACTGCATGTGGAAACTTGCTGAAAATAATTCAGCTGTCAGATTTGCCTATGATTCAAATGACAATGCATTAAGGAATTCATTGTGTGTGAAGCATTTGATGCATGTTGCGGACATGAAAGCATGTAAATGCGAGATTTTTCTCTCTTTTCAGTTCCAACTCGGCACTCGAAGCTTACAGCAATTTCTGCCCTTTTTGAAATCTGACATTATTGAGCTGATTCATCCTGAGCAAGCCAATGAGAAGGAACAACTGGTGGGAAGAGAGAAAAAAAATCACAAAATGTTTATTCAATTACTGTGCTGTCTAGTCAGCATCCAAACTTCAGCCTTGGCCATTCTTCTTCCAACACTGTGCAGAATTGCTTTCCTTTGAATTACTTGAGCTTAGTTGTGAATATGTTTTCCTTCTTCTTAAAAGTAAATCATCCCCCCACTCATCCTGCCCACTTTTTAAAATTATTTTGTCTTTTTTTAAAAGATATCTGCATTTGACACTGACATGCTAAATTGTTTCATGTGTTAAAGTCTAAACCCTCCCAGCTGCCCTTGAAACTTAACTGCCACACTTCAGAAGCAAGCTTAATTGCTTCTTAATTGGATGGCTAGTTACATTATTGTCTTGGATTGACTCCAGGCTACATTTGTTTCAAATTCTTCCATGCATGGGAGTTCTTAAAACTGTTGACACATTCCAGTAATCCTCCTGTCTCCTACACAAATAGTGTTACAACAACTGGTGGCACACTGGTCAGTACTGCTGCCTCACAGTGCCTGGAACCCATGTACAATTCCAGCCTTGGGCCACTGTCTGTGTGGAGTTTGCATGTTCTCCCCGTGTCTACGTGGGTTTCCTCCGGTTTCCTCCCACAGTCCAAAGTTGTGCAGGCTAGGTTGATTCGCCATGCTAAATTGCCCCTTGGAGGACTAGTGAGGGTAAATAGGGATTGAGGGGATAAGGCTTGGCTGGGTTTGTGGTGTGTACAGACTTGATGGGCTGAATGGCCTCCTGCATTGTGGGGATTCAATGAACTTTGGCAATGGGAACAAAATGGAAAATACCGAAGAGTTGAATCCTCAAGGAATTTTGACATTCAGTAGCTAATTTCTGTCTGCATAATGAATCAATCAGTGGACAATTGCAGATATCTAATTATACTTTTCCACCATCTTTTAAGTATTCTGTTGTTGCTTTTCCCCAGACTTTTAAAATAATCTCCAGCTTCAAGAGAAATTTCCTTTCTAAGCTTGAATCCTGAAATGATTCTTAAATCAGCTGTGGGGCTATGCCGCAGAATAATCAAAAATGAAAGCTCAGGAGGCTTTGTGACTGAAATCTCGCAGTCTGTCATTTGCACGAACCGACTCCTGAGTCCACAGATGTCTCCACAACTTGGTTGGCAGATCAGGACAGCGCGTACGAAAAACATGTAAATATTGTGAAAGGAGGTCCCGAGTGGAAACATCTCTTTTCTCAGTGGCTCCATCACTGCAGTTGCCCAAATGTAAGAGTTTCCCAAACAAATATAAGCTTAAAAATGATGGTGAAGTTGCTGCAGAATACATTACATTGGAAGATTGGAACAGAGGAGGGCCATTGAGGGCCTTTAGCTTGTTGCATTATTCAACTTGATCATGGTTAATTTGTGCCAGAATTCCCTGACTGCACGTCACTCTTAACCTCCCAAATCGATACCAGTCTTGAAAAATTCAATTGTTCCAGCATTCACAGGCCTATGGGGGAGAGAATGTGAACAAACTATGGTTGTTTTCTCTGGAGCGGCGGAAGCTGAAGAGAGACTTGATAGATTTTTGAATAGCAAAGGAAGTAAGGGCTATGGTGAGTGGGCTGGTAAGTGGAGCTGAGTCCACAAAAAAGATCAGCCATGAATTTTTGAATGGCAGAGCAGGCTTGAGGGGCCAAATGACCTATTCCTGCTCTTAGTTCATAAGTTCTTATGTTCTAAGTCTACAAAATTACGAGTGGCATAGATAGGGTTGACAGTTAGAATCTTTTTTTCCCAGAGTTGAAATGTCTAATACTAGGGGGCATGCACTTAAGGTGAGAGGAGGAAAGTTGAAAGGAGATCTGAGGGACAAGTTTTCTTTTACACAGAGAGTGATTGGTGTCTGGAATGCTCTGCCAGGGGTGGTGGTGGAGGCAGATATGATAGAGGCATTTAAGGGGCTTTTAGACAAGTACATGAATATATAAGGAATTAAAGGGAAATGGACCAAGGGCAGGTGGAAGAGATTAGTTTAATTTGGCGACGTTAGGCACAACATTGTGGGCCGAAGGGCCTGTACCTGTGCTGTACTCTTCAACGTTCTATATTCTATGTTCTAATTTCAGAATTTCTTGATCCTGCGCGAGAAGGATTGCTTCCCAATCTCATTCAGGACTGGCCCTGCTCTAATTCTATGAATGTGCCATTTTGTTCTGGATTGCTTGACCAGAACTTTCAATTCTGGATCAGGAACGTACTCCCAGCAGCAGTTCCGAGTCACTGACGCAACACATTTTTAAATTACAAATGAGCTGATTGGGTCTGGGGCAGATTTGGCAATCAATCAGCCTCACGCGGCCTGGAGACGGGACATAGAAATAGAGGGCTCTTTGTAAAGTTCACGGCAGCTATGGCTTGTCATGGCCAGCCACTTGCTGTGGAAATGTCTGCGCAGGAAGCCGATTTGGATCAGGCTGGCACTTGACGGGATAAATGGGTATGGGTGGCTGCAAGATTAATATATGGAGCTCCTGCATTGAGGCTGTGGCTCAGACCAGAGCCACAAATGCTTCAAGGGCTCCATAAAATCTGGGAAAGTGAATGACAAGTGGTAACTCGGTGACAGGCCCCTAACTGTATACAACAGCAGCATGCACATGAGCTGAGCAGACTACATACCCATTGTGCTCGGTAACATTGTAGAAAAAGTGCCCGGTCGCATCACAGATGTGTCAGCCATGCTCATATTTCAAGCAAAAATGAGAAGGAGACAGTACTTAGGAACACGGTAGTTCATATCAATGTCATACTATGAGAGAGGTCAGCCTATTCATTCTCTCCCTGTCCTGCAGGAGAACAGGGCACACAATACCCAGAGGTATATTGACCAATGGTAGAGTGCCAGACTTGCCAGCCTATGGCCAGAGTCAATGTACTGCTGAACACTATTGTTGTATCACTGGAACAGGCCATCAGCGATGGTGAGTTTGGAAGCTGAGACCAGAAGACTAATTTGAAAGCCCTCTCCTCATCTGAAGGAGAAGAGACCCCTGTCCAAAGTGCTCGTCACCTCATTGTCCACAGTCACTTTTTGAGCGTTGGTTGTGCTGATGTTGTCAATAAGTGATCTGAGTTCTCATGAGTCCTCTAGGCCCTCCAGCCAGCCACACACCGCCTGGAATAGTGCAGATATCACCAGCCTACTTGACAGGAGTGTCTCCACGGAGCCTGCGCTGCCCCATTCCTCAGCACTCCCCCAGCAGCATAGACACTCTCACTTCGGTGGAGTCAAAACCAAGCTCAGATTTTCCCAGGGCAATTGGGTGGGAGGCACATCTTGCAGTGAGCAGGAGAAGGAACATGAGGTGCAGTCAGCCATGGACAGTTCCCTTCCAAGGATGGAGGACAGTCACAGCTAGTAGAGTGAAGCCCTTGGGTGTTACAGACAAAACCGGTCCTTCTGGAGGGTCAAAAGCAAATGAGATCCCTATTTCTGGAGATCGTTGAAGCATTGTGGAGCTAAGGGCAGTCAGTGGAGGAGTCCACGCAGTGTGCATATGTGAGTAGCCACCCTCGTGGAGTGCCAAATGCAGCATCACTCTGAGTTGGTGCAGGATACAGCAAGCTGGCATGCACAGACAGAATGTGGCTTTCTCTGGCATGAAGTGTTCAGTGTTGCTGATGGTGCCGAGATGCTTGGAATGGAGAAAAAGATGGTGCCGGAGCAAGGCAACTTTAGCTAGCTGTCCCCAGCATACCCTCTAATTCCATCATTACTTCTCGTTCTATGCTCTTAAAATTAAGTCAAACGCTTTTAACGTTCCTAACAATGCTCTGTTTAAATATCTTATCGATCTGACAATCTTTCGGCTTCCTTGCTGTCATCAGATTTTTGCATGGTCCAATCATATATTAAACTGAGCTTTCTCTCCAGCCAATCTATAACTGCAACACTATATTCTGAACCCTCTCCTTTCCTTCTCTCCTATCTACTCTGTGAACGGTATGGTTTGTCAGAATAACACACAAGAAACAATACTTCTCATTGCATCGTAATACATGTGACAGTAAAAAACCAGGTCAAATCAAAAGTTTCATTCAGGTTGCTGGCCCATCCACTGTTGAAAGGTGCAATGAAAAGGCTGAGGCAGTCACCAGCTCCCTCTTTCTCTTTGTCTTCTTCCTCCCCATCCCCATCCGAGGAAGAGTGGTGCATCAGACTCTCTTCCAGCCAGCTCCAGGCCTTCCTGCATCATCAAGTTTTAAGGTGTGCAGGGGGCACCTTAGTGGCATAGTGGTTAGCATTGTTGCCTCACAGCACCAGGGACCTGGGTTCAATTCCTGGCTTGGGCCACTGTCCACGTGGAGTTTGCACTTTCTCCCCATGTCTGGGTTTTCTCCGGGTGCTCTGGTTTCCTCCCAAAGCCATGTAGGTTAGGTGGATTGGCCACTAAGTTGCCCCTCAGTGTCAGGGGGTTAGCTAGAGTAAATTCTTGGGGAATGGGCCCGTGTGGGATTGCGATTGGCGCAGTCTCGATGGGCCGAATGGCCTCCTACTACACTGTAGGGATTCTATGATTTTATCCTATGATTCTGGATGACCAGAGCTGTACAGAGCATGAGAAAGTGCTACAGCCTGTGGAGAGAGGGTGGGGAAGAGAACAACACAAATAGGGCATAATAGTAGAAAAAGCTCCATAGCTGAGATCTTATAGAATTGGAACAGACCAGGGAAAAATCAGAAGGACCTTTGTTATTATTGGGAATGAAGCTATGTCTGGAAGGAGACAGGGACCAGAAACAATTAGAATCTTTACATCTACCCAGGGAAATGCCTGTAGATCCTATTTCTCAGGATACCTTCTAATAACTTACCCAGTACAGACGTTAAGTTCACCGGTCTGTAGTTGCCAGGCATTTCCCTGTAGCCTTTCTGAAGCAAAGACACAGCATTTGCCACCCTCCAATCTTCAGGCACCTTATCTATGGCTGTCGATGATTCAAATATCTCAGCTAGGGGACCGAGGTGTTGTTGTGTTCAGGCTCTGGATGAAGTTTCTCTAGGATTTGCCTGTTGCCCTAAGAATGCTACCATAGACTTTTATGTGTAAGAAACATAAATCTCAGTATTCGACACAAGATTGTACTGCTGCTTCCCACCGCAACTCAGTCCTGTGACATTGCACTGTGATTACATACATACTTACATCAGTATCTGGTGGTTCTGATGTTAACCTTTTACTCTTCACCTCTCTCCAAGACACTCCTTTCGAACAGTGGGGGCATGCAACTCATTCTCAACCTTGAAATAAAATCAGGAACTGATTATGGAGACTGGTCAAGGCAAGACAAAGACTAACCCCATGAAGACTGAACATTTGAGGACAGACGTAGCACAATGTATATAATTGGGATAAAGCCTTGTGGGGGTGGAGGTGGGGGAGAGATGAAGAGTAAAAACGTTAACATCAGAACCATGATGTAAGCATGTATGTAACTACAATGCAATGTCACATGACTGAGTTCTGGTGGGAAGCAGCAGTACAATCTTGTGCTGAGCACTGAGATGTATGGTTTCTCTCTGTCGAGAGAAACATCTGCTCCCCATGAATAGGGGACAGTTATGTCTGCCTTGCCAGTAGAACTGGAGGTCACTGAGGCCCCCTGGGAGGCCAAGGGCAAAGGGGTCTCCTTTGGGCAGTACCCAACTGGCAGTGCCAGCCTGGTACCTTGACACTGCCAGTCTGGCACCTTGGCAATGTCCCCCAGGTACCTTGGTACTGCCTGATGGACAGTGCTGGGGATGGGGCCTGAAGTGGCATGGCCTATGGGGGTGGGGCCTGAATGGGGCAGGACCTATGGAGTGGGTACTGAAGGGGGCAAGACCTGGAGTAGGTGGAAAGGGGCTGAAACAGCCTGATTGGGGAAGGAGGTGGGGGCCACTGTGCACTCTGCCTGAGATCGGTAGGGGAGGGAGGGGGCCCTGCTGCCGCCATGCCTGTCATCAGTGGGGGGAGGGAGGGAATTAGTTTCACAGCTTGCTTCACAGGCAGTAAGTTGGAGGTATGACAGGTTCCAATCCCTCATCCACCATTCCAAGGAAAATTGTATCGCATTCTGGAGGTGATGGGATCTAATACCACCTCTTGGAAATGCAAATTGTGACTGCACCCATTCCCCAACAGTTGAAAACCCAGCCTTATGTATAACTTTACATTAACCGTTTTATCACTTGGAGCATCTTAATTAGATCACCTCTTGTAATAACTCAGGAAGCCAACTGTAAAGAAACAATGTTTAATTCCTAAATAAAAAGTTAAATCACAACCCTGTGGTGAATATATTGAATCCTGTCCAGAACAATAATTCACTGGATCCACTGAGAGGTTCACCTTATCAAGGGCTTGGTAGATAATCACTTATTACCATGAGAACTCATGTTCCACAAGTCCACAGGGAGGTCAATTAAGGATTCCCCATGTAAGTCGTGAGGGTTATCACACCTCCTGGCCTATCACTTATCACGGGTGGCAGTGATTAGCACCGCTGCCTCACAGTGCCAGAGACTCAGGTTTGATTCCCGATTTGGGTCACTGTCTTTGCAGAGACTGCACGTTCTCCCCACATCTGCATGGGTTTCCTCTGGGAGTTCCGGATTCCTCCCACAATCTGAAAGATGCACTGGTTAGGTCTATTGGCCATGCTAAATTCTCCCTCAGTGTACCTGAACAGGCACCAGACTGCGGCGACTAGGGGATTTTCACAGTAACTTCATCTCAGTGTTAATGTAAACCTACTTGTGACACTAATAAACAAACTGTAAAACAATGAACCTGCAGGGATGGCCTAATGTTTTAAATTTTGGAAAGCTTCCAGCAGAGTTCCTGTTTGTCTTGAAAAGCTCACTTCTGGGATGTGGGCATAGTTACTTCAGGTGAGGCAGCAGAGCCAGTTTCCCTTCCGGGTAAATTAAGAACCTTTTTGCTGAAATTTGAAAATCAACACAAGGAAAATAATCAATCGAATCACAACCAAATACTCTTGGAGAAGTGAAATTTTAAATCTTCCCACCGCTGTGAAACTATAGAGGAAATCTACTGAGAGTGCCGAAACAGATTTTATTTTAAAGTCACAAATGATATTCTCCATACCTGTGGAAAATCTTCCCTTCTTATCCTTCTTGACCAGCCTGCAGCCTTTGACATAGTTGACCTCAGCATTCTCATCCAAAACCTCCCTACTGTCATCTAGTTGGGCTTCCATTCTTACTAAATGTAGCCAGAGTATCAGTTGCCCTGGATTCTATTCCTTCTGCACCCCTTCCTCTTCTGTCTTTCAAGGATCTATCTTTGGCCGTCTTCTGCTCCTCATCTACATTCTGCCCCGAGGCAACATCATCTGAAAGCATTGCATTTTTTTTTCTGTATGCTAACAGCAACTATCTCCACCTCACTCCACTTCTCCCTCTCTCCACTATTGCCAAATGATCCGACTGTTACTCCAATATTCAACTTCGCCAAGCAGAAGTGAAGCAGTGTTTCAATCCTTGTCTCCAACTGCATTCTTTAATTGCTAACTCTACCCCTATCCTGGGGCAGCACAGTGGCACAATGGTTAGCATTGTGCCTTACAACGTTAGGGACCTGAGTTCAATCCTTGGCTTTGGCACCTCTGCCTCAAAGCACCAGGGACCTGGATTCGAATCCCAGCTTGGATCGCTGTCTGTGCGGAGTCTGCACGTTCTCCCTATGTCTGCTCGGGTTTCCTCCAGATACTCCGTTTTCCTTCCACAGTCCGAAAGACGCGCGAGTTAGGTGCATTGGCCACACTAAATCCAACTAGGGGATTTTCACAGTAACTTCATTGCAATGTTAATGTAAGTCTGCTTGTGACACTAATAAATAAAAAGTAAATAAATAAACATAAAACTTGCATGAATGCACTTTCTTTTCTGACTGGATTTTCTGCGAGACAGACTGAGCATATGTATGGATAGGATCTATCGGCCGCACTCACCCAAAGCTTGGAAAATCCCAACAAGGTCAATGGTCCTTTGCGCAGTTCTCCCCACCAGCTACAATTCCCATGGTAGGCAGGGCAGGAAAATTTTACCCTATGTGTATTTGTACGTGTGAGAGAGAGAGAGGCAGGTAGAGAAATGAGTGAGCAATGTCACATTAGATTTTCAGGGTAATTGCTTGAATAAATAAACCTTTCAATTTAAATCCATTAAATGTTATTGCTGGTTATTTAAAATGACCAAACAGTCAATGAAGAAACACATCCTCCTTTAGAATAACGTACATTGATTAGAGGGCGTAAGGGAAGGGAATATGGGTTTCAGTTCTCTCCCATCTCTGTCTCTAACAACAAATATAGCATGACAGGGCATTGTTTTTTCAGATGACAAGCTTTATAAAAGATGCTGGATGGCATTGATGATACACATGGCCATCTGTGCCTCTAATATTAATCTCCTGGTACACATAAATCAGAAAATCTACTCACTTTGACATGGACTTGGATCAACAAAACCAAAAAGTGCAACTGAATGTAAAATGTCCTGGTTACCTTAATTTTATCACAGTTCACCCACCTCCTCTGGTGTGAAGGAAGAAGGGACTTAACAGGATAGGACTTTCAGGCATAATGGTACTCATTGATTCCACTGAGAAAATGAAGGACATTCACAAAATTCACAATTCAAGGGGCAATGGTACCTTCCACAGTATTTACCCCTGCAAAACTATCCAAGATAGGCTAAACTAATGCCCCTTCTAAGTTGTCAGTGGATTGACTGATCACAATTAAGGGTTTTACATGATAGTTCAGACCTCTAGCTACAGTTTCAAGGAAGGTCCGTGCACTTATTCACAATGTTTCTTGTACCACACTTTCTGTGTGTGAGCTACTTGTTAGCTCTCTTCCAGATGCAGTTTATCTTCCCATCCTTGGTTTTGTCTTAGCCCTGTGGTTAGTGTTTTTCCCTGCCTCACAGGTAGTGTCATGGTCTTGTCGCCAGGCTAACTTTCCAGAAGGCCAAGCTAATTCTCTAGGAGTGTAGGTTCAAATCCCATCGGAACAGCGGGTGAAATTTTAAATTCAATTAATAAACCTGGAATAGAAAGCTGGTCTCAGTAACGCTGACCATAAAACCATCATTGATTGTTATATTAAAAAAAAACCAGTTGGTTCACTATTGCCCTTTAGGGAAGGAAACTTACCATTCTTACCTGGTCTGGCCTACATGTGACTCCAAATCCACAGCAATAAGAATTACACTTAACAGCAAGCCATTCAGTTAAAGGCAATTAGGGATGGACAACAAATGTGTTTTTTTTCAGTGATGCCTGCATCCCACTGAATAATTTATAAAGAAATACATCAAGTACTCCACGCTCCATTATTCTCTCTCCATCAGTTTTACATATGCACCATAGAAAGCATCCTTTCCGGATGTATCACAGCTCGGTATTGCTCCTGCTCTGACAACAAACGACAAAGGGTTGTGAACGAAGCCCAGTCCATCATGCAAACCAGTCTCCCATCCATTGATTCTGTCTACACTTCCTGCTGCCTCGGGAACGCAGACAGCATAGTCAAGGACCCCACACACTCCGGACATACTCTCTTCCACAAGAGAGAAAAGAGCTGATGTTTCGAGTCCAGATGCTGGGTCATCTGGATTCTAAGCGTCAGCTCGTTTTCCTCCTTACTGATGCTTCCAGACCTGCTGAGATTTTCCAATGTTTTTTCTTTTGCTTTCAGATTCCGGCATTTGCAGTAATTTGCTTTTATACTCTCTTCAACCTTCTTCTGTTGAGAAAAAGATACGAAAGTCTAAAAGCACAAAAGCTTCAAGTTTTTAGGTATCCAGGTCACCAACAACCTGTCCTGGTCCCCTCATGCTGACACTATAATTAAGAAAACCCACTAACACCTCTACTTTCTCAAAAGACTAAGGAAATTTGGCATGTCGGTTACAACTCTCACCAACTTTTACAGATGCATGATAGAAAGCATTCTTTCTGATTGTATCACAGCTTGGTATGGCCCCTGCTCTGCCCAAGACCACAAGGAACTACAAAAGGTTGTGAATATAGTCCAATCCATTACACAAACCAGCCTCCCATCCATTGACTCTGTCTGTACTTCCCACTGCCTTGCATAATTAAGGACCCAACTCATCTCAGACGTTCTCTCTTCCACCTTCTTCTGTTGGGAAAAAGATACAGAAGTCTGAGGTCACATACTAACCAACTCAAGAACAGCTTCATCCTTGCTGCCATCAGACTTTTGAATGAACCTACCATGAAGTTGATATTTCTCTAACCCTTAGCTCTGACTGTACTTCTGTACTCTCTCATTTCCTTCTCTATGAATGGTATGTTTTTTGTCTGTATAGTATGCAAGAAACAATATTTTTCACTGCATGTTAATACGTATGACAATAATAAATCAAATCAAATCAAATCAAACCAATCAGACAAAAATAGCTTCTTCCCTGCTGCCATCAGACTTTTGAATGGATCTACCTTATATTAAGCTGATCATTTTTTTCACCCATCTGTAACTGCAACACTCTGGACAGAGTTTTACAGTCTCACCTGCCATGCCAATTGGAACAGGTGAGGGGCAGGTCGTGGAAAGGTCCGTTGACATCAGACAAGATTTTATGATTTTGCGATGAGCGAGGCCATAAAATCTCACCTTTTATCCTGCACTCTTCCCTTTTCTTCTCCTCTATGCACTCTGTAACTGGTATGTTTTGTCTGTATAGCGTGAAAGAAACAATACTTTTGACTGTATCCCAATATATGTAACAACAATAAATCAAGTTTCCCTCCCTAAATATTAATGTCATTGAATGATGGGCCAAGTGGCCTCCTTCTGCTCCTATGTCTTATGACTATTGCGCAACACAAGAGTCCAATAAGTTGCCAATAAATTACAAAAAAAATATAGGCAAACAATGGATGTTCTGTTAAAATCATTTGCTTTGAAAGATGATATTAATTTACATTGCTCCAGCTCTTACAATATCCTACTCAAGCTGCATTGGAAGTTTGAAAATCGGTCAGTATTTTCCCATTTCTACTTCAACCTTTGAAATAACTCAGTGGAAAAGCTCATATAAGGTCACATTAAAACTAAATTAAAATATAATGAGTGTGTCTAAGCATTATAATCTTCTAAACACTGAGTTTTGATCAATGATCTTTATTTTGTGTAGCGTCCTGATGCTTTATCTGTTTTCTTTAACAATTTTATATGAGGCTTTCTGAAAATGACTCCTACACTGGGTTTTCCATCATTGCCCAGAGAAACAGGAGAATGTCAGACTTCACTGGACAGCAAGATCATTCTAGCTCTCCATTCAGCCATACATTCACTGCCCCCATCATAGGAGCCAACTATTTCTTCAATGACTTCCAAATCTTTGTCTCCTCTACCATATTACAAGTTCATCGTCTCTGAAGAAGAGTCATATGGATTGGAAATGGGGTTAACGCTGTTTCTCCCTCCAGAGATGCTGCCAAACCCACTGAGGCTTTCTGACATTTTCTGTTTCTATGACAAGTTAATTCTCACTCATTGGGCAGCGTTTAATGGATCACCCAGGAGTAGACTGGGAGGTATGAGCTGCTCCGTCATGTGGAGAGACCATTCAGTAAAACATAGAGACCTCACTGCCATTCTGGAACCAAGATAGGTGGGGTTGGACTCACCAAGGTCAGTCAGGAAGGCCCCATTGGGGGGATGTTATTGGTGAGGGGGGGAATTGATTAGATTCTAAGGGGTTAGTCTCCAGATCAGGCACTCTGTAGCCCACCAGATATTTCCCATCCTCTGGGCAATGCCTAACACCACAGAAACAACAACACATAAGACCATAAGGCCATAAGAGATAGGTGCAGAATTAGGCCATTCAGCCCTTTGAGCCTACTCCGCCATTCAATAGTGGCTGATATGATTCTCACCCCCATTCTCTTGCATTCTCCCCATAACCCTTGGTCCCCTTATTGGTCAAGAAACTATCTATCTCTGTCTTAAAGACACTCAATGACCTGGCCTCCACAGCTCTCTGTGGTAATGAGTTCCACAGATTCCCCGCCCTTGAGCTGAGAAAGATCCTGCTCATCTCAGTTTTAAAAGAACGTCCTTTCACTTGAAGTTTTGCCCTCAATTCCTCATCTCTCCCACTAGTGGAAACATTCTCTCCATATCCACTCTATCTAGGCCTCTCAGTATTCTGTATACTTTACTACGTATTGAGTATTCTATCATGTTGTGAGCCTTCTTGCTGTGTATGCCCCAGTCCAACACCGGCATCTCCACACCCTGGGTATTCGATACTCAACCTTCACCGATAACATCCCCTCACTGGGGCCCACCTGGCTGACCCTGGTGGCTCCATCCCCATTTGCCTTGGTTTCAGGGTGACACCTACAGTGCTGCTGTGGGAAGGATGCACTCCAAACAGTGGGTATCTTTCCACGTGTCACATTGGAAACTGAAGATCTGCCGACCCTCCGACCGGCCAGCAATTCTGGGAGTTGTGCGCTCCACTCAAGAAGGAATGGGAGCCCTGGTGCTGGCTGTTAATTGCCTGATCAGCATATAATTTGGACCAGGGCTCTTGCAAACAACTAAGGCGGCACTGCACTTGCCTTTCTAGCCCAATGTCCGAGTCAATGCTATCTCAACAAAATTTAGCCCTTTCTCTGAAAAAAATGTCCTGATTTGCATACTAAATTTATCTTAGCCAACTTGAACATGAATCTTTTTAGATACATTTTATTAATGTTCTGAACTCACATCTTGTAGGGCATTTACTAAGTTATGGAACTTTGTGATACCCCTTCAATAATCACCCGCAGGGCTATTAGTTACATCCCCGACTTATGATTTTTATCTCAAAATATGCGCATAATGTCATTCTCTGAAGGAACTCTCAAACATGAATGATTCTCTGCTGTAATGATGAGCAAATGTTGTTATAGCAGCCTCACAATGAATTACTCTTAATACCAAAGCAAAATACTACAGATGCTGGAAACCAGAACAATCTTGGGCCATAACTTCTTCGGAGTGGCAATCAGCTCAACACTTAACCCAGTATTGACCATGGCCAATTCCACAACTTGTTGAAAATGCAGTTCCATATCTAGCCTTCATTTTGTACGTTTCATGGGGGGTAGTAAGTTGCAGTCACAATTTCACCTCCCACACACCCTCACCATGACTGTCCTCCCTCCTCCTTGTTGCAGAATACCCACAAGCCATTTCATCATTCCAAAAAATTTGGAAGGAAAAGGAAAACATGAAATAAAAATGATAGAAGAATTCAATTGCCAGTCAGTTTTGGGATTCATGTCGAGCCAAATCATTGAGCAAATCATTGAGTGGAAAACAGACGCCAACTGGAGAAGATGTACCTGTTTGAAGTTTGGCAACTTTGGGCCATATTTTTGATTGTGTATTTTGAATTTACCGGGTGGTGATAAATTAGACAGCTGCAGATTTATTACTAAAAGTCTGGTTAGATGGAATTTTCTTGAGAGTATGGGTCTCCCTCCCATCATCCAACCTCTCCCCCCACCCCCGCCACCCCCTCCATTCCAATACAGGAACAAACTGCCAGTGATGAGGAAGGATTATAAAAACGAGTGCCATACCCAGAGAACCACACCTGTCGTTTACCCACCTCTGCTGGTAAGTTACCTGTGTGTCTAGAAACATTGCTCCTCTTTGGTGGAAACTGTGTGTAGGCCCAACAGTAGCCAGAGCTCCTGGTGACACTGCTATAGCTTGAGAGCACCCGGCTATTTGATAGATCAAGGAACGAGGTGGGGCATACACTGGATCACGCGCAACAGTCTGTTTTAGGATAGCTCACAGACTGAGTGATAGATCATACAGGTTCTCTAATGGGGGCGGTAATGGGGGGGAGAAAGTGCGACCTCATCATCGAGTCACTCTCTCCTGTAACAACTGATGTTGCTTTGCCTGCCTTCCATGCCTCCCACAGCCCAAGGTGATTACCTACATGCCCTGACTGAAAGATCCTTTCTCAGGTAACTGCTGGAAGGCATCCAATGAGCTGGTACAGTGAAATATTCACAGAGAAGTGCCAGGAAAATAAATACTTGAGCGTTGGGGAAACCTTTAAAGATTGTTTCAAAATGTCTCCTGGTATGTTTCAAAAGTTATAGAATCTGTACTTTGCAGAAGGAGGCCATATGGCCTATTGAGCCAGCACCAACATCAATCCAACCCAGGCTCTATCCCAGTACTCCCTGCCAATCCCCTGATAATAAGGGACAAGTTAGTACAGCCCATCAACCTAACCTGCACATCTTTGGACTATGGGAGGAAACTGGAGCACCTGAAGGAAACCCATGCAAGCATGGGGAGAACGTGCAAACTCCACACACAATCAGTCACCCAAGGTTGGAATCAAACCCGGGCCACTGTGAGACAGCAGAGGTAACCACTGTGCCACCATGCCACCCCAAGTCCTCCTTTTGTCCTACAACAGCAACAGAACAGTAAAAGATAATACACCTTTAAGCAGGATTTAAAATACTTAGCAACATTGCATTTACTCCCAACTGATCGCTGTTGGAAAGTGAGCTCTGGCTATCAAAAAAAAGGTGGAGGCAGCCCTAGAAATGAATGTTAACTGGCAATTTATGTAACAATTCGCATGATTCACAGGATGGCAATGACACTACCATTGTGGCCATTTTGCAATGTTTTGGCACCTAAAATATCTGGGGAAGATCACCTTTAAAGATAGGTCATACATGTTCTTTTAAAATTTTTGCCTGAGATTCATGAAAAAAGGGTGGTAAAACAAAACGTTGAAGAAGAATTTAAAAATCCTCCGAACCCGTAAACACGATCTGTGCCCAATATGTTCTTATCCTTTAAACAGTTGCTGCAATATGTCCAACCGAACAGGTGTTTATTTTTCAATTTACTGTGTACAATACCTTAGTGTGATATTGTAAAGTACTGCAGGATTGTCTTAGAACCAACAGATTGTCACAGCACCCAGCTGCCATTTGCGACAGAATCTGCAATAAATCACAAGAAATTCCAAGCAGATTGCTTCTATTTCAGGACTACTTTTTAACAAGATCAATGAGATCCTGTCAAATAATAATACAAGGCTATGAGAGGCCCCAGTGAATGGAATGCTTTACACCTCTGTATTTGCTTTTTTCTCAGTCAACATAATAAAGAATCTCTCTTAAAAATGCGCTGGGCAAAGTGTTGTGGCCCGTCCCACTCTGACAGAGTGGGACAGGTGTAAAATTGGCTGGATAGGCCAGATCCTCATCCATCATTAACACAGGAGCACAGGAAATAGAAGCAAGAATGGGAAGATGGGCCGATCTTACCTGTCGTTCACACCACACTACCCCTACTGTGGGAAGTAAAAATCTACCATGAAGCCAGTGTAGATTATCAGAAAACACCATATGGTTCACTAATGTCCTTTATGGAAGGAAATCTGCCATCCTTACTTGGTTTGACCTACATGTGATCTATAGCAACGTGGAGCAACGTGGTTAACTCTTACCTGCCCTAGGGTAATTAGGGGTGGGCAATAGATACTGGCCAGCCAGCAACGCCCATGTCCCAGGAATGAATAATAAAACATAAATGTGGCAGATTTAGTAATCAGATCCCCAGATATTTGAAGGTGTCGATAGCATTGCCTCTTGCTCATCTGGTGGTATGTATGGCAAGCGTCTTCTGTACACTTGCAATACTCAACTGGCCTGTGAGTCTCAGCTTCTGGGAGTGGAAGGTGCCTTTGCTGCCCCTCTCGTGAGGGCGAGAGTCTTCCCTTTGGTGAGACTGGTACCAATGTGCCAACCTTCTCCGCCTTTGACATTTCCTGGATGCCAGGAGGAATGCAACATTAAATCCACCATCCATCATCTTGTTTAGAGGAACATTAAATAGAATAATCCCAGCAATTAACTTTATCAAACTCCTGAAGAACTCTACATATTACAATGAGATCATCACCTGTTCTCCTAAATTCCTTGTCTACTCCAATCTCTCCTATTCTGACAGCCCCAGCCCAGGAGTCAGGGAACCTTTGTTGCACTCCTTCAAAGGCAATATGAACTGTTGTTGTAAGAAGCTGCATCTTTGTAGAAACTTGATATCTGTGTTAATATGCACGATCTTCTTGGAGGTCCTCTCCACTTGGAGCTGACAGTTTGCGGTGTCGATGGTAGCCATGATGTGGAGATTTATGAGTGACCTTCTTGGAGATCCTCTCCACTTGGAGCCAGCAGCTTGCGGTGTCGATGGTAGCCATAACTTGGAGATATGAATTGTTGTCAGGAAGTTCTTTACCACACAGGTATAAAGTAAAAGGTAGATATTTCTCTCAAAGACACAACATTGACTTACATATCACATCAGCCATTGTGCTGCAGATATGACTTCCCAGATTCTACAACAGTTACAGTCACATTTACAGAGATAGATGGTGCCAAAGTTGAACCACACTTGGAATATGTGTGAAATGATTTTCTGTGACACATCAATAGTTTCTTTTTGTTGATCTTTGTATCCAGATGATGTAGTTCACATCTTTTGTTGTGTTCCAATTTACAACTCTCCAAATAATGTTAAGTCATTGATTTTTTTTTGCCAGTTATAGGTATTTCAAAGGATTTGAGAGTAATGGTTCTCCCTTCTAATAATTATATTAGTTTCTTAACATGTTCAGATAGGAAAAGATTATTTTATTTTCCTGTACTTTGATAGCAAATTCCGAATATCAGTCTGTTTAGATGCTGTTTAGAGTATAAAAGCTGCCGTCTAATGCTTCAGTTGTATAGAACGTTGGTTAGACCGCATTTGGAGTACTGCGTCCAGTTCTGGTCACCTTACTACCGGAAGGATGTGGAGGCTCTGGAAAGGGTGCAGAGGAGGTTTACCAGGATGTTGCCTGGCATGGAGGGGCTGGGTTACGAGGAAAGATTGGAGAAACGGGACTATTCTCCTTGGAAAGACGGAGATTGAGGTGGGACATGATAGAGGTATATAAGATACTGAAGGGAATAGATGGAGTTAATAGTGAGAGACTGCTCCCTAGACTGGGTACAAATACGAGAGGTCATCACTTAAGGGTGAGGGGGAGAGGTATAATTTGGAAGTGAGAGGAAGGTTCTTTACGCAGAGAGTTGTGGGGGTATGGAACGTGCTACTGAGTAGGGTGGTGGAGGCAGGAACATTGGACTCATTTAAGGTTCAGTTAGATAGACACATGAGTGAAACGAGGATGGAGGGTTATGGTAGGGGCTATTAAATAAGGTTAGAACCTCGGGAGACACCGGAAAAGCAGACTTGTAAGATTAACGTTTTTGTCTTTTTATTCCGCAGGTGGAGGTCCACCTCATTGTCAAACGAGGGGCATACACACGGTGGGTCGTGCGTGGGCTGCTCTTGGAGGTTCCGGGAGTGGCCTAGTACTTCGTGTCGGTGTGTGTGCTTGATCCTGGACCGGTAGACGGGCGCCGCAACAGCTCGGTGACTAGCACTGCTAGCTGTGCAGATACATGGATTTGGGCCTGTGTCTGTGGGAGTTTGTGCATTCTCCCTGTGGTTGCGTGGGTTTCCTCCGGGCGCTCTGGTTTCCTCCCACACCCCAAAGATGTGCTCTTAGGCTGATTGGTTTTACCAAATTGACACTATTCTCCCCTGAATCTGGCTAAGTTAGGGGTTCCATTCCTAGACACGCAGGGTAGAATAGGTGTAGGGTGATGCGGCGGCGCGGGCTCGTTGGGCCAAAGGGCCTGTTTCCTGTGCTGGGTTGTTCTTTGTTCTTTGTTTTGTTCTGTCCCAAGGAGTGCTTTCTGGCCCAGTGCACATTCCGCCTCACTCTAATCTCTGCCTGAGAAGCAGCAAAGCTAATCCTATATTTAGTCTCATCTGCTGTCTTAGGTGGTAGGTTTGCTGTACCTTTGAAAGGCTGCAAACTGCAACACTGCCCAGTTTAGATAAGTTATTGAGATCATTTTAAAAATTGCTCATGGAATTTGAGAGTTGGCTGCATGGCCAACTTTTGCTGTCCATTCCTAATTGCTCTTGAGAAAGCAAGCAAGAAGAGTTACAGATTCATTAGGATGCTGGCATAGGAGGGAATACAGATATGAGTTATGAGCAGCACAGTGGTTAGCGTGGCTGCTTTACAGCTCCTGGGACATGGGTTCAATTCCAGCCTTGGGTGGCTGTGCAAATCCCACTGGATAACGTCTGCTTGGGTTTCCTTTGGGTGCTCCAATTTCCTCCCACACTCCAAAGATGTGTGGGTTAGGTTGATTGACCATGCTAAATTGTCCATTAATGTCAAGGGAATGACCAGAGTAATTATGTGAGGTAACAGCGATAGGGCATGGGTGGGATTATGGTTGCTGCAGGTTCAATAGGCCGAATGGCCTCCTGTAGTGTACGGTTTCTATAATTCCATTCTAGCAAGAAAGACACCGGCTTAAATTTTATGTTTGGGGCCTGCCTAAAGTCAGCACGGGCAGGAGCGCATGTGAAACCAGCTCCAGCCCAAGATTGAATCATTCGCACAATATTATGCGTGCTCACCAATTAATGGCAAGAAACATGCTCTGGGATAGGCTGAATGCTGCTGAGGAGAGCAGGAGAGCAAGAAAATGGTGTGTGTACAGGGATGGCACTGCAGTTGTGGTCCTTCAGGGGGACAGCCATTGCGGAGCTGTCTCAGGGAGCTTTTGACCTTTTAAAAAATGTGTCAAGGGGAAGACTGCCGCAAGTCGGGGGAATGGGCAGAGTAAATAGGTGAGGTTATAGAGAAAAGGCCTGGGTGGGACTTGATGGGCCAAATAGCTTCCTCTGCACTTTAGGGATTCTGAGGGCGGAATTTTATTGGTGCATCCGCCAGACGTTCGTACGATCCCACCTGAAGCTAACGGACAATGCCGTTCTCCGAGCCACGCCCTGCCCTGGGATCGGGGCAGGCATGCCGGTAAAATTCCGGCCTCAGGATATCTGGGCAGTGTAATCATAAACAAACCTTTGTTCCCAGAAACATTTCTCGATTTTATTTGATCCCTGACTTTCGTCCTGTCCTGGATCAAGGTTGAAGCTAAAACATAAAGGCTCTCTTGCCAATGGGTCTCCCCACCAACCATAAGGGCCGATGGGCAACATAAAATTCCACTCCATTGCTGTTTAATTCATTTAACTTGGTTTCCTGATTGTTGGCAGATGCATTTCATTGGTGGTCCACCAAAATATCGCCCAAGGCTATGAAGACACTGGGGCAAGTATCCATGTCTTCTCAATTTCACATGCTTTCGGGTCTGGCATGTTGCCTGCCTGAGCAATGTAAAATTCTGGCCTAGGAGAATTGGGGCAATTTATTTTGAACAGAGGAGATGAAAGGGTAATTTTATTTTGATATTCATGATAATGAATGAATGAATCTGAGATGATAGAAACAGACATTTTACACTGATGGAGAAGACATAAATATAAGATCTAATGCAATAAATTTAAAGTAGACAGTCACAGAAACCCCGGTGAGGCTGCTGAATTTACTGGAATGGTTGTGACTGAATAAAAGACTGGATGAAGGACAGGAGAAGGGAGGCATTAGAGAACAGGTAGGGTACATAGGATCAGGACTATCGAGAAGGATAAATATTAGCACAGACTGTTTGGTAGAATAGCCTATTTCACTGTTGCAATTTCCGTGGGGTGGCACGATGGCACAGTGGTTAGTACTGCTGCCTCACAGCGCAGGGATCCGGGTTCAATTCTGACCTCGGGTGGCTGTCTGTGTGGAGTCTGCACATTCTCCCCATGTCCACATGGGTTTCCTCCAGGTGCTCCAGTTTCCTCCCACTATCCAAAAATGTGTGGGCTATGTGGATTGTCCATGCTAAATTGTCCCTTAGTGTCAGGGTAAATTTGTGGGGATAGCGTCTGGGTGGGATTGTTGTCGGTACAGGCTTGATGGGCTGAATGGCCTCATTCTGTACAGTAGGGATTCTGTGATTCTTCTATTCTATGTAATCCAATGGTATCAATTGGAATTTATCCCCACATGAAAATGATGAGTGCAGTTGGAGTTCTGGCGCCAAGTTGATAAACCTCTTTCTGATATGGAATATCTATGCCAGAAATTGGTATTTCTGATTGAATAGGCACACAGCACATGGTGCAGTTAATTTCAGCTGTTGCTAAGGTGTTATTAATTATACTGACACCTGGAAATTGATTCCTGTATTTTAAAATGGTTTCAGTGGCACCTATTTGAAAGTAATTAGACAGGATATTTTTGATTTTCCCACATGGAGTCCTCATCTCGCAAAGCGGTGCTTCCCCTTAAAGTGGTTCCAACGTGTTAAAATGAGTAGCCTGCCATGATTTGTTACAATATCCTGCTGGCTCCTCTTTTTAAGATTGCGCAAAAATCAAAGGATTTTTAGATGGCTGTTTCACAACTTGGCTCACCCACCGGATTACGAAGACTGCTGCTGCTTGCAATCATCCAACATGGAAATAGGAAAAGATCATTCTTCCTGCAAAGATGCCTGTGTGCTAATTTATTTGTGTATGCAAGCCAGAGCTGTAAGATGTATCATAGCATCCTTCACAGCGGGACCCAATCACAGAATCGTACAATCCCTACAGTGCAGAAGGAGGCCATATGGCCCATCGAATCTGTACCGAGTCTCCAAAATGGTATCTTACCTAGGCCCATCCTAACCCTATCTCCATAACCCCATGCATTTATATGGCTAACCCATCTAACCTATAAATTTGGGACACTAAGGGACCATTTATCATGACCAATCCACCGGACCTGCATATCTTTGGAATGTGGGGGGAAACCAGAGCACTGGAGGAAACCCACGCAGACACGGGGAGAATGTACGAATGCCACACAGTCACCCAAGGCTGGAATTGAACTGGGGTCTCTGGCACTTTGAGGCAACAGTGATAACCATCATGCCATTGTGCTAAAAAGTGATTTTATAACTATAAAAGAGATTATCTGCTCCCTTACCTTGGTTACCTTAGAAAGATTGTCGATGGGAGATGGGCTTTTCCAGTCCCTCCAAATGGCAGGATCTTCCAGTCCCACCAAAATTGACTCCTCATGGTGGGTTCCCTGGCAAAAGGGTGCATGAGCCACACAAAAGCCCACAGACTGTAGCAGTCCTGGAGGATTTTGCCAGCAGCGAATGTCTCACCGCATCTGCTGCAGGAAAGCTCACCATGTGGGGAGCTTGGAAAACCCCAGCCTCTCTGGCACTGGATTCATCATCAGCCATATTTCTTCTTACGAACATAATGATTGTTCCTAACTTGTGCAGCAAGATTGAATAAATTGCTTTACTCATGTATCAGTCAAGAGAAAACTAAAATTAATTATATTTATCTAGCACCGTTAACATAATAAAACATCCCAAGGTGCTTAACAGGAGTGTTATTATGGAATTGCGGAATTAAGTTTGGAGCACAGATAATGGCTTCAATCCTCCCGATATTTAAGTGGAGGAAATTATTGCTCATCTAGTGCTGGGTGCCAGAAAAGCAGTCTGATAATATAGCAAAACTTGAGGAGTTGAAAGGGTGATGGTGAGGTAGAACTCGGTGTCATCAGTTTATATGTTGAGATGGCAGGCATGATATCACATTGGTTAGCCCTGCTGCCTCACAGTGCCAGGGACCCTGGTTCGATTTCATCCTCGGTTGACTGTGCGGTGTTGCACATTCCCCTCGTGTCTGCGTGGGTTTCCTCCAGGTGCTCCAGTTTCCCCCCCACAGTCCAAAGATGTGCGGGTTAGGTGAATTGGCCATGTTAAATTGACCTTAATGGGGGAGAGGGTGAGTAAGACCTTGGGGGCGAGCGCAACTGGATATTTCTGCCAAGGTAAACAGACCTTTGCATCATCCGTGTCCCCATTCGCTATGATTCCCATGATAGGGACAGGAAAATTCCACCCTCTTTCAGAGAGTTGGTGCAGACTTGATGGTCAAATGGCATCCTTCTGTAGGGATTCTATGAAGGGAGAAGCCTTAGATAATGCAGGGAGTCTGCCGTCCAAATTGTCAGAGATGGGAACCAACATGCTGTTCAGAATGCAGACCACATTTTTCAACAAAAAACAGTTGCAAAATCTAATGGAATATCAACATGGGGAACAATGGAAAATCTTAATTAAAGCTAAGAGAAAATTAATTTAAAATATTAAAGTACAAATATTATAATAGCTGTGTCCAGGTTATTTTGCAAATGAGCATTTTAAATATATATATACTTTTTTTCTTTTTTAAAAAGATTTAATAATTAGAATCCAACCTTCCATGTTTTTAGTTAGACAGGTTAAATTTGCTAAATGATTTTCCAAAGGGCTCAGTGTTAAATGTAATGCAATATCTGACCATCAGTTGTCAGCATCACTCCAGGTTGAATGAACATTTCAATACTTGTTCTGAACTGGAGTCCATAAGGCAACTGAAAGCCACATTTTGCAGCAGTCAAAACAACATGAAAGAACAGAAAAACACCAGTGTAACAATAGTGCCGGGACTCAGGTAAAGTCCAACTGGCACTGCACTAATTTGGATTCAAGAGCAAAGCATTTGTGGAAATTCAAACAGCAAGCTGCAATGCAGTTGAAGCCATGAAGCTCAATCATTTAAGTTTATCATTTCAGCAGCCCACACATCTGGTTGAAAAACATTCTTTTCTTTTATGAAGAAGCTCACTGCTTACTTTGTTTTGCAGAAAAATTGATTTGTAATTTTTTTTTTGGCCAATATTAGATCTCTGACCCAGCCACTTTTCATTCTCCGTAATAGCTCCTGGTCGAGAAGGTAAGTTGGCAACTGATGAAGACAGGAAGCATCAAGGCCATGAATTCATTATGTAGGTAATCAGGGGAAGAGAACCCACAAACGCTACGCTGCCAAGTCACCTTATAAACAGCTTGAAAATAATGCTAACGCAAAGGGAAATGAGGGAGAAAATAAATAGTGTTGCACTCTATGTAGTGAGACCAAACAGAAAATGTATAATCCTCTGGAGACAGTTTCACCTAATAAGCCCTTTTTACCCCCTTCCACAAGTACTAAAAACAAGCAATAACATCAATCTTTCGGCATTTTTTGGTGTAACAGATGGCTGATAATTAAAGGCATGTGGAAAATAACAGGGCAGTACTGCAGTGTCGAACCTATTAAATATTTCTTCAGTGTATTTTTGAGAAAATAATTCTGTATGTGCAGTAATAAAAGTTGATATTCTTTTTTCTTTCTGTGAGGTGCACTGTGAAACGTAAGGAAGGTTAACTCTTCCCGAGCAATGAAAATATCATCTATAGCAATATATCCTGGTAACCTGAGAACACATGGACCATCTCATTTGCATGAAATCCTCTCCCAAACACAAATTGTGCCAGTGTTATCAGAGGATTGATCTGATGTCATTAAAGGGCACAGCATTGCTGGTCCAGCTACAAAACAGGAATTCTCTACTTCAGATCAAACCATCATGTTGTCTGGCAATGTTACACATAACACGGTGTACAAGCATAGCCCAGCTGTGTGCAATTTTGATGTCTGCAATTCTTTCCAGTGTCCCAATTATTTTACAGTCATGTCATGTCTGGCTTCTTAAATGCAAATCTGGTTACTCAAAGGCATTTTTATCTGGCTCACACCACATTTCATTTAACACGCCTTCACCCTTGTGCCAGTTCCAGCTCAGAGCTCCCAACTCCTACCCTCAACTGCCCTTTTCCTTTTGCCCTCAGTCAGGCCACGAGTGGCCAAGTTCTGGTTGGCAGAGGACGAGGTCACCACCTTCCAAATTCGACGAGCAGAGAGATCTCGGTGTACATGTGCATAGATCCCTGAAAGTTGGCACCCAAGTTGATAAGGTTGTTAAGAAGGCGTACGGTGCGTTAGCTTTTATTGGTAGAGGGATTGAATTTTGGAGCCGTGAGATCATGTTGCAACTGTACAAAGCTCTGGCCCGGCTGTACCTGGAGTATTGCGTACAGTTCTGGTCGCCGCATTATAAGAAAGTTGTGGAAGCATTGGAAAGGGTGCAGAGGAGGTTTACCAGGATGTTGCCTGGCATGGTGGGAAGATCTTACGAGGAAAGGCTGAGGGACTTGAGATTATTTTTGTTAGAGAGAAGAAGGTTAAGGGATGACCTAATTGAGACATACAATATGATCAGAGGGCTAGATAGGGTGGACAGTGATGGCTAACACGAGGGGACATAGTTTCAAAGTGTGGGGTGGTAATTATAGCACAGATGTCAGAGGTAGGTTCTTTACTCAGAGGGTAGTAAGGGCGTGGAATGCCCTGCCTGCAGCAGTTGTGGACTTGCCAACTATAAGGGCGTTCAAATGGTCATTGGATAGGCATATGGATAATATTGGAATAGTTTAGGTTAGAGGGTCATTCGATTCGTTCCACTGGTCGGCGCAACGTTGAGGGCCGAAGGGCCTGTACGGCGCTGTAATGTTCTATGTTCTAAATTCAGCGGGCATGTCAAACTGGCAGTGGCATTTCAGTTGCCCATTACACGTTATTTACTTCAGAATGACCCTTTCTTGGGACTGAGGAGAAGATTCCAGGATTCTATGTTGAGAAGGAATCATTCAGAAATATCTTTTTAAAAAATCACTGATGGTTTATAAAGATGGTGCATTAGGAGATGGGTCAGTAATTTTATTACTTTGCTTCAAGTAATGTTATTCCACCTCATTTGGAGTTAAGTGTTATCACCAGTGGGAAAATAATTTCACACAGTGGTAACTGTTCACTCCCAAGAAGAAATGTCAGCTCCTGCTTTCTGTCATCTAATATAACTGCACTAATTGCAAGGATTGGTGACCACCAGTTAGTTTAACGAAGTATAACACATTATTTACAAGCAGATAAATATATAGAGTTATTAACACTTCCAGTTCTAGGATCTTCTCTGGTTGCAAAAGCCCACATTCTGCATTGAGATCTCGGCACTCATTCCCCATTGGGCGATCGGTTCACATCACCCTCCCAACTCTCCCTTAAAGGGCCAACTATCACATGCCCCCCCCCTTTAAGTCCTTATTATACAGTACATTAATAACTTATATAATTTGCAAAGCAATAGCAATAATTAACATTCTTAAATGCGGATTATCAGAAACTCAATCCATCAGGGGATTTTCTCTCTCTCTCTGCGACTGACGTAGCACAACTAGTTCAGATTCAACTGTAGAGGCATGATATGTGTCAGACCCCCCCCCACTTCACATACAGATCTTCTATTTTGGGAAGGAGTACCTATCCAGATTCGCAGCCTGGTTTATCATCAGCTTGTAGTACCTGCAGGTAGGGATAGCCTTGTCTGGTTTAACTGCTGGCACGATGAGTGCCCACTCTGCACATTGTATGGGCTTGATGATACCCAAGTCTTCCAGTCTTTTTAGCTCTGCCTCTATCATCTCCACCAGCCTGCAGGTCATGGGCATTGCCCTAAAAAATCATGGGGTGGCTTCCAGCTCCACATGGATTTTTGCTTACAGTCCTTTGATCTTTCTCAGTTCAATTCCTGGAATGCTTCTTGATATTTACCCCTGATTTCATGCAGGCCCTCTTTTTTTATTTAAACAACTCTAACCAGTTTAGCTTAATCACCTGAAGCCCAACACTACCATCGACGATAACTGTTGCTGTCTGTAACTTACAGGGGTGATTGTCATTCCTACTACCTTCATAGCCTCAGCGGTATACATGGCTAATCTGTCAGCAATGATCATCAACTTCAGGGGTTGAACTCCTTCTTTAAGGTACCGGTAATCCACTCACTCACAACAGAAGCTGACATCCCCATGTCTACTTCCATCTTCAGTGGGCAATATCAACACCACTGGAATGGGGTTACCTTACCCGCTTCCACATTGTTTTCTGACATAACCTTTCATTTACCCCGCTGGACAATCCTCCAGTACTGCGGTTAGATTATTTATTGTGTTTGTACTGGGCTGGCCCTGCGTGCATTTACATTTGCGCCTTGAACGACCTTTATTTTGGCACCCAAAGCATTCTGCTCCTCTAAATCTACATAATTCTGGGGAGTGGCTTCCCCCACATCGAAAGCACTCTGTGATACTCCTAGGCTGCTTAAATCTTTATTATTTAATGATTCTTCCCACTTCTGCGTTCAACTCACTAATCGAGTTTGATCCCTCACCACTTCTGGTACTGTTATTACCTGTGATTTCTTGCCCAAACTAGGGGACCTCAATGCTTTGCTCACTTTGTACATCCTGGGTGCCCACCTTGGCATTCTCTGTGGCTGTTGCCATTTTTATCACCTTCCTAAAAGTCAACTCAGACTCAGCTAACAGCTTAATTTGTGTAACTGCATTATTTACATCGCAAACCAATCGATCTATTAACATGTCATTTAAAGCTGACCCAAAGTTGCAATGCTCTGTAATTTGCTTTAACATTGTTACAAAAGCTGCAATGGCCACCCTGTGGCCTTCCCCACCAAGGTAAACTTATACTGAATTGTTTAAACTTAAACTGAATGGAGGGCTGTGACAAGTGGCATTCCTTAGGGATCAGTGCTGGGACCTTTGCTATTTGTAATATATATAAATGATTTGGAAGAAAATGTAACTGGTTTGATTAGGAAGTTTGCGGACGATACAAAGGTTGGTGAATTTGTGGATAGCAATGAGGACCATCAGAGGATACAGCAGGATATAAGTCAATTGGAGACTTGGACAGAGAAGTAGCAGATGGAGTTTAGTCCGGACAAATGTGAGGTAATGCATTTTGGAAAGTCTAATACAGATAGGAAATATACAGTAAATGGCAGAACCCTTAAGAGTATTGATAGGCAAAGGGATCTGGGTGCACCGGTACACAGGTCACTGAAAGTGGCAATGCAGATGGAGAAGGTAGCCAAGAAGAAATACGGCATGCTTGCCTTCATTGGCCAGGGCATTGAGTTTAAAAATTGGTAAGCTGTATTGCACCTTTATAGAATATTAGTTAGGCCACACTTGGAATATAGTGTTCAATTCTGGTCGCCACACTACCGGAAAGATGTGGAGGCTTTGGAGAGGATACAGAAAAGATTTACCAGGATGTTGCCTGGTGTGGAGAGCGTTAGCTATGAGAAGAGGTTGGAGAGACTTGGTTTGTTCTCACTGGAATGATGGAGGTTGAGGGGCAACCTGATAGAAGCTTGCAAGATTATGAAAGGCATAGACAGAATGGATAGTCAGAAGTTTTTTCCCAGGGTGGAAGAGTTAATTACTAGGGGCACAGGTTTAAGGTGCAAGGGGCAAAGTTTAAAGGAGATATATGAGGCAGATTTTTTTACACAGAGAATAGTGGGTGCCTGGAACTCGTTGCCGTGGGAGATAGTGGAAGCGGATATGGTCATGACTTTTAAGGGACATCTTGACAAATACATGAATAGGATGAGAATAGAGGGATATGGTCCCCAGAAGGATAGGGGGGGTTTTAGTTAAGTCAGGCAACATAGTCGGTGCAGGCTTTGTGGGCTGAAGGGCCTTTTCCTGTGCTGTAATTTTCTTTGTTCTTATATCTTTGCATTGTTACCAAGGTTTTGGTGATAATGCTCCTTTGCTATCTTAACAAACTCTGCAAATATCTTTGTGTCGGAAGCATCCGGGAAGGTTAAGCTTTGGATCAAGTTATACATCTGGATCCCAGATGTGATAAGTAAAATGACTCCAACAGTTCTACTTACTGTACCCAGTTCTCAGTGGTCGTGTCGAAGGCTTCTAGCTTCCAAAACAGAGGCTCCCTCTTTTTCACGTTCAGATTGATCTTATTCACTCTGCAGTTTGGCAACAAAGTTCACTTTGAATTCCTCATTGCAAATGGTGTCGCTCTGATTTTCCTCATCGCCAATCTAGTAATTGCAAGGATTGGTGACCATCAGTTAGTGTAATGAACTATAATGGTTTATATACAGGTCAATAAATATACATTGTACTGTCACAATGTTAATACTTCCAGTTATTTGGCTGCAAAAGCCCGCGCCCTGCACCAAGATGCCTGCACCAACTTGCTGCCACACTGACTGCGGGCATTGGGGTTCACTACCCAAATACCACAACTTTACCCAGGAAAAGACATTTGATTTAGCTTTGGGGTGGCACGGTGGCCCCATTGGTAGCACCGCTGCCTCACAGTTCAATTCCTACCTTGGGTCACTGTCTGTGTGGAGTTTGCACATTCTCCCCATGTCTGCATGGGTTTCCTCCAGGTGCTCTCCCTCCCACAGTCGGAAAGATGAGCTGGTTAGGTGGATTGGCCAGGCTAAATTATCCCCATTGAGTGATCAGTTATGACCCTGAGGCACACCTCTTAAAGGGACCAACTACTACAATAACAAAATGTTCAAAAGCTGATACTACCTGCTTCATTTGCAATTTCTGGTGGAAGAGGTTGATTTTAAGAAAATACAATTCACATCTAATTAAAAACTCAAAGTATTATACTCTTTAAGCTAACTCCTGTGGGATCCACTGGAAAATAGTTCATGTTTTAGATCATATTTATACAGACAACGCTTATACAATCTGGGCCAAATGGCCTCCTCCTGCGCCACAACAATTCTGTGGTTCGTACTGAGCAGCAACTAACATACTTTGGGTAAAATTATTCAGACTTCACTGTCATGTAGCCAGCAGCTTTTTGCTACATAACACTGTGGAGACTGACACCTCGAATCATTTGGTGATTTATACAATTGAAGTGCTTTGAGATCTTAGACATCCTGGCTGATCATTGTTCTGAATCTGTTCCCAAGCACTTTGGTTACAATAGCATGGCGTTCCTGAGAGATGCAGCTACTGAGCCAGCTATCTGTGTACCTGAGGCTTCTTTTGCAGATGGTACTGATTCAGTATGTTGCTCAATGACAACCAGGAGAGCTGAGAACCATTGTTCCATATGATACATAACTCCACAACACTCCCCAGATCTGCTTACAGTGTGTTTTACAGCAGTTTGTTGTACACATTTCTGGTTGGAAAAGCAAACACCATTAGATAAGTGATCCCTTGAATCAGGAATGAGGAACAAGAAATTTACATGCACTGATTGAATTGAATAATATTCACAAGTAAAGTGAGGGTAAACCAACTTGCTACCACACTGACTGTGTGCGTTGAGGTTCACTACCCAAATACCACAATTTTACACAGGAAAAAATATTTGATTTAGCTTTGGGTTGGCATGATGGCACAATTGGTAGCACCGTTGCCTCACAGCTCGATTCCCAGCTTGGATCACTGTCTGTGTGGAGTTTGCACATTCTCCCCGTGTCTGCGTGGGTTTGCACATTCTCCCTGTGTCTGCGTGGGTTTCCTCCAGGTGCTCTCCCTTCCCCCCATGGTCTGAAAGATGTGCTGGTTAGGTGGATTGGCCATGCTAAATTGCCCCTTAGAGTCAGGGAGATTAGCAGGGAAATACATGGGAATACTTGGATGGGGCCTGGGTAGGATTGTTGTTGCTGCAGACTTGATGGGCCAAATGGCCTCTTTCTGCACTGTAGGGATTCTATAAACATCACCTTATCTGAACTGTATCACGTGACAATGGCTGAACGATGTCAAAACATTCCAGTCCATGACAGAAATCTACTTTTGTTGCATGGGAGGTGAAAATATAATATTACATTAGCTAAAGTTGAGGAACATTACAAGACCATCAGTCACATTCGGACTTTGCACAACAGCAGCAATTAGCCCTGTTTGAGGTATTAGTTCTGCTTTCATTCATCTGCATAATACATGACTCACCATATTCCCAAACACCATCTCCAGTAATCCATAGATTCTTCCAGCAAGCAGGGAATTCGTGAAGTTGGCATTCTAGCTCCAGATGTGCAAAGTAGAATGTCCCACAGCTGGATTGTTCTGCCTTTTGCTCTTTCTATTGGTTTCATTAATTATCAAGTTTCTCAGTATGATTAGCTAATAACTTTGGCATTTCTTTTCACAAAAGTGTGCTGATTAAAGTTATGTTTACCAGACTGTGCCTTAGAGAAAAGGAGAATGCAGGTGGGGAGGGATCCTTTCTTGCTAACTCCATGCATCTTCCTCTAGCTGCTCTAGTACAGCTCCTGATGAAAACCTCAGGCACTGCATGTAACAGAGGCCTGAGCACCTGCCCAGTCTCTGAATCAGTGAGCAATGCATGGCATAGAGTAGAAATCACTAGGAGACATAGGTTTAAGGTAAAAAGAGAAATTTTAAAGGAGGTGTAAGAGGCACGTCTTTTACACAGAGGGTAGTAAGTGCCTGGAACGCGTTGCCAGAAGAGATAGTTAAAGCAGGTACAATAGCAATAGAGGCATCTTAACAGTGTGATAGCCTCAATGATCTGCTTGGCAAATCACTAATTGACCTCCCAGTTGGACCCATTGATTATGAGCTCCCTGGGGATTGGTAATTAGCCAACCAGGTGGAGCTTGTGTGCCAAGCCTTATGTAAAGCAAGATATTGAGAGTGTCCATTAACTTTTCAGTCCTGGTTCGGACCTGCTGTGTTCAGCACAGGTGTGTGATTATTGTTTATTTTCATTTGTGCAATAAAAGCACAGTTCCTTCACGGCCTGCAGTTATTATAGAAAGTTATATGAATAGGGAGGGTAAAGAGGGATATAGACCACATTGAGGCAAAAGGACCAGAATCTTATCACCATTTAAGTCGATGGGATTTTCCCATCCCACTGCAGTGACCAGAGATTTGGCTGGTTGCCAAACTCTTTGAACCCACTGCAGCAGAAGCGTGGTGTGAACGGCAGTTAAGATCACACTGAAGATCTTCAGTTTGGAAAGGTGTCATGTGTCAGTACTGGTTTGGTGGGCCGAATGGCCTGTTCCTCTGCTGTACTGTTCTTTGTAAAACACATTGTTAAAAAAAAACTGCCTCAGATTGTTTAAAACCCTTGGTCAAAGGAGTAAGAAATGATCAGGTACTGATTAAAGTGAATATTACGCACATGCACCTATTTGGTAACAAAAACAGAAAGATTTTAACGGACTATGTTAAAACTGACTGTACAAATGTCGGCCTGTAGGATTAGAATAACAGATCTCATCAGAAACTGATTACATATGTAATGCTTGAGAGGCTGGCTGCTTATTTCCTCAGTTCATGTTGCACACAGTCAGGCATCTCCAAGAGGGATGCCAGCAGAGCACAATGAAATACTCCCAGTGCCATATAACGCTGGGAGGAAATGGCCTCATTATTTATTTTTCATGTGCCATGTGATGCCATTTCCTCCCTGTTGTCTTAATGAAATCCCAGCATGCTTGAAGTGCCAGCTAATTAGATCTTGAATAACTCCTTGTTAGTGCGCGATCACACTTCTGAGTGATATAAATCCAAAACAGAAAATGTGTAAAATGTCATCAGTGCAGCACGAGTGCAGTATAAATTGATATTGTAGCATTATCGGTGTTTTAGATAAAAGGCTTGAGATCCTGAATTTAAAGTAGTTTAGCAGCGTGTGGTTACAAATGTAAATAGGCTTAGTTGAGACTCACCAGTTTGTCCCACTGGATTTTAATGGACAGTTGTAACTGTTTCTCTTGAAGCCTCAGTTATTAACTCAGCCCCTTTATCATTAGAAATGCCACCAAAGAAATAGGCTGTTTAAGGCTTTGCCACTGGGTCAAGTTAAGAACATAAGAACATAAGAAATAGGAGCAGGAGGAGGCCATCTGGCCCTTCGAGCCTGCCCCGCCATTCAATAAGATCATGGCTGATCTGTCGTGGCTCAGTTCCACTTTCCCGCCCTCTCCCCATAACCCTTAATCCCCTCTCTTATCAAAAACCCATCAACCCGCTTCTTAAAAATATTTAGCGAGGCAGCCTCCACCACTTCAACGGGCAGAGAATTCCAGAGATTCACCACCCTTTGAGTGAAGAAGTTCCTCCTCAACTCCGTTCTGAACCGCCCCCCCTTTATCTTGAGGCTGTGCCCCCTAGTCCTACTGTCTTTTTTGAGCGGGAAGAGTCTTTCCACCTCTATCCTATCCATCCCATTCATCATCTTATACGTCTCAATGAGATCTCCCCTCATTCTTCTAAACTCTAACGAGTACAAGCCTAGTTTATTCAGCCTCTCCTCATAGCTCAACCCCCTCAACTCCGGTATCAGCCTAGTAAACCTCCTCTGCACTCCCTCCAGGGAGTTCTCCCAAACAAATGACTCAAGGACCCCCTTCTGGCCTGCTTCCTTCAGACCCTGCCTCCTTCAGCTCCTCCAACCCTTGCCAGTGCCATCCTGGCACCTGGCTGTAATATGTCTTCAGAATCAGAAGTCTCTTCACCAAAATCCCTCTATTTACCATTCCAACAGCAGTACACGGAGTGCTATCAGTCAGCAGTCTACCTGTTAAATACAAGGAAAAAACTCCCGCACTGACCCATCATTTGATTCCTTAATCAGGGGGTTCATTTTCCAATAGGCCAACCACAATGGCCTGATTGAAATGATTACACTTGCACTGCTAGGTGGGATGGCAGCATCAGGGTGCTAGGGAGCATTGCTAGGGCACTGCCCAACCATGTTCCTGACCACTCAGTGGCTACAATGGCCTCTGAGCCCCACACCACCCATTCCCAGCTTGGCCATCATGCCCGGTCTCCATTTGTGGAGATCAGTAGAGATTCCTGCCGGCTTACCATTGCACTGACATGGTGGTGAATTGCAGATATGTCCTGCTGAAACCTGGAATTGTTTAGTTAAATGCTTATTTAAACATGCTTATCTGGCACATGGCCTCTCTGGGCAGGAAATGGATTACACTGCTGTAGGTGGTGACGGTGGGGATTGGGGTGGGGGAATCGAACCTCAAAAAACAGTTCTCACCAATACAAATCGCATCACGTGGGATTCTCCAGCTGCCACGCAATTTGTGCTGGGATGCATGGGGTGGGAGGCGTGGAGAATCATCCCCATCATCCTTTAAAATCCAAAAAAATCTACCCACAGTATATAGACCATTTTGGCCATTTTGTACCAGTGCACTGCCTAATGTGGGAGACCCAAGGATCATTGAAAATTGGTCCTTGGCCCTTGTGAATAGGCTCAGGATGTGAGCACACTACTGATCCCATATCCACAGAGAGTTAATCCGAATGAAAGTTTGATACCAAAGTGCGTACCTTGTTGCCAGTGGCCCTCAGGCAGGTGTCAGAATTGGTCTGGCTTGAGATATCTGTTTACCTCCTGCTCCCAGTCCAAAAGATGTTGAGGACTTCTTTAAACGTTATTCCAACAATTTAACTTCCAATCTTTCAAACTATGTGGATCAGTAGTCTAAGATTGTTTTTCTTTACTCTTTCATGGATGTGAGCAGTAATGGCAAGGCCAATGTTTTGTTCCTCATCACCTGGGGGAGGCAGGGACATGATGGTGTTATCATTGTACCCCGCCGTGGAAGATGGTGGGATTTGAATTCAATAAAAATCTGGAATTAAAAGTCTGCTGATGATCATGAAACCATTGCTGGCTGTTGTAAAGAACCCATCTTATTCACTAATATCCTTTAAGGAAGGAAATCTCTCATCCTTACCTGGGTCTGGTCTACATGTGACTCCACTGGTTGATTCTTAAATGCCCTCTAAAATCGACTAGCAAGTCCCTCTGTTCAAGGTCAGTTAGGGACAGTTTATAAATGTTGACAGTTCATAAAGGTTATGTGGATAGGGCCTGGGTGGGATTGTTGTTGGTGCAGACTCGATGGGCCTCTTTCTGCACTGTAGGGATTCTATGATTCCATTATTCCAAATCAGGAAAATTGGATCCATCTTTTATCCAAGCTGTAAATGTGTACCCACAGAGTGCTGAATAAAACCACAATGCTTGGGAACTACTGATGAAAAATATCTTTCTTTTGAGGAAAAACTGTGCATTCTCAATGGGAGCTAATGCAAGAACACTGGATTTTAAATTCTGACCAATGAACTTAATGTCACACAAATGACATTCTCAGATATCCAATATATTTTGTGATTTGGCAAGTGTCAATGAATAAAGAAAACCTTATATTTGTCATATCTTCAAGATGCCCTGAAGTATTTTACAGCCCATGAGCCACTCTTGAAGGGCTGTATCCATTGACATGAAGACAAAGATGACAGCTAAATTGTGCATATTATCCCACAAGCAATTGATGACCATGTAATCTACGTTTGGCAGTATTGGATAAGGGGATAATAGTGATCATGACACCAGGAGCGTCCCCTGCCTTTCAACAGAAACGTAAAGGATATTTTATGCCCACCTGAACAAGAAGATGGCACCTTTGGTTTACAGCTCATCTGAAAAATGACATCTCTAATAACTGGAGCACCCACTCAGGTCTGTACCGAAATCTAGATTATGTATTAAATTCCATGATGATCAGATTCTTCCCAACAATCACAATATATTTTCACTTAATGACATTCCCCAGGTAATATCCTGTATCAGCTCACCTTTCAGTCTTCCATAGGTGTTATAAATATCACAAATTTACTTTGGAACTTAACTGATTAAATGGTGCATTTCAGAAGCTCATCTAACTGATGATGCACTTAGAGGGATTTATGACCCAATTCAAAGGCCACAAAGGCTACAAACCAATTAGCTTTCCATTAAGTTTAAGTGTCCAGTTAACCTACTGGGACCTAAGTACCATTAAAACAGTCAGCTAAAAAATCAGCCAGGTTCACCCAGACAGCTGATATAAACAGAATGGCAAAAAAGTTTGACTTGAATTCGATTGGAGAAGCTACAAAATAAATTATAATTTTAATGTAAAAGATTTGACACAATATCATAGTTCAGCTTTTAAGGTGGAGAGGGAAAGGTGATACAAAGTCTCAGTTCTGAAGTTGCATTCCTATGTGTTTTACATTTTCACCCATTTACATTGCACACTGACCCATTAATACTTTATTTTCCCCAATTGCCCCAGCGGAGAGATAAGATGGGGAATCTGCTTCTACACCCCAGTATTGATCACTCCTTGGCTTCTTGGCTAAAATCAAGTGTCAGACCAAGCCCAAGATGGGGCGCAATGGCTTATCTTGTCAGCTTGGATCTTGTTTGTCGCTGACCTTGAATTGGATTCAATTGGATTTTGAATTTGGTTTTTGGAGCAAGCAGGGAATGGATTTGGGTTTGCCCGGTCCGCTCTGAGTATTGGCTTTGTAACTTTAAGAATGGAGTAAAAATTTGAAAAAAGTACTGCTCCGTGAATGTGAACTGTTGCCTTTTTGATTTTTTGCTTGCTCCATTATGGCTAACACGAGGGGACATAGCTTTAAATTAAGGGGTGGTAGTTATAGGACAGATGTCAGCGTTCTTTACTCAGAGGGTAGCAAGGACATGGAATGCCTTGCCTGCAGCAGTTGTGGACTCAACAACTTTAAGGGCGTACAAATGGTCAGTGGATAGGCATATGGATAACATTGGAATAGCTTAGGTTAGAGGGTCATTAGATTGGTTCCACTGGTCGGCGCAACATTGAGGGCCGAAGGGCCTGTACTGCGCTGTAATGTTCTATGTTCTATTAATGCCTCCATAATGGCATTTTGGGTCAACCCACAGCAAGTGGACTGCAGCGATTCAAGAAGGAAGCTCACCATCACCTTCTCAAGGGAAATTGGGGTTGGGCAATAAATGCTGGCCAACCAGTGATGTCCGTGTCCCATGAATGAATTTTTTAAAATGATGAATTATCTCCCTTCTATTTGCCGCCTTGTAACAACTTTAATCAGGCAACTGAGGCCGGCTTGCTTCAATATGAATTCCCTGATTAAGGGCCAAATTGATGGTCCACTCAGAGAGCCCCATGTTCTATATGTAGACAGGAGTGTCAGTTCCTCTAGCACTCCAGATGTAGACTGCAGACTGACAGCATACTCTGTAGTGTTGTTGGATCTTGGAAATAAAGGAATTTTGGTGAAGGAACTTTCGCCTCTAAGCACTTATTACATGCCTCTCCCCGTTTCCTTGCCAGTGACAAAAAACAAAGACCAAATGAGCAGGATAGAACAATTTGGTGTTTATAAGATAACTTGTAAACTTTCACTACCAGGTTGTATCAGCAAACCAACCAGCTTCCCAGACATTCGCTCAACGAGCGGTGGTCTGTAGCCTGTCACCGTTTCTGCAGATGACTTTTGAAATTGAAGACTGGGGTCATTGGATGATAGAAGGAGCTTGACTGCAGCTGAATAGGATAGATCACCCACAGCAAACAAAGGGTTAACACATAGACCATTCCTGTGGTTTCCAGCAGCTATTCATATTGTTATTCCCTTCGCACAGCAAAGGCAAGCTCCAGGGTAAATATTTTTCCATTTAAAGGCAGCAGCTTGGGAGAAATAGTCAACATGCTTTTTTGTCTCAAAATGATTTGACAAAATGCTCCAGTGAGCTGAAATACACGGTTAGGCCATAAAACTCAAATCAAGAAAGGTGCATAGTAATTTACTTAAAGCAATAAATTGTGTTTGATGTTTAGTAATGAGCTTTAATATGCTGCTGGCAATCATAGACCCTGCAGAAGGAAAATGAAAAATCAAAATATATTCTGTGACTTGCAAGCAATTTCAGCATGCAACTCATCAGGAATAAACTCTCAGAACAATTAAACAGAATGAGAAATTGCATGATGGCGAGAGTCCAGGTTTTTGAGTCCAGAGGTGTGTATGTACACAACATGTATCCACGCATGATGGAAAAGGATGGAACCGGCCTGCTTTGCTGACTTATCAGATGGCTCCCTGTCCTGCAGTAAATCACACAAGGGGACATGGTTTCACTTTGGCCAATGCTGTAAAACACACAGGGGGTGGAATTTTCCCATCCCACCCATCGCGGAAATCATAGAGGGCAGGACACAGAACGTGGGAAGGCCCGTTGACCTTGGGCAGGATTTTTCCCATCTTGGGCGAGCATAGCCGGAAAATCCTATCCACCGAATTGACTTGCCCATTCACTAAATACCTCTCCCCATTGAAATCCATTTGCAAACTGTGACTGCAAAACCAAGTCCTTACAGCAAGGGGTCTGCCTGCATGTCACAACTGTTTCACCTCGTTGGCCTTGGAAGCCATTGTCGGAGCGATGCGCTGTACAGCTTCTTGCTTTTCTTTCCCGGTAGACTCTTTCGCACAAGTGGGAGCAGCCGAGGCAGCTTTGTGACAAGTGCTTCACCTGCCCTTATGGGTGAGCACCTTTGAAACAAGTACAATGGAGTCAGAGGGAAAAGTAGCAAGTTTAATAACAAACTGCAGATGGTCTGGAACAAAGACAAAAATAATTGGAAAATCTCAGCAGATCTGACAACATCTATGGAGCGAGAATAGAGCCAACGTTTTGAGTCTGGATGACCCTTCACCAGAAATGAAAAGAAGGAAAATTGGACAAGATTTATACTGTGAGGGTGAGGGGGAGGGGGTTGATGGAGATGGGTTTGGGGGTTAGTGGGGCATTGGGTTGGGGTGGCGGGACTTCAGACTTGTAAAGTTAGCTCTATTCTTTCTCCACAGATGCTGTCAAACCTGCTGAGCTTTTCCAGCATTTTCTGTTTTTGTTTCAGAGATTCCAACATTTTGTCTTATAAAAGATGGGCTGGTATGAGGAGGGTGGGTGAAGTGGAGGGGGAGGGGGGTTTGGGGTAGGGGGATGTTCGCATTGAGGCACTAGACATATAGGATATTAAAAAAAGGGTTTAAGATGGAGGAGGAAGGTCAAAATCTAAAGTTGCCAAATTCAACGTTGAGTCCCGAGGGCTTAGATGTTCCCAACTGGAAAATGTTGCAGTTTCTGGAGCTCTAAGACATTCTTCCCCCTGATGAAATACCAAATGGTTCGAAACATTAACCGTCTTTCTCTCCTCACAGGTGCTGACAGACCTGCTGAGTTTTCTGGTATCCGTCCTCAAATAAATGCATGTCTTTGTATTTCCTTTTAGCTGCTTTATTTGTAGAGGGATGGGCAGCTGAAAGGGTGCGTGAGTGAATCAATAGAACTCTGATTTGAATGCATGGAACATGTGCTACACACTCTTCTGTGTCACAGTCTGATGCCACCATATAAGTTGCATATCTTGGTGTAGGCCTCAAAGGATCTGTCTCTATGCTAGGAAAGATATTGAGAACTGAACACGATTATATGAAGTTTATTACTTGTTATAACTATAACAAGTCTATATAACTATAACTATATATGGATCTAACCTGGGTTCTAACAGTTACCTACAGTTGATATCTTAATTATGTGCCTGACTCATAAGATATACAAGGGCAAGTGGCACTGCTGCCTCACAGTCCCAAGGACCCAAGTTTGATTCTGGCCTTGGGTGACTATCTGGATGGCGTTTGCATGTTTTTTCTATGTCTGTGCAGGTTTCCTCTGCATACTCCGGTGTCTTCCCAGAGTCCAAAGATATACTGATAAGGTTGATTGGCCATACTAAATTGCTGCTCAGTGTCCCAGGTTAGGCAAATTAGCAGGGTAAATATGTTGGTTTATAGGCTTTGGGTCTGGGTGGGATGCTCTGTTGGACAGTTGGTTCAGACTCAGTGGGCCAAATGACCTGCTTCTGCAATGTAGAGATTCTGTAATTATAGAATCATAGAATCCTACAGTGCAGAAGGCGTCTGCACTGATCGCAGTCCCACCCAGGCCCTATTCCCAACCCCATGCATTTACCCTAGCTAGTCCCCCTGACACAAAGGGATAATTTAGCGTGGCCAATCCACCTAACCCGCACATCTTTGGACAGTGGCAGGAAGCCAAAGCCCCCAGAGGAGACCCACACAGACATGGTGAGAATGTATAAACTCCATACAGATAGTGACCCAAGCCGTGAATCGAACCCGGGTCTCTGGCGCTGTGAGGCAGCAGTGCTAACCATTGTGCCACCATCCCTCCCCAAATTCTTTGAAGTCTTACTGATAATCACAGACAATTGTGCCCATCTGCAGTAAGGATTACAGACAATGGTGAAGCTATGCTAATATTCTCCAGCCTTATACACAGTGGTTTTATTGTGATGTTAATGTGCAGCTTCTTAAAGGCTTGCCTCCTAATCTGCATTGGCGTGCATGCAATACCACAACACTCTGTTATGACAATCCACGGCGTACAGTGATAAATTGCTGTATGCCGAAAATAGTTAACAATGAGGAGTTTTGTTTTCTCTGGCTGCCCACATAACAGTCCCCTCTCAGCTGGTTTGTGTTAGCACCTTCACCTCTGAAGGTTGACATGTGTAACTTTCCAGTTCAGTAAGAATGAAACAAAAACAGTGTTTTGATGCGCAAGATGACTCAAAGCAGCCACAGAAGCCATGCTTAGCTAAACAAATACCTCCTGAAATTATTAAAATAATGCAGAAACACTCCAGGGCAGTCAAAGTGAGTTTCCATTCAATGTGTCCACATTATATTGGATAACAATTCACTGTCAGCACATCTCTTCCAAAGGTGAAAAACGAGGCAATACTTAAAACATATCAAGACAGTTTCCAGGCTCTGGTGTCACAGACTATTTGACTAAACAAAAGTACATCAGAAAATCAGTTGTGGTATGCAAGATAGCGGGAGGGAGTTGATTGTATGACCCATGCAAATGGCTGACAAGAATCTGCACCTCAGGTATAACCTTGAAAGTATCATCCCTCTAGGTCTTCATAAGAATTAATTCGGCAATGTTTTAATTGTGGATTTAATCTCCTTAACATTAGTCTGGCAACTTTCAGATAAAATTGTATTCTAAGGTTTTAATTTACAGGGCAAATCCTGAAAGCTGAGAATAACAAATACTGTGGTTGAATTGGCCCACTATGTTTTCACATATTGCCAACCTGAGTAAAACGCAAATCCTTATGTCTGTGGGCACCTGCCAGCCTTGACCCGTCCATTACTCAAGCTGTCGAAGGACTGGTCCCTGGGACACATTTTAATTAAATGACCGTAATGTTGAAGTAATCTTTCTTGACACATACAACCTCCAACACCCAAGACACTATCTGTAACTGATAACTAGAGACATGTGAAGCAGTCCCAGGTGATAAAGCAGGGAAGAAAAGCAACAGTGACTCTGAACATGGGCAGCGAATGCAATCTGGGGAAGCCAGTATATTAAACACAATATTGCAATGTTGTAGGTTTTGGCAGTCGCTTCTAAGACAAACAAACAGTGAAAAATATTACCTGCCTCACAATGTCCATCTGTTAATTTTGTTCTTTCACAACAAACAGAATTGCCATTTGTCATCACAGCGAGACAGCAGAAAAAACAGAACCAAGTGTTAGAACAAACAGTGGCGACACAGAACCATGAATCTACTCACATCTTGGAATGGAACAAACATATAGAAACTAGTTTTGACCTTTGTCAATATTAACATCTGTTATAGTGATGTCCAAGCTATCAATCCCACGCTATCTGAAGTTATCTCAGCATGCCACATTCACCTCTTCATCACGTTAATCGCCAAAAAATATTTTCATAGTTTGGGCGAGGATTGAATTAGTTGTATATTGTATGCATTGAGCTTATCAAAGGCACAAACTATTGTTGTCTTAAACAACAGAAAGGGTCATTTTTGCAAATAAAAATCTAAGCTACATGTGAAATGGAGCCCCACAGACCAGGGCAGTAACTAAATTCACTCTTTGGCCAGCCTCCCATTCTAGGACAGCACAGTAGCACAGTGGTTAGCACTGGAGCCTCACAGTGCCAGAGACCTGGGTTTGATTCTTGGCTTGAGCCACTGTCTGTGCAGAGTCTGCACGTTCTCCTTGTGGCTGCATGGGTTTCTGCCAGGTGCTCCAGTTTCCTCCCACAGTCTGAAAGTCATGCTTGTTAGGTGGCTTGGCTATGCTAAATTCTCCCTCAGTGTACCCAAACAGGCACCAGAGTGTAGCAACGAGGGGATTTTCACAGTAACTTCATTGCAGTGTTAATGTAGGCCTACTTGTGACACTATTAAGTAAACTTTAACCATTGACTCTGCCAATACTTCACACTTCCTTCGAAAAGCAGCCAGCATAATTAAGGACACAGCCCGAACATGCTCTCTTCCACCTTCCTCCAAGGGAAATAGAAACAAAAGTCTGATGTCATGTACCAACCGACTCAAGAACAGCTTCTTCCCTGCTGCCATCAGATTTTTGAATGGATGCACCTTATATTAAGTTGATCTTTCTCTCCACCCTAGCTATGACTGTAACACTACACTCTTCACTCTCTCCTTTCCTCCTCTCTGAACTGTATATTTTGTCTGTATAACATGCAAGAAACAATATTTTTCTCTGTATCCCAATACATGTGATAATAATAAATCAAATCATCAGGATGCTGATTAGGATGGAACAGTTAAGCTATGAAGAGAGGTTGTGTATGCTTGTTTGTTTTTGTTAGAGCAGAGAAGCCTGAGGGGCGACCTGATTGAGGTGTACAAGATTATAAGAGGTATGGACAGGCTAATAAGGAGCAGTTGTTCCCCTTATTTGACGGGTCAGTCATGAGGGGTCATAGATTCAAGGTGAAGGGCAGGAGGTTTGGGGGGATGTAAAGAAAAACTTTTTTACCCAGAGGGTGGTGATGGTCTGGAATGCGCTGCCTTGGAGGGTGGTAGAGGCAGGTTGCCTCACATCCTTTAAAAATCATCTGGGCTATGGGCCAAATGCTGGCAGATGAGACTAGGTGGAAGTTCAGGTGTTCCTAATGTATTGATGCAGACTCGATGGGCCAAAGGGCCTCTGCTGTGCTGTATGATTCTATGAAAATCAAAGTCTCTACAAGGCTGAATGACAGTCAATTTGTTGCTCTGCCCCGAGGCTCCAGATGGAACAAATGGCAATATCAGGCTTCTCACTGATATTGTGATCTAGTGTCTCCTCCAGAAAGGCTCATATATTTTGACATTGAGTAAAGACAGGCTTGGGCTCATTTTTGATTTACTTCACCCCATTGTTAAAAGTTTTTTTTCCCATTCTCAGCTTATGTGGAGAGAAAGTGAAATACTCCTTGGGCAAGATATTTCAGGGCAGTTGATATCAGCAATAGTCAGAATCCTCAGGTTACTTTGCATAAACTATAAAGTGTGAGGGACTTTAACACTCAGTGATTGGTATACATTTGCACAACCAGCAGGAATTTTTAAAGTGAGTTAATCCTCACTTTAAGTTTTATTTTATTAGTGAGCTGATCTTGATTTGATTTATTACTGTCACATGTCTTGGGATACAGTGAAAAGTATTGTTCCTTGTGCGCTATACAAACAAACCATACCGTTATCGAGTACATAGGGGAGAAGGAAAGGAGAGGGTGCAGAATATAGGGCGGGCTTTTACAGCCTTGGCTGACCTGAGACCGGAAAATCCCACCCAGGGTCAATGGACCTCCCATTGTCAGCACGTCGGTCGCTCTGATTTCCATAGTGGGCAGGGCAGTGGAATTCTGGTGATAGTGTCACGGTCACAGATAGGGTGCACAGAAAGATCAGCTTAATATCTGGTAGGTCCATTCAAAAGTCTGATGAGAGCAGAGAAGAAGCTGCTCTTGAGTCGGTTGGCACATGATCTCAGGCTTTTGTATCTTTTTTCCAACGGAAGAAGGTGGAAGAGAGTATGTCCGGGTTACGTGGGGTTCTTGATTATGCTGGCTGCTTTTCTGAGGCAGTGGGAAGTGTAGACAGAATCAATCGATGGGAGGCTGGTTTGCGTGATGGACTGGGCTATGTTCACAACCCTTTGTAGTTTCTTGTGATCTTGGTCAGGGCAGGAGCCATACCAAGCCGTGATACGTCCAGAAAGAATGCTCTCTATGGTGCATCTGTAGAAATTGACGATAGTCATGGCAGACATGCCAAATTTCCTTAGCCTCTTGAGAAAGGAGAGGCATTGTGAGGAAAGTAGAGGGACTGATCTTCGACTTGGTTTGAACTTCATCCTTTCAGAGCCAAAAAACCTGGAATGATTTACCACATTGTGAATTTTGCCTTTAAAGGATAGCGATATATCATCAATAGAAGTGAAGTATGTCATATGATTCAATTTCAGTTTCACTTTGGCTTGTGAACAGAACACAGCTCTGTTGCTGACATCTTCAAGTATACTATCCATGCACATATATCTCATGTATCTAGTTTAAGAAAATTCTGTGTTTATCACGAGTGATTGGAGCTTTTACATCAGTAAGAAACTAACAAATAACAGTTCTTGTATTCCTTATGGGATGTGACTGTTACCCATCCCTAATTGCCCTTGAACTGAGCGGCCATTTCAGAGGGCACTTAATGGTCAACCACTTTGCTATGAACGTGGAGTTGCATGTGGACTATACCAGGTAAGGGTTCCTTCCCTAAAGGGCATTGGAGAACCAGATGGATTTTTACAACAATCATGATCACCATTAGACTTTCAATTCCAGATTTTATTGAATTCAAATTTCACCATCTGCCGAGGCAGACCATTGCCCTGGCTCTCTGGATTACTAGTCCAGTGATAATACTGCCTCCCCCCAACATTAAACAGTATTTAAATAAAGTCTCTATTTCAGATCCTCTGCAAGATCCAACAGAGTCGATGAATTTTCTGTTTGTATATTAATTTCCACCATTTATTGTTTTTGTTTTATGTTCATTTATTGGTGTCTGTCATTATGGAAGTGCTGAGTTCCCAAACACTGACATTTTTCTTACGCTAACATCATTTCTAATTTCTGCCAATTATTTTAAACAAATCTCTGAACTGAAATGCGCGCCCACAATGGTGAGAGTGAATGCTGCCCTTTGTTAAACTAAATGTTGAAGGATGCATATGGCACGTGAATTAGGAAACTGACTTTTCATTGCTGTGACCGTGAGGTGGCTTCGAGATGGCACTCTTTGGTTGGGATTTTCCGGCCATGCTCTCCCCAAGGTCGGAAAATCCCACCTGAGGACAACGGACCTTTGCCTGGTCCGTGTCCCACCTGCTACAATTCCAGGATGGCCAGAATATTACTGGCACGCCCGCCCCAATTCCGCGGGGGGGTAAGGCTCGGAGAACGGCATTCTCCATTGGCCTCAGGCGGGATCATATGAACATCGGGTGGACGTGCCGGTAAAATTCCCCCTGTGGTCTTTTTGCAGCGCATCTTTATTGAAATCTGTTAGGAAATTTGTTCAGAATTTTCCTTTGGTGCCATTAACAAATTAATTCACTTCCAAGAAATCATTAGTTGCGTGACCTGTTAAATTTTCATGGTGATTTGTGGTCAAGGACATTACCTGTCCCCTCAGAACAAAATTGTTCGTGTACTTTATCACCACCTTCTGCTGGAATGAACTGTGCAGTAGTTATTCTTAGTCATATCTTATGAAAATTGATTATGGAATTATATACGTCCCAGGGAGCTCCTTAATTGTCTTCCAGCACACCACTTTGGGCTCTCTCCAGCAACTATCATTGCTGCTCATATTGTGCTTTGCCATGTTGTAAAAGAAGAATTGGTAACTGAGGATTGTTCATTTAACATTGTACTATGCTGTCTACTCACCTAAACTGTGCCTCTAAAGATATGAAATTTCCAATTTGTTAATGCCTTTGCAGAGCATTTCTCTTACACCCCGACTGTCATGTTAAAAAAGGCAGAGGATGTCATAAATTGAATAAAACGCAGCCACGGACAGTCACATTCCTTACTTGGCAGCCAGACACTGTTAGGTTCTCCTAGAAATGTATTGCGCTTTCTCAATTTGTCAAGGGTAAAGGAGTCATGGGTGCAGCTGTGGTGATTGCCACACATGTTTGTGATGACATTCCCGAATCACACACCATCTGCACATTATCAGAGTGGAACATCTTCCCGCTGAAGCAAATGGCTCCCATTCCCAGGGGCTGCAGAGATGAACCTGTGCGCAGTCACTAGCACCCAAGACGTTGAGGGAATCAACGTTGATGAAGGAGCCCTGCCTGTTTCTCTGCCATTGCTGCAAGGGTGTCGAAAATCTGATTAAGTAAAGCATCCTCCGGAGCAAATCAACTGTGACTTGAGAAACGACTTTGGATATTGTCGACAGACTGTTGCCTGTTGATGCTCCAGCTGTGGCCTGAGAGGTTCCAATAGTATAGAAACGAGAGCAATGGCCCCTGCACTGGTCCTGGCAATGATTAATTTAACGATGCATGATGTTCCACATCCTTCCAGAGCTCTGTACTGAGTCTAAAATCCTATTTCCCAATTTGGGATTGAAAATTCCATCAGGGTGAATGCACCCATGCTTGCTGTAACAGGATAAGTCTGTTTGGATTCTTACAGATTAAGATGCTCCTTTGAATGGGCTTCCTGCATATGGAAAATGTTCATTACTAATGAAAACTCAGCACTGGTGATGGGGGAGGGGGAGTGGGCATTAGTCGAAAAGTTGGGTCAACCAGACGTTTGCACTTTATAGATTATTCTGGGCTGTAGTTAGAGCTGTGGGATCATAGGTGCAAGAAAGTCAGTATCATTCAGTCAAAATGCGCTGGAAGTCTAGAGGAGTGAGACGGATCAAAGAAGGTGGCATAGTGGTATTATCATTTGATCTAGCAATCCAGAGGCCCAGAGAAATGCGAACAGATTGAATCTCACCATGGCAGATAATGAAATTTGAATTCAATTAAAAACTCTGGAATTAAAAGCCTAATGATGACCATGAAACCATTGCTGATTGTCTCTGGTTCACAAATACTCTTAAGGGAAGGAAATCTGCCATTCTTACCTACTCTGGCCTACAGCAATGTGGTTGACTCTTAAATGCCCTCTGAAATAGCCTAATACGCCACTCAGTGAGCTATAAATGCTGGTGCAGCCAGTGACACCCACATCCCATGAATGGGTAATAAAAAACTTTGCTAGGGAGCACTGAGTAAATCTTCCCAATAAATAGTCTTCATGCATTATATAGAATCTTTAATGTAGCTGTACATAAAATACTCACCTCCAAAAACCCTTTGAACTCCTGCAGTGTAAACACCTAGAATCTAGCTTTAAAAGCTTCAAAGAAGGCCACGTTATCTGGGTGGCACGGTGACACAGTGGTTAGAACTGTTGCCTCCAGGGACCCAAGTTCAATTCCAGCTTCAGGTCACTGTCTGTGTGGAGTTTGCACTTTCTCCCATGTCTGTGTGGGTTTACACTGGGTGCTCCAGTTTCCTCCCACAGTCCAAAAATGTGTCGGTTAGGTTGATTGGCAATGATAAGTGCCCCTAAGCGTCAGGGATATTAGGAAGGTCAATACATGGGGTTACGGGAATGGGATCTGGGTGGGATTGTTGTCGGTGCAGGCTCGATGTGCCTAATGGCCTCCTTCTGCACTGTAATTCTATGATTCTACTTCAGTGGATATAGTACAGGCTGGGTAACCCCAAGGCCATGAGTTCAAATCCCAATGGAAAACTAACATTAGCATTTTCAGATTGGTTCACCTTATTGAAACATATAAGTTGATTAGAGGTTTAGATAGGGTGGACAGTGATAGCCTTTTTCCTCGGATGGAGAAAGCTAGCACAAGGGGGCATAGCTTTAAATTAAGGGGTGGTAGTTATAGGACGGATGTCAGAGATAGGTTCTTTACCCAGAGGGTGGTGAGGGATTGGAATGCCCTGCCTGCTGCAGTTGTAAATGCGCCTAGTTTGGGGGCGTTTAAGAGATCCGTGGATAGGTTTATGGATGGAAAGGGATTGGTTTAGGTTAGAGGGTCATTGCTTTTTAATTGGTCGGCGCAACATCGTGGGCCGAAGGGCCTGTTCTGCGCTGTAATGTTCTATGTTCTATGGTTCCCGAACGTTAATGGCAAATGCTTAGTCACATTTTCAAATCCCACCAAGGTCACACCCATCTGTATCTCTGCACCCTTCTCCAACCCACAACCCTCTGAGCTTTCTGCAGACCTTTCATTCTGGCTAGTGACTACAACACTATATTCTGCATCTTTCCCTTTTCCTTCTCCCTAGCGCACTCTATGTGTTTTGTCTGTATAGCGTGTAAGAAACAAGACTTTTCACTGTACCCCAATAAATGTGATAATCATAAATAAGATCAAAGCAAATATATTTGGGGTGATTCTCCCACCATACTGAGCTGCTTTTGTAGTGAAGCAGGTCGGGACACACCAGCGATAGACCGTTCGCAGGATCCTGGGCCTCTGCGTGTCTCCCAGTGTAAGATTTTTCAGGTTGACGGATCCACACTGAAAAATCAGCATAACAGTGATTTGCATTCATTGTTGTACCTTAGCATGTCATTCGCGGGTCTGTGGGTAGATTCCCCATCCCCACTTGCTTCCCCCTTTTCTCTGGTGTGATGTCACAACAGCTCCATAGAAGTGTCAGCTTTGAACAGGACTAAGGAGTAAGTTTAATGGAGCTGCAGTCCCCGGACTGCAAGGGGAAGTTGGAGGCAAGGCCAGGAATATTTTTGTTAGGTGTGGGGAAGTACCTGGAGAGCCAAAAATGCCGGGATGTTCCATGTATTCTCAGTGGAATGGGATGGGGTCCTTTACTGGGCTGTTGCATTGTTCTGGCTGTGGGGTGTGGTGAGGAACTGGACTGAGTAATGGGGTTTTAGCAGGGTGTGGGGGCGAATGTACTTGTTGCTCCAACCAGGCTCGTGTTAACACAGATTCTGCAGGGAATGGGAACCCATATTGGAGTCATTTGGAGTCTGTCCCTGTCTCGTGTCTCTCACTTGTAAGATATGCCTGGAAGGGAATGCTTTAGCTGCACTCGTGGCAATGGCTCAAGGGATCACAATGACCATGTCCACACACCGATTGTATACTCTCCCTGCCTGCCATGTTTACAATGCCAATGGCAGGCAAACAAACTAGGTGATGCATGGCACCACAGATTATATTGTGTTGCCAGCACACACAAGTGGGGGTATTGGCTCCAGTGAGGGATGGGGGGGGGGAGGTGTGGTGCTGGGGTAAATGCAAGCAAATGACATGTATCTATCAATCTCTCTCTTTCTCTCTCTAACCCCCACCATGCAGAATGGATCTTGGTCTTATTAATCTAGAACTGACCATCACGGTGGTAGCTGAGAAGGAGAAGGCAGCTCAGCAGGTGGTAGGAGTAGGTCTTGAGGAGCAGCCAGTGGAAGGCCCTCAGGAAGGAGGGCAGGGGAGCTGCCAGTGATGCCCATGAGGTGGGAGAGCAGTCTCCTGAAGGGGTGGCCAGGAGAACAAGGATGCAGATACCAAGGTTGATGTTAACTCCTATCCACCAGACTGTGCACTACAACCAGAGGGCTTCTCAATTCGCTGGATGAACCATACAGTGGCCTCAGGCAAGGCTAGGGGAGGTTGGGTCTGCCTCTTAATCAACACCTCATGGTGCCTTATTGTAGCAATGCTGGCAAATTTCTGCTTCCTGGACCTAGAATAACTGGTAGCCACTGCTACTACCTTATGCGGGAGTTCACCTCTGTTATCCTGACAGCAGTTTACATCCCACCCCACCCAGATGTGAAGGCTGCAGTGGACAAAATATACGCCATTACAAATAGCTTGAGATGAAACATCCTGAGGCCTCGTTCATCATGGCCGGGGACTCCAATCAGGCCAAGCTCAAGAGCGTCCTACCAAGATGTCTCCTGTTCCACTAGGGGCCGAAACATCCGAGACCACAGCTGCACAAATATCAAACATTCCTACCGCTCTATTGCCCACCCACACTTTGGCAAATCAGACCTCAAGGCTGTGCTCCTGCTCCCAGCTTCCAACCGAAAACTGAAACTGGAGAGTCCATTAGAGAAAGTTATGCAACGTTGGTCTGAAGAATCCGGTGATCTTCAATGGGATTGTTTAGAGTCAGTGGATTGGTCAATATTTAAAAACTCTGTGACCAGCCTGAATAAGTACACCACTACAGTAACTGTCTTCATTAGTTGGTGTGTAGAAGACTATGTGCCAAAGAAGCAAATCCATGTGTTCCCCAACCGAAAACCATGGATGAACAGAGATATCCACTGCTTGCTGAGGTCCAGGTCTGAGCCATTCAAGTAAGGTGACACTGACCAATACAAGAAAACCAGATATGACCTAAAGAGATCCATCAAGGATGCCAAAAGACAGTCCCAGACCGAGCTAGAGTCCCAGGCTAGCCACACGGACCGCTGCTGACTATGGTACGGTCTGCAAGACATAACAAGCTACAAGATGGAGGCAGGTAAAATTGCCGGCACCAATGCACCCCTTCCTGATGAGTTCAATGCATTCTATGCCCATTTTGAGCAAAAGGTCAGCAAGAGCATGCCCTCCACCCCAGAAGCCTTGGACAAACCTATATCCGAGGTCACCATTGCAAATGTCAAGCAAAGGTTAACGAAGGTCAACCCACAAAAGCAACAATCCCAGATGGGATACCTGTATGGGTGCTCAATCCTGCGTGGACCAGCTGGCTGGGAAGTTTGCAGACATCTTCAATTGCTGATTGCAACAATCAATAGTCCCTATCTGCTTCAAGAAGACGACCATCATCCGGTGCCAAAAAAATGCCAGGCAGCCTTAATGACGATCATCCAGTGGCTCTGACATCCATTATCGTGAAGTGCTTTGAAAGGTTCGTAATAGCACAGATAAATTCTGCCCTCCCAGATTGCTTGGATTCCCTACAGTTCACCTACCCACTGCAACAGGTGTACAGCAGATGCCATCTCCCTAGCCCTGCACTCAACGCTGAAACACCTGGATAACAAAGACACTTATGTCAGATTCCTATTTATTGACGACAGCTCAGCCTTCAATGTCATTATTCCTACAAAACACATCTCCAAACTCATGGCCTGGGGCTCAGCTCCTCCCTCTGTGACTGGATCTTGAGCTTCCTAACTCGCAGATCATAATCAGTAAGGATAGGCAACAACACCTCCTCCACAATCATCCTCAACACCAGCGCCCAACAAGGCTGTGTTCTCAGCCCCTACTATACTCCTTATACACCTATGATTGTGTGGCCAAAATCCCCTCCAACTCGATTTTCAAGTTTGCTGATGACACCAGCATAGTGAGTTGGACCTCAAACAGTGACGAGATGGAATATAGGAAAGAGATAGCGAATCTGGTGAACTGTTATGATGACAATAATCTCTCCCTCAATGTAAACAAGGTGAAGGAGATCATCATCAACTTCAGGAAGCATAGTGGAGGATATATCTCCGTCAGGATTAATGGGGGCGAAATAGAATTGGTCAAGATCTTCAGGTTTTTAGGTGTCCAGGTCACCAAAAATCCTGCCCCCCCCACCCCCCATTGCCATTATTAAGAAAGCCCACCAACGCCTCTACTTTCTCAGAAGAGTAAGGAAATTTGGCATGTCTGCTACATGTTGGCACTGTGGTCAGTATTGCTGCCTCACAGTGGCAGGGACATGGGTTCAATTCTTGGTTTGGGTCACTGTCTTTGTGGAATTTGTATGTTCTTCCTGCGTCTGGGTGGGTTTTCTCTGGGGGCTCCGGTTTCCTCCCACAGTCCAAAAGTACGCTGGTTAGGTGAATTGGCCACACTAAGTTGTCCCTCAGTGTACCCGTACAGAGGCTGGAGTATGATGACTAGGGGATTTTCACAGTTACTTCATTGCAGTGTGGCTGTAAGCCTACTTGTGACTAATAAAAAAGCTTTAAAAACTTAAACTCTAAACTTTAAAAACTCTCACCACTTTCCACAGATGCACCATAGAAAGCATTTTTTCTGGTTGTATCACAGCTTGGTATGGCTCTTGTTCTATCCAAGAAAGTACAAAGGGTTGTGAATGAAGCCCAGTGGGGTGCAGCTATAAAATGCTAAAAACTTTCAAAAATATAAAGTAATTGAGTCACATTAACGACTCATTAATCATGCAATAGCATTCCACAATTATAAAATTACTTTTTCAGTTCTGTTGCTCACCATGTTAATCATGACACCATTAAAACCCATTATACACAATTGAACAGCAGATCATTTTCACAGGGTTTTAACAGTGATGTGGAGGTTGAAAAATTGAAATTCTGTTTTCAGTGATTACTGGCTCTGCTGAAAGAGCAGGGGCATATCACAGCACATGAGGTGAAGCTCTGAGTGACAGGATGAAATTATAACTCAACCGAGACATATTGCTTGCACAGTCATATGTTTTATGACTGGTCATGTAATTTGATATATACACGTGGTTAATACAAAATGGCACTTATAGCAACATGTGAGTATCAAAATGACTTCCTTGACCTTATTGGCTATTATAGTGGATACAGTGCACTAATAGGCCAACGGGATCTGCGAGATATTCTGTCCTTGCCCTGCATCACAAAGTTGAAAGTCAGTTTCAGAAAGCGATATTGGAGAAGGCAAACAATTCACTATCTATGCAGCCCACCCCCCACCCATCACCACCATGTTGCTCCCCAAACCCAGAATATTGCACTTCATTCATACCCCAACGACACATGTAAAAGCAAATCTAGTATTTTGTGGATGGCAACTCAGTGGGAGCAGTTAGAACTGAAAGCAAATCAGGAACTTCATTATCATCATTTCAATTTTCAAACAGAAGTGTACACTGGCCTAGAATGAAGCCCACCTTGTTTTCACCGGAAAAAAATGGGCAGTGGAAAGAATCAATAGTGGGCTGAAAGGTTGGAGCTTTGTTTTCGAGGTTTAGACCATAAGAAAATAAGATGTAAGAGCAAAATTAGGTCACTCACTCCATGGAGTCTGCTCCGCCATTCAATCATGGCTGATATTTTTCTCATCCCCATTCTCCTGCCTTTTCCCCATAACCCCGATCCCCTTATTAATCAAGAATAATTCATTGCTGCCAATGAAGCTTCATGCACGTACAGAAACACGGCAAATTTAACCCTAAACCTGGCATAAATAGAGCCTTGCTTGACAAATAATTGGAGTTCTATGTGACTCTTCAAACTCTGAGATGGCTGTTTCTCTTGTAATGTGATGGCAATAATAGAATGAATACTCATGAGTGAATGCTGTAATTTACAGAAACATCAGCAATGATACTGAATAATTTATGGATAACTTTGATGCTTGTTTTTTTTATGTGCTGACATCCACTCATTATTTAAATGTGGCATCCTACTGGGCTGCATGTGGTGTCGCCTCTTTATAAAAGATTAGTCATCAGATCATTTACTATCACTACATCTTCAGAGTAATTATTAAGACTTTCTTTTGCCCCCACCCCTGCCCCCCTCAGAGCCAGCAAAATTATGGCAAAGAACTGAGATTTCAATATCTTTTGCTTCTTACAAACACCATTCTGATTAAATGGCAATTCTTCATTCAGCACCTGTAGTCACAACTCATTTTTACGAATTCAGTCTGATATTTTTTGGCAACTGTCTCCATCCCCAGCAGAATGTAAATGAGTGCACTTAAAACTCTTTTCAGATTGAACCCTTTTCTTCTCTGCAGGAACTTCAATGAGTTTCTTGAACAATGGCCATCAGTGAGATCTAATTAAATCTAATGGAAAATGAACAGGACAGTTAATTCTCAGATTGCCTGACTCACGTAGAACAGGCTTCATGTGCAATGGAGACTGTCCTGATGGAGCTGTCAGAGAAAGGTAGAATCTGTAACTGTTCAATGGAGGCCAATCAGCCCATCGCGTCTGTGCCAGCTCTCTGCAAGAACAACTCAGCTCGTTTGCACTTCCCTGCCCTTTTTACTGTAACTATCCAATTTTTTTTCTTCAGCTGCTGATAGGTATCAAAGAATTCCTACAGTGCAGAAGGAGGCCATTCAGCCCATCGAATCTGCACCAACTCCCCAACAGAGCATCGCACCCAGGTCCTATCCCCATAATCCCACATATTTACCCCCACTAATTTCCTTAACCTCTTGGGACACTAAGGGGAAATTTAGCATGGCCAATCCACCTAACCTGCTCATCTTAGGGGTGTAGGATGTAACCAGAGCACCCAGAGAAAACCCACATAGACATGGGCAGAATATGCAAACTCCACACAGACAGTGACCTATGGCTAGAATTGACCCTGGGTCCCTTGAGCTGTGAGGCAGCAGTGCTAAACACTGCACCACCATGCCACCCCAATGCCAGAGTGCAGTTACATTTTTGATTTAAACTGTTGAAGGAATGTTTTGCCACTTAACTAACCATTACGTATATTTAAGCTGAATAAGAAAGGCTCAATCATCACTTCATCTCTTTGACTGTTAGAACCAAGGCAAGGAAATCTAAATAAAAGCAAAACACTGTGGATGCTCGAATCTGAAACAAAAACAGAAAACGCTGGAAAATCTCAGCAGATTTGACAGCATCTATGGAGAGAGAATAGAGCCAATGTTTTGAGTTTGGATGACCCTTCATTATAGCTAAAGAAAACTGGAAATAGGATAAGATTTATACTGTTATGGGCTGGAGATGTGGATCAATAAAGGATGGATAGAAGGTCCATGATTGGTAGAGGGCCTATGGCCCAAGGTATTGCTTGCTTGAGCTTGTGTTAATTCTGATTTCAGTAAGAAGTCTCATAACGCCAGGTTAAAGTCCAATAGGTTTATTTGGTATCACGATCTTCTGGAGTGTTGCCTCTTTATCAGGTGAATGGAAAGTTGGGTTCACAAACAGGGCATATATAGACACAAACTCAATTGCAAGATAATGGATGGAATGCGAGTCTTTACAGGTACAGACAATATGAGTGGAGAAAGGGATAATCACAGGTTAAAGAGGTGTGAATTGTCTTAAGCCAGGACAGTTAGTAGGATTTTGCAAGTCCAGGCATATCATGGAGGTTACAGGTAGTGTGACATGAACCCAAGATCCTGATTGAGTCGGTCCTCACGAGTGTAGAACTTGGCTATCAGTTTCTGCTCGGCGATTCTGTGTTGTCGTATGTTGTGAAAGCCACCTTGGAGAACGCTTACCTGAAGATCGGAGGCTGAATGCCCTTGACTGCTGAAGTGTTCCCCAACAGGAAGGGAACGCTCCTGCCTGGTGATTGTCAAGCGGTGTCTGTTCATTTGTTGTTGTAATATCTGCACGGACTTGCCAATGTACGCCAATGGACTTTAACCTGGTGTTGTGAGACTTCTTACTGTGCCCACCCCAGTGCTATGCCAGGATCTCCACATCATGACTCTGATTTCAATAATGCTCCTGTAATTTCCTCCATGGCATCACTTGGGCAGAGAAGGCCTCCTTTCTCACATGCAATCCTCTTACCTTCAAACTGCACACTTATAGATTAATTTCCTCACCAATCTACTTATCAACGTTCTCTGTTAGCTATGTTGAGAATAATAAATTTTAAAGATGTATAAAAGAGAGCATACAAAAATATATTAGATAACACATATAAAAAGAATAAATTACAGGAAGCAGTGTTTTCAGGAAAAGAATTAAATTGACTTTTTTAACTTTCAACTTTAGTTTGTATCCATTGGCTGACAAAGCTGTCATAGTCTGAGATTCAGATTTGCTTTCAGGCCTAATCATTAAATCCTTTGTCAGGCAAGTTGCATTTTTTAACATTTTATTAAAATATCTCTTTCTATAAGCACTCAATGTTGGAGAGTATGTTGTTTTCAATATATTATGCCATTCACTGGTGCAAGCTTCTCTACAGGTTCTACTTAACTATGACAATGGAACTTAGTAAGATAGAGGGTTATAGGTAAGTCTAATCTCTAAGGTAGAGACATGTTTGGCACAACTTTGTGGGCTGAAGGGCCTATATTGTGCTGTAGTTTTTCTCGGTTTCTATGTTTCTATAACAAGCTGAAGGGACAGACAAGGTTATTGAACTCCTCTGCTGACTGTAATAAGGTTATCTTTCTCGGTAGTCCTGGGTAGTTAGATTTTAGTTTAACTTGACCACTTTTATGCTAATAGTTATCTGGTAGCACAGAAGTTGAGAATTGATGAAAAGAGAGTTATGTTGCCAAAGTTTTTTGTCTTGCACTCATCAGGACAAAAACAAGAATGCCAAATTTCAAACAATCACAAGAATTTACATGACATGAGAAAAGCGTGCTGTGATAACCTCCAGGATTTGCACTGTGGTTGACTTCCCTATTGGTCTCAGTGAATATGAGCTCCCTAGTGATTGGAATTAACTCACCAAATGGTATAAAACAAGCCCGTGAGTGGGTCCATCATCGCATTATCCCGGTTGGGACCTGTTTGTGTTCACCACAGGCTTATGGCTTTGCTTTACTTTATTTTGTACAAATAAAGCACTGTTCCTTTATAGATGACTCCTGGATTTATTACAGGTACTGAGTGGCAAGTCATCTCTCATTGACTGAGATGTTGTCATGGAGAAAACAATGAGAAAATTACAACATGCTCCTGGATAATGCGAAAAGTGCTTGAACATATTTCTTTTGCTTGCAGGGAACAGGTCCTTACGTAAAAATATATGTCACTTTTAGCAAATGCAAATGAGACATGTTATGATCGTGACTGACTATCTTAAAAGGATTGTTAGTGCAGCTATTGCATTGTATCCACTGTAATAACTAATAAGGTCAAGGAAGCCACTTTGATACTAATATGCTGCTAAAGAAGCCATTTTGTATTAATCACATGTATTTGTCAAATTACACGACTAGTCATAAAACATATGATTGTGCAAGTAATATGTCTCAGTTGAGTTAGGATTAGTGAATCAAGAATCATTCCAGCAAGACTGAGTTTTCTTTAAACTTTATGGTCAATTAGTATAAGTCGCTAGGCAGAATTTCTGGCTTTTCCTGCCATCAGGGTATTTCAGTCCAGCTGGAGGCAATCCTGCGTGGTGGGTTCCCTGGTAATGGGGCAATGAGCCATGCAAAACTCTGCATATATCAGTAGGTTCAGATCTACTGGCAGCCAATGGCAAACCGTTTCTACCACCAGAAAACACATTGCAAGGTCTGGAAAATTCCACCCTTTGTGTATGAAAATGCAGTTTTAAACAAATTATTCTAACAATGGGATTTTTTTTTTGTTTCCTGATAAATATCTGAAGGAGAGGCACATCATAATCTTGCAATGTTTGACTCAGTAGGAAAGTTAATCAAAATCAGATGAAGAGACCATGTGAATGACTGTATTGTATTCTCATCTAGTATAGAGGCCAGCTGGCCACAGTGACTAACTTACCGAGAACTAAAGCTAACTAATAAATTAGCAAAGACCGATTCCGACGTAAGGCAATGGTCACTCAGGATAACAAACCAGGGCTCCGCAATGTGTTGTTACTCGTTAAATATTGAAAGCTCTCAAGGCAACAACCAAGTACCAATCTCCACATGTGGGATTGTGTCCAAAGTGGAAACTTGAGAGGCTGAAAGCTCATGTATAGTGCATTGAATTGTGCAATTGGAAGAAGTTTATAGAATCCTGCAGTGCAGAAGGAGGCCATTCAGCCCATCATGTCTACACAAACCACAATCCCATCCAGGACCTATCCTCAGAAGTCCATGCATTTACCCTAGCTATTCCCCCTGACACTAAGGGAACACTTAACATGGCCAATCCACCTAACCAGCACATCTTTGGACTGTGGAAGGAAACCAGAGCACCTGGAGTAAATTCATGCAGACACAGGGAGAACGTGCAAACTCCACACAGACAGTGAACCAAGCCAGGAATCGAACCCAGGTCCCCAGTGCTATGAGGCAGCAGTGCTAACCAGTGTGCCACCGTGCCACTGCCAGTTGTAAAGATCACAGTTTTAAATTTGTTAAGTGTACATTTTCCTTTAATAAACTTTACAAAGAGTCCTATTTTTGTCTTAATTGATTAAGTCTTGCACAATGTTGCTTTATGAAGTCACGTACAAATTACTAGCAAATTGGGATGAAAGCAATTAAGTTACAGGTAATAAAATCCGATAATATCCTGGTACCCAGAATATCATGAAGTTTCAGAGCATTTCTTTTTGCACCCCGATTTTCACTTCTTTTCAAGGATGAAAAGCAACATTTGTGAGATGCTCTGGAGCTAAACTTGGTTCTGAACAATAGCGTAAAATGGGTGACATCAGATCACCTGCCCATGAAACATCTCTTCATTCAATTTTCATTGACTGCAGCAGAACTGAAAATGAAGAAAGATGTGGAATAATTGTAGATCTGATGTCTTTCTTTTACAACACCAGCCAAAGTCAAAATCTCCTCCTCAGTGAATTAAAGCAACATTGTCATATCTTGAAAGAAGCTTTACATTGTGCTGGTAGTTTGGCCATCTGGGCCGATTAGTGCAGTGACAGGTATTAATGAACATTACTATGTGGATACATGTCCAATGCTTTATTTTGTAAATAAATTTGAAGTAACATGTTTTAATTTACATTATCCTCCCCTATCAATTGCTTTTATCTGCCGAGCTTCAGGACTGTGCCTGCGTGCACTACAAGCTTCTCAGCTACACTTGGTCCTGGAGTTAATTTCCATTCATTGAAGACTATTGGGCTTTAAAGTGATGTTCACAGTTTCGAGGATCTTGGCTTCATCCCTTTCTACTTTTGCATTATCTTCCATCTCTATAATTCTTTCTTACCACTCCATTTGTTCTGTACCCACACCACCCGCATCCCCCCACCACCCTCCCACAACAACACTACCCCCTTCCAAGTTCTCCACTCCACAGGTTTGGCCTTTTACACGACATTCCCCCCACAACTTAATCCCACCGATGCCCCACTTCTGTTGTCCATAGAATCCCCACAATGCAAAAGAGGGCCATTCAGCCCATCGAGTCTGCACCGACTTTCTGAAAGAGCATCTTACCCACCACCACCCTGCCCTATCCCCATAATGTGGAGATGCCAGCGTTGGACTGAGGTAAACACAGTAAGAAGCCTGGCAACAATTAAACCTGGTGTTGCCAGACTTCTTAGTGTGGCTATCCCCATAACCCTGGGGACAGCACAATGGCACAGTGATTAGCATTGCTGCCCCACAGTGCCAGGACTGGGTCCAATTCCTGGCTTGGGTCAATGTCTGTGTGCAGTTTGTACATTCTCCCTGTATCTGCATGGGTTTTCTCAGCGTGCTCTGGCTTCGTCCCACAGCCCAAAGATGTGCCATCAGGTGGATTGGCATGTTGCTATGAGTAACAGCAGTTGCTTGTCAAATCCAAAGGGGCTATTGGCAACTATAAAATGTGCAGTAAAGCTCGCTTCATTTAAACCAGCCTAAAAAGGCAGCAGCGCAGTCAGCAAAACTAATTGTCTTTCCAACAAATTCAACCCCCTTTAATTTCAAGGAATTACCAACATCTTCACGCAGGTAATTTTACCAAAACTTGAGTACAGTGGCATAGTAACACAATGGTTGGCCCTGCTGCCTTACAGCACCAGGGAACCAGGTTTGATTCCTGGCTTGGGTCACTATCTGCGTGGAGTTTGCACATTCTCCCCGCGTCTGCGTGTGTTTCCTCCGGGGGCTCCCGTTTCCTCCCAGACAGCAAATAGGACCAGGAGGAGACCATTCAGCCCTTCACACCTGCTCTGCTATTCATTGTGATAATGGGTAATCTTCCAGTTCAGTAACCTGATCCCGTCTTCCTCCCATATCCTTCGATCCCCTTCTCCCCAAGTGCTATGTCTAATTGCTTCTTGAAAACATTCAGGGCCCGATCTTACTGTCCATTTACAACATGCTGCTACTACAAAGTGAGGATGGAGAATTTGGCACCCAGCCAAATCTCCGTTCAGACAGTGTGAACATCTGTAAGATTCCACCCTCAATGTTTTTACCTCAACTGCTACCTGTGGTGTGAAATCCACAGGCTGACCACTTTCTGGGTGAAGAATCCTTTCCTCATCTCTATCCTAAATAGTCTATATTGTATCCTCAGATTTTGACTCCTGGTTCCAGACGCAGCCACCATCAAGAACATCCTTATTGCATCTACAGGGGCATGGTGGTCCAGTGGTTAGTACTGCTGCTTCTCAGCACCAAGGAACACCATTTGTGTTCGATTCCTGGCTCAGATGATTATGTGGAGTCGGCATGTTCTCCCCATACATGCGTGGGTTTCCTCCAAGTGCTCCAGTTTTCTCCTAGAGTCCAAAAGACGTGCTGGTTCGGTGCGTTGGCCATGCTAAATTCTCCCTCTGTGTACCTAAACAGGCACCAGAGTGTAACAACTTGGAGATCTTCACAGTAACCTTATTACAGTATTAATGTTAGCCTATTTGTGAAATAAATAAACTTTAATATAACCATGTCTAGTCCTGTTAGAATCGTATAGGTTTCTGTGAGGTTCCTCCTCACTTTGTGAATTCCAGTGAATACAATCCTAATGGACTCAATCAGTGTTATCAGGGTATGATAATTTACCATTGTGCCAAAACATTCCACTGAAGTGTGATAATATTTAAGAATATATCGTCACTGTGCTTTGTATGCTGTATGCTGCACCAGGTAAATTAAGCAGCAATGAAGAAGGACGGATGTCTTGAACTCAGCAAATCTATCCCCTACTGTCAAACTATTTCCTCAGTCCCAAGCCGCTGAATGCTCACCAGTTGATTGCAGTGATTCGATTAGACAGGGGATTGACTGTGTTGAGAAAAGCTTATTTTTAAGTTTGCACGGTTGCAAATAACTTAGCACAACCTGAAAGAAATCAATTTGATCATTGTAGTCAGGATGTTGCAGGTTCCATTGAATGGCAGAAGCTTATTTATACCTTGTGGGTTGAGAGAACATGACATTGCCTGTTGTACACTTTCTTCAACTCATCCGCTGCGACCTTGAATCAAAAGCACGTACAACTAATACGACACAAACATCAAGGCTCAGATTTCCACTCCCAGGTCGAGTGTGCAGAGACGCGAGAGTTCCTGGCTCTGCAAATCCGACCTTTAAAACTGTCTGGCCAAACTTGCAATTTTTCGGGGAGGACAAGCCAGAATTGGAGTCTATCAGCATTTGTCCACACTGTTGGCCCTTGACCAGATCCCTCGCAGTTGCACGCTGTCCTGACATTACAGTATGACCAGAGAGTGGAAAGTAGGAGAAAATAGGGTTGTCGGTGATGATGGAGCCCAGTATGGAGCACAGCCAAAAAATACATGGCACCAAGCACATTTGAAGAGTACCAGTTTCTCCAATACACCTTCACCAGCGGTCATTAATTAGATAGTGAAAATGGTTAGTAAGTGTAAATGTAAATGTATATGTATTGAGGCCTATTATATCATTTATTATAGTGATGCTTTCCGTCATATGAATGTGACTGAGTCTAATGTGAACGTACACGAAAGTGAGCGAGATCATTGTATTCCGAATGGCTCATAACCCTTTTCACCAGAGATTTTTAGTCATAAAAATGTCACACAAAGGAAGTGCAAGGGAAGGGATGGGTTAAATTGCCCATGGCACAGGTGGCATGGTGGCACAATGGTTAGCACCGCTACCTCACCAGGTGCCAAGGACCTGGGTTCCATTCCCACTTTGGGACACTGTCTGTGCGGAGTCTGTACATTTCCAAGTGTCTGCATCGGTTTCCCCCGGGTGCTCTGGTTTCCTGCCAGAGTCTGAAAGACGTGTTGGTTCAGTGCATTGACCACGCTAAATTCTCCCTCCGTGTACCCGAACAGGAGCCAGAGTGTGGTGACTAGAGGATTTTCACAGTAACTTCATTGCAGTGTTAATGTAAGCCAACTTGTGACACTAATAAATAGACTTAAAGTTTAACCATTTTTCTGACCAGGACTTTCATGTTTTGGTGGAAGAATTCCAGAATAGGATAGCAGTCCTCTTCCCTGTAGTCCGCGACTGTGCAGCAAGCCTGTGTTAAAGTCACCATTCATACAGTGAGGAGAGGATGAATCTGATGCCAGTCTGGCACTCATGTAATGGAGCTATTGCAATATATTGATGTCTATGTTTATTATAGTGATGGTTTCAGTTATATGAATGTGACTGATTCCAATTCATTACTGGGCAGTCCTTTAAGTAATTTTGGAGCAATCTTTAGGTGGAAGTATGTCACCAGGGACAGGTTCATGACAATTGCAATCTCAGAATATCTGATGTGCATCTATTTTAAACAAGGTTTCTTCTGGTGATGAGCCCTCCTACGCAGAGCCATACCTGGTTACAGGACATGAGTACCTTCTGCTCTCCATTCCTCACCCTCATCCATTTTTGAACCTTCCAAATGGACAGGGACTTCCTCCTCCTCATCTTCCTCCTACTCAGAGGAGCTCAGCCCCTGGCGTTGTCATCATCAGTTTGTATGTACCTCCACTACACAACGTTGTGCAGCATGCAACACACCATAACTACACTTAATACTCTTGCTGGGGGTTCTTGTAGAAATCCAACTGAGTAATTGAGATGAAATACATCTTTAAATGCCAATTACCTGCTTGATGACTTGGGGCTACTGTTGTAGTTGACCTCTGCCTCCTAAAGAGGATCATTACACAAGTTCCCTGGAAGCCAATTATAGATGTGTGTTGGTAGTTGAAATAGCTGGGCTAGTTGGAGCACATTCCACCCACGCCAGCAGCTCCGCAGGGATTTGGGCCTCACTATCCAGAGTGAGCAGGGGGCACATGCCACCCACGCCAGCAGCTCCGCAGGGATTTGGGCCTCACTATCCAGAGTGAGCAGGGGGCACATGCCACCCACGCTAGCAGCTCTGCAGGGATTTGGGCCTCACTATCCAGAGTGAGCAGGGAGCACATTCCACCCACGCCAGCAGCTCCAGCAAGCACTGATTGGCAGATCTCGCAGCAGGAGGAAGGCCTGCTTTGGAAAGTTATCAGCCAATTGGTTTGGTCAACAGGTCTCCAGTCATTCCAGGAATGGTGCTGCAGTGGCCAGCTGAGGCACTGCAACTAGCTTCCTGGAACTGATCAAGATGGGTAGGGTCAGAAAGGCCTAGGGGATTGCATGGGAAGACCAGGATCTTGAGGGACAGGTTGAGTGAGGATGGAATGAGGAGATCAATGAGCTCCAAGGGATGTGAGCCCTCATTCAGAAGAGGGTTTTGGATGGAACCTTCACAATAGGAACTGTGAATGATGAATTACCACACACTGCAACGGAAAAGATTTAAGAACATAAGAAATAGCAGGAGTAGGCCAACTGGACCTTCGAGCCTGCCCCGCTATTCAACAAGACCATGGCTGATCTGAAATGGATCAGTTCTACTTACCCGCTTTCTCCCCATAACCCTTAATTTCCTTGTCTATCAGAAATCTATCTACCTGTGACTTAAATATATTCAACAAGGTAGCCTCCACCACTTCAATGGGTAGAGAATTCCAGAGATTCACCACCCTTTGAGTGAACTTCCTCCTCAACTCCATTTAGTTTTAAGAAGAAGTCCAAAGATGTGCAGGTTAGGTGGTTTGGCCATGCTAAATTTCCCCTCAGTACCAGGGAGACCAATAGGGTAAATACATGGGGCTGAGGGGATAGGGCCTGGGTGGGATTGTGGTTGGTGCAGGATCAATGGGCTGAATGGCCTCCTTCTTCACTGTAGGAATTCTATGACAAATCAGCTGTCCAGCCAATAGAGCTCATCAACTTTATATGGGTACACTAACTCTCCATGGGTACACTGACTCTCCAAACATTTTCCTGACTACCCAAAGAAATACGTTAAGTCCCAACCTGCTCCTGCATGGTCGTGTGAGGGCACAGTGGTTAGCACTGTTGCCTCACAGTGTCAGGGACCCAGATTCAATTTCAGCCTCAGATGATTGTGTGGAGTTTGTACTTTCTCTCTGTCTGTGTGGGTTTCCTCCAAGTGCTCTGGTTTCCTCCCACAGTCCAAAGATGTGCAGGTTAGATGATTGGCCAAGCTAAATTTCTCCTCGTGTCCAGAGGATTAGCAGGGTAAGTGAGGGTTGTGGGAATAAGGCCTGGGTGGACTTATGGTTGGTAGAGACTCGATGGGCTGAATGTAGGGATTCTATCATGCCAGATCCAACTCCAAATCTGACTGGAGCAGGGGCAGCTGCTATTTTAAATGGCCACTTATCTCTATAAAACATACGTGTGTGAAATGCGTTATGATGCAGAACTAATGATTTTTGGACAGATCCACTATTTTTGCCACAACAGAGATGCTCTCTGGCTGTTTCACCTGGAAGAAATGTTTGTACCCCTGTTATGGTGAAAATCTGGGCTCGTTGATAGCATTTTTTAATATGACATTAACCACAAACAACTTACATATCTACTACATAACGATCTTTGAAATCACTCCCCAGTAATATACCTTTTTAATATGGGGTGTTTCCTATGATTTGCACAGCTTTATTTATACTGCATGATCATTTTTACCTCTGGTTTGATTTTTAGTGTTGGGTGAAAGAAGTTGCCATTCGTATACATATTGCCTTTCAATGCACTCTATACATTATCCATTATACATATGGCCATTAATGCGACCTTGGAAAAAAGCTCCTCACTGTCTGTTTGCTGGGAAATAACTTGCAGCTGAGAATCAGGAAATTCTTGACAATGTAAAACATTAATGTGCCTACATCAACTATGATTTCCTATTCTGTATTATTAGACCAGTAAAAGGATATAAAGCTATTTCATATACTTAACAATTGAAAAGGAACAGACCCAAAACAATATCTTTTGATCTGAGCCAGAGGGCACAAAATTGCATGTTCATTTTTACAAAGCAGAAGTTTAGACCTGAAGAAGAAATCCTAAAAAAGCAAGATAAGCAGTCATTGTGGAAGGAGGTCATGTGAACATTTGAGAGTTAGGGAATAAATTTCTGCACCTGTTCTTCAACTAGCCCATTGTAATTTTGGCAGCAAATCTGTAAAAACATTGAAAAATGCTACATGTATAATTTAGAGTTTAAAGTTTATTTATTAGTTCCCAAGTAGGCTTACATTAATATTGCAATTAAGTTACTGTGAAAATCCCCTCGTCGCCACATTCTGGTGCCTGTTTGGGTACACTACGGGAGAATTTAGCACGGCCAATGCATCTAACCAGCATGTCTTTTGGACTGTGGGAGGAAACTGGAGCACCAGGAGCAAACCCATGCAGACATGTGGAGAACGGAACATGTGAGTATGTTTCAAAGTCTGTTTAACTATCTAAGTTTAATCTGGTGTGTGTAAGCTTTTTTTTCTCTTTAATAAATCTTTAATTTTTACAAGTGTTCATGGAATCTGTTGTTTCTCTACTTTGTTTTCAGAATACAAAAAAAGAGTTATGATCGGTAAGACAAGTTTCCCTCTCGGATTTAGTTTGTCCTGCAAATAACATCTTCAGTGGCTGTAACAAAGGGAGTTATCATTTGAGTTTGGTCACTTTTCAAAAGCGCCAAAGAAACTTGGAACGTTAACAGGTTTAATTGAGTATGGAAGTGGCAAAAGGCAGCGCTGGTGGTTGCAGTGGGTAGGGATGGATGGAAGACCTTAAATACAATGTGCGATAGGAAAAATTAAATGACAATAAATTGATCACCCCAGTACAGAGGACACCACATCATGATACAGAACACATGATAGCATATTGAAGCAAGTACAAGTAAATGGCTCTTTCAACTGGAAAGAATGTTTGTGTCCCTGGTTGATGAGAGGGGAGGAGGTAAAAGGGCAGCTGTTTATGATCCAGTCACATCTACTTTGACCCAACTTCATTCAGCTAAAAGTTATCCTTCCATTCTTTCTGTCTTGTGTAATTTAAAACTTTAAAATTGTCAATAATGCGTTGTGTGACTCAATTTTGAGGTAATGAGGATGTGAGCATGTTTGCTAAGTATGGGTTTGATACACAAATGAAGCATAATGAAGTGCATAAGATTACACTGAGATGCTCCAGTGAATAAGATTACTTGCATGAAGGGTCCTCAATGTCTTCAAGTGAAACATCTAATGATGTTTTGTAAATAGTATTATAAACAATACATATTTATTGGTAAATTATCCAGTAGTGAAAACATTGATACCACCAAGGAAGCTGGTTCATTAAACTCACATACTATATCGTTCAGCATCATCTGGTTACTTAGTAGCAGTATATCGCTCAACTTCCATAATTGTTCAACAGTGACAGAGAAGCACATACTTTGGAAAGGAAATTGTAACTAAGTTATAAAGACATTTCACTGCAAACAACATATGAAATATTCCCAAACTCAACAAAATTTTGAAAATTGTGATGCCAGTGTATCTTTAAGAAATGTATTTTTCCTAACTCATGTTCTCTGCAGTTTGTAAGCAGTGTCTTTTTCATTGTTGCTGAGATGTTTGCTTAGAAGTCCTTTTATTGCTGTTTCAATGGTTTAAATGGGATTTTGTTGATTTTTACTTAGGGCTTCTTGAAGTGTCCAGGATTTTATGACCTTTTGCATTGATAGGTGGAAGAAGGATTGACAGATCCATTGAAAGAAGTTATTCCATTTTCAGTTCTGGGCTGCTGTCTGTTGTTTTAGTATGGACATCAGACTGAAATGCAGTGTTTCTCTCTACTTGGTATTGTAAATTCTGCTGGCTAGCTAGAAGCAGGCCTTCTTGCCTTCCTGGAGTTAGAATCCTGTCCCTTGCTGTGGTTCACTGGCTGAAAGCTAAAGGCCAGTAGTGGCATTAGTTCGACCCCGAGGGCTGCTGGAAGTTACAAGGCTGGGAAGTCAGAGTTTCAATTCTCCAACCAAAAAACTAAGTTCCAGCATCATGTGAGCCTTTATATTTTCTGTGCTAAATCTGTGGCAGGTGTATGTTTATGGGGAAGTTTATTTGGTTGGAACATTTCACAGCGTTGTTAAGGTTTATGCAGTATCATGGGTGTTTTTTTTCTTGTTTGTAATTTATAGAAGTTATTGCTATATATTAACTATATTCTTCAATAAACTTTGTTTAATAAAAGCTCCCTAGTGGGTCATTTGAATCACACCTGAGGTGAAACATGTCACGCTGACCCTTGCCAAATTCAAATTGCAAAACTTATGGTCCAGGTGGACTTCATAAAACACTTTGGAGTTTCTGACCTGAATTATAACAGGAGGATGATCTGATTTCATCGATCCATATACGAATAAGTATAAACTCTTGCATTTTATGCCCTTAATCTGAAAGGCAGAGCTGTATTGCTGCCTCATAATACAATGAAAGAAATAACTACTCCATTTTGGATTTTTACACATATTTTCTCCAACACTTTGCTGGCAGACCTAAGATGTGCAGGTTAGGTTGATTGGCCAAGCTAAAATTGCCCCTTAGTGTCCTGATATGTATAGGTTCGAGGGATTAACTGGTAAATATATAGGGATATGGGGGCTGGGCCTGAGTGGGATTGTGGTCGGTGCAGACTCAAAGGGCCAGATGGCCTCTTTCTGCACTGTAGGGTTTCTATGATTCGATAATGCTGCAAAGTTAAGGAGGCCCAGGTCTGCAAAGTAATTTAGGGTAACATGTCCCAGGTGAACAATGGACTTACTCATTGTTTCTTGAAACACAAGTAAGATTCCTCCTATTTACCCAGCTCATGAAATGATTACTATCTGTCACCACAGTGCCCTAGTTACAGACTATTACATCTGTTTGCAGACAGAAGCATTCATAAAAAACAAGTAGTAACAGTGAGTTGTTGAATTTGGTCCAAGGTCATTGAGATTAGTTTGTAAACTAACTGACCCAATGGGAAACAAAAGGGTACAAGTCAACTGCTTGTTTTACACATCATCCACTTTTACTTGCCAATAAAATCTTGAATTTACAAAGCTATACTTAAAACTCAAAATCCCTGCTCTGAAAACAATAGCATGTCACGTAGTTTTCATGGATCTTGGGAAACCGTAGCCTCAATGTGGACCTGTGTCTGAAATCTGAATAGAAAATATGGGCTGGAATTTTCTGGCCATTCATGGCGGTGGGATTCTCCGGTCCTGCTGTCAGCGCACCCCCATGCCCGTGTGGGATGACGTCAGTGGGAATTTCCATTAACAGTGGTGGGATCGGAGAATTCCACCGCTAACAAATAACGCGTCACCTCCTGCCAACGAGAAACATGCGGCTGGGAGGATGGAGAATCTTGGCCGTGATATTTCCCGAACTGCTTCACTGGCACCAAGACCTTATCTTCGAGAGAGCACAAATTCACCAACATTTGTTCATTGAAGAAAGCCATTTTAGAAAAGATTTCAGATCCTTAAGGGATAATAACTTAGATGAAGAGTTCGAATACGTTATGACTATTTCCTTGTTCACTGCTCAAGATTCATTGAAAAACCTAAATTTGTACTTTGCGTCCAGTTTAAAATTTTACAAATGGCGCAAAGTTCAATACGTGAACTGCCTGGTGCAATATTTACGTGAAACGAGACAACGATGATGAAAATGGTAATTGCCTTCCCTCAGAGCAGCCTTAATGGCAGGCTTCTGTGATTCTTGTTAGAAAATCCACTTTGCAGGAGGTGACAGGCTCAGCTTTAAGTGGTAGCTGCACAAGAGCCACAAAATAAGCATTTCATCTGATGGAAAAAACAGACAAAAAACTTTTGGAGACCAGAATAGACATTTTAAACTTGTCACAATTTTGTCGAGCTATAAATTTCTCCTAACAACATGATAGATTACATTGTGAGTTGAAACAAGACAGATTCCTGGACATCATAATGATCATGGTTACAGATCCTAAGTATGACAGTAAGATCTCCTCACAGTATAATGGTTATTGAGCTGTTAGGAAAGAAATGGGACCCTTTAAAAATGGCAATAAGGGTAAAACTGAGGGAAAACAGACAATAGTTAAAATATCCAGAGGCTACTTCCCTGAAGACTTCACTACTAAAGTTTATCTATTCATCACAAGTAGGCTTACATTCACACTGCAATGATGTTACTATGAAAACCCTCCAGTCACCACACTACAACACCTATCTGGGTACATGGAGGGAGAATTTAGCCTGGCCAATGCACTTAACTGCATATCTCTTAGACTGTGGGAGGAACCAGGAGAAAACCTGTACAGACACGGGGAGAACGTACAAACTCCAAACAAACAGTGACCCAAACTGGGTCCCTGGTGCTGGGATGCAGCCGTGCTAATCATTGTGCCACTGTGTCACCATACTGAAGTCTTGGATAAAAATACCTGTATGAATGTGTAGAATTTAAGATGTCGGTAGTGCCTTGTACTTAAAGGCGGTCAACTTTGTTGGAAAGACAATTAGTTTTGCTGACTGTGCTGCTGCCTTTTGACACTGGTTTAAGTGAAGCAAGCTTTTCTGCACATTTTATAGTTGCCAATAGCCCCTCTAGGTTTGACAAGCTGCTGTTCTTACTTATTGCGAATAGCAACATGCTGGCTCATGTGCCAACTGACACCATCATGCATTGCTAGTCCCAGATGTCTAATTACCATCACATAGCTTGAGGTTGTACTTGAGCATGTCATAATTGCTTTTTCTTTTGCTTCTTATGCTGCTTCTGTTTTGCATGCCTTGCTTTTCTGCAGCCTTCCAAGTGGATGATGATGTCCTGCCATAACAAAAATGTTGTATTCAGAAAAGCAGGGCTTCAAAGGCAAATGGCCTTGACTGCAGAAGTCGTTAACCTGTTCCTACTTGATGTATGTGATGGATATCAGGTGATCAAATCTTGTGAAATCTGCCAAATGTCCATCTTAATTCAAATTAAAAAACAATGAGAATGTCGATAGTCCAAGACACCTATAACTTCTATGTACATGACCCTCATGGTTGTTTTAACAGACACTTGTTTGATCTTTTGCATACAGAGCATTTTCATATCTATTAATGTATCATATTATTTTTTTCTTTCTTCTTTGCCAGGGTTCCCCAAACCTTTCCGATTTTGAATCCCCTTTTGACTCCTCAAAAGTATTGACAAGACTCCTGAGAAATGCTCTTATTGTGATGAAGGGTTAAACCATAAAAAAGTGATTGTTTCCACGCAGTAGATAGAAACATACATTAACCTAATAATTATACCATTCTCTGAGCAGAGAGATGACAGGGTTTCAGGAGGCACAGTGCTAGTGTCCCCACCACAGGACCAGAAGTTCAGTGTTTGAGTCTTCTGCCAAGAGTTATTGGCCATGGAAAGAGTGTTCGTAACAGGGTACAACAGGCTGATAATCAGCTTGGCAATCATTCCACCACGTCCCCCAATATTCCCCAAAGGAAAAAGATTTGCAACACCTCTTGGTCCAATGAGTCACGTAACCCTTTAGATGCACTAAACAAAAATAAAGTCATAGAGCTTTACAGCATGGAAACAGACCCTTCGGCCCAACTTGTCCATGCCACCCCTTTTTTTAACCCCTAAGCTCGTCCCAATTGTCCGTGTTTGGCCCATATCCCTCTACGCCCATCTCACCCATGTAACTAAGTAAACGTTTTTTTAAAAACATAAGAAATAGGAGCAGGAGTAGGCCATCTAGCCCCTCGAGCCTGCCCCGCCAATCAATAAGATCATGGCTGATCTGTCGTGGCTCAGTTCCACATTCCCGCCCTTGTACAAACAAATTTGTACCCATCTCTACTACTACTGCTGACAGTTTGTTGCCGACATTCACCACCCTCTGTGTAAAAAATTAATCCTCTGGACCCTTTTGTATCTCTCCCCCCTCGCTTTAAACATATGCCCTCGAGTTTTAGACTCCCCTATCTTTGGGAAAAGATATTGACAATCGAGCTGATCTAAGTCCTTTTTGACTTGCAGGGGAGGGGATGCAGTGTTAGCTTCATTCCAATTGTGCCACTTTCATAAGCAGCTTTGCCTTTGAAAACTATCTCCTGCGTCAGTTTGAAGGAGATTTCTTTTAAAGTCAGCAAGGCAAGCATTACTCTAAATTGCTGATGATACTGCCAGAGCTATCAACACTAGGAGCAGCGCCTAGCCAAGCTATTGCATGTAACTGGGTTTTTATCTCTGCCATGCAACTCAGGGCTGATGTGTTTAACTGTATGAAAACTGAAGCCAGCCTTCCTTGTTTAAAATCTTCTTATTGTTTTGACATTTTGAACTGTGTTCTTAAAAATCAGTTCACGCAACATTCAATCCTGCATCATATTCAGAAAGAATTGTTAAATCAATGTAAGCAGCATTGAAAAAATAAATGTGTTTGGTTTCGGATCAATTGAAGTCACAAGCATTTCAGCTTTCTGTTGTTAACAGGGAATGTAAAATCTATCTCCTTAATTACCTTATATTTCACACAATTTCAATTTAACATGTATGTCTGTCAGACAGGCACAGACTAATGGAAGAGATTGAGAAAGACCATTCTGTAAAATTGGAAACTGGGTTTGGAAACAAATTTAAATCATGAATATATAACAAACTTGAAACAAAATTTTCATGCATAGAGGTATCTCAGATAAATTACCCACTACAAACGTAAATATAGTTGGTTTCTCAGAATATTAATTCTGGCTTGCCCATTAAGCAAAATACTTCAGCAAGGCTGATGTTCATGAGAATAAATTTAATGTGTTATCAATTATTTCACACTCGAAATGACTGGTGGATTGCTGGGAAGCATAAACAACACATGCTGAATGCACTTGATAGTAAAGCAAAGATGTTCCATGAATGCTTCCTTCAGTCACTCGGGCATCCAAGAGGGAGAGGGACAGAAATTTTGTTTAATTGAGCTTGTACGAAAGAGGTCATCCACATATTTTACAGTAATTCCACTTTATCTGAGTGAACTTGATTCTTACTAAGCTTCTGGAGTTAAATAAATGGGTCCTTAATTTTTATCTGTCATTTTCTGTAATTCTGATAGGAGACCAATGGAATCCCTCAGTGTCATCGCCACAAGGAACTGACATCCAATAAGGCAGATAAACAAACAGTGGTTTAAGTGGGGGTGGGGGGGTGGGGAGTAACTATATGCAAGACAGAAATAAAAAAGTTCCTGAACTCTACCACTCCTGGACAACAGTGGCCAGAAAGCCCACACTCCCATATGAGATTTGCAACACCTCTTGGTCCAATGAGTCATGAAACCCTTGATAACTCACTTCTGAAATCACATCCCTCCCCCTTTAAGTCCTTCATTAATATTTAATAATAGCAAGAAAACTATTTACAAAATTAGACAACAAAAGTGGTTGACCTAACAAAGTCTCTCATAAAGTAGAGATGAGAGACTTGGAGATTTTCTAATTCTTTGAGAGCATCATAATTTTTTTAAAGTTGCTTCATCAGTTGAGGTAGTTTTGTTTTGAACAACAGCAGGAAGGCTTTCAGTTTGTGAAGGTGCTGTAGTGCAGATAATCTTTCCACTTCCCATGGGAATGTTACTCCCCATCCCTAAGAAAGATTTTAGTTCTTGTAAGTTGTTGGGGACTGGTGTTTCCTGGATCATCTTAACCTTGTCTTCCACAAGGTGCAATCCTTGAGAGTTGACCCTGAATCCCCTGCTTTTTAAATCTTTTTCAGCACTTTTTCTAAATAAGCTCAGTGACCCTCTTCAGGAGCTCCCATAATTAATATGTTGTCGAAATAGACACCTACCTTGGGCAAGTTCTGTAACAAGCTTTCTATAGGATGTTGGAATATGGTGCAAGCCAAAGATACTCAAACTGCAGCCAGGGATATTGATATAAGTCTCTTTGGGCATTGATTGTTACAAACTTCTGAGATGCCTCATCTAACTCTATCTGCTATTAAGCATGAGTCATATCAGGTTTCACGCAAATCAACCCTCCAGCTGTGGGCAGCATATTGGCACAGCTGTTAGCACTGCTGCCTCACAGCACCAGGGAACCGGATTCAATTCCTGGCTTGGGTCACTGTCTGTGTGGAGCCGATGGTAACCATGATGTGGAGATGCCGGCGTTGGACTGGGGTAAACACAGTAAGAAGTCTCACAACACCAGGTTAAAATCCAGCAGGTTTATTTGGCAGCACTAGCTTTTGGAGTCTCAGGCTCCTTCATCAGATTTTATTCATGTGATGAAGGAGCCTGAGACTCTGAAAACTAGTGCTGCCAAATAAACCTGTTGGATTTTAACCTGGTGTTGTGAGACTTCTTAGTGTGGAGTTTGCACATTCTCCCCATGCCTGCGTGGGTTTCCTCCAGGTGCTCCGATTTCCTCCCATGGTCCAAAGATGTGCAGATTTAGTTGATTGGGCATTCCAAATTGCCATTTAGCACCGGGGCTAGGTAGCATAAATGCATGGGGCTATGGGGATTGGGAATGCGTGGGATTGTGGTCAGTGCAGACTCAATGGGCTGAATGGCCTCCTTCTGCACTGTAGGGTTCTATGATTATAACTTGACAGATAGGTCCTCAATTCTTGGTACAAGGTACTGATCCAGTTTTGCTGCCTAATTGATTGTCAGCTTATAATCTCCACACATCCTATCAGTCCGGACTGGCTTAATGACAGGGATGATCCACTCAGGAAACTGCACAGGGTTAGTTATTCCTCAGTTATTCAGCTTCTACTTTATTGGGTAAAGTGTAGGGCACTGGACGAGCTCTGCAGATCTTGGCTGTTGACTCAGGGTCAATGTAGATTTTTACCTGGATATCGTACATCATGCCCAGTCCATTCTGAAATACTTCTCGGTATTTTCTTCATAGTTCGTGAAAATTACCTTCATTAATACTGCAGACCTCTAACCAATTTAATCGGGTCTGATGGAGCCAATCTCAGCCCATAAGACTTGGTCTTTGTTTACAGAGTTAATAGCTGTTGTAAGATTATTGATGCTGCTATGGTACCAAGTATCTTCAAGTCTTTTCTAGTGTATGTGGTCAGCCTGGCCATTGTGCTTTTCAAGTTAAGGGGCAGGACCCCACCTTGTAAATACCAATACATCTCCCGTTCCCTGATGGTGGCAGAGGCTCCTGTATCCACCTTCATTTTCAGTGATAGACTGTTCATCATTAATACAATTACAATTGTGCTGACTTGTACACTTTAATGTTATTTACTCTGTAAGCTTCAGATTGTTTTTCAGAGTCATTTTTTAAACTACACAGCAGAGCTATAGTTTTTGTATTGGCCCTTGGAAGGCTTTATTTGGCTCTGGATTTAATTCTAATATTCCCCCTCTGTTAAAAGCAAAGCACGTTATAGCTTTAAATTTACATCTCTCCTGCGGTGCTCTTCCCTGCACCAATAGCTTTCGTCTAAGTTCTTGGTCTGCAGACCAGATTTTCTGTATCTCTTTGCCCTGTCTTTCTCACTGCTTTCGGCTTATGGCTTTCAGCACTCTCATTCCTGGCACCATGACTCCTGAGATTTCCCTCCAAAGTTGGTTACCCTTGCTTAGCTGTACCCTTTGTAACTCGAATGCACCTTTTTCAGCCCTTTCTGTAGCCCGAGCAGTCCCTAATGCTCTTGTCCATGTAATTTCTGTCTCTGCTAATAGTTTTTTTTTGTATGGTGAAGTTATTCACACCACAAAGCAACTTATCTCTGAACATATCATTGAGTGTCAATCTGAATTCACATTGCTTAACTCATTGCCTTAACTGTGCCATGACATGTTGCTATTGTCTCCCCTTGGTTTCTCATTGTTGAATTAAATTTATATCGCTGCAGTATCACTGATGGATTTGAGTAGCAGTGTTCTTTGACCAGTTCAACCAGCTGCTCAGCTGTTTTATATCTGGGGTATCTGGAAAATTCAGACTTCAAATCAGATTGTAAATCTGCACTCCACAGGCTGTTAGAAGGACTTTTCTCTTGTTTTTCCTCTCCCCTACTCCCCCATCAACCAATTTAATTAGTCCTAAAAAGAAATCAGAGATGCTCCACATGTTGGACCCACTGCTCTATTTCAGGGTTAGATCATAGAATCCCTACAGTACAGAAGGAAGCCCTTCAGCCCATCGAGCCTGCACTGACAACAATCACACTCTATCCCCCTAACCCCATACATTTACTATGCAAATCCACCTAGGAAACTAGGGTCAGTTTAGCATGCCCACTCAACCTAACCTTTAATATCTTTGGTCTGTGGGAGGAAACTGGAGCATCCGGAGGAAACCCACACAGACATAGAGAGAACATGCAAACTCCACACAAACAGTGACCCAAACTGGGAATCGAACCCGGGTCCTTGGCGCTGTGAAGCAGCAGTGCTCTCCACTGTGCCACCATGCCACCCATATGGTTCCAAATTCCCAATTAAGGGCATTTTGACACTCACAAGTCGTTGCAGTATTGTTCTTCACAGAAATCGAAAACCAAGGACTGCCCTCCTGACATTCAGCAGACAACAGAAGAAATTCTAATTTACCATGTCACCAAATGCAGTAGTTGTGGGAAACTGATGACCAACAAAGCAGATAAATGAACATGGGGCTATTTAGGGAAAAAAAACTACATACATGACAGAGAAGCACGCTTCTGAACTCCATGACTCTCAGGCTCCAATTGCCAGAAAGCCCATGCTCCCACGAACAATGTGCATGCCTCGCCCAATGGGTCACATGACTCACCCCTTAAAGGGGCATGCTACCATACTCAGGAAACTTCTTATTAGCTTCCAGCTGAGGCTGTGACAAATCAGTAAATCCGACACCCCCAAACACACCCCTCCCCCCCACATCCCTCCTCCCATAGAATTTCAGGGTCATTGTAATAGTAACGTAGCAACAGGAATTATCTTGTAAATTGTGAGACTGATGAATTAGCAGTTTACCCAATTATTCCAAAACCTGAGAGAGTGCTACAGCTCCAAAACAATGATAGACCCAGAGATTCAACTTGTCTCAGATCACATAAACCTCCTTAGGCAGTTTTTCTTCTAATGTAAATCAGTGGCTTTCCAATGACAAGGCAACTTTAATTACTTTTGAAACTCCACTGAGCAGGATTTTATCACACCACCCTTTGTACAAACTTGTTAAACCTATTGGCAAGCCCACCTCTGGATGGTACAGTCACCCATAGGCATTTAATGGCTGATTGCCATTAATTGGCTTGGGGTTGAACTTACACCTCTCAACAGCAGAAATTTCTACCTCTCAGAGCCACTCACCAGCAGTGCCACTGGAAATAGAGGCCACTATTGATGCTACGGTGAAGTTGACAGGAAGACAGTGTTAGAGACAGGACCAGTGATAGATCTAAGGTTGATGCGGTAGGGTAGACAAGTGGGTAAAGGGGATTTGGGGGAATTAGTGTAGACATGTCTCCACAAAGGAAAAGGATTGTGCTGCCAGACCTAGAGACTCCTGTTTATCCAGAAGAATACAGGCCATGATAAAACAGAAAAAGAAACCTTTTAACAGTCACAAAAGACTTAATATTGTAGAAACTCTGGAGAAGTGGTGGCACTGTGGCACAGTTGTTAGAACTGCTGCCTCACAGCGCCAGGAGCCTTGGTTCAATTCCCAGCTTGGGTGATAGTCTGTGTGGAGTTTGCACATTCTCCCTGTGTCTCCGGTTGCTTTGGTTTCCTCCCACAGTCCAAAGGTCTGTGGGGGTTAGGTTGATTGGCAATGCTAAATTGCCCCTTAGTGTTAGGGGGTTAGCAGGGTAAATAAGTGGGATTATGGGGATAGGGCCTGGGAGGGATTGTGATCAGTGCAGACTCAATGGGCCAAATGGCCTCTTTCTGCACTGTAGGGATTTTATGATAAGTGTCAAAAGTATAAGGGTGAAGTAAAAATGGAAATTAGGAAAGAAAAGAAAGCATACAACAAAACATTGGCAGGAAAAATTAAAGAAAATCGTAAGATGTTTTACTAATTCATTAAGAGAAAGAGAATAACAAGGAAAAGTAGATCCTATCACAGATGTACATGGTAACTTGTGGAATAATTCAGGAGATATGGGCAGGATTCTCAATGAGTATTTTGCCTCCGTCTTCGCTAAGGAGAGGGATGATGCATACATTCTAGTTAAAGAGGAAAAGTATGAATATTAATTACAATCAGCACAGTGAGGGAGGAAGTAATGGAGGGACAGACATCGTGGAAGGTGGATAAATCACCAAGACCAGATGAACTGTATCACAGGCTGTCGAAGGATCCCAAAGAGGGAACAGCAGATGCTCCAATCTCCCTAGATATAGGTGAGGTACCAGAAGATTTAAGGTTTGTGAACCCTGTACCATTACTTAAATTAAAAGTGTGAGGAACAGGCCAGGAAACTGCAGGCTGCTCAGTCTGACTTCAGTGGCGGGAAAATGAGGTAAACCATTCTGAGAGTCAGGATAACCTGTCACTTAGAAATGCTTGGTTTGATCGGCTTGGCTTTGTTAAGGTCATGCCTTACTAACTTAATAGAATATTTTGAGGCAGTAACAAGGAGGATTGATGAAGATAGTACAGTTTAGATTGCCTACAGTAAGGCCCTTGTCCCACATAGCAAGCTAGTGAGAAAAGTTGAATCAGATGGGGGAAATGGCAGATTGGGTACAAAATTAGATAAGAGGAAATAAAAGATAAAGGTCAATGGGCTGAGTGGCCTCTTTCTGCACAATAACATTTCTACGATTCTGTGATAGTGGGGAAGATCTTGGGGAGAGGCCCCTTTGACAAGGTGGTTCCCCCTTGCCCACCATCTGCCCCCACAGCGAAAGCCACCAGGCTAGTTGCTTGATGTGGCCGCCTGCATAACTAGATAAGTCGCATTGGCAATGGGATGAAGCCCTAAAGTGGCCTCAGGTGGCACACGGTGACACATACGCAATGGTTACCCACTGCTGGTAATAATGTGGCAGAGCAATTCAGGTGAGTAGGCAGCAGGCATGGCGCCAATGGATTTTACGCCCCACCAGCCAACTCATCACTGGGGTGGGAGGGGTAGGGGGAAGGGCATGTATAAAATTAAAATCCCACCCATTGTCTTCACATGTCAGAATTGAGGAAGGGCTCTGAATGAATAGTTATAATCTTGCATGATGATGGCCCCACCCTTGGAATGTTAGGCAATCTCTGAAGCATGTGGCCACTCCATTATGCGATCATAACTCCTCCATCTTGAACAGAGGAACCATTCTGCAGCCTCTTCAAGCATCTTGCTAACATTTCAGTGACTATGGCTGCCTTCAACAGGTAGGAGCAGCACTGCCAAGCTCTGCACATGTGGGAGTCTGCCTGAAATGTTGCTAGACACCTCAAGGAGGACAATCAGCATTCACAGCTTCACATTTTGATGTCTGAGGTCTAATCAGAATCAGGACTGTGGCATCTCTCCACCTCCAATCCCTCGCACAAGATTAGTGCTCAAACCTCATCATCATACATCAGTCCGCAGCCGGAGATTGTTTTTCAGGATATAATGATCTGTCACTCTCAGTCAAGGAAGCGAGTCTGCAAGTCAGGTCACCTTTGCGTGCACTCTGAGAGTGTCTGCACCAGCATGGTCTGATCACTGACAATCGTTCATGACCCTGTCTTCATCTGGAGTGTTCCAGCTTCCTGTGCAGCCTAGCCTCTGTATCTGTCGGCCTGAGAATACAGACATTTCATTCTGACATTAATTAGTGAGCTTGTTGACAATAAACAGCACACATCAGATGTATGGTACTTGATTCTGATCCTATTTGGGGCCTCCACACTTTATAGAAAGATGTTGACAGCACCAAAGGAGGCCATTCAGCCCATCATATCCATGCTTGTCAACAAAGATCTGACCACACTACTGCCATTTTCCACCACTTGTCCCACAGCCCTGGAGGTTATGGTGAGTTCATTCCAGTAGTCTCAGATATTCACATGGAAATAAGACTGAGAATACCATTCTCCCATGTTGGTTGTCCATCTGAGAGCTGCCTCGGGGGTTTGGGCAATTCACACTAGCCAGGCCTTCAGGTCCAAAGCAGCATCCTCTCGTGTAATAGATTGCCAACTAGGCCCTTGACACATACTATTGATTGCATGGTCATCATTAGATTTTTTAATTCCAGATGTTTATTGAATTCAAATTTCACCATCTGCCGCAGCAGTGTTTCGAACCCATGTCCCCATATACCCTGGCTGCCTGGATTAGTCGTCCAGTGACAATACCACTATGCCATTGCTTTGCTTAGCTCCCAAAAGGAAAATTCCACTCCCTGTCTCCTGCCACTCAGCCAATTTCGTACCCATGTTGAAAGTTCTAGCTCACACAATGCTGACCTAGAAGTATATCAGCTCTCAATGATCACCACAGGATCAAAATCCTGAAACTCCCTCCCTAATAGCACTGTGAGTGTAAGTGCAGCACATAGGTTGCAATGATTCAAGAGGACAGCTCACCTCCACCTTCTCAAGAACAATTAGAGCTGGGAGTAAGTTTGCCCTAGTCGGTGACTCCCACATCTTATGAATTAAAAAAAGATAGAGAGATGTGAACCTGATATTAAAGAAGCTGCCCTTAACTTGTATAAACCTGACTTGATTTAGTGCTCCTTCACTTCAAGAGGAGCTTCACAGTGAAGTAACCTTGGTTAATTGTGAACAATAGCCCTTTTAACTCTTTTGATGATTAGGTCAAAGGTGTGAGAGAAAGAGAGGGATAACTGGGTCTGGAATTCTTGTTTTCTCAAGGTTTCTGACTGCTTACAAAGCAATTGAAACCTGTACAACATGAAGCTGAACATACTTGTAGCGCACACAACCTTCTTTTTGTAACAGTAACAGATGGCTGATTGTCCCATCAGCTCACTCTTAACATTCAATTTCAGCTGACATTGCCATGTCGGTGAGTGGCATTCAATAATATTCGCTTACACTGACAAGAGAGCTTGAGGGAGAATATAATGCAATGTGTATAGGCTTACTGGTTTTGTTATCAGTTTTAAACCAACACAACAATCTATTGAAGACCATTATCTCAGGGTGGGGTTCCACTGCCCCACATTCCCAACCCACACCCGTTCTCTCCACGGTGCGGCATGTTTTCCAATGGTGGACGTAGCTCGCCGGAGTGAGCCTGGTGGAATCTTCCAGTCCCGCTGATGTCTATGGCATTTTGCGTAGCTCAGCCATCCTGTTGGCTGGGGAACCCCTCTGCGGGCAGGGCAAGGAAATCTTCACCCAAAGTTTCAGAACTTCAATCTGCCTCTGTTGTACTGGGTATTCTGGAATTTGTTACAATGGACTGGGTCTAACTATGTTGCAATCTTTCAATTCAACAGATATCATTTTTATTATCACCTACAATAGAGCCAGTGTGATGTTGTGGGGCCAGCCTCCTGAATATTTTGTAACTAAAGTGTCAAAACATGTGGCAGGAGAAGTCGACAATGGAGAGGCAGACAGCACACTGCTTTTCTCATCTGAGTTGACATCTAGCTAAGAAAACAATGAAATTCTATCCAACTTTACAGCCCTCCACACCAGCAGGATCTTTGGTTCCATTGATGGCGCACCCCACCGTGGATTTCCTTGTGGCAAAGGGGGCACTCAACTGGAAACTCTATTTGCAATGGAGGCAACAGAAGATCCGACAGCTGGCCAATGGCAAGCCACCATGAAACTTGCAGCGGGTTGTGCAGAAAATCCCTTTTCCGACACTTGTTCTGTTTTTACTTTATTGTTTCTCTGGTGAACCACCGTTCCGGAGACATAATTGTCATGTGTATTGGGACATGCCTCTTTAAGAGAATGGGTCAGACGACCCAGGGCTCAAGTTCCACCCTGGGAGGAGCTTGGCTACCCAGTCTTGTGCTGACTGTGCTAGAGAGTTGACATGTTAATAAGTAGTTCTAATCGGTTTACTCCCACTTCGTCATGGTCTTTTATTAGTCCATATTAGACATCATATTTAATAGTAACTTGACAAACTCATGCATCAGTGACATGTATCCAGGACAGATAGCTTGGATTTCCTTCTTCCAGACTAATAGCAAGAGATGGGAAAATTGCCAGCTTAGCCAGTCGGTATTGGAATAAAATATCCAAAAGGATGATATTTTAATTGTGGAGCAACAGTGCGGGCTGGAGTCGGGCCAGCCCATCCGGGAAAATGTTTGGATGCAGCCAAAGGTTGCTGAGGCAGTCTCCTTAAAATGGCCGCTTCAATGATGTGGGACGTTGAAAGAAAACCTAGAAGGTCCTCCGGTCTTCACACCCCTTCCTAGTGTGTAAATAAACATTGTGAAATTGACAGCATAGATCAGAGAGCCAGAGCTGTCAATCAAGTAATGTTTTTCCTGGAGCTTAGGTGTTTCAACATTTTTATGGATGCCTAGGCTCTCAGTCAGAAATACATAATGAGGCCTAGATGATAACCTGGAAATCCTTTAGCCTGTTGAACTACCTTGGCCTCAGAGAAATCACTGCTTGATTGACAGCTCTAGCTCTCTGATCAATGCAGTCAATTACACAATGTTAGTTATACAAGATGCACAGGTTTCAAGTGTCTGCAGTTTGAGCTATTGAAACTTAACAAGATCTGGCTGATTCACACTTTTAATGGGCTGTAGCAAATATAAGTTTTTTAAGTGGAATGTTACCAACTAACGTCTTTCAATTTTTTTTTACACATTCCACTGTCGCTGTAGGGGTCCATGCAATGTATAGTGCTTATCTGCCTGAAGGAAGGATAGGCATGGAAGTGCCATAGCTTGGCATGCGGAGAATGAGAGGCCATAGAAAGTTATTTGCTGGTATACCTTAGCATGGAGGGTTACAAGAGGCTAGAAGGGATGCTTGGGGGTGGGGCGGGGGGGGGGGGGGCGCGGGTGGTGGTGGGGGCTACCTTGGCATGGGAGCTATGATGAGGACCTTTTGAAATTACATTTTAAAGGCCCTTCTCATGCAGGATATGGTACAGGTGCCATGAACCATGACTCTTCAAAAAGATGATCTGACACCATGCAAATCACAGAGGACAAAAACATCCCAATGTCCATACTGGAGTGCAGGGTATGGGTTCACAACCCGAACCAGCCCATACCATTAAAAGTCCCTGGTAAAATTGGGAAATCCAGGAGTGGGGCTAGGAATTCCAGAATGGGCTCCCAGTCATCATTTTTAATCGGCTCCTGAGTCATCCCGACTCAGTGAAAATCCAGGACAATATCTCAGTTAAATGCTTAATGAACAAATATCTTTTGATTTGCCAGCGAAAGGACCGGATTTTAAAAAAAAAGGATTGTTACATATGCAAAGCTGAGAAACCGTCCCATAACATTAAGTAGTTTGGGTGGCACAGTGGTTAGCACTGCTGCCTCACGGTTCCAGGGACCTGGGTCCAATTCCAGCCTTGGGTAACTGTCTGCATGGAGTTCACACTTTCTCCCCATGTCTGCATGGATTTCCTCTGAGTGCTCCGGTTTCCTCCCACAGCCCAAAGATATGTTGGTTCGATGGCTTAGCCGTGGTAAATGTATGTATTTACAGGGCTAGAACAGGGGAAAGGTCCTGGATAAGATGCTCTGCCAGAGTCAGTGTGGATTTGATAGGCTGAATGGCCTCTTCTGCACTGTAGGAATTCTCTGACTCTATGGGGGAAATTTTACCTTCCCGCCAGCCATGGGAATTGAAGTGGGAGAGGGGGTGGACCATGGAAAGATCCATTGATGTTGGGCGAGATGTTCCGTCTTGGGGCAAGCACAGCTGGAAAATCCCACCCTAAGACAGCCCAAGCAAGGAACTGAAATGCACCAAGTAAGCCACTGGGACTACTTCCACAACAGATGAACAGAAACTGTTCCCTTCGCACCAGGGGAAAGGGTGATATCAAGATGTAAATGTTATCATGAAAATGCAACAGTCCATAGAATTACTGACAGATTAAGAATAAGCACATCAGTAAGCTCAGATTGTGTATTCTGATTTGGAAATGTGCGTCAATGTGAATCAGAAGTTGCAATGCGCACCAATATGTCTGGAAGCATTAATAGATGGACTGGCCATGCAGCAACTTTGTGTTCAGTTTTTTGAGCATTCAGCCTGCGCATGATTTATGGATTATTCTGCAGCCTGCCCTACCTGTCAAAATGGTAATATAACCCAGTGCTCCTTTAGTACTGGCTCCTGAGCAAGCAACGTTTCCAGTAGTGTTTAGAAACTTTGTGCATGTTAGCTGTAATGAGTCTCTTGGGTACATTATCACCCCATAAAGTAAATGGCAGAGACCTGCAGCACAGATAAAAATAATTTCCTCTTTAGTTTGTCATTGCTCCTGTGTATGGAGGCATAAACTTCAAAAAGGTCATTATGCGTTTATGGAGAGAAAAAGTTGTGCCTGTGTGTTTATACTTGAATCATTTCAACAGGCACCAGTGTGTTTGAATCTGGGCCAAGTTCATGAAGTTATCCTATATGAATACTATCAGATTAATTCTTCAGCCATCTTTTCATCGTCTCCAACCTTTCCCTCTGCCCACATCAAACGGTCTTGTTAACGTTTCCTATCAAGGCTCACCTTTGATATTTTGGATGGCACAGTGGTTAGCACTGCTGCCTCATAGTATCAGGGACCCGGTTTCACTTCCAGCCTTGGGTGACTTGGTGGAGTTTGCATGTTCCTCCAGTGTCTGTGTGGTTTTCCTCCCACACTCCAAAGATATGAGGGTTGGGTTGATTCGCCATATTAAATTGATCCTTAGTGTCAGAGTGATTAGCAGAGTAAATAAATGGGATTACAAAGATAAGGTCCTGAGTGGGATTGCTGTCGGCACAAACTTGAGAGGTTAAATGATTCTATGATACTGGCTACTTTGATGAGCTGTTGGAAATCTATCTGAACCCAAAGAATTTTTTTCCAGCTGATCTTTCTCCAAGAGGGGAAGAGAGGCAAGAGTTTTGGCAAGAGCAAATGGAAAACCAATGTCTTTCTGGGTCTTGGAACTTTAGAGACATGGCAACGGCTACTGTATGGCTTTTCCAAATGAAAGAGAAAATGCTGGAAAATTTCAGTAGATCTGGCAGCATCCGTGGGGAGAGAAAAGAACTGACATTTCAAGTCCAGATGACCCTTTGTTTCAGCGGTTTGACAAAGGGTCATCTGGGACTCAAAACGTCAGTTCTTTTCTCTCCTTACAGATGCTGCCGGACCTATTGAGATCTTGCAGCGTTTTCTCTTTTGAATTCAGATTCCAGCATCCGCAGTAATTTGCTTTTATGTAACTTCTCCAGATGGACTTGCGGATCTGATGAATTGGAAATGGTTCCATTTGTCTTACTCTTTCATGGGATCTGTGCAGCGTTGGCAAGGATGGCATTTGCTGCTTGCTCCAATTGCCCTTGAATTGAGTGATTTGCTAATCCATTTCAGAGAGTCATTAAGAGTTAGCTGCATTGTTGTGAGTTTGGAGTTACACATAGGCCAGGCTGGGTAAAGATGGCAGATTTCCTTCCCTTAAAAGACACAAGTGAACAAGTTGAAATTTGAGAACGATTGATGACAATTGACGATAGCTTGACAACACTGTTACTGAGGTCAGCTTTCAATTCCAGACTTTTAAGTTCATCAATTGAATTAATTAATTCATTGAATTCAAATTCCATCAGCTGTCATAAAGGGTTCAAAACTGAATGTTACCGGCATGCCCGCCTGGAGACTCATCGAACAGCATTCTCTGTTGGCCTCGGGTGGGATCTTACGAGCCTCAGGCAAGTGAGGCAGTAAAATTCCAGCAAATGTGCTCTCTGGATTAGTAGCCCAGTGACATTTCCGTTATGACACCATCTCCCTAAGTTTTTGTGAGGAAAATGACAGTAATTCTTAACGAGGAAATGGCAATGCTCAGATCTAAAGGGATGGTCAGATGTAAAAAGTTCATTCCAACCGCTGTGCGAGTGCAGGTTCAGGTTAACTGTGATGGTCTTTAGTTGAACAGGCCTCAGCGCTCACCTTCTAAGCTCAGCCTTGGTTGGGAGGTTGACAATGCCCTTGAAAAACCAATCTCAAGAGTTGCAGAAGCAGGAGCATTAGGTTGGGTCCAGGATACATAGGGGGTACTATGCTACTATTAGGGACACTGATATATGAAGAATAGATCAATATAAAGTTCAAGTTTTACTGAATGACTGATTTCAAGACAGACTAAAACAATCAATGAGTGGACCTTTTTTATGTGGATATGAATTTCTTTATTTGTTTCATTCAATTTTGTTTCATACCATTTTCAAAGCTGAGAATTCACAGTTAAAGAGCACACACGTAAACCAATTGGATTTATATATCTGCTACATCGTATTACTGGGAAATGAGAACAACCTTTGGTTGTCCTGGGCTTTGTTATCACTAGGCTGAGTCCGAGCTCCTAACCTGAGGTAAGAGTCCAAATTCAATCATGGCAGCTTGTGAATTTGAATTCAGTTATTGAAATAAGTCTGGAATAGTACACTGGTATCAATAATGAAATTGCTTCCAGCCCTAGAATCCCATGAGAGCTCTACTTTCCTGCAACTCTGGTCTCTTGAGCATCTTAATTCTCCCCCTCACGAAACGGTTGGATTGCTATAAAAACCAAACATTCTTGAGAGAAGGGAATCTGCTCTCCTTATAGGGCCTGGTCATAAATGTTTCCAGAGTTACAGCCTGTGGCTGATTCTTAAATGCACCCTGATTTGATCCAGCAAGCCACGCAGTTGCAGCAATGCGCTAAATAGAAGCATTGGAATGTCATCAATGGACTTTTAATTCCAGATTTTTATTGAATTAAATTTCAACTTTGGTGGAATTATGAACCCAGGTCCCCAGAGTAGCTAGTCGAGTGACAACACCACTATACCATTGTCTACATCATTAGGCACTTGAATTTTATGTGGTACACAATCTCTTTTCATTCTCCACAGATATATCATTTGTTTATTAACGCTGTCAGCCTGGCTTGATTCCATACCCTGTATTACCCTTTCCAAACAAAAAAAACTATCTTATTTTTTGAATGTTCAATTACTTTAGCCCCACCAGAATACTGGAGGAAAATGTTCAATTTTTCCACAAACCCTCGTGTGCAGGATTGCTTCCTGACTCCACTCCTGAATGGCTTAATTTTAACATTAAGAAGACTGGATTCATGCAACAAGTGAGATAGTTTCTCTTCATCTATCCTATCACACTCTTTAATCATCTGGGTGAGATGCTCATTTGGAGAGTTGGTGCAGACCCGATGGGCCAAATGGCCTCTTTCTGCAGTAAATGCTTTTGTTGTGTTGTCTTTTTTGGTTTGAGAAAGGAATAAATTAGATCACTCCTCAGCCTTTGAAGCTAATCCCAATATGACGCAGTACGAAGGCTGTTGCTGGCAGCAATTGCAAGTCAACCTGTGCCAATAATTCTGAGAAAGGTGTGTTTGGGCTGGGAATGCCATATGAAAAAAATATAGAACTTGTTGAAATGGCATGAAAGGGGGACGTTCCAAGTCACCACAAATATCTCAGCAGGAAAAACCCACCAAACAACAGGTTTGAGACAAGCAGGGAAAGCTATTATCAACCGTAGACCAAGATAAATGAGGTAAGTCAAACACTTCAATTAATTGTTGAAATGTGATTATTCCCACCCTATCCAAGCAATCCAGAATAACGTCAGTGGAGAATTGGCGTCTGATTTGATGAGAGCGAAATAGATTGAGTGGGCAAGTAACTGAAGGACAAAACGCTGGGGAGAAATGGCATTTGAGGGAAGCTGCTTGAAAACATGATGGAGCGCCGTTGCTGAGTTTTCTAGTCGGTGTATCTCGAGTGAAAATTTGGGAAGGATTTACAGTGCTTGGTGACCGGTGCAAAGATATAATCATCAACTTGCTGCAGCGGAGAGTCTTAATGAAATGTGAAAGCTGCAGAAGGGTCGCATTGCTGTCAATTGTCAAATAGGTTTTCTCTCTTGCAATATTGTAACAAATCTAGCTGCCTTTTGACACAGAGCCTAACGAGAATCAGTGAGTTCTGGGACTGACAATGATCGGATTTCTGTACGGTGTACGACGAGAATATCAAAACTTGCCAATCCCTTCAAGCCTGAATTTAATTGATTGTAAATGAGCCTTCAATTCAGCACAGATACACAGCCTTTGGAAATGAATGGAAGCACGTGCAATTCTACAGTGCACGGTTGTTGATAACAAATGCTCCGACAAAGCAGCCTGCTTGAATTCTGTGCATCGGTTTCTCTTCTGCAGTTTAACTAGCATTCACGCTCATCAAGATTGTGCCTCACTCCCAGTGCTGCATGGAATACAATGAGCTTGATTCTAAATGAAATACTTCATTACTGTGAACAGACTTTATTGGTAAATGCCAGAATGTCAGAGGGACCTGGTATTGAATTAAAATATCAAATGGCGCCCCAGAGAGCTGCATTTCAAGGAATGCAAGATTACTTGTATTGGTGTGGTAGCAGGTGGGTCAAAGGTGATACCAAAATGATAAATTAACGCCAAGCCCAATGGAATCCCGGTATGAAGCAGAGAATAAACACAATGGGTGGGATTCTCCTGACCACCCACTCCCCCCTCCCCCACATGGCCCTCATCCCGAGGGCCAGCCTCGATCGCCGGTCTCCCTCCCTCTGTCACTGATCCATAATACAGAGTGGCAGCGGGACCCTCCCCCACCCCTACCGTTCTCCCCCCTCCCCCCAGAGGCCCCACCTCTCTGGCCCCACCCCCTTGCAACTGCTCAATGCCTGGTGGGCAGTGCCAAGATGCCCCTTGAGCAGGACTGGGGGACCAGGCTGGCAATGCCCACATGGTAACTCCCCTTACGCTTGACCCTGTGGGGGGTCTCCGTGGGCCCCCTTCACTCGAGCAGAGGTCAGGCCACCAGCTCCCTGTTTGAAGGGACCTGTTGTAAACCCCACCGGAGTGAAACATTCCTGGTGGGGCGGCGGGGGGTGAGGGTGGCGGGAGGCTAGCAGGCCCGGAGATCTCTGTTCTGGGCCTGCTAATGAATTTTTACATAATTTATTCAGATGCGCGCCGATTTCTGGCACAGAGTTGATGACGCCAGAAATCGGGGTGGCCAGGGGCGCGCAGAGGCCATGGCCCCCAGCAGGAAGCCCCCTACACAACCTCTGCTTATGTCTCCCCAGCCACTGCATTGGTAGAGCAGCGCAGCAGGTAAGGAGGATCATCCCCATTGGGTGAGATCCTCTACCCTCCCAGCCACATGTTTCCCACCAGCAGGAGGCGACACCTTGTCCCGCTGACAATGGGATTCTCATTGATGTCGCCCCATGCTGGCGGGGAACCCACAGACGGGACTGCGCTGCCGAATTGAGAGTCCTGCCGGTGTGAACAGCTGAACAATTGCAGCCATGTCTTTTTTTGAGACAAGACAGTCAGGGTGACAATGGATAAGTAATCCCTCTCCATCATAGATAGCGGATACTGGGGAGCATCCAAGAGGCTGATGAATTTTAATGCAATGAAGTACATATTGATATAGTTTGGACTAAATCATCCAATTTTAAAAGGGGTGTTGGTGCAGAATGGCCTGGTTTTAGGGTCAGAGGGCAACATTCACCAACACTTGAGGATTTAAATAGAGGAAACTTTAAAAAAAACATCTAGTACACTTGACCTCTCACAACCTTACAGGCCTCAGGTTGCCTGTGGGATCAGCTCATATCTAGGAAGGGAGTGAAGCTGATAATAATATTAAAATCAATGCCAATGTTAATTTAAAAATTATTAGTGAGGCCAGGACACAATTGCCTTAGCACCCTCACTGGTGAAGGTCCTTACTGGCTAGGACCATGTATGGTCCCCCCCCATAAGGTGTGACATGACGTGATGGCCTCATCAGTAGGACCGGGAGCCATTGAGGCCTCCTGGGAAATTGGGTGGGGGGGGGCAGTGCCAGCATGGGACACTGGCACCACCCACTGGGCAGTGCCAAGTGAGCAGGGTGTAAGGGGACGGGCAGGACGATGATGCAGTAGGGCCAAAAGGGATCGGCTGGGAGAAGGAAAGCTGCATCCTATAGCTGAGTCTTGAAGAACTGCATTTAACCTTGGGACTGCAAGTTAGACAGTCTGGAGCTAAAATCTCAGCAGCTCAATGCCTTAATTCATCTCTGGCCTCTGGACCCTGAGAGGATGCTTGTGTGAATACATACATGACGAGTGATTTCAAGATCAGCCCAGTAACCGTCTGTGTTGGACCATGTCCACAAATGACTACCATTTTGATGCAGTAATATGTATTTGTTGGCAGATGTCCATTTATCTGGAACTGGTGATTCAGGTAGCAGCTGGACACTATGTTACAAAATGAACATTAGACACAATAATGAGAAAGCGTTGAGAATGTAATGGTAATGTTAATTTTAGCAGTGACAATAACAGATAAAAATAAATACATCTTTTTCATGAGAAAAATCATGCTGAACAAGCCAATTCTTTTGAACATTTTGCCTCATACCAGAATTCCAAGATTTTCAGTTTTTATTTCCACTCAACCGATATGGTCTTGCATAAATTATTCTGGATTTTCAGAATGGCGGGGGCTCAGATCCCAAAATGCTTTCCTCGATTACACTTCAGAATGAGCCCTTCCATGTGAAAATATTCTGGCCGGGGTGAAATTATAGAATGGTATAGCGCAGAAGGCTTTTTGGCCCATCATGCCTATTTTTGGTAGGGCCCTCCAACCAGCTTCAGAACCAAACTTTTTCTCCATTAACATGCAATTTGTTTTCTTTGATGCATGCATTCAATTCTTTTTGCATGTGACTTTTGAACGTGCTCATGTTTTTTTAGGCAGAATGTTCCAGATTGCAACATGCTGTGTAAATAAAGGTTTTGTCACGTTACCTCTGTTTCTTTTTCCAATCACCTGTATTCTCTGTCCTTTGATTATCAGCCCTTTGATCATTAGAAATGTTACAACTCCTTAGGTCTATCCAAACCATTCATGATTTTGAAGATCTCTATTATGCCTTTTCACCTTCCTTCCACAAGGAAAATTATCACAGCTTCTGCAATCTTTCCTAAATAACTGAAGTTCATTGCCCCCGGTCACACTCTCGTAAATCTCCTCTGCACCCTCTCCTGGGTCTTGACAATTCCTGTAGTTTTGTGTCCAGAATTCAACACAATTTTGCAGCTGAATCTAATCAGGTTTAACAAAACTTCCTTGCTTTTGTACTCTATGGGGGTGATCGCCAAAACTGATGCCATGTTACACTTAAACATTGATTGACAGAAGACAAGACTTCCATTTCTCACTTGTGAGGAAGTCCTGCCTTGGAGAACAGCCAGCTAATTAGCTTGGCTGACTGCTGTCCAATCCCTCTGGCCACAGAATAGACACTAAGTCCCAGAATCCTGAGTCCAAAGATGTGCAGTTTAGGTGGATTGGCCTTGCTACATTGCCCCTGGGTATCCCAAGATGTGTAGGTTAGATGGATTAGCCATGGATTTAGGCTGGGTGGGAAAAGGCCCTTAAGGCATCATTCAGTGGGCATTTAAGGGCCTTAACTGGGGCAAAGGTGGGTTTCCGGTCTGAGGCCCGGTTGCCTTTGCATTAAGTCATGACCAGGCCCGGGCAAGTGGAGAACTGGTGGGCGGTCCATGCAATTTCATACTCCAGGAGACCATCCAGGCACAAGGTGTGAAGGTAGTCAGAGAAAAATAACCATTGGGCGGGGAGGGAGGTCAATGCCAAAAGTACAACTCCAAGGATCTAAGTGCAGTACCACAAGAAGTGTAATGAGCCAACCTGAGTGGTCAAGGTCAGTGAATGCACCTTCAAGTGCCTTATCCTACTAACTGTACCACATGTCCCAGACTACTCAATTCACCTCATCCCCATTATTCACTGACCAATAATCTCAATTAACCAGGTCTCATTCAATATACTTCATCTCGCTTTTGCCAATCAGTAATGTTACAAGCCTCACCCCCCACACATCTCAAATCACACACACACACACACACACACACACACACAGCTATTCAACCATATCACCCGAAATGCATGGGTGAAGTTTCTGTTTATCTAACTATGAGTGAAATCAAATACACTAAAATGTGTTTTCCCTGAACTAGTGGCACTGGGGGAGATGACACTTTCAACATTAAATGAGGATTAAGGTTATCCACCGTCCACTCTCTAAGCATTGTTGGTACAACATTCACCCAGATGACCCAGAATCCAGTCCAAGATTTCTTAATTCTTCTTATGAAATAGATCCCAATATACAAACTCTGTGCTTTAGTGTCATCCCAAGACTCGACTTTGAAGGATACCCATGTGTTGCAGAAAATATTATTTGAGTCCCTACTGCTCCAAAAAGGAAGTGTCCTTTACAGGAAAGGCTGCGGCCAGTGGTGTGGCAGAATTCATTGAGGATGATGGTATTCTCCTTAATACTTCATTTTCCTTCTCATACCCCCACCCTGAACCCACAGTAGCTGACTAACAAGCTACATGCTGTATGCATAAACCTCCGACTTTCTCTTCTCCCCTGAAGAGAACCTTACTCTTGTCCCTTTTTCCTTTCCATTATCCAGATAACCCTGATGACAAACAGTGGATGAAGACCAAGAGGACAGTGAGAACAAAAACATAATGGGTAGAGTTTTACCATCCTGCCCACCACAGGAATCATGGAGAGTGGGACACGGACGATGCAAAGGTCCATTGTCCCCGGGCTGGATTTTAAAATATTTTATTATTTATTAGTCACAAATAGGCTTACATTAACACTGCAATGAAGTTACTGTGAAAATCCCCGAGTCACCACAGCCCAGCTGTTTGGGTACTCTAAGAGACAATTTAACATGCCCAATGCACCTAACTCGCACATTGTTTGGACTGTGGGAGGAAACCAGAGTACCCAGAGGAAACTCATGCAGAGATGGGGAGAATGTGCAAACTCCACGCAAACAGTGATGCAAGCTGGGAATCAAACCCGGGTCCCTGGTGCTGTGAGGCAGCAATGCTAACCACTGTGCCACTGTGCCACACGTGCTGGATTTTGGGGCAAAAGAGCAGCAGCATGTTGGCAGCTAGTTCTGGAGTGCCTCTGCCTAGGAGAACTCCTCCCCCTGGGATGATTCCCCACTCTGCGACCCAACTGGTCACCTAGACCAGGTGGTTCTTACTCTGCTATGTTGCCCTTTAAGGTTGCTGCAATCATGGCTTATCAATCATTAGCTGTGAACATTGACAAAGCTCCTATTTTCAAAATATGTTAATCCCAGGCTAATGCTGAAAAAGAATCTCACCTTCGTTTAATAAGAACATAAATTTTGGGATATAGACTCCCTTCAAAGTTTAATTTACAAATAGAAACAAGAAACAGGAGTAGGCCATTCAGCCCTTGGAGTCTGCTCCACCATTCATTAAAATCGTGATCGATCATGAAATTCAATATCCTTATCCCTCCTTCTCCCCTGTATCCCTTGATTCCTTTAACCCCAAGAGTTAGATCTAAGTTCTTCTTGAAATCACACACTTTGGATTCAACTACTTTCAGTGGTAGTGAATTCCACACATTCACCACTCTCTGGGTGAATGAATTTCTCCTCAGTTCTAAAAGATTTACCCTTTATCCTCAAACTCTGACCCCTATTTATGGACTCTCTCACCATCGAGAACATTCTTCCTGAGTTTATCCTGCCCAACCCTGTTAGAATGTTATAAGTTTCTATGAGATCCCCTCTTACTCTTCTAATCTCCAGTGAACGTAATTCTAATCGACTTAATCTCTCCGCACATGACAGACGTGCAATCCCAGGAATCAGCCTGGTAAACCTTCTCTGCACTCCTTCTATCGCAAGCACATCCTTCTTCAGATAAGGACACCAAAACTGCATACAATACTCCAGGCGTGGCCTCACCTAAGCTCTATACAATTCTAGTAAAACATCTCTGAGTGTTTCTGCGACTCATCGGTCTCACTCAAAAAAGAAACAATCTTCGCGACTTGCATAGTTGTGTCCAGTGCTGTGGCCCTTGCTTCTGCTGCAGTCCTAATGACAAAAGTGAAATGATTAAACACACCAAGCCTAATTTATTTTCCCTCTAGATGACAAATGTGAAACAGATGGCCCTCGCAAATTATTGCTAATGAAATGCTTGTCTGCACTGACAAACTTCCCATTTCACAAAAACAATAGTGTCCACACATTTAGAATACAACAATTTTTTTTCAAATTCTCATTGCTGAACAAGTGCAATCAGTCATTCACATGAGCTGTGGCCAATGCACAGAAGGAATAATAGATTTAGTTATCAGAATGTGACAGGGTGATTTGTAAAAGCATATTCTCTGACCATCTCTTGTAAACAAGGCAATCTTGTGCCAAAATTATTTTGTAGCAACTTATTTCATTTTTAACTGAGAAGTATATCATAATTAAGTTAAAAATTACAGTAAATGACAGAGTCTCAGAGCTTTACTATAGTATTAAATAGAACATACACCAAGAAAACCATTTGGCTCAACCAACCTATGTTAATGTTTACCCTTCACGTCCTTTCTCATCTAACTCCATCAGCAAAATCTTATATTGCCTTTTCTCTCATATGTCTATCCTGTTTCTCCTTAAATGCATCTGTTCCATTCATCACCTTTGCTCCCTGTGCCACCAAATTCCACATTCCCAGTGTTTGGGTTTTGAATTGTAACTAGTCTGATTGACACATATGGCTTTCTGTAGTAATGAGGTTGCCTCTGGAGGCAGACATGTTTAGAGCAGTTCAATATAGACTCTCACTGAGCCAAAACACCCAGCAAAGCCCCAACCAACCTAACTAATACCCAGCCACCCATTACCCCAATCGCCAGAGTAGTATCCTGACCACTTGACTATAGTTGACTAACTCCCTGACCAAATGACTTCATCCCTGAACTGACTATACCCCCCAACCTGACCACACCTGGCTAACCCCCCAACCTCCTGATTAACCACCAACTACCTAACTCATCCCCCCAGCCCAACATGGTTTTGCTCTGATCATCTGACTACCATGCTGACCCAACCCAACCTGCCAATTCTATTCTACACCACCCGACCACTTCCTCACCACCCAACTACACCCACAACCAACCAGACGACCCACTCACCCACATCGTGCCCCCCCCACCCACACTCTTTTTCATTCATTCACACACTCATTCACTGACCCAAGTTCATTCATTACAAGACTTGGGTCTTTAACAAGCTACCTGAAAATGGCAACCAGTGCTGGGGGCATGACCTCCCTTTTCCCTGTCTCTGCTGCAGGAGGGAGCAGTAGCATAGTCGTATTTTCATTGGACAAGTAATCTAGAGCCCCAGGGTAATGTTCTGGAGACCTGGGTTCAAATCCCACCACGGCAGCTGGTGAAATTTGAATTCAATGAAGATCCGGAATTAGAAGTCTCCTGATGACCATGAAACCATTGTCAATTGTTGTAAAAACACATCCAGTTCACTAATATCCTGTTGGGAAAGAAATCTTGACCTGGTCTGACCTACACATGACTCTAGATCCACAGCATTGTGGTTGACTCTCAACTGCCTTCAGAGTTGGGTAATAAATGCTGGCCCAGCCAGCAACCCATTGCTCATCTTTCTGGGAATTGCAGGCCCAGCAGCATCCAACTCCAGCAGGGTTTTGGAGTTGCCAAGGCTGCTGAAGCTGCCTTCTATAACTGAGGCTGGAAGTCTGCTCCTCATATGCTGAAGGCCAGCGACAGTGGCATTGCTGTGGGGAGCCCTTGTTGAGTGTTAACCGGTGCAACATCAACTTTCTTTCAAGGTTGGGTTGGGGTGGGGCTGAGCAATATGTTACTCCACCCACCCCCACCAACCCCAGTACATTTTTACCATGATGCTTCACAGCTTTGGTGCACAATTAATGATCACCAGATTGTAATACTGATCCACTCCTTCTTGTTGGCAGACAGAACAGATAAATACACAGATTGGACTTTGGACAATTTTATTTTTTAAATTAATCCAAAAAAAACTGTTGTAAATTGTACGCTCATGCTTAATAATTTTTTTAAAGAAAGTGACAATATATGAAACAGTTTTGAGTTATTGTTTGACAATTTAACTTAAATTTATTTCGCAGAATAAGGGTAGCAGTAATCTTTTCCAATATTTGCACACATTGGAAACAGTAAATACTTAAGCGATAATTACTTATATATTACCTCCATTCTCTGGAAGTATGACTGATGAATCAATATTTGTAATATTCTTTATTTCAATAAAGTACTGAAAAGAATGGATATATTTCAGTAAAAAACATTTTTCAACCTTTTTACACCAGAATCCAAATCATTTCCAGATGATTTAAGGGATTCACTGCCGCAAATGTAGGATCAGCTTATTAACAGATGCATGTTAACAAATTTGCTTTTTGTTAGTTATGTTAGATGTTACTATGCAAGTGTGGTAGAGTTTTGTTTTGGGACCTTTACAAAGGTCTGCACCATAAGGTACTGTTGTTCCACCTGGTTGTGATGTTTAACCTGTCACTGGCACACTTCCAATGTCTGACTTGGAGAAATATCCCAGTATTTGAGTATACAGCTGTATCGTACTCCACGCACAGAGGATAGGGTGTGCGAAACAAGAGGGCGTGCAAAATACGGGACCATCAATCATAAGTGGTGTTCTTTAATTAACAATTGGCAGTGGGATTGTTAATACGATTAAACTGTCAACAGAAAAAGGGCCGCCAATCAATTTTTCTTTGAAAAATGTATCGTCCAAAGCCCAGTTGTACTCCCACTACACTGCATCTGTGTCCCTGTGGGGTGCAGCTGGGGTGGGGGACTGTGGAACAAAATCGAGAAAATGCTGGAGAAACTCAGCAGGTCTGGCAGTAACTGTGGAGAGAGAACAGAGCCAACATTTCGAGGCTGGATGGCCTTTGTCAGAGCTGAAGGCAAAGAAAATCAGACAGGATTTATGAGGGTAGGGCAGGGCTGTAAGTGCACAAAGGGAATGTAAATGTGCTGATAAAGGCAGCGAAAGGTGACCATTAAGTAACTGGAATGTGTGAATGGCAGAACAAAGGTACAGATTGGAAGGCATTACCTGAGGAATGTTGCAGTTGGCCCTGGGATGGGGGTATGGGGAGTGTGGAGATACGATGGCGAGCCAGATTTCAGAAATGGAAAATTAAAAATAAGAACAAAAAGTGATTAAAATGGATGAATGAGATGAAAAGAAGAAATTGAATAAAATAAATGAAAATGGCGGGGGAGGAAAGAGTTCGCGTTCTGAAGTTGTTGAACTCAATGTTCAGTCTGGAAGGCTGTAAAATACCCAATTGGAAGATGAGGTGCTGTTCCTCTGGTTTACATTGGGCTTCACTTGAACATTGCAAAAGGCCAAGGACAGACATGTGGACAGTAGAGCAAGGTGGGGTGTTGAAATGGCAAGCAACAGGAAGGTCTGGTCCTGTTTGCTGAAGGTGTTCTGCAAAATGGCCACCTAGTCTGTGTTTAGTCTTTCTAATGTAGAGTAGATCGCACTGAGAGCAGCAAATGCAACAGACCAGAGATTTAAGGAGGTGCAGGTAAAGGACTGTTCCACCTGAAAAGAGTGGTTGGGCCTTTGAATGGTGAGCAGGGAGGAGGTAAAGGGGCAGGTGTTGAACCTTTTACGGTTGCATGGGAAGGTGTTGTGGACAGGGAGTGAGGGTGCTGCAGTTAGATTTGATTTGATTTGATCTATTATTGTCATATGTGTTAACATACAGTGAAAAGCATTGTTTCGTGCGTGCTATATAGACAAAGTATACCGTTCATAGAGAAGAAAAGGAGAGAGTGCAGAATGTAGTGTTACAGTCATAGCTTGGATGTAGAGAAAGATCAACTTAATGCAAGGTAGGTCCATTCAAAAGTCTGACAGCAGCAGGGAAGAAGCTGTTCTTGAGTCAGTTGTACCTCAGACTTTTGAATCTTTCTCCCGATGGAAGAAGGTGGAGGATTGTTTGAATGTGGAGGCTGGTGGGGACAAGGGATCCCTATCCTAATTGTGGGTGGGAGGGAATTGGGTGAGAGCAATGGATTGGGTGAGGGGTCGGATGCAGTTGAAAGCCAAAGCGGGTGGCAAACTATGATTTCGGAAGAAGGAAGACAGATCAGCAACGGTGTTTTGGAATGTGGTATCATCAGAATAGATGTGGTGGAGACAAAGGAACTGAAAGAATGAGGCATAAAGAGCTGTAGTCAAGGTAGCTGTAGGAGTCGACGGACTTGTAGTGGTTACTGGTGGAGAGTCTATGGTTTGGATTGCACAGAGATGGTGGTGGGAAATAGAAAAAATCATCACAGGTCAGTCCCACATAACTGCTCGCAGCATTTTGACACTGATGGGCCAGCAAGTGTTCAATGGCCACTATCTTGGTAGCAGAGGATTTCACAATGAAGGCAGCAGTTAGTTTTGCTTTGACTGTCAAAAAACACAGCAGAAATTCTCAGAACGAACGTGAAGCTTGATTTCTTCTCTTTTACAAAATGTGTTAGGCCTCCTTTAGTCATAGAATCATAAAATCCCTATATGGGAAAAAATAGGCCATTTGGTCCATCGAACCTGCGCTGACAACAATCCCACACAGGCCCTATCCCTGTTCCTCCACATATTTACCCAGCTAATCTCCCTGATACTAATGGGCAATTTAGCATGGCCAATCAACCTAACCCACAATCTTTGGAACGTAGGAGGAAATCAGAGCACCCGGAGGAAACTCACACAGACACGGGGAGAACGTGCACACTCCACACAGACAATGGCCTGAGAACAGAATTGAATCCGGGTCCCTGGCGCTGTCAGGCAACAGTGTTAACCACTGTGCTACCCTGTGTCTTGTAGGTAATGCTATGATTTGCCAGTTAGCATGATTCACAGTTTATATAACAATTACATTTAGTACACATTCACAATAGCATTTTAAAACTGCAGGTGGCCTCACATTTGGTGCAAGAACAAAGAGGTTGCTGTGCACTTTAAAGTGAACTGCTTTAATAGGGTCTGCAAGACACAGCCACCTCAAACAGAACCGTATTTTTTGCGGCGAATTGAATTTTTTCGATTGTTCACAGGAATGATCTAGGTTTAAGTTTCTTTATTAGTGTCACTAGCAGGCTAACATTAACACTGCAATGAAGTTACTGTGAAAATCCCCTAGATGCCACATTCCGGCGCTTGTTCGGCTACACTGAGGGAGAATTTAGCATGGCCAATGCACCTAACCAGCACATCTGTGGGAGGAAACCCACACACACACTCTACCCTTTCTGTTAAGTGTTGGCTCTGTGATTGACAGGATACCTGGGGGCACAAAGTGCAATGGTTGGATGCACTATTACTTATTTCAAATACAATCTTACACTGCAAAAGCAATGATATGGCAATAACAGAAAACAGATAGACTGGACAAATTTTCTCCGCGTTAAGGCAGGCGGCAGAAACTTTCAGAGCACATTCCAATGGAACAACGTTAGTCAAGACCTAATGCGGTGGAAGACACTGAACCATGTTTGTATACAGGGAAGGGTGAAATGGTTTGGCACTGGGCTCTCCACATTTTTCATGTTCAATCATAATTGTATCAAAAAAAAACAGGACAAAAGATTTTAAAAACACATCGATACAAACAGCTGGGTGTGCAGCAAATAGAACATCTGTTCGAACACAAATACTCAGTGGCAGCCAACAAGAAATGAAATTATTTTGGAACAATCTGCAACATGTTGTCTGATGTGAGAACTGAGCCTCATTAATAAAAAATAACTGGCTGTCCTCAAAAACCTCCATCGGACACAAACAGATAAACATAATAAAGATGCCTTTTCTTTTCTAAGACAGAATTTACAGAGGAAGCGTCCGACCAAATTCTGCATGTTAAATAGTTAAATGTGTTACATTGGCGCTTTGCTATCTGCTCACTGTGGTCATGGGCTCCGTACACACTGAAGGAGAAAGCAGGTGTGAAGGCTTATGCATCGAAGACAATACTGAAAGCAGCTGACAAAGAATGAACACTTTCGAATACACTTTGCCCTGAATCTAGATTATGTCAATGGGCAACGCATTATTTGCATCATTCGAGTTGAACAGGAGAAACCCAGAGGGGCTTTTTCTATTTCAGGGACTAGTTCAATGGCAAGTCATTTAATATTCTCCTTCCAGCCTTCTGCCGAGATTGTCCTTGTCAAATTTTTCACCACTGAAGAAGTGCAGGAAGGAATTGTTTTTTTAAAACATTTCTAGCAATCTGCAGGCTGATAGCTGTGATAGTGAAGCCTTTAATATTTATATCCCAGCAGTGTGTGCAAAATGATTTAATAACATTAAATCAGAGGCCTTGCTGCGGACATGGAGTATCCCTTACATGCGAAGGTGAATTCCTTTAGCTGCTCAGAAAAGCGATCCTTGTGCATTGCTCAGAAAGCCACAGGTCGAATCATCATTGTGGTGGACTTGAGGGAGTAATGTGAGCCTTTCCAGTAATGCCACTTAATCCCATTAAATCGAATTGTGTTCATCCCGCCTGAGTAATACATGCCATTCAGGTTAGAAGGGCCACAGGCCTGAAACCACCATCCTGCAGACAAAAACAATAAATAAAATGACATTTAGAACATAGCCACCTTAAATCACTTTATCACATTGGCTTACAGTCAGTAACTTGGGCAGAAATCATAGATTCATAGGATTCTACAGTGCAGAAGGAGGCCATTCGGCCCATCAAGGCTGCACCAACCACAATCCCATCCAGGCCCTAATAAAGAATATTTTAATAGGCAACAATGTGGTACTATGAGGATAGGTGTTTGAGATCTCCTCTGTCATGAAAACTCAATTTGGGTTATGTATCTGGTAAAGGCAGCTGGTGCAGTTTAGTCACGAGGAATGGAAAATTGGCAGTACCATTATTCTAATCAGCTGTTATGTACCACCAAGAAGTAGGTTTAATGTTCTGCATTGCCAGAAGGAGAGGAATGAATTATCTTGTGAATCTATTGGATACATCCCAAAGAACATCAGGAGAAACACGTGCAATGCAGGAGAAAAATCATAAATTGGTGTTGATTGTCAGGCTGGTTTGCAGTGCTGTGTACTGGAAGCTACATGTATTAATACATAGGGCCCTGTTTTTTTCCGATAGAGAAATCATGTAGACACCTGCAGACTCGCTCAGGCGAGACCGGAAATTCCTACCCAAAGTCCGCACTGATATATGTTATCGGGCCCTCACCTGCTCCGATTCTGGGCAGGCAAGGTGGTAGATTTCAGGCCATTGCTTCTGTTCTAGTGAAACAAAATAAGTGGCAGCCATTCACTGCTTCATTCCACAGGGCAATGTTTTGACCAATCAGAGTCGAGCTGCCCTGTTTAAATTTCAAACAATGCTTGCGAGTTAACTCAGTCAACATCAACTGGTACATTCTCCATGGCAATGCCTCAAGCAATCAGAGGCCACATGCTAACCAATCAGCGCTTTTCTTTCATGCAGGACAAAATTTGTTGAATTCCCTTACATTGTATTCTTGCAAATGTCCTGATGAGTGCAATATGAAAAGCTTTGACAAAAAAGTCTCTTTTTCTTCAGCAACATTCGAGTTCTGTACTGCTAAACAAGTATTGCTAACCAATATAAAGTTCTTATATTCACAAGGTCACACATCCTTCCTGACTTGGAAATATGTCACCATTCCTTCATCATTGCTTGGTGGAATACTAGAACTCCCTTCCTAATATCACTGGGGATGCATTTACCACATGGTCTGCAGGAGTTCAAAGTGTAACCCTTTCAAAGGCTATTTATTGGGTTTGAGCAACAAATACTGGTCTTGCCAGAAACACCTAGATACCTAGAGCTTTTTTTTAAGTTGCAAAGCAGGCAGATGCTTTCAGTTTCATTAACATGTTTGAAATGTCAACCAGTCTCCTGGGAGCAAGTTGGCTGTCTGCCTTTGCCCTGACTCCATGAAACCTGGAAAGTGGCAGGTTGCAAGCCAACTTCTCACAGTGCTAGATTCACATTAAATAACTGATATGCCATTATAGTTACACCAATATCCAGATTCATAAGAACATAAGAAATAGGAGCAGGAGTAGGCCATCTAGCCCTTTGAGCCTGCCCCGCCATTCAATAAGATCATGGCTGATCTGTCGTGGCTCAGTTCAACATTCCCGCCCTCTCCCCATAACCCTTAATCCCCTCGCTTATCAAAAACTCATCAACCCGCGTCTTAAAAATATTTAGCGAGACAGCCTCCACCACCTCAACGGGCAGGGAATTCCAGAGATTCATCACCCTTTGAGTGAAGAAGTTCCTCCTCAACTCCGTTCTAAACTGACCCCCCTTTATCTTGAGGCTGTGCCCCCTAGTCCTACTGTCCTTTCTGAGCGGGAAGAGTCTCTCCACCTCTATCCTATCCATTCCATTCATCATCTTATACGTCTCAATGAGATCTCCCCTCATTCTTCTAAACTCTAACGAGTACAAGCCTAGTTTATTCAGCCTCTCCTCATAGCTCAACCCCCTCAACTCTGGTATCAGCCTTGTAAACCTCCTCTGCACTCCCTCCAAGGCCAAAATATCCTTGCGTAAGTACGGCGACCAAAACTGCACACAGTACTCCAGCTGCGGCCTCACCAGTGCCCTATACAGCCGCAGCAAGACCTCCCAACTTTTGTATTCAATCCCCCTTGCTATGAAGGCCAGCATCCCATTCGCCTTCCTGACCACCTGCTGCACCTGCAGGCTGGGTTTTTGCGACTCATGCATAAGGACCCTGAGGTCCCTCTGCACCGTCGCCTGCTGCAGTTTTTCGCCACGTAAGTAATAGTCCTTCCTACCATTATTCCTACCAAAGTGGACCACCTCACACTTGCCAACATTAAATTCCATTTGCCATTTCCTGGCCCATTCGCCCAGCCTATCTAGAATATAACTAGGCCATCAATACAAGATAGTCACTGAGAAATCCAGTAGGGAGTTGAGGAGAAACTCCTTCAGCCAAAGATTATGGAACTCATTACCACAAGGAATGGTCAGTGTCAGGTCAGGGCATTTCATACATCAGTGCAGGCTCGATGGGCTGAAAGGCCTCACTTGTACTGTGGTATTCCACGATTCTGTCAGTGATTGATGGACGGCGTACATGTACTTAAGGGAAAACTAGATAAACACATGAAGGAGATCAGAACAGATGGTTAAGATGATACATTTAGATACCCTTGAGAAGGTGGCTGTGAGTTGCTGTCTTGATCCACTGCACTCCATTTGGCTAGGTACACCTACATTCTGATAAGGAGGGAGTTCCAGTGTTTTGAACCAGTATCAGAGAAGGAACAGTGATAAAGTTACAAGACAGGTTGGTGTGGAAATGGGAGGGAACTTGCAGATGGTGGTGTTCTCAAATTTTTGAACAACGGAGTATAATTTTAAGCTTAGGCCCCACATATTTACGGAGCACTTTTTTCTCTGATTTGGCGTTTACAACTTTTTGTTGAGTAAGTGTTTCAATATGGAGCAGAAAGCAGGAAATCTTCACTATATACCTCGACAATTTGTAACAATATCAGGAATCCAACAAGGCCTAGATATTTAAACAGAGGCTCAAATAAATCTGTATTATTACTTTCTTCATCTTTGCAGTAAACCCTCGATACTTGATCCTCAAAGGCACAGGCTTTGTATCTTCACCAGTAGGCAAACCGTGCACGTTTGTGCAGAAACTTCGAAGGTGACTCATTGTGGCTTCAAGTTATAACTGATTTATTAAAACAATGTTTCTATGTATATATTATGTATACACAATCAAGGGTCTGACAGAACTACAATATACATCTGGAGCGATAAGGTGACACAGTGGTTCGCACTGCTGCCTCACAGAGCCAGGGACTCGAGTTCAATTCCCAGTTTGGGTCCGTGTGGAGTTTGCACATTTTCCCTGCATTTACGTGGGTTTTCTCCGGTAGTTCCTGTTTCCTCCCAAAGTCCAAAAGCTATGCTGGTTAGGTGCATAAGTAAGAAGTCTCACAACACCAGGTTAAAGTCCAACAGGTTCATTTGGTAGCAAACATCACTAGGTTTCAGGGCTCTGCCCCTTCATCAGGTGATTGGGGAGTTCTGATAACAAACAGGGCATATAAAGACACACACTCAGTTTACAGAATATTGATTAGAATGCAAGTCTTTATAGCTAATCAAGTCTTAAAGGTGCAGACAGTGTGAGTGGAGATAGCATTAAGCATAGGTTAAAGAGATGTGTATGCTAAATTCTCCCTCAGTGTACCGGAACAGATGCCTGAGTGCGGCGACTAGGGGATTTTCACAGTAACTTCATTGCAGTGTTAATGTACGCCTACTTGTAACACTAATAAATAAACTTTAAACTTTTGAAAAACTTCCCTTCTCCTCCCTGGCTCCAAGTGAGGCTCCTCTCTTTCCTGGGACTTGCACCATTGCTCCCAATGGCTCAGCTTCCTGCGCAGATTGTCCATGGGGTCCGTTCTGATCACGTGGGCCTCAAGGATCACCCCCTTAAAAGGGCCACGTTATCACAATTTGCTTGTTTGTGAGGTCATAAAGTGAGAACAGTCTTAATTGACATGAAGTATTGCAATAAATCATAATTTATCCAGTCGGAAAAGGTTCATAACATCAGTTTTATCATCAAGACAGAGGAAAGGTTACTGACAGTGTTTGCAGAAAAGCCAAAGTAAGAAGCACTGGGTCCAGTTGTAGGTAGGAATATCAAGGTATATTTTGATGGGGTTTAAAACACATTATCCCACCTAGGTGCAATTGGGCTGCCAGAAATGTGGACAAGATAACTGCTCAAAGCTATTCATCTCAGAAAAGCATGCCATAAAATTGTGCTCTTAAATGACTAGAGTAATCTTCCAAACTACGGGCCTCAGTTGCCGATGTAGCTTTTAAATTCAGCTTTCATTTTTTTTCCAAGTTTACTTCCACCTGTAAAGTAGGCACCAAAATCTGGGGAGCTCAGGAGAATAGCAAATAGTCTCTAAATCTTTAAAGGGTTGAGGGGGGCGGGGTGGAGATATGAAAATAAAAGATCAAAAATGCTAACAAGAACAAAGGAGAATGAGGTAAGCCAGAAGAATAGGCTGAATATTTTATGGTGCTGCATGTTCCAGGAGAAAGCTACTCGTGCTTGCATTGTCCTGTTGGTATTATTAGATAGTATCAATATGAAGCAGAATACGGCAACTGTCCACAAATCCAGAGAAATGTTTGCTGGATTTTGGGGGAGCTGGGATGAGGATAAATCTTTTTACGGAATCCCTACAGTACAGAAGAGGTCATTTCATCCATCAAGTCTGCACCGATTCTCCAAAGAGCACTCCACACAGACCCTCCACTATACCCGATCCCTCTTGCCACCCTATCTCTTAACCCCAAGCACTTACCTGATTTGATTTATTATTGTCACATATATTGGAATGCAGTGAAAAGTATTGTCTCTTGTATGCTATACAGGCAAAACATACCATTTATAGAGTACAAGGAAAGGAGACGGTGCAGAATGTAGTCAAACCATGGCCAATATGCCTAACCTACACACTTTTGGACACTAAGGGACAATTTAGTATGGCAAATCCACCTAACCGGCACACGTTTGGACTGTGGAAGGAAACCGGAGCACCTGGAGGAAACCCACACAGACGCAGGGAGAACGTACAGACTCAGCAAAGAGGCTGGGGTTGAACCTGGGTCCCTGGCACTGTGAGACAGCAGTGTGTCACCATGCCACCCATAACTCCCAGTGGTCACTGCCGTTACCCCTTCGGAAACTGCCTGCAGATGCAGCATGTTGGGCATGAGCAGCTTAGTGCTGACGTTCTAGAAGTTGTGGTCTGCCACTCAGGACTCTGGTACTATATTCCACCACCAGGGTCGGCAATCGGTGAAATCAGCAAGAAGTTTATTTTCTTAGCTCCCACATAGCAATTAAAAACCACGTTAGAAATTACATCATGTTTAATCAAGTGGAACTGGATTTTTAACTGATGTGATTGTGATAAAACTTGATGAACAACAGAACTGACCCTGACCAAATCCTTTTTACAACCATGGAGTATTGTTAGATGATTAATTAGTAGATTTTTTTAAGCCGCATTTTTTTTTAAATGTGATTTTAAAAAGTTATCCAAAATATATTTGCTTCTATTCCATGTGCATGTCTCAATCATTAACTTGCTCAATGTAAAACTTTTTAAAAATTGATTTTACTTTGAAAAAAGAATAAAGAACAAAGAAAATTACAGCACAGAATTAGGCCCTTCAGCCCCCCCCAAGCCTGCACCGACCATGCTGCTGACTGAACTTAAACCCTTTAGCCTTCTGGGGACCATATTCCTCTGTCCCCATTTTATTCATGTATTTATCCAGACACCCATTAATAGTCACTATCGTATCTTCTTCTACTACCTCCCCTGGCAGCAAGTTCCAGGCACCCACCACCCTCTGTGTAAAAAATTGTGTTCTACATCTTTTCAAACCTTGCCCCTCGCACCTTAAACCTATGCCCCTAGTAATTGACTCTTCCACCCTGAGAAAGAGCTTCTGACTGTCCACGCCCCTCACAACCTTGTAGGTCACCTTTCAACCTCCGTCATTCCAGAGAGAACAAACCAAGTTTCTCCAACCTCTCCTCATCGCTAATGCCCTCCATACCAGGCAACATTCTGGTAAATCTTTTATGTCCCCTCTCCAAAGCCTCAACATCTTTCTGATAGTGTGGCAACCAGAATTGAACACTATATTCCACCACGGTGTGTTTAGTTTTCCATTTGAGGGGTGGAGGAGGTAGGGAGTGGTTTGTGAAAATCCTTCAATGTGGTTAACAGGTTGAATATTTTACGATGCTGGGTGTTCCAGGAGAAAGCTACTTATGTTTGCCTTGTCACGTTGGCATTATTAGATAATATCAGCGTGAAGCAGAACACTGCAACTGTTCACATAACCAGAGAAATGTTTGTTGGAATTTGGGGAGTTGAGATGAGGGCAAACCTTTTTATCAAATCCCTACAATGCAGCAGGGGCCATTCAGCCCATCGAGTCTGCACTGACCCTCATATCCCACTCCAACATTGGAGTAGTCAGTAAAGAACTCGGCCGCCAATTGCAGCACCATTCATGGTGACCAGAGGGGAAAATCTTACATCAAGATTGCCAAATGTCTCAGCGAAGCTGACTTTGTGCTTAGGAGTAAGCATCCCTGCCTTGCTACTGATTGCAAAATCCAGCCTAATGTTTCCTTGGGCCACTGGTTTTGTAAATTTTCATGCACTCATGGCCTATGTTAACAATGTTCCTGAACTTATATTAAGGATAAGCTGACATGTGTTCCCATGATTTGGCCTCACTCTGATGTTCTCAGCACAGCTGTCAGTTTTCTACTAGGTCAATTTATACCATATGAGATCAATAAACATCTAAAAGCATTGAATGCAGCCAAGGTTTCAGGCTCTAGCTGATCACATCCTGGCTCGATATACTGAAAACTTGTTCACCAGAGCTAGCCACGCCCCTAGCCAAGCTGTTCCAGTACAGCTACGATACTGGCATCAAACTGACAGTGTGGAAAATTGTCTAGGTTTGTCCAAGAGAAATCTGATATGATCAGTTACCGCACCATTAGTCCACTCTCAATCACCAGCAAAGTGATAGAAGTTGTCATCAGCAGCACAATCAAACAGCACTTACTCAGCAATAACCTGCTCACTGAACTCAGCTTGAGTTCCATCAGAGCAACTTGGTTCCTGACCTCGTTGCAGCCTTCACCCAGGTATGGAAAAAAAAAGCTGAAGGCAAGTGGTGAGATGAGAGTGACTGTCCTTGTTTTCCAGGCAACATTTGACCAAGTGTGACATCAACGAGCCCTAGTAAAACTGGAGTCAATGAGGATCGGGGGAAAAGGCTCACACCTAGCACAAAGGAAGGTGATAGGTTGTTGAAGGTCATTCATCTGAGCCCTGGAACATCACAACAGAGATTTTCTTCAGGGTACTGTTCTAGGCCCAGTCATATTTAGCTGCTTCATCAATGCTTTTCCCTCCATCATAAGGTCAGAAGTGGGGATGTTTGTGGATGATTGCACAATGTTTAGCACCATTCAGGACTCTGCAGATACTGACACAGTCTGTGTTGTATGCAGCAAGAATTGTACAACATTCAGGTTTTGAACAGAAGTGGCACATAACAATCTTTCCACACAAATGCCAGATAATGACCTTCTCCAACAAACCATCCCTTCTTTATATTCAGAAGGAGTAACATATTCCACTTTTGGAGTTACCATTGACCAGAAACAAAACTGGACCAGCCATGTAAATACAAGGATCAAAACAGCAGATCAAAGGCTTGGAATTCTGTAACTCATGTACTGACTCCCCAAAGCCTGTCTACCATCTCCAAGGCATAAGTCAGAAGTGTGATAGGATACTATCCACTTGACTGGATGAATGTAGCTCCATAACACTCAAGAAACTTGACACCATAGAGGACAAAGTCGCCCACTTGATTGGGAGCATTCGCCATTCATTCCCTCCATCATTGCCTCACTGCCACACGGTGATGTTAGTGTTTATTTTTTAGTTTACTTATTTTTTAGTGTCACAAGTAGGCTTATATTAACAATGCAATGAAGTCACTGTGAAAATTCCCGAATCGCCAGACTCGGCACCTGTTTGGGTATGCTGAGGGAGAATTTTAGCATGGCCATTGCACTTAACCAGCATGTCTTTTGACCTATGGGAGGAAACCAGAGCACCTGGAAGAAACCCATGTGGACACAGGGAGAACACGCAGACTGCGCATAGACAGTGACCCAAGCCTGAAATCGAACCTCGGTCCCTGGTGCTGTGAGGCGGCAGTGCTAAAACCTGTGCCACTGTATTTATTAGCTACAAGCTACACAGCAACAACTCACTAAACCTCCTTCATGGCAATTTCCAAACCTGCAACCTCTACCAAGATGAAAGCACTACTGCATGCAAGTTATTCTCCAAGGCACTCGCCACCCTTACTTGCAACTGTATTGCCCTTCCCTCGCTGCTGCTATGTTAAAATCCTGGAACTCCCTTCCTCAGAATTCTGTGGGATATACAGCAGATGGACTTCAGCAGTCAAGAAGGTGACACTAACTTCTCTAGGGCAATTAGGAATGGGCAATAAATGCTGGCCTAGCCAGAAATGTTCACATCTCATGAAAGAATAAATAAAAGAAAACACTCCCTTTATAATATTAAGTACAAAACAGAATCACTTTGATTAATTCTACGAATTACAACAGCCACATCCTGAAACAGCCTACTGAAATGATATTTGGGAAATGTAAGCAGAGATATTATTCATCAGATACTCGGCCATGGTAAACATTCTGCTGCTACAAAGATATTTCAATTCTATTTTCTGCCCCATTCCTGTTTTCCTATCGTCTCTTTTCTTCCAGCGCCACATTAGGCAATATCATGACTTTGGCCTCAGTACCCCCAGGACAACTAGGTGAAAAGTAAATGAATCGCTCACTGTTCCTTCCCTGATTGTTAATCACATGTGAAGGTGGTATGTGAAATATCAGATTGTGTGGATGAATAGTCCACCGTTTAAACTTTTAGGTGAGAATGGTCATTTGGGATAGAAACTGGAAGGTTGTCAACGTCGTCAAGGAAACCTGGATTCAAAGGGGCAGAAGCATTGCTTATGTTCTTGGTCTCGACAGTTCTTCACAAGAGGAGATTTATGGAGTGACATTCACAGCCTCAGGACATGCCAAAGTACTTTGCAATCAGTGCATAAACTGTTGGAATGTTGGAAATGCAATAGGCAATTGGCACGCAGCTCAGTCCCGCAACAAGCTAATGACAAAGTAATCTGTTTTTTGGTCATCTTCAAATAGCATCACGGGACATTTTACATTCACTAACAGGGCATGCAGAGCCTGGGTTTGGCATCTCATCCAAAGACAGCACCTCCAACAGTGCAGCACAGGCTCAAAGAATATAGAAAAGTACAGCACAGGAATGGACCCTTTGACCCTCTAAGCGTGCGTTGATCATGATGCCTGCTGAAACTAAAACCGTGTGCACTTACGGAGCCCATATCCTTCCATTCACATCCTATTCATGCCTCTTCAATGCTGCTATCGTACCTGCTCTCACCACCTCCCCAAGCAGCGCATTTCAGACATTCACCACCCTCTGTGTAAAAAACTTGCCTACACATCTCCTCTAAACTTTTCCCTCGGCACCTTAAGCCTATGTCCCCTAGTATCTGACTATCCAAGTAAGGAATGATGTGCCAGCTTGGAATGGTTGCTCAAGTCCCTGGGGAAGACCAGAACACACAACCTTCTGACTCAGAGGCAGAACCTGTACTCAAATTGTGTTTCTTTCAGCTACCTTTTCTCAGTTTTTAAGGCAAGGATAGATAGATTTTTGAACAGTAAAGGAATTAAGGGTTATGGTGACCGGGCAGGAAATTGGAGCTGAGTCCATGAAAAGATCAGCCATGACCTTATTGAATGGCGGAGCGGGCTTGAGGGGCCAGATGGCCTACTTCTACTCCAGGTTCTTATGTTCTCATGCTCTTACCATTAATTTCTCAAGCCCAGCAGAAGACAAAAGCAAAAACGCCTTCTGCGCATTCCTTTTGCGAGCTTACTCCGATTCGGTTTGGCAGCTATGGAGTGGGAGCTTTCGGAAAATCAAAGGAGGTAGAACAGGAGACAGGGCTTGGAGGAGCAGGAACCAGGAAAGGAATGTGCTTGATTGGATATCAGACCAGAAAGGAATAGCTTCAGCAGTGAATTTGCCAGATAGACTGCCAACAGCCGTGTGTCCCCAGTGCATGTCTTGTTCCCAGCTCCTAAATATTCTTTTGCTTCAGAAGCTATCTGTACTGCCTTTACACTGCTGGTGGGAATGTTTAATCTGGCACGCATAAGGCGAGTCAGGAACAGCCAAATTTGCAGCTGTTTATATTCGTTCACCGCTTCAATAACCAATCCAAAACTGAGGTACGAAGCTAATCAGCCATTCACAGAGAAACACCTGTGAAATGAGACTTTGAAATGTAAAATGCTGCTTTAAGTTGTTAAATTACTCGAGTCAGAACATGTGTTCATATTTAATTAGAAACAACAAACGCTGGAAATCCGAACAAAATCAAACAGCAAATGGAACAGTGTTTGTAGAAAGGAAAGATTTAACTTGTCTTTTTTTTCTTTGCCTCGCAAATGTGCCTTCTGCAACATTTCTGACCACTGTGTCGAATGATCAGCATTGTTGGAAGTGTTCGGTGCGATTCATGTTTAGAATCTAGTGTTTGAGTGAGCCAGCAAATGATTTCATTCGAAATGGGAGATTTTTCTCATTAAAACTTCTGTAAAATCCGAAACATGGAGATTATTCCGGTGCAATTATGAAGGTAAGGTGCAATCACTCACTTAAAGTGATGCAGCTTCTGACGGGATGTTCCTGATGTTGCGAAAGATGAATTTGAGTAATATCAGTAAGAGGCAGTCATTTGGAAGCTTACTGTGTTCGCCATATTATCCACATTACAGAGACTAGGCTTTAAAAATACTTCATTGGCCTTAAAGTCCTCTGGGACATCCCAAGGTTATGAAATGCAGCATACAAATGAGAATCTTTCATTCTTTAATAGGCACAACAGGAACATGGCAAAAGAGTGAGGAATGGTAGTGCCAGGCTGGCACTGCCCAAGAGGCTCCAACCACCCGCTTACCCCTGACTTTCGTAAGTTGAAATTCCCCATGGATATGTCCATGTTATTTTCTCAATCTCCCTATCTCTTCACTGAGTACCTATTCCTGACAGCCAGCTAGTTGTTTATACTGAGATCGAAGCATATTAGTTATCGAGATGCTAGAATATTGGAGGTGATCTTACCATTGCTGTCCCCATTGGCCGGGACCAGCTATGATTCTTGCCAGAGAGAACCTCTCCGGGCAAGCCTATACAGATGGGTGAGCCCAGACGATCCAATCCCAGGCTTGCTAACGGCATTAAAACAAGATTTATTTAAGATTGGATGCAAATTATTTATTCAGCCGAGCAGCAGAAATGGGCGTGAGGCGGAATGCACCGGATATCTGGTGCTGGTAAGATTGCGAAAGATGAGAAATTGGGTGCGAACCTGTTCTCCCTGCTCTCTTGTGATTTTACCGGCTTATCGGCAGTGGTAAGATAGCCCCCAGTGTTCTAGTATCTCGATAACTAACATACTTTGAAGAGTTTGGGAGATTGGGAAAAGCACATGGATATGGGGGATTTCAACTAACCAAGAATATTGTGGGATTGTCCATGCAGTTTAGAGTCAGATTTGATAAATGTAATGCAAAATGACCCATGTGGATTGGAACCTCAAGAGACAGTTGTTGGATTTACTTTGTAACAGTAACCCCAACAGCACAGAGAAAATGCCCACCAGCTAACGCTGACCATAACATGATTTAAAACTGACATTATACAGAATCAGTGCTGCTGAGGACTGACAATCAGATACACAATTTTGAAAAGGTCAGATTATAAGAGAAGACTGACAAGAGGGATTGCCTCATAACATCTCAATGAGTACAAAAATAACACGAGACATAGTGAGAAATATGCAGAATAAATGCACACTAGACTCAATAAAAATAACCAAAGGAATGAATTTTATCCATATAGGGCAAACACAGCGGGTGGGACCAGAAGTGGCCACGTTTTTGGATTCCGTCCGAAATTGAACAATAAACCAATGTCACACTAGCTGGTAAATTAAGGGTCAGCCATCACGAAACACACCCAGACATAGGCGCTGTGAAGCCAGTGAGGGTGGGGGTGTGGGAAGCTTCAGGTCCAATGGGTTCCAAATGGGAGGGTTAATATCAGCTGTGTCAAACTGAAGAAGACATTAGAGGAGGCACTGTGAGCTCTGCAGAATGGCAGCAGCACCCATGAGGCACACCAGATGAGAGGGCAATGCAGTGGACAATCAGCCAGCCCTCCCTCGGTCTTCAGTTGACCGCCTGCTCACATTTGTGGAGGCAGTGAGTGCCAGGAGGGGCATCCTTATGCCTCATGAATATAAGAGCAGGCCGCCCCACCAAAATCAAGAATGCCTGGGCAGAGGTTAGCGCCGAGGTCAGCAGCTGTGATGTTGTGAGTTGCAGCACTGGAAAAAATTCAATGTGCTCTGGTTCACTCAGCCTGGCTGTCTTGGTCCATCTCAAAATGGATGAAGGTGGTTATAGAAACATAGAAGATAGGAGCAGGAGGAGGCCATTCAGCCTGTTGAGTTTGCTTCGCCATTCATCATGATCGTCCAACTCAATAGCCTAATCCTACTTCCTCCCCATAACCTTTGATTCCATTCGCCCCTACTGCTATATCTGGTTGTCTCTTGAATACATTCAATGTTTTGATATCAACTACTTCTTGTGGTAATGAATTCCACAGGCTCACCACTCTTTGGGTGAAGAAATGGCTCTTCATCTCCGTCCAAAATGGTCTACCCTGTATCCTCAGATTGTGACCTTTTGTTCTTGACTCCCTTACCATTGGGAACATCTTCCCTGCACATCTACCCTATGTCGACCTGTTAGAATTTTATAAGTCTCTAGGAGATCCCCCACTCATTCATCTGATCTCCAGCAAAACCAATCCTAACCAAGTCAATCTCTCCTCATTCACCAGTCCTGCCATTCCTAGAATCAGCCTGGTCAATCTTCCCTGCACTCCATCAATCCATGGGAACAGACCTTGATGCAACAATGCACAGCTAACCAGAAGACTCTGCAAGTTCACCCACTGACCCCTGGAAAGGATGCATAAATGTTAAGGGCTGCAGTGAGCTTCAGAGCCCTGGGCATTGGCTGTCCACCCATACAATCGGGGGCTATCTGCAGGCCAATCACTTGGCATACAGAAGTGATTGCTTCCTTTGAGAGGTGGAGCTTCCTGCAGTGCTGGGAGTAGTTCACCTGATGCCTGTACAGCCTGGCAACCAGGTAGTGGCATCCTCCACGCAGCCCATGTTTCTTGCCCTCCCTGCCAGTCCTGGACACCCTGTGCCTGCACCTCCCATCCGAGGTGACGTCTGCGATCACCTGGTCCCCTCTTTCTTCTGCACTTCCCTCCCTTGCTAGGAAGTGTCCCCTGCTGAGTAAAAAAAAACATCTGCTGATATGCAAACTGGGCTGACTTGTGCACGAAAGGGGTTGAAATTCTCAGAGAGACCTTACAAAACTAGAGCATCCTGAAAGATCCAGAAATTGTGCAAAAAGCTCACAAGAAAGCACTGAAAATAGTCAAAAATTAATATTTTAATCCCATACCAAACTCTCACTGGCTGCTCCCAACCTGGCCTGTCTTTGTTCCTGCCTCTTTTTAATCCTGCCCTTAGATAAGAAGCTGGCAAAAATAGATTGGCTGCCTGCCTGTGCACTGACCTGAAAACTGCACAAGCGGTGTAAAGTTCAGGCCAACTGAACTTTAAGTCCCTTGAACCAGCTGCCTCATTGTTGGAGGGCACACAGCAGACTCCCGTTCGAACCACCAACAAAAATATCACCCAGGGGTGTGATCATGCTGGGACAGATGCCGGACATCTTAATGCACAATCTTATACCTTTCCAGGTCAGATGAGTGTCCACCCTTGATGAGTAAAATTCTGGCCTATAATCCACTAACAAAGGGAAATATAGGCCAGAATTTTACTGCCCCGCCTGCCACGGGAATCGGAGCATGCCAGGGGTGGACCATGAAAATGTCTGGTGACCTCAGGTGGGATTTTATGGTTTTGGAAGGAGTGAGACTGTAAAATCCCACCCAAAGGCCAGAGTTTTACTGCCATGTCTGCCCCGGAATTAGGACGAGCGAGGCTTGCTGAATGGAATTCTCTATTGGCCTCGGGCAGGATTGAGCGAATGGTAAAATATCAGCCAAAAAGTCCAGAAAGTCTGCAATGAGAAGGACAAGGACGTCTATCAACTGTAAAACTTCTGAAGCCTGGCAAAATGATGATCAGAAGTGTGAGGAGGAAACGGGGAATGAGTATTACTGCAAGTGTACAGAGCATCAAGAAACTCCTCCTGCACCAACCTGGAAGGAGGAAATTCAGGGATAAGGCTGCAAAGCTTAAACAATATGCCACTGTACTGAAATTTGAGAATTGCTAACAAATTCAATTACTGACACCTAGAGTAATGACAAAAGATGAATCTGCCCTCCATCAATCAAAACAAAAATCAACGTATTTAACATTTACAGAGCTACTAATTAAACTTAAAAAAACTTTTAACCAAATCCCTAAGATCTATTGCAGGTTATGAAGACAAATTTAGGATGAAATCCCTGTTGAGTGCTGAGAGGCATCTAGAAATCATTCAATCTTCTAAAGGTGCCACTCAATTAGAAACAATCTTACATAGTATCCATATTCAATAAAAGGGAGAAATCAAATTCTGTGAATTGTAGATTCATTAATTTACCACCAATGTCATGACCACCAGAGGGTGGTGAGGGATTGGAATGCCCTGCCTGCTGCAGTTGTAAATGCGCCTAGTTTGGGGGTGTTTAAGAGATCCGTGGATAGGTTTATGGATGAAAAGGGATTGGTTTAGGTTAGAGGGTCATTGTTTTTTTAAGTGGTCGGTGCAACATCGTGGGCCGAAGGGCCTGTTCTGCGCTGTAATGTTCTATGTTCTATGAAATAACAGCGAGGAATGACATACAGAAGAAATTCCAGTTGTATTCAATTCAGTCGTAATGGGAAGTATCCTTGGGTGGCACAGTGGCACAGTGGTTAGCACTGCTACCTCATAGTGCCAGGGACCCGGGTTCGAATCCCAGCTTGGGTCACGTGTCCACGGGGTTTCCTCCGGGTGCTCTGGTTTCCTCCTACAGTCCAAAGATGTGTGAGTTAGATGGATTGGCCATGCGAAATTGCCCCTTAGTGTCAGGGGTCTAGCTTGGATAAATTCCTGGGGATAGGGGCAGGGTGGGATTGTAGTCGGAGCAGACTCAATGGGCCAAATGACCTCCCTCTGCACTGTAGGATTCTATGATTCTAAGTGACGTGGCACAATGTCCATTATGGAGGGCTCAGTAATAAGTGAGTTAAGAGTTAAGGCCACAATCAGATCAGACAGGCTCTGATTCAATGACAGACCAGGCTCTAGGGGCTATATGGCCTACTCCTGCTCCTATTTCTTGAGTTCTTATGTTCTTATGATCGATTGAGTACTGGAGTTTTTACAAAGAGTTTTGTATTGAATTGCAGCTGGGAATTATGTTGCTACCTCGTTGGAAAAGGAAGGCATGCTAAATGAGCTGAATGAAAATGATTGTGAGGAAGTGAGAACGCTTTCCTCCCCACATGTGAGCTGTTCTGGAAAATGGCACCAAAAATAACATGAGTGACAAACTGATTCCTGGCTTGATTGCAAGACAATTATCTAATTGATAGGTTCAACAATATCAAAAAATAATCACTTTCATTATATTCAAGGCCTTGAATGTATAAAAGCATCGCAAGGTCCTTCACAGAAATAAATGCTGAGTCAATGAGCTGGATTTAATGGAGGTGACAAGGTCCACAGGCTGGAGAGTTGGTGGGAGTCCAATGTCACACCTTTTAGAGAAGGCAAGCTAGATTAAGTGCCAGTCAGGCACTTGACAGGCCAACAGCAGCCTCCTAGAGTAGATCAAAGGTAGCACCCACCAAGAGCAAAGCCACCACAAAGGCAATGGGTGCTGCACCCATCTGAGACATTGGATTTAGAAGGGTCTTAGGCAGGGACAAGTGATGGAAGGAGAGGGGTTGCAGGCCAGGGCTCACATGGGGAGGTGGATAAGGTGGGCTGGCAGCAAGGGTACGTAGGGGTTGGTGGGGGGGGGGGGAGGAGTGGCTCTCATCAGGCCTACACTCCTTGATACTAGGTAACTCATTCAGCGCTAAATGCTTTTAGATGAGGGACACCATCCTCTCTAACCACATCCAGGAACCAGCAGCCAAACAAATCAGGGCCTCTCTGTTATGCTCATGGTGAACCATCCACCTATCACTGGGTTAGTACCATTGGCAGTGAGGTGAAGTCCATAAGTGAACATTCATTAGCTACTGAATGGCCTCAATTGGTAGCAGGATGGGAGGATGCCCCTGGGCCTTCCTGCCACAGAGTTAAGCGGGATGGAGGCCAGATGGAGGTGTCAGGGTCTCAACCCATCACTCTACCACCTGATTGAATGCACGACATCAAAGATTTTCCATAGGGAAGGGCATTAAATTTCACCCAATGAAGGAGTTATCAGAAAGAGAGATGGCAATCTTAACAAGAGGTCAGTTTTAAGCAGGATCCTAACAGATGAGAGAACAGGGTAGAGAGAGAATAGGGGTTGGAATGATTATCACAAAGGGAATTGACCATAAAAGTAAGGATGTTATACTTCGGTTATAGAGGGCATTGTTGAGGCCTCATCTTGCATATTTGCAGTTTTAGTCTCCTTGTTTAAGTAAGGATGTAAATACAATGGAGGCATTTCAGTGGAGGTTACCAGATAGATACCAGAGATGAAGTGTCTTATGAGGGTGTGTTGGAAAGCCTGAGCTTGCTTCCACTGGAGTTTAGAAGAGGGAGGGGGTGGTTTGATGGAAACGTATAAGATCCTGAATGATATTGACAAGGTGAATATTGGAAGAATGCTTCCCCTTGTCCAGAACCCAGGTCCCCCGAGCATTACCCTGAGTCCAGTGACAATGATGCCGGCGTTGGACTGGGGTAAACACAATAAGAAGTCTCGCAACACCAGGTTAAAGTCCCAACAGGTTTATTTGATCATAAACACCACGATATTGTGGCGTTTACTATCAAATAAACCTGTTGGACTTTAACCTGGTGTTGTGAGACTTCTTCCAGTGGCAATACCATTGCACCACTGCCTTCCCAATTTGAATCTGGAGTTTTGATAAATGTCTTGAATTTACTTGTTATCTATTTTCATAATTAAAACTGTGGGTTGGAAAATTACTGACACTGGCAGCTGGTGAGTTTGGTATCATTGACATACAATTACATCCACAGTGAAAGATTAATGATTGTAAAATTGCAGCTGCAAATTTAACAAGAAATGATTTGAAGCTGATTTCTGGGAAACTCTAACTTTACTGTATATTTATATTTACAGGCAAGAATTTCAGAATCACTTATTGTGTAAAATTTACACTAACTGGAACATGCTTTCAAATATTAGATTCATATTCACTGGGCAGAAATCGTCAAGTATGTGGAATGCGGCGTACTTTCAATCCAATGTGAATTAACAACTAATGAACTGTCAGACTGCTTAAATAGAAATACAGAATTAAATCGCCCTTATCTCAATTTCAAACAGGGAGTGCGGGAACAATGTCCTTTCACCTCTGGGTTTGGAACTCAAATACAGAACAGTGTTACAGAAAAACAGTCTTGCTCACAGTCTATTATAAATGATCATAATGAGGATCGAATGAGAAGGCTATTTGGCTCACTATTTCTGTGCTGGATTTTTTGAAAGAATTATTCAATTAGACCCAAGCCCCTGTCATTTCCCCACTTTTGTGCAAATCCCCCACTTCCAGTATTTATCCAATTCCCTTTTGAAAGTTATCATTAAATCTGATTCCACCACAAGTTCAGACTTTACATTCTGTATCAAAATGCTAGAACTGCTTGCTTCCTCACATCATCTCCAGTTCTCCAAATCCAGTCTCCTCAGGAGTGAATAGTGACCCTTTTGTCACAGGAAACAGTATTTTATTTATTCTATCAAAGACTTTCGTGATCTTGAACACTTCTGGCAAACCCTCCATTAACCTTCTCTGCTCTAAGCAGAACAATTCGAGCTTCTCCTGTCTCTCCATGTAACTAAAAATTTTCATCCTATTACCATTCCAGTAACTCTCTTCTGCACCTTCTCTAAGACCTTAATATTCTTTCTTTGTGTGCAATATCCAGAACTGGCCACAATATTCCACCTGGGGTCAAATTAGTGTGTTATAGATACTGAACATAACTACCCTGCTTTTGTGCAATATGCTTCTACACGGTGGCATGGTGGCACAGTGGTTAGCACTGTTGGCCCACAGTGCCTGGGAGCCAGATTCGATTCTGACCTCATGTCACTGTCTGTGCAGAGTCTACACGTTGTCCCTGTGTCTGCGTGGGTTTCCTCTGGATGCTCCGATTTCTTCCTACAGTCTGAAAGATGTGCTGGTTAGGTACATTGGCCATACTAAACTTGCCCTCAATGCATCCAAACAGCTGCTGGAGTGTGGCGACTAGGCGATTTTCATAGTAACTTCACTGCAGTGTTAATGCAAGCCATTTGTGACACTAATAAATGAACTTTAAACAATATGTTGCTACTTACAAAGCCAAGGATCCTTAAAGCCTGACCAGCTTGTCACCTTCAAAGAATTGTGTAACTACCCACACCCAATTCCCAATTCCCACCCCCCCTCACCACCCCCCCCCACCCCCCGTTGCTGAAACCCCCTTTCAAATTACCATTTTGTTTTAATTTCCTCTCCTCATCATTGCTGCCAAAAGGAATGATTGTGTTGAATTTAATGGATTGAATTTTCCTGGCTCTGTGAAAATGGGATTGGAGGAGAGTTGAGGGAAGGGGGGTGGTGTGGTGGTGCAGTGTTAGTGTTGGTGAAAAGTGGTTATGCAGTCCCAGGTCCTTTAAGGAGGGAAATATGTCATCCTTACCTAGTCTGGCCTACATGTGACTCCAGACCCACAGCAATGTGGTTGACTCCTAATGCCCTCAGGGTTGGGCAATAAATGCTGGTCCAGCCAGTGACACCCACATCCAATGAAAGATAAAAAAAATGCTCTGCTGCCCCTACCAGGCTTACCTCCCGTGGAAATCAGCAGGCCATCCATGGAGGGCAATGTAGTCAATTAAAGCCCCAGTCAAGTTCCCTTCAGGGTTACAACCTTCCTGGTGTTGCTCGGATCCCCTGCTCAATTGGAGGTCCAGCAATGCTGAGGATGCGACCTCTTGCTGGGAAGCCGGTGAGCTATTTCCAAAAGGATGGGTAAAGTGAGATATAGGCCAAACGCATGCAATTGGAACTGGCTTAGTAGTTAAAAAAAAAGGGCGGCATGGAGAAGTTGGGCCAAAGGGTCTGTTTGCATTCATAAACCTCTATGACTCTATGTGCCACTGAATTAGTTGGCAGCTTCAAGGGGCCAGTGATGCTCAGAGGGTACCAGAAAACGCAGCAGATATTCTTTGGCAGAGGTTACCCCTCCATCCTGAAGCCCTAGACTATGCTTTGTCAATTGTCCCAGCACTAAAGGGGGAGGCCTTGATGAGTGCTATTTCAACAGTTCTCACCTTTCCCTATGGGGCAGCACCTCAGATATTGTAGCACACCCAGCTATTGGGTCTCCAATTCCTGGCACGACTTAATTGGATAGTAAATACAGAGGCAGACAATTAGGAGGATGCTTCATATAATGCTGGGCACGCTGGGATTGTGAGCAGGTTCGAGACATGCACATGGTCACAATGTCAACGTCCTAATAACCACACAAATATTCAACTACGCATTTGTTCATTTCACCAATGTGCCTACGTCCTCCTTAAAACTCTCCTCTTCACTGTTTACTACAGTTGCAAGTGTCAGGCCATCTGACAGCATTGACAGTATGCTGGATACATTCAATTCCAGGTCATTAACATCTGTCAACAGCTCAGTGGCTGTAACACTAGCCTGTAAGGGAATCGCTCCACACTTTTTCCACAACAGTTTGTGACAACCCTCTGCTTTCTATGCCTCAGCCAGTCTTGTATTTATGCAGCCACTGCCCCTTTCATCCCCAGGGCTTCAATTCTGTTAAGCCAGTCACCGCATTAACTCTTAGATTTCCCAGTCAATCGCAGGATGGACATGATCACAATCTGCATCAGCTAAAGGAAAGGCTTCGAGTTAAAGGGACCCCAGCAGGTGGTAAGGTTGGAAGAACCTCACATTGCTTCCTGAGGATTCAGCCGCTATAGCAATGGAAAAAAAAAATGTGCGGAGGCTACCCCCATCCTGGCCCCGGAGTCTCTGACTCTGCAGAGCTGATCCTCTGCCTGTAGACTCTTGCCTCCTTAGTGCTGGAGGTCTATGTTTATCCCCTGTGTCCGGTGGAGTGACATTTGGCTGAAGAGAAGGCAACTGAAGGGACACACACACAGGGGCAGCTGTCCCCTCCTCTTGATCCTTACTAGAGGTCGAAGATGGAGTTGTAAATATGTTACTGTGAAGGAGGTGAGGAGGGCCAGATCGAGGTAAGTACAGTTCAAAGGAGCAATTTCCAGAAAGACCATAAGATCATAAGAAATAGGTAGGCTGTTTGGTCATTCAAGCCTGCTCCACCATTAAATAGAATCATGGCTGATCCAACATTCCTCAGGTCCACTTTCCTGCCCTTTCCCTGTAACCCTGGATCTTCTTACTGATCAAAAATCTATCCATCTCAGCCTTAAATGTACACAAGGACTCTGTCACCACAACTGCCTGTGGCAAAGAGTTCCCAAGACTCACAATCTCCGAGAGAAGAAATTCATCCTCATCTTAGCCTTCAATTGGTGACACTTTAAAGTTGGAAATCACCTGAAGAAGTGACTCGCTTCTTGTGGTGAACACAAGCCTTTCACGTAGGAAGTTCAACAGTTTGTCTGTTTCACTGTTCCAAGGCTTTCAAATTTGTTAGTTTCATTGAACAACTGGGTCTCCCATCTGTGTTCTTGTCTTGACACACAGCTTAGGAAACCAAAGTGTTGCTGTTAAAACTGACATCCTGAATCACAGGATATTGGCTGGTTAGATAGAGAAATATTTACCCGACAATTCCATGGTCATCTCCAAAGCCCCCCCGGTGAAAATAAGAGTGAACAGGATCATATCAGGTTTTCAACCTCATGATATTGTTTGGGGCTTTAACAACCCACCTCCAACTGAAACATCCTGCACCCACTCCCAAATCCTTCTCAGTTAAAATTCTGCCCGACATCAATCCCTACCACTTGGCCTCTGATCGCTGATTTTTAACCTTCTCCCCATTTCTGTACAGGGGTAACATTTACAAACTTCCATCCTCTGGCACCATTCCCATATCTAAAGAGGATTTGTAGATTGTGACCACGAGACACAAACCTACTTCCCTCAGTTACCCAGGATGCAGGATGCAATCCATCTGCAAAAAAGATGCCTTCTGTACTTTGAGCATTGCTAACCATTTCAATATTTCTACTTTATTTTTCTTTATCCCATTCAGTTTCTTCATTATCACCTCCCTTAATGTAACATTTGAAGCATTCTTCTCTTTAGCAAAGAAAGTGCACGGTGAAATGAGTTTGGCAGCTTAACCATTCAGTTACTAAGGGGACATGATTTTGCGGTATAAAATGTCAATACTAAATAGCCGCTATTTCAAAGAGGTAACAAAGGCTTTTTTTTTGCAAAATGAGACCATCAGACTGGCATTGTTATGTGGTTATTGAATTGTGGATATGCTGTTTCGATTAGAATACTGTACAAGGAGTCTTGCTATTTGTTTAAATTATGACTAAGACTTTCTTGGCAAGGATGGGAGGTGCAAAGACAAATTGCAAATTGTCCTTTTTTTTATTAATATATATTTGTCATCTTGATAAAATCCAAAAATTGAAAAATACTTTGACAGGTTCATGATGGGAAGGGTGGGGGGAAATGGGAGGAAAGGATAGGGGAGACAAAAAAAGGAAACTAAGTTTAAGTTCATTTATTAGTGCCACAAGTAGGCTTACATTAACACTGCAATGAAGTTACTTGAAAATCTCCTAGTCACCACACTCTGGCACCTGCTCGAGTACACTGAGGGAAAATTTAGCATGGCCAATGCACCGATCCAACATACCTTTCGGACTGTGGGAGGAAACCGGAGCACCCAGAGGAAACCCACTCAGGCATGGGGATAATGTACAGACTCCACACAGACAGTGATGCAAGCTGAGAATTGGACCCGGGTCCCTGGCGCTGTGAGACCTGTATGGAGATCCTTTTAACTGCTGGCTGCGAGACAGCAGCGCTAACCACTGTTCCGCCCCTAAACGCCACGTTTCTCTGCATTGTTTTTGCTCTGTTTCCTGAATATTGTTGCAGTGACATTCTATTTCAGTCACCTCTTGTCTCATAACCAGAGGTCACACCAATGAAGCTGTAATGTTTTGAAAGCAGTTTCTCAGTACAAACAACAGATAGCTGGAAAATGAAACTCTTCTGTCTTACCTCCAGATGCCATCCGGGAACATTCGCAGCCACATTCATCATTGTCCGCATCCTTGGTGCTGAATTTTGTACCAGAGGGGCTGAGACTGCTGGTTCTCCCGGCTGTTCCACTGTAACCCTTTATGCGGAGCCTGTAATATAAACAGATCAGAATTGAAAGAATTCTACTAATCGCCACACTGTCCTTCAGCTCAGTAGAGCGTTTGCATTGGCATTTGTTGTTAAGTGACTCAAACAGGAATCTCTTATTAAGACCTAACCAAAAGAAAATTGAAATTCCTATGACTATAATGAGTCAATCAATGTTCCAGATTTTGCTCCAATTTTAAAGCATTGAAATGATGTTCTCCATTAATAATGTGCAAATTGGCCATCATGAATTGTGAAAAAAAACAGCTTCCCATCCATTGACTCTGTCTACACTTCCCGCTGCCTTGGCAAAGCAGTCAGCATTATCAAGGACCCCACGCACCCCAGACATTCTCTCTTCCACATTTTGCCGCAGGGAAAAAGATACAAAGTCTGAGGTCACGTACCAACTGACTCAGGAACAGCTTCTCCCCTGCTGCCATCAGATTTTTGAATGGACCTACCTCGTATTAAGTTGATTTTTCTCTACAGCCTGGCTATGATTGTAACGCTACATTCTACATTCTCTACTTTCCTTCTTTAGGAATGTATTGCTTTGTCTGTATAGTGCATATGGTGCACAAGAAGCAATACTTTTCACCATATGCAAATACATATGATAATAAATCAAATCAAATCAAATTCACCATTTGCTTTACAAAACTGGCATCTTGCTCTTAATGTCTCTGGGGTTTTCAAGGTTTTTTTATGCATTTGTACTTGATTGCTGAGCCAACTTGTCACAAAAAGTGAAATCCCATAACTCACAGCAGAAGCACCTTTTTAACCATGTGGAAATTGTTAATGATTGCTAATCAACTTCTCTGGCTCAGAAAGCGAGCAAATAAAGTATGGAACTTCATTCCTTCAGGTTGTGAAATATTATTGGAAATTTTAAAGGTGTCTTGGGGGATTCTCCCATCCCACCTGCCACAGGAATTGTAGCGGGCATGAGTGGACCACGCCAAGATCCATTGATCTCAGGCAGGATTCTCCAGTTCTGGGGTGAGCGCAACTGGAGAAATCCACTCGTCATTGTTATTTTTTCTTACTTTTCCTTTCCCTTTCCCTGTTTTCTCTTGCCTTTTCTTCCTGTGTTTAATTTGATGCTGTTCTTTCACTATTTTCTCAGCACATGTTGATTTTATTTACCAATCCTTTAATCTCATTAGTTAAGGGGTGCCTTAGGCTATTGCAGAAGGTAAGGGAGTTGGGGGTAGGGTGTTAGTGTGGATAGAGGATTGGTTGTCAAATAGGAGGCAGAAAGTGGGGGTCAATGGGTGCTATTCGGATTGGCGGTTGGTGACTAGTGGAGTGCCCCAGGGGTCGGTGCTGGGGCCTCAGCTATTTACCATTTATATAGATGATCTGGAGGAGGGAACCGAGTATATGGTGTCAAAATTTGCTGATGACACCAAGATTGGTGGAACGGCAAATTGCGCGGACGGTGTGGAAAGTCTGCAGAAGGATCTAGATAGGCTGGGCGAATGGGCCAGGAACTGGCAAATGGAATTTAATGTTGGCAAGTGCGAGGTGGTCCACTTTGGTAGGAATAATGGTAGGAAGGACTATTACTTACGTGGCGAAAAACTGCAGCAGGCGACGGTGCAGAAGGACCTCGGGGTCCTTGTGCATGAGTTGCAAAAACCCAGCCTGCAGGTGCAGCAGGTGGTCAGGAAGGCTAATGGGATGCTGGCCTTCATAGCGAGGGGGATTGAATATAAAAGTAGGGAGGTCTTGCTGCGGCTGTATAGGGCATTGGTGAGGCCACAGCTGGAGTACTGTGTGCAGTTTTGGTCGCCGTACTTACGCAAGGATATTTTGGCCTTGGAGGGAGTGCAGAGGAGGTTTACTAGGCTGATACCGGAGTTGAGGGGGTTGAGCTATGAGGAGAGGCTGGATAAACTAGGCTTGTACTCGTTAGAGTTTAGAAGAATGAGGGGAGATCTCATTGAGACGTATAAGATGATGAATGGGATGGATAGGATAGAGGTGGAGAGACTCTTCCTACTCAGAAAGGACAGTAGGACTAGGGGGCACAGCCTCAAGATAAAGGGGGGGCGGTTTAGAACGGAGTTGAGGAGGAACTTCTTCACTCAAAGGGTGGTGAATCTCTGGAATTCCCTGCCCATTGAAGTGGTGGAGGCTGCCTCGCTAAATATTTTTAAGACGCGGGTTGATGGGTTTTTGATAAGCGAGGGGATTAAGGGTTATGGGGAGAGGGCGGGAAAGTGGAACTGAGCCACAACAGATCAGCCATGATCTTATTGAATGGCGGGGCAGGCTCAAAGGGCTAGATGGCCTACTCCTGCTCCTATTTCTTATGTTCTTATGATGTCATTTGTTCCAATTGTCCTATTGCCTTTTTATTTCCAGCAATTTAGAAATAAAACTCAACTCTCATGGCATACCTAACACAATTCCAGCAGAACCCAAGTCATTGAGAGCGCGCGCGTGTGTGTGTGTGTGTGTGTGTGTGTGTGTGTGTGTGTGTGTGCGTGCGCGCAGATGTATGTGTGTGTGTGCGCGCGTGCACAAATGTGTGTGTGCGTGAGTGTGTCTCTGTGTGTGTGTGTGTGCGCACAATCTGGCACTAATCTTCACATGCGAGCAGCAGTCATGGCACGAAGCAGGGTAAACAGCCAGTCAGGTTGAAATATTCTAACAGATGGCAAACCAGGAAGTTAAAAGCACTGAATTTCCTCACTTATAATTGGGATAGTGAAATAAATAATGAAAGGTTTAAAATAGATGCAAATAAATTGTGCAAACTCATTCCAAATGGAATTTTTTAAATGTACAATGTTGGTGTCATAATGGAGAAATTTAACAATTCACGAATAAATAATAACTTTTTTTGAGAGCCGGTGAGTGTGCTTGGCAATAACCCTGAAGTTAGTATGCTTTACCAATGATTGGTCATCATTTCCAGGGCTTCTTTTTATTTATTTTTTACTTCATTCTTAAAGTTCCAAAGCCAATTGTAGAATGGAATGGGCAGACCCAAATCAATCTCTTTGCTTGCTCCAAAAACCAACTCAACGTCAATCCAATTCATGGTCCCCACAAGGGAGACACAAGATCCAAGCCAACAATGTAAGTCCATCTTGGGCTTGATATTAGCCAAAGGCCGAGAAATGAGACAAACAGATACTACACTTGATCTTAGCTTTCAGAGTCAGAATTTTGGATTAAGAGTGGACCTTCTCTTCATTTCATAGATTTTCCATTGATTGCAGTCCGGGGGGTACATCCCCCCAGGGAAGTTAGCAATTACTGGTAGCAACATCTCTGCTGTCACATGATCCTGTAGGCTCCAGAGATTGCTTAGTGCAATCATGAATACTTCAAAATGTGGGTCTCTGAAGCCAAAACTGAGGCTATCGAGTGAGCTAAAAAAAGACGAAAAGGGAAAAAGGTGCTGTAGCTCAAAGTGGCAGAAACACCCAGGAGGTTAAGAGAAATTCTGGAACATGAAAAGTTGCCAAACCAAATTTCATTTTAACCTCTGAGTAACTAACATTAGGAAAATGCGTCAATAATAAAACTATTCACTGATGGGGGAATCAGAAGTGTGAATGTAAGTGGGAAGCTTAAATTTAATGGGGAATTTCTTCAAATCTGGTATGAAGTGGGAATGCTCAAATGACTTTCCAAATTCAGAAATTACTGAATGATTGCTTCATTACCCAATACCTCAAAAAGACAGAAGTGAAAAGCTACGGTTCATATCTCAACTTGGTAATTCTAAGTGAGCTAAGAAGCGTTAAGCAGGGATAGCCATCAAAACGTACAATTGTGCAGTACACTTAATATCCAAAAACATTAAAAAGGCATTCAGCAATTTGTTCAACATAATCGGATTTTTAATCGCATCAGCTGAGAACAAATGAATTGGTTTTGAATGCAAATTGTTGAATAATTAGAATGACCAAGCACAATCCAAATGGTGTCAACACAGCTCTCAGAATGCAGGAGTAAAGCATGGCTTTACCCTTTTCATAGAATAGAATCACTACAGTGCAGAAGGAGGCCATTCGACCCACCAAGCCTGCGCCAATAACAATCCCATCCAGGCTCTTTCCATGTAACCCCAGTATTTACCCTGCTAATCCCCCTGACATTAACAGAGGATTTAGCATGGCCAATCAATCCAACCCGCATGGCATGGGATGGGGGTAGGGGGACCATGTCAATCCCACAGAAGTGCGAGAAGGGTGCAATCCTAAGTGATGGCGGTTGGATTGTTTGAAAGATTGGTCAATTGTGGGGGATGCCCAAGTTACAGGAACTGGATTGGGATACTTGGATGGCAAGCGGAGACCTCTGGGGGTGCAAGCCGAAATATTGTGGAAAAGATTGATGAGAGATGCCCTCGTACAGGCAGGCACACTGGATCCAGGAGGGAAGCGAAAGGCATTAGTCTCCTGGAGTTACAAGTTGCTGTCCGGATGGAGCTGTCTGGTTTCTCAAGTTCTGAAAACCCAGTCTTTAATAATTAAAGTCGAAAAGTTGGTGATAATGAGGCTCAGCATCATTAGGTAGCCTAACTTTTCCTCTTGTGATGGGTTAGTCACCTGTCCCATTTTGCCACATCCCGTAAAGTAGGTGGTTTGAAGGAAAATCTCGATAGGAATCTGAGTTTAATACTTTAAATCCTCAGTTCAACATAAAAGAGCCCATTTCATTTGTTGGTTAAAATTTCCTCCAAAAGCAATGTGATTTTAAATCATCCAAAGTCACCATCTTTTCCTTGAATGACAAAATGACAGGAAGCACATTAAAAACTCATTAGAATGTCAGGTGTTTACTGCTTTGTTCTGTCAAATTGAGAATCACTGCTCTGGCCCACCAGAATATCTGAAAGTAAATATGCTTCTGTACACATTCTAAGCTCATAACTCAACTTCTATCTCCAGGAGGTCCCAATTATCTCTTCCCTACTTGCACATGCTAAGTATTAACACATAATGTATTAATTACTCATATGAAAAGATGTTGAATAGATCACCAATTGTGAAGTGGATTCAGTTCCCATTACCAGTTACTTGGGCGTAATTATTAATAACATATAAATGGTGGATATGCATCACCTGGAATAATAGAATCATTGGCCGGAATTTTACCGGGACGCCCATTCATAACATTGTGCCCGAGGCCCATGGAGAATGCCACAAGAAGGAGGCCATGCGGCCCAGCAAGCCTGCATCAACAACAATCCCACCCGGGCCCTATACCCGTATCCCCCTGTATTTACCTTGCTAACTCCCCTGACACTTAGGGGCAATTTAACATGGCCAATCCACCTGACTGGCACAATTTTGGAGTGTGGGAGGAAACAGGAATACCCAATGGAAAGCCACACAGATATGGGGAAAATGTGCAAACTCCACACAGACAGTCGCCCAAGGCCAGAATCGAACCCGGGTCCCTGGTGCTCTGAGGCAGCAGAGCTAACCATTGTGCTACCGTGCTGTCCAATAATGGGATGATGTGAAATGTTCTGCAACTTCCTTTTAAGTAGGCATAAAATGGAATGTTCCTATTTCTAGTTTTTATTTTATCTTCCTTCTCAAAACACAATGGAGTGCTACATTATGCTAAAATACTGAACTGCTATCGAGTTTGAATCTATTTTGCCATTCTAACAGAATGCTTGTTTTGGATGCATGGCTAAGGGGTGGCTGTGAAAGACAAAAGGTACATGGAGCATTGGCTCCTATAGTGGTGAGACTTGCAAGCTATTGAAGCAGAATTACGGATTTTTTTTGTGTGAAGGTAATCAAACATTTGATTATCTTATTCTGAAACTGAAGCAATTCAAGAGGGACAAATAAAGAACCAAACCCATCCCCCAAACCCAGGAATGGGCACACAGATGAAATAGTCAAACTCAGAATAGGCTGTCTCAATTTCTAGCCCATGAAAGATGGGGGAAGAAAGAAAGAGGAAAACTCAAGAAATGAAGATGTTGAAAGGACTCTGCAAAAGACAGGTAAGAAAATTAGGAGCACGGAATCAAAAATAATTAAAATGGGTTCACTTATCCATGCACGTTTTCCACAAGTTCCTGAAATCAATTACAAACAAGGACCAGAACAACCACTATAATGTATAAGCCTTAACAAACATATCTAATGTGTTCCAATCAAACCAATCCCATAGACAAAACCCTTCAAACAGGTTTACCACAGCAAAGACTAATGCTGACATGATATTGGACTTTTGGATGAAGTCTGCAGTTCTCTAGATAGACTCAGAACAGCTTGAAGTCAGAACAACTTCCCAAAACACTAGAGACTCTCAGCAAGCCACCAACAGCAGAATTCCCCCCTTCAGAAAGGCAAAACCTTGCTTTCAGCTCACTCGCAGAATTTCCAAAACCAGGGAGAGAGAGAGAGATTTTTTTCTGTCCCTTTTTGATGCCCGTTCTAAAACTTAACTCAAAACTGCAGCCAAAAAGAAAATGAAATCTTAAACTCACTAGAAACGGGGAAAAAGAAACTGTCCAAACTCGAATGACTTTCCTCCTAACAATGCAGGGCCATAAAATAACCCAGAGTAAAAATAAACAAACTTCATTTAAACCATTGAAGGAGCAATGGAAAAAAAAAACCTCCTCAGCCAACTCGGCAACAATGACATCAGCTGAGGCTGGGATTTTAAAAATAATCTCTTTAAGGTACACTAATGTCACAGAGGTTAGGTAAGAATGCATCACTATTACAAAAATAATATATTGCAGATGCTGGAAACCTGAAATAAAAACAGATAACAATGGAAATATTCAGCAGGTCTGGCGGCAATGTGGGGGGAAAAAATGAAATTAACAGTACATGCCTGTCACCTATCATCAGAACTTGGGTGCGATTTTACCTGTCATTAATGCCTGCACCTGCTGCAGCAAAGTCGGAGAATTTGGCAGCCAGCCAAGTCTCCATTCACTACACTGGGATGGGAAAATCCTGCTGGTATGAACAGTGGTAAGATCCTAGCCCTCAAATGTCAAACACATTACTGTGGGTCTGGAATCACATATTGGCCAGAACAGGTGAGGACTGCAGAGTTCTCTCCCTCAAGGACATTATCTAAAGCGAATCAGATGTTTTGCCTTATGATATTCCAGTGGTTTCATGGTTACCATCACAGAGAGTAGCTTCGGAATTCCAGATTCTGGGTGGGAATTTCCTCCTCCTCCCTGGTGTGTTTTGCAGCAGTGGGAGGTGAAACGCTGTTCGCTGATTGTGAGATCTTATCATCTGTCAATGGGGGTTTCCTGGTGAACGCACCTCTCGCTGTTGGGAGACCCATGGTAGGGGTGCACCATTGATGGGGCAGCAAGATCTCGCTGGCAAAAATTGCAGCAAGATCTTGGCATTTGTTTAATTAATTTTTTTGCAAATTCTCCTGTTGCCATGCTAGGGATTGAACTCATCTTTCCTAATCATTAGTCTGGGCCTCTGGATTACTCTATTACCATACAACAGAACTGTTCCAAAGAAGACCTATCAGACTGGAAATGGTAACTCAGTTTCGGTCTCCACAAAATGGTGCTTGATCTGCTGAGGTTTTCTAGCACTTTCTGTTTTTATTTCAGATCTCTAACAGTATTTTGCTTTCATGCTATTGTATTTGCCCCACTTCCAAGCACGTGACACTGAGCTGTATGGACGAAATTTCACAAGTAGGTCGGAGAAGAAGCGTAAATCCAAAAAAGAAGAAAAACTAATTCTGAAAATCATTTAAATACACTTCCAAAGATATCAAAACTAAAAACAATACCTTCAGGGCAATTCTGAAAAAATCTTCTGTCATAAGCAAATCTTTAACTAATTTAGCACAAAATAAAATAATTACTTCCCTGATTGTATCTAACGTTAATTTTTTTTGGAATGCATACTTCAGAGTCTGACCACATAATGCAATTATTCACTATAACATAGGTAGTAACTATGAGTACCAGGTAACCAATCATAAATGATCACTAGATAAAACAGATGATTATCTTCACACTTTTAATCCTACAACATGGATTTCATTACACATCAAAGGCAGGAACAATGACTGAATTAAACAATCTCTGCCTTAGAATGAATACATTATAAAGATCGATCCCTACAGCAATTCCAAGGTTATCTCAAGTGTATTGCATCTAAAGTTTTTAATGCAATTACTGCTTTGTAGATTACTGATTTGCAATCATTTCCACACAGCTGTTATTTTCCGTTTTCAGTTCGTCAAGAGATTGCATGTTCTGACTTTCATTCACTCGTTCCAAAGAATGCCTAAAAAATAAAGACTTATGCTTTTGTCCCCTCCTGACAACAATATCATAACAAAACTACAAGTACATTCGGACTGGAACAAAACTGAAATGTGTTGGTTAAGAGTTAGGCCAAATACAACTCTATTTCCGAGTTTGCTGATGACACAAACATGGTAGGTTAGATCTCAAAATGGTGAGATGGAGTATTGGAAAGAGATAGAGAATCTGGTGAAATGGTGCAATGACAATAATCTCTCTCCCCCCAAAGTAAGTAAAACAAAAGAAATAGTCATCGATTTCAGTTTGGTAATGCACCGGTCTGCAACAACAGTGATGATATTGGAAATGGTCGAGACCTTCAAAGTTTCTAGCTGTCCAGATCATCAAAAACCCCTCCACACTGATGCTATAGTTAAAAGAGCCCACCAATGCCTTTACTTTCTCCAGAAGTTGAGGAAATTCAGCATGGCTGGTACGACTCTCACCAAGTTCTATAGATGCATTGATAGCATCTTTTCTGGATGCATCACAGCTTGGTAAGGCTCCTGCTCTGACCAAGACCACAAGAAACTACAAAGGATTGTGAATGCAGCCCAGTCCATTACGCAAACCAGCCTGCCAAGCACTGATTCTATCTACAAATCCCGCTGCCTTGGAAAAGCAGACATCAAAATTAAGGACCCTGTGCATCCTGGAGATACTCTCTTCCACCTTCTTCCAACTGGAAAAAGATACAAAACTCTGAGATCACATACCAACTGACTCAAGGTCAGCTTCTTCCCTGCTACCATCAGACGTTTGAATGGATGTCCCGTACATTAAGTTGATCTTTCTCTATACCTTAGTTATGACTGTACACTATATTCTGCACTGTCTCCTTTCCTTCTACCCTATGCACTCTATGAACAGTGTGCTTCGTCTGTACAGCGCACAAAAAACATTACTTTTCACAGTATCCGAATACATGTGATAATAATAAATCAAATAACTATAATCAAATGTGATAATAATAAATCAAATCGACTAACTCGTACAGCGCATTTAAATGGATGTGAGCTAAGACTTATTAACGGGAGCTTTCATTGATAATATCCCTCTCGGGTAACACTATTACTTAATTTCCCAAGTATCTCCTGATGTCACCAGTAATAATTGGGAGCATACTGACCTATGAAAGTGTAATTGGGCACAGGAGCTAATTGGGTTAAGAAATAGTTTCCAAATGGTTTTGTTCCTTTGGAAAAATTGCTGACCTATTCCAAATTCCCCTCCAATCCCTATTGGAGGACATGATGCTTTTACAGCTTAATTGTTAAAACTGGATGCATAAAACCAATCGGGAAATGTTTTCAGAGATTCCTAACTACTTTTATCATGTTATAAAGCTTTACAAAATATCCTGTTATGACAAATTATACAATAAGTGATTGCCAAGTTGGTTCTAAAACTGTGTTATTAATGTAATGCGCAATCTCCTTGCACAATAAGTAGCTTTGCTAACTAAAGATTTTGTTTTGTTTAACGCAGGTTGCTATTCTGCTGACAGATAAGAGGAACAAAGGGCAACAGGGATCAAAATGAGAAAGGATATGATCCTTGATTTGTTGTATTGGTTCATATTATTTTGGCGCACACATGTATGGCATGGGCCAAAGAGATGACTGTACTTTGGAACAATGTTTTGACAATGAGATGGAAATTGAACCCCAGTGCTGCTCAAAGCCATGGGAAAGTTGACCAAACAGTCTGTAAACCCCACAACAGATTCCGCAGGACTTTTCATTCCTAATGTTCCTTTGTTGCGGTCATTGAAAATCTACTGCCTGACATTTTGACAAACGCCCAATGTGTGCAGTGTTTCAAGATTTGTATGTTGACTCTTCTGGCCAAATTGAAACAGCACTGTTCACTGTGATAAAGGTCACCACCAACTGGGGCTACCCAAGCAAACTCCTGCTGAGGGTCTCTGCTGTTCAATTCTTGCCGCCTCCAAGTGTCCCACAGAAATGTTTTAATACTTCACTGATGGCATTTTTTTGATTAGTTGATGGGTCGTTGGGTGGGCCAGCATTTATTGCCCTTCACTAGAGGCATTGTTGTCAATCTGGAGTCACATGTAGACCAGAAAAGGTAAGGACAACAGATTTCATTCCGTAAAGGATACTAGTGAACAACAAGGGTTTCATGGTCATCATTAGGCTTTTAATTCCAGACTTTCATTGAATTCAAATTGCAACATGGCAGGAATTGTTTAATTCAGTCATTGTGCCTTTGATATGCCATGGTGGGATTTTAACCCAGGTCCTCAGGGTATTTTCCTGGATCTCTGGATTACTACTTCAGTGACAATAGCACAATGCCAAATTCTCCCCATTGCTCAATCAAGAACATGCAAATGAAAAGTTACTTTGGATCTGTCTTACTGGGTGATGGGACTGTTAATTAATTCAATAAGCCACATTTCTTCTGACTGAAAATTAACTCCAGATCAATTGAAATTTATTAGCTGCTGGCAAGGACTTCAATACATGCATCAATATAAGAACATAAGAACATAAGAAATAGGAGCAGGAGTAGGCCATCTAGCCCTTCGAGCCTACCCCGCCATTCAATAAGATCATGGCTGATCTGAAGTGGATCAGTTCCACTTTCCCACTCTCTCCCCATAACCCTTAATTCCCTTGTCTGTCAGAAATCTATCTACCCGTGACTTGAGTATGTTCAACGAGGCAGCCTCCACCACTTCAATGGGCAGAGAATTCTAAAGATTCACTACCCTTTGAGTGAAGAAGTTCCTCCTCAACCCCATTCTAAACTGCCCCCCCTTATTTTGAGGCTGTGCCCTCTAGTTCTGTTTTCCTTTCTAAGCAGAAAGGATCTCTCTATCTCTACCGTATCTAGCGCCTTCATTATCTTGTAAGTCTCTATAAGATCCCCCCTCTAATGAGTACAGGCCCAGTCTATTTAATCTCTCCTCATCTAACCCCCTCATCTCCGGTATCAACGTGGTGAATCTTCTCAGTACTCCCTCCAAAGCCAATCTCTCCTTTCGCAAATAAGGGGACCAAAACTGCACACAGTACTCTAGTTACGGCCTCACCAGTGCCTTGTACAGTTGCAGCAAGATTTCCCTGCTTTTATATTCTATCTATTTATATTCTATAAAGCTTGTACTTCATCGTCTTAGCCAGCCATCGCCTTGGGATTCACCAGCTCATGGTTTCTCAATATCTCTTTGATAAAAAAACCCTTTTATCTACAATGCACATGAGTATAGAAAGGGGGAAAGTGGGTTAGTGGTCAAGCACTGCAGGTATCTCCCTCTCCATTAGAGCAGCATGCTGGTACAGTAGTTAGCAGTGTTGCCTCACAGTGCCAGGGAATTGGTTCAATTCCAACCTTGGATGACTACCTGAATGAGTTTCCTCCTGGTGCTCTGGTTTCCTCCCACAATCCAAAGATGCGCAGGTTAGGTGGATTGGTCATGCTAAATTACCCCTTAGTGTCAGGGCGGTTAGGAAGGTTGTGAGGATTGGGTCTGAGTGGGATTGTTATTGATGTCTGCTCGATGGGCTGGGCAGCCTCATTCTGCATTCTGGAGAATTCCATCGTTCTACCCATGGCTCATGTGAGTTTCCAATTCCTTGCTGAAAAATGCTTATGTTCTTGTCAACATTCATCCCTCAACTAATGATGATCAAAGAGATATTGTTAAGTCTTGTTTTGAATTGCTGTTTTCAATGTATAAATTGCAACAATTGCCTGTGTGACACTGAAATGTGCTGGATGAATATTTTGCCAGCAGAGCTATGGATTGTTTAAATCCACACTGGCAATAACTGAATCAGTTTAATAATTTGCATTTGCTGATGGGCCTAGAACTTTGCAGTTCCAAAATATTTTTTGAATTCAATAAAAAATAAAAATAAGTGATTTTTTTAGATTCATTGCAAAGCTATTAAAATGCTACAGATGTAGAAGGAACATTACAACTTTATCCAGAGTTGAATCTTTATATTTTCCATTTAATCATGAGTCACAGGGCTGGATTTCTGTCAGGGTTTGGAACCAGGTTTCAGTTCGCGAATGGTCACACTTCTTTTCCAGAAAATATGATTTTCCTCTGCATCTTTGATCCCATGCCATTTTCCTCCAGCACTTTTGTGGATCAAGAATGCCTAGTGTGCAAAATATATACCCAACCCTACCAGGGTTTGGTTCTCCATGTAGGGAACGGGAGATGACAATCAGATTTGCTTCCACGTTCTGTTATCATTTGGTGGTGAAAGGTTTTGGACGCCCATTTAAAACATGCCAGGATGGAGAGTTTGTGAAGAAAATGGAATGTCTGCTGAGGGGTCTGGGTCGCATTCTGAATGGTCGCTATAAAGAGCTTTCACATCTTTGAATGTCACTATTAGATGTTGTGTAGTAATGTAGGTTTGTTTTTAATGCAGTGGTTTATTACAGGGATTTGTCCTTTAAAGGTAAGTTGACCCTTACATTGACCTACCTTGTGTTTTTGTTTACCAACAAATCTTGCCCGACAGAAGAAGCATGATAAGAACATAAGAAATAGGAGCAGGAGTAGGCCATCTCGCCCTTCGAGCCTGCCCCGCCATTCAATAAGATCATGGCTGATCTGTCGTGGCTCAGTTCCACATTCCTGCCCTCTCCCCATAACCCTTAATCCCCTCGTTTATCAAAAACCCATCAACCCGCGTCTTAAAAATATTTAGCGAGGCAGCCTCCACCACTTCAACGAGCAGAGTGAAATCTACCAAAACGTCCTTTCAGCCTGTGCTGTCAGCCTTTTTACCGTGATTCAAATGGCTCTCACCAATTTTTAAAAAAGACCTGGTTTGGACATTTGAAAAAAAACCATCTGCTTCCCTACGTTGCTTTGAAATTGGAACAGTCTCCTGTTCTTTTCTTCCTAGCAGCAGTCTATTGTTTGGACAGCTGTGGCCATTATCAATGCTTCACTGAGTTTTAAGTGTAAATGGGTTGATACACAGGAGGTGTTACATTCATTTGAGAATGGATGCATTTTATGAAGATGGGAACAATGGATTGTCCTTTGATGTGATTTCCAATTTGTAAGTATTGTGTCAGTAAATATTTGTAAGTATTGTGTCAGTAAATATTTGTAAGTATTGTGTCAGTAAACCAAAAGCTTTTTTTTTCCATATCAGATCAATGATATGGAGGCTTGTGTTAGATGATAAGTTTGTCATAAGTCAAAGGAATATAAAGTATTGCATGGTAATATGTTATTGTACAGATTATGTAATGATTGCGAGGACTGTGCCTAACATATACTGGGTGCATTGTGATGGTGGACATTGAGGTGGCATGAGTAACCTCAGAGTGCATGAAGGATTGATGATTTGAGGGGACATGGGCTGGGGTGGGTAACAGGTTAGAGCTGAAGTTTACAGGCCTTTAAACACAGTTGGCAGTTGGGATACTGTGTCGGAGGGGCCTTCTAACCAGCCCACCTCCATACCCACACTCCTTCCTCATTGGTTATGGTTTGGAAACCGCAGTCCAAACATGGCCCCAGAGTGAAAAGAAAAATGGGATAAGAATCACACATGAATCAGGTGTGCTATTTGCAAGCTGCAAATGCGCACAGTTCGAGATTACCTGTGCCAAGGGGAGGATTCAACTCGGCAAATCAATAGTTAGATAAATAGTGTCAAGAAACTGTTGTATAAAAGGAACATGATCAAAGGTAATGTGATATGTTAGAGATGCAAGATTCTGGGGATGGTGTCACTGAATAGCAACACTCGGTAAAAAACTGACCCTCAGGTCAATAGGGAAGAGAATGACAAAAACTGAAGTCAAGGCTGTAAATATCTATGTGAACTCACTTGTGAATTTACAGAGTGTGTGTGGCTGTATACTCTTCAAGTATCTGCAAAGAATGATAAGTGGCTGCTTGTAAGAGTTACTGTAAGGAATCTGGCAAGTGTGCATCAACTCAGGTACGGCAAGAAGGAATGAAACAGGCTGTTTCACGATATCTATTCAGTCACGTTGGTTATGCTGTACTGAGCACAATATCGGTGAATCCATCCATGAACCCAAAGTCTGTTAGAAAGCAATATTGTCAGGAATCAAACATTAACTTTGTAGAAAAAGAGAAAACATGTAAACTCCATTTGATGTCATAGTTGATTGTCTCTGATGGATTAGAAAGCAAATTCACTGAAGATCATCAGCCTAAAACATTAAAGATGTTTTTCTCTCTCCAGGCACTGCCTGAACTGTGGAGAAATTCCAGAATTTTCTGTTTTGATTACAGAAGGTGTAAGGCACCATTAAGTTTGCCAGAAGACATTTTTGGTATTTTATGTGTATGTGGAAGTCCGTGCTGGTAAATGATACTCTGAAAACTACTCAACAGGATAAAATTATTTCACTATCAGTCTCCTAATGCTTATTTGAAAACTCTTCACTTCATACTGTTTAACTTAATACACAAACTTCCTTCTGGTCAAGTTGATGCCATGTTATTCCAATCTGTTCTCTGCCTGAGAGCTCAGTTATAGAGTTACAGAGGTTTACAGCATGGAAACAGGCCCTTCAGCCCAACTTGTCCATGCCACTAAGCTAGTCCCAATTGCCCATATTTGGTTCATATCCCTCCATACCCATCTTACCTATGTAACTGTCTAAATGGCTTTTAAAAGACAAAATTGTATCTGCCTCTACTACTACCTCTGGCAGCTTATTCCAGACACTCACCACCCTCTGAATGAAAAATATTGCCCCTCTGGACCCTTTTATATCTCTCCCCTCTCATTTATGCCCTTTAGTTTTAGACCTCCCTACCTGTGGGAAAAGATGTTGACTATCTACTGTATCTAGGTACCTAATTATTTTATAGACCTCTATGAGATCACTCCTAAGTCATCAATACTCCAGGGGAAAAAGTCCCATTCTATCCATCCTCTCCTCATAACGCAAACCATCAAGTCCCTGGTTATCCTTGAGTTTAGAAGGATGAGGGAGGATCTTATAGAGACGTAGAAGATAATGAAAGGGATGGATAGGGTAGAGGTAGAGAGATTCTTCCCGCTTAGAAAGGATAGCAGGACTAGAGGGCACAGCCTCAAGATAAGGGGGATGCAGTTTAGATCGGAGTTGAGGAGGAACTTCTTCACTCAAAGGGTGGTGAATCTCTGGAATTCTCTGCCTGTTGAAGTGGTGGAGGCTACCTTGCTAAATATATTTAAATCAAGGGTAGATAGGTTTTTGACAGACAAGGGAATTAAGGGTTTTGGGGAGAAAGCGGGAAAGTGGAACTGATCCACTTCAGATCAGCCATGATCTTATTGAATGGCGGGGCAGGCTCGAAGGGCTAGATGGCCTACTCCTGCTCCTATTTCTTATGTTCTTATGTTCTGGTAGCACAATAGTACATCTTTTCTGCATTCTTTCTCATTAAATAATATCCATTCTATAAATAGGGTGACCAGTACTGTACACTGTGTTCCAAGTATGGCCTTATTAATATCTTGTACAACTTCAACAAGACATTCCAACTCCTGTGCTCAATGTTATTATCAATGAAGCCTAGCATGCTGAATGCCTTCTTCATCACCCTGTCGACCAGTGACTCCACTTTCAAGGAGCTATGAATCTGTACTCCTAGATCTCTTTGTTCTATAACTCTCCCCAATGCCCTACCATTCACTTAGCAGATCCTGCCCCGAATTCAATCTACCAAAATGCAACATCTCACATTTAACCAAATTAAACTTCCTCTGCCATTTATCGGCCCAATGGCCCAATTAATCAAAATCCTGTTGCAATCCTAGATAACCTTCTTCATTGTCCACTATGCCACCAATGTAGGTGCCATCTGCAAACTTACTAACCATGCCCCATAAATTCTCATCCAAATCATTAATATAAATAACAAATAACAGTTGGACCCAACTCCAATCTCTGAGGCACACTGCTGGTCACAGTTTGAAAAAACAACCCTCAACAACCACCCTCTGTCTTCTGTCATCAAGCCAATTTTGTATCCATTTGGCTACCTCATCCTAGAATCTGTGAGATTTAACATATGCAACAAACTACTATGCAGTTAACAATCAGTCAATGAAGCTTCATTCTTTTGAAAATTGCAGCATCGCAGTATTTGTGGTCTTTCCCTTCATAATTTTACATGTTGTTATAGGAATGATGAATACTTTTGAACTAACTGGGAATAAAATTCAAACGATATTTTCTCACAAAACCACCAGTTAAATGGGTGATCAATATAACAAAGTACAGATCATTTGATGTGATGACTAATCACAAAAGGGGCAGGTGATTTGTTATTTGTTTACGTATCACAGTTCCTAGGTAGGAGAAGCCAAGATAAGGATTATGTTTGAGGTGTTTCTTCTTGTTTGTAGATTTTATGTTATATGCTTGATAGCCTCTGAGGAACTGATGAAATACAGAAGCAGTTACCCAGTCCTTCTCTATTGAGTTGTGTTTGTCATTTATCAGAGATCAGACCTATAAAGTGGACAACCCATTGTAGTTCCAATATAATCCAGCAGATTACCATACCTCACTGCCTTAGACACTAGATTGCATTTTGGACTATAAAGAAAATTGTGAATTGCTTAAATATGTTGCCTAAGATTAGTGGGATGGGACATGAATCACAATGTTGCGCGCATGTGATTTGATAGATATGCAAAACTTGAACTGAGGTGAATACCAATAAAATAAACTCAAAAACAATTTGGTACTCACAAGCCGTGAGTGCCGTTTGTGCTCACTTGGACTCTCAAAGATATCTGTGGTGGGAGATCCGAAACAGCACAGTGGCATAGTTGGGACAGCACAGTGGCACAGTGGTTAGCACTGCTGCCTCATAGCACCAGGAACCTGGATTTGATTCCCAGCTTGGGTCACTGTCTGTGTGGAGTTTGTACAATCCCCCCGTGTCATGTGGATTTCCTCCAGGTGCTCCGGTTTCCTCCCACAGTCCAAAGATATGTGGGTTAGGTTCATTGGCCATGCTAAATTGCCCCATTAGTGTCCTGGGATGCATAGGTTAGAGGGTTTAGCGGGGTAAATATGTGGGATCACGGGGATAAGGCCCAGGTGAGATTGTTGCTGGTGGAGACTCAATGGGCTGAATGGCCTCCTTCTGCACTGTAGGATTTCTATGATTTTATGATTTATTACAAAGGCAATGGGCTCATGGAGGATTCTGTGTGGGATGTTTGGTATGGGGGTGATGCCCAGGGACTCTGAGGGAAGTGGGGCATGCCAGGCTAGGCAGAAAAGGAAATCAGAGCTTCCCATGTGTCCCTGTCCTCCTGAAGGTTCCTAATTTCAGTTTCCTAATCCTTCCGGCTGCAGGGGTCTGCACCCAAGTCAGTGTTGGTGTCCTTGCCTGAGGCGGGTGGAGAGAGTGAAGTTGTGAACAGAGCAGCAGGCAATAGCAATGAGCAATACTTGCTTGGCTGGAAATTGCAGGACATCCTAGGTCAGTCCAGGCCTCAGACAATATCATGTACAGGCTAATGGTCCATTTCACTATCACTGTTGTGAATACATGGCAATGATCATCCTTCTCCTCTGCCTCTGTCCTCAGCTCGCTGACAAGTGTCATCAGCCACCTTTTCAAAGGATGACCCCTGTCACCAATCAACCAACTGTCAAGACGAGGTGGTGCAGCAAAGAGCCTTGGCACTTGCAAGTAGCATAGTCTGTAGACATTGTGGGCCCTGCCACAATTTTGAAAGAATGTGAAGGCTGGACTGTTACCACCATTCATGCTGGCAGGATTTTCCCATCCTGCTGCAGTGAACAGAGATTTGGCTGGGCGCCAAATTCTCTGACCAGTGGGAGCATGGTGTGAACAGCTGGTAAGATTGCTCCCAAAGTCTTTGGACAGGTTACAGGAGAAATTTGCGAGAATAGTTTGAGAAATGAGGAATTGCACTGATGTGGATAGGCTGGGAGGGGATGAAATTTCTTGTTAATAAGCACAGAAGGTTGACAGGTGATTGGATAGAGATGGCACATTCATGAAGATGGTGTTAAAAAAGAGAAAACTGCCAATAGCTGAAGGATCAATATCTGGAAAACACACAGGTAAGATAATTGCCAAAAGAACCAGAGGCAACAGGAGGAAACTCTTCTCTTACATAAAGAGTAGTTAAGATTTGGAATGCACCATCTGATACAGATTCAATAGAAGCTTTAAAAAAGGAAGTGGTAAATGCTTGAAGGAAAGACAAATTACAAAGGTATAGAAAAAAAATTGAGAAATAAGACATGTTGGATTGCGCTTCCTGAGAGCTCACGCACATGCAATGGGCCTTCTGTTTGAGATTTTATATACCTAATGTAGCACTAATTTATAATCACAGTTACATAGTCTGAAAAAAATCTGCTTTAATTCACATGATACCAAAGTAACTCCATCTCTATAGCTAATGGCAAACTTCAAGTAAATAAATTCAGTGGCATTCATCTGGATTTTACACACATTGCTCTTCTATTTTGAGTTATTTCCAGAGTAATTTTCACCCTAGCAGAAATTGTTGGCTTTATATTTGTACTCTCTTATTAGTCAGCCCTCAGAGGATGCCATTCAATCTCTCGCTGTGGCACCACTTCAAGGTTGCAGCCAGCAATTGATAGGTTTCTCATGGACAGCAGAGCACTTAATTCCACTTGCACTGTGAAGTCCAAGCCCGGCCAAATCCTATATTGGCTGGTCACCATGCCTGACAGTGGCTGTGTAATCCCTATTGGACTGTGATCTCATACCCGGTATGAAAAGTAGCCTACCTCTGGGGCAGCAGTGAGTTCAGAGAGATGTCATTCAGGCTGTGACATGAGTCCTATTAAAACAGTAAAAACTATGAAAAAGAATTCTTAGTCACGATGAGGGCCTTTAAATCAACTCGCAGTTTGCTGCCTCAGAAAAAGATTAATCCTGCTTTTAACCATGTTAACATCAAGCAGTTCTGGGTCAAATTTAACACACGTTTGATGAAATCTCTGTGCTTTGCCACAATATTTTTTTTTAAACTTTATTCCAATCCAATCAAGTCAAATTAAAGCCAATTCAGAGTCCCAACAAGTTGGGACATTCCCGATCCAAGCTGACAAGACAGGGCTCTCACCTCCTGTCTTGGGCTTGATCTACATGATCCAAGCTGATTGGAGTAGGTGTAGCTCCGCCTCCAAGGCTTGATCTCATTTGTATCTTAGCCAAAAGGCCCAGATGCCGCTTTAAAAAATTGCTTCAAATGAAGCTGAAATGTAACCTAATGACTTCAACCAAGTGCAGCATGTCGATATTACACTTGATCTTAGCCAGCTTTGCCACAATATGTCACAACACCGATCCCTTTAAGTGTCCCCTCCTGTACCAATTGCTTGTTTCCTGCACCAGGCATCGCTGTGTCCTCTTTGAGTGAGTATTTCCTGTTAATTTGAGGGCATTGTTGTGCTTGAAAATGACTGTCATTTAAATAGGTTAATGCTTCCATTAAAATGTCAAGGAGCAGAAAAAATGCACCCAACTTATTTTTGCTGCCTGCCAATTTAATAAAGGAAGGAATCTATTTAAAATAATGGATTATCATTTCCCAGCACAAAATTGTCCACAGATTTGACACAACAGTCATTGGAGGGAGTTAAGTGTCTTATATAATCAACAACATTGTTGTCTAATCTATATTCAAGGTGTTCTGCTAAGTCAGTCACACGTCCATGGCTTAGAAGCTTTCCATTCTCGTAATTCTTCACAGTCAAGTACCTGTGGTGATAGGTTAAGCAGAGTAAGCTTACTGGGTGATGGCTGTCATTTTCTCCTCATCCCATATAGAAATGAATTGGTTGGAATTGTCCAATGGCAAATTATTTTAGAATTTCTTAAATGCTTGCAGAGTTACAGTGGATCTGAAGGGCCTGCTCTCGTCAAGTGTGTATTTCAACCCCCTGAATTATAACCTCCTGAACCCGACAAGTCTAAAAATCAGTCATGAACAATAAAAGTCAAGCAGAACTACTTTGGCCTTGAATTTGAAATAATGACGCAAGTTGTTCTATTAACTGTGATGATTCATTCATAAGACATACTGTGCAAATTGTTACTTCATTAATCCAAGACTTATGCTTAGCATTGTTCCAACTACTATGGAACACATTCATATTTTTTGCAAATAGTTAATCATCAGCTTCTGACAGCAATAGAACTCAACACAGCCACATATTGACTGGCAGTGGAGCTCAACGCAAATTTACTTTAAATCCTTGACAAAGTGGTTAGTCAAGGGCAATATGTCCAACACATGAACATGTGGGAAAGGCTTACTACTGCTGTATAGAGCTTACACATTCTCCCCATGTCTGCATGGCTTTCCTCTGGGTGTTCCAGTTTACTCTTACAGTTCAAGGATGCATGGGTTAGGTCGATTGGCCATGCTAGATTGTCCCTTAGTGTCCTGGGATGTGTAGGTTAGAGGGATTAGTGGCGTAAATGTGTGGATAGAGCCTGGGGTGGGGTTGTGGTCGATGCAGACTCGATGGACCAAATGGCCTCCTTCTGCACTAAAGGGGTTCTATGATTCTATGATCCTATGAAAATTCTGATAGCACGCTGTGCAGTATATTAATGTGTTGTTAATCAGTGAATTTGTACCCTATCCCTGCTGGAGTGTAATACACCAACACTTCAATCCAGCTCATAGCAAGAGGGAGCCACACTTAGCCTTGGGTTAAGCAGTAATTTACCTGAGACCAATTTTGCTAGAGACTGGAAAAATAAACAAAAGGTGGTATTTCATTGACCAATGAACTGAAATAAATTAAAATTTTGCTGAGGCTGTTAAATTTGTTCCTCAGTAGAAGAAAGTTAAGGTTATGGTCAATTGTACAATTGTGCTCCTATGGGCAGAATTTTATGCTTTCCCTCCAGGTGAGTTCTGAGGCTGGTTGGATGAATGGGAACCTCCCCCCCACCCCCACCCTCCTGGGAACCCACCCCCTCAAATCCAGATACACTTTCATACTTGGCTGGGCACAGCTTCAGATGGCAAACTTGTCCATTCACCCATTAAAACTACTTAATGGCCAATTAGGGGCCATATCGCACCCAGCCTCAATTTTTAGGCTGGCATGAATGGGTGCGGGTCATGTGGGGAACTGAGAAAAGTTGTTTCCCCTATCTGGATTGGGAAGGGGGGAGGGGGCGGTTGCTCACTCTTGCTGATCCAGAAAGAACTCTCCAACTGTAAACAATAAAAAATAGAACCAAACTTACTCCAGCTTATAAATCCAAGAAAAGGTTTAATAAAGAAACTTCATTACTCCAAGCCTGAGGCTCATTCCAAGCACAAGACAATTCCCAACATGGTCAGCTGATCATCACTTCATTCCCTGTCATTGGTTACATGGTTTACTAGGTCAGTTGAATCTTACAGCCTGTTACCACTGGTCACATTACAACAAATCCAATGTTATCACCAGTTACCTTCTAACAACTCGGAATGTCTCCTCAGAGACCCCCCCAACCCCCCACCTCAGTCCATGGCCTACCCATGGTTGTCCTATCCTGACCCCTCTGGATATCATGTACCCTCCTTGCAACAAACCCCCCCACCCGTCCCAACCACAGTATTTATCTTTGCAAAGGTCCTGGGGCTTATTTAGTCCAATGCAGGCCTCCGCATTACCCCCTCTGGCCTCTGCAGCACTGTGACTGGCCGGGTTGCAGAGTTGTCAGCCAATTTGATTGGCCAACAGCCCTCACAGGTGGCTAAGGCAGATAAAAGTCCTGCCCACTGCCAATTAATGCACAAATGAATGCTAAATGGCAGTGGGAGTTCGAGAGTCAATGGCTGTGTGTTAGACACCGATAATCAGAATGTTGGGCACCAACCACTAACATCCTTAAATTCTACCTGATGAATTAATTGGGGCTAATGTCCTAATTTGTTGATAAAAGGTTTTCCAATTCCCTGATTTCAGTACAAGGGGAGGAGAACAACAGAAAGAATATTTTTTGGAAAATAGAGGCAAAAATAAAATAGAGGGGAAAGGATTTTCCAGCCCTGTCCATTGATAGGCTCATCCAGTCGAGCCGCCAGACATTTGACTGGGCTGCTGAGTCTCCCGCAGATAGCCCTGCCATGACAGGACCAGAAAATCCCAGTCAATTAATTCCATGTTCTCAAAGAATGGAATAATCTTGGCATTGAATTCGAAGCAGAGGTGGTGGCCCTGCCTCCAGTTTAACAATGACAAGTAGGCGTATCAACATGTGACAGCTAAGCTCTGGGCCAATTTAATGGCCATGCTCATTGGCTTTAGTCCACACTTCTGCCACCATCTAGCAGGATGTCCCACCTGCCAGACAATCTGATGGATGGCAGCTCTCTCACCTCAGCAGTGCCACAGGGACCGGTGGCCAATGCTAGGAATGCAGAGAATCCCCAACCATGAGGAATTATATGGAGCTGGGTGAAAAAAATAACTCAGGTGTTTCGCAGTGACCAAGTGCCAAGGTTTGAAGGTGAGTGGAATATGGGAGAAAATAAGTAGAGACCAGGAATTACCATGTCACAGGTGTCCACTGTTGGGCACAGGAGGTTCAAGCACAAGGAGCCCCCATCCTTCCACCCTCCCACCGTCCCCAGGCACCCACTCCAATATGCCCAGAGGCTGCAACCTGGCCTGGGCAACCCTTGTTGATGATAAAATGCTGGTGGGTGGAAGCCCCCAAACGGCTATTAATTGAGATTGTACAGGTATCAATTGACCGAAAGGCAGGGGAACCGGGGGATGGGTGGCTTGCCCAGCACGTCCCCCATTGGTAGAATTTCAGCAGTGGCGGGTAAGTGATGAGAGTGGCCCCACCATCACTGCACTTAATGCTACATCCTCATGGCTAACCAGCCCATTCCTGGGGATGAGGGTTGCAAGATTTCACCACTGATAATTGTAAAGGTGAAATAACTTACTGGAGTTGGGACCAATACAGTAGAACAGAGCAGGATGTGGAATATGAAACAAAACCAAAAACAAAAAATGCTGGAAAATCTCAGCAGGTCTGACAATATCAGTGCGGAGAGGATAGAGACAAATTTTTCAATACTGGATGACCCTTCATCAGAACTGAGAACAAAGACAATCAGCAGAGATTTATACTATGAGGGTGGGATGGTGGGTGGGGACGGGGGGTAGAATGTGATAATGGGAATGTAAATGAGGTTACAGAAGGCTGAGAAGGTGCTAAGGTGTCCATTAAGTGATCAGAATGTAATGTATGAATGGCAGAACAGAGGTACAGATTGTTAAAGGACTGCCTGAGGAATGAGCCAGTTGCACTGAAGGATTGGGATGGGCCAGGGGGTAGGGGGGTGGTGGGGAGGGGGCAGGATGGAAAGAAAGAGAGCTGGAATGGAGAAATGGGAAAAATGGAAGTGAGAAAAGAAGATAATAAAATGGATGAATGGGATGAAAGAAAAGGAAAGTAAATAAATGGGAATGGGGTGAAGGTGGAGGAGAGAGTTCATGCTCTGAAGTTGAATTCAATATTCAGTCCAGAAGGCTGTAAAGTGCCCAATCGGTAGATGAGGTGCTGTTCCTCCACTTTGTGTTGGAGTTTGCTAGAACATTGCAAAAGGACAAGGGCAGACATGTGGACAGGAGAGCAGGGTGGTGTGCTGAAGTGGTAAGTGACAGGAAGGCCTGGGTCCTGCTTGTGGACAGACCAAAGGTATTCAGTAAAGCAGTCACCTGGTCTGCGTTTGGTCTCTCCAATGTAGAGTAGACCGTATTGGGAGCAGCGAATGCATTAGACCAGATTGAAGGAGGGTATAGAATATGTTTAGCACTGCAGATGCCAATCCACTTTGTTGACATAATTGACATAATATGCTACTTGTATTGGAACTGCCATTGCAAAAATTAGTTATTTTTTTCAATTGAATTCAGTCTGGGCTACATGAACCCATTGTTTTAAAATAGTAAAATCTCCTACAAAGTAATACAATTAATTGTCACTATTTGAAGCACCTGAAAACTCCAGTGATGAGAGTGACTGGCCTTGACACCAATATTTCATCATAAGGTTAGAAATGGGGATGTTTGCTGATGACTGCACAATGTTCAGCACCATTTACAGCTCCTCAGATACAGAAGCAGTCCACGGTCAAGATGTATACAATATCCACACTTAGACTGACATGTGGCAGATTACATTTGTGCTGTACATATGCCAGGCAATGACCCTCACCAACAAGAAAGAGTACAACTTTGATATTCAATTACCTTCACTGAATCCACCAACTCAACATTCTGGCAATTATCACTGACAAGAAATTCAACTGGACTAGCCATATAACGACTGTGGTGACAAATGCACAGGAGACTAGGAATCCTGTGGTGAGTAACTCACCTAATGACTCCCCAAATCATGTCTACCATATACAAGGCACAAATCAGGAATGCAGTGGAATACATCCCCTTGCCTGGATGAGTGCATTTCCAAGAAAACTCAAGAGGCTCAACACTAATCAGGATGAAACAATTCACTTGATTGGCACCCTTTCACAAATATTTACTTCCTCAACAACCGACACACAGTAGCAACAGTGTGTATCATCTGCAAGATGCACTGCAGGAACCTTAGGTAGCACCTTTCAAACCCACGAGCACTATAATCTAGAAGGACAGGGCAGCAGATGCATGGGAACACCACCACTTGCAAGTTCCCCTCCAAGGCACTCATCATCTTGACTTGGAAATATATCGCCGTTCGTTCATTGTCGCTGGGTCAAAATCCTGGAACACCTGGAGCCACCTTTCCCCCACCCCATCCCACTTTCCCCATCCTATCCACCAGCACTGTGGACGAAACTACACCACATGGACTGCAGTGGTTTAAAAAGGCAGCTCTCCGCCTTCACAAAGGCAATTAGCAATGTAAATTAATGTAAGTCTAGCAGCGCAGTCTACATCCGTTGAATGAGTAAAAATAAATACAAACATAAAACAGAAAACAAAAAAACAAGATGAACTCCAAATCTGAATTTAGAAGCAAAACAGAACATCTGTTTATATTGAAGATGATAAAAAAAAAGGCTTAGGTTTCCAGCTGGATCCTTCCACATTTGGATTAAGGGTCCTCACTGAACATTCCCCCATCTTTCTGAGATCACTTGGGTTGTTCTTTCACATTCTGATTGCAAGAGGGATTGTCTCAGAAGTCTGGGTGATACTGTTCCCTTTATTTTTTACAGATGTATTCTGTTGAGTGCGAAATGCATTACCAGTGGGTTCTAACTCAACATAACAGATGGTTATCATACACTCAGGAGCTTCAGATGACATTGTAAACCAAGAGAGTGGAGCCTGCGGATCGTGAAACACCAATTAAATCTCAGATGTATCGTAACGTTAAGGCACGCTGTCAATCATTTGTAAGATATGGATTCAACTCCTCATAAAAATAATTAGAAACTTTCGTGTCTTGCAGAATATCCCATTTATAACTTTTCCTCACTAGTTTTTGCCTTGGCTTCAATCGTTTCAGCACTGTTTTGCATCAACAGCTAACAGATGGCTATATGAACAGATTATGACCGGGGTTATAATAATTGCTATGAACCACAATAAAAGGATTTTACTTAACAAAACGTTATTTTCCCTAAATTGAGTAATTTTTTTTGCAAAGACTATTGAGAATTACTGGCGCTAGAATCCTTGGTCAGGGAATTCATTCTTGTACAGAAGATAATCACACAAAGGATATATCTGCAGTGCACTGTACATGGCAACAATTGTGGCTCAGCACATGACAATCAACTCTCCATCTCAAATTCTGCATATTTGGGATAGAATTACTCGATAACAGTAGTCTAGAATTTAATGTAGCATTCCACAAATTGTATCATTTCCCTGTGCCCTTCAGCTTGGAAACATCTTGCCTGGAATGTGTAAGGTTGCGGTGGTTTAAGAAGCATTTAGATGAGCACTCGGCTCTCCATGGCACACAACGTTATGGACCAAGTGCTGAAAAATGGGATTAGAATAGATAAGTGCTCGATGGCTCACACAGACACAATGGGCCAAAGGTCCTCTTCTTGTGCTGGTAAACGCTAAGGGGATGGTCTTAACAAAAATATTCTAAGTGCTAAAAGAGCATGAAAACAGGAGAGAATCGCACCAATTTTTCCAGCAATAGAAAAATTCAAATCTTATGACACTTAGGGAAAAAAAAAGGCAAAGTGTGACTCTTGTCAATAGGGAGAGTAGATAGAGTCTATTCACACCAGGAAGCCGGCTGCTGGCTGCTGGAGAGTGCTGCTGCGCATGTGCATAATCTCCCAGTGCAATATGTGCTATGTTCCCAGGTGCGAGGCTGATCATGCCAGCAATCCAGTGCCAGTATCATCATGACAGGTGAGAAATTGAGCACGAACATGGTTTTCTGCCTTTCTCACAATCTTACCAATCAACTGGAACGATGAGCTGGTAAGATTGCTGCCTATGACTCTAATGATGATCAGGGATTTAGGATCTAAATGGGCAATGAAGCCAACTGTGCATCCCCTAACCCCATCAGAATTAAGGATTGAGAAAACAAATGGAATGATAGAATTTGTGGGTGACAGACTTGAACTCAATTCAACCTCAGAAAAATAAATAATGACTGGATTGAGAAATAGAGACAGAAGGGAAAGGAACAAGTTTAATCCAAGTTTAATGCACATATACAGAATGTTTTTATAAACAGGGAGGTTGAGGCTGAAATTCTGCTTGTGTGAGTCAAATAATGGCATGATGCAAATCTTTTATTTACCTGAACTTGAGAGCTAATTTGCACATTAATAACAGTGAGTGATGTGAATACGCTGTCACTGGGCCATTGTCTGAGAGAGAAATGCAAAGCTTTGTTGTTGATACTCTGTACAAATTATTTTTGGCCTTTTACAGAACATTAAGTTCCAGCTACAAGAGCTCTTATGTTCTTGACATAAACATGGCAGTTTGGCTTAGATACCAACAAGGCTTGTGGTGCTTTTCTGGGCAAGATTATGTGCAGACTGGCAGCTGTACAAAGGCTCTCGTCATGTTATAGAGGATCTTAAAGGTTTTGAACTGAACTGAGTCCAGGAGAAAGAAGCTGGCTCTCTTTGTAGCCTGCCAAACAATGTTTTGTGTAAGTCTGATGATGTTGACTTGAACGAGTAGAGTTTTCAACAGTTAGCAGGCATCAAAACGCTCTCTTCCCCTATAGCTAACGTGATCCAACACTTGTTTGTTACACCTGTCCTGCACAGAAAGCAGAGCTGTCAAGCTTCACTTAATAAACAGTACTGATATAGTGATGGGTCATTGCTGCTGAGAGATACTCACAACTGTATATATTTTTATTCATTCATGGGACATGGGTGTTGCTGGCTAGCCAGCATTTATTGCCCATCCCTAGTTGCTCTTGAAACTGAATAGCTTACTAGGCCATTTCAGAGGGCAGTTGAGAGTCAACTATATTACTGTGGCTCTGGAGTCACATGTAGGCCAGACCAAGTAATGGTTTTTACATTGGAATGGCAGTAGAACCTTTAGCATTTGCCATCATTACTGTACACCTGGAACAACAATGTCTGGGGTCCACACATGGACAGTAGAGTGAATCTAGTGGAGAGTTAATGGCCGAGTGATATTGTCGCTGGACTAGTAATCCAGAGATACCCGGCACCTGGTAGAGAACCCGGGTTCAAATCCCACCATGGCAAAATTTGAATTCAATAAAAATCTGGAATTAAAAGCCAAATGATGACCATGAAGCCATTGTCAATTGTTGGGTAAACCCAAATGGTTCACTAATGTCCTTTTGGGAATAAAATGTGCTGTGTTTATCTGGTCTGGCCTACATGTGACTTCAGATCCACAATGTGGTTGACTCTTAACTGCCCTCAGGGATGGACAATAAATACTGGCCCATGGACGAATAGTAAAAAAATGGAAACCCAGTGATTCTGCACTTCTCCACAGGGAGTGTTGTTGAGGGTTTTGTGGATGACAATCAATGGGAAAATCTTCAAATTGATGAGAATTGTCATTCGTTTGTGGCTGGTCTCATACTGAAGCCATCCTTTTAAAAGTTGCATGAAATACAACTGCATGTTTGGACACTTAATTAATACTGCTGAACAATGTCACTCAGCTGGAAAAGCTAATTTTATATTTGTGGAATGTCAAATTTCTCCATCACGACAAAATAAAATCCTTGCTTTTTTCAAAAAAAGAATCGTCATTTTAGCTTCTTTATTTGGCAATGCAAAATTTTAAATTGTAAGCGGGGGGAAATTAAGGTGAGGTGGGGGGGGTGGTTTCTGGCAGTGAAGGCAGCTGACCATTGGCCAGTGGCAGAATCATGCTACTGTCTATAATGTTTTGTATAGTTTGCACCTTCTGTTGCCAGGGAACCCATAGTGGGGGTAGGTGGGTGTTTACCATTGGTGGGACCAGAAGATCCCGCTGGCAGGCAAGGCGGGAAAATTCATTCCTTAAGTGTCCTTCATGTTCTGGTTTTCTGTATGTTTCTGCCTCAATTTGACTGGCTGCTTACCTACTTACTGACATCAATGCTGCTGTACACCAAGGACTGTTGTTGCTGCAGACTTGATGGGCTGAATGGCCTCCTCCTGCACTGTATGATTCTATGAGATGCTAGTTCCCCTTGACAAGGTCCCAGGTTTAAACTGCAATCGAGAAAGGAGGACTCCGCACTGCAGAGATCACCAGATCCTCAGATTTTTTTCAAGTCAGTGGCATATGCTGTTACTTCAACACTGAGTGCAAAATCTAGCCCAATATTTCAATGGGTTTTCTTGTTGCTGCGTAAAGTTGCAAACCTAATATACATAATGTACAGTAATGGGTAATATCCACATTAGGCAACGTGTGCACATGTACCATTATAGCACTGCACAAATCTTCAAGGTTGCTCACAGTCGCAGACATAAGGTCAACTGGCAATCCCGAGCTTCATTTCAGTGAAAATTGTAGATGTTGCCTCTTTACCAATAAAGAAGTTTATAGACTACTTGATGTTAATTAAATAGAGATTCTCAGTTGGGAACTCTACTCTCACCTCCAGAGTTGTTAATGTTAATTGTTACCTATTAGTTGTTGTTACCTATTAGTTAGTTGTTAATATTTTTCTTACTTAGTTATTGTTTCTCTTTTTATATAGATTATATGATTAATCCTCAAACAATGCACACTTGCTCTTGTGACCTCCAAGAAAGCTGCCCAATTTAAAGGCAAGGAAAAAAGATGTACTTCTTTTTGTAAAAATATGGGTGATATTCGCTGCCATTATAATGGACCATTTATCAGAAGTAGCGATGTATTTTCATAATTAATATTTCAAATAAAGATTACAAGCTGCAAAAACATTGACTCCAATTTCAGTATACTTGGGCTGTTACTTTTTAAATCTGATGGACCAAATGTTAGGAGATTAATTTTAAGTTATTTGGCAGATTGCCTGTTAATATGAACAAATTATTACTGAAACTGAACACTACAAGATCTAAGTACAACTAATGCAGAGCGATGTTGTCCTGGTGAGAATGCTATTGCAGGTATATTTTTGACCCATTTTTCCAACAAAAGGGTATATTTGAAATGTTTTTTTGTTAAAAACAAAGTCACTGAATGTTGATGCTGCAAAGTCTGAAAGCAATAAGCAATTATTTGGCTAATAATAAATGTTTAACATGCATCGTGAAAATTCCCCAAGCTTGATAACTCAACAGGGGCTGACTAGATGGGTCTTTCTCCTTTGGTTGTGAAAGAGGCACAAAGACAAAACAAGAGCCGAAAATATGTCGACAGTAGCAGAAAGCTACTAGGGCAGGCTTTTCCCAAGAAGGTCAGGATCAGGGAGGTAGGTGGATATTATTTTAAGTTGACAAAAACAGTCTTATTTTAGCAAAGAAGATTTTAGCAAAGAAAAGTCCTTTCGACAAGATGCCGCATGGCAGACTGTTAAATAACTTAAGAGCCCACGGTGTTAAGGGTAAGATCCTGGCATACATAATGGATTGGCTGAGTGGCAGAAGGCAAAGAGGGGATGAAGGGATCTTTTTCAGGATGGCAGCTGGTGACTAGTGGTGGGCCTCAGGTGTCAGTGCTAAGACCAAAACTTTTCACAATATACATTAACAACTTGGAAGAAGGAACTGCAGGCACTGTTGCTAAGTTTGCAGATGGTACAAAGATATGTAGAGGGACAGGTAGTACTGAGGGAGTAGAGGGGCTACAGGAGGACTTGGACAGGTTGGGAGAGTGGACAAAGAAGCAAAAGATGAAATACGATGTGGAAAAGTATGAGCTTAAGCACTTTTGGAAGGAGGAATGGAGGCAAAGACTATTTTCTAAATGGGGAACTGCGTAGGAAATCAGAAACACAAAGGGACTTGGGAATCCTTATTCAAAATTCTCTTAAGATTAACATGCAGATTCAGTTGGCAGTTAGGAAGGCAAATACAATGTTAGCATTCATGTCAAGAGGCTAGAATACAAAAGCAGGGATGTACTTCTGAGGCTGCATAAGGCTCTGGTCAGATCCCATTTGGAGTATTGTGGGCAGATTTGGGTCCCGTATCTAAGGAAGGATGTGCTGGCCTTGGAAAAGGTACTGAGGAGTTTCACAAGAATGATCCCTGGGATGAAGAGCTTGTCGTATAAGGAATGGTTGAGGACTCTGGGTCTGTATTCATTGTCGTTTAGAAAGACTAGGGGGGGAGGGAGCTTATTGAAACTTACAGGATACTATGAGGCCTGGATAGAGTGGATGTGGAGAGGATGTTTCCACTAGAAGGAAAAACTAGAACCAGATGGCACAACGTTAGGCTAAAAGAATGATCTTTTAAAACAGAGATGAGGAGGAATTTCTTCAGCCAGAGTGGTGAATCTGTGGAACTCTTTGCTGCAGAAGGCCGTGGAGATCAGATTATTGAGCGCCTTTAAGACAGAGGTAGATAGTTCTTGATTAATAAGGGGATCAGGGGTTATGCGGAAAAGGCAGGAGAATGGGGATGTGAAAAATTTCAGCCATGATTTAATGGAGGAGCAGACTCGATGGGCTGAGTGGCCTAATTCTGCTCCACTGTCTTATGCTCTTATTGTCTGATGGTCAATGATTCAGGAACAAGGTTAAGTCAAAGCTTTGTTTGCTTGCTTAGATAGACACAAAGGCTGAAATCTTAACACCATTCACACCGGTGGGATTTTCCCATCCCACTGCCGTGAATGGAGACTTGGCTGGCTGCCAAATTCTCTGACTTCGCTGCAGTGGGAGTATGGCATGATCGGCAATTTGCTATTTTGAAGATGAGCAGTGGGCATCCTCTGCTAGCTTGGTCAACATTTGTCCCTCAATTAACATCACTAAAAATGTTCTCTGGCTCTGATGGAGTGTCAGCGTGATTCAGAACATTGGCTCTATCCTTTCTCCACAAATGTTGTCAGACCTGCTGAGATTTTCCAGCATTTTCTGTTTTTGTGTCATTTGTATCACAGTTTGGTATGGCTCCTACTCTGTCCAAGACTATAGTGAACTACAAAGTGTCGTGAGTGAAGTCTATCATGCAAACCAGCCTCCCTTCCATTGACTCTGCCAACACTTCTCTACTCCTGTTCGGCAAAGCAGCCAGCATCATCAAGTACAACACACACACCCTGGACACACTCTGTTCCACCATCTTCCATTGGGAAAAAAAACACAGAAGTCTGAGGTCATGAACCAACCGACTGAAGAACAGCTTCTTCCCTGCTGCAATCAGACTTTTGAATGGACCAAACTTGCATTAAGTTGATCTTTCTCTACACCCTAATATGACTGCAAGAGTATTTTCTGCACAATGTTCTTTCCTTCTCTATGAACGATATGCCTTGTCTATATAGCGTGCAAGAAACAATACTTTTCACTCTACACTAACACATGTCACAATAATATAACAGATCAATTCAAATCAAATCAAATTATTATCATAATATTTTAAATGGGAGTTTGCTGTGTGCAAATTGGCTGCCATTGTAATGGGCTGTTTATCAGAAATAGCTATGTATTTTCAAAATAGACATATTTTCATAAATTACAACTGGAATTCAAAAAATACTCTTATGGCTGTAAAGTGATGTGGGACAACTTGAGAAAGCGTTTATGTAAATACATTTCCTGTTTCTGGAATCCTTCTGTATTATTTTGCAAAAACAAGTTATAATGATTAAATTAAAAGCAAGTCCAATCATCAGTGTTACTCTATTTGTTCATGTGCTGTCTGAAAGGCAAAATCACTTAGATGTTTTATTCTGGCCATATCTCATCAAAGAAAATGAGTGGTCAGGCTATTGAAAATAAACACACAAAGACATATAAAAATAAATGATCAGATTGTACATTAAGTAGCAAAGTATTGCTTTTATTTCTTTGGTTATAATGTACTTGTAGAAATTGTAAGGGATATTTCAGGATAATAATGAATCCAAGGAGGAAAAGTACAGTCGATCCGAGTTATTTGTACTCATGCACAAAGACTGAATTTCGCCTCCAGCAATAGTTTACCAATAAAGTGACACAGTGTGCTTGCAAGCCAGAGAGAAGTCAAACATAGAATCATAGAATCCCTACAGTGTAAGAGGCCATTCAGCCTTCTGAGTCTGTACGGACTCTCTGAAAGAGCATCTTACTGAGGCACTATTCCCATAATCTCATGCATTTACTTCACTAATCCCCCTAACCTATACATTTTTGACACTAAGGGGCAATTTAGCATGGCCAATCTACCCAACCTGCACGTTGTTGGACTGTGGAAGGAAACCGAAGCACCCAGAGAAAACCCATGCAGACACATGGAGAATGTACAAACTCCACAGAGTCATCCAAGGCCAGAATTGAACCCGGGTCCCTACTGTGGGGCAGCAGTGTAGCCAGTGTGACATCATGCTATGACCTTGTGTCCAACAAGTTCTCTATCTCATTGTCAAAGTAGGTGGCATTTTACAAAGGCAAGGCCATCGAAGAATTTTTAAAAAGCCCAATTGACATCGGGGTATCAGTGGTCCAGTCCAACTAACACTGAATTCAGGGACTGAATATCAGAAACATGATTAAACAAAGCATGCCTTACCTATTGTTGCCCTGTTGTGCAATAAATAACAATCTGCATTTCAGCAATGCTTAAAATGTACAAAAAACTTCACAAGAGCTTAATCAGATAGAAAATTGACATTGAACAAAAGCGGAGACATTGGGAAAGATGACAAAAACTTGACTCTAATTAAAGTCTTGAAGGATTAGAGTGGAATTGAGATACCAAAGTGAGTAAAGATAATTATGGATCATATCGAATTGTATTTTGTAAATAAAACTGCATTTGGACAATTTTAAATGTTTTGCAGTACAGTGATCATACACAAACAATACAGAACAAGTTATTATTTGAGATTCAGAGCTAGTGAGTCTGCTCAGAAGCTAGCCACTGAATCCTTCTGTGGACTTGGGAATCATTTTCAAGTGCATTTTTGAAGCCGTGATGGAATGTTTGAGGAGTGTGAGTCCAGTGGCAGGGTTAAAATACCAGCCTCAGTTCTCCAACACAATAGCCTAGCTCCCAACTTTGCTTATACACCAACAAACCTTAACCTCCTCAATCCCCACCCACTCCATGCAACATATGATCCCTCAGAGTACCCATGCCCCCACCCCATGGCACCTCAGATTGCCCACATTCCCTCACTTCCATGTCCCCTCATTCCCCCTTAGATCACTGATGCTGTCTCTATCTCCCCAAGCTCTCCATGCCACCCCTTTCCCTATCAATTTTCACATGTCACATCCATGCCCCCATCTATCTTTCAGGGCTACTCAATACGTACAATATGTTCTATGTATAGCCCTCAAGAACATACAATATTGCAATAACAATGGAAATTGTTTTAATGTCATTGCAAAAATTGAACCTCAAACAATCTTTTAAAATTCTGAATTCAAGCACATTGTCTTCGACATGAGAAAAAAAGAATGACTCCTGTAGGGGCTTATATCCATTGGAGTTTGGAAAAATAAGAGAAAAATTGATTTTCATAGAATACTACAGTGCAGAAAGAGGCCCTTCAAGTCTGCACTGAACACAATCCCACCCAGGCCCTACCCCCCTATCCCTACATATTATACCCACTAATCCCTCTAACCTGCATATCCTTGGACACTAAGTGGCAATTTCTTAGCATGGCCAACCAACCTAACCCGCGCATCATCGGACTTTGTGGGAGGAAATTGGAGTACCTGGAGGAAACCCACACAGACACAAGGAGAATGTGCAAACTCCACACAGACAGTGACCCGAGCCAGGAAATGAACCCAGGACCCTGGAGCTGTGAAGCAGCAGTGCTAACCACTGTGCTACCGTACCGCCCCAATTTTAACATATAAGATCCTGAGGAGGCTTGACAGGGTGGATGTGGGAGAAACTAGAAGTATGGATTGCTGTTTAAAAACTGGGGCTGGCTCATTTAAAATGGAAGAGATTAGATATAGCTTTTGGGGGCTCAAGGGATCAAGGGATAAGGAGGGTAATAGGGGATAGGATATTGAATTTGATGATTAGCCATGATCAAAATGAATGAATGCAGAACAGGCTTGAAGGGCCGAATGGCCTATTCTTGCTTCTAGTTTCTATGTTTCCATGTTTCTATGAGATGGCTTTTTTTCGCTCTTTTAAGGTAGAGGTGATTCTTAGTGAGCGGGGGGGGGGATATAATAGGTTGTTAGGTGGGATGCAAATCTGAGGTTACTATCAGATCAGCCATGATCTTATTAAATGGCGGAGCAGGCTCGAGGGACTGAATGACCCACTCCTGTTCCTTGTTCGTATATTTGTATGATAGCACTTCGAACAACTGGAAGCATGCCATAATGTGTATCATAATTACACAATGTTGATCAATGTAAGGGTTACCTAACTTTGCAGGACAGATCCTTATGATGAATCCCGTGTTCAAAAACACATGGGGATTGTGTGGGTCCTGACCTTGGGAGGAACGAGTGTGAGTTTTGCACCAAGGTCTTTGCAACCCACCAAAAGGTCACACGAAGGTGGTGTGGGGTCAGGAAGGCACAGAAAACATATTTTTCCAGCAAAAAAAATGTTAACGTCTCAGTTTACACTTCCAATGGATGATGAAAGTGCAGCTCAATCATCAACAGCCTTTGGCGAAGGCATTCTCCCCTTCAAATCATCTCTCAAAGGAAACTTACCGATACTTCTGCTCCTCATTTTCCAGAGAGAAATGGTCAAAGACAGCAAATGCTTCATTCCCATTCCAGTCCTTCAGCTGGATACGCAGAACATGAGGGGACTGGCTGGTGAGCTGGTGAACAAATTCATTTCCGAGCCAATATTCTCCTGACGGGTCTCCAAAACCCTGAGGAGGCAACAGTTGGAAGTAATTATTAAGGAGCCTCACGCAAGAGCATCCTGACCCAGATGGAACAAGACTTTGTGAATAACATTTTTTTTCAAAGCTTTTCATACAGAAAAAAAGCATTTGCTTTTGAATTGCGAGGTTAAAATCACCATGTCATCTGAGGACAATGATTCATATGGCTGCAGCAAAATCTGGAAACTTGATATTTAGCATAGAATAAAGCTACATGCTAAATTTATCCTAGTTTATTCTGTGCTAATTTGTTTAAAAAGGGATGCATCTGTAATGAGCACTTCTGCTCCCACTCTCACACATGTGGCATGGAAGAAAGGAACAGAAAAGTTTAAATGCTAGTTTTTGGGAAAAATAGTTTCATGTTAAAATGACTTGAGTTTCAAAGCAGTTTACATCACAAGTTTGGAACTAGGCAGCAGAAGGATGAGGTAAGCATATTTTGCACAGAAGACTATCTGCAATAAGAAAAACAATTTATCAAACCAGAAGATGTTGAATAGTAACTTGTCCTATCTTTGAATTGTCAGAAGTAGGGCAAAGTAGGTAGCTGTGGTCCAGCACATAGTGCACAATAAGGTAACTCCTGCACATTACCTATGGGCTTATTAATCAAAAAATCAAATCAACCTTAGTCACAAGCAAGGTGCTTCATTCACTGTTGGTAAAAACATGTCTTATCTTAAAGTAAATGTCTTTTGTTTTAATGCTAACTGAATTAGATTGCTCGGTTTGTTTCTGGTACTTCCACATCATGTACTGATTGTGCTGCCGAGCCAAGTGCACAAGGAGCCAATCCGAGATTGCCCAAACACTCTTCATTTAGGACTCCTGTGGATGTTGGAAAGGAAAGACTTTGATCTCATCAATTTGGGTGATTCAAGACTTGCTCCTGGGTGATTGAAGAGCGTGCTGATAATTGCACAAAACCAATTCTCCTTACTTTGCAGTTACAGCAGGTTGGAAACTCAAGTTTAGGAGAAAATGAAATGGCTTTCAATGTTAGTGAGAAGAAAATGCCACCGACGCACAAAGTGAATCGAATCACAAAGATCCTGTTTAAAGTGGTCCTTGTAAAGTGATCTGTATCATCTTTGCCTCATGATACATGACACAATGATATTTGCATGACCAATAAGTTTTTTTTAAGTCTTATTTTATTAGTGTGATAATTAGGCTTACATTAACACTGCAATGAAGTTACTGTGAAAATCCTCTAGTCACCATACTCTGGTGCCTGATCGGGTATACTGAGGGAGAATTTACCAATGCACCTAAAAAGCACATCTTTCAGACTCCGGGAGGAATCCAGAGCACCCTGAGGAAACCCACACAGACATGGGGAGAATGTGCAGACTCCACACAGACAGTCACCCCAGCCCAGAATTGAACCTGGGTCCCTGATACTGTGAGGTAGCAATGCTATCTACTGTGGCACTGTGACAACCTATTGCTACTTGAAAATGACTCGATAACAGATAAAAATACTGAGTTTTCCCAAGTTTAAGCAATTCTATCCCCAAAATAACTGATGACAGTCAACTTTTTCATAGTTGGCTGCACAAACTTTCACACTGTGATATAGATCAAGAAATAGAATTTGCGATTATTGCAGCTATGCTTTTGATGGAAAGCTTCTTCTCACAACACTTCAGATAAAAATAAAATACATCTTTCCTCGCAATCGAGGTCACTGAAAGATATTTGATCCCAGAGTTCTTTTGTGAAGACTTACACTTGAAGTTAAAGGCAAAATACTGCGGGTGCTGGAATCTGAAACAAAAACAGAAAATGCTGGAGGAACTCAGCATCTGTGGAGAGAGAATATAGCCAATGTTTCGAATCTGGATCATCTATATTTGAAACTTTAGCTCTATTCTCTCTCCACAGATGCTGTTAGACCTGCTGAGTTTATCCAGCGTTTTCTGTTTTTGATTTACACTTTCCCCCTCATGGACATTCTCATAGGAAAACTGTAGAGGATGGTGGGGAGGGTGGGTTTGCATGGTATTAACTGTCCAACAAATTTACTTTTAAATACAATTCAAGTTCTTCCAGGTACAGCTTCAGCTGCTAATGACTTTCAGCGCAGGTTCAATGTCTGTGAGTAACACAGTGAGCATCTTGGATTAAATCTGTAGGCAAGTTTAGGGGCTAAGTCTACAATGGCAAAGCCAAAGTCTGAGATATCCACGAAGGTTCTGGGCAATGCATCTCTGGCCATTGGAAGTTTGAATCCCTGGGTAAGTATAAGGAATGTTCAGACTCTGACTCCTGATGTGCACAAGTAGCGAATATTTAATTTTTACCGCTAATTGCAACAGAAATTTGGACCAAAGCTATTGTTTTAGACTGTTGGCCTTTCATCACAATCAGATTAAGTCACCTCTGGAAGCAGTTATGTGTGGAATAAAATATCCCTGGTCAAACAATTCTGTCAGATTCATCTCTGTCTTTCACCTATCTCAGTAGGTTCCCTCTGCTTTCCATCAGAAATGGTAACTCAGTAACTCAGCTGAAGAAATGGCACGCTGAAAGCTTGTGCTACCAAAATAAACCTGTTGGACTTTAACCTGGATAATACCACTAGCCATCGCCTCTCCCAAACCATTACCGGTGTGCTTGTTGCCCACAATGGTTTCCAATCCTCCAATGGCTCAAATTTAAAGTTTTACATCTCCTTATTTCAGTAAATAAACTCCAGCCCTACAATCCTCTTGCGCACTCAGAAATCCCTTTGTTGTACCATTTGCACTGTGTTAGTCCAGAGCTCTGAAAGCACAGCCTCCTCCACAGAAAGTCTGGAAACTCTCATGGACAGGCAGCTCCAAGAGCCCATTCAGGTTTTTCTGGGCTGGTATTCAGGCCTGCCAACCCACACACTGGTACTGGCCCCAGCAAGTCAGTGCCAATGTGAGAAATGGATGGGGCATTTGGTCACTCTGCCAGCTGCCCATCCTTCCATCCAAGATGAGCAAGGACATTCAAACAAACTTCATGTTGACAGACAAAGTTGCCCCCATCAGGGCACTCTTGATGATGGTAGCAGCTTCTCCTCCCCTCTTCCAGTGACTGTGGCACCTGAGGAGACTGCGATGATTGAGGAGTGCCCAGACATGGTGCTGGTCTCTCCCATAGAGATAGGGCCCTCACAGACCCTAGTGACTACACAACAGTGTCAAAGATCACCAAGATCCACCAAAGTCAGCAGCCTGGCTCCAATCCAGCTGCCAGTGAGAAGGGAACACCAAGCACTTGGAAATGGAAAATGAAGTCAATGTGATCACATCAGGGATCTCACAGGTGAATACCTTGTCCTTGGCACATGTGTAATATTGAACTCGTATCTTTACTTCAATTATTAAATTGTTAGATAATACGCAATGGCCATAGTCTGCTTCATGCAATTGTTGGGGAGGAGGCCTGGAAGTTATGTGTCACAAGAGAAGTGCTGCAAGATTTATTTCTGAGATCAGGACTTGAGTTAAGGATGAAATGAGTGTTTTATCAGGACCAATCAGTCTGGTGGCATCTCTCTTGCCCTAACTTCGATAACTTGCTTTGGGCGACACGGTAGCACAGTGGTTGGCTCTGCTGCCTCACAATGCCAGGGGACCCGGGTTCAATTTCAGGCTTGGGTTTCTGTCTGTGTGGAGTTCACACGTTCTCTCCATGCCTGTGTGGGTTTCCTCTGGGTCCTCCGATTTCCCCCCACAGTCCAAATCTGTGTGAGTTAGGTGGATTGGCCATAGTAAATTGGCCTTTAGTTAGTTGAATTTGAATGCTCTGTTGGAAAGTTGACATAGAATCAATGGATCGAATGGCCTGCTTCTGCCCTGTAGGGAACTTATGATTCCTAACTGGCAGTCTTGTGCATCAAGGTCTCCCTGGTCTCCATGCCTCTCATGAGTATCCTCACAGTGGGATCTTGCTCTTCAGTCTGGGGCTCTAGTGGCTCCTCCTCAGGTTCAGCACTTGAATCATCCTCTCTGGTGTCTGCACTAGCATTGCTGTTTTTATTCTCCAGTGGGTTCCCCTACCCCTCCAGAGTGCAAGATTGTCTAGTGAGCTGCAGACTACAGTACTCGTTAGAGTTTAGAAGAATGAGGGGAGATCTCATTGAGACGTATAAGATGATGAATGGGATGGATAGGATAGAGGTGGAGAGACTCTTCCCGCTCAAAAAAGACAGTAGGACTAGGGGGCACAGCCTCAAGATAAAGGGGAGGCGGTTTAGAACGGAGTTGAGGAGGGACTTCTTCACTGAAAGGGTGGTGAATCTCTGGAATTCTCTGCCCGTTGAAGTGGTGGAGGCTGCCTCGCTAAATATTTTTAAGAAGTGGGTTGATGGGTTCTTGATAAGAGAGGGGATTAAGGGTTATGGGGAGAGGGCGGGAAAGTGGAACTGAGCCACAACAGATCAGCCATGATCTTATTGAATGGCGGGGCAGGCTCGAAGGGCTAGATGGCCTACTCCTGCTCCTATTTCTTATGTTCTTATGTTAAAGAGTTTATTGAAATGATCCCCCTGAATCACCAAGGTAGCAAAACCTCATCTCAAGTAGGCCTATGGCCCTCTCAATTCTAAGCATTGTGGACATGACTGAGGTTGCAGCTCTCCTTGGCTGCAGTCCTTAAGTATCTCATCATCAGCCACCTTTTCAACGGAAAGCCCTTTTCCCATCATAAACCAAACACCCGTGAATCAATGAACAGCCTTGGAACCCGAGTGTGATGCAGGCTGCAGACAACACAGCAGCTTCCTGGATACCTGGCAACAAACCTGCAGAGTCTGATTTTTGTGGTCATAAATGACCTGGACGTGAGGGATTGGAAACACTTTCTATTGACAAAGGCATCCTGCTCCTCTACTGGCATCTTTACAGGCACAGGTGGGTAGTCAATGACTCCCTGAATGTGGGGAATCCTACAATTGCAGCAAAGCCTTTGGCTCACTCTGCCTGCTTGGTCTCAACAGTCTTGAAATAAATGAAGGTGCTGACCCTTTGGAACACAGCATCTGTGACCAACTTGCTGTAGCTGTGAGCAATGGATTGTGAGACACCACTTAAATCTGATCACTGGAAAGACCCAGAGGCATAAACATTTCAGGGTCACAGTTAACTTGCCATTGGAGGCAATTTTGCATATTGAGGAGACAATGTTCCTGGAGAGGCAGGGCCTTCTGAGGCATCCAACATCTGCCTTGTTCAAAGAGACATGATCACTGCCTGTATGCTTTATTTACTGGATAATGATGCCTTCTTCAGACCTTGTGATTCCTGCTAATCCTCCACCCCTTCTGGCTGCTCCTCTTGGTACATAAGGCTGATTCTAGGATGGTGTGTACAGACAACTGTCTTCTTCTCTTTTTTGCCCTATCTCCTTCTTCTTGAGGAGGAGGTCCCTGCAGAAGATTATACAACCCCTAAATGTCCAGATAGTGGTCCAGGTTTCTTCACTGCAGAGGCCTTCCCGCAGAAACTCTCAGCCAATGACAAAAAAAATCAGAAATTTCTCCAAAATACCAAACAAAATATCAGAAATGACCTCTACCACAACTCCGAACAACTCACAGTAAAACTTCTAACTCCTCACCTTACCAACATTCTGTGGGTCTTTTGTACCACCTTGGATGTAGAATGAATGAAAAATGTGAATTCCAGCCTCAGCTGACTGTGTGGAGTTGACATGTTCTCTGCATGGGTTTCCTCGGCGTGCTTTATTTTCCTCCCACACTCCAAAGATGTGTGGGTTAGATTGATTGGCCATGCTAAATCTTTTATTTATTCGTAGGACATAGAAGACGCTGGCTGGCCAGCATTTATTTCTCGTCCCTAGTTGATCTTGAGAATGCGGCTGTGAGGTCCTTATTTAAGCATTGCAGTAGTGATTGATACAACTGAATGGCTTGCTGGGCCATTTCAGATGGCAGTTGAGAGTCAAACACATTGCTGTGGTTATGGAGTCACATGTAGGCCAGACAAGTGGGGATGGCAGATTTCCTTTCCTAAAGGACATTAGAGAAACAGATGTTCTTTTTTTCCAACAATCGACCTGATTTCATGTCATCAGTGGATTCTTAATTCCAGATATTTTTATTGAATTCAAATTCTACTGTCTTATCCCTTGGTGGGATTCAAACTTGGATCCCTAGATCATTAGCTGAGTTTCTGGATTAATAGTCTAGTGATAGCACCACTAAGCCATTGCCTCCCCACTGCCCCTTAGTGTCGGGGGGATTATCAGGATAAATACATGGGGTAATGGGGATAGGGCCTGGGTGGGAATGTTGTCAGAGCAGGCTTAATGTGTTGAATGGCTTCCTGCTGCACTGTAGGGATTCTATGATTCTGTCTGTTTAAAAAGTGCAAATTGACTGAAACATTGCAGGTGAAGAGGGGATGCAGGGGGTCATAAAATTAGTCTACTCCAGCTGTGCATCATATGCTGCAACAGTTTTATTTATTTTCCATCGACTTGGAAAATGTTGCTAAGACTTTTAATTTCAAACCAAGTGAAAAGCAACAGCAAGAGTGAGGAATGAATGGTGGACAAAGGGGTTTGAACAATTGTGCTGGGAGTGTCAGTGGAAAGTAGGTCAGACACAGTGAAAAATTGGCTGCTAATTTGATACAGGCATAGCCCAATGTCACCCCAATCGAATTTAAGTGGGTACACATTGTCTTCTGGAGCTTTTATTCTTCCTTCAATCATTGAAGCAAGTTGAATAGAAGACTAAGAAACAAAAACAGAAGATGGCCACTGGGTTGTTAAAGTTTCATTTCCTTGACATTCAAATAATTTATTTGCAACAAGTGTTAACATGTTTACCACCATGGATGACGAAAGGATAAAGGCTTGCAATTGCTTGTTACCTGATAGAGAACAGCTATCTTATTTTGACACTTGAAAGAAACTAAAAATGATCAATCGAGCATAAAATGTGTTCCTATTGTTCACCAGCAAGATATCTTAACATTGATTGACTTCGGAACAACAGCTATCTCTGTTCCCCGAGGCTGCTGGCTCCTTATCTTCTATTTTGAAAGTTAGGGAAGGATGATAGCCTTCATTTAACACTTGGCTATCTTCAGAATCATAATAAAAAAACAGAAGTTCTTCTTTTCATTATAATTTGCTTTTGCAAGTTGAGTCATTTACTTTTAAGTAAATCAGTGGTAACAATAGTGTTGAGCAGACTGAGGGCTAATCAGATTTAAGGGAGGTAATGGCCTTGTGGTATGATCACTAGACTATTAATCCAGAAACTCAGCTAATGTCCTGGGGACATACAAGTTTATTTTTAGAGGTCAGTTTTAAAGCTATTTATTAATGTCACATGTAGGCTTACATTAATACTTCAGTGAAGTTACTGTGAAAATCCCCTAGTCGCCACACTCCTATCTAGGATTTGTGGCAAAATTTAATGCCCTCTCCCATGCTGAGTTTGGTAGCAAATGAAAGGGGTTGGGCATTTAATATGTGGGATTCCATAGCCTTCCTGGGCCATTATCAAATAAGCCCCTTAATGTCCACTTAAGTGACTCATCCTGTTGCTGGTATCCTCACAGCAGAAGCCCAGAGAGCAAAATCTATGAGAGTTATTTCCAGTTTTTGGGTGGACTTGTATCCTCTGAAATCCGTGCCTCTCTTTCCACCATTCCTCCCAGTTACATGGGAGGTCTGCCCCAGGCTGATCAGCCACTTCATTCCTTGGTGAAACAACAACACTGCTTGCTGGCACAATTGGAGCAGGCAGTAACACTGGCTCTTGGGGTGGTACCCACCTCCTCAAATGATCAACATGTTTCTTCACTAACTTGTCATGCACTTTCACCTCATAAGACAGTGGCCCCATCCTGGCCATCACAACTCATGAGACCGAATGTGGTTTACTTCCAAACTCCTTCAGAAAAACTGATCGTTGCCCTCAAATACTCTTATCATTTTTGACAAATCATGGTTCATTTTTTGACAACTCTGCCTTGTCTCCACCCTCCCTGCCAAATTTGGAACTATGAGGCTCATCAAGTAGTTCTCAAGCATCGACCGATCAGCAGCTCAGCTGTAGCTATTCCAATAGTGGTATGTGGTGTGGTTCTACAGGCTAACAGGACCCATGCTATCTTAGCTTCTAGTGACACAAGTGTTTGCTTCTTCACACCAATCTTGAAAGTCTGAACTATGCTTTCAGCCAAGCCATTTGAAGAGGGGTGATATGGAGAGTTCGGATTTGTTTTACACCATTAGATATCATGAACCTGTGGAATTGAGCCCTTGTGAATGCCATTCTGTTGTCTGAGACAGGTACTTCTGGTATGCCATGCGTGGAGAAAGGTTGGCGCAGATTCTCTACCTTAGCATATGAAGTTGGAATCCATATGAACTCTTAGTTATGGCCAACCTGGCCATTCCCTCAGGTGCAGGGGGCTGTAGCTGATAGCCGTTGCTGGAACTGGCATTGGTCACATTATATGACAACCCTCTCCGTGCTGTGTTAAATCTGTGGAAATGGTTTTGTCTATGGGAAGTTTTGTTTGACTGGAATGTTTTGTTTGTAACTGATTAAAGTTATTGCTATTTTTCTTTTTATACATGCTGACTATACTCTTAAATAAACTTTGTTTGAATAAAGCTCCCTAGTGGGTTATTTGAATCATACCTGACATGAAGCATATCATTCTTACCCTAGCCAAATTCAAAGTTCAAACTTATGATCCAGTTGGACTTCATTAAGTTTCTGACCTGAATTATAATATAAGCAATATTGTGCCTCTTCAACCAGTCAGATTGTGTAATCCTTTCTGAGACACACAGGGTTTAAAGCCAAGAGTATAAGTTTGAATATTAAATTCAATGTAAAATCATATAGAGAAAGCAAAAATAGAGAAGATAATAAAGAAGAGATTAAAGGAGAGGTATGAGACTGAAAATATTAGAAATGGTTCACCATTTCTCTTCTAATATATTTCTTTATATCTCCAACTGTAATTAACACTGGAAAAATTATGAGTTCAGATTTGTAAAAGTAAATTTCCAATGATGGAGACATTGCTTGTTACTCATTGAGGCTTCTTACACCTTTCTTAATTTACACGTATAAGGACAATCCCCAAACATTTCTGTTGTGTTTGGTGAGGGTGCAGTTATCAAAACTTTATGTCCTTCGCATTTGAATGCTGAGCCCTTCGGTAAGGTACCAACTTGGATGAAAATGTAGGTCGGTGGGTTAGTAAGTTTGCGGACAACACAAAGATAGGTTGAGTTATGGATAGTTGTGAAAAGATGCAGAAGGATATAGATCAGCTGCTGATATGTGCGGAGAAATGGCAGATGGAGTTTAATCCGGGAAAGTGTGAGGTGCTACACTTTTGGAGGTCAAATGTTAAGGGTAAGTATATAATTAATGGCAGGATCCTGAACAGCATTGATGTACAGAGGGATTTTGGGGTTCAAATCCATTGCTTCCTGAAAGTGGCCACACAAGTAGACGGGGAAAAGACGGCATATGGCATGCTTGCCTTTATTGGTCAGGGCATTGGACATAATTTATAAAACTTTGGTTAGGCTGCACTTAGCGTATTGTGTTCAATTCTGGTCATCACATTACAGGGAGGATGTGGAAGCTTTGGAGAGAGCGCAGAAGAGGTTTACCAGAATGCTGCCTGGGTTAGAGGTTATGAGCTGTTACGAAAGGCTGGACAAACTGGGGTTGTTTTCTTTGGAGTGGCAGAGGCTGAGGGGAGACCTGACAGAAGTCTATAAAATTGTGAGAGGCATTGACAGTCAGAATATTCTTCCCACAGTTGAAATATCTAATACCAAGAGGCATGCAGTTTAGGCGAGACCGGGAAAGTTCAAAGGAGATGTGAGGGGCAAGTTATTTTACACAGAGAGGTAGGTATCTAGAATGCGCTGCCAGATGTCGTGGTGCAGGCAGCTACAATAGGGGCATTTAAGAGGCTTTTAGGTAAGCACATGAATATATAAGGAACAGACAGATTTGGACCAAGAAGAGATTAGTTTAATTTGGTGTCATGTTCGGCACTACATTGTGGACCTGAAGACCCTGTTCCTGTGCTGTACCATTCTATGTTCTACAGTTTAATGAAGATTGTGGAGGGTTAGGGCAAATCCAACAGTAACTTTCGACATGTGCAGACACTGGAAGTTGCTATCTGATTTACTCCTTGGGAATGTGAGCAATGATGGCTATACTGCTATTTCTACCTCAAAGCCCAGGATAATTTTAAAATTAAAACAATGCCACTCTGGAGCAAAGCTTGACAAAACTCCTTTATCCACATTAAGGATGACATAAATCTCACATTTACTCCAGCTATGGATGCTGAAGTTTTCAAGACTGAGATCGATGGACTCTTGCTGGACAAGGATAAAAGTGGATATGTGACAAAGGTGAGTAAATGGAGCTAAGGTTCCTTTCAGCCACTTTCTAATTGAATGGCAGAGCAGGCTGGAGGAACTGAATGGTCTATTCCTGTTCCTCTGTAATGAATAGTGTTGTGACATTGAAAGCCAATCTGCTCATCTTCTCTACAAACGACATGATGTGAAGGTTAACCTGAATTCTTGACGCATTTCGACACAACACTTTGTATTCAGGTATCACTCAGTTTGATAAAAGATCCAGCTCATAAAAAGATTAACACCTTCCTTTCCACATGGGGAGATGGTCGTCTGGCAGTAATGCCATAGGATGAGTAATTTAGTAGACACGGGCTAACGCTCCAGAGACACGGGATCAAATCCTACTGTGACAGTTCAAAGATGTGCGTGGATTGGTCATGCTAAATTGCCCCTTAGTGTCAGGATACTAGTTAGGTAAATGCATAGGGATAGGGCCTGGGTGGGATTTTGCTCGGTGCAGACTTGATGGGCCAGTTGACCTCCTTCTATGATACTATGACAGCTGACGGAATTTAAATCTAATTAATAAAATTTGAAAATAAAAGTTAGTCTCAATAATGTTGACCATGAAACTATCATCAATTGTCATTAAAAGCCTTTTTATGCCTTTTTGGAAGGGATATCTTCCATCCTTACTTTGTCTGGCCTACAAGTGACTCGATACCCACTGCGGTATAGAATCATAGAATCCCTACAATGCAGAAGGAGGCCATCAAATTTGCACTCACAATAAACCCATCCAGGCCCTATCCCCATAAGCCCACATATTTACCCTGTTAGACCCCCTGACACTAAGGGGAAATTTAGCATGACCAATCCACCTAACACGCATGCCTTTGGACTATGGGAGAAAATCGGACCATCCAGAGGAAACTCTTGCAGACCTGAGGTCAAATTTGAACCCTGGTCCCTGGCGCTCAAGACCACCATGCTACCATGCCCCCATGTGGTTGACTCAGCTCTCTGCAATGGCAGGCTAATGAGTTTGAGGGTTATTAGGGATAGGCAAAATGGCCGGCCTTCCCAGCAATTCTCCCATCCCAGAAAAGAATAAGAAAATTAAATGCTTGCTTCCAAACTGTGAACATCATTCAGCACTGACCACCAGCAAACATTATTTTGAATGTTAATGCTCAGAGTGTGAAATGGTGGGGTATTGGTAATGTCACTGGATTAATAATCCTGAGGCCTAGCATAATACTTTGTGGTCATGGAGACATGAATTGCATCATGGCAGCTGGTGGAATTTGCCAGTGACACCACACCAGTGAACTATTTAAAAGATACAATGGTTTGTGAACATGAATAAACACAAGGGCATTAAACAATAAAAGCGAGTGAAGATCGTAAGATTGATTGAGCCTGGTTCCACCACTGAATGCGGTCAAAGCAGATCTTCAGCTTCGATTCCTTTCCGCCTGTTCCCCATATCCCATGATCGCAGAATTCCCACCATGAGTTTCTCAGAGGCAGGAAGTGCATAGAGTGGGAAACCCTGTTGACAGTGATGGATCAGAAGATCCCGTTACTCACCAATGCTGAGCCACCTCTGCCGCCATGAAACATGCCACAGGGCGCATGGACAATTCAGCCCTTTCATTCCTTGAAACACCAAGGCCGGAATTTTACCACCTCACTCACCCCGAAGTCGGGGCGAGCGAGGTTCGCAGAATGGAATTCTCCATTGGCCTCGGGCGGGATTTTACGAGCCTTGCCCGAGAGATGTCATAAAATCTCAGCCCAAAAGTCCGTCTATCCCAGCCTTAAATATATTCAACAGTGACGCATGCACAACTGTCTAAGATAGAGAATTCTAAAGATTCACAACCCTTTGAGTAAAGACATTTCTCTCATCTCAGTCCTAAACAATCAACCTCTTATCCTGAAATTGGTGTCCCTTGTTCTAAATGTCAGTATCTATCCCGTCAAGCCCCTTTATAATGTTGAATATTTCAATGACATCACCTCTTCTAAATTCCAGAAAATATAAACTCAATTTACTCATCATTAAAAAAAACCCTCTGATCCCAGGGATCAATCTAGTGAACCTTTGCTACTCCCACCACTGCAAGTATATCCTTCCTTTGATATAAAGACATGGTGGCACAGTGGTTAGCAGTGCTTTCTCATAGTACCAGGAACCTGGTTTCGATTCTCAGCTTGGGTCACTGTCTATGTGGAGTTTGCACGCTCTCTCTGTGTCTACCTGGGTTTATTCCGGGTGCTCTGGTTTCCTCTTACAATCTGAAAAATGTGCTGGTCAGATAGAATTGGCCAAGCTAAATTTTCCCTCAGTATGGCTGAACGGGAGCCAGAGTGTGGCAGCTAGGGGAATTTTCACAGTAACTTCACTGCAGTGTTAATGTAAGCCTACTTGTGACTATTAAATAAACTTTAACTTTAAGACCAAAACATCTCACAGTATTCCAGGTGCGCTCTCAACAAAGCCCTGGACAATTGTAGCAACAACTCTTTATTCTTGTATTCCAATCCCCATGCAATAAATGTCAACATGGCATCTATTTTCCTAATTGCTTACTGCACCTGTATGCTGGCTTTTTGTGTTCCTTGCATGAATACACATCTCTGAACATTTACAAGTTTCACACCTGTTTAAATAACGTATACTTTTAAAAACTATTTTACAGGATGTGGACATTGTTGGCTGGACCAGTATTTTTATTGCTCATTTCTAGTTACCTTTGAGCTGGTGGTGAGCTACTTTCTTGAGGTGTACATGTACTCACAGTGCTTTTAGGAAAGGAGCTCCAGATTTTGTTCCAGAGACAGTGAAGGAAAGGCTATTTTCAAGTCAGGATGGTGAAGGGCTTGGAGGGGATCTCCTTGGTCAGGGTGTTCCCAGATATTGGTTGCTTTTGTCTTAGATGTCATGTAGTGGTCATGGGTTTGGATTATGCTGCCTAAGGAATGTTGGTGAGTTCCTGCAGTGCATCTTGTAGATATTACGCACTACTGCTACTGCGTACCACAGTGGAGGGATTGAATGAAGCCTTCCATTGTTTGCTGGAGCAGAGAGAGAGCTAAGATTTTACCTGTTAAAAACCTGTTTAAAATAAGTTTAAAGCACTTTACTCTTTGTAGAACTGTTTAAAGCATTTATTTATTGTATTTACTGCTTTAAGAATTCTGAGGGAGTGGTTAAAAGGCATTTGTGGACCAGCCTGCTTTAAATCAGCGCCAGGTTTAAAAGGAGGCCTGGTGTAGACAGCGGGCAGCGTCTGAGCGGGCAGCGGAGTGAGTGGGAAGCAGAGTGAGCTAATAGGGCTTATTATCAAAAAGGGCTGGAAGGAAAAAGGGCCAGGTGAGTTTGTTTGAAAAAACAAGGAAAAAAAATTTTTTCAAAACTACTACAGCAAGAAACAAGGAAAAAAATTTTTCCCCATAAAAAATTACAGTGAATAATGGAGGGGCATGTGATGTGTGGTTTCTGTATGATGTGGGAACTGGTGGACCCCAGGGTCCTTCCCAGTGACCATGTCTGCAGTAAGTGCAGGTTGCTGGAAGAGCTCCAGCTCAAGGTGGATGAGCTGGCCTCTGAGCTACAGACACTGAGGCTCATCAGGGGGAGAGAGGGTGCCATTGTCAATGGGGTGCAAGTGACATCCACCCCCCCTAGACTGGCTAAATCTAAGGGTCAGGGACAAAAGGGGGCTGCTGGGAGGAGGAAGGGGGGTGAGGAGCGGAGGCCTCAGCCTCTTAATCTGCATAACAGGTTTGAGGTTCTTGCTTCCACTCTGGATGAGGACGAGGCAGGTGAGGTTGGTGAGCAAACTGCACACGGTACAGTGATGCAGCAGGACACAGGCAAAGAGAAGGGGAAAAGGAACGTAGTAGTAATTGGGGATAGTGGGGTGAAGGGTATTGACACTGTCCTTTGTCACAATGACAAAGTGCACAGAAGGGTGTGTTGTCTGCCTGGTGCTCGGGTACAGGATGTCGCAGCTGGGCTGCAGAGGAATCTGGAGTGGGAGGGTGAGAACCCGGTCGTTGTAGTACATGTGGGTGCCGGCGACGTAGGCAAAATGCGGACTGAGGATCTGGGGAGGGAGTATGAGAAGCTGGGAATGGAATTAAAAAGTAGAACCGACAAGGTGGTCGTCTCTGGGCTACTGCCTGAACCGAGTGCAGACGGGCGTAGGGTTGACAGGATAAAGGAAGTGAATGGGTGGCTCAGGGATTGGTGTGGGAGGAATGGGTTCGAATTTATGGGGCATTGGCACCAGTATTGGGGTAGGTGGGACTTGTTCGGGCGGGATGGGGTTGGTCTGAACCGTGCTGGGACCAGAGTGCTGGCGAATCGAGTAAAGAGGACTGTAGACAGGGCTTTAAACTAATTAGGTGGGGGGGTGGGGGGGGGGTGCGAGGGTAGGTGACGTTACGAGGTCTAAAGTTAAGGATAGGGTACAGGTAAGGGAAGAGGCCGAGGATGTCCCAATTGGTGGCGTTACGGCAAATAGGGTCCAGGTGAAGGCTGGGATGAAAGCGCTTTATCTGAATGCACGAAGCATTCGGAATAAAGTGGATGAGCTGGTGGCGCAGATCGACACAAATGGATATGACCTGCTGGCCATTACAGAGACGTGGCTGCAAGGTGACAGGGACTGGGAGATGAATGTACAGGGCTATCAAGTGTTTAGGAAGGATAGGCAGGAGGAAAGAGGGGGTGGCGTAGCTCTGCTGATTAAGGATAGGATCAAGGTGGTAGCAAGGGATGATATCGGAGCCAAAGAGCAGAAAGTGGAATCATTGTGGGTGGAGATTAGGAACAGCAAAGGGAGGAAGACGCTGGTGGGTGTCGTCTATAGGCCCCCGAATAATGATCTGGAGGTGGGGCGGGCTGTTAACGCGCAAATAAGTGCGGTGTGCAGGAATGGGGCGGCAGTAGTTATGGGGGATTTCAATCCGCATATTGATTGGTCGACCCATGTTGGACGAGGTGGGCTCGAAGAGGAGTTCTTGGAATGCTGCCGGGATAATTTCCTTGAACAGTGTGTTGGAGCCGACGGGGGAGCGAGCTATCTTGGATCTGGTGCTATGTAATGAGACGGGTAGAATTAGGGACCTTGCGGTGAAGGATCCTCTTGGAGAGAGTGATCATTGTATGGTGGAGTTTCTGTTGCAGATGGAGGAGGAGAAAGTGGGTTCCCGGACACGCGTCCTTTGTTTGAATAGAGGGGAGTATGGTCGGATGAGAGAAGAATTGGCGAATGTGGACTGGGGGAGCGCGTTGGAAGGTAGGTCTGCTGAGGAGCAGTGGAGGATCTTTAAGGAGATCTTTCTTGGTGCTCAGCAGAATTTTATTCCGATGGTCAAAAAGGACCGTAGGAGGAGAGGTAATAAGCCGTGGATAATGAAGGAGGTGAAGGAAAGTGTTAAATTAAAAGCGGAGGAATTTAGAGTAGCTAAGAGCAGTGGGCGAGAAGAGGATTGGGAAAGGTTTAAATGTCAACAAAGATTGACAAAGAAGTTGATAAAGGAGGGTAGGAGAAGCTATGAAGCTGGGCTAGCACTTAATATAAAAAAGGATAGCAAGAGTTTTTATAAATGTATAAAAAGGAAGAGGCTGGCTAGGGTGAACGTTGGTCCTTTAGAGGATGAGAAAGGGGACCTAGTGGTAGGGGATGGGGATATGGCTGAGGTCTTGAATAACTTTTTTGTTTCTGTCTTCACGGAGGAGGACGTGAATAATTTGCCGGGTGTTAGCGATGGAAAGGTGGTAGGACTGGAGGGTCTTAATGACATTACTGTTACTAGAGAGGCGGTGCTCGACAGACTGGAGGGGCTGATTGTGGACAAGTCCCCAGGACTGGATGGAATGCATCCGAGGGTTCTGAAAGAAATGGCGGAGGTTATAGTGGATGCCTTGGTGGTTATTTTCCAGACGTCGCTGGATTCCGGAGAAGTGCCGGAAGATTGGAAAATGGCTAATGTTACGCCGTTGTTTAAGAAGGGTGCCAGGCAAAAGGCAGGGAATTATAGGCCGGTTAGTTTAACGTCTGTGGTAGGTAAAATGTTAGAATCCGTCATTAAGGAGGAAATTGCGAGGCATCTTGAAGGGAATTGCTTGATAGGGCAGACGCAACACGGTTTCATTAAAGGGAAGTCGTGTCTGACAAATTTACTGGAGTTCTATGAGGATGTGTCTAGGGCAGTGGATAGAGGAGAGCCGGTGGATGTGGTCTTTCTGGATTTTCAGAAGGCGTTTGACAAGGTACCTCACAAGAGGTTATTGCAGAAGGTCAGGGGACATGGAGTTGGGGGTAGGGTGTTAGCGTGGATAGAGGATTGGTTGTCAAATAGGGGGCAGAGAGTGGGGGTCAATGGGTGCTATTCGGATTGGCGGTTGGTGACTAGTGGGGTGCCCCAGGGGTCGGTGCTGGGGCCTCAGCTATTTACCATTTATATAGATGATCTGGAGGAGGGAACCGAGTGTAGGGTGTCGAAATTTGCTGATGACACCAAGACTGGGGGAAAGGCAAATTGTGCGGAGGGTGTGGAGAGTCTGCAGAAGGATCTAGATAGGCTGGGCGAATGGGCCAGGAAATGGCAAATGGAATTTAATGTTGGCAAGTGTGAGGTGGTCCACTTTGGTAGGAAGAATGGTAGGAAGGACTATTACTTACGTGGCGAAAAACTGCAGCAGGCGACGGTGCAGAGGGACCTCGGGTCCTTGTGCATGAGTCGCAAAAACCCAGCTTGCAGGTCCAGCAGGTGGTCAGGAAGGCGAATGGGATGCTGGCCTTCATAGCGAGGGGGATTGAATATAAAAGTAGGGAGGTCTTGCTGCAGCTGTATAGGGCATTGGTGAGGCCGCAGCTGGAGTACTGTGTGCAGTTTTGGGCGCCGCACCTGCGCAAGGATATTTTGGCCTTGGAGGGAGTGCAGAGGAGGTTTACTAGGCTGATACCGGAGTTGAGGGGGTTGAGCTATGAGGAGAGGCTGAATAAACTAGGCTTGTACTCGTTAGAGTTTAGAAGAATGAGGGGAGATCTCATTGAGACATATAAGATGATGAATGGGATGGATAGGATAGAGATGGAGAGACTCTTCCCGCTCAAAAAAGACAATAGGACTAGGGGGCACAGCCTCAAGATAAAGGGTAGGCGGTTTAGAACGGAGTTGAGGAGGAACTTCTTCACTCAAAGGGTGGTGAATCTCTGGAATTCTCTGCCCGTTGAAGTGGTGGAGGCTGCCTCGCTAAATATTTTTAAGAAGCGGGTTGATGGGTTCTTGATAAGAGAGGGGATTAAGGGTTATGGGGAGAGGGCGGGAAAGTGGAACTGAGCCACAACAGATCAGCCATGATCTTATTGAATGGCGGGGCAGGCTCGAAGGGCTAGATGGCCTACTCCTGCTCCTATTTCTTATGTTCTTATGTTCTTATATCTGCGATAGGTGTAGCAATCAAGCGTGCTGCTTTGTCTCGTATGGTGTCAAGCCTTGGAGTGTTGATGGAGTACCACTCATCCAGGCAAATGGAGAGTATTCCATCACACTCCCAACTTGTGCCTTGTAGATGGTGGACAAGGTTTACAGACTCAGGAGGGAAGTTACTCACTGCAGGATCCATAGAATCATAGTCATATAATGCCTGCAGTGCAGAAAGAGGCCACTTTGCCCATCGAGCTTGCACCAACAACAACCCCACCCAGACCCTATCCCTGTAATCCCACGTATTTACCATTGCTAGTTCCCCTGACACTAAGAAACAATTTAGCGTGGCCAATTCACCTAACCTGCACATTTTGGAATTGTGGGAGGAAACTGGAGCATCCGGAGAAAACCCACGCAGACGGTCGGGGGGAGTGTGCAAACTTCACACAGACAGTCATCCAAGGCCGGAATTGAACCCGGGTCCCTGGCACTGTGAGGCACCATGCATAGCCTTTGATGTGCTCTGGTAGCCACAGTATTCATCAGTCTTCAATCTACCAACTTTGTGAAAGAATAAAGCATTGGCTTTGATTTGTAACTCTGGACTCACATGAAACATTAAATCTTTGTTCTGTGATCCTTGTTCTGTACCTTTATTTCTCTATTCCTCTTTTAATGAACGGATGCACTGGGGGCTGCGCAGCAATGGCCTCACTCTGCATGTTGAGTGTGTGTGTGAATAAATGAGTTCACCCTATCTCGAGTTACTAGTAGAAAATTGGATCACATCAAACTGAGGGGTTGGAAAACAGACCACCACTGATAAAGGGGGAAATTAAAAGTCAACACCAGCTTTTTGTTTATGATTGTATGCTGTGAGAAGAAATCAGGGCTGTTTAAATTAAATCTCTTTCTCCCTATAACAATTTGGTAACTTCCAACTTGCTGGACAGATTCTGGGGAATTTAGAAAAATTATAGCCAGGGCATCCGTTATCTCTGCAGTTATCTCTTTTAGAATCCCAGGATGTAGTGCTATTAGTTCCTGGAGATTTGGCAGAATTATTTAGTCCCTTCAGTTCCTTGAGTGCTTTTCCTCTGTTGATGTTAATTACCTTATTTTTTCCCATTCTCATTAACCCCTGAGATCCCCTTTATTTCTCCTTGGTCTGGCATGGTGGCATTGCTGCCTCACAGCTCCAGTGACCGGGGTTCAATTCTTAGCTTGTGTCACTGTCTGTGAGGAGTCTGCACAAAAAGTTTATTGATTAGTCACAAGTAAGGCTTATATTAACACTGCAATTACTGTGGACTTCCCCTAGTCACCACACTCCAGCATCTGTTCGGGTTGATGCACCCAACCAGCACGTCTTTCAGACTGGGAGGAGACCAGAGCACCTGGAGGAAACCCATGCAGACACAGGAGAACATGCAAACTTCACACAGACAGTGAACCAAACTGGGAATCGAACCCGGATCCCTGGCACTGTGAGGCAGCAGTGCTAGCCCACTGTGCCACCATGCCGACCATATTCTTTCGTGTCAGCGTGGGTTTCCTCCGTGTTCTCCAGTTTCTTCCCACAGTCCGAAAGATGTACTGTTAGATACATTGGTCACACTAAATTTTGCCTCTGTATACCCGAAGAGGTGCCAGAGCGTGGCAATTAGGGGATTTTCACAGTAACTTAATTGCAGTGTTAATGTAAGCCTTACTTGTGAGATTAATAAATAAACTTTAAGCGTGATAATGACACCTGTGAGTTTGCCTTGACATCACTTCCAATAAGATTACTCATATAAAACTTAATTCCATTTAGTGACTAGACAAGTTCTTAAGGTTGCTCTGAATTTACACCCAATGTCCTTGTATCCAACAGTGACAACATAACATAATCATGGGTACTTTATATTTTATCAGAAGTTGATTTTGTGAAATAAATGCTGATCTATGTAGCACACACATTTTACCCGCTTGACAAAAACCAAGCCTAGGAATCGTTAAAATAAAGCATCTCATGAACCCTCATTAATCCCATTTACTTCTCACATGTTGATTGAACTGTTCTTTTGAGTAGGTGAGTAGAATATATGGAGGAAGACAGCAGAGACCTCTGTAATTATACAGATTTGGTCCAACAACTCAGCAATGTGCCCGTGCCTCATCAGGGAACCCCTTTAGAAGTCTGCTTAAGCAGGAAGGCATGTTTTGAAGTTATATTTTAAAATTATACTTTGGGCTTCACTATGGGCAAGTAGAGGAAAGGGAACTGCCATGGGTCACCAAAGGAAACCTTGGACTTCACTTGATCAGATGCCCTCCGCATTCTCTGTTACAGGTTCATGCTGCTGTTGCTGTCACGCACCCATTGTTCACTGATTGCTGTGGTCTGAACACTCAGATTCTCCAATGTGGCCTCTTGCTATCGCCCAGCTAGATAATCATCTTGGCCAAGTGTTGCTTTGTTGCATTGATATGCCAACCTACGCCTTGGTTTTGCTGGGTTCACCACCTGCCACTGATTTGAGTTAATTTGACTTCTTATTGTCACGTGTAATGGGATACAGTGAAAAGCATTGTTTGTTACGTGCTATACAGACAACGTATACTGTCTATAGAGTACATAGGGTGTAGAGAAAGATCAATTTGTATTTGGTAAGTCCATTCAAAAGTCTCTTGGAACTGCTTTTGAGACTATTGGTGAGTGATCTCAGACTTTTGTATCTTTTTCCCCGGTGGAAGAAGGTGAAAGAGAGTATGTCCAGGGTGCATGGGGTCCTTGATTATGCTGGTTGCTTTTCTGAGGCAGTGGGAATTGTGGATGGGGTCAATGGATGGGAGGCTGGTTTGTGTGTTGGGCTGGGCTACATGCACAACCCTTTGCAGTTTCTTGCGGTCTTGAACAGAGCAGAGCCATACCAAGCTGTGATATATCCAGAAAGGATGCTTTCTGTGGTGCATCTGTAGAAGCGTAAAAACTGGGCACTCCTGCATCTTTCCTGCCTCCCCATTCATATCAAGCTCATTGTATTTTGTAACTAATATTGAATGCCTTCATGGGTAGAATGTTCTGCCACAGCAGAAAAACCTCGACTAAGAATTGGTAACTGACACACTCCTGATGTGAACTGTATATAGGATCACTGGGCACTCCCTTTATGTATGACACTAAGAAAGTAAAAAAAGCACAACTTTTGAAAATAATGAAAACATTTGTCAAATAGCTATTCTCGCAGGGTGATCATTTATTTTTTACCACCTGGGATCTAACCAGAAGGTACTGCAAACAATACCAGAAATGCACATATGAATATAAAACTCTTCACTGCCACCATTCAAACCCTAAGATCAACAAGACACAGGAGAAGAATCAGGCCACTCAGCCCATTGAGTCTGCTCCACCATTCAATCATGACTCATACTTTTCTCATCCCAATTCTCCTGCCTTTTTCCCTTATTAATAAGGGAATTGATTCCCTTGATTAGTAAGGGAATCCCTTGATTCCCTTGTTAATCAAGAACCTATCTATCTTTGTCTTAAGGACACGCAATGACCTGGCCTCCACAGCCTTCTGCAGGAAAGAGTTCCACAGATTCACTGCTTTCTGGCTAAAGAAATTCCTCCTCATCTCTGTTTTAAAGGATCATCCCTTTAGCCTGAGGTTGTGCCCTCTGGTTCTAGTTTCTCCTACCAGTGGAAACATCCTCTCACATCCACTCTATCCAGGCCTCGCAGTATCCTGTAAGTTTCAATAAGATCCCACCTCATCCTTCTAAACGCCAATGAGTACAGATCCAGAGTCCTCAACCGTTCCTCGTATGGCAAGCTCTTCATTCCAGGGATCATTCTTGCGAACCTCCTCTGGACCCTTTCCAAGGCCAGCATATCCTTCCTTAAATGTGGGGCCCAAAACTGCTCACAATATGAATCAGAACCTTATACAGCCTCAGAAGGACATCCCTGTTCTTGTATTCTAGCCCTCTCAACATGAATGCTAACATTGCATTTGCCTTCCTAACTGCCGACTGAATGTGCACGTTAACCTTAAGAGAATCTTGAATGAGGACTTCAAAGTTCCTTTGTGTTTCTGATTTCTGAAGCATTTCCCCATTTAGAAAATATTCAATGCCTCCAAATTGACCCTTCCAACCACAACTATGTGGATTGTACAGCTGCACTTAGACACTGTGCTAAAGCTGGGGAATGGATTAATTAGTCTGCATCTTCAGCAAGTTTTTCTGGAGGACTTTCAGATTAAGTCCCGCAAATCTCCCTGCACACTCCTGCAGAGTGAGGGATAGACTCACACCAAACAGAAAACATATGCTTGTTATTCATCCTCTGCTGTACGGAAAGTGACCAAACACAACCATTTTCCCTCAGACTTGATGGGATTATTCTCCAATATTTATGGTGAGCTTTTTCAACTACCCAAGATATCCCTCAGCCGGTGAGGTACTTCTGAAGTGCAGTCACTGCTATTTCCTTGACACAGCAGTTAATATGTTCATAGCAGTTCCCCCCGCTCCCCCACCCCCCAGGGTTTCTCCCCCTACCCCCACACTAAAATAAAAATGAGATAAATGACCAAAACAAACACTGGTTTTCCTTCTTTCAGTGAGAGATAATTATTGGCTATGAAACCTGGGAACGCAAAAACACTGGAAGGTCTGCAGAAGTTAACATTTCAGTTGTGAGCCCTTCATGATAACAGGAAGACAATCTGATTAACAGTATTGTAGTGACTGCTCCCTTTAAGGGGTGTACATAGGGAGGGTCATGTGAAACGATTGCTCAGTGGGGAATGAGAGTGGGGAACACAATGCAGAACACAAGCTTTCGCAGCCAGACTAAGTCCCAGAGCTGGAAGTGTTAACATTGTGAAAGAACTTTGTATATTTATCTGCTTATAAATAAACTGTTATAGTTTGTTATCGAATACTTACAGTGCAGAAGGAGGCCAATTAGTCTGCACGGACTCTCCAAAAAGCATCTTCCCCCAGGCCCTCCTGTCCCTGTAACCCCATGCAAATAGCATAGCCAATCCACCTAACTGGCACATCTTTGGATTGTGGAAGGAAACCGGAGAACTCGGAGGAAACACACACAGACAATGGGAAAACGTACAGAATCCACAGACAGTAACCCAAGGCTAGAATTGAAGGTGGGTCCCTGGAGCTGTGAGACAGCAGTGCCACTCATCATACTAGCTGGTGGTCGCCAATCGTTGCAATTGCTACAAGTTTTTAAAATTGAACGGAACACAGGGGAACACACCTAGAAAACCTCCATTATTTTTCTGTTCCTTCCTAAAAGTTGTTCATTTGTATATTTTACAGTTCTGATGAAGGATCCACATTTTGACTCTTAGCTTGTTCACTTATGACCGAACCTGTTGAGTACTTCTGTTCTTATTTTATATTTGCAGACGGGGTGGGTGGCGGAGGATGCATTTTCCTGCTCTTCTGCAAATAGTGCATTTCCAAACAACTAGATCACATTGATCAAACCTTTATTCTAAAACATGGCACTGTCAACAACGCAGCACTGAGCTGTTAGCCCAGGTCATGTGCTCAAATCCTGAAATTCAGTTTGAATCCACAAGCTTCTGACTGACACCGAGGAGCCAACCTACTATTTTGTGAAAACGTTCCAAATCGTGCATCAGTTTCAGAACCTGTGTTTATATTTTTTGAAGTATTTTACTTTGAAAATAAAGATATAATGGTGCTATTAATTGTTGAATATTTGCCATTTTTAATTCATAGTATTATGACATTAATGTATCTTTAAGAGATTTTTAAAAAAATCATCATCTCTGTAGCTCTTGTAGTCAGTGAGAACTGCATGGGTGGCATGGTTACCACTGCTGCCTCACAGCGCCAGGGACCTGGGTTAGATTCCTAGCTCGGGTCACTGTCCCTGTGGAGTTTGCACGTTCTCCCCATGCCTGCGTTGGTGTCCTCCGGGTGCTCCAGTTTCCTACCACAGTCCAAAGATGTGTGGGTTAAGTGGATTGACCCATGCTAAATTGCCCCTTCATGTCAGGGGGACTAGCTAGGGTAAATGCATAGGGTTATGAGGATGGGGTCTGGGTGGGATTGTGGTTGGTGAAGAGTTGATGAGTTGAAAGGCCTCCTTCTGCACTGTAGGATTCTATGATCTATGATCAGTGTTTCTCAGCTCACTGTTTTAACTGATGTCATTATGTTGCCTGGCTGACTATGATGTGTGCTTTTATATCTGCTTAAGTTTGTGTTTACTCTGGGATTTGTTTTATGATCTTGCATTGTTAGGAGGGCATTCATGTGTTTTTGGACAGTTTTTCTTTCATTTTCAGTTTGGAGCTGCAGGTTTAAGTTTAGTTTTAGAAGGGATAATGAGCTAAAAAGAAATGTTTTCCTTCTCTCCATGTTGTTTTGAAAATGCTGTTATTTAGCTAAAAATACAAAGTTGTTTTCCTGAAGGGTGAAAATCTACTGTTGTTGGGGGCTGGACTCAGGTATATATATTATTGTGGGTGTTTTGTTTTCATTTATAATTGCTAGAAGTTATTGCTTTTTTTTCTCTATACATGTTAACTATATTCTTAAATATACTTTGTTTGGTAAAAGCTGCCTAGTGGGTCTTTTGAATCATACTTGAAATTTATCCGAGCCAAATTTAAGATGCAAACCTTATGATTCAGGCAGACTTCATAAAACACTTTGGTGTTTCTGACTGTAATAAGTCTTCGGAGGCAGAAGTCTCTTCACCAAAATCCCTTTATTTACAAACTCTAACAGCAGTACACAGAGTGCTAGTAGTTAGTAGTCTATCTCCAGGGGTGTCAGAAGAACTGACACGCCCAGTTAAGCACAGGCAAAGACTCCCTGATTGGCAGAATCAATCTGGATCCTTGATCAGGGAGTTCATTTTCCAATAGGGCAATCTCAATAGCCTGATTGAAATCATTACACTAACCTAAATCACAACAGTATGTTTAGACTTGTCATTGTGCTGGCTTTGAGAAATATAATGTTGAAACATCTAATGGATATTACACTCCAATGCTGAAGGATATGGAAGGATGTACAAGAAACAAAGGCACTGGTGAGTTAATTAAGTCTTCATCTTGAGCCAAGTAAACATGTTCGACAGCCAAGAGTTATTCCCTTCAGATGTGAATGCAGATCTGAATGCAAATACTATTCAGAATTGAAATAGTTTTCAGAAGCTTTCTCTAATCTTGAGTTTCTGCTTAAACACATTTACATATCATCAGATATATAAATAGCTATGGAGCAGCACAACGGAGCAACATTTTACAACCTTTTTTTGCATTTAAGAAATGTTCCTTAACATATTTAAGGGCAATAACTTGCTTTCGCTTTTTAAACTGGGCAGTCGACTCACTACCTGAGAATAATCCCACTGAAAATGGCTAGAAGTGATTGTACTGAAACATTTGCTCATTATGTTGATACACAGTAGTCACTTACTCTGTGAATTTGAAAGAAAAGTTACAAGCATTTAAAATGTGTCCCTTGAGCCTAAATTAATTAACAGCTTAAGTTTAAGAGCCTCGTCCAACATCTGCAAATGGATGCAATTAACAAAAACCTTCAACGATCATGAATTCAATCTAAGTGGCACTAGTTTTATGGGTGAGACAAGCTTCCAGCAAGATGTTTTTTTCCGACAAAAGACCAAGAACTTCAAGTGCAAACTATGTCCTGCGCAAAATGAAGTTCTACATTCTTACATAGAAAACAGAAACAGAAGTAGGCCATTCAGCCCTTTCAGCCTGCTCCATTATTCATTTTGACCATGGCTGATCACCAAATTTGATATCCTGGTCCTGTCTTCCCCCCATACCCTTCTGATCTCTTTCACCCCAAGAGCTATATCTAAATTTTTCATGAAATCACAATTTTAGCCTCAACTACTTGGTGTGCTACTGAATTTCACACATGCACCACTCAAAAGATGGAACTGTTTTTCAGAAGAGTAGAGGAGTAATCTCTGGTGAACTGGCTATATGTATCCCTCGGTCAACATCAAAAAAAAGTCTGATTGCTGTTTGGGGAGCTTGCAATGTTCAAATTGGCTGCTATGTTTTCTACATTATATCAGTGACCATATTTCAAGTATATAGGCTGTAAAGTGCTTTGGGATATCCTGTGGTTATGAAAGGTGCATTCTTTCACATCCAGTGATCAAATAATGATAATACCTAATGGACTTCACTGATATTGAAGCCAGCAAACTTCTAAGGTTCAGTTTACACAATGTTCACTATGTAAAAATTTAAAGTTTGTTTATTAGTCACAAGTAAGGCTTACATTAACACCGCAATGAAGTTATTGTGAAATTCCCCTAGTCGTCACACTCCAGTGCCTGTTCCGTCCCTGCACCTAACCAGCATTTCTTTCAAACTGTGGGAGGAAACCGGAGCACCCAGAGGAAACCCACGCAGACATGGAGACAACATGCAGACTCGACGCAGACAGCAACCCAAGCTAGGAATCAAACCCGGGTCCCTGGCACTGTGAAACAGCAGTTCTAACCATGGTGCCACATGCCATTCTCTGTGTTGAATGAACTTACTTATTGGGTTGAGAAATCAATGCTGCCTCACTCTTCCTCAGGCGCCACAACAGTGCAGGCAATGAGTGAGCAAGTGACATATTGGAATGGGTGTTGATTCTGCTGTCCGATAAGATTAGGCAGGATGGATTCAGAAAGTACGTTCCTGATGACGGAGGAGTGCAGAACTCAGGATCATATTTTAAGGATAAGGGGTAAACCTTCTAGGATTGAGGTGAGGAGAAATTTCTTCACCCAGTGAGTGGTGACTATGTGAAATTCACTACCACAGAGGCCAAAACATTGTGTGATTTCAAGAAAAAATTAGATATAGCTCTTGAGATCAAAGGGCTATGGGGGGAAGGTAGGACCAAGATATTGAATTTGATGATGAGCCATGGTCAAAATGAATGGTGAAGTAGGCTCGAAGGGCCAAATGGCCTCCTCCTGTTTCCATGTTCTATGTAAGATTGTAGAAATTCAATTTGCGCAGGACATAGTTTACACTTGAAGTTCCCTGGTCTTTTGCACTGACTTGGCTAATCACAGTGGAAAGCCCAGCCCATGTGTTAGTCAAGAATGTCGCAGAGTATCATTTCCATTAATGTGACATATTTCACCTCTCCTGATGTCGGCTTCCTTTGCTTGATATCAATTTACTTTGTCTGATTACACTTGTGAAGTGCCTTTTGTACATTTTAGTAGACAGACCTTTCATATCACTGAAAGCTGCTGTTAAGCATATCGCACTGATGCAGCATAATTGAATATTAAAAGGAGCCCCACTTCTTCTCAGTTGAGTTTTAGTTTATTGTACTGTTCTTTATTTGCTTAACATGGATTAATCTATTGTGTCCACCTATGTCCAAAGTATGTTAAAATGTCTGCCTTACTCCTCTCTTGCGTGTCAAGAGGGACAAAAAGATTACTCACACACATCGGTCGGAATTCTCCGGCCATTCACGCCAACGGGATTCTCCTGTCCTGCCAGTGTGGGGTGACATCAATGGGAATTCCCATTGACACTGACGGGAATAGAAAATCCCACTGCTAGCAAACAATGCACCACCTCCCACCAGCAGGAAACGTGCAGGTGGAAGGCCGGAGAATTTCACCCACAGCCTCCAAGCTCTTTCCTTAGTGCAATCGTTTTGTCATTCTGACCAATACCACTATTCTTTGGAGAAATGCCTTTGTGTGTGTTTGTCTGTTCTGTGCTGTGTCTTGCCAGAGTCATATTGTGTGACTTCTGGTGTTATTCCTTTGTGAGTAAAAGATTGAGGCAGATGCCATTTTACCCATCACATGCTGCAACTATGCCATTGCTTCTCAGGCTCCTCCTAAATGGTAGATACAAAGCTTGTCATTTTCCCTGCAGCCTCCCTTGTGTTTAATTACTACTCATATCCACAATGTCACAAGATACTTATGGAGAAGGAACGTAATGCAGCCTAACTTAATTAATGCATCTTGACGAATTTCCCCCCCTATGTCATTGTGCATTTAATTTTTAGTTATGCACCACCACCACCACTTCTGAACTGATTATGTCCAGGCAGTCCTTCATATCTGAAGGCAACAAACATTGGCTTGTTTGTCTAGTTAGAAGGCACAGCAATGCTGGGACAAAGGTGGGAGAGGAGAGCAAAATGGCAGTGACTCACAAAAGCTTAAATTGGCACACCATTTCTGTTTCACCTGGCTACACAACTACTTTCTCAATCACTTCCCTCCTGATCTCTGCTCCAGTAAACCTGCTCTGCTGCTACCCTTTAAGGATCAATGATCTTCAAGTCCTCTTCCGCAGCTCACCATTGGATGCCCGCAGCTCACAAACCCAATGACAATGAGACCCAAGGTCCAAAATTAAGTAAGCCTCAGGTATTCAGGGATTTTTTTCCTAAGCATCTGGTACCATGATGATTCACTTGTTCTAAACATTTTCAGCTTACCATCTCACTTTATTCTTTTTTAATTGATTTACTGGGATGTGAGCCATCATTTATTGTCCATGCTTAACAGCCCTTGAGAAGGAGGTGATGAACTACCTTCTTGAACCGCTGCAGCCCATGTGGTGTAGATGCACTCGCAGTGCTGTTGGAGAAGAACATTCAAGATTTTGATCCAGAATCCCTGACTTTTCTCCTGGCAGTATTCTTTGTGGAAAGGAATGAGGGGCTCATTATTCATGCACTTCTTCTCAATATTTTGAGGATGTTAACATACAGTATATTCCTCCCACTCTGCTCAACCTCAGCTTCCAGCCTATTTGCAACTTCTAATACTCTCACTGTTTCTCTGAAAATCTGTTATTACTGTGGCACTGAGTGTGCATTTAGTTATCATTTCCAATACGTCAAACTGTCAAGTCTCTTACTTTGTTCATTTTCCTTCCTCCGACAAACACTTAGATTATTAAACAGAACTTGCTGTCAGCCACTCATGCATTCTGAATGTTCCTACTCTTTGTCCTATTGGTTTCAATCTTGGCCTAGGGTGTTTTTTGTTTCATAGAAGTATAGATACCTAAGCGATGCAAAGAAGTAGAGAGCAATCTTTTGGCCTGTATCTTCTGGTTTCTGGATAGTTGGAAGCTGGACTTACTCTGCGCTACAAGAACCCTCAGCAGTTCCAATGTAGTGGTTCCATGAGAATTTCCCAGAAAGTTTGAACTTTGGATGGGTAATTCCCCTGGACCATCAGCAAAGATTTCTAACTTTTCAGTTAAAGTCAGAGGGTGGAATCGTAGCAGCAGGACAGGACCATGCAAAGGTCAGTTGACCTTGGATTGGATTTTCTGTTCTTGGATTGAGCGCAACTGGAAAATCCCGTTCAGTGACTTTAGAGAGTTTGAAGTTACTTACCTGATTTGTTACCCAGGAAATTTTAGGCAGGGAAAATCCTCATACAACTTCTGGGTAACAATGCAAGTGAATTAATCAATCACATTGATCCTCCAATTCCTATCAACTTCCCCCTCACCTGATCCAGCTCTTCCCCAACTCCCAACTGCCCCCCAAATGCCCTGACTCTCCCCCCATCCAACCTGACTTGCCCCCAACACATGGCTACCTCCACACCTACCTGACTACTCCTGACTTACCCGAACCCTCAATTCCCTACCACTCTTTGATCTGACGTCATCACGCTACCCACTAACCACTCCACCTAGCTGTGACCTTACCCCCATAACCCATTTACATTACTCACCCAACTTTCTTGCCCATATCCCTGGCCCACCCCACCTCCTTACACAGTTATGGGGTGGCACAATGGCACAGTGGTTAGCATTGCTCCCCCACAGCTCCAGGGACCCCGGTTCATTTACCAGTTTGGATCACTGTATGTGTGGAGTTTGCATGTTCTCCCAGTGTTTGCGTGGGTTTCCTCCTTGTGCTCTGGTTTCCTCCCACAGTCTGAAAGATATGCCGGTTAGGTGCATTGACCCAAACAGGTGCCGGAATGGCAACTAGGGGAATTTTACAGTAACTTGTTAATGTAAACCTTACTTGTGACTAATAAATTAACTTTAACTTTTATGTTACACATCCTACTCACTTTCGTCATGTGCATTCTCTTCATAGTTTTTCAAAGCCTTGGGACATTTAAAATCTTACCAGAATAAATCAATGAGTTCTATACAAAGGGGCCATGGCTTTCCTGCAGATTTTCTCTGCCAATTTTTCCTGTACTGACTGAATTTTGTAAGATTCTCCATTGGAAGGTGGCCCTAAAAAACTGGAGGAAGCAACTGAGAGAATCTACACAGAAGCCACGCTCTTTATTCTCCGTGCAATCTCCCTTGTGTTTAAATTACCACTCATCTCCATAAAATCACAAGATACTTGTGGAGAAGGAATGTGATTCAGCTTCACTTAATTAGGAAATAGGTCTTCGGACCCTGTGCGTAAGATTTGGGTCAACGCTGATCAGATTTTACTTTCAATTTAGAAAAGTTTGTGTTTTGACCAAAAGCGAAATGTTTCTTACCAGTTTGTATTCCTTCCAGTCGCGGTGAAAGTCTACATTTCCATTCTCGCGATGTTGGAAAATTGTCCATCCACCTCCATTGATCTCCATATGACAGAACACCTACAGAAAAGACATGGGAGGTTGTGATTCAAATAATTTTGATTTGCATTTAAGAAGGAGTCTTTTTTTAATTGCTTTCTCAGCACATCCTTTACTCTGCTGGTCCCAAGAGCAGAATTAAGGCAGACTGCTTTTTACTTTCAACATCTTTATCATGCATTCCCATCGACTTTGACAAGAGCTTTGGCTAATCGTTTGTTAACTTCATCATGATGCTTGGTAAGATTATCTGGAATCAGGTTCTTCTGAACTGAGTTTTCCCCAAACAGCAAAATACAACATGGAAAAAATTGAGCAGCAAAAATGGTTTTATTTCAATTGGTTGGCATGGAGGGACCAATAATCTGTCCTGATCCTTCCATGCTGAAGCTATAGTTAACAAAGACCACCGCATGATATCACAAAGGATCATGAACGAAGCCCAGTCCATCACGTAAACCAGCCTCCCATCCATTGACTCCATCTATATTTCCCACTGCCTCAGAAAAGCAGCCAGCATAATCAAAGATCCCACGCACCCTGGACATAATCTCTTCCACCTTCTTCCGTCGTGAAAAAGATACAAGTGTCTGAGATCAAATACCAACAGACTCAAGAACAGCTTCTTCCCTGCTGCTATTAGACATTTGAATGGACCTACCTCACATTAAGTTGATCTTTCGCTACACCCTAGTTAAGAATGTAACACTATATTCTGCACCCTCTCCTTTCCTTCTCTGGTATGCTTTGTCTGTGTAGCGTGCAAGAAACAATACATTTCACGTATACTCATACATATGACAATAATAAATCAAATCAAATCAGTGCTTCATCCCATTTCTATTCACTTTTATGTCAGATCATCATGTAATTATTGTGATATATCTCAGGGCAGGTGCTCTGCTTATTTCTCCCAGCTTTGCTGTCTGTGGTTCCTCTTTAGTTGCTCATAGGAATCTTCTGTTTTTAATTTCAGTTAGCAATGTGCAAGATGTCTAAAGAAAATAAAGTACATGAAGGGTTTTCTATCATCTTCCCGATTTGTGCTTAAAGGAAATGCAAGTTCTATTCCTGAAGGATCGGCCAACTGTAACAGCCGAGTTTCTAGCCCTTTCATTGAATACTCAGTTGGTTTCAATGTTGGCCATGACTCATAACCCTGAAGCATGTGACCTTTAGCTGGTCTAAAGTTTAAGTTTATTTATTAGTGTCACAAGTAGGCTCACATTAACACTGCGATGAAGTTACTGTGAAAATTCCCTAAGTCCACACACTCTGGCGTCTGTTTTGGTACACTGAGGGAAACTTTAGCATGGTCAATGCACCGCACCAGCATGTCTTTCAGACTTGTGAGAGGAAACTGGAGTACCCAGAGCAAATCCATGCAGACAAGGGGAGAATGCGCAAACTGCACAGAGGTTGACCCAAGCTGGGATTGAATCCGAGTCTCTGACACTGTGAGGCAGCAGTGCTAAGCACTGCTGCCACTGTGCCACCCTTCTTGGGTGACTCGCAAAAGTGCAAGGATGACTGTGCCCCAAGAGCTCAAATGACACAAATCAAAATTATTGCCAAAAGAATGTTAAAAACAAACAAATCTATTATCAGACTAAAATTGTAACTATTATAATGATCATTGTTATGAAGTAGCGCACTGCCTACGATGTCTCACTAATATTGTCTCAATTTAACATTATGGTGCAGTGGTGTCTTTTGAGATGTAGCAGAGGGCTGACAGAAACCAAATGTTCCACAACAGCAAGATCTATTACAATCTGCTGAAAGTCTGGGCCTCCAGCTCACTCATATTTTTAATCGCAATTGTGCTATTCAAGATTTTAATCTAGTTATGCTTTCTCTTACTGCTCACCAATTTTTCATTTTTTGTTCACTCACTCAAGAAGAAATTCCTATTGAAGATATGCCTTAAGAACCTTAGACCAGATCCCAAGTTTTTGCTAAGATCCAGTTGGGGACCAATGACATTTTGTTTAAAGTTGACACAGATCAAGATTCAAGACATTGGCTCAAGATCTCTGTTCAAGATCAGTAGAGGGGTTGGCAGAAGAAGCCAGTCTCTCTCCAGTTCTTTTCTTTTCACTTTTGTAATGATTTAATTTTAAGTTTCATTCAATAAAAAAAATCATTTAAACTCTGTACCCAGTGTCACCTTCACCTATTCAAAGGGATGAATGGATCCGACACCATCTGTCATCTTCTCAGCTACCCGGGACTTCTCCTGAGCCCTAACTGCAAAGAACTATCAAACAATTCCCGGGAATTCTCCCAAACCTCCTCCACACAGAGTCAGCTAACAACAATTACTTCACCCAAAGGTTGCTAAGGTTGGTTTTCTTCTCAGCCTGATCTTTTCCCCTGCTGTAGAACACTCAGTTGGAATCTTAGGATCATAGCATCTTCAGTGGAGGAGGCCCATCAAGCCTGCACTGACAACAATCGCACCCAGGTCCTAACCCCATTACCCCACACATTTACCCTCCTAGTGCCCCTGACACTAAGGGGCCAATCAACCTATCATGGCCAATCAACCTGCACGTTGTTGGAGTGTAGGAGGAAACTGGAGCACGCGGAGGAAACCCACGCAAGGAACAAAGAACAGTACAGCACAGGAACAGGCCCTTCAGCCCTCCAAGTTAGCACCGGTCACATTTACCTATCTAAACCAACTGCTTATATCCCTTTATTCCCCATTTGTTCATATGCCTATCAAGATAAGTCTTAAATGTGGCTAACGTACCTACCTCAACCACCTCACTTGGCAGTGCATTCGAGGCCCCCACCACCTTCTGTGTAAAAAACTGCCCCTGCACATCTCCACTGAACCTTCCCCCCTTTATGTTGAACTTGTTCCCCCTTGTAATTTCCGCCCTGCGAAAAATCTCCAACGGTTCACCTTATCTATACCCCTCATAATTTTATAAACTTCTATCAGGTCGCCCCTCAGCCTTTGTCTTTTCAGGGAGAACAATCCCAGTTTATTCAATCTCTTCTATGGTATTAGCTACCCTCCATACCAAGCAACATCCTGGTAAGCCTTTTCCATACTCTCTCCAAAACCTCCATGTCCTTCTGGTAGTGTGGTGACAAGAATTGGATACAGCAATCCAAATACAGCCGAACCCATGTCTTATACAACTGTAACATAATTTGCCAACTTTTATCATCGATGCCCTGTCCGATGAAGGCACGCACGTCGTAAGCTTTCTTCACCACCTATCCACCTGTACTGCCATGTTTAAGAATGGGTGGAGCTGCACACCCAGATCCCTCTGTATGTCTGTGCTCCTAATGGTTCAGCCATTCATTTTATAGCTTACATGAATCGGGAATCAATCAAAATATATCACCTCGCACTTGCCCAGATTAAATTGCATCTGCCATTGCGCCTCCCAATTTTCCAGCCTATCGATATCCTGCTGAATTGCCTGGTAACCTTCATTATTATCTGCTTGAAGATTGCCAGAGACTTCAGCAGGATATGGATAAGCCGGAAAATTGGCTGAACACAGGGAGAACATGCAAACTCTGCATAGACAGTGATCCAAGCCGGGAATCAAACCCAGGTCCTTGGCGCTGTGAGGTAGCAATGCTAACCGTGCCATCCTTCATCAGCTAATACACAGATAAGTTGAAAACCGAGAACTTTCTTAAGCTCCACTCATCTCCTTGATGACAAAGCTTTACAGGAGTCCTGGATGCTTTTAGAATTAATTAAAATAGAATTAAATAACTCTGCTGCTTTCCTTCAGAAGCAGTATTCACACTTTTCCTCCAGCTAAGTAAGTCCACCTGCTGTTTTATGATTTTGCCTTTCAAGTTGCTAACTCCTAGAGTCAAAATTACCCTCGCCTTTTAAGCAGATTGGTCTTCAAGCTGCTTTCATTGTATTTATCCCATTTTCTACAGTTAACTTTAATCTTAACAGAACTAAAAATGATCACGAAAGTATTATTATGAGTCAGAGAATCCCTACAGTGCAGAAGAGGCCATTTGGCTTATTGAATCTGCTCAGACTCTCTGACAGAGTATCTTACCCAGGCCTTATCACCTGCCCTGTACCCGTAATCCCATACATTTCCCATGGCCAATCGAGATATCACAGAAAAATTTTACCATGGCCAATTCACCTAACCTGCACATTTTTGGACTGTGGGAGGAAACTAGAGTACCCAGGAGGAACCCATGCAGACACGGGGAGAATGTGCAAACTCCTCTCAGACAGGGATTGAACCTGGGCTGCTGGAGCTCTGAGACAGCAGTGCTAAACACTGTGTCACCCTTAATCATGAGTGAGATGTGTATACCACATGGGGCAGGATTTTCCCCATTGCACTAACTGTGACAGCAGGTGTGAAAAATGGCGCTCTACCCGTGGGTGGCAATGTTGGTTGAGCTATATTGTCCACTCCCCACCGCATTACTTATCCATGCACAGGAATACTCTTGGCTCCATGTTTAAAGTACAGCTGCACACAGCCTTCTCAATGTAAACAGCCCAGCTCTGCTCCACTGAAAACATGGCCCAGAAATCCAAAAGAATGACATTTTCCAAATTCAGTGACCCCTTACTAGGCTAACTTGCTGGACACTTTCATGGCCTGCAGCACGCCCTTCATATGCTCGAGTTGCAGGAGGCCTAAGAGGGGAGGCTAGCACAACGGTATTGTCACTGCCTTAGTTATCCAGGGACTTAAGGTTATGCTCTGGGGACTCGGGTCAAATCCCACCACGTCAGATGGTGAAATTTTAATTCAATTAACAAAATCTAGAATAAAAGTCTAAATGATGACCATGAAATATTGTCGATTGTCATATAAACCTATCTGGTTCACTAATGTCCTTTAGGGAAGGAAATTTGTCGTCCTTATCTGGTCTGGCCTACGTGTGACTTCAGAGCCACAGCAATGTGGTTGACTGTTGACTTCCCCCTTAAGGGCAATTAGGGTTGGGCCATAAATGCTGGCCCAGCTAGAGACACCCACATTCCGTAGGAGAGTCAATTAAAAAAATGTTATTAATCCAGGAAACCAGACCATGTGGAGGAAACCGGTACAGACATGGGGAAAATGTACAAACTTCACACAGACAGTGACCGCAGCCAGGGGATCAAACCCAGATCATTGGAGCTGTGAGGAGCAGTGCTAACCACTGCGCCACCGTGTCACCACAGATTCCAACGGGTGATGGAAGATTTCATCCATCTTCAATCTGAGATGATAGCAATGTACCAAGGTCAACACTAATACATAGTGAGTTCCTCAGAAGAGCTTGATCCAGTCGTGCGCTTGTGCAGGAGCTGTACTCTATCATTGTGGCCCTTCGAGGCATCGATCAGTGGTCAAATGAGAGAGCAGGAGGCGAGAGGGAGAGGCAGGGGAGAGGACAGGGGAGTGTGAGGGGCACCATGATCGAACTCCAGCTGCTCCATATTCTCAAGGAGTTAGTCAGACACCTTCGGCACCCTCAGGTATGTTGACCAGCACATCTGTACCACAGGACCATCCACCCAGGTGATGCTGGGAGAGTCCAGCCGATCCAAATCCCTTCTTCCTGTGACCTCATAACCTCCATTTCCACAGGCCAAAGGTGATGCAGTGGCCCCACAGCAGGACATCCAAAGCAGGCTTCTAAGTCTTAACCCTCCAAGGGATGCCTGCCAAGTGGGAGCAGGGAATGACAGCCAGAAGCTTGCCTCCATCTCTGTTGTGGATATTAGGGAAGCACCAAGACATAATGGCAGGGTAAGGAAAATTTAAAAGATTTAGAAAGGCAACAGCGGGACAGATTTCATAGCATACATCTAATGTTCACAAATGTAAATAGAATGGCATTCATTTCACATCTCCTCTTGTGTATGATGGACCTTTTTATGATGTGCTGTGTTGCTGTCAATCAGGTGTGTTCCCATGGTGCCTCCTCCCACTTGGTACGTCCGTCACCATCATGGTCTCTCAGTGATGGTGTGTTTCTGTATCACCACAGTGTGTGGCCCTCTTCCAAATCATTGCTGACATCAGTGACGTTGTGACATGAATGTTAAACGCACTTGTCAAGTGAAACTTATTCATGTGATTAGCAGGGTCATGTCATGTTAATTCTTGATTCTGTAAGGTCGAGGCAGTGGTGTTCTCTTATTTTCTCTGCATTCTTAAAAGATGAAGGTGTAGTGTACAAGGAGAGCTATGTTCACAGATAGGGGAGGATCATTGTGCATCCTGCCTCCCAGCAGGGATTTCATGCTATAAGCCCAAACTCAGTGCTTATGTACGCTGCTATCAGCCAATCAGCTTTTTTAACTTTAAGAGTGTACATTGCCTAAGCTTTCCAATAAGTAACAAAGCTTTCTGCTGTAATATTGTCCTGGTGCTCAAACGTCCAACACCGAGCATCTCTCATCTTGTGGGGACCAGACTTTTATCACAAACTAGGGATGCAGCATTGTGCGTGCCCTCACGTGAGCACCCACTGAGGTCACTGATGCAAATTCCAAATGGAACAGCATGGTTGGCACTGCTGCCTCACAGCGCCAGGGATTTGGGTCCAATTCCAGCTTCGGGTCACTCTCTGTGTAGAATTTGCAAATTCTTCCTGTGTCTGTATGAGTTTCCTCAGGCTGCTCCAGTTTTCTCCCACAGTCCAAAAATGTGCGGGTTAGATTGATTGGCCATGCTAAATTGCTCCTTAGTGTCAGAGGGATTAGCAGGGTAAACACATGTCGTTATGGGGATAGGGCCTGGTTGGGATTGTGGTCAGTGCAGACTCGATGGACTGAATGGCCTCCTTCTGCACTGTAGGAATTCTATGATTCTATAATTTCTGGCAGGCACGCTTTGAGCATGCCTGGAAAGTGCACATCTTTGCTTTAGACAATGTGAAAGGCAGCAATGGGTTGGGCGTAAGGATATACTGAAACTGAAGTGAGCCCTATAGTCACAATGATACATGCCCTTGAGGGCTTCATGGTTTCCAAGCAATTTGGATTTCCTCAGGGCTAAGGCTGGCACAAGAACACAATATCTGTATTAAAGAGGAGTCATTTTAATATCTGGCACGCCAGGGTTTGATGTCGTACTCAGGTGCTCCTCAGTCATATTAAGCTGAGGGTAAATGCGGCCCAGGATCCCAAACCTGGAGTGCCTGATGTCAATTACACCACATTTAACTGAGTCATCTTTAAATGGATACTAAGCTGCAGAACATCATCGGCCGCCTTGTCCTAAATGTGAATTATTTGATTCACCTTCGATATTGCAGAGTGCATCATTCCACTGTTTGAGATTAATCTCTTTAAGGAGCCTGAAGGTACACAGCTTCGAATCCACTGAGGATCCTGCAAGACCTCCTGCCCCTCGTCAGGTCCCATTGTAACTGGGATGCTGGAGAGACCTTGAAGCGGCAGCACCTTCTGATGTCTGGGACACCCTCTTGCAGCTAACATCTCATCTCAGCAGGGACACATGCTGCTGAGGCTTCATCATTCCACAAAGGTTCAGGACAATGTGAGCCTGGTGTGCAACTAAACACTCTCATACTGCAGTGCATGAGTGCAAGAGTAGTGTTCATGCTGCCCATGATGGAGGGCACTTGCCCAAGGGGGACCCCTGCAACTCTGCTCTTAGCCTTTAGGGTCTTATTCCTCCAGTTGGTGAGTCTACCACCTCTGTCGCAATCTTTTTCTGCACCTCTCTTGCCTGTAAGCAATAAAGCAGGCAGTGATAAATCCAAGCACCATGCTCCTGACTGTCTCCTCTCTTCAGTATCAGTGAGACAGAAAGAAATCCCACAACACCAGCTTAAAATCCAAACAGGTTTATTTGTAGTAAAAGCCACAAGCTTTCAGGGCAGCCTGTCCCTTTGTCAGGTGGCTGGGAGTCCTGATCACAAACAGGACACAAAGACACAAACTCAATTTACATGCATAATGATTGGAATGTGAGTCTTTGTGGCTTTGTATCCTGTTTGTGATCAGAACTCCCAGCCACCTGATGAAGGGACAGTCTGTCCCAAAAGCTTGCAGCTTTTGCTAGAAATAAACCTGTTTGGACTTTAAGCTGGTGTTGTGGGATTTCTTTCTGTTTTATCCCAGTCCAGTGTCAGTATCTCCACATCATGACGTATCAGTGAGAAACAGGAATAAGCATAGTCTCCATTCTGTCAATGAATGTGGGCTAAAGGGCTTTGTTCCCACATTGGAAAGTACTGGCCCCTGAAATGATGGCCAATGTGGGATGTGGATAAAGGTTGATGTAAGACTGATTTTTAACCTTCTCGCGATCTATATCCACTCCCATCCACCACGGCACCCATTATAAACAGGAGTGGAAAATCCAGGCAATGAAAGCAACATGTACTGGACAAGAGTTTACATTTGCAATTCTGCCTGCAGGAATTGATACAACTTTATTCTGCTTCAGTAAAGAGTATAGGATTGATTTATGAGCATTTGTGCTGATCTCCTGTGTTCCCAGCACTAATTAATGGAACAATGTGGGAGATCTGCTGTAAATATAGGTTGTCCATCTGTTTTCCCATTATATTTGGAGGTCTTGTGGTGCAGTTGTTCATGTCTAGCCTTCGAGCTAGGAACCCATGTTAGAGTCCCACCCCACTACCAATGTTCCAAATAAAGCAGGAGTAGGCCTTTTGGCTGCTCCAGTTGAATATTAACCTGGAAATCCCTCCAACACGGGCCAAAGGCAGGTGGTAAAAGCGGAGAGATTCTTGGCTAGCCATGTGATAGAAAGGATGTCAGAACGGCTAAGGCACAGGGGCACAGTGGTTAGCACTGCTGTCTCACAGTGCCAGTGCCCAGGTCTGGGTCACTGTCTATGTGGAATTTGCACATTCTCCCCAAGCATGCATGGATTTCCTCTGGGTGCTCCAATTTCCTCCCACAGTCCAAAAATGTGTGTGTTAGTTGGATTGGTAATACCAAATTGCTCTTTAGTGTCGGGGGGACAAGCTAGGGTAAATGCATGGAGTTGTGGCTTTTGGAACTGGGTGGGATTGGTGCAGACTTAAAGGGCTGAATGGCCACCTTCCGCACTGTAGGAATTCAATGGTTCTACTATTCTATCCACAGCTCCAGATACAAATGCGTTGTCACAACAACTTGGACACCCTGAGTGAATTTTAATGCACTTAATCCCTTCATTAGTCGGTGTTAGCTGTTGCTCAGTGATCACAATCACATCTTTGGGGACTTGAGCACATAATTCAGCCCAACACTTCAGCACTGAAATTTTGTTCCACTCTCAATGAGATGTGATCGCTTCTGCCTTCATAGATTGGCCATAAAGATTCAATGGCACTATTTGAAGAACAGCAGGGAATTCTCGGCATTGTCCTTGCCAACAATAATCACTCAACCAAAATCACTCTCACAAATGATCTGGTCGTAATCATGTCACCATTTTTTTCGGACATTGCACAAATTGCTTCCTGTCTTTTTTCTCTGAAAATATAATAGTGTTAACACCAATTGGCTGTAAGGTGCTTTGGTACATGAAAGATGCTATATGACTGCAAGTCTTTCCTTTAAAGTGTATTTATTAGTGTCACAAGTAGTCTTACATTAACACTACAATGAAGTTACTGTGAAAATCCCTTAGTCACCACACTCCAGCACCTGTTCAGGTACACTGAGGGAGAATTTAGCATGGCCAATGCATTTAACCAGAATGTAATTTGGACTGTGGGAGGAAATCGGAGCACCTGGGGAAATTCACGCAAACATGGGGAGAACATGCAGACTCTGCACAGACAGTGAACCAAGCTGGGAACCAAACCCAGGTATCTGGCACTGTGAGGTTACAGTGCTAACCACTGTGTCACCCTATTGGGAGTACTTGAGGTATTGTGTTATAAAGCAGTGTTAGCGCACTGTCACGCTGCTGTTGTGAACAGAACAGAATATGGTTTAAACGGCATCGCTGTTCTCCAGTGCTCCTATAATTAGTCAGAGGAGGATTGTGAGATGTGTTGTAAACAGCCTTAATGCTGTCTCCTGTCCCTGTCATTAGCCAACGAATGCGGCAAAGTTACGGTGGAAACAGCATTAATGCTCACTCATGAATCTCTGTTAGACAGCGGAAAAGTTCAAAATGAATTAACAGAATTACTGCTCTCCTGTGTTGCCTCACCATTAGTCAGAACAGAACTGTGGAGTGAAGCAGTATAAATTGTTTTTACAGCTGCAGAAGGAGAATCAGTGTTCAGGAAAGTTAATTTGTTTTTTCTCGTCAATGCATGTTCTTGAGACTGGTAATCAGTGCTTATTGGTTAATGGACTCAAAGCACTAAATTTTCCTTCTTTTCAGTTTGGCATCCCTTTTATCTGTTACCTGAGGTGACCTCATGGGAATGTTCACTTTATTACCCATAATTACTTAATAAGCTGTCAAGTTAGGAGCTGTAGGAGGCATTCAAGCACTGTTGTACTGTACTGCACATGCAGTATGATGCAGCCTTTTTATGACTACGATAATTGTGAAACCCAATTTAGTTTTCTTCCACTGACTGAACTGAATATGCATTGTTACATAAATAATTTGCAAGCTCGGCCTTCAAGTAAGCTTTGGTTCAGTCTTGAGCATTTCACCAGACTTTAGCAGTAATAGTGATCGACTTGATCTGAGCACTTCTCCAAGCCTCGCGGTCTTGCATTCAAAGAACAAAGAAAAATACAGCCCAGGAACAGGGCCTTTGACCCTCCAAACCGTGCCGATCATGATGCCCTCCAGTTGCATGTAGGAGCCTCCCTTCCTCAATTTCAGGTTGACTATCTTCATTTATACTCTTCCTTCCTCTTGGCCTACATCCCCCCACTCTACCCTCGGTCATCTCTTTCAGCAGGTTCCCACGCCTTTTTGCCATAATGTTCACTATCTTAAGTTATGATTCTCATCAAGAAGGCCAACCTGGAAATCCCCTCCCACACAGGATTTCAATGCAAATTCCACCAGAACAAATGGATGGGGAATCAGCGGGCAAGATAAGCAAGTACCTGTCTCAAACCCAACCCAAGAGCTGCCTGGTTTCAACCTTCCAAAATAAGAGTGCTCCATCCTCAATAGTAAGAAGTCTCACAACACCAGACTAAAGTCCAACAGGTTTATTTGGAATCGTGAGCTTTCGGAGCTCTGATCCTTCCCTGGATGATCATCACCTAATGAAGGAGCAGCGCTCCAAAAGCTTGTGATTCCAAATAAACCTGTCGGACTTTAACCTCATGTTGTGAGACTTCTTACTGTGCCCATCCCAGTCCAACACTGGCATCACCACATCATCCTCAACAGGTTCAGGACTAACCATGGCCCCTGTTTAGTCCACCTCCACAGATGGGGCATTAGTGCCAACCCCCTTTATATACCTGTGGGACAGGGAAACCATGCATTACATCATAGAAGGGTATCCGATTCACAGACCCAGTGGAGGCAGATCCACACAGCAGGACTGAAAGAAACGGCACTTTGCATTTCTAAAATAAAATACTGCATCCTGAGAATGATTTCATTTCTCTTGGGTTCTCCAGCCAAATGACCTGCTCCATCTTTCTCCAGAAGGGTGTCTTCAGGCTCTCCTGTTATTTCCCTCAATGCTGGAGCTGGCTTCATGTTATTCAATTCGACATCTTGGATTAAAATTGCCAGCACGTTTCCAATAGGAAAGCACACCAATATATTAACCTGGCACATGGCACAGTGGTTAGCACTGCTGCCTCACAGCGCCAGGGATTCGGGTTTGATTCTCAGCTTGGATCACTGTCTGTGCGGAGTTTGCACATTCTCCCCATGTCTGCGTGGGTTTCCTCCGGGTGCTTCAGTTTCCTCCCACACCCAAAGCAGGATGTGCAGCTAGGTGGACTGGCCATGCTAAATTAGCCCTTAGTGTCACCAGGACGAGCTAGGGTAAATGCATTGGGTTATGGGGATAGGGCCTGGGTCAGATTGTAGTCGGTGGGCCAGATGACCTCCTTCTGCACTGCTGGATTCTATAACTCTATGAGAACCACATTTCTCAACTAGCTAGCCTTTGGATGTTTAGTATCCTGGTGTGATCAGCAAAAAAACCCCACAAATTTCACTTGAAGTGATATGCTGGGAGTGTGCGACTCACCACATTGCGAGTGAAAACCATAGAAAACAAAAGCATCACTGACTCAATCCTTTCTGCTCTTCCTCAAGATAAGTTCAAACTGCTGAAATGTTCCCACGGTTACAACTTTAAACAACACAGGTTAGAAGGTTGCCAGTTCAAGTACCAGTCAATGCTGCATTAGGTGAGGACAGATAAATTGGGTCATAAACCTCCAGAGTTTGAGTGGAAAGATTTAGTAATCAGTTATTAAGCATTCTTCAGGCTCCCCTGTTATTTCTCTCAATCCTGGAGTTGGCTTCATGTTATTCAATTCAACGACTTGGATTAAAATTGTCAGCAAGTTTCCAGCAGGAAAGCGCACCAAAACGTTAACCTTCCACTGTCTATTCAGAGTTGAAATCATAGGCTCTTTGTCATAGAATCCTGACAGTGCAGAAGGAGGCCATTCAGCCCATCGAGTCTGCACCAGTTCTCTGACAGCATCCAACACAGGTCCTATCCTTGTAATCCAATACATCCCATCTAACCTACATATCTTTGGGCTGTGGAAGGAAACTAGAGCACTTGGAGGAAACCCATGCAGACTCGGGGAGCACGTGCAAACTCCACACAGACAGTCATCCGAGCCGGAAATTGAACCCGGGTCCCTGGAGCTGCGAGACAGCAGTGCTAACCACTGTGTTACCATGCCACTCAGGAGGGAACTTCGGCAGGTGGGGGATGGGGTGGTGTCAGTGGAGGGGGGTTGGGGGGAGGGGAATGGAACTGGGGTGGGAAAAGTAACATGAACCTATTGATGTGAGATACAGGTCTCTTTATGTTACACTATGGTTATATTAACTGGACTTTAACCACTTTGACATGTTTTTCCGTAAGAGTTATCAGTTTAGCATAAAAAGAATCAGGCATTGTGTTAGATACCAAAGGCATGAAATTCAATTGCCCCGATATTGGGGGCACATGGGACACAGTTGGTGGTGTGACTGTGGACATTTTGCTTTCTGCCCCAGCCATCTTCTCTCACCCCAACATTCCTCTTCCAATTTTTTTTTTTGCTATTGAGCATTCAAGAACTGCCCTATTCCAAACCCGGGAGGAAGAGGACCAGGAGCAGCAAAACTCTAACAAAGGGGTCATTAATTTGATACTCATCATCTTCAGCTCAGGCCTATCAGTGCATGTAACCTAGAGCTGAGTATAGATGAGATGCTTGGCATGCATGGAGTGACATGAACATGAGTGGGCTGCAGCCAGGCCAGGAGGAATGAGTGGTTCAATTGCCAGCTTACCAGGGCGCATAGTGGCAAATGTGTTTGGCTGCAGAGGACTCAGATGAGGACGCTGTTGGGCAGCATTACGGTGATGGACATGCACCTGGAAATATTGGGTGCTTTGATTGGCCTGCCGGGCAAGTTCCTATCACCATCGAGGGTAGAAAAGTCAAGTACTGGGGGAAATAGGTTTGAGGTGCATGGGAAAATGTTTCGAGGAAATGTGCGAGGTAAGCTTTTTTTAACACAAAGGGTGGTGAATGTCTGGAACACACTGCCCAGAGGGGGTGTTGGGAGTAGGTACGATAGCGGCATTTAAGGGACAATTAGACAAATACATGAGTAAGATGGGAATGGAAGGACACAGACTCTAAGTGCACACAGTTTTAGTTTAGGCAGGCATCATGATTGGCACAGACTTGAGGGGTCGAAGGGCCTGTTCCTGTGCTGTACTGTTCTTTGTTTCTTGTTCTTTGAATGTGGCTCCAAGTTGGCAAAGGGATTAACACATATCTTGTCTTATCCGCAGCCCCCAAGACACGGTCACTGCTGCCCCTGTACTTGTTGCAGCATGAGTCTGCTTTGGTCAGGAGTTCCTTGGCCTTCCCTGTGAGGGTGCATCAACGGTCTCCAGCAAAGCCACCAAAATATCTCGAATACTTTGAGCACATTCAGACACTTTCCAATGGAAAATTGTTTGATAAATTTTACAATCAGGATGCCTTTTTAATAACCACAGGGCCTAACGTCCGACTTTAGGCTTCTCTGTTCAAGGGTAGACAATGCAGGATGATGCCAAGACCTGTATTGTTCAATTGGTTTTCACTGGGAAAAAGATACAAAACTCTGAGGTCACGTACCAACCGACTCAAGAACAGCTTCTTCCCTGCTGCTGTCAGGCTTTTGAATGGACCCACCTTTGTTAAGCTGATCTTTCTCTACACCCTAGCTATGACTGTAACATTATATTCCGCACCCTCTCTTTTCCTTCTTCCCCATGGATTCTATGAATGGTATGTTTTGTCTATATAGCAAGCAAGAAACAATACTTTTCACTGCATTCTAATACATGTGACAATAATAAATCAAATCAAGTCAGCCATTTACCAGGTTATTGTAGCGACTGACCCATGGCAGAGTCTGGATTCATAGCAGTGTGGAAGCCAACCCAACACACACAATATTTTGGAGCTGATACAAGCTCAAATGCATAGTCGTACAAATGCATCTGGAATATGATCCCGTGCTTTGTTGCCAGGCAACCTACATTTTCTTTTGGTCAGGGACCATTTACAGTGACACGTGTAGGCTGTTCATCAGAAGGCTGATGGCTCTGGTTTGTGTGTGTTTCAGTGGCTAAATCCCTGGACTGCAGGGTACATCGTACATCAGCACTGGGGAGTTAGTTTACTCATATTAAACTCAATGTTGAAGTATTCCTCGGCTTAAAAACATGGTAACACTGCCAACTGAGAGATCCTCAAAGCATTAGATTTATAATTAAGGTCTGGAAAAGCAAATTGATGTAATTACATATCTGTCAGTTCAAAACAGAAATGACTTTGGCTCAATGATTCCTTACAGCATTTTCCTCTCCTGCTATATATAATTAGGTTATCGGGATTTTCTGAAGAGATCCACTTAACTTGAAGTTATTTCTCCATCTTCAGTTGCTGAGTGCATCAGGAGTGGAAAAGTGAGTTCATAACTTTTACCCTAGTTTCTACTAACACTAGCCTAACAAAGCCATGGGACTAGCGCAATGTATTCTCATTTTAGTTATCTCTTTGCTCCTGTAAATTTGAGCCCATTCAGAAGTCTGTTGTCCATATTCCAACTCGTACTACCCTCTCACTGATTAGCCCTCGCATTGGTTCCCAGTTGGCAACCCCTCAGTTTAAAACTTCTCATCCTTGTGTGTGTTTCAGTGGCTAAATCCCTGGACTGCAGGGTACATCGTACATCAGCACTGGGGAGTTAGTTTACTCATATTAAACTCAATGTTGAAGTATTCCTCGGCTTAAAAACATGGTAACACTGCCAACTGAGAGATCCTCAAAGCATTAGATCTCGAAGCCCCCTCCCTACCCTGGCTGCTGCCCCCATTCCTGCAAGCCTCCGTGACGGCTGCAATCCTCCTATTCTGACCTCTTGCGCATCACCGATTTTCTTCACACTGTCATCGGTATCTCTGCATTCAGTTCCTTAAACTTTGGAATTCTCTCTCTGTCCCTCTCCTTCTTTGACGTACTCCTGAAACATACTCCTTTGACTAAGTTTGTGACTGGATGTCAAATTTTGTTTGATATTTTTAAAAATTCGTTTACAGGATGTGGGCATCGCTGGCTGGGCCATTGACACTGGAAAGTCCAGCACATTGCTGCTGATCTGGAGTCACATGTAGACCAGACCAGGTAAGGACGGCAAGTTCCCTGAAGAACATTAGCGAATGAGACGGGGTTTCTTTTGACAGAAAATGCTGGAAAAACACAGCATACCTGACAACATTTGTGGAAAGAGAATAGAGCTAATGTTTCAAATCTAGATGACCGTTCATCAGAGCTAAAGACGAAAGAAAGGAACAAGGTCTATACTATGGGGGCAGGGTGGTGGGGGAGGGGGTGGTGGTGGTGTTGTAATTGGACAAAGGGAATCTAAATTGTAAAGGTAAAAGCTGAGAAATGTGCTAAGAGCATCCGTTAAGAGATCGGAATATGTGAATGGCAGAACAAAGGTACAGATTGTCAGAGGACAACCGGAGGAATGTGGCAGTTGGCACCTGAGGGGAGTGGGGGAGGGAGGGGCGGGTGGAGGGGAGGAGTTTGAAAGACAGGATGTGGAGCAAGATTTCAGAAGTGGAAAAGTAAAACTAAAACACAAAGTAATAAAAACGGACGAATAAAATGAAAAGAGAAAATGAAATAGAATAAGTAGAATTGGGGTTAAGATGGAGGAGAAAGTTCATGCTCTGAAGCTGTCAAACTCATTGTTCAGTCTGGAAGGCTGTAAAGTGCCCACTTGGAAGATGAGGTGCTACTCCTCCAGTTTGCTTTGGGCTTCATCACCTGGTGTAGTTGAGACTTGAACCCAGGTCCCCAGACTTTCCCTGGATTATAGTCCAGTGTCAATACCATGTCAACACTGCCTCTCCCAGTGCACCACTGAATCACCTTGCCATTTAGGTGGAAGGTACGATATAATTGCGAGTTGTTACTGTTACCTTATGCATTTCTACATTATTAATGTAATTAATGGCTGCTAATCAGTGAAAGCGAGTACTGAGATAATAGCTCCTGTGAAACACATTGGAGTATTTTATTATATTAAAAGCACTGAAGATCCAGTGGTCATGTGATGACACAGCTACAAAAGGGGTAGTGCAGCAGTAGTGTGGGATCACAGGCAAAGCGCAAGTATGACATACAGTTTAAAAGCACATTACTATGGATGCTGAAATCTGAAACAAAACAGCTTTCCAGCATTGCCTGTCTTGTTGTGGACAATTGTTGAGCTCAGTAATAAACTAGCCTTGTTGCAAGTTCTTATTGTTGATGATTTAGGGAATGCACAATTTGCTACAGGTCCTATATAAATGCAAGTCATTGTATACAAGTGGGACAACTGAGTTGAGGAAATCATGTACCTACTTCCCTACCCAATCATGCTGCATGTTTGGGTTTCAATTCTTCCAATGCATCACCTCCAACACAAATTTTCTCCAGTTACAGCATTTTCTATTAATTCTGTGATAGGTCAGACAGCCAATTAAAGACTTTTTAATAGCTCAAGGATATAATTGCACAAATCACAGGGATTGACTATATAAAGACTAGGAACTTTCTAATGTTCAGTCACAATAATAAAAACAACGCTGACATAAACAATTCGTCTTTATATAGTTGTTCCTGTGATAGGTGCAATTATACTCTCAGGAGTATTTCAACACTCCTTTAATTGGCTATCTGAAAGATCACCACTTTGGAATGGAATTATCAGAAAGTGCTGTAACTGAAGAAAATCATTTACCCACCTTCCCCAAAGCAACTATTAATATTTCTCTCCTGCTTAGGACGCCCACAGCTCATTGCATTTCCTTCTTAAAATAGGATCTTGTTTAAAGAAGCAAACACTTCACATAAAATCTCATTGTCAAATAGATATGAAACGGGAGAAAGGATTCACTTCAACTTGTGCCTGATTGCAAAAGCATGATGAGAAATCTTCTTTCCCTTCAAATGGGATAAATTTAGTCCTTTACAAAATTTAGTATCAATCCATCAGTCATGGCAGCTTAAGTCATAGTATCAGAATCCCTACGGTGCAGAAAGAGGCCATTCAGCCCACTGATTCTGCACTGACCACAATGCCATCCAGGCCCTATCCCCGTAAACCCACATATTTATCCTGTTAATCCCCCTGACACTAGGGCCAATTTAGCATGGCCAATCAACCTAACCTGCACATTGTCTCCTCCGGGTGCTCCGGTTTCCTCCCACACTCCAAAGATGTGCGGGTTAGGTTGGCTGGCCATGCTAAATTCACCCTAGTGTCAGGGGAATTAGCAGGGTAAATGAGGGTTACAGGAAAAGGGCTTGGGTGGGATGTGGTCGGTACAGAATTGATGGGCCGAATGGCCTCCTTCTTCACTGTAAAGATTCCATGATTCTATCATTGGACTGTGGGAGGAAACCAGAGCACCCGGAGGAAACCCACGCAGACACCAGAAGAATGTGCAGATTCCACACAGACAGTGATCTGAGGCCAGAATTGAACCCGGGTCCCTGGCACTGTGAGACAACCGTGCTAATCTACTGTAGTAATGCGGTAATTTGTTAACCTGATATCAGGGATTTGGACAGACATATACTGAGGTTTGTTGAGTTGAATAAAGGGGTGAAATCATGACCAGTCATGTGACGAGACTAGCCCATTGCACTGAGGATGTGCTGACACCTGCAATGGTGCTTTGCCCAGACTAGAGTAGCAGAAAGAATCAGGGTAGCCAATGAGGTAAAACCAAAAGCTTTACCCAATGTAATTTTTGGAAGCCACCTTGACCTTTTTGGCTAAGATGAAGCGTGAGATCGAGCCCGGGGAGGGGGGAAATGTCTCATCCTGTCAGGTTGGAGCTTGTTTGATCGAGCCCAAGATGGGATATAAGGTCTTGCCTTGTCAGATCTTGTTTGTCTCTCATGTGGGGACCATGAATTAGAATCAATTTGAATTGTTTTTTTTTAGTTGGAATAAATGTGCCAAAAGGTATAAAGTAGGTGTCTAACAATTTCCACATACATCTTCGTTCATCTGACTGACCATCCTTTCTCTGGTTTTCAGCTAGCAAACATCTTTAATCTCTCCCATTGGAATTTCATTGCCGTGGCCGATAGTTATAAATCACAACATCTGATCCTACTTCAATAATTACCAGTGGGCATTGTAAATGACAGCTTTTCAGTCTACTAAAACATTGTAGATGGTAACTTACCAAATCAGAACTGAATCCAAAGGCTTACAACAATAAGAGGGCCTTTTTCAACACTGAGCTGTTGACCTTACAAGAGGTTAGATTTCAATTTAGATCTGTATTCTAGGCACTGTTCCACTTTGAGAGGCATTAGAACTAAAACTGTGGATGACTAATGCTGGTCTGTTCTGAAACACCTTGGATAATTGACTGAAGGGGAGCATTGGCAGAAATCTGGCAAATGATTGTGCGGCTATTTTCTCTTAATTCTGGCAATGGTGCATAGCACGGGAAGATCAAAAAGTAGGACCAAGTAAAGTGACACAAAAACAATTTCTGCAATTTGGCTCAAGTTCTCTTTTTTTTCCGCAATATGTTTCTTGCTGGAGAAATTGTTTTTTTTAATATTCGAGAGCTCAGCACAATAACAAACAGCTAATGCATTGCTTCATTGAAGTCACATACAATAATCACAATCAGTAACATGCAAGCCTGGCAGTTTGTTAGTAGGATGGAAATGATGGCTGCTGCAATATTGAAGCCATGTTCCTCACCTTTTCAGTAAATGCTGAACAAAACCATATTTACAAAGCTCTCTAAAGATAAACATCATCATTGCACCATCATTTCCTTCTGCTTGGCTTCATTAGTACTGATAATTTTAAAAGGATTCCGGAATCAAGAGTCATAGATCCAATAGCAGCTCAAGACAATTTTAAAGGTATCAATTTTTGGTATAAATACCTATTATTGAAGTTATTTTCTCTCTATTTTTCTGATTTTGCTTGAGACAGGCATTGATTAACTAAGATGGAAGGTAGGTAATTTAATTGAAGAACTATGTTATTTCTGCCTTTGAGTCAGATGCTGCAGTATAATACGTTGACTTCCTCTAAGCTTTGCTTCCATTCTGCTCAGAGACTATCTATCTCCATTTGTCCACACATCTGCAATAGGTTTCAAACAAAACTTGACAACTGCTGTAAAGGAGCATGGAAACAATTCCATCAATCTACTATTGAACCATTCCAAAACATCTTAAGAGCAGACCAGTATACTGCTGGGGTACATCCTCCATATCATTCTTGGTTTAGTTTAGAGATTCAGAATATTCAAGTTATCTCCAGACTCTTGAGCACATAAGCCAGACCAAAGCTTCAGTGCAGAACTGAGGCAATGATACAAATCTATCAGGTACTATGTTAAAGCAGTGCATCACCTGCCTTCTCAAGATAAGAGGGGCGACATGGTGGCACAGAGGTTAGCACTGCTGCCTCGGAGCGCCAGAGATACTGCGTTCAATTCTGGCTTTGGGTCACTGCCTGTATGGAATCTGCACATTTGCCCCTTTTATGTGGGCTCCCTCCGGGTGCTCCCGTTTTCCCTCCACAGTCCAAAGATGTGGGGGTTAGGTGGATTGACCATGCCCCTTAGCATCAGGAGGACTAGCAGAATGAATATGTGGGGTTTCGGGAATAGGGCCTGGATGGGATTGTTGTCGGTGCAGGCTCGATGGGCTGAATACACTGTAAGGCATCTATGATGCAGTGACAGTTTGTTTTCTGGGGGGAGGACGGAGAGATTTCTTTCACCTTACCTTCACTGTCTCTGTGGTGTTGGGGATATGAAGAGTATAAACCCCATTTGTAGTCAGTCCTGATTTGTACACTTCAGCACAATCTTTAAAAGTAACTTGATCTTTCGCAACCCATGGTATTTCTATGACAAAGAACAAACAGACAATTTCATTTTACTCCACCCAGTTTGTAAAGTAAACATAGTGTTTCAAACACATTCAATTTTAGAGCAATTGCTATACCTTGCATGGGGATATCATAGCTGACACAGTTTTAGCGTTACTTATTGCATCGTAAAGGACTCTATCACTCTTGTTTCACTGAAGAAGAAAAGGTGGCAGGAGAATTCCAACTATTTAGCATCTAGGATGTACTTTCTGCTCTCCCTCGCTTAATCCTCGGTTGCAGGCTTGCAGTGAGGGCGAGTCAGCAAAAAGTGAATAGGCCCAGAAGAGGTACCATATACCCAGCAGTGTCACTGCCCTCACTTTTCCAGATGAAACAACATCTGGAGACTATTTCAACACCGGAATTAATAGATCAGTGAAAATAGATTCACGTCCCCAACAGGGCAGTAGCTCAACACACGAGCAAGAATTTTTTATTTATTAAAACAAACAGTGAAAAATACTTCTGACAAGGTAGCTGCCTCTTTGTGACCTCCGAGGGCCACCATTGCTGATGCTCACACATGGTATGCTGACAGGGGATTTAAATATTAATTACTGCCCAGGGATCCGGTGGGGAATCACCAGTATGTTGCCTCGAGGTAGATCACAGCTGTTTGCATCTGACACTCTCTTTAATTTTGCACTGCCGATCACATTGCTGTGGGGGGTGGGGGGTGGATTGCTGGGGTGGGCAGGGGGTGGTTGAGAGAGACAAGAGTGATAAAAAATAATTACCAAATTTACATCTTCCATTTCTTTTCATAAAGAATCTCTTCTGAGGGCTGAAAATGTTCAGCTCCAGTGCCTTTTTTGCATCTATTGTTCAAGTACCCTCATCTGCATATTTATGAAGATTATTTATAGCCCAACAATATGCAAACTACATTTCAATCTGTTTATCTCAGTCTCATGGCTCTGCTGACCCTTTTCACAAGGTGAGGTAAAGAATCACATTCCCAGAGTTGTGTGGAGATGCCGCAGCATTAGACTGAGTGGTCTTAAGGTGGGCACATTATACCACTAACAAGTGAGAACACTGAATATTTCTTAACACTCTTAGGCTATGATAAAAGTTGTCATGATATATTCTCATCAATTCAAAGATGATGCATTGCTCCCCACCCCCCCGCTCCTCATGAGTTACAGAGGCATTGATAGATACTGTTTAATAAGGACCAGGACTCCTCAGGGCTCCCGTCAATAATGCCTCACCTTTTATGCCAATTACCAACAAGACTTCTTGTGTAGGCATTATTTTGATTAAAAACTGCATCATAATCTAATGTTTCATCTGAATGAAGAGAATTCTGATTGTCAACACAACTTTCATCAACTTTCCCCCATTCTTGTCATGTTTCAAACCCAATGGTTCTCCCTGGTAAAGTAATGACATCCCCTTCAATGACTTCCGTTCATTTATTTGTTTATTAGTGTCACAAGTTGGCTTACATTAACACTGCAATACTGAGATTTTCTGGGACCTTGAAGGATGAAAATCCTTTACGCTGTCTTCACTGCTTGTTGTTAAGTATGTGCAAAATCTTGCTCAATAAATTCTACTTGATTTTTCAATACTACATATTTATACCTTGTATGTCAAGCGCAATTAGCATTAGAAGTTAATAATTAATGTTTTGTTTAAATTAAGAGGTTTTATACCTTGAAACCCTAAACTTTACTTAGTAGGAGGTAACTTATGATCATGAATAGAGGACAGGTAACAGACCATATGTATAAATGGGTCATTTTTCGGTTCGCAAGATGTACCCAATGGACTGCCACAGGTATCGGTGCTGGGCCCTCAGCTATTTACAATTAGTATGAATGACTTGGATGGTTTAACTAAATGTATGGTTGCTAAATTATCTCAGGTAGCCAAGTAATTTGTCAAGAGGGCAGAAGGAGTCTGCAATGGGCAATAAATTGGCAGATGGAGTGTAAGGTGGAAAAATGCAAACTTGTCCCCTTTGTTAGGAGGAATAGAAAGGCTGTATTCTGGCCAGAATTCTCCAAACTCACCCATGGCTGGGATTCACTGGTACAGCTGCATGGATGGAGATTTGGCTGAGCACCAAATGGCAGCAGTGATGGGAGAACTAAATCAGAGGATCACGACCATTATTTAAATGGTGAGAAATTGCAGAATTTGGCAGTACAGAGGATGGGATGCCCTGGTACGTAAATCACAAAGGCTAATGTGCAAGTGCAGCAAGAGATTACGAAGGCAAATAGATTGTTGTCATTTATTGAAAGGGGAATGAATGTAAAAGTACAAAAGTTTTGCTATGGTACACAGCATCGGTGAGACCACATCTGGTGTACTGAAAGGATGGGTCTCCTTATTTAAAAAGGATAGAATTGCATTAAAAGAAGTTGAAAGTTTATTAATTAATTAGTTAGAAGTATTGTTACATCAACACTGCAATGAAGCTACTGTGAAAATCCCCTAGTCACCACACTCCGGTGCCTATTCGGATACATATAGGGAGAATTTGGCATGGCCAATCCACCTAACCTGCACATCTTTGGACAATGGGAGAAAACTGGAGCACCCAGAGGAAACCCACACAGACATGGGGAGAATGTGCAAACTCCACACAGACAGTGACCCAACCTGGGGATTGAATCAGGGTCCCTAGCGCCGTGAGGCAGCAGTGCTAACCACTGTGCCACCTCAATGCAGAGAAGATTCACTTGACTGATTACTGGGTTGAAGGTGTTGTCTTGTGACGAAAAGTTGGGTAGATTAGGTTTGTATCCAGTTTTGCAGAATGAGGGGTGATATTATTGAAACATAAAATTGTGACGGAACTTGACCGGGTTTGACTAGGTGGTATGTTTTCCTTTATGTGAGAGACGAGAACCAGGGGACACAGTTCAAAAAGAATAGGTCTCCCATTTAAAATGGAAATGAGAAGAATTTATTTTCTCTCAGAGGTTCATTAATTTGCAGCATTCTCTTTCGAGATCACAGTGGAGGCTTGGTTGAATATGTTGAAAGCTGAGTTACATACATTGCAGACTGACAGGGGCAACCTGGTGGCACAGTGATTAGCACAGCTGCCTCACAGCACCAGGATCCAATTCCAGCCTTGGGTGACTGTCTGTGTGGGGTTTGCACATTCTCCACATGTGTATGTGGGTTTCCTTCAGGTCCTCCAGTTTCTTCCCACAATCCAAAGATGTGCAGGTCAGGTGGAAAATGAAAGGGTGGACTCAAGGGGCTGAATGGCCTATTCCAGCTCCTAACTCATGCGAAATGTGTTACATCTCTCACAGTGTCTTTGTTGGCTCTTTACCTGATTAGCACAAAGCTAACAACACTGTCTCTCTCTCACTCTCTCTCTCTACAGCTGAAAGTCTCATCCAGCTGAGTAACTGACATTTGGAAAGTGCTGATGATTAGATAAAGTGTTGTTCTTCTCTTTACCTACAAGGAGTCTTTGTTCTTTATTTTTAATGAATAGAGGGCATTGAAATTAGGGAATCATAAAATGCAGACGAGACCACCTTGTGTCACCCTATGACTCTGTCCCCTGGCACAATGACATAAGCCATATTTGGTGACAGGGAGACTGGAATAAAATTTCACATGATCTTAACACTAACCGTTACCATGGGAAACCACGTTCAGCAGGTTATGAACAGTTTCCATTAGTAAAACCTGCTGGCTCTGTAGGACGCTGTTGTTCTGTGTGGCTACACTCAGTTGCTTCTCAAGCTCTCCGATAATGGCACTCTGCTTCGTCAACAGGTCCTGCATCTCCAGCTTCTCTGCTTTTATTGACTGAAGCTCAGTTTCATGCTTTCCTTCCATTTCCAGGACTTTCTGTTCCAGAAATCTGAAAGGCAAGAGAATGTCGTTGAAAGTAATGATTAACATATTAAACATATGCTGCTTTCTGTGAGAGATGGATCCAGGTCTTAATAATACATGTAAGGATTTTTGCCATTTCTAAAAGTGTTCAAAATTAGAAAATTTTATTTGTCACTTTTAACCAGTAATCATAGCCTCTTTTGATTTGATTTGAGTTATTATTGCCACATATACCATGATACATGGGGCAGCACAGTGGTTAGCACTGTTACCTCACATCTCCAGAGGCCTGTGAGGTTTGATTCCTGGCTTGGACACTGTCTGTGTGGAGATTGCATGTTCTCCTCGTGTCTGCTCCGGGTGCTCCAGTTTCCTCCCGCAGTCCTGAGATATGCGAGTTGATTGGCCATGCTAAATTGTCCCTTAGTGTCCTAGGATGTGTATGTTAGAAGGATTAGCCAGGTAAATATGTGGGGTTTCGGGGATAGGGCCTGGTGGAATTGTTGTTGTCAGTGCAGACTGGATGGGCTGAATGGTTTCCTTCTGCACTGTTGGGTTTCTATAATTCTGTACAGTGAAAAGTATTGTTTTACGTGTTAACCATAAAAATCGTAGAGTCATAAAGGTTTACAGCATGGAAACAGGCCCTTTGGCCCAACTTGTCCACGCCACCCAGTTTTAATCTATTCCCAGTTGCCCACGTTTGGTCCATATCTCTCATATCATACCATACGGCGCTTGCAAAGAGACACCGTGCTCCAGCGCCATCTCGAAATATGGGTATGGTCCATCCCCATTAAGATCAGTACCACATCCCCATTCTCTCTCCACTCCTTGTGTTACGGGGACAGGTTTTGAGAATTAAAGGAACATGACCAACAGGTGAAAGAAATAAAGTTTTAAAATTAGCGAAAAAAATATAGGCATTAATTTGTACAATGGATTGCAGCCCTATATTAGCACATCAATAGAGAGACAGAGATTGCAAACATGTCAAAGACTCAGGGGATGGAGTGTGCACACAGCTCACTCAGGATGATATACAGTTTGAGAGACTTCACTTCCTAAACCAATAATCCCTGTAAACATTCCCACTCTGATTCAGTGAGGAATTCAGAGAGGTCTGGGGTTCCTTGTGTGCTGGAGATTTGTGAAGAGGGTTAAACGCTCCCATTTTTACTAGTCTGAGCATTATGCACAACATCCTGTCATGAAATCATAGCATCATAGAATTCCTGCAGTGCTGAAGGAGGCCATTTGGGCCATTGAGCCTGCAACAACAACAATACTACCCCAGGTCTTATCTCCACAACCCTACACATTTACACCGCTAATCCCTCTAACCTACACATCCCGGGACACTACAGGGAAAATTAGCATGGCCAATCAACCTAACCCACACATCTTTGGACTTGAAATAATGTGGCTACTCACAGCAGACACTGATTAAAATGAGACAAAAAGGTAAAACTGATTTCAATTACATTTTTCCACCTTGCCCTGTTGAGTTCACCTGTGCCATGTTCCATTTTGGACCCTAAATCCCTTGAGTGTGAGGATCAAGTGCTCAAAGCTAAGTCTTTCCAACAGTTCTCCCTCTCTCCGTTTGGAATGAAGGATGTGGGTAAAGTTGCCGGTAAGTCTTTGGGGATTACAGGTCTGAATATAAGTCTATGTTCTGCATTGTGGATTGATGCAAAACAAAGTGTTGAAATACTCCTTGGTCTTGGGGTAGGTTTGTGAGACTTGCCTCATGGTAATAGGAAGAGATCATGGGCTGAGATTTCATTGCGGGATCGGGAAAACAGCACCCAGATCATTCCTGGGTCCTGACCCTGCATCATGTTAGCATTACCGATGCGAGACAGGGGTGGGTTTGGTGCCTATTAACGCTGCCAGGAGTGGCCACGAGGCAGGGCCGAGGAACTGAGGATTCTTTGAAATGGTGAGTGGCAACCATCACTGGCTTTTCCATTCACTGATATGAAAGAACAGCAGCGACCTTATAGAACAGCATTGGCATGAACTGGTGTCCACAGATGGTACCAATAGTCTTGGTCTAAGAAGAGTGGTAAGAAGTCTGCCCAATTGTTAAAGTTAGGTTGAGGCTCCCTCAAGATCTCCCTTGAGGCTTTAATGGATGCATTAACAGACAGAAGAGAAAACTTGCTTCCAGCACCTGAAAGAAGAAATGTGCCCAGACGTGGTGACAGAGGCCAGTAATCTGGGAATGTCCAGAAGCATGTGGGTCAAACATAGAGAAGATTCAATGAGTTAAGGTGAATGCCAGGTGATGCTTTGCTGACTAGACTTTATTTTGGTGTATCCCAGCATGCACAGGGGCTGAGCAGTCTGGGTATCCACTGTTCTCCCGAGAATTGTCAGATCAAGTGGCCAGTTCTATTATTGAGACATCAGCAACACTCACAAATGAAGTGCAAGTAAGCCAGGACCAGGTTTGAAGTGTCATTTACAAGGGGCACAAGTTCAAGGTGGGAGGGGGAAAGTTTAAGGGAGATCTGCAGGGAAACTTTTCCACACAGAGAGTGGAGGGTGCCTGGAAAGTGCTGCCAGAGGAAGTGGTGGAAGCAGGCACATAGCAACATTTAAGAATAGGGAGGGAATGGAGAGATACAGTCCGAGAAAAGGCAGAAGGTTCTTTTTTTATTTAGTTAGGACATCATGATTGGCACGGGCTTGGAGGGCTGAATGGCCTATTCTTGTGCTATACTTTTCTTTGATATCACTGCAGACTGTAATACCTTACCCGACCATCAGGTTGGAATAGATGAGGGAGGACAGTCTCCTCATAGATCATTCTCATCTTGTAGGAAAAGAGATTGTGTAACTCATTACTGATTGGTAATTTTGTCGATGATACATAAATTGGGGGAGTAGCCGATAGTGAGAAGGATTATCAGAGGATGCAGCAGGATATAAATTGTCTGGAGACCCGGGAAGGTGAAATTTAACCTGAACAAATGTGAGGTGACGGAATTTGGAAGGTATCCTGCAGAAGGAAAGTGTACAGTAAATGGTAGAGCCTTTAGAAATATTAGCATACAGAGGGATCCAGGCATGCAGATGCACAGTCCCATGAAGATGGAAATTCTGGTGGACAAGATGGTCAAGAAGGAGAATGGCATACTGGCCTTCAGCAGTTGGGGCATTGAGTATAGGAATTGGAAAATCATGTTGCAGCTGTATAAGACTTTTGGTTAGGCTGCGTTTGGAATATTGTGTACAATTCTGGTCGCACACTACCAGCAAGATGTTGATGCATTGGAAAAGATGAAGAGATTTACAAGGACATTGCCTGGTTTGGAGGAAATGGACTAGGAAGAAAGGTTGAACAAACTTGGATTGTTTTCAATGGAGTGTCAGAGGATGAGGGGGAACCTGATAGAGGTTTATAAGATTATGACAAGCTTGGATAGAATGGATAGTCAGAGTCTTTTTCCCAGGGTCAAAGGGTCAACTACTGAGGGATGTAGTTTGAAAATGAGATAGCAAAAGTTTAAAAGAGATGTAAGGAGCAAGTTTTTCCACACAGAAGGTGGTGAATGCCTGGAACGTGGAGGTGGTGGAAGCAGATTCTATAACAATGTCAAGAGGCATCTGAACAGATACACGAATAAGCAGGGAATAGAGGGATATGGACCACGTGGAGGCAAGAAAATATTAGATTAGAGAGGCATCTGTGTCGGCACACACTTAGGGGGCTGAAGGGCCTGTTCCTGTGCTGTACCGTTCTTTGTTCTCAGGAAATAGCTCAGACTGATGATGGTGTGCTGATTGCTACAGTCTGATCTCAGTGGAGGAGGTGGTGGTGGATATTGCGAGAGTGCCATTGCATCAGGCCACAGGTGATGGTGAGACAGGAGGCTGTGAATATTTGATAGCTCAATCTGTAACTGAAGGGCATGGAGGGATGTCCTGTTCAATGCCCACACTAACTGTACAGTTGCTGTTGTGAACGCGTTGGTTCTGCTGAGGCACTGAGTCCTGATCACCACCTTCTTGTGTTTCACAAAGGGTCATCCACAGAAAAGTTTTTCTGAATTTATGAACAAATATTTATGGGGTTCACTTTTTTACAATATCCTCAAGCCCCCAAAACAAAACATAAGGTTTTAGAGACTTAACCATATGGCAAGAAAGAACACTTTAAATGATGGATTCAGAAAGCAACTTCATCGCAGTGTTAGTGTAAGCCCACATGTGACACTAATAAATAAACAAACAAAAATTAAAAAGGTAACAAGTCAGAAAGATAAAAGCAAAGTATCAATTAAAGGCAATTAGCAGTAATTAACAATAAGAGGAGAAAGCTTAACTAACAATTGAAGCAACTTCTCACCCCCCTGCTTAGGCCAAGCCATGGAGTGACGACTCCGGGAAACATTGAAAACAACTCTCAGCAGGTCTCCATAATCATCACTCTCTCCCATCTCTTCTCTGTCTCCTGTAAACATCTCTCCCTTGCCAGCCATACCTTTCTCTTTACATCTCTCTCTCTCTCTGCATTTGTCTGTCTCTCTGCCCTCTCTTCCTCTCCCCTAATTCCTATCCAAAATGGTTTCTCAGGAACCCTTTCTTATACCTTACAAATTGAAAACCCACCAAAGCCAGTTGTTGGAAAAATGGCGAATAGTTGGTCAATAACGAAATGAGAATACGCCCATTAGTTTTTAGCTAATTACTTATGTTGATGCAGCTTTAAGACAATACTTCTTCTCAAACAATGTCTGGAATTTTACTGTCCTGCCCTTCAGGGGAATTGGAGTGGGCAAGGGGTGGACCATGGATGATGACAAAACATTGAATCTATTCAAGAGGTGGCTAAATGTAGCATTTGGGGCGAACAAGATCAAAGATTATGTGAAGGAAGTAGGATTAGGCTATTGAGTTGGATGACCAGCCATGATTGTGATGAACGGCAGAATAGGCTCAAAGGGCCGAATGGCCTCTTCCTGTTTCAACGTTTCTATGATCATGGAAAGGTCCGTTGACCTCAGGTGGTATTTTACAGTTTTGGGACAAGTGAGGCCGCAAAAACCCGCTCAATATCTCTTATCTTGAGAGAGGCCCAAGTGTCGACCAACAATTGGTCAACATAGCTGACTGTCATTTGAAGTTGAGGTCCCTTAGACAATGGTCTATTCAGAACACCTCGTCAAAGTTAACATTTATGTTATCTCTTTATTCTGTGACCTGAGAAGTACGCAATCATTTTATTCCAGCAGCACTTTGTATTAATAATCAAATGCTGTTATAAACATTTGTGTTCCAAATTACATTTCCAGCCTTTTTAACAAATCTATTAATGAAATATTTATTCTTCATTTGTCTCACAATAATTGTCTCACAATTAAGGCTATCTACTTAACTAATCTAGTTGGTTTCCAATAATAATAGTTCAGTTTTTATTAAAATGGCTTCCATGGGTAGAAAATGCTTAAGAGCATATTAATTAAAATTACATCATAGTCATGCTAAAACTAGTGATTTTCAAACTACCAACATAGTTGAGAGAGATGCTCCAGACCGAGCACCATAAAATCATTCCTTCACACCTTTCAAGAGCACAGCCGTGCTCATCTAAGCAAGATGAAATGGGAAAGCACATCTCATGTTAGCAGGAGGGGGAGAACGAGGCAGAGTCAGCTGTCTCTCTCTGGAGGACACAGAACAATCACTGGCATACTCTGCTGGGTGGAAATGCGAGAGCTGAGGTGTCACAATAATGGAGGAATTTTCTGGTGCATCAGAAGTGGACGAGTCCCCCACTGTCAGAGATCCCTAAGGGCATTGCGGAGCCATGGGCAGACACTGGAGGGGTCCATGCCAGCGTGTGCTTTCCGGGTTTTGAGTACATTGGCTTCTCCGTTGAGAGGGTGACAAAAAGCCAAATGTAGCATGAACCTAAGTAGATGTAAGAGCAACACACACAGAAAGACTGGTGCCCTCTGCAGCATTGTCATCGATAGTGCAAAGATGCTTGGAGTAGATGATAATTTCATCCCATTGCCTCATTTATAATGCACAGGCACCTTCAAGTGGCTGCAACACTCAAATAGGCTGAAGAGGGGACATTGCTCCTGAGCTGACACCAGCATTATCCCATGGCTCCTTGATTCCTGCGACTAAGAAACTATCCATGTCACAAAGCCCTATGAGAGAGGTTGCCTCTGCAATGACACGGGGGCAGCAGCCTGAGGACCAGCTCTCACAAGCACCTCTATGAAGAGGATAGAAGCCAATGGCACCGCAGGCAGAAGCAGAGACCAAGTTGCCTCCATGTTATCCTCAGCCACAGGTAAAGCACTCCATAGGAGGGGACGGGATCACAAGGTGCCATGAAATTGGTTGCACTTTACGGGTCAGCTGGGTGATATCTTCTCACTTGTTTTGTCTAAGACCTTTTATAAGAATGATGATGCTTATTGTGTTTGTGAATGGAGATTGTAGTACTGAGATGAATCCACCATTTATTTCTAGAGTTAGAATAGTCTAAAGCTGCTTACTTGACAAAATGAGCTGCTCCGAATGCTCTATTGTGTCATGGAAGGACTGGATGACATGGTGGCACAACGGTTAGCACTGCTACCTCACAGTTCCAGGGACCTGGGTTCAATTCCAGCCTTGGGTCAGTGTCTAAATGGAGTTTGCAGGTTCTCTCCGTGTCTGCGTGTTTCGTCTGGGTGCTCCCATTTCCTCCCACAGTCCAAAGATGTGCAGATTAGGTGTATTGCCCATGCTAAATTGCCCCTTAGTGTCCCAAGATATGTAGGCTAGATTGATTAGACATTGATTTGATCTTGCCCGAGCAAGGTTGTAAAATCCCGCCAAGACCAACAGCAATTTTGATCCTGTAAGCCTCGCCTGCCCCAATACCAAAATGAGCGAGGCGGTAAAATTCCAGCTGATAAATGTGTGGAGTTACAGGGATAGGGCAGGGAAAAGGGACTGGTGATAAAAAAATACTGGATTAGAGAGTTGGTGCAGACTAGATTGGCAGAATGGCTTCTTCTGCCCTTTGGGGTTCTATGAATGATGAATTAGCACGAAACATGAGTACAAGTGCAAAAGGCCATTCACTCCCTCATGTCTATTTTATTAGCTTCATTTACCTGCCTTTTATCCCTATCCCACAATGCCTTATCAAAGAAAGAAAGATCAATCTCCTAGATTATCTGACCCAGCATCCATGGCCTTGGGAGAGGAAATTTTGACATTTGCATAGTGACTGAACCGAGCCACAAACGTTCTTTCACTTCAATCCCACGGCTTTTGGAATTATAGGTTACACTGAGCTCAGGAGATTAGATCTCAGGGGCACTTTGCGCTGGCCAATTCCAACAGGGAGCTCCCCACCTCACCGCACAGTTTTGAGTCTTTCGTGCTTCAGTGACAAAGCATTTAAACCCACCTGTTCTTTTCATGGAGTTTGGTAATTTCCTGCGTCTGCACCATGATTTGTTTCTCCAGTTTGTTCGTTGAGAGCGAATTCTCCAGCAGTTGGATTTCAAGCCGCGATGTCTGATTCAGAACCTTGAAGATATACAAATGACGGTTGAGAATAAAAGGAAGCAGTTCTCACTCCAGCCAGGATTCAACAGCTGCGAAACTCTGAGGAGCTCATGTATTTCAAGCAAATCGATGGGAAGCAAATGCTGCACACAGCCAGGGTGGCGTTGCTAATCTATGTTCTTTTTTTAATTGCCGAGTATCTACCGCTTGAAAATGGACAGCAACCTTTTCGGGACAACTTGACTCAAAGGGACATTTGTTGCCACTTTTAGAAGGCAAGTGCGAGACTGATTTGGAAATGATTACAGGAGTGAACGGAAGGAGATCAACGGGCAGATTTTATTGTCCCACCTGCCACGGGAATCAGAGCAGTCGAAGGGCAGGCCATGGAAAGGCCCATTGACCTTGGGTGGGATTTTCCGGTTTCGGGGCGAACAAGGCCGGAAAATCCCACCCCAAGTATCAGATAGAGAAAGGGACACTCAAAACAAATTTAAAACATTTTTGATATTTTTGCCAGGGGTTTGTCTATATATTGAGAGGAGATGATGGCTCGGTGATATTAATCGCTAGACTATTGATCCAGAAACTCAGCTAATGTTCTGGGGACCTGGGTTCGAATCCCGCTTATGGCCAATGGTAAAGTATGAATTCAATAAAAGTATCTGGAATTAAGAATCTACTGGTGACTGTGAATCTATTGTCGATTGTCAGAAAGACCCATCTGGTTCAGTAATGTGCTTTAGGGAAGGAAATCTGCCACCCTTACCTGATCTGATTTACATGTGACTCCAGATCCACAGCAATGTGGCTCAGTCTCAATTTGGGCAGCTTGGGATGGCCAGCCAGCAACGTCCAAACTCCATAAATGAATAAATAAAAATGTTTTCTGATTTTGTGCTTGTTATCCCATAATTTTGTAACTGGGTAGTAAATTGTGGGTTAAAAACTGCTCACGTAGTGGCAGTGAAGATAATGTCCCAAATTTCCCTGTTAGTGGCACTGCTGGGAATACTACTGCAGACCGGAAAGCTTCCTGAAACTCAAGGGTAGGTAACTGGTGCCCACTTGGGAAGTCTAGTCATGTGGGCAGTCAACCAGACTGGTGATCGTCATGTCGAGTCGGGTCGGGGGGATTAATGGGTTCAGTTCAGGGGTGGTTAGGTTGGGGTCTGGGGAGGTCTGCATGGTCGAGACAGGCTGGTCGGGGGGATATAAGGTTGGGTCAGGGGAGCTATTTAGTGTTACTCACATCAGGTGGCTGCAATGGAAGAACCAATCCAGACTGGTCTTTAAAGTTCAAGCTGGTTTCTTGTAGGAAACTTCCTCAGTGCTACTAACTTATAAGAAGTCCCCCCTACCACCCCCCCCAACCCACAAAGGCTATCTCTGTCAGTATAGACAATCAATGTCACATTTTTAACCAGCAGTTGTCTTAGCAAGGTTAATTGCCACACATTGTGATTAGTTGTGCATTGACAACTAGGAGATCATGTCTGATGCTCAGTTATGTGGTTAATTACTGAGCTGGACCAGGTATTAACCGGTGTAACATTTCAGCCTCCTTTAGCCCCTGAGCCTTACTGACCCACAACGTAACATAAAAAGTAGGAAAAGGCATAGGCCGTTCGACTCCTTGAGTTTGCTCTGCCATTCAATGGGATTATCATTGATCTGACATTCATCATATCCATTTTCCTGCTCTTTCCCCATAACCCTTGATTCCCTCACTGATCAAAAATCTATCCATTTCAGCCTTAAATATACATAAGGGGTGGGATTTTGTGACCTTGCATGGGTGGGGCTCGTAAAATCCTGCCCAAGGCCAACAGAGAATTCTATCCTGTGAGACTCACCTGCCCTGATTCCGAGGTGAGTGAGGCATTAAAATTCTGGCCCAGAACCCTGACCCCAGAGGTCTCTGTGGCAAGGAGTTCTAAAGACTCACAACCCTCTAAGAGAACTAATTCCTCCTCATTTCAGTCTTAAAGTTGGTACTATTTTATTTTGGGATGATGCCCTCTGGTCTTAGACACTCCCATGAGGGGAAACATCCTTTCAGCATTTACCCTGTCTAATCCCTTAAGAATCTTCTATGTTTCAATGGGATACCTCTCATTCTTCTAAATTCCAGAGAGTTTCCCAATGTATTTAAACTTTCCTCGTTAGTCAATCCCTCCAAATGGGGACCATCCTAGTGAACCTTCTCCAAACTGTCTCCAATGGAATAATAAGTATCCTGAAATAAGGGAACGGAATCTGTTCACAGCACTCCAGATGCAGCCTCACCAGCACCATGTACAGTTGCAGCAAAACTTCTGTAATCTTATACTCCACTCCAAGAAATCTCAAATCCATCACAGATCTTGGCCCTTCCCTGGTGGCCTGCTTCTTGTTCTTTTCCTCTCCTTTTGTTCCTTGGCCTCTTCTTCCTGCTTCTGGCATTACCAAATTACTCTGTTGTCTCTGATCCCCTCACTGCCTCCCCTCCACCCCCCACCACCCCGTTCCCCCATCTTTTTCCCATCCCCAAATGGTTCCCCTGTTTCTTCCAGTCTTTCTCTGGGCGACTGCGCTTATTTATTAGATAAAACCTGCATTCTATCTGCACAACAAACGTTTATCTGGTTTCCCAATATCAGACCAACCAGCACATTTAAATATCAGTTCTTCTAACATCTATAAAAACCAGTACTCCATAAATGCCTTGATTAGAAACGGATGTAATTTGGACCCATTTTTCCTGAGGCAATGCCGTAGGACGTCCTTGAATAATGCCTTATTTATGACTGAGTATTCACCAAAAAAAAGGATTCTGTGGAAGTTTCAAACTGTACAACCCTGAACTTCTTAAATATTCACCAAGCTCATAAAATGAAGCACAGAAAGCCATGAATCTAAATCGAGGGTTATAATTAGCTGGGAGTTTGCAACATAGCAAATAAATGGGAAAAACCTGGAAAAAGCCCAAAGATCATTCGGAAGTGCATTAGTCAGCAAATAAATGATGATGCAAGGAAGGTAAACGTTTGCCTTAAGCGTGTTTCACAGAGAAGAAATTGTGGCCTTAACTAGAGGAAATAGAAAATAAACAGTCTTTTGTTCGGAACACTGACAGTGTGTCACCCAGCAACTCATTGGTGGTCAGGAATATGCCACAATGTGATCTGCAATGCAGCTTTTTGAAACTTAGGTGATCGTGGGCCTTTGCAGCTTAAGACTATGTTTTGCGGGGCTTCAACTGTCTATAGTTGTGACCAAAAGTGCTGCTGCTCCATTGCAAGGGCAGCTAATATATCCAAAATGGACCAACCAAGAATAAATCTGTAATGATTTCAATCAGGCCAATGAGGTTGGCCTGTTGGAATATGAACTCCCTGATTAAGGAGTCAATTGATGGGCCAGTCAGGGAGTCCTTTCCTTGTATGTAGCTGGGAGTGTCAGTTCCTCTGGCACCTCCGAAGGTAGACTGCTGACTGAAAGCAATCCACGTACCACTGTTGGAATTGTAAATAAAGGGGTTTTCATGAAGGGATTTCTGCCTCAGAAGATTTATTACAAAATCCAACCTGGTTCATTCCAGGCTCAGGAACAATGCCACCCTTTGCTTTTTCTCCAAATTCAAATAAATCTTGCAACTATTTGGAAGTTTGCCATATAATTAGTTTTGATTATTGGCTGCTTTTTTTTTTAACTGCCACTCAGTTAAGTGAAAGGATTACCTGCGTTTCCACATCAGTGAGCTTGCGAGTTTGTTCCGCAGTTTGAGTCAGGAGACTAGTTCCTATTTCTAACATGGCTGCTGTCTGGTTCTGTACCACATTCCTCTGGATCTCCACCATCTCGGTCTTCACGCTGTCCTGAATGTAGTTTTCAAGCTGCAATGAAATGATATCAACTGCTTTAACAAGCTCAGTGATGACTCAGTATATAGAAAAAGGTACCTGGCTTTCAAGTAGTGAGAAAAATGCTACATTTGAAAAGTTTAATAGATCCATTGATGATGAAGAGAAAGTCTACAACACCAACTAATTTGCTTTTATATAGCACCTTTAATGCAGTGAGATGGTCCAAAATGCTTCACAGGGGTACTGTCAGTCAGAATCTGATACTGAAACACATAAGGCCATGTTAAGGCAGACAACGAAAAGTTGTTCAATGATAGGGTGGCTCGGTGGCACAGTGGTTAGCACCGCTGCCTCACAGCACCAGGAACCTGGGTTCAATTCCTGGCTTGGGTCACTGTCAGTGTAGAGTTTGCAAGTTCTCCCCGTGTCTGCATGGGTTTCCTCCACACACTTCACTTTCCTCCCATGGTCCAAAGATGTACACGTTCGGTGGATTGGCCATGCTAATCAACCCGTGGGGTCAGGGAACTAGCTAATATAAATTTGTGGGATTGTGAGGATAGGGCCTGGGTGGGATTACGGTCGGTGCAGTCTCGATGGCCCAAATGGCCTCCTTCTGCATTGTAGGATCCTATGAGGATACTCTGTCAGAGAGTCTGGGCAGATTTGATGGGCCAAATGGCCTCTTCTACACTGTAGGGATTTTATGATTTTATGATGTAGGTATAATGGAATAATTTAAATGAGTAAATAGAGGATGGGGGATACAAAGGTTTAAGGGGGAGATTCCAAGAGCTTTGAGATTTTATACCTGGAGCATGGTTGCAAATATTGGATTAAAATCAGGAATGTTTAAAGGCCAAAAGTGAAGGAGTTTGGATGCCTTGGAAGATTGTAGGACTGGCAGGCTTTTCTTTCTAAGAAAGAGTCTCGTTATCAGAGGTCCTATTGATGAAGGAATTTCACCTTTAGGGCTTCTTTCAAAAAGCCAGTATTGATATCAGAACTCTTTCAAAACAGAAATATCAACACCAGAATCTTTTGCACCGAGAAATGAATTTCCACAGGGGCAAAGATCTACAATTCATTCACTGTACCTTCTGCAGGAGATTGCTGCAACACCCAGAAATAGGCATAAATTAGAACAGGCATCGTGGCACAGTGGTTAGCACTGCTGCCAGGAATCCAGGTTTGATTCCTGGCTTGGGGAACTGTGCAGAGTCTGCACGTTCTCCGCCTATCCGTGTGGGTTTCTCCAGATGCTCCAGTTTCCTACCACAGTCCAGAAGCTGTACTGGTTAGGTGCATTGGCCATGCTAAATTCTTCCTCAGTATGCCCAAACAGGTGCCAGACTGTGGCGACTCGGAGATTTTCACAGTAACTTCACTGCAGTGTGAATGTGAGCCGACTTGTGACATTAATAAATAAACTTTAAATTATGCATGCAGCATTTTTCAATGTTTCTACAGGTTTGTCGCCAAAGTTACAATGGGCTAGTTGAAGAACTGTTGTAGAAATTCATTCCCCAACTCTCAAAGGTTCTCATGATCTCCCTTCACAATGGCACGTCAAATTGTTTCTTTAGGATTTCTTTTTCAGATTTTCTCCTGAATTTATGGGAGCGATTGGGAATTTCCATTAGAAATTCCTTCCCAGTAATATGTAGATTATTGCTATTTCTTGGTCCATTGGTTATGATTTTAATTTGAACATTTTGTTTTAAGGCAGTGAGTGTTCATTTTATTTTATATTTCAGCTGAATAATCAAATGTCTAATTCAAAGCATTTTATTGACCATTTTGCATTTTAAAAAAATCGTAACAATAATTTGCTGTGCTATTGCTTGAGTCCCAGTTAATGTGGCAACATCTCCACAGTGGCACTGCAATTCGTTCTTTTATTCATTCATGGGACATGGGTAACACTGGCTGGCCAGCATTTATTGCCTATCCTTAGTTGCCCAAGGGCTGTTGAGTATCAACTACGTTTCTGTGGCTCCGTAGTTACATGTAGACTAGACCAAGTAAGGACGGCAAAAGACATTAGTGAACCAGATTTGTGTTTCCGACAATGGTTTCATGGTCATCAGCAGATTCTTAATTCCAGATATTTTTTATTGAATTCAAATTCCACTATCTGCTGTGGCAGGATTTGAACCCTGGTTCTCCAGTATATTAGCTAAGTCTAACGATAATACGCCACCACCTCCTCTCCAATATTGTCGCCACTGATGGGAATGAGAGTACAAATCAGTAGGGCGGCAAATAAACCTGCATCTGTCCCTTGAGAAACCTAACCATTAATATTCACAGCAATTGATAGCTCACTTTGGGCAGCGTTCAGTTGTATCTCACTAAAAGCAGAAGAGTCAGACGTAATGTAGAACAAGCTTGCCAGTTCTCCACAAGTCTGCTTCATGTTTTTGACATTCTCCAATGCCTCCCCTACAATCTGCTTAAGAACCAGCCAGATTTTAGTGGAAGTTTTGAAGAGACGCTCTCAAGAAATTGCTTTGATATCTTCATTAAGCAAAATGGATAACTTTTAAGAAAACTTCACAGACTCGTCCAATTCTGTTTGAAACTCTGGCAAAAACATGAAGGCAATCTAGCATTACTTGTTGAACACTGTTTGTGTGGAAAACCAGGCATCTGCTGTCCTTCAACCTGCTCAGCTTATGGTTAGTTGGTAAGAAGGAAGGTTGGTAAGGAAGAGGGAAATGGGGTTGTTCTGGGGACAAGATGCCAACCTGCATTAGTAAACTTGATAGTGAAGTACTACGTGGTCTATAGGGCACTCAGAAATAATTCAAGAAAAGGCAGACAATATATTAGCCAGTAAAAGAGATCTCTGGTTAACATATAATTATAAAGTTGGCAAGGCTCCGTGTAAAATATTAAGTTCGTTTGTCAGATTGGCAACCAGAGAGTCCCTGTTGTGCTTTCATATCCCGTAATTTGCAATATTTGCTCTTACAGCACTTTCACAGCATATAATCTATGCAACGGCAGCACTGTGTCATTACCAAACTGAGTATCTTATTTTTTTCTCTGTCTGTTGCCCAAAAGCCTGCATGCTTGATACACGTACTGATTATTTCATATCTTGCAGATACCAGGTGCGTAAAATCGACTGAAAATGGTAGGAATGTGGTGGTGGCTGATTGGCACACAGCACTATCAGGTGGCACAGTGGTTTGCACTGCAGCTTCACAGCACTAGGGACCCAGGTTCAATTCCTGGCTTGGGCCACTATCTGTGCGGAGTCTACACGTTCTCCCCCGTGTCTGTATGGGTTTCCTCTGGGTGCTTTGGTTTCATAGAATCCCTACGGTGCAGAAGGAGGCCATTCAGCCCATCAAGTCTGTACTGCTCACAATCCCACCCAGGCCCTATTCCCCTAATCCTGAGCATTTACCCTGCTAATCCCTTTGACACTAAGGGTCCGTTTAGCATGGTCAATCAACCTAATCTGTACATCTTTGGACTGTGGGACAAAACTGAAGCACCCGGCGGAAACCCACGCAGACACGGGAAGAAAGTGCAAACTCCACAGTGACCCGAGATTGGAATTGAACTCGGGTCCTCGCTGCTGTGAGGCAGCAGTGCTAACCACTGTGCCACCATGCTCCACGTGGTTTGATTTGATTAATTATTGTCACATGTATTGGGTTTCCTCCCACACTTCAAAGATGTGAAGGTTAGGTGCATTGGCCATGCTAAATTATCCCTCAGTGCACCTGAAAAAGCGCCAGAGTGTGGCAACTAGGGGATTTTCACAGTCACTTCATTGCAATGTGAATGTAAGCTTACTACAATGGTTGTCAGTGTTGGAAGCTGGAATTGAACCAAATCCCTGAGTTCAGACACAATGTAGCTGAAAAATCCTTCCAGATGTGACTCATGGTGCACAGATCCTTCCATAATTCAATGCTAATTGGCCGTCTCACTCAAAGAAGCCCCGAGGACCATTTGTGGGGAAAATAATGATGCAGTAGAATTCATTCTTTTGAGATTGCTATGAAGGAATGCTTCTTAGCTTGTACTAATTGAGTGGTTCCCTCTATCTGACCTGTGCAATGTTGCAAAATACTTATTGGGCTCGGGGACTGGGCTCCAAACCTAGGAGAAAAATGAATCTTCTCTTAAAGAGTATTAAAAAATTGTCAGAAAGTATAAACATAGAGAAGCTTGACAAACAAGCGAAGGAACCAACTTTGTTACAAGAGTCCGAAGAGAATCAAGCAACGTATCATTATGGCATAATGCAAACTTCTGCATCTTGCTTCTAAATTCTTCAGTGCAGTTTAAGAACTCTACTGCAACTCAGTAGGGTCACTCACTTACTCCAAACAAAAGGTGTTACCATGGGAATCAGTATGGGTACCAGCCATGCCAACTTTTTGGTGGTCCGTTCCATCACCTCTGTTTCCAGAATATCAATGACTGTATCAGTGCTGCATTTTGCTTTTGGCATGGATTGGAAAATATAATCAATTTTGCTTCCAAGTTCCATCCCTCATTTTCACATGGTTTGATTTGATTTATTATTGTCATTGTGATACAGTGAAAACTACTGTTTCTTGCGTGCATTCAAGGATCTGATGGCATCAGGGGAGAAGCTGTTCTTGAATCAGTTCATACGTGACCTCAGCCATGGTCCAATTCCAAATCATCCCTTTGCTTCCCTCATGATTTCCACTTCTGAGGATTGGTTGTCGACCTATAAGAACTATAAGCCAAAAATGCTAGAAGTACTCAGCAAAGTGGGCAGCCTCCGTGGAGAGAGGAACAAAGTTAACCTTTCAGGTTGATGACCTTTCATTAGTTCATGAAAGATTATTGACTTGAAATGTGAGCATGATGGTCCTGTCTCTAGACATGACACCTGGTCTGTTGAGTACTTGCAGCACTTTCTGTTGTTAAATTCAGATTTCCAGCATCTGCATGATTTTGCTTTTCTACTATAAGCACACTAATTGCCACAAACTACTTTGATTATATTTCCACTCAACTTTATTTCCTGGAAGATAGTCTTCCATTCTTCCAATTTCTCCATTGCTGTTGTTTGTGATCTTACCATGGCACCTAACACATCGCTATTTCCCACTCAACTTCCAATTTGCTCACCTGAGGATTCCTCCTACTGCTTTTGGCAGACCCCTCACACTGTATCCCACCCATTTCCCCACTTCAAGTCTCATTCCTCCCTCACAGCCAGGTCATCTCCACTATTTCCCTCACCTCCAGCATGATGCCACCACCAAAAATATCATTCCTTCCCCTTTTGGCATTCTCAAGTGACCATTCCCTCCCTAATATCGTAGTGCACTTTTCAATCACCCCTCACCCCTGCTCACAGCATCTTCCCAGACAAGCACAGAAGATCAGATGACTGCCATTTTACCCCTTCCCTTCTCATCATCCAAGACTCCAAATATTCTTCCCATCTATAATACAATGTATTTGTCCATTTTTTTTACCACAATACATTATACTCACTGCTCACGATGCAGTCTTCTCTACAATTGGAAGATGAAACACAGATTAGGTAATTGCTTTGCTGAGTACCTCTGCTCAATTCACAAGCTTGAATTGAATATAGGTTATTCAATTCGACATCAGCTGCCACATTATTTTTTAATACATTTATTCACCATCTATATATCAAAATATATGGATCTGCTGTGGTTCCTCACATCCTGGGGGAAAGTTTAGGAGAAAAGTTCTAAGTGTCCAGCTAGGGTGAACATGGGGGAGTTTCAGACCTATTTTTGGGTGAGTCATTACTCCAACTCTTAAGGACTTAGACTATGAAAAAATGGGCTCGACTCTTTGCAGCCACCAGAGGTAGTGGATGGGGCTTAAATCACCAGCCAACTTTCTCTAGTAGAGGGGGGCTATTGCACATGTGCAGGCTTCTGTGACTGCACTTCACAATTGTAACGTCAGAGGCCTGACAGTGAGGAAAAAATCTGTCAGGCTTCTGCTGCTGCAGCCAGCTTCAAGAAACTCCACACCCAGTGACCGCAGGAGCCCATGGCCAATCATGGGCCCCACACTGCATGGAAATATTTCCCCTGTTGCCCCTCCCTTTGATGCACAGACCAATCATGCAGCCCCCTCATCGATCTTCTGCAGATTGGCAGTGGGTACCACCCCTCTTCATATTGATCACCTGCAGAGTGGCAGCATGGACTCCCTCTCTACCCTACTGAACCGTCCTGGCTTTGCTCCACCCCTTCAGGCCCCACCCCCTTAAAGCTCTACCCCTTAGAACTGCCCAGTGGGAAAATCAAGGTGCCCAGTGGGCTGTGCCAAGGTGCCAGGTGAGCACTGCCAAAGGGTCACCATCCCATGCCCTGGTCCTCCCGGTGGGTTCAACAGTCTCTGTTTCTACGAGCAAGACCAACAGGCAGGTGTTTATCTCACCTGAGAGAATCTCTTCCAATGAGGCCACAAAAGCAAGTGAGCACAGATAATATGCCCCAGGCTTGCTAATTCCATTCAAATGATATTAAAATTAGATTTGCATAATTTATTCAGCCTTGTGACCGAACTGGGCGAGACGCTGACCTTGCTGAATACGCGGTGCCGGTAAGATCGTGAGAGACGAGTAATCGGGTGTGAACCTGATTTCTCAGCTCTCGCGTAATTTCACTGGTTTGCTCCACCCATTGATGGAGGCGGGGGCAAGCTGTTAAAAAGGCATCCATAAAACCATCAAATAGAGCAATTGCCCAGAGGGATCATTATATTGGCAAAGCATGATGAAAGAGCCTTGGAAAAACAGGATAAGTTGGATAATGGTTCAAGGAGAAGTGGCAAACTAGTGAAATAAGTGCATCAGATGCTCTTCCGCAGCACCATAAGATATCATTACTGGCACCCAAGATGCAACATGCTGCAGGTTCTAAAGATTACATCAAGGTCCCATCTCCTTTCCAACATTGATCATCTCCAAAGAGAAAGAATTGCTGGAGATAGTTTCAATTTCCCTTCCAGAGGCACAAAGCCAGCAGGAAACTGTCAACTGTAGCTATTTACAACAGTAGATGTGTGGTCCAAGATTTCTTTGTTATTTACTGGGCTGCAGATGTCATTGGTTAAGGTCAGCATTTGTTGCCCATTCATAATTCATAAAATCTTTACGTGCACAAGTGGGCCATTCGGCCCTTTGATTCTTTACTGACTATCCAACAGAGTATCTTACGCAGACCCTGTCCCTGTAGCCCCACACATTTACCCTCCTAATCCACACACTTGGGACACTAAAGGGCGATTTAGCATGACTAATCAACTGAACCTGCACATCTTTGGCCTGTGCGAGGAAACTGGAGCACCTGGAGGAAACCCATGCAGACACAGGGAGAACATGCAGACACCACACAGACGGTTATCCAAGGCTGGAATTGAACCCGGGTCTCTGGCACGGTGAGGCAGCAAGTACTAACCATTGTACCACCGTGCCTCCCTTTGAACTGAGTCACTTATTCAAACATTTCAGAGGACAGTTAAGAGTCAATGACATTGCTCCGTGTCTAGATTCTCATGTAGGCCAGGATGAGTTAGAATGGCAGATTTCCTTCAAGACATTAGTGAAGCACATCAATCTTCACAACAATAGGCGATAGTTTTATTGTCACCATTATTGAGACCAGCTTTATATTCCAGATTTATTCATTGAATTTAAATTCCGCCAACTCCTGTGGTGTGATTTAAACCTGTGTCTCGAGAGCCTGGGCCTGTGGATGAAACATCCAGTGACATTACCACCACAGCACCAACCACCATCCAAAAGAATATACAAAGAAATAAAAACTCTTTAATTCTAATTTGACACACACACATATCTCAACATGCATTGTTTCCAAATCCCTTTTCACCTTGTGAAATAAACTTGAAAATATTTGCTTGTTTTCTGAGGTATTTGAACCATGTGTCATCAGTAACATGAAGGTACATTTCAGCATTGTGGAACATCTTGTGTCTGAGGCAGGCATTAATGTTGCTCCAATCAGTGTCTTCAGTAGTAAGGACCATCACCTTTCTGACATGGGACAGTTAGCTTTCCAATTTCTAGAAATGGACAAAATCTAAACAAACTAAATGTAACCTGCCCAAAGTAAAAGGTAGCAGGAAGGATAAAAGTGAAGGTAACGGTTCAACGAAGAGACTGAGAAACTTTAAAAAGGCAAAGCTTTTTTTTCTTAGTCGCAAGTAGGTTTACATTCACACTGCGATGAAGTTAGAGTGAAAACCCCTATTCAGCACACTCCAGCATCTGTTCAGGAACACTCAGGGAGAATTTACCATGGCCAATACACCTAACCAGCACGTCTTTCAATCTGTGGGAGGAAACTGGAGCACTTGAAGGAAAGTGACATAGACACAGATAGAACATGCAAACTCCATACAGATTGTGATCCAAAGCCGGAATTGAACTCAAGTCCCTGGTGCTGTGAAATGGTAGTGCTAACCACTGTACCACCATACTACCTGCTTAACTTTGCAGTTCAGTTTTGACAACTTAAGTTGAAATCCCAGATCAGGTGCCTTTCACTCTTGAAGTATCCATTACTTCTGCTGCAGAGGGGTCAGTTGGTAAAGGACACTGAATAGTTGGACTGGATGGGAACATAACATCAGATTATAACCCAGGGATTCAGTTGACATCATAAGCCATTAACAACAAGGTTTCCTGTGACACTTCCTTTTTGTACTCGAAGGGATGTGTCATGGGTAATGTTGAGACGCGATAGTAAAAGTTGGCTCAATAACTTGGAAGTGACTTTATTGCCAGCAGAATTGTGGTCAGCAACTAGTAGAGGAAATAATAAGCTTATCTCACTGTTTCCGATGACATAATCTATTTATAACACATGGTTAAAAGACGATGTCATTTACACTTTGCTGAATACCTAGTAGGTGAATATTCTGCTCAATGACTCAAAGTGAAGGATGTCACCTGTATCTGCTGTAAGTTACTGCTAAGGAAATCTAGGGCTGAATTTTACACTCTCTGGCAGTGGGTATTAAAATTGTGTGCTGTGCCATGGGCACCATTCTTAGTGCCTACCCACCCATCCCTGCCCTCATTGCAACCTTCCAAGTGGCAGGAGAAGCCCATGCCAAGTGTTCAGTCTGACAGCTTTCACTGGTCAAGGATAAGTGTCTAAGGTTTTAATCTGTCTACCATTTCCTCAGTAACAATCCAGCGAGTACCATGGAACTGTCCCAGGTCCCAACTCTAGTTTAGAGACATTCGCAGAGTATCCCCGAGAACAAAGAAATTGCCCATCAGAAGTTTAAACTACACGACAATTCCCATGTAGATCTATGTCTCAGCGTGTCCAGAGGCTCCCGATGCATACCTTTGACCATACCTCCAGCCTCCAATAACTGGGAGAGTATGGTCCATCCAGTCTTTAAATAACATAGGAGGGGAAATAAATCTGGATTGATGAAGAGTCAACAGCAGGAAAAACAAATATCTCTTTCCTCAAGTAATGTGACCATTCCATTCAAAGAAAATTTACAAATCTCATTTCAAAGCACCTTTTCTTTTTGAGATTGCATATCTCCCAGATGACACTAACCTGTCATGGTTTCTCACAGAATATTATCATTTAAGGCACCCATAAGGTTTGCTAAGCACATCCACATTATTTCAATGGCCTCCTGGAAGGTTTGTCCAGATCCCAGTTTTACTCTAATTCTTTCCATCTCAATCTATCTTTTTCTGTTTGGTGCCACTTTCTTAATTTTAAGAATGTTGAAACATCCTCTCAATGTTTCTTTTTTCTATCAAGTCTTGCTCACTTTCTCCTGCTACAAATTTCTCCTTTCCTCTCAGTCACTCACTTTCTCTTCTGCTCTCACTGCAAATTTCTCTTGCTTTTTATTTATCTATCTTTCACTGCGTCTGTTACTTTCACTGAGAGTCAGAGTCAGACATATTCTTGACAGCTCTGAGTTACAGAAATGATTTAATCTCTGCTTGGATATGAAATTGTAATCTATTCTCAAGATGTGACCCAAAGCCAACAAATTCCTTCACAATCGCTGTGTCAAAACTCTGAAACTCCTTTGGCACAGCGGCACAGTGGTGAGCACTGTTGCCTTACGACACCAGGGACCCAGATTCTGTTTCCGGCTTGGTTCATTGTCTGTGTAGAGTCTGGACATTTTCCTCGTGTCTATGTAGCTTTCCTCCTGATGCTCTGGTTTCCTCTCACAATCCAAAAAATGTGCTGGTTAAGTGCACTGGCCATGCTAAATTCTCCCACAATGTACCTGAACAGGCACCAGAGTGTGGCGACTAGGAGATTTTCACAGTAACTCCATTGCAGTGTTAATATAAGCATAGATGTGACTAACAAATAAATTTTTACTTTTAACAGCACTGCGGCTGTACCTACACCACATGGACTGTAGCAGTTCAAGAAAGCAACTCACCACCACCTTCTAAATGGCTACTGGGGGTGGGCAATAAATGCTGTCCTAACCAGCTATGCCCACATTCCATGAAAGAATAAAAAAGAGAATCAGGGTGCAGGATCTTAAATCAGGGAGTGTGATGGTCAAGTAAAAAAGAAACTACTGAAAGAATAATTTTTTGGATTTTTTTCACTTAAATGTTGAATATTTCCATATTTAATATTTATATACTTTATTTTGACAAGTATAGATTAGTGCTGACCATGTACTCTCTCAGTGGCTCTATCCCAGAAATTGGTTTAGATGTCAGCAGATTTTTTTTTAATGAAATGCGATGATAAAGTGAGGCGATGAATTTTGTGCAATGTGGTTGCTTTGTCATAATGGAATGAAGTTAATCCATAAAAAGGAAGAAAAACCCAAAGGTTTAAGCACTGGGTAAAACAAAAGGACAGCAAATTAAAGAGGAAAGATTTTTCTTCAGCTTCAGAAGAAATTTCTAAAGCCGTTACATAGATGAACAGTGTTAATTGACACAAGGATATTGATCATCCTGATTTGGGGGGAACGTATATGGGGCAGGTGGAAATCGGGACACGCAGCTCCCACCTGCGGATTTCCCATCCCCATCCTGTCACGGGCTATTCTGATTGATGCAGGAAAGGGGGCAGGTTGCAGGTCCAGATGGTGCTTTTGCACCTTGCTTGGCTGCATTGTGGCTTCTGGCATTTTAGATTTTAGACCTCCTGCTATTTTCACGGAGCTGGGCCAATTCTGACAACTTAGTGGTAACTGGGTCTGAAGTCAGAAAACTTTTGACAGGTACATTTAAAATGTACTGATGACTTCTCATGTCATAATGCAATATTCTATGGTATGTTAAACGCATGTGAAGTTATCAGTACATTTTGAACTCAGCTGTCAAAATCTTTCTGACTTGAACAGATGGCTAAGGTCTTTCAATGACTCAGTCCTGGAGACATTGCTTATACAGCTGTGCAATGGAATCCTGTTACCAATGCTTGGATGAGCCCCAAATCCTCCTAATGGATTCAGCTCAGCAGGGGTTGTTTAAACAGCTGTCAAGAAGACTAAGAGTTTACTTATCTTTAAAGATTTATGATCACTTAAACGTAAATTTTGAGGGGGTTTTTGAACAAATGTTTACCTTGATAGTTCCATGCGCATTTCAAATACTTTCCAATGTTAGTATTCAGCTTGAGTGTTGGGTACATAGTGGATACTGGGTGAGAGGCCATGAGGGTGTGGTGATATGGGGTGGGTGAGTAAGCATGGAGTGCAAGATAAGGCATGGGGAGCGGAAGTTGAGTGGTGAGCCGAGACGGTAAGAGTTAGGAGGCCTTACACTCATCTACGGGGCAGATGTTCCAGAAAATGGGCTACTAACTTGGCAGCCTCAACATCCACCTACCTGGATTCCCATCTCTGCCCTGCTTCAGGAGGCCATGGCCCTGATTCCAACCCAAGGCTAAACCTGAGGGGAAATATAGTACATAGGTATGGCTAACCTGGAGACCAGATTGCAATGTCAATGAATGGCCTGAGTCCTCAGTGTCAGGTTTTGTGGATTAGCCATGGTAAATGTACAAGGTTACGGGGATAGAGCAGAGGGAAAGTCTTAGTTGGGATGCCCTTTCAGAGAATCACTGTAGACTCGATGGACTGAATGGCTTCCTTTTACACTGTAGGGATTCTATGGTTCAGCCTTCTATCCCATGATTGCACGCTATGTTTCTTCTATGAGCCAATAAAGGGGACTCTTGCAAAATGATCGATTCAAATAAGAGATAACTCAATCCTAACAGTGTTGGAGCTGCAATGTTCCAGAGTTTGAACATTTGCTCTAAGCCCATCTGTATTGTCTTTAATTTCTTTCATAACCATATGTTCTTCCAACATTTTGAAAGGATTAATCACCGGAGCATTAACTGTTTTGCAGCGAGGGCCAATTCCACATGAGTGTGTGGAGGGGGAGGAAGAACAGTTCTTTGCCGTTTGATTTTCGTTCAGGTTTATTAATTTTGTGTTTGTTTCCTTTAGTTAGACACTACAAAAAAGCTGTGCATAATTAACGATCATTCCCTCTTATTGTCATATATCAGAAATAGCAAAACGTTAAATATTTTATGGCACTTAAGCAGAAATCACTCAATTGTACAAATGTTATTTCGTACAGCTGGATTATAAAGTGGTGGATTATAGAAAGTGGCTAAGTTACTTCCAGATGTCAATTTCAGTGGAAAACTATAAATTACACAACTTGTAAATAGCAAGCACTGATGTCAAGAGGTTTGAATATTTCTCTCAGCTTGTTTTGATCAGTTTAAAGAGAAATGTCCTGAACAATTGAATTCCAATGTTTATGAGTAAATGGTTCATGTTCCCTGATTGCTTTGACTATTTTAAACCAGCTACTTCTCATTGTCATATACAAAATGTTGACAAGGATATTTACAATAGTTTAGTCCTTTTCTTAAATAAATGGAAACTAATTTATTTTTCCTCTGTTCTGGTCATTTTACACACTGCAATCTTGTGCCAGAGATATTGGCCGGAATTCTCTGGGTTTCCCGTCAATGTGGGGTGACATTAATGTGAATTCCCATTGACTGCATTGGGGCCAGAGAGCCTGCCACTGGCAAACAATGCGCCACCTCCCGCCAGTGGGAAACAGGCACCTGGAAGGCTGGAGAATCTCGCCGATTGGCTGTAACTCTGGTATCATAACCTTTGACATTCTCAAGAGGCTGCATGTACATGCTAGACGCTCATGAACAAAGAAGAAGAACAAAGAACAATACAGCCCAGGAACAGGCCGTTTTGCCCATCGAGCCTGGTCCGATATGCGGTTTCTATCCCTCTGTTCACTTCCGGTTTATGTATCTATTAAAATACACCTTGAATGTTGCTAATGTTCCTCTTCCACCACCTCCTCTGTCAGTGCGTGCTAGGCATTCACTACCCTCCGTGTGAAAAACTTACCCCGCACATCTCCCTAAACTTATCCCCTCTCACCTTCAACCTGTGCCCTCTCCTGGTTGACCTTGGGAAAAAGCCTCTGGCTTTCCACCCTATCTACCTATACCTCTCATAATGTTGGTGACTGGTCTTCAATCTTAGACACAGCCAAGCAAAAGACTGGCAGCTCCAAATCTTGAAAGATGCTGTAGGTCTGCTGCATCTCAGTGATTTCAGAAAATTGAAAGCTGGCTTTGATTCTTGAGGAGTTACGAGAAGAATTTTTGACTTTTGCTTATAAAATGGTTTGGCGTCTTGATCCATGGGAAAATTAAATGGCCACTTGTTTGAATGGAGAGATTGTAACAATGACCCATGGTCAGTCTCTCATGTATAAATGGAAGTTATGCTTTTCACACACAGCCTACACGTCTTCTTGACTGGAGTCTGCCTTGAGTTCCGTTCCATTAAAGAAACATGACCACTTCACCAGGGAGTTCTCAGACAAGTTCACGTCTTGGAAACACCAGGTAGCAGCCTGTTCTGAAAACACTGTTGCCATGCTAACATGTCAACCTGCCATTTGTCATATGTGGTGAAATACAATCCTTTTCGATGTGTGTTTTCATTCTGTTTCGTAACTGCAAAACCAGTTGGATGAAATGGTTGCAGGGAATAGCCTTCAACCCTGCAAAACAAAACAGCCATAGTTTATGTCCTATAAGGCTGGCACAGTGGCTAGCACCACTGCCTCGCAGCACCAGGGACCCGGGTTCAATTCCAGCCTCGAATCTAATGTACAATTTGCGTGTTCTCCCCCCTCTCTATATGAGTCCCTTTTGGATGCTCCGGTTTTGTCCCACAGTCCAAAGATGTGTGGGTTAGTTTGATTGGCCATGCCAAGTTGATCCTTAGTGTTGGGGGGTTAGCAGGGTAAATTAATGGGATACGGCCTAAGTGGGATTGTTTTCAGTGCAAGTTTGATGCGTCCAATGGCCTTCTTCTGCACTGTAAGGATCGTAAATACCGCAGTTACTCTCTTCCACAACATGAGAGCCATTTTCTCTAGCTGTAGGTCACTGATAAACATAATGCTGCAATGGTGATTGAAGATTGAATGCATCTCCTTTCTACTGATATTGACTATGGGATGGAGTTATAGAACACTGATGCTTACGTGTTCTGTTTACAATGTCCTGTCATCCGAGGAAGCTTGACAACCCGTTAACGCTCTGTACATTGTCCAGTTGATGCTTCCCTTACACAGGGAAAGTGATGAAGATGTTGTCTTTTGCAAGCCTGTAATTTTTAATGGTGTGATTATTCGTAGCAGATAACAGATTATTCTTGCATTGGAAGCATATGCCAGCATTCTAGGCAAACGATCGAGATGCAGCAACATAAAGTAGATGGTGCGATTCTAAAAGGGATACAGAAGCAGAGAGACATGTGGGTATATTCTACCCAAATCATTGAAAGTGGCCAGGCGGGTTGAGGCAACTGGAAGTTAAACATATGTGATACTGGACTCTATAATAAGGACGTCAAGTACAAAAAACAGGGAAGTTATGAAGAAGCTGTATAAAACCCTGGTCTGGCCTCAACTGAAGTATTATATCCAAATCTGGGCACTACACTTTAGGGAGGATATGAAGATATTTGAGAAGGTGTGAAGAAAATTCAAGAATGGCTCCAGGGATGAGGAATTTCAGTAATGCGGATAAGTTGGCAAGGTTGGGGGTGTTTGTGAAAAGATTAAGAGGAGACTAACTGGCGAGTTCAATGTCATGATGCGTCTTGAGAAAGTAGTTAGGGAGAAACTGTTTGTATTGGCGGAAGGGTCAAGAAGCAGAGGAAACCATTTTAAGGCAATTGGCAAAAGAAGCAATGACGAGATGGGGAATTTAGTTACATAGTGAAAGATTAGGATCTGGAATGCGTTGCCTGCAAGTATGGCGGAGGAGTGTTTACACGAGACCTTCAGAATTATCTGAAGAAAAACAAGTGCTGCGTTATGGGAAAAGCAGCAGACTTGGACCATGTGAGTTCCTCATGCAGAACTGGCGTGGGCATTGCAGGCTCCACAAATGACCTCCTTCTGTACTGTAACCATTCTGTCATGCGAGGAAGGTTTCATGCAGTAGTAATCTTTACTTCTGGGAGAGGAACCTCCTCTGTTCCAGATGTTGCCTTCGGGTCATCCTGCTGATACGAGCATGGTGGCCTCTCTTGTGAAGCGGGTTTGGGGAAAACAGATTTGTTCTGACACACTCAGGCATGTTTGACAGAGGCAATCCAGAACCATGGGTTATCAGAATGTGGACAAGCATTGTCAAAACACCTCATGCAACCATCTACCTTCACATATTGGTTCCTACTTGCTTGTAATGGTGTGGCATGATCAGAATGAAAGAATATCCTTACTTCTTTTCAGGCAGCCAAATTTGATGCTGAGAAACAAGTCTTGGCTGGAAATAGCTCAAAAATTAATGGGAACTACTTAAGAAAGAAGGATTAAGGCATGGTGCAGGAACCACATGCAAAAATAAAACAAAGTGTGAAATAATTATGTCCCTCTAAGCCATGAACTTAAACAGGTCCAATCTCATTCTGCCAATACATTCAAATTATATCAACAGGGTATAGAGTGGAATGGATTCACAGCAGAAGTCATGTGAAAATCTCTGAGGGAAACAATATAAATAAATGTAGGATGACAGATGAGATTTGTACCTGCAGTGCAGAATTGTTCTGGCTTCAAAAAAAAACTATGTCGCAAAACACAACAGATAAACCTGCAGGAGCTGTTTAAAGTCAGCCCTTCTGATATGAATGCACATTTTTAAAAAAATTCATTCATGGGATATGGGTGTTGCTGGCCAGCCAGCATTTATTGTCCATCTCTAGTTGTCCTTGGAGGGCAGTTCAGAGTCAGCACATTGCTTTGGAGTCACATGTAGGCCAGAACAAGTAAGGATGGCAGATTTCCTTCCCTAAAGGACATTAGCGAATCGGATGGGTTTTTCTTACACTCAACAATACTTTTATGGTCACAGTAAATTCTTAATTCCTGATGTTTTTAACTGAATTCAAATTCGATCGTCTGGTGGGATTCAAACCTGGGTCCCCAGAACGCTAGCTGTGTTTCTGGATTAAAAGTCCAGCGATAACACCACTAGACCGTCACCACCCCCATGATAAATGTAGGGCAGTATCATATGTGAGGTGGGTAATTTTAACCAAATCCAAGCAATGAGCAACTGACAGGATGAGATCCACCATTTGTTTTACTTACTAAATGTTAAAATCCTCTTCAAGACTTCAGGAAATTTTCAGAATCCCTACTGCGCAGAAAGAGGCCATTTGGCCTATTGAGCCTGCACCGACCACAGTCCCACCCAGGCCCTATTCCCATCACCCCACATATTTACCTTGCTAATCCCCCTGACACGAGTGTCAATTTAGGATGGCCAAGCAACCTAACCGCGCATCTTTTGACTCGCCTTGGTGCCAAGGGCAGGAAACAGTAACTGTCAGAAGGGTGACTAATACCTATTTGTAACTCCGATAGGTCACAGATATTTTGACATGATGTACAAGGGATGGAAGGTTTCAAAAAAAAAACACTGGGAAGGCAGAGGGGAAGCAAGAGAGGAGAGGAATCACGGTGAAAGCAGATAATTATGATGTGCTCCTGAAAAAGTGCTGTCTGTTCCCTTTCTCGTTTTCAGTGACCACAGCATTGCGTAGTCCAGCAGCCTGCTGTGCAGCACAGATAACGGCGTTGTTTGCTTAAGTCATGACAAGACAAATACCATTTCCGAAAAACTAATGGATGAAAGCTATAGACCGAAATAGAAGTAAAAATCTAGGAAGCAAAGAGCAACTCCAACAAATAACATCCCAAGTCATGTCTGTCACAGTATTCTTGAATTTTTTTTTTGCAAAATGAACTAAAACAATTAAAACCAAATTTTCCACATTGTCTGAGTACGCAAACAGTTCTAAACATGTATATTTTTCCTTTGCATTAACCTTTATTTATCCTAGTCACTTGGGTACAAACTAAATATTATGTATTGTATGAAGAATAAAAGGATTGGGACATTCATAGAATCCCTACAGTGCAGGAGGCTATTCAGCCCATCGAGCCTGTACTGACAATAACCCACCCAGGCCTTCTCCCCATAACCCCATGTATTTACCCTGTTAGTCCCCCCGACATTAAGGCCAGTATTTTACGACCTCGCTCAGGCGAAATCCCATCCAGGGCTAATAGAGAATTCTGTTCTATGAGCCTGGATTCCGGGACGGGCGTACCGGTAAAACTCCAGCCTAAGAGGCAACTTAGCATGGCCAACCAACTGAGCCCTCACATCTTTGCAGTATGGGAGGAACCCAGAGAACCCGGAGGAAACCCACGCAGACGCGAGGAGAAACTTTACACAGACAGTGACCTGAGGCCGGAATGGAATGCAGGTCCCTGGTGCTGTGAGGCAGCAGTGCTAACCACTGCACTGCCATGCTACTCGCATGCCTGGAGTGTAGACAACACAATTATTTTGGCAATGCGTGGCGCACAGGAGTGTAAAGTATGTACTCCAGACAAGATGGAATGAGTGTCCAAGTCTCAAGAGAGAGCAGTAATTGGAATATTTACCAGCTCACCTCAATTTACTCTGAAAAGACTTGAATGTCGTGCTGATTAGTGCTTTTAAGAAGGAACAGTCCGGATACTGGTTGGGGTTGAGGCAAAGAGTTAGGTAGCTAAATCCTCTCCAAATTCAGTCCTACTGGGACCATGGGAATGTCATCTGTACAATACAACAAGTCAAAGTGAGTAATGCACGATGCTAAATTGACGGTGCAGTGTTTTCACTAAATTACTTTTTGCGAGGACAGGGGAGGAAGAGTCAGGGGAAAACTTTTATAATATCTGCTGTCTTCCTCGAAGTTTTATTGCATTTATTCACAGCCCTCAGGAGATTAAATAAGTAGAAGATATTTCATGCTACAGTAAATTGGACCTGTCTTTTGGAAAGCATGGCCTTCGTGGACCAAACTACTATTTATTTGTTCACATCATACTGACTTCAGTTATTGCTGGAGAGTTTTGATTGCAGGGAGAAGAGATTCAGACAGGGCACCCATTTTCGCTAACAGGAGCCGCAAGAGTTGGTGAACGGATTGCTCTCTGTCCTTGTGTCCCTCAATATCGTCGGCAGAAGGCCCAAGATATTTTGCTCACCAGATCTCATTTGAATGTGGCTTGGACAAGCTGCAAGCTGGAAACTGGGACAAGGTGGAGTGGGTCGGAGAGGGGCCTAACAAAAAAGCAGGTGGATCCTCCCAGAAACCAAACTAGAAGCTTAGGCTTAAATTCACTGAGGGTTTAAAGCCACATGGTCTTAAGGGTGGGGCTGAATTGAGGGGACTGATGGATTGCTTTGGTGAGCATCCTGCTGAGGTCCCTTTAAAGACTGTGTGCTTGATCATTCTATCCCGTGTAACATTGGGCCAAGCTTCTTTTGAAAATTGCATTGGGATCAACATTGACTTCTCCAACAAAACAAAGGAGATTGTCATCAACTTCAGGAAACATAAAGGGGAACATGCCCCTATCTATGTCAATGGGGACAAAGTAAGAAGGGTTGAGAGCTACAAGTTTTTAGGTGTCCAGATCACCAATAACCTGTCCTGGTCCCCCGTGCCGACACTATAGTTAAGAAATCTCACCAATGCCTTGACTTTCTCAGAAGACTAAGGAAATTTGGCATGTCAGCCACAATTCTCACCAACTTTTACAGATGCACCATAGAAAGCATTCTTTCTGGTTGTATCACAGCTTGGTATGGCTCCTGTTCTGCCCAAGACCGCAAGAAACTATAAAAGGTTGTGAATGTAGCCCAATCTATCACACAAACCAGCCTCCTATCCAGTGACTCTGTCTACACTTCCTGTTGCCTCGGCAAAGCAGCCAGCATAATTAAGGATCCCATGCACCCCGAACATTCTCTCTTCCACCTTCTCCCATCGGGAAAAAGATACAAAAGTCTGAGGTCACGTCCCAACCGACTCAAGAACAGTTTCTTCCCTGCTGCCGTCAGACTTTTGAATGGACCTACCTCACATTAAGTTGATCTTTCTCTACACCTTAGCTATGACTGTAACACTACATTCTGCACTATCTCATCTCCTTCTCTATGAACGGTATGCTCTAACTGTATAAACAGTGCTTATCACTGTATACAAATACATGTGACAATAATAAATCAAATCAAATCAAATCAAATCAAATCAAATCAGAAAAGTCTTAATGAGCTGGTGAGTTCATGGTTTCCAGTTCCCACTTGTCCACACCTGCAGCCCATTCCTTTTGTATTATGATCTGGTTTGATTTATTTTTGTCACATGTATTGGGATACAGTGAAAAATATTGGTTTCTTGCGCTACACAAACAAAACATACCATTGATAGAGTTCATAAGGGAGAAGGGAAGGAGAGTGTGCAGGATGTAGTGTTACAGTTAGAGAGAGAGATCAACTTAATACATGGTAGGTCCATTCAAAAGTCTGATTGCAGCCGGGAAGAAGCTGTTCTTGAGTCAGTTGTTATGTGACTTCAGACTTTTGTATCTTTTTCTCGACAGAAGAACGTGGAAGAGAGTATGCCCATGGTGCATGGGGTCCTTGATTACGCTGGCTGCTTTTTCAAGGCAGCAGAAAGTGTCAACAGAGTCAATGGATGAGAGGCTGCCCAGTGCCAGAAATGAAAATTGTCTCTGTGCTTTTTGATTTTATCTTCCACAACTTGTTCATGTTTTACTATCCATTTAAAAATATATATATATATAGATCGTGTATATGTAATTTTGCCCCATTGGGAGCTCAGGTAATTGGCTTAACTTTCATGTTTTTTCCAACACTCTTCACTCAAAGGCATTTTCAGAACGGAGGCTAAACTCACATGGCAATCTCCACAGGGACTGAATAGTCCACAGCCGACATTAATCACAATTACTAGCTATCACACAAGCGCTTACCAATCAGATAACAGAGCTGACAGTGCAAGAATATTGCTTCTTTCCGGTTCAGTTTGACATTCTGGTCTGCTTGTTCTACACTCAACTGACACAACATTTCAATTAACTTAAACGAGCTGCAAAAGGCAGTCCTGGTGATGGAAAGGTTTTAAATACATTTAAATGTCCTAAACACACAGATAAATAGGAGCGTGCAATGAAGTCAAATTAAAATTCGGATTGGTCTAAGATTCTACCCCAATGCAAAAGTAAATTACTGCAGATGCTGGGAATCTGAAATAAGAACAAAAAATGCTGGAAATATTCCGCATGTTAGGCAGCATCTGTGGAAAGAGAAGCAGACTGAACAGTTCAAGGATGGAACCTTCCCACCATTCACTCCAGCAGGATTTTCCAATCCCGCTGCAGTGAATGGAGATTCGGCTGGCCGCCAAATTCTCCGACCTCGCTGCAGCAGGAGCATGGCGTGAACAGCCGGTAAGATCGCACACCAAGAATCACCGACCTGAAATGTTAACCCTGTTTCTTTCCAGAGATGTCACCTGATCCGCCCAGTATTTTTAGTATCTTCTGTTTTTATTCAAAATCCTGCCCTAAAGTCACTTTATTGACAAGATCAAATTTGTTACATTGCTCCCTATGCTCGCTCTCAAAGCCTTTGTTAAAACACATCACAATCCCACTCCTGACATTGATTTGGAAAGGCACGGTGGCACAGTGGTTAGCACTGCTGCCTAACAGCTCCAGGGACAGAGGTTCAACTCCAGTCTTGGGTCACTGTCTGTGTGGAGTTTACATGCTTCCCTCCATGTTTGTGGGGGTTTCCTCCAGGTGCTCCGGTTTCCTCCCACACTCCAAAGATGTGCAGGTGAGGTCGATTGGCCATGCCAAATTTCTCCTTAGTGTCAAGGCAATTAGAGATAGGGCCTGGGTGGGATTGTTGTCAGTGCAGGCTCAATGGCCTGAGTGGCCTCCTGCATTGTAGGGATTCTACGTGCTGGTAGCAGAAAAGCTAGTCCTCATCATGCCCATCACATGTATCATTTGCATTCCTTTTCTCTCTGGAGTTATTTATGTGTCACTTACAATTAAGGGCAGGAGAAATAGTTTAGTTCTTTATCCTGTGGACCTAGCTTCGCAAAGATACAAGACATCTAGCAGATTGACCCAGCTTGTGGATTTCTGTTTCTCCTTTCAGTATCTTCCAGACTTCAGTGCATTGGAAATCATGGCGAGAAAGGGAGATGATCTGGGTGCAATCACTCTATGACCCACCGTACATCTACCTGGGTGAACCAGTGTCAAATACAGGAGGCTTTTCTGACTGGCCTGCTGATCTGCATGAACTGGAGTCCAAAATCTATCAGTTTGTGAGTTCCTAGTATCTCTCCTTCTATCATCTCCAAACTTCAGACTAATCCAATATTGATGTGCTCTTATATCTAGTTCCCAAGAAAATGACAGTACCTCTGTGTCCTTGTTATCTGTATTACACACAAATAGACAAACAAAATCATACAAAATAAGCAAGGGGCAGAGATATTGTTAACTGCATCTCTCAGCTAAAAGCTGCTTTCTCTTTGCAGAGATCCCATAATATTTTTAAAAATGCACTTTGACAGTCATGTTATTAGTTCTATGTTTTACTCTCAGCTATTTCTGTCATCTTTCTTATTCGGTTGCCATTACTCAGCTCCACACAGCAGTGTTGCAGTCTAGGAGAGAAAACAGCATTTTAGTGCATCAATCTCATCTCACCTCCTGCTGGTTCATCACACACTGACAGATTACCTTCTATTCCCAGCAGGCAGGGCGAGTTCATGGGAAGTGGAGATCATCGTAAAAAAATGGAAAGATAGGATTATAACCCTGCTGTGAATCGAGTTCCATAAACAGAATGATACCATTAAAGAAGAGAGATAACACGGGAAGTGGTTTTATGCTCAGGCAGTCTTTGTAAGAGATTCCACGTCTATTAGCCATGCTCGATGGGTAAATTTCTCTTCTGAGTCCAGTTGTGGATTTAAGTACAAAACTTTGGCCTGAAGCACAAAAGCTAAACGAACATTACAGAGTAAGACCACACTATCTCAGATGGATGTGAAAGATTTCATTACATGCTAGAACATTGAACATAGAAGGCTGCAGCATCGGTACAGGCCTTTGGGCCCAAGATGTGGTGCCGAACATGACACCAAATTAAACTAATCCTTTCTGCCTTCCCTTGGTCCATATCCCTCTATTCCTTGCACATTCATATGCTTATCAAAAGCCTCTTAAATGCCCCTATCATATTTTGAGAAAGAGCACACAGGGTCTGCTGCACTGGACTCAGATAAGGATTTTCATGGGGCAGGTGACAGGGCAATGCTGATGGGTATTCTCAACCAAATGCTTTGTGCATTGGGAAATCTGCCAGAAGGCCTGGGCTCAAAATTTAGAAGTTTTAGAAATGTATTTATTAGTCTCACAAGTAGGCTTACATTAACACTGAAATGAAGCTACTGTTGAGAATCCCCCAGTCACTACATTCCGGCACCCGTTCGGGTACACTGAGGGAGAACTTTGCATGGCTAATACACCTAACCAGCACATCTTTCAGACTTTGGGAGGAAACTGGAGCATGCGGAGGAAACCCACACAGACACGGGGAGAACGTGCAGACGCTGTTCGGCCAGTGATCTAAGCCCAAAATTGAACCCAGGTCCCTGGCGCTGAGGCAGTAGTGCTAAATAACGTGCCACCGTGCTGCCCCAGGGAGTTTGGAGGCCTGAGCACATAGCACAGGAATTTGTGCACAATTTGGAAGCAATCCTTTCCAGTATGGAAGTGTTGGCCAACTCCTCTCACACACTTGTGGATCAGGCCATGATGCAGTGCCTGGTGGTTGATATTGCAGCTTCCATTGCAGCTCAAGCAGCAGCCACTGTAATGGAAAGCAACCATTGTGGCTGTGGAAAACAGTGTTCCCCATGGAGCTGGTGACAAGGCTTCACCATGCACCAGGCAACTGATCTCACAAACTTTATCACACACCCTGTTGGGTCCTGCAGAATTCCTTCAGAGCTTTCTAAACAAGTGAAACTTTGGTGGAATTGGTGGTGGGGGGGGGTGGCGTTCCAAGCAAGTGAAACATTGGTGGGATTGAGGGTGGTATGGGGGACTAGGGGGAGCATAAAATCCCACCCATTGTTCCAGCATGCCATAACCATGGTACAATATGAGGTTCATGTTTGGGACATTGTCTTTAAATTTAAGTTAAAATGAAGGTGGTGGTGGGGGCATGGTGGTGTTAGGTGAACAGTTCTGAAGCCTGTAAGCAATCAAAATAAGTCTTTAGATTCTTTTACTGGGAATAAGGTGCATGTTAATTGCACTTGGAGACAATGGCAGCAGCCTGTGCAGTAACAATGGGGTGGCAGAGTGGCACAATGGTTAGCACTGCTGCCTCACAGCGCCAGGGACCCAGGTTCAATTCCATCCTCGGGTGACTGTCTGTGTGGAGTTTGCACCCGGAAGGAACTCACACCGACACGGGGAGAATATGAGAACTCCATACAGACGGTCACCGAAGGCTAGAATCGAACCTGTGTCTCTGGTTGCTGTGAGGCAGCAGTGCTAACCACTGTATAGAGTAAAGGGTTAGCATTGGAATTCACTGCCTAAGTTGTTGGTTAAGGTTGAAGTTCTCCACTCCTTTGGAAGATATCTGAATCTGCATCTGAAGGGATTTAATCTGTAAGGCTATGGAGAGGGGGTTGGAAAATGGGATTAAAGTGAGCTGCTATTCCTCTTTTATGGCTGATGCAGATACGGTGGGTTAAATAGCCTCTTTCTGCACTGTAACTTTTCCATGGTTTTATGATTTTATGGCTAGGATTCAGTTGCAGGTGAAGCAACTCAATTTGGAAAGAGATTGCAAAACAAAAGGAAAAGAAAGAAAATGTGAAAACTCTGGAGTTAAGAATCACTTTGGATTGATTCTGGGGAAATTGAATATTTATGCAAAGTACATTGTGAGGTATATGTATGAAGTGTGCTTTTCGGTTATGCTAAGAATGAGAATGTGGGTATTCCAGTCTGTGTTTTAAAGTATGCATCGCCTCCAAAGTTGGCATTTAGTTAATATTGTTTTAATCATTTTTAACAGTAAATGTCTCTTTTTTAAAAAAAATTACTCAAGTTGAAAATCACCAGGTGACGTCTTGTGCAAAGCTAATGGTAGTCAGAAGTCTCACAACAGCAGGTTAAAGTCCAACAGGTTTATTTGGTGACATGAGCTTTCGGTGAGTTGAAGGAACGAGACTCCAAAAGCTTGTGCTGCCAAACAAATCTGTTGGACTTTAACCTGGTGTTGTGAGACTTCTTGTTGTGCTTACCCCAATCCAACACCAGCATCTTCATATCAAAGATAATGATGCCAGGGAAAAAAAAAAATCAACCATTTGCAAGCAGCTGATTATCCCTTTAAATAGCGTAGGTAGAGAGTCCCCCTTGCTGTTCAATGTGTGTTTTCAGCTGTCACAATCTGCCTCCTCTGCATAACTCTGGCAGACGTCCACGCTCCGTCTGCTAACACCCTCACCAATATGGAATCTGGCACAATTTGCTTCGTAAATGAGTGTGTATGTGCCATGGAGGTCACTTTGGAAGTCTGATGACATTCCTAACCTGCGTCATGGCTCGTCTATATTCACTCGTATAACCAAAATCCAAAGATGTGTGGGTTAGGTTGACTGGCCATGCTAAGTTGACCCTAGTGTCAGGGGATTAACAGGAGTAAATATGTGGGGTTATGGGGATAGGGCCTGGGTGGGATTGTGGTCGGTGCAGGCTCGATGGGCCGAATAGTCTCCTTCTGCATTGCAGGGATTCTATGACTCTATGATTTGATGAAAATTGTGTCAAATGTTTTTGATTCAGACTACACGACAACATTTCTCACAGATACACTACCAGCAAAGTGGAAGAAAATACCTTTCCTATTTGCAGTGTTCTGGTTTGCAACACAATGCAGACTCGAAATAAAACAATATTAAGATGCATAATGGGAGCAGTCATCGCCTGATGACAGTTGCAAGTGTCCTCTTGCTGTTTTTTATGTCAGTGTGCAAAGCTTGGCACCATACAACTTGCGAATGTGAATGTTATCGCATTTTTCTTCGAAGACTTAACAGCCGAGATCAGTGTGTGAAAAGTTCAATGCAACAGTTTATTCTGTGCAATCAGTTTATCTCTCTCAGAATCCCCTCTGAGGTAATAACACCCCTTTCAAATTAGTTTAATTGAATTAAATTAGAACATATACTTTGCTGGAGAAGATGGGATTTTAGTACAAAAATCAGGCAATTGGGGGCTGAGGGGAGGGTTTTTGGCAATGCAGCAGTAGGATAGATTATCATCTCTGAACGGCTCCCCAGGCAGCGGAGCAGAGGACCCCCCCACTTTCCCCACACTGATGTCAGGCAGAATGGCAGTGGAACCACCACCACCTCCCCTCCTCCTCCTCCTCCTCCTCTCTCTCTCTCTCCTGCCCCCCTGCCCCCAGCACTTACTTCCGCATGAACTGGAGCATCCAAATTGGACTTTTGTGGGGCATGTCTGTTTCATGCTGATTCTGGATGGGCGAACGCGCTGGTAAAGGGGGAAGTGCTGATACGTTCGGACATACAGCCCATTAAGTCAACTTAAATAAATGCAAATGTATTTAAATGGCTGTCATGCGTGTTCGGGGCGCAGTCCCGATCGTGGTCATTTTTGGGCCTTGGTAAAGGAGGAACTGGTGCGGAGGTGGGCGCAGACCGTGCTACTCACCTCATGCCCGACTTTATCAAGTTTTCATGCCTGAAAACGGGTGCAATGCAAAGGTAAAATCAGGCCCTTTGATTCGATAACCTGATGTTTCAAGTGTAACAGAGGTCTCTGATGTCTCAGTCTATGGTTCAAAAGTTATTTTGCTGTTTGTGCCATTTCCTTCCCCCCTAGTCTATGCCCCACACATCCTGATTCCAGACAAGTCAGTGGTTCATGGAATCAGTGATGCCTGACTCTCAGCTCATTGGAACCGGGTCTTGTTTATATTGCAGATCAAGAAGCCAGTGTGAAATAGAACATTTTTCACTTCACAATGCATTGACCCTGCCAGAACTCCCACAGTGTTAGTGTAATTTGGAAACCTCCTGTGCTGCATTATTTACAGAAAGGAGCCACACTAAATCCATAAATAGTAACCGCAACAAACACGTGTAATTAAGTCACAACAAAGCGAAGGTCGGAGAATTTGGAGAATTCGGAAAATCCCGCCAGCCTGAGTGGTGATAAGATTCTGACTGGTGCACACACCAATGTTGTCAAAGCACTCATTCGCTATCTCTTCACACTTCTTGCAGACACATCATGATGTCACCACAACAACAAATTGAATTTAGATAGTGCCTTCAACGTAATAACATTTCCCAAAACACTTCACGGGAATGTATTTAAACAAAATTTGACAGCGAGCCACATGTTAGGGCAGGTGACAGAAAGCTTTCGGGGGTGTCCTGCTGTGACCTTGAAATGGAAAGAATGATACAACTCTCATAACATTAACACAACTGTGCGAGTTGACAGGTTGCCTTTAGTTGTAATGCATTACACCATAAAACATACTGTCAATTGTTGATAAACGTGCGTTAATCATATTAATGCGAGTTTTTTTAACATCAGTTTCATCATGCGATCATTGGCCAGTGTTATAACAGGCACTGGCGCTTTAAATCATTACAACGTAGACGAACTTTATGATAAAAGATTACACATTATCACCGGAATTCTCCGGTCTCGTTTGACCCACTGCCAGCAAGAATGGAGACTTTGGCGCTCATCCAAAACTCTTCACAGCAGCAAGACATGAGAATCCCAAACGTAGGTGAGGACGGGGAATCCAGCCCTATATCAATTTTTTTGTCAGGGATTTTTCTACCCCTACCCCCTCAATCTCCCTCCACAGTTTTCTGACCTCTCCTTCCCCTGAAGGCATTCAGACCTTGCTAGGTTACAATAGCTCAATAATAATTGGGTACCATTATTATCTTAGCAAACACTTAACCTAAAGACTGACAGCAGGTTCTCTGAGGTCGACACTAAACCCAACTCAATCTTTTAGTCACCTCACAGAAAAATAGGTGAAATGAGTACCCGGAGGTAATACCCATCACCTAGAAACCCTACAGGAGGAGGCTATTCAGCCCATTGAGTCTGCACCAACAATAATACCATCCAGGCCCTATCTCCAAAAACCCACATATTTACCTTGCTCATCCCTCTAACATACACATCCTGGGACTCCAAAGGCCAATTTGGCATGGCCAGTCCACCTAATCTACACATCTTTGGACGGAACCAGCGTACCCAGAGGAAACCCATGCTGACATGGGGAGAACGTGCAAACTCCACACAAACAGTGACCCAAGCCGGGAATTGAACCTGGATCCTTGGAGCTATGAGGCAGTACTGCTAACCATCGTGCCACCATGCCACCTCAAGCTGAGGAGCGGATGAATCCAATTCTGTCCAGTCTGCAGAGCTAAGCATCCATGTTTCATCTGTGTGGGAGTCAGAGAGGTGAAGGAGATTCAGATACTCAGAATTGGCCCATGCTGAGTTAAAAAGGAGAGTAAAAAACAATTACTGATACCACAGGAAAATCATTCTTTCATTGGTGGATAATCAATCTTAGGAACTATCTTTAAGTTGCTATAAATTACAAGACTGCTTTATTTTCAAATAAGTAGCAATAAATAGATTTAAAGGAAAAACACAAACAATATGGGAAAGTCAGGGCCAGTATAACAAAGTGTTCTAAGTAGTCCAAATTAAAATAAAGTTAACTTTAGGAAGTAAAATAAAAACATGGTAGGACATCTCGGTTGAATGGAATGCGTGTCCTGTGATATGTGGGAGACCATGCATGCTACTGGCGTTCTAGATGATCATATGTGTGGGAAGTGCTGCCAGCTGCAGCAACTTAACTCTAGGTTCAGGGCTCAAGCAGCAGCTTGTTCATCCACTGATCCTCAATACTCGGAGCTACATGGATAATATTTTCAGGGAGGTGATCACACCACAGCTTAGGAGCCTGGAGGCAGAGAGGAAATGGATGACTACCAACATGCAAGAGAACCAGGCAAGTATTGCAGGAGTCTTCAGGGGTCTGACTCACAAATCAATGTTCTGCTTTGGAAGCTGGTGAGGGCACCGGTTCCTTAGAGAATTGCCGTCAGACCCATGTTTGTGGCACCATGAGTGGCTGAAGTGTACAGGAGAGATGGGGAGAGAAGAAAGGAAGAGCAATAGTAATAGGAGGTTTGTTAATTAAGGGAAGGGACAGATATTTCTGTGGCCGTAGACATGACTCCAAGATGGTCTGTTGCCTCCCTGATGTCAGGGTCAAGAATGTTACCTCGTGGCTGCAGGATATTCTTCTGCTGAGGGTGAACAGGCAGAGGTGGTGGTCCACGTTAGTACCAGCTAGAAAGGTAGGAAGGGAGATGGGACCCTACAATCCGAGTTTTGGGAGCTAAGCGGAAAATTAGCGAGCAGAACCTCAAATGTAGTAATTTCTGGGTTACTCCCAGTGCCATGTGCAAGTAAGCACAAAAATGGGAGGATCATGCAGATAAATGTGTGGCTGGAAAAATAATGCAGGAGGGAGGCCTCAAGATTCCTGGGACACTGGGACTGGCTCTGGGGAAGATGGCACCTGTATAAGCTAGACGGGTTGCCCTTGAACAGAGCTGGAACTGAGTTACCGTGGAGTATATTACTCATGATGTTGGCACAGGTTTTAAACTAAGTCGGCAGGAGTGCAGGAAGCAACACTGGAGAGGAATACTCGGGTGCAGGTAACAATGGGAGAGACAGGCAGGGTGGGCATAGAGAATAGTGAGCCATTCTCACCATTCTCCCCCTTACTCTGGGGTCAGAGTAAGGGAGAAAGTAATGGGCTGGAATTTTACTGCCAGGGCAGGTGAGACTCACAGAACGGCATTTTCTGTTGGCCTCAGACGGGATTTTATGAGCCTCGGGTGGGTGAGGTGGTAAAATTCCGGGCATGAAGTCTAACTCAGGGTGACTGTGCATTGATGTGAATGTATGGGGTACATGGAATAAGATTGGAGGTCAACAGGCACAGATTGCCATGATGTTGTGGAGATAACAGAGATGGAGGGCAGGACTGCCCACTAAATATTCCTGGGTATAAGGTGTTCAGAAAATATAAGAAAAGAAGAGAAAGGGGAAGGCTGGTGGTATTGGATACAGAGACCATTGCAGTGTCAGGGAAAAAAGATGTCCCAGAGGATTTAAGGACAGAATCAATTTGGCTAGAGCTAAGGATGAAAAACAGTGCAGTGACATTAGTCAGCGTAGTCTGTCGACTGCCAATTACTGGGAAGGATAAGAACATATGAAATAGGAGCAGGAGTAGGCCATCTAGCCCCTCGAGCCTGCCCTGCCATTCAATAAGATCATGGCTCATCTGTCGTGGCTCAGTTCCACTTTCCCGCCCTCTCCCCATAACCCTTAATCCCCTCGCTTATCAAAAACCCATCAACCCGCGTCTTAAAAATATTTAGCGAGGCAGCCTCCACCACTTCAACGGGCAGAGAATTCCAGAGATTCACCACCCTTTGAGTGAAGAAGTTCCTCCTCAACTCCGTTCTAAACCACCCCCCTTTATCTTGAGGCTGTGCCCTCTAGTCCTACTGTCCTTTCTGAGCGGGAAGAGCCTCTCCACCTCTATCCTATCCATCCTATTCAACATCTTATACGTCTCAATGAGATCTCCCCTCATTCTTCTAAACTCTAACGAGTACAAGCCTAGTTTATTCAGCCTCTCCTCATAGCTCAACCCCCTCAACTCCGGTATCAGCCTAGTAAACCTCCTCTACACTCCCTCCAAGGCCAAAATATCCTTGCGTAAGTGCGGCGACCAAAACTGCACACAGTACTCCAGCTGCAGCCTCACCAGTGCCCTATACAGCTGCAGCAAGACCTCCCTACTTTTATATTCAATCCCCCTCGCTATGAAGGCCAGCATCCCATTCGCCTTCCTGACCACCTGCTGCACCTGTAAGCTGGGTTTTTGCGACTCATGCACAAGGACCCCGAGGTCCCTCTGCACCGTCGCATGCTGCAGTTTTTCGCCACATAAGTAATAGTCCTCCCTACCATTATAAAAGCAAAAAGTAGAAAAGCAAATCTGCAGAGAAATTACAGGGAGTTGCAAACATTATCAAGTTTAGTACATAGTTTATTTTTATTAGTGTACAAGTAGGCGTACATTAACACTGCAATTAAATTGCTGTGAAAATCCCCTAGTCACCACACTCCGATGCCAGTTTGGATATAGTGAGGGAGAATTTAGCATGGCCAATGAACCTGATCAGCACATCTTTTGGACTGTGGAAGGAAACCGGAGCACCCGGTGGAAATCCATGCAGACACAGGGAGAACATGCACTACACAGACCAACCTGGGTCCTTGGCACGATGAAGTAGCAATGCCACTATGCAATAGCGGGCTTTAAATAACCAAATGTAGACTGAGATAGTCATAGTGTAAAGGTTGGAGAGGGACAAATGTTCATATATTGAGACCAAGAAAACATTTCTACAGAAGTGTGTGACCAGTCCAACAAAAAAGGATGCGCTATTGGATGTAGCTCTTGGAAATGAGGTGAGTCAAATTGATCTTGTGTCAGTGAGGGAACGTTTATGAGGCAGTGATCATTGCTTAGTAAGATTTAGGATAATAATAGAAAAGGACAATGGACAATCCAGAGTAAGAGTTATTCACTGAGAGAGAGCTGACTTCAATCTTACCAAAACAGAACTGAAGCGGACGGATTGGAACAAAAGGTTGGTGAGAAAAACAATAGCTGAACAATAGACTACTTCAACAAAGAAGTGGTTCAGGTACACTCAAAATACATTCCAGAGCTCTCTAGATGAAAAATGGTTTAGAAATTAAGGTGCTGATGACAGGAGTCAGAAAATACAGTTGAGAATCTGAGGGAAAATGAAAAAGCATAATCGAGAAGCAAAAAGAGATCATGAGAAAAAACTGGCAGCCAACATAAAGAGGAATCCCAAAGTCTTCCATGGGTATATACATGGTAAATGGGTGATGAAAGGAGGAATAGGGCAGATGAGGCACCTAATAGGGATTTTAAACATGGAGTCAGTAGCATGGCTGTGGCATTAAATTAATACTTTGTGCCTGCCTTTATCAGGGAGGTGGATGCTATGCAGGCCTTGGTGACAGAGGAGGAAGTTCCCCCATGAGAATGGTTCAGAATTGATAAAGAGGTGGTGTAGGATAAATTATCGGGACTTAAAGATAACAAGGCACTGGGACTGGATGAGATGCAACAAAAAAGATTGAAGTAAGTGAGAATGGATATTGAAGCCACATGGCAGAATTTTCCTATCCCGCCTGCCATGGAGATCACAGCGGGTGGGACAGGGAACATACAAAGCTCCATTGACCTCGGGTGGGATTTTCTGGCTTTGGGGCAAGCATGGCCTGAAAATTCTGCCCATATTCTTCAAGTCCTTTCTTAGCCTCAGGGCAAATAGCAGAGGACTGGAGAATTGCTGACATTATACCCTTGTTCAAAAAGGGTTGTTAAGATAAATCTAATAATTATAGGTCAGTCAGTTTAATTTCAGCGGTGGACAAGGTTCTAGAAACAATTATCCAGGAAAAAAAATAATTACATGGAAAGAATCGTGTTGATTAGAAAGAGTCAGCATGGATTTCTAAAGGGAAAATTACATTTAATTACACTGCTGGACTTTTTCGAAGAGGTAACAGAAAGGGTCGATGGGGGAATGCACTGATGCGATAAATATAGACTTTTAAAAGGCATTCAATACAGTTCCAGACTTGTACAGAAAGTTATAGCTCATGGAATAAAAGGAACAGTAGCAACGTGCGACAAAACTTGCTGAGGATTGGGAAATTGATAGCAATCATTAATGGATACCTTTTGGGTTGGAGGAATGTTTGGAATGGAGTTCTCCAAGAGTTGGTATTGGAACCCTTGCTTTCCCTTATAAATCTTGGTTTAAAGATCTAAATCTTGGTTGGAAGAGTTTGTGGAACGGGCAAATAGGTAGCAGATAAAATTCAACGCAGAGGATTATGATGTGATGCATTTTGGTCAGAAGAACATGGACAGACAATATAAAATATCGGGTACAATTCTTAAGGGGATTCATGGGTAGAGAAGCCTGTTGTACATGTGCATAGATTATTGAAGGTCGCAGGATAGATAGAGAGAACAGGTGATAAAGTACAAAGTATTCTAGGTTTTATTAATAGTGACATGGGATACGAGAACAAGGAGGCCATGTTGAACTTATACAAGGCATTAGTTAGATCTCAGCAGAAGCATTGTATACACGTCTGGGTGCCACACTATAGGAAGGATGTGAATGTGTTGGAGAGAATACAGAAGAGGTTTACAAGAATTATTCCAGGAAAGAGAAATATCAGTTATGAGGATAAATGGGGGAAGTCGGGACTGTGCTCCTTTGAGTGAAGAAGGCTAAGAGTATTTCGATACAGGTGTTCAAAATCATGAGAGCAGAGTAGATAGGCAAAACTTTTCCCCACTAGTGAAAAGATCGAGAATGAGAGGGCACAGATTTAAAGTGATTAACAAAAGAAGTAATTGTGATCTGAGAAAAACAGTTTCAGACAGTGAGTGGTTTGGATCTGGAATGCACTGCCTGGAAATGTGGTGGAGACAGGTTCAATTGAGACATTCAAGAGGATATGACTCGATGACATTAGATGAACATTTGAACAGAAACAATATGAAAGGGTATTGGGAAAAGACAGGGAAGGTGGCACTAAGTCACGATGCCCATATGGAGAGCTGTAAAAATTCTATAATTCTACACCTGCGTGCCAGCAGGGATAACTGGAACCCAGTCCCACTTCCTGTGCTGTAAAATTTGAGGTCATTGATAGTGCACTTTGTGTCACTTAAGCTTATTTTAGTTTACTTAGCAAGTTCCAAGCTTTGCAACAGGCCTATGTAACTCAACTACTCACTTCCTCAACTGGTTAAGTCATTCAGAAATCCATATTTGACAAGGTTATATGGTTTCCTACAGTTTTTACTAATCTATCAATTGATGAAACTAACCACATATCTCGTTATAGAATCCCTACAACGCAGAAGGAGACCATTCAGCCACAACCCTACCCAGGCCCTATTCTCATAACCCCAGATATTTAGTCTGCCAATCCCCCTGACACTAGGATCAATTTAGCGCGGCCAATCAACCTAAGCTGCACATCTTTAAACTGTAGGAGGAAACCGGAACATCCGGAAGAAACCGACGCAGACACGGGGGTGGGGGGGGAAACACCGTTTCCTCCCAGTCCAAAAATGTGTAGGTTAGGTCGAATAGCCATGCTAAATTGCCTTTAGTGGGGAATTAGCGGGGTAAATACAGAGGTTTACAGGGATAGGGCCTGGGCAGGATTGTTGTCAATGCAAGCAGGATGGGCTGAATGGCCTCCTTTTGAACTAGGGATTCTATGATTATTTTTCGGGCATCTTTAGGGCACAGGATATTGAAACACCATGGATACCAGAGGAGGGGAATTCTGTCTGGAACAAGGTAATTATTTTATAAACAAACTGCCCTCCTATTTTTCTTGGTTTAAGAATGATGAGGCATTTTGAGAAACATGGAGCAGCGGCTCGACTGTTTTACCTGTGATAGTTGCAAACGGTGTGCTATTTGGTGTTTCGATTTGTGTTGCCTTTATCACCTATATTAAACTGGACAACTCAGTAATGGTTGTCTCAGTGATGATAAGTGAATCAGATCAGGCACTGAGATCTTGGTCTGACTTGAATGATTCAAAGATGTCAAACTCAATATCAATTCTGATACTGAGGTCACACCACAGCCAACAGAGCGAGCTAGGAATTGGGTCCTGTCCAAGGTATCTAATCATAAGCGTGAATGCTTAGAGGCATAAATGCAAAGATAGCAACCAGGCCTAGATCAGCTTAGATTTCTGACTTAAATCCTTCTAATTAAAATCCAGATGTTATAAAACATCACTAAAAGGGAGGTTTAACTTTTGAGAACAGCTACTCAATAGATCAATGAAGAATGGTGGGTTAACTGTTAACAAGGATATGTCCTAATGATTTCTTTCATACATTTCTTTAAAAATGGAATCAGATGACAAAATATAATATTTTGAGACATTAGCCAGAATTTTTCAGTCCCCCTGCGGTGGAGGCAGCTTGCCTTTGGCCGTAGGTGGGATTTTCCAGTCCTGTCGAAGTCAATTTGCACAGTTTGCCCATCCCATCACCAGGGAATCCATGGTAGGTGTTGTCTTTGGCAGGACTGAAAGATCCCATTAGCAAAAAGGGCTGGAAAATCCCACCTATTGACCATATTGAAAAATCTAAACTTATCACAGACTAAACATTATTTATCACGCAATCAGTGCTCCATGCTACAGAAACGATACTTCCCTATTGACTAATTAATTCCACCAAAATTATGTTAGGACCCATTTGTACATTACACCACACCCTCAAAAGAAATGTAACCTTATAGATCGAGTCTCATATTCTTCCTGGATTCCCTTCTTCCTGATGCAACAGGATGAGTTTTCTAGTGTCATTTCAAATTCCCTTCACTTAAGTGTAATATCTTCGATCTGACTTTCAGCCTCAAGGCTCACTCTAGCAACTCCTTGAGCCTTAGATCACCACAGGTCCCGTCTCTTTGAAGGGAAAATCAGTTCCCCTTCAGCATTCTATTCAGTGGCTAACCAAAAAAAAACAACTTTTCACAGCAGCAACTCATTCTGTCTCCCTCCCTCAGCCTCTGAGTTTGTTAGTCTATGTCCAGAAAGATCAATATCCCCTCTTTTGTTTCCAAACCTATCAATTTAATAGGTTTTGACGTAGGCCTCTTTCCCCATAGCAACTAGGTCACTTGGTCCTGTCTCCAGACAGAGACCAGTTGCATCTGAGTTCATCATCCCCTACTCAGCATATTCTATTTAATTTTAACATAAAGGAAACATTTTGAAAGCACAGCTGTGTTACAAAGTTTGTAGCAATAAGGATGTTAAATAATATAATTGGTGTACATGTCACAAACTGTTGGGTATATATTGTGCTCTCTTTTCTTGTTACAACACTGTCAGAGGAACAAAAAAATTGTATTTCCATCTTGATAAACATTGATGTAGCAGCAACGGCCAAGCTGAACTAATTTTGTGTTTAAAATGGGACATTTCACACAAGCTTGCACTGGGTATTTTGGAGTCTGAAGAAAGCAGGTCTGTTCAAATGTCCATGTGGCCTTTGGGTTCTGAGTGGTTGAAACTTACAGCTGAATCCTCAGCTCGTGTGATAGTAACAATTCCCAGAGGCTTAAGTTGGAGAGGGAAATTGTCCCATGTCCCAGGGAAGCTCACAGTGACCACTTATCTGTATCTGCTTCTGTACTTCATATCCAGAACAAGTGTGTGAGAACATGAGACAGATCCTCAATCAATAGTGAACTGCAAACTACACCTTAAACTCTTATTTATTCAACGCTCATAAGATCTTTGTCGTTTTCTGTAAGATCATACATTCCACAGTCTGTTTGATTTTCTAAGTGCCATTGTGGCTAGGAGCCAGATGATTAAAACAGAAACATTTGAAACACCCAGTGGAAGGATAAATGATAAAAGCATTGTCATTTCCCAATGCGCGAAAACGGAAATGCGTTCGAAACCTTTTCCTTCCCACACAACTTAATGGAAATGAGATGAGCTTCACACTGGTCTCCACATTATTAGTTTACTCTGTCAATCTGTACTTACCTAATCATAACACTCTTATCCAAAGTGACTTGCAATCATCAGTAATTATTTGAATTATATGCTGGGTTAATGGATGGGATAAAAATTATGCATACCATGTCAAGCTGATTTGACTCAGTGTATGTTGACAAGCTTGGATAACTATTTGCCAAAAATATGTCCAACTGTGTATATTATTTCACAAAATTGAGGATTTTGCCTTGTTTGTGTTTTATCCTCAAGGCAATGCGTGTCTTTGTGTTTTCATAAACAATGCAATTTAAATTGCTGATATAGAAATTTGATTTGCTGGATGGCTTGGTGGAAGAGCAAATATGAAGCCCATTGAAACCACATTGTTGCTTTTCTTTACACTGATTTTGGCTAGTTTTCCTGCCAGATAATTCCACTAGAAATCATCTTCAATAAACCTCATGTAAATTCTATGATCTCTCCAGAACGTGCAAGTATGAATGTGGGACTTTTCTTTGTTTCATTGAGAAGTCAAAGGAAGGAGAAGTATTTGCATTATCAAACTGATATGCTGAAGGAGAACACAATGTAAATCGGAAACCAGAAGAGAAAATGCTGGAAAATCTCAGCTGGTCTGGCAGCATCTGTAAGGAGAGCAAAGAGCTGGCGTTTCGATTCCAGATGACTCTTTGTCAAAGCAGGACACTGTAAATCAGCACACTGTGATTAGCTTATGTGAAGGATGGGTTTTAAAAATCCTGCAGATTGTCAAAGTTAAAAGAGAACACAACTGGGATCTCCTAAGAAGCAATGAGCTGGAATACGCGTTGAGTAGGTTTATCCTTGGCTTTTAACTTCCTTGAAATTTTGCACATCACATTGGAGTTAGTGAGATGTCAAAATGATACTGAACTTCTCCAAGGTTTCTGAACAAGGCAAGAAGCTATTCATCTCCTTATCCAATTAACTAACTGTATTTTTGTGAGCAGTGCAGAGTCTGAGTCTGAGTAATTTATGCAATGTCAAACTTGATACAGAAAGCAAAAGAAAGAGATGGAAGAAAAGACATTGGATTAAGAGGGAGGGATAAAAGAGAGAGGAATGAAATTTGTTAAAAATGTGTGATGGGATTTTTTGGCCCTGCACTCCTCAAATTCCCGTTTGAGATCAATGGACATCTAAATGGCCCGCCAAATTTTCTGTCCTTTCTAAAACAATTCCCGCAGCAGATAGGACTGGGAAATTTATCCTAGAATTTTTAAATGCCTGTAACAATTAAAAGCTGAAAGAATTTTAACACCACACTAGTAGAGGTTTAGCGCCAGGGAGATTTTTTTGACAGTAACATTGTGAAAAAGTGTCCTTGAAATAGATGAGTCCTTACTTTCATCGAATCATCGAATAGAATCATGGAATTCTTCTGGTGCAGAAGGAAGCTATTTAGCCCATCAAGTCTGTGCCAACTCAGCATCTTATCAGGCCCATCCCCCTCATCGCCACCTCTGATCCATGTAACCCTTAATCCACCTTACCTATACATCTAAGGACAATAAATGGCATTTTAGCATGGCCAATCCACCTAACCTGCACGTCTTTGGAGTGTGGGAGGAAACTGGAGGAAACCCACGCTGACACAGGGAGAACGTGCAAACTCCACACAGACAGTGACCCAAGGCTGATGTGTTTTTATTCTGAATCTGCGATATGGGTCCAAAAAACGGCATTCTAATCAATATATTTTATTGAAGAAGAACATTGAGAAATGTTCCTGTTCAGCTGACAGTGAAACAGTGCATCTCGAACAGCAATACACCCACGTGGCTACTCAGTTTATGTATAGATGATTAGGGTAGTTAGCCTCACTGTTATCTTGATAGTAAATTCTTACTGATGAATCATAAATTTTGAAGGGCAAGTGAATGGAAGAATAAAGGTTGTTTATATGGCACACACATAGTCTCGGGATATCCCAACAGAAGTTCAAGCCAATTGAATACTTATTAAATATAGTCACGGTTATAACCTAGGAAATCATAGAACCACAGAGATTAATGACACAGAAAGTGATCACTTGGCTCATTGTATCTGCTTGGCCAAAAACAAGTCTAATCCCATTTTCCAGCATTTGATCGGCAGCCCTGCATGTTATAGCACTTTAGGTGCATACGTGCCTTTTAAATTACTTGTTTCTGTTTTGCCTGCTACCACAGCATCCCTCATCTTCCTTTAGCTGCTTGCCTGATGAGGCCCAGTAAAACCAGTCAGCTAGAATTTGAAGCAAGAACATGGAACAAGGGTACCCAAGCCACCCAACCTATGTAAAGCATTTAAATAAGGGATATGCCTCTTAGGAACAGGCTGATTTCCAGCTATCCAACTCAGCTCCATTCAAATCAGGAGTGAGCAGATTTGAACTGGGGATCGACAACTTTTCAGGTTGGAACGGAGGCAGTGGTGCCTTGGCATTGTCGTAGGACTAATAAGCCATAGACCCAGCGTAATGCCCAGGGGACCCAGCTTTGAATCCCATGGCAGATCATAGAATCCTACCATGCAGAATGAGGCCATTCAGCCCATTGAGTCTGTACCAACCACAATCCCACCCAGGCCTCATTCCCATAAACCCATGCACTTATCCTATCTAGTGCCCCTAACACTAAGGGACAATTTAGCATGTCCAATCCACCTCACCCTCTCATCCTTGGAGTGTGGGAGGAAACCGGAGCATCGGAGGAAACCCACGCAGACACAGGGAGAATGTGCAAACTTCACCCAGACAGTGACCCAAGCCAGGAATCGAACCTGGATCCCTGGTGCTATGAGGCAGTAGTGCTAATCACTGTGCCACCGTGCTGCCCGATGGTGAAACTTGAATTCAATAAGAATCTGGAATTAAAGATCTAATGATGACCACAAAAACATTGTTGTCAAAACCCATCTGGTTCATTCATGTCCTTGAGGGAAGGAAATCTGCCATCCTTAGCTGGTCTGGCCTACATGTCACTCCTGAACCACAGCAATGCAGTTGACTCATAACTGCCCTCAGGAAAATGCAATTCTCCTGTCCCACTGCAGTGAATGGATACTTATCCGACCAAAATCAATCTATTGTTAAAGCTCTTGTCAGTGTTTTCTTCTGATACTGAGGCTATCTTATTCAAAGTAGCTAGTCTGCATGGAAATGACAAGAGGTGAAATGTAAAACGTAATCCAGCTCTAAAATTAAATAGAACGCAAAATCTGCTTGATATTGTGCAGGGTATTCCATTTCTGTAGCAGAAAATGTGCTGAGCTGACAAATCAAGTTTCTTTGTGATCTGAAAATGTATTTCAGTTGCCAGGACAGTTCAGGTCAAGTCTTTTTTCCACATCACCCAAACCAATGGTTGATGCCAAAAGACATCTTACTGTGAATTTTAATCATAAAATAGCAACTTGTCAGCTTGTATTCCAAGCAGGAATTCACTTGGCTTCTTGTGGCTTTTGGGGATAAAGTTCAGTCAGAGTTGCGAGCTGAATTGAGCCATTTCAGCCTCAGAAAGGCTAAAATGACTTCAATAATAATTTGCAACACAGGTCTACATTGCATTGAATATGTCAAAATATTATTTTGTGACAGAATGAAAATGTGCTTGGATTCCATAGCTCTGTACTCAATTTTAAGTCTTTCTTTTTAAAGTTCTCTCTCTCTCTCTCAAAGTGTGTGAAGGAGTTTGAGTTATGTTTGGGGAAGTGGGGGTATGGTTTTGGTTCTGTTGGGATCACAGTTCCCCTGATGTGTTCTCTCTCCTGAAGTGTGTGAGGGAGTCTATGTTGTGTTTCAGGGAGGGAGCAGCACAGTGGTTAGCATTGCTGCCTCACAGTGCAAGGGACCTGGCTTCAATCCTGGCCTTGGATGACTGGTTGTGTGGAACTAGCATGTTTCCCTTGCATCTGCATGGGTTTCCTTCCACAGTTCAAAGATGTGTGGGTAGGTTGATTGACCATGCTAAATTGGCGCTTAGGGCACGATTTTACCATCAAGTTGCACCCGTTTTTGGACATGAATACTTGGTAAAGTCAGGCATGAGGCAGGTAGCGCAATCAGTGCCCATCTCAGTGCCGGATCCCCCTTTACCAAGACCCAAAAATGGCCACAATCGGAAAAACGCATGAAGTGGGCACAACGGCTATTTAAATTGACTTAATGGGCTGCACACCCAAACTTACCGGCACTTCCCCCATTATCACTGCATTCGCCCATCCAGAATTGGGGCGGAACAGACATACTCCACAAAAGTCCGATTCGGGTGGTCCAGCTAGTGAGGAGGTAAGTGCCGAGCGTCCAACAGCTCTCTGTTTCAGATTGGTGATGGGGGTGATGGGTCTGACAGCTCTCTGCTCGAGGTTGGTTGTGGTGGGGAAGGGGGTCCAACAACTCTCTGCTTGAGAGTGGTGGGGGGGGGAGGGGGAGAGAAGGGGGGGTTGTGCTGCCATTCTGCCTGAAATCAGTGAGGGGGAAGGAGGGGAGGGCCCATGTCTGGGTGGCAGGGGATGGAGGATAAGGGGGTCAGTAATGTTGTGCGAGTGGGGAAATGTCTATGGGGGCCAAGCGGAGGTATTACCCAGCCTGGGAGCAATTATGGCAGGGGAGCTACATTCTATTTTTTTCTTGCGCACTTGCAGTTGGAGGCACTGATCGGAGCTGCAGGGTTTTGGGCGCGTTAAGCTCCACCCACAAGCTTGAGCAGCACGATTCAGAATCGCTGAAATTTCTGCAGGTAGAGTGCGTATGGGGTCATCTGAGAAATGGTCTAAAAGTAGGATCTGAAAGTCTCCCAGTCTCAAGTCCGCCAAGCACTTAGAATCAAAATGGTAAAATAGGGTCATTCGTGTCAGGGAGATTAGCAGGGTAAATATGTGGGGTTACAGGAATAGGGTCTGGATGGGATTGTTGTTGGTGCAGGCTCGATGGGCCAAATGATCTTCTTCTGCATTGTGGAGATTCTATGATTCTAAGTGTATTAGTGAGTTATTTATGTAATCAAAAGACTTCACCTATATTTGCTTCCTGAGAGTAAGGTTAATGATTCTGAAAGGATTGATCATATTGTTACATTTGGAATTTTGGCCTTTAGTTCCAGATTCAATATATATTTCAAACTGCTATTTAGCTGTTTGAGCAGAACAGCGTTGAATTCCCATCTCAACAAGTTGTAGAAGTTCTAACATCACTCTTAGCTGACGTTCCAGTTTGCGTGCCCTCTTGCTGACAGCAATGTTCACTGACTTACAAGAGCGTGGACAGAGGAGGACGAAGGGGGGTAGGGGGATGGGGGGTAGGGGGGTTGGTGGTGGTTGATGGTGTGAGAAGGATTCACATAAAAATATTTTTATCTTGTTATAATTAAAATAAAATGGCTGTCAGCTTCCTGCAAACATTGCGCAGATACTGTACCGAGTCCCTGGGAGGGTGTAAATTTCATTAAATTCAATTGAGGGGGTAGAAAAGCCACTGGTAGCAACTGTGAGAAGCTCAAAATCTGTGCATCTCCAGTACGTGGACAAACTTAAAATCATAGGAGTACACAGAACTTACAGCACAGAAACATGTTATTCGGAATGGTCCATGCTAGTGTTCCTGTTGTATCAAGCAGAGGGGGTAACATTATGGCATTGTGACCGGACGAGTAATCCAGAGACCCAGACTGATGTTCTGGGGTCTCAAGTTCAAATCCTGCCACTGCAGATGGTGAAATGTGAATTCAATAAAAAACAAATCTGGAATTAAAAGTCTAATGATGACTATGAAGTCACTGTTTCAAAGAGCCTAACCGGTTCACTAAGGGAAGGAAATCTGAACACTGCCTGCCACTGGAATTGTGGTTAGTACTGCTGTCTCACAGCACCAGGGACTCTAGTTCAATTCCGGCCTCGGGTCACTATCCGTGTGGAGTTTGCACATTCCACCCATGTGTGAGGCTTCCTCCCACTAGCCAAAGATTAAGGCTAGGTTGATTGGCCATGCTAAATTGACCCTAATGTTCGGGGATTTGCAGGGTAAGTGTGTGGAGTTACAGGAATAGGAACTGGATGAGATTATGATTGGTGCAGACTCAATGGGCCGAATAGCCTCCTTTTGCATTGTAGGAATTCAATGATTCCATATCCCTCTCCTATGGAGGCCATACTTACCCTTCTGCCCCTGGAGAGGTCTCCTCAACAGGTTTACATTTTTAAAAACCTGTTGAGAACGTCACGTCGGTGAGTATGAATGTTCAGTGACGAGAAATAATTTAGCAAGGGGACTCGTTAGTCATATTTAAATTTATTAAAATGTATTAATATCTGGTTCTCTCCCAATACGGGGTCAAAATCACCCTCCTGTGTTGTGCCATGGCTGAGGAGCTGGGAATTCGGAAGTATGTCAATATATAGAAGGGTTGCATTGTCTGCTGTCACTCACTATTTCAGCAGAGAAAGATTCCATCTATTCTTGGAAACCAAACATGGCTTTCAAATTTCTCCAATAGCTCCAACCTGCCAAGTCATAATTCATGCTCCTGACTATCTTAATTTTTCATTCAAATAATTTATGCCTCTGCTGCCTGGTGAACGTATCAGTCACTTTCTTTGAATCCTGCGAAGGATGTTGAATTTTTCTTGGAAATACATACGTTTTAAATCAAATTAAAAGGCAGAGGAATGGAGAGGGCACATTTTTTTTAGTGGGAGTCACTTGGCGAAGGCTAACTGAATGACAGGGCATCATGTTGGTATTGGGTTCCTGAAAGCAGAGTTCAAAGTTCACTCCAGGGAGAAAAATGCATATTTTAATGGTTACTCCTTTCTAAGGGTTTGGCGCTGCATTATTTAAGTAAAAAATATTGGGACACTGGGTGTACTGTAAGTCAATTCTGTGTTCCAATCTTACCCAGTCTAATGAGTTGAAGTTTTTACTGCCTTGCCACCATTAAGAATTGGATATGGAATAAATTGGAAATAATCTCAATTTAACTCCAAGAACATGGGATCAAAATGATTTGCAAATTTGCATACTAAATTGGCAGTCTTGCTCAGAGAGGCGACTAATGTCAACACAAGTAGCAATATGGAGAATTACAATAATTTGTGTCCGGTTAGAGTACTTCTTTGTGGTTAATTGATGCTGTTGCGGGAAAACAGAATTACAGAATCACAAAATACCACAGTGCAGAAGAGGCTGTTTGGTCCATTGAGTCTGCACCAATGCATGAAAGCTCTGACCTGTCCATCTAATACCACTTGCCAGCACTTGACCCATAGCCTTGAATGTTATGGCATGCCTCATCTAGGTACTTAGAGCATAGAACATAGAAAAACTACAGCACAAACAGGCCCTTCAGCCCACAAGTTGTGCCGATCATATCCCTACCTACTAGGCTTACCTATAACCCTCAATCCTATTAAGTCCCATAAGTACTCATTTAAGGATGTGAGCCATCCCGTCTCCACCACCCTCCCAGGCAGTGCGTTCCAGACCATCACCACTCTCTGGGTAAAACAGCTTTTCCTCAAATCTCCCCTAAACCTCCCACCCCTCACTTTTAACTTGTGCCCCTTCATAACCAGAGGCTGCTTTAATGTGCTTCCAACCATGGCATCACTAACGTTGCACCATTTGATGGTCAGAGTGTGGGATAATGAGAAGTGCTGTGATGGTGAGAAAGATAGCAAAAACTAAACACCAAACAAATGAAGTGTATAATAATACACAAAGACTATTTACACTAAACTTTATTTGTTAAGCCCTGCAAATCAACCTTAAGTGTAACATTCTCAGTTAACCTCTGGCGTGGAATACATTTTGCAATTTTTCCTTGTTGCCTGATAAATCATGAAGCAGATCCTGTTTATCATGCTTATCTAACAATAATCCTCTTTGTAATTGCCCCTCACTGTGGCCCTCTTCAACTGCTGCTCACTACAGCTCATTTTGTGACATTCCTCTTGCTGTAATCCTCATTATGAATGCCCCCTTCCTGCCATCTTTCTGAATGTCTCCTAAATATAGTGACAGTGACATGCAGTGGGATTGAAAATGAGATGCACTGTCATTTTGGAGCCTTTACATATGTAACATCTATAAATAGACCTCTATGACACATTTGATTTACGCTAAGTTATCGCATTTGTCTCACTTTCACTAGCTCCGCAAGACATTTGTTTTCTGTGACATGAAGTTAAAGTAAGTCCTTTAGTCAAACTACACAAGCATTCACTGGCTACTTTATAGATTGCACACATCTGGAAGAAAAGCCATACTATGGGAACGCAGAGCGACGGGCAAATTAGAATGTTATGGGAAACATTGGCATACTGTAAAACCTAGCAAAACCAATTATGCAAATACATTTTTAAAATGTGAGAAAACTATGTTATGAGAATATGAGCAGAGCATTTATGGCAGATTTAAAAAAAGAGTTCTGCAGTTACCCTGGAGATGTTTCATTTTGCAAATTCTTTTTGAAAACCCATGTTCCCATCGACAGCCTGTATTATATTCAAAATCGTCACTTAATCCCTGACAAGCCAAGAGTGCTGCTCAAATTATATTTTTACTCAGAAATGCTTATAACTGCTCTCCCAACCAGACGGAAGTCTGTTCCGTAGAATCCCGACAGTGCAAAAGGAGGCCATTTAGACCATCAAGCCTGTACCAACAACAATCTCACGCAGGCCCTATTCCCATAACCCCAGGTATTTACCCTGCTAATCCCCCTGAAGCCAAGAGGAATTCATCATGGCCAATCAACCTAACCCACACATCTCTGGAGTGTGGATGGGGGTGGGGGGGGGGCGTGGGAAGCCAGAGGACAGGGAGAATGTGCAAGCTCCACACCGTCATCCGAGGCCAGAATTGGACCTGGCGTCCTACAGCCGAGAGGCAACAGTGCTAACCATTGTGCCACCATATGCAAGAGCATATAAAGTTAAAAAAAACAAAGAGCTTGTGTGGGATTCTTCAGCTGTGCTCGCCCCTAAGCTGGAGAATCCTACCCGAAGTCAATGGACCTTTGCCTGATCGGTGTCCCCACCTGTCTGTCGCTGGCGGGACAGGGGAATTCCTCCACTTATATTTATACATTGGGCAAAATCTTACAGCTCCATGTGGCGGTGGTGGAGGGGGGGCTAAGTCAAAAATGCAGTGAGCCATTCAAACATCCATTGACTTGGTGCTACCAGAAGATCCCACTTCCAGGAGAATTCTGCCCTGTGGCTTTCACATCCATAGGTTGTCTCAAAAATCGCTTGTGACGAAGTAATGATTTCTGATCACAATTGGCAGACCATGCTCCAGAAAGAGGTTGTTCATTGCGATATTTCAAACATACATGGTTTACAGAGGCAGCTGATGATTTAAATCATCAAGGCTGACATAAGGATTAAAAAAGGCCATGGGGAGAGGGCATAGGTTGTCATGGAGGGTATGAAGAGACATGGGAAATATTGGGCGTGGAGGGTATGAGGTGTTATAGAGGATGGCTGGAGGGCATGAAGTGGCATGCAAGGAGCATAGGGAGTGTGTGGAGATGTAAGGAGGTGAGAGGTGAGGGCTGGAGGGATGTTTCTTGTTCTAATCTTTATTTTTAAACTTTGGGCGAAGCACAGGAACCTTGAGACAGCTCCACATTTGTCAGTAATGCCTTGAGAGTGAAATACGATGAGCCACCATTTCCTTTCTTCGCTGTGTACAAGCTTGGCGTGAAGCCCAACCACAGGCCAACAACGTGGTCATTACAATTGCTGGCCTACACTGACACTGCTTAATCTGGCACCGCAGAACATAAATCTTGTCTTGAAGAAGCTTCTTACATGATTAAGTACCAGCACTAACACTTTGAGGCATTTATTTTTGTTGAAACAAAGTCAACTCCACGGAAAGAGTCCTGAGATAACTACTACCCAGATAAAATGCGGAAAAGTATATTTGAATTGCGGGCAGAAAGTACTGGTCAGTGCTGTGTGTTCATTGAAATACCCACTTATCATGATTTTATATTTGTGATCTGCATGCCACTGAAACAGTACGATTAAAAGAACAAAAGGTCCTTGATAAAATCAGAAGACTAGACTGAATATATTAAGAAAAGTTTGGATTATCTCTACCTTTCCTTTCTGTCTTAATTTGCCAATTTATACCTTGATCTGTCTGTCCCTCGATTTCTTTTGATCTCTTTTTCTGTCTCTGCCTTTGTTTACTTCAAGCATTTTGTGCCTTTTTTGCTATGCTTTTGGCCCTCTCCATTTTCAATATATTTTTGATGGGATGCAGACATTGCTGGCAAGGCCAACATTTATTATCCATTCCTCAAAACTGTTGCAGTCATGTACGACTAAAGAACCATAAGATATAGGCGCAGGAGATTAGGCTATTTGGCCCATCAAGTCTGCTTGGCCATTCAATCATGACTGATAAGTTTCTCAACCCCATTCTTCCACTTTTTCCCCCGTAACCTTTGAACCTGTTATCAGACAACAAATTTTATGAAATTGGACACACGGAATGGAAGCAAACTAAAACTATCCTCAGAGGCCTCCACTAAAATCACAAAGTAACAGACACTGATCAGTAGGCAAGAGCGTTCTTTTAGAATGCAAATGAGGGCTAGCACATAAGGGAAATTGGACAGGATGGCACCTACAGGAACTAAATTAAAGAACATATCCCCACCCCATCAAAATCAGCACTTCTAAACCAGTCAAACAACCCATGGAGATGCTTAAAATTAACACAGTTAAGGAAGCGTCGCTGGCCCCTCAAAACTCTTGAGATCAATAACACACCTATGGTTCAAACCCCAGAGATTCTAGACCATTGATAACCAACCAGACAAAAACGATTAACACACACTTAAAACAATTGCTCCAACACTCGAAAACATCGAAACAGGATGGCTGAAGTCAAATACTGTAAATAAAGGATTAGCATTTGAAACGCGATGTTCAGGTATAACTGTAGCCCCTTGTGGGGGAGTCTTTAGAACACTTTCGGGACAGTCCGATTGTATGTCCTGACTGTGCTTCTCCGTCAACGTAAAAGGAAAATAAAGCTTTGCTGTTATTGAACTTCACCCTGAGTCCGTAGTGGTCGTTTCGCCCATTCGCGTTAACAAACCCTTTACTGTTGACTGTTGTAGAAAGACTCAACAAAGTTCATTCTGACAAAATAACTTGTCTTTATTTACAAAACACTGCATGCAGTATTGGCAGTAACTTGAGTTTGGAGAGCCGTCGTTATGACTTGCTAATTCCTTCTCAAGTCCGTACTTACATAAAGAATCAGTTCAGTATTTATACGTAATCATTATCAGTTTGCATGACCAGAGCTTATTCAGAAATTCGATCAATAGTAGCGTCGTAAGCAATGTCATAAATCATGGTACAGCCTGCTGACCTCCTAGAACTCTTTGTCTCATCATTCACACTTTTATCTTGTCCTTTGATAGAACAGAAGAAGGTTGGTGACTCCTTTATCCCTGACCTTATCTTGTCTTACTCATACTGCCCTAGGTTATGCAAAGTTAGCTTTCCTTATTTTGTACCAAATAGTTGACCAATTTTCCCATCATGCCATTACTTCATTCGTACAACTTCACATTACCAATCATTACTGGTCTATCTGTGGAGAGGGGTGTAGGTATACCCGCAATGATCTTGGGAAGGGAGTTCCAGGGTTTTGACCCAGTGACAGTGAAGGAATGGCAATATAATTTCAATTCAGGATTGGGTTGGACTTTGAGAGGAACTTGCTTGCAATGGTGTTCCCATGCATCTGCTACCCTTATCCTCCTGGGTGGTAGAGGTTGCAGACTTGTACAATGCTGTTGAAGGAGCCTTGGTACGTTGCTGCAGTGTATTTTGACAGAGTTAGGATTCATATTGCTATTGTATTTACTGTGAAATTGAAAGTCAATGCCAATTTTCCTCTACATCAAACTCAAGGGAAATGACACCCAGGAGCATATTGTAGAATGACACAGCGGCATGGTGGTTAGCACTGCTGCCTCACAGCGCTGGGGAGTCAGGTTCGATTCCTGGTTTGGGTCACTGTCTGTATAGAGTCTGCACGCTCTTCCCATGTCTGCATGGGTTTCCTCCGAGCACAGCGGTTTGCTCCCACAGCCTGACAGACTTATTGGTTAGGTGCGTTGGCCATTCAAAATTCTTCCTCAGCGTACAGGCACCTAGTGGCAACTAGGGGATTTTCACAGTAGCTTCACTGCAGTGTTAATGTAAGCCTACTTGTGACACCAATTAATAAAAAGTAGCTACGGTTTGTTGTTGATGGGGTGACATGTGATCATAAAACATCATCCCGACAAGAAAAAAAATTACAAATAGGAAAGGATCTAATACTCCAATTGTTATCCATACTGTCAGGTATCCTAAAAGAACAAATTAACAATACAAACCAATTTATCTCTCTGATGCATTCAATCACTCAGGACCTGTATTCTAAACAAGAACACTTTACTTACAATAGCCTTTGCTGACTCATATTTTGAATACGTCGATCGATGAACTGCCTTCTATCATGAGGTTAGAAGCTGGGATGTTCGCTGATCATTGCACAATATTCATCACCATTCGTGACTCCTCAGATACTGAAGCAACTTATGCCCAAGTGCAGCAAGACCTGGACAATATCCAGATTCGTGATGACAAATGGAAAATAACATTGCTACCACACAAGTACAATGCAATGACTAACAACAGAGAATCGAAACATCACTCCTTGACATTCAGTGATGTTACCATTGCTGAATCCCCTATTATTAACAACTTGGGGGTTGCTATTGACTAGAAACTGAACTGAACCAGTCATATAAAGAGTGGTTTCAAGAGCAGGTCAGAGGTTAGGAATTTTGTGGCAAGTAAACTACATCCTGACACCCCAAAGCCCAACCACCATCTGCAAGGCACAAGTTACGAGTGTGACGGAATACTCTCCACTTGCCTGGTTGAGTGCAACTCCAACAACACTCGAAGCTCAAAACCATCCAGGACAAAGCAGTCCGCTTGACCTGCACCCGACCTACAAACTATCACTCTCTCCACCACCGAGGTACAGTAGCATCAATGAGTACCATCTACAAGTTGCGCTGCAGGAACTCACCAAGTCTCCTACGGTAGCACGTTCTAAACCCATGACTGCTGCCATCTAGAAGGACAAGGGCAGCAGACACATGGGAACACTGCCATCTGGAAGTTCTCCTCCAAGCCACTCACCATCTGAACCTCGAAATATATCAGTTTTTTCACTGTCGCTGAGCCAAAATCCTGGAACTTATTCCCTAACTGCACATTGGGTGTGCCTACAGTGGACTGTAGTGGTCCAAGAAGGCAGCTCACCATCAACTTTTCAAGGGCAATTTATGGATTGGCAATAAATGCTGACCTGGGGGTGAATGCCCATATGCCATAAATGAATAAAATTAGAACCTCATTGAATTTTCATGATTCTTCAAATTATTGATGTGGAGATGTCGGCATTGGACTGGGGTAGGCACAGTAAGTAGTCTCACAACACCAGGTTAAAGTCCAACAGGTTTATTTGGTAGCACGAGCTTTCAGAGCACTGCCCCTTCATCAAGTGAACAGAAATCCAAAGTTGGTTCAAACTTTCCTGTAAGTTGGAAAATTGTTGGTTCAAACTTCACTCTGGAATTTTAGCATATTTACTGGACTGATACATGATTGCAGAATTGAGGAAATGCAAGATTGTCAGATCATAGATTCACAGATTCCCTACCATGCAGAAGGAGATCATTCAGCCCATTGAGTCTGCACAGATCACAATCCCACCCAGGCCCTATTCTCGTAACCGCACATATTTACCCTGCTAATCCCCTTGACACTAGGGTCAATTTAGCATGGCCAATCAACCAAACCTGCACATCTTTAGACTGTAGGAGGAAACCAGAGCGCCCGGAGGAAACTCACATAGACATGGGGAGAACATGACCCAAGACCAGAATTGAACCTATGTCCTCGACGCTGTGAAGCAGCAGTGATAAGTACTGTGCCAGCGTGCCGCCACCAAAGATGTGCCAGTCTCCAGGTGAAATACAAAACAAACAACAAACTTTCATAGTTGAGCACAAAGGCCCCTCAAGGGATGAGGAGGGAATGTATTCTGAATACCTTGCCCAACTTTTCTTTCTCAACATCAACAGAAACAGGCGACTTGTTTGTTTATTATTTGTGTGCAAAATGGATGCTGTGTTTGCCCACTTAACAACAGTGATTAAGCTTAAACGTCACTCATTATATGAAGCATTTTGAGAAATTTTAGGGAGGTGTGAAAGAAATTTTTTCCACACAGGGTATTCTAAGAGCGCATTTGCAATATTACATTCGCTCCTTTTATAAAAGTATTAGCGCTGCTGTACAATGAGGTATTGCCTGGCCCTCATGTGCTGTGCATGTAACATAGAATTTACAGCAGATAAATAGGCTTTTTATCCTAACTGGTCTATGAATTCACAGAAGCTTCATATTTCATCTAACCCGATCAGCATACCTATTACTTTATCCCTTAAATGCTTCTAGATCAACCTCAATGACTCCATGAGATACTAAATTCCATATTCTAACCACTCTCTGGGAAAAGAACTCGATCTTGAATTTTGACTCAGATTTATTAGTGATCATCTTATATTTATGAGCCTGAATTTTGGACTAGTATTGAGAAGTCATAAGCAATATGTCAAATCAGAAGTCATGGCACGGCATAAATTTGATACTATGTTATAAAGTCCTGCTGCAGAATATCTGAGTTTAGCATAAAGTTATATCATAAAATGCGAGAGCTATGTAGGGAGAGATAGAGTGGCAGAGAGAAAACCCAAGAGGCTGCTCCTTCATTCTACCATCTTACAACCCAAATCCGCCATTGAGCTTTGAACAATGTATCGTTAGATACAACAAAAATAAAGCCTCATATTGAGTCATATTCTGTAACATGCTGCCAGTTATTAGCTGAAGTTTATCCTATTAATTTAAAAGATGGTTCATCTACTCAAAGCTATCACATTTGTATAGTCATATGCTAGTCATGTGCCAAGTTAGCTTCGAAATTCATGTGACTGTGACGTTCAAGTTTGATTTGATTTGATATATTATGTCACATGTACTGGTGTACAGTGAAAAGTATTGGGCAGCACAGTGGCACAGCAGTTAGCACTGCTGCCTCACAGCACTAGATACCTGGATTCGATTCCCGCCTTGGGTCACTCTGTGTGGAGTCTGCACGTTCTTCCCATGTCTGTGTGGGTTTCCTCTGGGTGCTTCAGTTTCCTCCCACAGTCCAAAGATGTGCGGGTTAGGTTCATTGGCCATGCTCAATTGCCCCTTAGTGTTACGGGATGTGTAGGTTAGAGAGATTAGTGGGGTAAATATGTGGGGTTACGGGGATAGGACCTAGGTGGGATTGTTTTTGGTGCATACTCAACGGGCTGAATGGCTTCCTTCTGCACTGTATGGTTTCTATTGGGCGGGGTTTTCTGGCTGCATTGGCCCCAAAACCAGAAAATCCCACCAGGATTCCCATGCCAGGCAGGATGGGAAAACTTCCCCCATTGTTTCTTGTGCACTGTACAGACAAATTATACCATTCGTAGAGTACACAGGGGAGAAGGAAAGGATAAGGTGCAGAATACAGTGTTGCAGTTACAGATAGGGTGAAGAGAAAGGTCAGCTTAATATGTGTTAGGACCATTCAAAATTCTAATGGTAGAAGGGAAGAAGGTATTCTTGAGTTGGTTATTGAGTGTTTTCAGATTTTTGCATCTTTTTCCTGATGGAAAAAGATATAAGAGAGTATTTCTGGGGTGTGTGGAGGTCTTGATTATGCTGGCTGGCAATGGGAAGTGTGGTCGGTGTCAATGGGTGGGAGACTGGCTTGCGTAATGGACTGGGATACGTTCACAACCCTTTGTAGTTTCTTGCAGTCATGGACAAAGCAGGAACCAGATCAAGCTGTAATACATCTGGAAAGGATGCTTTGTATGGTGCATCTGTAATATTTGGTGAGAGTCGCAGTGGGGCATGCCAAATTTTCTTTGCCTCCTGAGAAAGTAGAGGCATTGGTGGGTTTTCCTAACTATAGTGTCAGCGTGGGGGGGACCCAGGACAGATTGTTGGTGATCTGAACTCCTAGAAACTATCGACCATCTCCACTTCATCACTGTTGATACAGACAGTTGATGATATGTGACATTACATATATGACTTTCCTTGCCAGCCAGCATCAGGCTACTGGTAAGGGAACAACTTAATTTAACCCTCAAGTTCAAAGTATGGGCTAAAAATACTTTACAAGTGTGCAACTTGTCTCTTATTCCACAGTTATCCCAGATAAGCTTTGACAAAAGGACTGTGATCAAAGGAAGAGGAAGCAAGCAGTAAATGTTTGGGGGATACTATCTAAATGTTGCTGAATTTATATCGTTTCACTGCATACAGTTTCGGTGACATCTGTGTAGCATCTACTGAAGCAGCACGCTGTGACACCAGCGGCAGGATGCTGCTGCTTAACCTCACGTTCTTCATTCCCAGTTCAAGTTTCTTTTCAGTAGTTCTCTTGTGTGTCAGTTGAAGCAATGTATGTCCTATTCTGTATTCAATTGAATCGTATCTCCCATTAATATTATGGCTGAGTGGTGTCTGCTTTTTTATGACTGAAGTCACTAAAGCCTCAAAAAAAACAGTATTTCTGTGTGCTCTTGTGTATCTTTAAACTTCTCTCACCGTGTGAGAATCCAGAATTTCCACAATGCAGGAAGAGGCCATCCAGCCCATCGGGTCTGCACTGACTCTCTGAAAGAATATCCCACCCAGGCACGCCCCCAAACATCCCTCTATGACCTCATGCATTTACCATGGCCAGTCCACCACACAGTGGCACAATGATCAGCTGCCTCACTGTGCCAGGCACCCAGGTTCAATTCCAGGATTGGGTCACTGACTGTGTAGTGTCTCCACATTCTCCCCATGTGGGTTTCCTCTGGGTGCTCCAGTTCCCTTCCACTGTCCGAAAGATATACTGATTAGGCGTATTAGCCATGCTAAATTCCCCTCAGTGACCCCAAACAGGCACTGGAGTGTGGCGACTTGGGGATTTTCACAGTAACTCTATTGCAATGTACTTGTGACACTCATAAATAAACTTATAAAAAACATAACCTACACATCTCAATGATTGTATCTGATGAATATCACTTTTTTAATCCATTAATTATCACCAATTGCAGGAAGGGTGAAATGTATTGGCTATCCCTAGCTGCCACTGTGCTATGGTGAAGGTGCTCTCACGTTGCTGGTAGGTTGGACTTTGACCCTGTAGCAATGAAGGAATGGTGATCAGTTCAAATTAGGATGGTGTGTGACTTGGAGATGATACAATTCCCTGACACCCGCTGCCATTACTCTTGTAGATGGCAGGAAGCCGGATTTGGATTTGGGAGGTGCTGCCAAAGAATTCCTACAGCATTGCATCCTGTAGATGGTACACAGTGCAACCACAATATGTTGATGGTGAAGTGAAGGCAAGTTCAGGTTAGTGAATCAGTTCGCAGATCAAGCGGACTGTATTGTCTCAAATGATCATAGAATTTTAGAATCCTACTGTGCAGAAGGAGGCCATTCAGCCCACAATCCCACTCAAGCCCTTATACCCACAACCCCATGCATTTACCCTAGCTAGTACCCCTGACGTTAAGGGTCACTTTACCACGGTCAATTCACCTATCCCACACGTCTTTGGATTGTGGGAGGAAACCTGAGCAGCTGGAGGAAACCCACGCGTGGACACGCAAAGAATGCGCAAAGTCCACACAGAGAGTGACCTAAGCCGGGAATTGAACCTGGGTCCCTGGCACTATGAGGCAGTAGTGCTAGCCACTGTGTCGTGATGTTCAGCTTATGCAGAAATAAAAGCAGAAAAAAAATGGGATAAACCCAGCAGGTCTGGAGGGACAAACAGAGTTAATATTGCAGATCTACATGACCATTCAACAGATCTGTGGAAGGGTCATACAAACCCATAAAAAATAGCAGCAGGTGTGGGCCATTCAAACCTTCTCCACCATTCTTTATGAACATGGCTGATCGTCCATTGCATGATCATGCCTTCCCCCATATCCTTTGATCCCCTTCACCTCAAGTGCTATATCTAATTGCCTCTTGAAAACTCACAATGTTTTGTCTTCACTAATCTCCCTAACCTGTGCATTTTGGAACACTAAAGGTCAATTTAGTGTGGCTAATCCACCTAACCTGTACAGCTTTGCAATTTCCTCTGTTATTTTCAAAAACAGTGAAACAAAGTCCATTAAATACCATTAACTTCCAGCTTTCCAAAAGACTTAAGAACAAATACTATCCAAACAGAAGTTGCATCTCTATATCTATCGGGCTGAATTTTACCTCACAGAAAGTGGATATGTCTGAGAAAAATGTTTCTCAATTCAAACCCACTCCCAACCCACCCATTTCTAGCTGTAACTGAAGCAAGAGGATGAGTACGTGATCGATTCAGTCCAAGATGACAGATTGGATCTTTAAATATAACGATAAAGCTTTGAGCCATGTTGTCGTGCAGCTTTTGAAATTCACCTGCTGTTATCTGGGTTTGGCAAGCATCAGGGAAGCTGGCAGCCTTCTCGATGTGAGAGCTTTAAAGGGTACGTGCCTTCACACCTAACTCCTGCAGCACAGTGGCACAGCGGTTAGCACTGCTGCCTCACAGCGCCAGGGACCTGTGTTTGATGCCAACCTTGGGTCACTGTCTGTGCGGAGTTTGCACATTTCATAGAATCTCTACAGTGCAGTAGGGAGCCATTCGGCCCATCGAGTCTGCACTGGCGTCCTGACCCAGACCCTATCCCAAATATTGATGATTGAGACAACATGTGGAGTTAGAGCTTCACAAAATGAAGGGGATTCCTATTTGCAGATATCCTCCAATGTCCGATCCTCCAAGTTAAGTGTAATTCAGGCCTTTTCTAATTGAACTTCATTCCTGGTGCTGTGAGAAATTGAATTGAAGGAATTCTGACATCATTTTGAAATGACGCCACAGGTTCAATTTTATGCTAGGGATTAGGTTCCCGTCTCCCAGCATAAAAATCAAGGAATGAGCTTGCCTCCTAGCCAGCTCACCCTGTTGTAATTTTTCAGTTTTTTAGGCCATCAATTGGCTCGAGGAGGGCAATGGGGAATAAGTCCCACCTCAGAGAGCTTCCAGCTAACTGGTAATGGTGGCCAGTGCAGGGACTGCAAGAAATCCCATGAAAAGAGACTGAAGAGGCCTGTGCAAAGAGAAGACCGGGCTCTCACTGGGAGTCAGCCTGGCAAGGGACCAAGATTATCAGGATGAAAGGAAATGTGGAGGGGAATCCTGGGAATAAGTTGTGTGGGGCCTCCAATGGACACAGGTGTCCAGAAAAGGTGGCATTCTTCATTAAAAAGCCACCAGTCTGCTGGCTTTCACCTAGCAGGTTGGACATTTGGAAAGAGACCTGTCTTGCTGCTAGCAGACTCACATTAATTGGCAAATTAAGGGCTCAAATGGCTCACAGCTGAATGGGCCTTCTCTCTCCACTAGTTGTGTGCAATGGACACTGTCATGGCGTCCAATAATAAAGATCAAACAACAAAGAAAAGTACAGCACAGGAACAGGCCCTTTAGCACTCCAAGCCTGTGCCAATCATGATACCCTAACTAAAGAAAAACTTCTGCCCTTGCTGGATTTGTATCCCTTTATTCCTTCCTTATTCATGTACCCACCCAGACGCCTTGAAAATGTTGCTAATGTGCATGCTTCCACCACTCCTACGGCACAGTGTTCTAGGCACCCACCACTCTGCGCGCAAAGCTTCCCCCGCACACCTCCCTTAAACTTTCTCCCTCTCATCTTGAACCTGTGCCCCCTTGTAATTGACGCTTCCACCTTTGGAAAAAGCCTCTGACTATCCACCCTGTCTGTGCCTCTCATAATTTTGTAGACCTCTATCAGGTCTCCCCTCAGCCTCTGTCTTTCCAATGAAAACAATCCTAGTTTATTCAATCTCTCCCTCATAGTCAACACCCTTGAGACCAGGCACCATCCTAGTGAACCTTCTTTGCACTCTCTCCAAACTTTCTATGTCTTTCTGATAGTGTGGTGACCAGAACTGCACACAATATTCCAAATGATGCCTAATCAAGGTTGTATGTAGCTGCAACATGATTTCCCAGTTCCTGTATTCAATGCCCCAGCTGATGAATGCAAGCATGCCATTTGCCTTCTTAAATTACCTTGGCCACTAGTTTTGCCACTTTTAGGGAACACCACTGGCCCTCCTGGCCTGCCACTCTGCCTCCAGGGTCCATAAAATCCCACCCCAACAGTTACTTTCAAGTCTTAAGGGAAAATACAGCCTCCACTTTGAAAAACCAAGTTATTATAGTTTAAAGCCTACGGGCAAAATTGAAGATTACTGTTGACCTATTTTACTCAGATATTGGATTCCCAAGTCTGAGACAGGAGAGAAAAAAAACTCAACTTCAACCTATTGCCACAAGGTAGGAAAATTTGAAGTCAACCCATTCTAAAAAGGCCTTGAGGAGTGAACATTTGGAATAAAGATTGAAGTACTATGAGCTCTGATGGTGGAGAGGGGGTGCAAGTAAGTGAAAGGGTTATTTCTTCATTAAGTGGTTGTCTTGAAGGGATGGGCAGCAGAAAAATAGAAGCCAAGAGAACATGCCAGTTTGAGTCAAAGCTGGCATATTGACTTCTTGGACAAAATAAATTCAAACCCCACTGAACATCATCTTAGATGAACTTCAGTGCAACACAGAAAGAATGCTGCATTGTCTGAAGTGCCTTCTTTTTACGATGAGATCATAGAATCCTACAATGCAGAAGGAGGCTATTTGGCCTATCAAATCTGCACCAACCACAATCACACCCTGGCCCTATCACCATAATCCCATGCATTTACCCCTGAAGCTAAAGGACAATTTAGTATGGCCAATCCACCTAACCCGGACATATTTGGACTGTGGGAGGAAACCAGAGCACCCGATGGAAACCCATGCTGACATAGGGAGAACGTGCAAACGCCACACAGTGACCCAAGCTTGGAATTGAACCCACGTCCCTGACACTGAGGCAGCAGTGCTAACCACTGTGCCACCGTGCTGTGAGGTGTTTAACTAAGACCTTTCTTTGTAGACATGAAAGTTCCTGTAGCTCTATTTCTCCTACTGACCCTCAAAACAACCCACCAGAACAGATTAATATATTTTGTCATTGCTCTTGAAACAATATAACAGCAGTAACAAAACATCAGAGTAATTCTTTGACCATGAAACATGCTGGGGCATCATAAGGGGATACATAAGCGCAAGTTCCCTTTTTCATAGCTAAAAAAAAGGCAAAAATGTTAAAATGGCTTGATCATCCTGGCAAAATGACCCAATTATTATTTCATAGCCCAATTCATAAAATGCAAAGAATTGTACTTCTTAAGAAAACATTTGACAAAAATTACAGACGATGAATGGACAATGAATCTGCTGCCTGTAGGATACCAGCAACTCAATTGCTAATTGTGGGACTGTCTTTGAGACATTAGTACCTTCAACATAAAGCTTCCTGGGGAAAGGGCAGAGGAAGGGAACTGAGCCATGGTCTCATTTTGCAAAGCCGGTACAGATGCAATGGGCCAAATGGCCTTCTTTTGATCCACTAACAAATCTGTGAAAATGAATATGGAGCAGGAATTGATAAGGTTATGAGGGTGATTTTGGAGGAGGGAAAAGCACAGTGAAGGCTAGGGTCAAAGTGCAAGGAAATGGTCACTGACAATTCTAATAATGCTGGTGGAGGAAAGGGCGAATTTTGTGAATTTTACTGTCATCGATTTGTTAAAAATGAAGAAATAAAAACAGAACGCTTGGCAAATACATTTCACCCCCAGCCAGCTTTCCACCTCAGCAGTACTTCAATCCATCTCCAGGGTAGCTATTGCTGAGTGGAGAGATTGGAATGTTGCCAAAGTTTCTGTGGGTGTGGAGCAAAGCTTCACTTAAAGAATACGGGGCTAGATTTTACCTGCACCGTATTTTCAGCATCAACTAGGATGAGTGCACAACCCACCATCTCCCTACCCACCCCCAGGCTCACCCCCATTATGCAATCAGTGGTGGGCCCTGAAATTTACATACCGTCCGCTATGTATAATAAATAAGAGACGCCTGACCTTATTAACAGCACCCCATTCCATAATATGGTTGCCTTGGGTAGGAGGGGGAAGACCCACTTTTTTTAAAAACAATTTTCAAAAGGGGAGGAAGGAAAGGAAGAGTTGCCCTAGCTGCGCAAAGGGCACCCCTGAAAAGTAGCAGACCCCTGTTTCTTCCTGCTCTATAAAATTACAACCCATCCTCCTGCCCCTCTCCCTCCATCCCACCCCCCACCCAGAGGTACCACAGCAACTAAGATTGTGCTCTGTTATAGCAGTGAAGTATAAAAGGGAGATTTAACATGTTCAGAATGTGAGACTTTGATAAAAAGTGAATAGGAGAGGAGGAAGGTTGGTAACCAAAATTAAAGGTAATTCCCAGAACAGCCAGAGTTGTGGTGAAGAGAAATAAATGTCCTTATGCAGTGTGTTGTTATGATCTGGAATGCGTTGTCTGAAAGAGTGGTGGATATGCATTCAGTGGAAACTTTCAGAGGGCTGTGTAACTGGCTGCAAAGAAAAATGTTTGTACAGCCATGAGGGAAGAGAGAGGCAGTGAAGCTAATCAGATGGTTGTTTAAAAGTGTGGACGTGGGCATGAAGGATTAATAACCTCCTTTGGTGCTACAATTCTGTTGCCTTGGCACATTGGATAGGTTAGGGTTATTTTCCTTGGAATTAAGAAGGCTGAGGGGTGACTTGATAGAAGTGTCCAAAAATTATGAGGGGAAGAGATAGGGTGGACAGAATAAAATTGTTTCTCTTGATTGAGAATTCTAAAACCAAGGGACACAGATGCAAAAAAATACGCAACAGGTGTAGAGGGCACATGAGGAAGAACTTTTCTGTGCAAAGGTTGGGTGGATGTCTGGAATCTACTACCTGAGTTCGAGGTGGAGGCAGAGACTTTTTAAAGAGTACCTGGATTTGCACCTTAACTGCTGGAAGTTGCAGGGCTATGGGCCGGGTGCAGGAAGTTGGGATTAGAATGGGCACTTGGATGTCCTCAGTCTGGCATGGACAAGATAGGCAGAATGATCCGCTTCTATGCTGCTATTTTCCTATGGTTCTATAGCGTATGGGGACAGCATTTAAAAAAGGAAGATTGAAGATATTGAAAGGAAGCTGAACAGAATGGAGTGAAATTAATTCACGTGACGCCACAATGCTCCCTTCACCGGAGCCAGGCCATGTGGCAGGCTGCTACTTGCGTGGTCCATGTGGCATTCTTCAATGATATTGGAAACATTAGAGACTGTATAAATCCCGCAGTGTCTCCTGTCCACAACAGATCGAGCAAGTTTGCATAATTCTGTTGAAGGCTGCACTGCATGAACAGATTTTGCCTCCCAAGCTTAATTATTACAAGAGCAAATCAATCTGTATCTTGACAAAAGAAGAAATTGCAGGATAGGTCATTTTTGATAGGAGCATGTTGATAAATCTGAGAAACATCTCAGATGAAAAGATCAATTGTACAAAACATCTAATTGACCCTTTTGAGATGAGAAGTTGAAAATTATCAAAGCTCTGCAGGAAAGCAGTTGGAGCTTCTGGAAGCTAAAATAAACATGAACCAGATGAATTCTCTTCCAGTTATTCTCCGGGTCAAAAATTTCAACTCTTCATTATTTAAGATTGAATACGCAGCTCTTCTGCACTCTGCAACTCTGATTTTATATGAAGTCCCCCTCAGGCAGCTACTCTTTGGAGCGTGACACTTTAATGCCATAGATATTCTAAGCCTCATTTAAATCATTTAGGACCATTTCATGTTGAAATGCTTTGTTATAAGATTGAACATGACTACATTGTTAACGGAGAAACTTTATGAATGCAGGGACAAGAAATTCTCTGCTACCAGCTCATAAGTGCATGTAAAGTGATACTTCACATCATGGCTTGCATCTTCTGGAGATTTTCACTGCTCTGGCAGGTTGTAGCAGCAAAGAGAGAGATTAAGTTAAGCGAGATTTCCAATGCTGTAGCTTGTGGTAATAAAGTTCTCCTGCAGTAAGGTCCGGGGTTGACAGAGGTGAAATGTTCCAAGTTGATGCGGCAATTAAAAGGTTTGAAACCAATTAAAAGGTTTAACTTCTTGAGGTTACATGTGCTGATCTTTATCTCTGCATGAATAAGTGAACGTTGCATTTCTTCCTATCTGCGCTGTCTGAGTTACAGATAAAGAGTTCCCTCGATGAATGTTTCATCCATGAATCATACATTGATTGCCTTTGTGATTCATGACACTGTTACTTTGCTCATCAATAATCTTCCAGCTCTGTAAATCTCTACCTTTTCGCAATAAGCTACTCAAAAAAAAGTTGCATTATTGAGTAAATACGGAACATGGAAAATTCGGCACATTGATGTAGGGGCCCTACACCACAGAATCATAAGGTGCAGATTCACACCAATAAATGTGCTGGAATGATAGACTCCACATGTCTTGCACTCACTCTTCCAGGAGAGGAAAGGGACAGCAGAAGTGATGATCTTCCCCACAATGGGGGAGGTAGTGTAGAAGGCCAAGACATAGCCCCAAACACAAAGGTCACAAAATTCCTCACTCCATGATTGTGGCAGGCACATGTGGGACAGCATAGAGGCACAGTGGTTAGCACCACTGCCTCACAGCATCAGGGATCAGGGTTCAATTCTGGCCTGGGTTGACTGCCTGTGTGAAGTTTGCAAGTTCAGCCTATGTCTGTGAGGGTTTCCTCCGAGTGCTCTGGTTTCCTCTCAGTCCGAAGATGTACAGGTTAGATGGACTGGCCATGCAAAATTGCCTCCTAGTGTCAGAGGGACTAGCAGAGTAAATATGTGAGGTTACGGGGTTAGAGCCTGGGTGGGACTGTTGTCAGTGCAGGCCGAATGGCCTCCTACTACACTGTAGGGATTCTATGTCCATGTCTGATGGGTGTCTTCCAGCTTGATGCTGTGCAGTTAGAGAGGTTATCAAATGGACACTGCACTAGAATGGTCAATACAAGCATGGGATCAGATGCAACTCCGGCAGCTGCCTGCATCACCAAAAACATTACTTCCTGTTTGCTATCAGGAGCTGCTGAAGAGCCCACCTTTCTCCAACCCCAACCAATGTTCTAATCTTTTCCATTAGCAAGAGAGCCAATATATCCATTGTTTTAAAATGTGAAAGCCTTGAGACTGCCTTGGCGGGGTGATTAGCATCACATTTGTTGATGATTGAAAATTTATTTATTAGTGCCAGAAGTAGGCTTACATTAACTCTGCAATGAAGTTACTGTAAAAATCCTATGGTTGCCACATTCCGGCAGCTGTTTGGGTACGCTGAGGGAGAATTTAGCATGGCCAATGCACCTACCCAGCACGCCTTTCAGACTGGGGAGGAAACAGGAGCATCTGGAGGAAGTCACACAGACATGGGAGGATGTGCAGACTCCGCACAGTGACCCAAGCCAAGAATTGAATCCGGGTCCATGAGGCAGCAGTGCTAACCACTGTGCCACTAGTGACTGTGGTGATTGTGGAGTCTAAACTTTCTTTGGGTTCTCACATGCCGTTGTTCTAGTCTGTATACCCCCACTCAGTTGGCATATCACAAGTATACTACTTCCTAAATAAACCCCAGATGCCAGTAAATCATAGAAAGGCCAATCTCTTGCTTTATTCCCTGCTCAACTCTTGCCCACTAGACACAGAACAGATGCCTCACCCCGTTCAAAGCAGTAAGGAATCTTCTCGAGAGTCTGCTGCCACCGTTTTTCTTGGAGTTTGCGCCGTTTTACTACAAGTCTGGTGGGAGTCTGGCAGAACACCCATTGAACTTCAGGCAGAATGTGCTTTCTGATGCTTTTTCATGAAAGTCACATAGCTTGTGCTGGTGATCTATGTGTAGAAAGATCCTCCTCACATCTAAAAGAACTCTATGGTCATTGTTATAAACTGAAGGTTTGAATCACTCCACAGTTACAAGCAAAGCACAGAACATCAGGTAGTATGAAGTATAATGTTACGTGGCTCTGTGGGGCCAATTGCGGTCCAAAGGGCATATTTGAGATGCGCCATATATTCAATAAAATACCACATCAAACCGAGATTTTAGATCTTAACACTCTAGAGAAACAAACTTTAAAGCAGTGTTGTCTCCAGTCAATAAAGTGACTGAGATAAACTATTCTCCACCTTCTCAAACATTGTCCCAGATTATCAGTTTTACATTAACATACCCTTGAGATCCACCATGGCAGGGTAATTAGCACCACATTTGTTGGGGGCTTAATGTTTATTTATTAATGTCACAAGTAGGTTTACATTAACATTGCAAGTTATTGTGAAAATGCCCTAGTTGCCACACTCTGGCGCCTGTTCGGCTACACAGGGAGTTTAGCTTGGCCAATGCATCTAACCAACATGTCTTTTGGACTGTGGGAGGAAACTGGCGCACCCGGAGGAAACCCACCCAGACATGGGGAGAACATGCAGACTCCACACTGACAATGACTCAAGCCAGGAATCGAACTCGGGTCTGTGAGGCAGCACTGCTAACCACCGTGGCACCAGTGACTGTGGTGATTGTAAAATCCAACTGTTTCCTTCTTTGGCCAATAGTTAGCAACAACTAAACAAATTCAGAATGTATTAACTTAAATGTGGTAATGTTTAAATGGATACAAAATGTTGTGGATTCTAACAACACAGTGCACACCAAAAGAGGTCTGGGTCATTCCTCGCTTTTTAATAATGTTCACACAGGATATAACGTCTTCCTAGATCCATCAGCATGACCTTGTATTGTCTCCCTCATTAACCCCATCACAAAATGTGCCAGAGGTGTGTACAATTCAGGCCCAGGAGTCTGTAGGATGGCTAGCTGAAGGTAGGAAGTCCTGTGACATCTCTCTGAAAGCATCCAACAACAGTTGGCAACCTTTTATCTGGGATGCCAGTATGTAATAGGCCTAAGTATCAATCAGATTAAGATGAAAAGAGGAAAGCTCAATTGATCTTAAGCCTATTGATTTGCAACATATCTGAAGCACTTGTGAAAAGGATTTTGCTCAACAAACATCCCCAACTATCAAAAGAATCCACTTTACATTTTTTCAAGAGATCTAGGTAAATAAGCAAGGTCCATTGTGCAAAGAATCATCAAGTTTCAAAAGTATAACAAAAGACAAATATGAAATAATACATTAGCAAGCTTTCTTGCGGTAGGAATGGAAATCTGGCAGAAGGAATTACTCAATGTTTAAAGTAATGTGCCATGAAGATTTTATTGTTCTTTGTAGAAATGGTATACAATTTGTAATGTGTGTAAAAATGAAACATGTAATGTAACAGTTCTACCATTCACTTGGTGGTTTGTTCACCAACAAGTTACACTGAAAAATGGGGACAGGTAGAGGCCAGTCAGCCCTTCAAACTGTCCTACCCATTCAGTTAGATCAGAACCTCATTGTAGAACAATTATTTTTATTAATCATTCATGAGACGTGGGCATTGCTGGTTGGGCCAACATTTGTGGCCCATCCCTGGGGACATTTAAGAGTCAAACACATGACTGTGGATCTGGAGTCATATGCGATTTTCACGCTGACAGATTAGCACACGTGCAGTGGCCCACTCACTGTAATACTGCTAGCCTTGGGTGGGAATAGACCCTGCCCCCTAGTATTCAGAATGAATCATGCTGGGGCACTCTGCAGTGCTCAGAGTGTGAGATATTCATTTTGAAAATCACGCCAAAATACCAGCGGGAGTTATTCCTGTTTTCACACGAATTTGGCGCTTAGAATCTTTTTGAGAGAATCACCACCATTATAACTAAATTGCATACGCTACCTGTATGTAAAGAAACACACAAACTCCATTTGATCTCTTCTGGCATTTCTTTTCAGGTGGTTTGGGGAGTGCATGTTACAGCCACTGCTCAAGTATCTGTTGTACAAATATTATATATGTACATAATATATCATAGAGAAAGGTGGGTGATTGGGGTTGATTATAGTCGATAAAGAAGTGAGTATTTGGCAATTTTTGGCTCCAAGTCAATAAAATTTTGTTATTTATTTGTGTCACAAGTAGGCTTACATTTACATTGCACTAAAGTTACTGTAAAAATCCCTTAGTTGCCACACTATAGTGCCAGTTGAGGGGGAATTTAGCATGGTTCATGCACCTAACCATTATGTCTTTCAGACTATTGTAGGAAACCAGAGCACCTGGAGGAAACCCATACTGACAGAAAAAACGTGCAGATTCTGCACAGACAGTGACCCAAACCGGGAATCGAACCTGGGTCCCTGACGCTGTGAGGCAGCAGTGCGAACCACTGTGTCACCACACCGCCCATCATAGATGACTTTTAGAAATGTTAATTTGCATTTGTAATGACAATGTGACTCTGATGTGTGACATCTGAAACATGTAAAATTCTCAAAGGGTTTAGCGGTATTTATGCTAAGAAGTTGGTGTGTAGAGTTTAGAACTAGGGGTCCTAGATTTTCTTATTCCGACACAGAGCTGAAATGCATTGAGCAGGATTTAAAAATGGTTGGGACCCAAATCCTGTATATTTGTAACCAATTCTGACAGTGGCAATTTTCATTGGTGTGGGATAAAGGGACAGGTCGGGAGCCAGCATGCTGATGCCTCAAAGTTACCCACTCCACTGAGGAAGTGCACATTTCAGATCAGCAGCAATTCCCATGGGATCAGGCCAGTTTTGGAAGGCAACGTATTTCACACCAGCATGGAGATGTTAGGGGTCATGCTTTGGAGCTGGCAACTACATGGAACACAAGGACAAAATTCAATTTTGCAGCGTAAGTTCGATATTTTAAACACACTGACTGACGATATGCCTTTGCTTTGTGAAAGTAGATGACCATTACATAATGTTTGTTGCCAAATTCTCACTTCTGACATCTGGCAAGCTGTCAAAGCAACACTGAATGTAGAAAAGTCTTCAAATTTACATGTACATTATCCATTGGATAAAATGCAACTTCAACTTGTGTGAAATGTCCCCTTGCTTTCTTATTTTCTTTGAAACTCAACTTAGCTATCTTTTTGTCTTTTTCAAAGTTTCAATATCTGACTGAGCTTTCGTTATCTTTTAAATTCAACTTAGCATTGACTTCGTTGTTTCAAAGCTTTGACAGATGGCTGAGCTTCTGGCTGCCTTCAAAGAGTTTAATGTATTTGAGTTGAGGAGGCTTTGTTGAGACAGTTGCTCAATGAATCTTATTATACATGCTTGGCTGAATTTCAAATCCACTAAAGGATTCTGCTCATCAGGGGTTATCGACACAGCTGTCAAGGAGTATGTGAACTTGGTTATTTTGACAGACTGAT